>NC_053037.3:612276002-613502769 GCF_002575655.3 Aegilops tauschii subsp. strangulata | reverse complement strand
CTAACCCGGGTACGGAGTTCCCCAGGGGCTTTTGCGGATCTGCCACGCAGCGTATCAGACGCTGCGGAGTTCTACCGAGCCGAAGGAGGGGGTTCTACAGAGAAGCTATTCTGTTCGCAGTATGCGGCGCCAGAGCATCCCGTGTCCTTCACGGATCAGCTGAAGCAGCTGGTGGAGCTGCACAGGGTGGCCGAACTAGCCATGAGGGATTTGATGATCCGGCTGTGGCCAGCCGAAGCTATGCCCGGCAACTACTTCGGACTCGTGAGGCGGCTAGTGGAAGCCTATCCGCGGCTGGACGTTTTGAAGCGCTCTGCCTGTATTGAAGGTGCTCGTATGGCCTTCGCTCGTTGCAAGATGTGGTGGGCGAAGATGAACGCCGTTGAGGTTGCCAGCGGGCCGCCTGAGGGCAAGGAGCACCGCACACCCGAGAGATATTTTGCGGATGTCATAGAAGGGTCTCGACTTGTGGCAGCTCAATGTTCGCAGGACATTTTATTTGAATAAATGTATTCATGTTGCCCTTGCCTTGTATTATGGAAACAAAGCCTGTAATGTAATTTTGTTGTGCTTTAATTGTTTCCTCCTGTGCGGCCGTGTTATTTGTAATCTGAGTGTTGGCCAGTCGTCGGCTTCTACCCTCGCGTAGGTAGTACGGAGGTGTTTGGGATGGAATCTAAACAATGTTGATCCAATTATATGGTCCTTTGAAGGAGTTGTTTAGCGCAACGAACAAGGCAATCAGACTATACGGCTTAAACGCCCTCACTTAGCCATAGGAGTTTTATAATAAAGCCAGTGCACAGCCCCTGGTCCAAGCCAGGGGGGCTGTCAGCATGTGATCGGGAAGTGCCGATCCTTCGCATAACGCGGAAAAAATCTCCAACGATTTTGTAACCCTTGAACAGCTGACCGGCTCTCGCCGTATCATGACAGTCACTTTTCGGCTTTCCCTACTGAGGTGCTCATCCGGTCAAGGCCAGGGCACAATCGCAGTAGTTCTCCCTTACTACCCTAGCCGATGGAGTGATACGTCTCCAACGTATCTATAATTTTTTATTGTTCCATGCTATATTATATTCTGTTTTGGACATTATTGGGCTTTATTATACACTTTTACAGTGTTTTTGGGACTAACCTATTAACCGGAGGCCCAGCCCAGAATTGCTGTTTTTTGCCTATTTGAGAGTTTCCCAGAAAAAGAATATCAAACGGAGTCCAAACGGAATGAAACCTTCGGGAACGTGATTTTCGGAACGAACGTGATCCAGAGGACTTGGATCCTACGTCAAGACATCAACCAGGAGGGCACGAGGTAGGGGGGCGCGCCTACCCCCCCCCCCCCACCAGGACGCGCCCTCCACCCTCGTGGCCCCCCTGTTGCTCCACCGACGTACTCCTTCCTCCTATATATACCTACGTACCCCCAAACTACCAGATACGGAGCCAAAAACCTAATTCCACCGCCGCAACCTTCTGTACCCGTGAGATCCCATCTTGGGGCCTGTTCCGGAACTCCGCCGGAGGGGGCATCCATCACGGAGGGCTTCTACATCAACTTCATAGCCTCTCCGATGATGTGTGAGTAGTTTACCTCAGACCTTCGGGTCCATAGTTATTAGCTAGATGGCTTCTTCTCTCTTTTTGGATCTCAATACAATGTTCTCCCCCTCTCTCGTGGAGATCTATTCGATGTAATCTTCTTTTGCGGTGTGTTTGTTGAGACCGATGAATTGTGGGTTTATGATCAAGTTTATCTATGAAGAATATTTGAATCTTCTCTGAATTCTTTTATGTATGATTGGTTATCTTTGCAAGTCTCTTTGAATTATCAGTTTGGTTTGGCCTACTAGATTGATCTTTCTTGCAATGGGAGAAGTGCTTAGCTTTGGGTTCAATCTTGCGGTGTCCTTTCCCAGTGACAGTAGGGGCAGCAAGGCACGTATTGTATTGTTGCCATCGAGGATAACAAGATGGGGTGTATATCATATTGCATGAGTTTATCCCTATACATCATGTCATCTTGCTTAAAGCGTTACTCTGTTCTTATGAACTTAATACTCTAGATGCATGCTGGATAGCGGTTGATGTGTGGAGTAATAGTAGTAGATGCAGGCAGGAGTCGGTCTACTTGTCTCGGACGTGATGCCTATATACATGATCATACCTAGATATTCTCATAACTATGGTCAATTCTGTTAATTGCTCAACAGTAATTTGTTCACCCACCGTAAAATACTTATGCTCTTGAGAGAAGCCACTAGTGAAGCCTATGCCCCCCCCGGTCTATTTTCCATCATATTAATCTTCCATCAACAAGCTATTTTCGTTGCCTTTTATTTTGCTTCTATTTTACTTTTTCATCTTTATCATAAAAATACCAAAAATATTATCTTATCATATCTATCAGATCTCACTCTCGTAAGTGACCGTGTAGGGATTGACAACCCCTTATCGCGTTGGTTGCGAGGATTTATTTGTTTGTGTAGGTGCGAGGGGCTCGTGCGTGGCCTCCTACTGGATTGATACCTTGGTTCTCAAAAACTGAGGGAAATACTTACGCTACTTTGCTGCATCACCCTTTCCTCTTCAAGGGAAAACCAACGCAGTGCTCAAGAGGTAGCATGGAGCGGAACGTAGGGTAGCAAGCACAGGAGCCGGGCAACCCAACTATTGACCAAAGACGTGATTCGGAGCCAATGCATATAATGCTAAATTCGGGGTGCCGAACTTATATATAAGAAGTGTTCGGACTTTGCTGCCGTATGATGGGGCGATGGGGAGCCCCTGGGGAATATGAAACGTACCAAAGTGTACGGGTGCAGTCGATAAGCAGATCAAAGTAAAATGAAGTAAGAAGCGCAAACCACAGGAACTGGGCCGCAAATTGTTTTCATTATAACTTGATGGATACGTCAAGGCGCATCTAGTACAAATATTGCGATAAGCATCCGGGCTATTTAACATGCCGGAATCAAGAGGGCGCAGCGTGCGGGTCCTAAGAAATGAATGTAAATACCGTCAAGAAGATGTATAGAGGTTACTCTACGCACCTATGCTGCTTGCATCCTTTATATGCCGATCCTTCAAAGGGACTGGTCAGCAGGCCCGTGGGGAAAGGAACCTGAAAAAAAAGCAGGTGAAAGTATGTGTGTCCGGGATCGGTCTAGCCGAACTGTAGATCCCGGGTTAGCTTCTGCCTCCGCCGATGTCCATGGGATTTTGAGTGCGTAATTATGTACGCGTGGTGCGAGTGCCACTACTTCATTGGGACTGGGACGGAGGCCGAATTGCTAATCGAGCTCTTGACGAGCCGCGCTGTCCTGCTGAAGTGTAGTCCGGAACCTCTTAATGATGTCCAGGGGCTCGCCAGTCGCACTATGGTGCTGCTTGAGAAGGCCGCTCTATACCTCTACTGCTAGGGCGGCGGTGTGCTCCTCTGTTCGGAGGGAGCGTTCTGTATTGCCATTGACTGTTATGACGCCGCGTGGACCGGGCATCTTGAGCTTGAGATAAGCATAGTGTGGCACTGCGTTGAATCTAGCAAACGCTGTTCGTCCGAGCAGTGCGTGGTAGCCGCTGCGGAAGGGGACGATGTCGAAGATTAACTCTTCGCTTCGGAAATTGTGCGGAGAACCAAAGACCACCTCCAGCGTGATTGAGCCTGTACTGCGGGCCTCTACGCCTGGTATGACTCCTTTAAAGGTAGTCTTTGTTGGTTTGATTCGTGAGGGGTCAATGCCCATCTTCCGCACTGTGTCCTGATAAAGCAGGTTGAGGCTGCTACCACCGTCCATCAGGACTCGTGTTAGGTGAAACCCGTCAATAATTGGGTCGAGGACTAGTGCGGCTGAACCGCCATGGCGGATACTAGTTGGGTGATCTCGACGATCGAAGGTGATCAGGAACGATGACCACGAATTGAATTTTGGGGCGACTGGCTCTACCGCGTAGACGTCCCTAAGTGCTCGCTTACGCTCCCTTTTGGGAATGTGTGTGGCGTATATCTTGTTCACCGTCTTGACTTGAGGGGGAAATTTCTTCTCCCCCCCAGTGTTTGGCTGCCTGGGCTCTTCGTCCTCGTCCTCACTTTGTGATCCCTTTTCTTTGTTTTTGGCATTTAACTTTCCAGCCTGCTTGAAAACCCAACAATCCCTGTTGGTATGATTGGCCTGCTTATCCGGGGTGCCGTATCTGGCACGGACGGTCGAGTATGCGGTCCAAGCTGGAAGGTCCTTCATTGTTTCTTTTGTAGGGCTTCTTCCGTTGGCCGGACTTGGAGCCAGTGAATCCGACGTTTACTGTGGTGTCATCAGTGTTGTCGGCGTTTGTGTCTATTGCGCCGGAGCTTGCCAGTGCTATTCTTGGCCTCGGAGGGGCCTATCTCACTGGCTGTGTTATTACTACGAGCCAGCCAACAGTCCTCACCCGCGCAAAAGCGGGTCATGAGTGCCGTGAGGGCTGCCATGGACTTCGGCTTTTCTTGGCCGAGGAGGCGTGCTAACCATTCGTCGCGGATGCTGTGTTTGAAGGCTGCTAAGGCCTCGGCATCCGGACAGTCAACGATCTGGTTCTTTTTGGTTAGGAACCTAGTCCAGAATTTTCTGGCTGATTCTCCAGGTTGTTGAACTATGTGGCTTAAGTCATCGGCGTCTGGTGGCCGGACATAGGTTCCTTGGAAGCGGTAGGGCAGGCTGCTGTTCGGCCTGAGTTGCCGCTTTCCCGACCGCGGGGTGGCTGGTCGGCTGCCCTGTCTCGACCACGTGGTGGTCGTTCCGCATTACGCGAGGGAGATGTGCGCTCTGGTGCCTCCTCATCGAATTGAGGTAGTAGTCTGCGTTTCGGGTAGCTCTTGGCTGGGCGCTTGAGTGTTGGGGAACGTAGTAATTTCAAAAAAAATCCTACGCACACGCAAGATCATGGTGATGCATAGCAACGAGAGGGGAGAGTGTTGTCCACGTACCCTCGTAGACTGAAAGCGGAAGCGTTAGCACAACGCGGTTGATGTAGTCGTACGTCTTCACGATCTGACCGATCAAGTACCGAACGCACGGCACCTCGGAGTTCAGCACGCGTTCAGCCCGATGACGTCCCTCGAACTCCGATCCAGCCGAGTGTTGAGGGAGAGTTTCGTCAGCACGACGGCGTGGTGACGATGATGATGTTCTACCGACGCAGGGCTTCGCCTAAGCACCACTACAGTATTATCGAGGTGGACTATGGTGGAGGGGGGCACCGCACACGGCTAAAAGATCAAACGATCAATTGTTGTGTCCTTGGGGTGCCCCCCTGCCCCCGTATATAAAGGAGCAAGGGGGGAGGTGTGGCCGGCCAGGGAGGAGGCGCGCCAGGAGGAGTCCTACTCCCACCGGGAGTAGGACTCCCTCCCTTCCTTGTTGGAATAGGAGAAGGGGGGAAAGAGGTGGAGGAGAGGAAGGAAAGGGGGGCGCCGCCCCCTCTCCTTGTCCTATTCGGACTAGGGGGAGGGGCGCGCGGCCTGTGACACCCAAAATTTGATTTGAATTTTTTTTTAAAAATTATTTGACTTGAGGGAGGTGATTTAAATTTTCCTTCAAAAGAACCCTCCCTTACAAAATATCTTTTTTTATGGCAAGAGTTTTATTTGGATGCACCCAAGACTTGTTTTTGGTCTTGGAGGTTTTTGCTTTTTATTTTGACTCAAACCAAAATGCTTTTCACTTGAGAAAAATGTCTTTTGAAGATTTCTTTGAAAAATGCACTATGGCTTTTGGAATAATCCTTTACCACTTTCAACAAATCTCCCTTGCCATGGCCTTAGTGCAAATCCACTCTCATAAACCTTCCCTCATCTTTGGATTTTGATCTGCATCAAATCCAGCAAGTTGGACCTCTCCATATATTTATTTTCCATTTAAATCTTATCAAAACAATTTCTGTCTTCTATTCTAGCCCTTGGAGATTTACAAAGGAGCTACCATTTCTGTTGTGATTTTTGCCCCCCAACCAATTCCCCTCCCTAGTCCTTTGAACCCTCAACCAAGATCCATGAAGATCCACTGGTCTCCAGTTCAAAATTTTCAAACTATACTTGCTGCAAGTTTGGACCAGATTTGTCAAATTTGATGAAATTCATTCAAATCCTTCTCCTAAAAATCTGAGAAAAATCAGACACCCTCTAGGTGCATTGAGAGGTCACCTCACCAAGTCCCAGCCCCAGGAAAAATTTTCTTCACTCCAAATCATTTCGTCGAACACCTACTGGATACTGTTGCTGTCATTGTTCAGTTAAGTTCAGAGAACAGTTTCAGTGCACTGTTGTTTTCTTCAAAACATGTTGTCGATCTCGACAGTGCCGCGTTGGCGCCTTGCTCCCCGTCCCCTCCCCCTTGTTCCTGCGCCGCACGATCCCCTGGAGCCTTGCGGACGTCGGCGACGAGCTGGAGGAGGTGCGCCGCCCCGTGACCGACGCCAGCGGCGGCTTTGCGGCCGCCAGAGAGAGGCGCAGCGTAGACGGCGCCGCCCAAGCCACCGGAGGCCGCCGCGTGGCCACCCACTCCCCCGTTCGCGCTGCCACTCTCGTCGTGAACCGGTGGGCGCGGAGCGCGCTCTCTGCCGCCGTCGTGCCCGTGCGGCCACCCCACCGTGGACCGACGCCGTTACGCCAAGACCGACCGGGATTAGCGGGGGAACGGCACCAGAACACCTCACTGATGCTGCCTGGCCACCTAAACCCCTCGCCAATCCACTGCCTCGCCGTAATTGCTCGCCGGAGCAACCCCGTTCACGGCCACCCCCTCGATCCGCCTATAAATAGAGGCCCCGAGCTTCAACTCGAACCCACACCAGCTCTGCACTCCACCTAGACCACACCAAGCCACTGGAAGAGCCCCGAGGAGGTCTCCTTCCTCAACTCCGGCCGCCGCGACCCGCCACGGGATCCAGCTCGATTCGCTCCCGTGCGTGCGCCTCTGCCTCCCATCTCTTGCCAGTAGCTCCCCTATGCATCCACTCTCCTGACCCGCGCTTCAATTCGGAGTTTGCAGCACCCACCGGAGTTCTCCACCATCACCCGAGCCGCCGTCCGCCGGAGAAAGTGTCGCCGTCGACGTGGTGCTCTCCGACGCTCGAGTCCACCACCCACCGACGCGGAAGGACACGCTGAAACTCTTGGTACACTCCGATCTCCCTGTCTCGCCGTGGTTCGACGCCGGCGACCACCGCAGTCTTCGGGCGCCGGCGAGCTGTTTAAACCTGACATGTGGGACCCCCATGTCAGCCTCTATTCTTTCCTCCCTCGAAACGTTTTCTGTTGGCGCCTTAGGGCAAAATACGTTTTCCCTTTTGAGCTGGCGCGTTTCTTTCCGAAGCATTTTCTGTTTTCTCAGTTTAGCCCCTGGAACTTTTCTGTTTCATTACAGATGAGTCCCTGGACAGAAACCTTTATAACTTTTAAATAAAAAGTGATTTTTGAGTGATTCTTTTTCTGACAGTCTTAAAATTTTGTCTAGTTTTTTATGGGATTTATTTGGAAATTTTTTGGAACAACTTTTATGCACGCGTTGGTTTTCACGTTAGTGCCCGTTTTCGTTATGCCGTAGGTTCCGGAAGAGGTGACGGAGCTGCGAACTTCGCCGAGCTAGACTCCGACTTCTCCGAACCAGGCAAGCATGTTTGAACCTTTGATATGATAGGTGTTTTGCATGTTTGCGTGTAAGTTTGTGCGTGGCATATGAGTGTCGGTGAGTACCTCGTTGCTTGTGAGGCAACTACCCGTATGTTCCAAAGTTGCGATGATCTCTGGTGAGAGATGGCCTAATCATGTGGTGACATGAAGGGCAGCAAGGTGGTACTGTTGTAGCATGCCAGCCTTGCGTCATCCGACTAATTCCGACGTTAACGTGGACGGAGTCACGTTATCGCTCTTTTCCCTTCCGTGCTACCACATGTTTCTTTTGCCAGGATGCGGTTTAGTAAGTTGGTAACCTCTTTCCGTGTACACACCAAACAGAGGGGACGGGATGATGGTTCCATGGCCCTGGATTAAAGCCAGTCATCCGGTCAGGGGGCATGGGTGTTTCCGGTTGGGACCGAGAGGGGGGGCACCCCCTTAGAGCGCGCGTATAGAAATTCGATCCCATGCTACGCGAGGTTGTAGCCTCCCCGTCTCAAGGTTTTTCTTGAACGTTGCCGAGGGTGATCCCTGGCTTCGGAATGTTGAATGTGTTGGGAATCGTAGCATAATTTAAAATTTTCCTACGCTCACCAAGATGCATCTATGGAGTATACTAGCAACGAGGGGAAGGGAGTGCATCTACATACCCTTGTAGATCGCGAGCGGAAGCGTTCCAATGAACGTGGATGACGGAGTCGTACTCTCCGTGATCCAAATCACCGATGACCGAGTGCCGAACGGACGGCACCTCCGTGTTCAACACACGTACGGTGCAGCGATGTCCAAGGGGAAAGGAGAGGTTGATGGAGATCCAGCAGCACGACGGCGTGGTGGTGGATGTAGCGGTTCTCCGGCAGGGCTTCGCCGAGCTTCTGCGAGAGAGAGAGAGGTGTTGCAGAGGAGGAGGGAGGCGCCCAAGGCTGTAGGTTGCTGCCCTCCCTCCCCCCCTTTATATAGGCCCCTGGGGCGTGCCCCAGCCCTGGGAGATGGGATCTCCAAGGGGGGGGGCGGCGGCCAAGGGGGAAAGGGGTTGCCTTGCCCCCCAAGGCAAGGGGGAACTCCCCCCTAGGGTTCCCAATCCTAGGCGCATGGGGGGAGGCCCAAGGGGGGCGCCCCAGCCCACTAAGGGCTGGTTCCCTTCCACTTTCAGCCCACGGGGCCCTCCGGGATAGGTGGCCCCACCCGGTGGACCCCCGGGACCCTTCCGGTGGTCCCGGTACAATACCGGTAACCCCCGAAACTTTCCTGGTGGCCGAAACTGGACTTCCTATATATAATTCTTCACCTCCGGACCATTCCGGAACCTCTCATGACGTCCGGGATCTCATCCGGGACTCCGAACAACCTTCGGGTTTCCGCATACATATATCTCTACAACCCTAGCGTCACCGAACCTTAAGTGTGTAGACCCTACGGGTTCGGGAGACATGCAGACATGACCGAGACGCCTCTCCGGTCAATAAACAACAGCGGGATCTGGATACCCATGTTGGCTCCCACATGTTCCACGATGATCTCATCGGATGAACCACGGTGTCGAGGATTCAATCAATCCCGTATGCAATTCCCTTTGTCAATCGGTATGTTACTTGCCCGAGATTCGATCGTCGGTATCCCAATACCTTGTTCAATCTCGTTACCGGCAAGTCTCTTCACTCGTACCGCAATGCATGATCCCGTGACTAACGCCTTAGTCACATTGAGCTCATTATGATGATGCATTACCGAGTGGGCCCAGAGATACCTCTCCGTCACACGGAGTGACAAATCCCAGTCTCGATCCGTGCCAACCCAACAGACACTTTCGGAGATACCCGTAGTGCACCTTTATAGTCACCCAGTTACGTTGTGACGTTTGGCACACCCAAAGCACTCCTACGGTATCCGGGAGTTGCACGATCTCATGGTCTAAGGAAAAGATACTTGACATTGGAAAAGCTCTAGCAAACGAAACTACACGATCTTTTATGCTATGCTTAGGATTGGGTCTTGTCCATCACATCATTCTCCTAATGATGTGATCCCGTTATCAATGACATCCAATGTCCATAGTCAGGAAACCATGACTATCTGTTGATCAACGAGCTAGTCAACTAGAGGCTTACTAGGGACACGTTGTGGTCTATGTATTCACACATGTATTACGATTTCCGGACAATACAATTATAGCATGAATAATAGACTATTATCATGAACAAAGAAATATAATAATAACCATTTATTATTGCCTCTAGGGCATATTTCCAACAGAATGGGTGTGTACTGGTTAGATGTGTTTCTTCCAAAATACCGTAAACGGAACTAGTCCCCGTGACTACTGAAATCTGTTGGCTGTGGTTAAGTACAAACTCTGCAGAGTCAAATCCTTCCAAGTCATTGTATCCATGATCAAGTAAGGTGATCAGTATATCCATATCTATCCTCGTGGAAATTTATCCCCGGTGGACAAGCTCAAGTGGTAAACCCAGTTAGATTGTTATTCCTGTAGATGGACTAACCTTATATTTGTCTCGTGCTCGTAATAATTTATGTTCTCGAGCTACTGAATTATTGCGCTACAATATAAGCCCTTTATGTGATGTCGCTCAGACGTCCGACTGTGGCATGTTTGTCTTTAATTTTCTGTTATAAGCCCTTTATGTGGTGTCGCCCCGACGCCCGACTGCGGCATTATTATTCTTGCAGTTTCCTCTCGAGGAGTCATTCAGACCCTCGTTTGGCACCAGTATAATTATTCTTGCAGTTTCCTCTCGAGGAGTCATTCAGACCCTCGTTTGGCACCCAGTATTTATTTTGGGATTTCGGGAGGACTACCGCCCGACTTCTCTGCTATTTTTCCCATGCATTATTGTCTCCATGCCTGAACGCACTTGTTAATCTGTTCATATGCTTCATGTTTACATTTTTTATATCTTATGTCCGAACTGTCTTGCGAGTACTTTCATAGTACTCACCTGGCTTGTTGATTTGGCCAGATGTTGACGAAGGCGATCTCTTGGATGAAGAGTTTGATAGTGCGTCCGACGCCTAGAGGAGTCCCAGTCAGTCCTATGCGATCCTGGATATTGGTCACTTGTATTATATACGCTTCCGCCACCCGCAATAAGTCTCCTCGAGCCTCACTCCGACGCTCAAAGAGCTGTAGTTTTCAGGAGTCATATCACCCGCTCCGCTGTGATATATTCCTCCCCCCCCCCCCCCCCCCCCCCCCCGTTGTTATCGTGAGTTAGTAGTTGTGCCACCCTTTTCGCCGTTATGTTTTATCGGCGTAGTTGTAATAAATTGTTGAGCAGTCCCCGCTCAACCTTATATTATATTCAGTACTCCTGGTATTTTCTTCTGTGACCAAGATATTGTCTACCAGTGAGAAGGAATTCTTCTTTACTGGTCCGTAAAAGGGATTGGTCTCTCAATAAATATTTTTATTGAAAAACCGGTCGTGACACGGCCCTTGCCCTGGCTGCCTCTCCTCATCTCCACTAAGGCCCACTATGGCCCATTAACCCCCGGGGGGTTCCGGTAACCCCTCCGGTACTCCAGTAAAATCCCGATTTCACCCGGAACACTTCTGATATCCAAATATAGGCTTCCAATATATCAATCTTCATGTCTCGACCATTTCGAGACTCCTCGTCATGTCCGTGATCACATCCGGGACTCCGAACAACCTTCGGTACATCAAAATATATAAACTCATAATATAACTATCATCGAAACGTTAAGCGTGCGGACCCTACGGGTTCGAGAACTATGTAGACATGACCGAGACACGTCTCCGGTCAATAACCAATAGCGGAACCTGGATGCTCATATTGGCTCCCACATATTCTACGAAGATCTTTATCGGTCAGACCGCATAACAACATACGCTGTTCCCTTTGTCATCGGTATGTTACTTGCCCGAGATTCGATCGTCGGTATCTCAATACCTAGTTCAATCTCGTTACCGGCAAGTCTCTTTACTTGTTCTGTAATACATCATCCCACAACTAACTCATTAGTTGCAATGCTTGCAAGGCTTAAGTGATGTGCATTACCGAGAGGGCCCAGAGATACCTCTCCGATAATCGGAGTGACAAATCCTAATCTCGAAATACGCCAACCCAACAAGTACCTTTGGAGACACCAGTAGAGCACCTTTATAATCACCCAGTTACGTTGTGACGTTTGGTAGCACACAAAGTGTTCCTCCGGTAAACGGGAGTTGCATAATCTCATAGTCATAGGAACATGTATAAGTCATGAAGAAAGCAATAGCAACATACTAAACGATCGAGTGCTAAGCTAACGGAATGGGTCAAGTCAATCACATCATTCTCCTAATGATGTGATCCCGTTAATCAAATGACAACTCATGTCTATGGCTAGGAAACATAACCATCTTTGATCAACGAGCTAGTCAAGTAGAGGCATACTAGTGACACTCTGTTTGTCTATGTATTCACACATGTATCATGTTTCCGGTTAATACAATTCTAGCATGAATAATAAACATTTATCATGATATAAGGAAATAAATAATAACTTTATTATTGCCTCTAGGGCATATTTCCTTCAGTCTCCCACTTGCACTAGAGTCAATAATTTAGTTCACATCGCTATGTGATTTAACATCAATGGTTCACATCTTTATGTGGTTAACACCCATAGTTCACTTCGACATGTGACCAACACCCAAAGGGTTTACTAGAGTCAGTAATCTAGTTCACATCGCTATGTGATTAACACCCAAAGAGTACTAAGGTGTGATAATGTTTTGCTTGTGAGATAATTTTAGTCAATGGGTCTGTCACATTCAGATCCGTAAGTATTTTGCAAATTTCTATGTTTACAATGCTCTGCACGAAGCTACTTTAGCTAATTGCTCCCACTTTTCAATATGTATCTGGATTGTGACTTAGAGTCATCCAGATCGGTGTCAAAGCTTGCATCGACGTAACTCTTTACGACGAACTCCTTATCACCTCCATAACCGAGAAATATATCCTTATTCCGCTAAGGATAATTTTGACCGTTGTCCAGTGATCTACTCCTAGATCACTATTGTACTCCCTTGCCAAACATATGGTGAGGTACACAATAGGTCTGGTACTCAGCATAGCATACTTGATAGAACCTATGACTGAGGCATAGGGAATGACTCTTCATTCTCTTTCTATTTTCTGCCGTGGTCGGGTTTTGAGTCTTTACTCAACTTCACACCTTGTAACACAGGCAAGAACTCTTTCTTTGACTGTTCCATTTTGAACTATTTCAAAATCCTGTCAATGTATGTAAAAACTTATCAAGCGTCTTGATCTATCTCTATAGATCTTGATGCTCAACATGTAAGCAGCTTCACCGAGGTCTTTCTTTGAAAAACTCCTTTTAAACACTCCTTTATGCTTTGCAGAATAATTCTACATTATTTTCGATCAACAATATGTCATTCACATATACTTATCAGAAATGTTGTAGTGCTCCCACTCACTTTCTTGTAAATACAGGCTTCACCGCAAGTCTGTATAAAACTATATGCTTTGATCAACTTATCAAAGCGTATATTCCAACTCCGAGATGCTTGCACTAGTCCATAGATGGATCGCTGGAGCTTGCATATTTTGTTAGCACTTTTAGGATTGACAAAACCTTCTGGTTGCATCATATACAACTCTTCTTTAATAAATCCAATAAAGAATGCAGTTTTGTTTATCCATTTGCCAGATTTCATAAAATGCGGCAATTGCTAACATGATTCGGACAGACTTAAGCATAGATACGAGTGAGAAACTATCATCGTAGTCAACACCTTGAACTTGTCGAAAACCTTTTGCAACAATTCTAGATAGTAACACTACTATCAGCGTCCGTCTTCCTCTTGAAGATCCATTTAATCTCAATGGCTCGCCGATCATTGGGCAAGTCAATCAAAGTCCATACTTTGTTCTCATACATGGATCCCATCTCAGATTTCATGGCCTCAAGCCATTTTGCGGAATCTGGGCTCATCATCGCTTCCTCATAGTTCGTAGGTTCGTCATGGTCAAGTAACATGACCTCCAGAACAGGATTACCGTACCACTCTGGTGAGGATCTTACTCTGGTTGACCTACGAGGTTCGGTAGTAACTTGATCTGAAGTTTCATGATCATCATCATTAGCTTCCTCATTAATTGGTATAGGTGTCACAGGAACCGGTTTCTGTGATGAACTACTTTCCAATAAGGGAGCAGGTACAGTTACCTCATCAAGTTCTACTTTCCTCCCACTCACTTCTTTCGAGAGAAACTCCTTCTCTAGAAAGGATCCATTCTCAGCAACGAATATCTTGCCTTCGGATCTGTGATAGAAGGTGTACCCAACATTTTCTTTTGGGTATCCTATGAAGACGCATTTCTCCGATTTGGGTTTGAGCTTATCAGGTTGAAACTTTTTCACATAAGCATTGCAACCTCAAACTTTAAGAAACGACAGCTTAGGTTTCTTGCCAAACCATAGTTCATACGGTGTCGTCTCAACGGATTTAGATGGTACCCTATTTAACGTGAATGTAGCTGTCTCTAATGCATAACCCTAAAACGATAGTGGTAGATCGGTAAGAGACATCATAGATCGCACCATATCTAATAAAGTACGGTTACGACGTTCGGACACACCATTACACTGTGGTGTTCCAGGTGGCGTCAGTAGTGAAACTATTTCACATTGTTTTAACTGAAGGCCAAACTCGTAACTCAAATATTTTACCTCTGCGATCATATCGTAGAAACTTTTATTTTTGTTACGATGATTCTCCACTTCACTCTGTAATTCTTTGAACTTTTCAAATGTTTCAGACTTGTGTTTCATCAAGTAGATATACCCATATCTGCTCAAATCATCTGTGAATGTCAGAAAATAATGATACCCGCCGCAAGCCTTAATATTCATCGGACCACATACATCAGTATGTATGATTTCCAACAAATTTGTTGCTTGCTCCATTGTTCTGGAGAATGGCGTTTTAGTCATCTTGCCCAAGAGGCATGGTTCGCAAGCATCAAGTGATTCATAATCAAGTGATTCCAAAATCCCATCAGCATGGAGTTTCTTCATGCGCTTTACACCAATATGACCTAAACGGCAGTGCCACAAATAAGTTACACTATCATTATTAACTTTGCATCTTTTGGCTTCATTATGAATATGTGTATCACTACGATCGAGATCAAACAAACCATTTTATTGGGTGTATGCCCATAGAAGGTTTTATTCATGTAAACAGAACAACAATTATTCTCTAATTTAAATGAATAACCGTATTGCAACAAACATGATCAAATCATATTCATGCTCAACGCAAACACCAAATAACACTTATTTAGTTTCAACACTAATCCCGAAAGTATAGGGAGTGTGCGATGATGATCATATCAATCTTGGAACTACTTCCAACACACATCGTCACCTCGCCTTTTACTAGTTTTTGTTTATTCTGCAACTCCCGTTTCGAGTTACTACTCTTAGCAACTGAACCAGTATCAAATGCCGAGGGGTTTCTGCAATAGGTCTATCACCTAGCGGTGAATCAAGGACATAATTCTTCTATGCAGCAATGAGGATAAACCTCAGATCACGGACCCAGTCCGCATCAGTGCTACTATCATCTTTCAACTTAGTTTTCTCTAGGAACATATATAAAACATAGGGAAGCAACAACGCGAGCTATTGATCTACAACATAGATATGCTAATACTACCAGGACTAAGTTCATGATAAATTAAAGTTCAATTAATCATATTACTTAAGAACTCCCACTTAGATAGACATCCCTCTAATCTTCTAAGTGATCACATGATCCATATCAACTAAACCATGTCCGATCATCACGTGAGATGGAGTAGTTTCAATGGTGAACATCACTATGTTGATCATATCTACTATATGATTCACGCTCGACCTTTCGGTCTCAGTGTTCCGAGGCCATATCTGTTATATGCTAGGCTCGTCAAGTTTAACCTGAGTATTCCGCGTGTGCAACTGTTTTGCACCCGTTGTATTTGAATGTAGAGCCTATCACACCCGATCATCACGTGGTGTCTCAGCACGAAGAACTTTCGCAACGGTGCATACTCAGGGAGAACACTTATACTTTGATAATTTAGTGAGGGATCATCTTATAATGCTACCGTCAATCAAAGCAAGATAAGATGCATAAAAGATAAACATCACATGCAATCAATATAAGTGATATGATATGGCCATCATCATCTTGTGCTTGTGATCTCCATCTCCGAAGCACCGTCATGATCACCATCGTCACCGGCGCGACACCTTGATCTTCATTGTAGCATCGTTGTCGTCTCGCCAATCTTATGCTTCTACGACTATCGCTACTGCTTAGTGATAAAGTAAAGCATTACAGGGCGATTGCATTGCATACAATAAAGCGACAACCATATGGCTCCTGCCAGTTGCCGATAACTCGATTACAAAACATGATCATCTCATACAATAGAATTTAGCATCATGTCTTGACCATATCACATCACAACGTGCCCTGCAAAAACAAGTTAGACGTCCTCTACTTTGTTGTTGCAAATTTTACGTGGCTGCTACGGGCTTAGTAAGAACCGTTCTTACCTACGCATCAAAACCACAACGATAGTTTGTCAAGTTGGTGCTGTTTTAACCTTCGCAAGGACCGGGCGTAGCCACACTCGGTTCAACTAAAGTTGGAGAAACTGACACCCGCCAGCCACCTGTGTGCAAAGCACGTCGGTAGAACCAGTCTCGCGTAAGCGTACGCGTAATGTCGGTCCGGGCCGCTTCATCCAACAATACCGCCGAACCAAAGTATGACATGCTGGTAAGCAGTATGACTTATATCGCCCACAACTCACTTGTGTTCTACTCGTGCATATAACATCAACGCATAAAACCAGGCTCGGATGCCACTGTTGAGGAACGTAGTAATTTCAAAAAAAAATCCTACGCACACGCAAGATCATGGTGATGCATAGCAACGAGAGGGGAGAGTGTTGTCACGTACCCTCGTAGACCGAAAGCGGAAGCGTTAGCACAACGCGGTTGATGTAGTCGTACGTCTTCACGATCCGACCGATCAAGTACCGAACGCACGACACCTCCGAGTTCAGCACACATTCAGCCCGATGACGTCCCTCGAACTCCGATCCAGCCGAGTGTTGAGGGAGAGTTTCGTCAGCACGACGGCGTGGTGACGATGATGATGTTCTACCGACGCAGGGCTTCGCCTAAGCACCGCTACAGTATTATCGAGGTGGACTATGGTGGAGGGGGGCACCGCACACGGCTAAAAGATCAAACGATCAATTGTTGTGTCCTTGGGGTGCCCCTGCCCCCGTATATAAAGGAGCAAGGGGGGAGGTGTGGCCGGCCAGGGAGGAGGCGCGCCAGGAGGAGTCCTACTCCCACCGGGAGTAGGACTCCCTTCCTTCCTTGTTGGAATAGGAGAAGGGGGAAAGAGGTGGAGGAGAGGAAGGAAAGGGGGGCGCCGCCCCCTCTCCTTGTCCTATTCGGACTATGGGGGAGGGGCGCGCGGCCCTTGCCCTGGCCGCCTCTCCTCATCTCCACTAAGGCCCACTATGGCCCATTAACCCCCGGGTGGTTCCGGTAACCCCTCCGGTACTCCGGTAAAATCCCGATTTCACCCGGAACACTTCCGATATCCAAATATAGGATTCCAATATATCAATCTTCATGTCTCGACCATTTCGAGACTCCTCGTCATGTCCGTGATCACATCCGGGACTCCGAACAACCTTCGGTACATCAAAACATATAAACTCATAATATAACTGTCATCGAAACGTTAAGCGTGCGGACCCTACGGGTTCGAGAACTATGTAGACATGACCGAGACACGTCTTCGGGCAATAACCAATAGCGGAACCTGGATGCTCATATTGGCTCCCACATATTCTACGAAGATCTTTATCGGTCAGACCGCATAACAACATACATTTTTCCCTTTGTCATCGGTATGTTACTTGCCCGAGATTCGATCGTTGGTATCTCAATACCTAGTTCAATCTCGTTACCGGCAAGTCTCTTTACTCGTTCCGTAATACATCATCCCACAACTAACTCATTAGTTGCAATGCTTGCAAGGCTTAAGTGATGTGCATTACCGAGAGGGCCCAGAGATACCTCTCCGACAATCGGAGTGACAAATCCTAATCTCGAAATATGCCAACCCAACAAGTACCTTTGGAGACACCTGTAGAGCACCTTTATAATCACCCAATTACGTTGTAACGTTTGGTAGCACACAAAGTGTTCCTCCGGTAAACGGGAGTTGCATAATCTCATAGTCATAGGAACATGTATAAGTCATGAAGAAAGCAATAGCAACATACTAAACGATCGAGTGCTAAGCTAACGGAATGGGTCAAGTCACTCACATCATTCTCCTAATGATGTGATCCCGTTAATCAAATGACAACTCATGTCTATGGCTATGAAACATAACCATCTTTGATCAACGAGCTAGTCAAGTAGAGGCATACTAGTGACACTCTGTTTGTCTATGTATTCACACATGTATCATGTTTCCGGTTAATACAATTCTAGCATGAATAATAAACATTTATCATGATATAAGGAAATAAATAATAACTTTATTATTGCCTCTAGGGCATATTTCCTTCATTGAGGCCGTATTCTTCGGCTGTCAGGACATCAGTCCATCTGTCGATGAGCAGATCTTGTTCAGCTTGAAGCTGCTGCTGCTTCTTTTTCAGGCTCCTTGCAGTGGCTATGAGCTGAAGCTTAAAGCGCTCCTGCTCCAGAGGATCCTCAGGCACGATGAAGTCTTTGTTGCCAAGGCTTGTCTCCTGCTCGGAGGGTGGACGGTAACTATCATCCTCCGAGCCATCTTCTATGGCCTGTTCATCTGGGTTGTCTTGCCTGTTGTCATGTTCCTCCTGTTCGGATGCCGCTCCGACAGGGTCTTCATTGTTTTCGGCGTCGCCCGGAGTACTATTTTCTCCGGTGCCAGTGTTGCCATCTTTTGAGCGACGAGGCTTAGAACGGCGTTTGGGGCACCAGCGCTTGGACTGCGTCTCAGAGGGTTTATTCGCATCTGGTTCTTCTTTGTCGTCGCCAGATCCTTTAGGTGTATCAACCATGTACACGTTGTACGAAGAGGTGGCCGTCCAGCGTCCAGTGAATGGCGGGTCTTGGCCTTGCTCCTTGTCGGCATCGTCGTTCATACCGTCGATGTCTTCGGAGCCATAGTCAAGCACGTCGGTTAAGTCATCGACAGTGGCTATGAAGTGGGTGACGGGTGGGAAGCAAAATTCCTCGTCGTCCGCCTCTAGCTCGAACCGAATATAGTTCGGCTGTGAGTCCTTCTCCAAGGACAAGTTCTTTAAAGATTTTAGCACATCACCCAAAGGTGAATGCTGGAAGATGTCTGCGGTGCTAAATTCGAAAATCGACAACCGATCCAGCTCGGTGTCCGCAGGCGTACCTGGTCTGGAACGTATAACCGGAGACGAGTCTGGAGTTACATTGACGCGAACATTGCAGGATGTCGAGTCCGTGTGCGGCTCCAATGCCGCGGACTTTGTGGCCTTGGAGGGTACGATCTGCTTCGGTTCTGAGGCCGCTGCAGTGACAGGATCCATCTCCTGGATGTGATCCGATAACAGATATAAGTCATGTTCATCGGGACGAGGGGGTGCGATCGCTGCGGTTTCAAACCCATTGAAGATCGAGTCTCCACGGGTATCCGCGACGTAGTTCAAGCTTCCAAATCTGACCTGGTGGCCAGGGGCGTAGCTATCAATCTGCTCCAAACGGCCAAGCGAGTTGGCCCGCAGTACGAAGCTGCCGAACACAAAAATCTGTCCGGGGAGGAAGGTTCCTCCTTGGACAGTGTCATTATTGACAATTGAAGGGGCCATCGAAACCTTTTGTCGACGGCACAGTGGAACTCTCAATGAAAGCACCAATGTCGGTGTCAAAACCGGCGGATCTCGGGTAGGGGGTCCCGAACTGTGCATCTAGGATCGATGGTAACAGGAGACGGGGGACACGATGTTTACCCAGGTTCGAGCCCTCTCTATGGAGGTAATACCCTACTTCCTACTTGATTGATCTTGATGAATATGAGTCTTACAAGAGTTGATCTACCACAAGATCGTAATGGCTAAACCCTAGAAGTCTAGCCTATGTGAATATGGTAATGAGTCTCCTCTTATCCAGACTACGCTCTCCGGTTTATATAGACACCGGAGAGATCTAGGATTACATGGGGTTGGTTACATAAGAAGGAATCTTCATAGTTGGTCGCCTAGCTTGCCTTCCACGCCAAGGAGAGTCCAATCCGGACACGGGTATAGTCTTCGGCCTTCACATCTTCACGGCCCATCAGTCCGGCCCAATGAATAACAGGCCGGACGCCTGAGGACCCCTTAGTCCAGGACTCCCTCAATCTTCGTAGAATATGTAGGAGCCAATATGAGCATCCAGGTTCCGCTATTGGTTATTGACCAGAGATGTGTCTCGGTCATGTCTACATAGTTCTCGAACCCATAGGGTGCGCACGCTTAACATTTGATGACGATTTGTATTAAAGAGTTATGTGATTTGATGATCGAAGATAGTTCGAAGTCCCGGATGAGATTATGGACATGACGAGGAGTCTCGAAATGGTCGAGACGTAAAGATCGATATATTGGAAGGCTATATTCGGAGATCGGGAAGGTTCTGAGTGATTCGGGTGTTTTTCGGAGTACTTGAGAGTTACGGGAATTCGTATTGGGCCTTAATGGGCCATACGGGAAAGGAGAGAAAGGCCTCAAGGGTGGCTGCGCCCTTCCCCATGTACTGGTCCGAATTGGACTAGGGAAAGGGGGCGCCCCCTTCCTTCCTTCTCCTTCTCCCTTCCCCTTTTCCTATTCCATGTGGGAGGTGGAATCCTACTAGGACTAGGGAGTCCTAGTAGGACTCCACACTTGGGCGCGCCCTATGAGGGCCGGCCTCCTCCTCCCTCCATCCTTTATATACGTGGCCAGGGGGCACCCCATAGACACACAAGTTGATTTCTTAGCCGTCTGCGGTGCCCCCCTCCACAGCTACACACCTCGGTCATATCGTCGTAGTGCCTAGGCGAAGCCCTGCGTCAGTAACTTCATCATCACCGTCACCACGTCGTCGCGCTGACGGAACTCTCCCCCGGGCTCAACTGGATCAAGAGTACGAGGGACGTCATCGAGCTGAGCGTGTGCTGAACTCGGAGGTGCCGTGCGTTCGGTACTTGGATCGGTCGGATCGCGAAGACGTACGACTACATCAACCGCGTTGATAAAACGCTTCCGCTTACGGTCTACGAGGGTACGTGGACAACACTCTCCCGCTCGTTGCTATGCATCACCATGATCTTGCGTGTGCGTAGGAATTTTTTTGAAATTACTGCATTCCCCAACATCATTCTCCTGATTGGTTGATTGACACGGGTGCTAATGTGCATGTATGCGGTGATATTTCCATGTTTTCATCTTATCTGACCGCAGGGACTTCAACCATGCTGATGGGCAACAGTTCAAGTGCTTCTGTTCGTGGTGTTGGCACGGTCAATCTGAAGTTTACTTCGGGGAAGATCGTGCAGCTGAAGAACGTGCATTATGTCCCCTCCGTCAATAAAAATCTTGTTAGCGGATCTCTTCTGTGTAGAGATGGCTACAAGCTTGTCTTTGAGTTGAATAAATTTGTAATATGCAAGTATGGAACCTTTGTTGGTAAAGGCTATGAGTCAGGAGGCCTGTTTCGTTTATCCTTATCAGACGTTTGCAATAAAGTTGTTAATCATATTTGCAACAATAGTGAATCAAATGTGTGGCATTCACGTCTTTGTCATGTTAACTTTGGTTGCATGTCGCGACTAGCGAAGTTGAACTTAATCCCTAGTTTCACCACTGTCAAGGGATCCAAGTGTCAAGTGTGTGTGCAAGCTAAGCAACCTCGTAAGTCTCATGTGACTGCGGAAACGAGAAATCTTGCACCACTAGAACTCATACATTCAGATCTATGTGAAATGAATGGTGTTTTGACAAAAGGTGGAAAGACATATTTCATGACGTTAATTGACGACTCCAGTAGACATGATTTTCTTGTGTATCTCATAGATGACACTCCCAGTTCTATTTCAGAGGCCTATGCATCTGAAGATGTTGACTACTGGAAGGAAGCAGTTCATAGCGAGATGGATTCCATCTTGGCGAATGAAACTTGGGAGATAACTGATCGTCCTTATGGGTGCAAACCTATAGGATGCAAATGGGTTAGAAGAAGCTTAGGCCTGATGGTACTATTGAAAAGTACAAGGCTCGGCTCGTCGCTAAGGGTTATACCCAAAAGGAAGGTGAAGACTTCTTTGATACTTACTCACCTATGGCTCGACTGACCACTATTCGAGTTCTACTTTCACTAGCTGTGTCACATGGTCTTCTCGTTCATCAAATGGATGTTAAGACTGCTTTCCTAAATGGAGAGTTGGACGAGGAAATTTATATGGAACAACCAGATGGGTTTGTACTAGATGGTCAGGAAGGAAAAGTGTGCAAGTTGCTGAAGTCTTTGTATGGACTCAAGCAAGCACCCAAACAGTGGCATGAGAAGTTTGAAAGAACTTTAACAGCTGCATGCTTTGTTGTAAACGAAGCTGACAAATGTGTGTACTATCGCCATGGTGGGGGCGAGGGAGTTATCCTTATGTTGACGACATACTGATTTTCGGAACAAATCTGAATGTTATTAGGGAGGTCAAGGATTTCCTATCTCGTTGTTTTGAGATGAAGGATTTAGGAGTGGCTGATGTCATTCTGAACATCAAGTTGTTGAGAGACGATGATGGTGGGATTACATTGCTTCAATCTCACTATATGGAAAATATCTTGAGTCGCTTTGGCTATAGTGACTGCAAGCCCTCTCCAACACCATATGATGCTAGCGTGGTGCTTCGAAAAAATCAAAGAATTGCTAGAGATCAATTGAAGTATTCTCAGATTATTGGCTCGCTTATGTACTTAGCCAGTGCTACAAGACCTGACATCTCTTTTGCTGTTAGCAAACTGAGTCGGTTTGTCTCAAAACCAGGAGATGTGCATTGGAAAGCTCTAGAGTAAGTTTTGCGTTATTTGAAAGGCACTGCGAATTATGGAATTCACTACACTGGGCACCCAAAAGTGCTTGAAGGGTATAGTGACTCAAACTGGATCTCAGATGTCGATGAGATAAAGGCCACGAGCGGATATGTATTCTTTACTCATGGAGGTGGCGCTGTTTCTTGGAAGTCTTGCAAGCAGACCATCTTAACGAGGTCAACAATGGAAGCAGAACTCACAGCACTAGATACAACTACGGTCGAAGCAGATTGGCTTCGCCGGCTCTTGAATGACTTGCCGGTTGTTGAGAAACCTGTACCGGGTATCCTTATGAACTGCGACAATCAAACTGTGATCACGAAAGTGAGCAGCTCAAAGGATAATATGAAGTCATCAAGACACGTTCAGAGAAGGTTAAGGTCTGTCAGGAAAATGAGAAACTCCGGAGTTATTGCATTGGATTATATCCAAATGTCTAAAAATCTGGCAGATCCTTTTACTAAGGGTCTATCACGTAATGTGATAGATAATGCATCGAGGGAGATGAGTATGAGACCCACAATATGAGTTGTTCACAGTGGTAACCTATTCTTTGTGATCGGAGATCCCGTGAATTAGATGTGGAAGACAAGTTGTTGATCAACTGAGAGGAGAGTATCCTTACTATTAACAATACCACTCCATGAAGATGCAATACTCTCCTAAAACTGCATGGCAGGTTGATGTATATCTTAATGTGTTCTAAGTGACTCATTTAAGCACAGATGTTATCCTGCAGAACATCTTTTGAAGAACGCACCTATATGAGTCTGATTGTTAAACGTCGCAATCTATGAGAGTAGGGTTCTCTCTAGTAAACTCATGAAAGGTCTTGGAGTATGACGCTTAAGCTCCACCCGTGGGGAAGACCCACGGTAGCCACGTATCGGTCAAGGCTTTATGTGAAGCTAGATTCGCAGAAAACTCGCAGTTCAAGGCCCAGTCCACTGTCCAAGTTGCTTACTAGTGTAGCATAGAGTCTAGGTGGAAGTTCAACTTAACAGTCTCCACTGTAGTACCGGTATATAAAACAGTGTTTTGGAACCAAAGGCAAATTTCTGTGTGCCTCTGGGATCTGGTGGGGGATTGCTGGAATTTAGTCTATTTTGGGACAGCCCAATAACTATTTCAGAAATTCCTAAGAAATCCTAGAGGCCCACTTAGCCCATTCGTGCAACGCAAGGGATACTACTAAAGTTTAGTCCCACATTGCTAGTTTAGTGGGAGTTGGACCTCCTTATAAGGGAGGTTCTTTCCCCACTTGTATGAGCATGAGAACAAGAGGGACATCCACGCGCGCTCCTCCTCCGCCGCCCGCCTCGTCACGACGCGCCGCGCCGCGCCGCGGGTTGCGGGAATGAGCCGAGCCGATGTCTAAATTTTTGCCACGCACTACTGGTATACGAAAGGTCACTCGGGAGCTGAAAAGTTTTTGCTGTAGTGGATATTGAATACGAACGCTGCACCCTTCGGCTGCTGCCTGTTCGTTTCTTCTCCCTCGTTCCCTTCAGCTCCCGGCGCAGCCTCTCGCCTCCTTCTCTTGCGCCTATAAAAGGGAGGTCGCTCCTCTCAGAGAGACGCACCAGAACTTCTTCTTCCTCTCGCCACAAGTTCCTGAGCACTGCGTTGCTGCTACGTTCTTCCCCATCCCTGCTTGCGGCGTGCACCGCAGGTCGGGACAGTAGGCCTCCGAAACCGCACCTCTTTGAGTCTTGTACGGGAGAAGGGTGATAAGGTTTTTGGGGAGCGCTTCGCGCGATTACTGACTTCTTCGTCACGGACGCCCCGGACTCCGACGACTACTTCCCCGACGTCGACAACCTCTTCGATGACATGGCTGGCGAGGACACCGACCCCAAGACCGGTGCTTCTGCTCCCGTTCCGTACGTTCTCATACTCTTTCTGTTAGAGGTTCTGTCACAACTTCTTGCTCTACTATCTGTTCTAGATGTGTTCGGTTATAGTTCATATATACAGATGCTATTTACCTTCTCTGTGTCGAATTGCATGACTTGTTTTATCTCTGCTATATTAGTCATGCTTTATCTAGTATTTCTGTTAATAAAATCATTCGGTAATTGCTCATATTTCCAACAGTTGGCACATTGGAGCCGTCTTGACCTTGTCGATGAGAGCCAGGAAGTCTTCGTGCACATGCCCCTAAGGACCATCGTCCTCGAGCCGCAGTCATCGCCGTTGAACCCTTGCATAGATCTAAAGCACCTGACACCAAATCTCGCCACATGTCAAGAAACCCAAACCTCACCGCGCCACGGAGATGTCATGAATATACGCTGGAGCTCTATCGACTATGTTCAAACGGACGAAATCGGTGAGGATTGAAGCCCGAAAGAAAAACTCAGAAAAGATGCGCCATCATCCGTCTGAGCGTCGCACCTGCAAGAACTAAAAAAAACAACATAACTACTAACCGGAGTGGCGGCACCAGGATTCTCCTTCCCACCACCGGCGATTTGGGCAGTAGGGTTGTCGAGAATCGACATCCGCGGAGGCAGAGAATGACAGATGATGATTGAGCCGCATAGGAGAATGTGGTGATGAGATGTTGCTATTGTACTGGACATGCGCTGTGACGTGGCTGGAGGGGAAAGAGAAAGAAAGTTGGGCAAGCAGGGAGCAGCGCATGCGATTGGCGAGGCAATGGTTCTCACTTTCTGTGAGATTTTGATGAATTTCAATAATTTCAGCAGTCATCAAAATATTTTAGCTGTACGCAAGAATTCAAGTATTTTTCAAATAACTTTTTGAGTTTAAGTAAAAAAAATAGTCCACCAAAACCAATGAAATGCGGTAATTTCGATAGGTGCTGAAATATTTCTCAAACTTAAATTTATAAACCAGCCCGACAATCGAGCCGGTTGGGTGATTACCTGAGTTCGTGTAGGGTTGGGTGTAATGCTAGACACGGACTGCCCACTCACAAACTTTATGGACCCGCTGACCTGTCTTGTTTTAATTGGTCTATGAACAAACTTCTCCTAATTAACAGTCCCTTCGCGAACCAACCTGTGGTTGGATGGTTAGAGGGATTGTGGTATCTCCAGCTCACCAGTGTTCAAATCCTGGTGCTCGCATTTATTTCAGGATCTATTTCAGGATTTTTGGCGATGCACATTCAGTGGGAGAAGACGTTCCCGTCGACGACGAGGCGCCTATAGTGACTTCGTAAATCTCAAGATGATATGCCGGCTCAGTCTTTCGGAGGTGCCGGCTCAGTCTTTCGGAGGTGCTCATAGGGGTAGGGTGTGCGTGTGTGCGTTCATAGGGGTGAGTGTATGTGCGTGTATATGAGCGCTTGTGTCTGTACTGATGTTCAAAAAAAAGTCCCTCCTGAATTTTATTTTATTTTGGCAACCCTGAATTTAACTGGTGGGCTGGGCGCCCAGCCCGTAAAATCCCCCTAATTGTGAGTTGATGTCGCAACAGAGCTCTTATTCACGTTGCTAAAAAAAAAGCTCTTTTTTCACAGACTCGGAAACGACCTAATATTAACCGCCTTCGTCGAATCGATGGGATTTTTAAGAATCGGCGAAGCCTGTCCTCTCCCACGCGATCCCGATCTCTCGAATCCTCTACCCGGCCGTGGCCTCGCTGCCTCGCGTACGACCTAGGGCTCCGGCTCGCTTCCAAGATCCGGCGACATGGGCGAGCGCAAGGTGCTGAACAAACACTACACGAACGACTTCGACCCGGCCAAGATCCCGCGGCGGCGGCAGCCCAAGAACCGGCAGATCGTTGTGCGCATGATGCTCCCGATGAGCATCCGCTGCGGCACCTGCGGGACGTACATCGCCATGGGCACCAAATTCAACTCGCGGAAAGAGGACGCCGCCGGCGAGGCATACCTGGGCATACGAATACACAGGTTCTACATCAAGTGCACACGCTGCTCCGCCGAGATCGCCTTCAAGACGGACCCCAAGAATTCAGACTACGCGGTGGAGTCCGGGGCCAGCCGCAACTTCGAGCCATGGCGCGAGGCTGACGCTGTGGTGGACAGGGAGAAGAGGAAACGCGCAGCAGAGGAGATGGGCGATCAGATGAGAGCGCTGGAGAACAGAGCGATGGATTCCAAGCGGGACATGGACGGACTCGCCGCTTTAGAGGAGACGCTGTCGATGAGGTCTATACATGCCCGGGTCTCCGCTGACCGGATGCTTGAGATTCTGAACCATTCTTCATCTACTGCTCATCACCAAAATTTAAAGGAGGGAGACGAAGAACTCGTGAAATCAATCACTTTCCATAACTCGGAAGGTTATGTTAAGCGGATCAAAGACGACAACGAAGATTTTCGGTCAGACATTAACGAGTCTTCTAAATCAGTGCTAGTTCTTCCTCCAACAGATGGCTTGACCAAAGCCAGTGGACTTGAGAGTGCCAACAGAGACGGGAACAAGAGGGTGGCATCTAAGATGCCGAAGTTCATTGTAAAGGCAAAGCCCGCTGCTGCAAATCCTCAGAAGAAACACAAGACTACTGAAGCTGCAGCTGCACGAGATAGCGGTAAAGCAACAGTTGCAGAAGGGGAAGATGAAGCTTCAGAAAAAGAGAAGACCAATGTTCTTGATTCCCTCTTCCAGTATGACACCGATGAAAGTGATGACTGAAGACAAGGCTTCTTCGAGTCATAACTGCACTGGAGGAGACAAGCCCCTGGAACAAGATCATCATCATCGTCATGTAGCTCATCAAGTCTGTAAAATCTGCTGTCAACTTTAAGTCCGTCATTATCCTCTTTTTCAGAAGGAAAAAAACAGAGTTGTGTTTGAGATAAAACTTTTAACATTGACAAATTCAGAGCGAATCTTATTAACTTGAGGGTAAAAACTAAATAAGAATTAGCCACTCAGGTCGGCACATTCAGATTTATTAATTACAACAGTCAGATTAATTTATTTACTATTGATTTTAACATGGACGAGAGTAATATGAGGAATTCTCTGATTTTCATCTACCTACTGTTTATGCATGTCTAGGCTGTAGCTGACAGTGCAAACTAAAGAATTGAGAAAATATCACTACGTGTGGCTACACCACCTAGCTGAGAAGCAAAGAAGGAACAAGGAAGACCAATCTATCTTCAGTGGCACAACATTCTGACGGTTGAGGCCTGTGACATTATGACAATTCCTTAACCTCCCGCACCACCCCAGTCTTGATCATAAGATAGACGCGTTCATGGATTGCCATGATGAGCAACGTGCCATTCTTCTCTCTCAAGCATGTGTATACCGCTGCTTCAATATCCTTGTTCAGCCAAATATGTTTGTTTTAGTGTGAACATCAACATGTGTAAAGGTGTGCCGTCCTGGTTCCATATCCACATCTCTAGGCAGGAGCCATTTATTCGCAGGTTGAGCACTGCCAGCCCCTCCTTGGCACCAAATTCAAGCTTAAGGTATAAACGGTTTGCCATAAGTGTCAATGGTGTTCTATACTCGGGGGCTTTCGGTGCTCACATCAAGACTGTAGAACCCTGAGGCGCCCCAAAATAACCTGCGCAACATGCCACGGCTCAAGACATCATTATATTGCATGGGCATCGCACAGATGCCGCGGCACTCGTCGTCCACAATGTCGGCGCACATGTTCCACCTAGGCTCACCGGTGGAAGAGAAGGCCATACTGCACCTTGTCATTATCAATGGCAATGATTAGCACCTTGAAGAATGCCAACCGGTCTTTGTTCTCCAAGCTCAAACAGCCTGCGGAGGTCAGCATTGCATAGCCGATCATGTAGTTTCCAAACTGCAACAATATAATTCTCTAAATGAGGGACCACGTCGAATGTACCGGCACATGGGGCGCAAATGACCCGGAAGCCGTTGAGAACATGAGGAGGAGGCCGCGGCACGAGGTCAGCGCAATGTGTTGTTAAAGAAGCATGTAAGGTGAGGTTGGGAACCAAAGATCCAACACCGAACTAACTAGGTGGGACACGTCCTCCTTCTAGGAAAACCCTATTGGACGCACATTGCTTCAAGTAGTCATTGTTTCACACAGGAATCGAGCGGACAAAGGTAAGATGGGATAGGCCGGGGCATGTAAGATGTTGTTCAGTCTTGGGAACCTTCTAGGAGGTGGGTTTTATTTGCAGTTTTTCTGGATTTTTTCTCTTTCTTTGATTTTTTCAAAAGATCTAATTTTGTTCAGAATTTTCAAAAATGTTACTCAAAAGTTTTGAAAAAATGTATGTGTCCTCACAAAATGTCAAAAAATTGAAAATAAATATTCAAAATTGTGAAAAATGCTCGCATTAAAAAAGTCTTTAAATATGTTAAAATTTTGATTAAATAATAATTTTACAAAAAAGGTTGCCAATTAGAAAAATGCTTGCATTACCAAAAACAGTTCAGAATTTTCAAAAAATCTTGGCAGATTTTTTTTGAGCAACTGTAACCTTTATTGAATAGTGAGGTTCATAGGGATACTGATGATGTCGGGCAAAATAGTGAGCCACAAATGGCGCCCGAAACAATCTTGGCAGATTTAAACCACGCGAGCGCAGATTTAAACCACGCGAGCGAGGAGCGAGAGGCTTGGGCAGCCCAATTCCGAGCCGGCCCAATCAATAGCCAGGAGACATGCGAGACGGGTACACGTTGACCCCACGGAGAGTCGTCGATTCATTCAATGCAGCCGTTGTGGTCGCCGGATATTTCGTCTGGTTTTTTCGTCTCACCTCCCACCACCACTCTCCATGCCGGATATTTTTCTCTCCACTCTTTTTTTAGCAAAAAGCAGCACTTTTCTGACGTACAAAAAATCATGGACTAAAATTTCCTAACTTACCCAAACCAACCAATTTGTCTTGTTGATGCAATTTATTTTAGGAAACAAATAATGGGTTTTTTCTTGAAACAAATAACGGATTTTAAGGAAATTAACATGTAAATCATGACAAATAAACCTCATTATGAAAGCATTTATGTACCCATTTAATTTGTTATGAAATATTATCTTTTATCTTCTGCTCCTAATGGAGAGCTGGTACGTGGTATCGTTTGGTTTAGTTCGCTTCCCTCCTCCTCGCCGATTTTTTTTCTGTCGAAGCCGATGCCCCACCTCGCGCGCAGTAGGAAAAAAACACCCCTGCACGGCCCCCTCCGCAATCCCTACCTCGCACGGTCTGTCCGCGCCTCCCACCCCTGGATCTCGAGACAGGGCCCCGTGCGCGACCTCTCCTTCTCGCAGCGAGCGCGCCGCCGCCGCCGCCATGCTCGACCACGGCGGGTTCTTCTCCCCTGCCTCGCTGGATATGGTGAGATCCCATCCCCCGTTCCTCTTCCTCCGCTGGGTACCATCGGTGCCATCAGACAGGGGCCCGATCCACCCCTCTTTCTCACCCCCGGCGTCCCTCCTGGTTCCCTATCCCTCCGTATCTTGGCCTCAACCATCCCCTCCACATCATGATAATCCGACCGGTGGATCCCATCCTCTCCCCATCAGGTGAAACGAGGGCTGCAGCTGCCATGGGTGTGGTGGTCAGCGCGCAGGATCGAAGGTGTGGTTGTCAGGACGAATTATAGAAGGCGTGGTGTTGCACTGCGATTTGGTGGCCTGGACAACGCCATGAGTTGCGTGTGTGGCCTCCTGCCTCTTCGTGCTCTCTGCTGACCACAGTGCTGCGCAACCTTGCTTCGTGCTCTCGAGACTTCGGTTGATTGCCATGATATCTAGGAATGAATTGCTTGTATTAGCGCGTGTGGATAGAGTATGATTTTCTCTTGCTAGAAAATAGCAAACTGTTGGAAGATCCATGCGAATATGCAGGGACAAGATAACAACATGAATGTGTTGCTCCTTTTTCCAATCACATACTTAGTTGCACTGTGGTATTGACTATGCGTACTAAGACTAAAAAATATCATTTTCATGTAGCTATTTTGGTATCTAATTGTCGTGCTGCTAAAATGTTCGTGAAGGTTCTTACAAGTCCAGTTTGATAAGAAGAGAAAATGGCGGGCCAATTCAATGCTTGCAGTATTTGATAGAAGCCATGTGTTGCAGATTCTTCATTGATAGTATTAAACTTCAGAGCTGAAGTAAAATGTTTGGTTTCTCTGTACAAAATTTCAGTCAAAGACTACCCCTGTCGATACCTAAGAAGCCCATCATCATCCACTTCACCGGGCTGAGTGAGAGGTGGCTTATGTTGGAAGGGAAGAAAAATATTATGCTAATGCACCATGAGAAAGGTGGATGGCCGTTGTTCACATTTATGCTTGCATGTCTCTTCTTCTATACCACAAGCAGTAAAGTGGAGAGCAAACGATTTTGGACAAAGGAAATATGCAGAATGAAATACGAGTTGGGGTGGCCCAGACAACCTATTCCTTTCAACCTGGATTGTGTAACTCTTAGAGGAGTACCAAATTTTGATGGACTGGTTGTAGGCCAATAATTCAAGTATGTGGACAGGATATTCTAATAGCTATAAAAGTCACCGTGTTCTTGCAACACCATTGAAAGCGAAGAAACATGTTAGGCCTTATGGACGCGTACCATCTATGAAATTTATTTTAGTTATTTGTTAACTATTGATGCAGGCAGACAACATGCTGGTGAAGTTAAACATGGTATCCTGCATCCAAGGTGATGTGATCCTTGACTGTTTGAATGTGGATGATGATCTAGAAAAATGAAAGTTTTAATTTTTCTAACGAAAAGGTTAATTTTTAGGGTCATGTTCAATATTTGTAGCTCAACTTCAAGGACACCGGAGTCTATTGGGATGCAGCCGTTCACAAAGAACATTAGAGCAGTGGTAGCCATGCTTTTTCTTTTATGTCTGGAGCACTTTACACTAGTAGAAAAAGGGTCATTTGTCCCGGTTCGTAAGGGCCTTCTGTCTCGGTTTTGGAACCGGGACTACAAGGTCGTTACTAATGCCCTAGGCCTTTAGTCCCGGTTCTTACACGAACCGGGACAGATGGGCCTCCACGTGGCCGCTGCGGCGAGCCCAAGCAGGAGGGCCTTCAGTCCCGGTTGGTGGCACCAACCGGGACCAAAAGGCATCCACGCGTCAGCAGATGGCAGGAGCTGAGATTTTTTATTTATGAAAGGGGTAATTTAGGGTGTGTAAGCTAGCTAATAGAGAGAAGTGTCCTCTCTTATTTCCGTGTTTGGTTTACCAACACTACTGCTATGCCTAAACATGGCTTAGATTAAAGTGAAGGCAACATGTGGTGCATGTCGAAAGTAATATTAATCCTAACTTGATCAAGTTTGGATTAGTACTACTTTCGACATGCACCTTATACTTGTTGCCTTCACTCTTCATGCCCGCATCATGCATCATCGTAATAATAAGTCCTACTAATCATCATCATACAACTTCTACTCGTTATTAATAACAAGTCATACAATCATCATCCTCATAGTCATTGAACCAACCCTACATAATTGTTCTAGGCAAATGATCATCAGTATTAGGTAGGACCTAAATACCCTCTTTCAGGTAAAATAGCATAAAACAATATAGACCCTGACTCTCCATTATGGAGAATGGAGATCATCCTGTCTCTAATTCTTGTGCTTCGCTTCCTTTTGCTTGCAAGAACCTCCTTACGACTGTCCATACATTTTTTCCATTCTTTGATTTTCATGTCTCCACTTCTTTTAGAAATCCGGTATGGACAGTTGAGATTCGTAGGATGACCTGGCCGTATGTTCAAAACATCAAGGCGAGTAAGGTTGTACTAAAGCTGCGGCAAGTAATATATGGATCGGTGGAAGTGACATTTTTTTAAAAGTCTTCGTATATTTGTTAAAAGGATTGCATATTTTTAAAGGCGAAAAAAAAGAAGTAAAAATAGGAAATGGAAGATAATGAAAAGAGAAGAAAATAGAACATTTGTGAAAGACAGAACCATCTTTTTGGAAAAAAAAAAGGCCATGCTCATACATCAGATGAGGCACACAATCATTCGGGATTATCTGTTGAAAAATATAGTAATAACTTCGTAGTTAGCAATGATGTACTAGTTTTAGAAGTATGCAAAAGACGCAAGGATGTCGTAATAGTAAAAAATCTTACCAGGGTATCTCCATGGAAGTTACTGTTGTTCAACACGTGCACTAGTGGCACGTATTGACCATAATGTTGAGGAGTTTGATTGTAGATATTGTAATTCTCAAGATCAGTACAAAATGCGATCATATGATTTTTTTTCCTGATAAGTTAATTCGCAGTCATCGGTGTAGTGGGTTTTGTCTACCATCTTCCGCACATTCTTTGAAGAATGAAAATAAGTTGTCAATGGAAATAAGCTGTCAACTATTTTGAAATAAACAATATAAATTAGTTAATAACTATGTTTGAGAAACTCACGTAGCGGTAGAATTAGAGGCGTATCAACAAGGACCCAAATGTCCAGATTGTTTTGCTCGATTTCAGGATCACCAAGATCCATGGTGGCAAGCATATCCTCATGAAAACCATACATCTTGCAAAGTGCTTCCCATTTTTTGCAACCAAAATGGGTTACGCTCTCAGAATTGTACAGTTTTACTTCGAAATCCATACCATGATGGGTCCTTAGGTGAATTTTCTTTGTTTCCATACTTTCATGGTCTTCAAAACCCATCCTCTCCAAGACATAGCGTCTTGCATAGCATGGGATAAGCTAGTCGAATTGTAAAAGATGAAAAGTACACGTTGAAATATATAGTTGAAGTCGTGCTTAATTACGAAAAAAACACTTGTCGTCGTTGCGTACCGTTTCAACATCGAAGGTCTCCTCGTGCTTAATGCTGAAGCGTCGATCTTCGTCCAGCTCAATGAACCTGTCGCACAGACCTCGGTCGTCGTGGCACCAGTCGCACTCCCCCCGGAGACTTTCGTCGTTCGAGTATGACATTTCCTATGTTCAAAATTCAAATATTAAACTTGTGCAATTAAATATATGTACTAAAAAACCTAAATTAGATCATTATTATTCATCACGGGTTGACTATCGGTCTCTCATATATAGGACTCATATTGACATGGAGATTTGGCTGGTCTCACCTCGAGGTCGGAGGGGGGTCGGTGACGGGGACGACGGCGGGATGATGGAGGGGCTCCTAGATTTCTGCAAAAACATAAACCCTATAAGCTATGAACTAATCAAATGCATACGCCTTGCATAGTGCTCTGCAATTTTAGCATTCAAAGTAGGAGTACTTTTCCAATTTGAGCATTCAATAAGCAAAACCAAATCGTAAAATAAAGTAGTATTCAAATTAGCATGCATTCAATTATAAGCAAAACTACATCATCTCTTGCGTCCGTACATCATCGAATATTATCACTAATACACCTCGAATACTATCATACATATAGCATCGCTAATACAGCTAGACTGTAGCGCCCGACGGGTATCAGCGCGGGCCGTGGACACCCAAAGAGAAGGAACCATCACATGATCATAGCTCCAGTGAGATCTCTGAAGAACCTGCCAGGTATTGTCGGACCTGCCCTCCAACGCAACCATGTAGCGACGGACGTGCTCGTCCTCCTCGCTGACACGATGACGTACCACCTCCGCGGTGTCCGGAAGCCTCGGCATCGTCACTGGCCCATGCGACCGCCACCAAACAAGGATCGGGTCAACGACGGGCTGGCTCCTCACCAACCTACGCCTCCCCGGAAGGTAGCACCTCCCAATACCAGCCCGGCGGAGCCCAGTCCCGGACATGGCCCCTCTGATCAAGCCGGCCTCCTCCGCCGAGTCGACGACGAGGATGCGGGATAGGCATCGTCGACGCCGATGCGGGATTGCTTGAACTAAAAAATAAACTATTTCTATTAATTTTCTTGCTAAAAATAAACTACTTCTATAGTAAAATAAAGTACTTTTATCAAATCAACTAGTTCAACTACTAAGCACTTACTATAAATAAAATAAAGTAGTACTTACTAAAAATAAACTACTTCTATAGTAAAATAAAGTAGTTTTACTAAATCAACTAGTTCAACTACTTAGCACTTATTATAAATAAAATAAAGTAGTACTTACTAAAAATAAACTACTTCTATATATAGTAAAATAAAGTAGTTTTATTAAATCAACTAGTTCAACTACTAAGCACTTATTATAAATAAAATAAAGTAGTACATACTAAAAATAAACTACTTCTATATATAGTAAAATAAAGTAGTTTTATTAAATCAACTAGTTCAACTACTAAGCACTTACTATAAATAAAATAAAGTAGTACCTACTAAAAATAAACTAGTTTATTTTTCTAACTAATTATATTAAACACTTTCTTTTCTTATTTTCCTTTTTCCTCTCCTGCTTTTTCTTCTAAATATGAACATATACATAAATGACTTTGATCATACACAATTTTCCTATACATACACAATATGAACATATACATAAATTGACAAAGAAAATTCTATGAACAAAAAAATCATTAAAATTCTATGAACAAAATTACAACAGAAAAAAATCATAAAAATTATATGAACAAAATTACAACAGAAAAAAATCATAAAACTTCTATGAAAAAAATTGACATATTCGTTGCATATATATGAACATACAAACATTTGCATATTCAACAATAATATCACCAAAAATATCTATGAACAGAAAAAAAATTCTAACACAATATGAACAAATTACAACAATCAATTAACTACACATCTAAACTACACATCTAAATTAGGAAAATCATATATATGAGCTCAGTGCGCAAGGGGGCGGCGACGAGGAGGCAGGGCACGGGGATGGCGACGGTGAGGGGCGCGGCGACGGGCGACGATGAAGTAGGGCACGGCGACGGCGACGGTGAGGGGCGCGGCGACGGCCGGCCTCGGGGCAGGGGCGCGGGGCGGCGACAGCGTCTGGGCGGCGCGGGACGGCGCGGGACTGCGCGCCCCTCTCAACTTGCGAGGTGGGACTAAACTCCCACCACCACGCCGTTGTGCAAGGCTTTTGGTCCCGGTTGGTGGCACAAACTGAGACTAAAGGGGCGCATTGGTACCGGTCATGCCACCAACCGGTACCAATGCCACCCTTTAGTCCCGGTTGGTGCCACCAACCGGTACCAAAGGCCTCTGCTTCCCGCCCTTTGGGCTGCTGAAAAGAGACCTTTGGTCCCGCGCAATGGTTTATAAGCCCCACTGCCACACCCCTCCCGAGCTCCTCTCCATTGCAGGCTTACGGGTCTAATTGTGATTGCTATGCCTGATGGGCCTACTAGGCCTTCTGCGGGCCTGAATCCTGGCCCATTGATGGGTTTCTAGTCGTATTCAGGCCGTGGTGGCCCAGTAGGTGGCAAATTTTTTATTTTTCCCAGTTTTTTGTTTTCTTTTTTGCTTTATTTATTTTGTTTTGTTTCTACTTACACAAAATACTTATTTGTTTTATTTTATTTTGTTTCTAATTACTTATTTATTTTATTTTATGATAATTCTTTTTGCTTTATTTATTTTATTTTGTATCTAATTACTTTGATAATTTTAGTTTCATAAATTTTATTTATGTTATTAAAGTTTATTTTATTTTATTTTATTTTGTTACTACTTATATATTTTATTAAAGTTTATATTATTTTGTTTCTAATTACTTATTTATTTTATTTTATGATAATTCTTTTTGCTATTAAAGTTTGTAACAAAAAAGTTGTTTATGAAAATTATTTTTGCTTATATTATTTATTTTATTTTATGATGATTTTGAGCTATAAGACCCTGATATTTTTACCGTAACCCTCTCTGACTTCATTTGTTATTTTTCATGCATTTATTGATTATTTTGAGCTATAAGACCCTGAAATTGAAAAGCATTTCAAATGAACTCTGAAAAGGTTGAAAGTTGGCATGATATCATCATTTCAAAATGCACCATTCAAAGCCACATCATCAATTTTCAACCCTTTCTGACTTCTTGACAGTCCCGATAATTGTGCTTAAAACGCTTCATATATTTAGTACTTTCGCTCTCATCCTAAATAGAATATCTTAAGCAGGCATCTCTTGAAAGTCAAACACACACATACCCGAGGAACTAATGTTTAGGAGAAAAGGGAGTGTAAGTGCAATGCTGCCCAGGTACGCAAATGTTGTGGACATGGCATAACTGGCACAAGGTTCGTTCTTGCATATGTCAAAACCGATGACGAACCAAGAAGTGCAACCTGACATGCTCGCTGAACCGGCAAGAGCTGCTCCTATAACCTGTAAAAAAACAATACCATTATGAGGAACAATAGTTGGGTATGAACTAACTATTGTATGCACTGGCAAAGCTTGCTAAAAAATCGAATCTAAGCTCTCCCAAGAAAATCCCTCACAATTTGATCCAACGCCGGGGGCCAATGCCCCCCCCCACCTCGCTATGTGCATAGCTCTACCTCTGATTCTATGTACAATATCATTATGGCTCACAAATTGTAACACTCAAAGATAAAAAATAGGTAACCCAAATATCATACAACATATAGTAGCTACATAAAATTATAGGGTGAATAAATGTCGGTTGAATAATAATGTAAAACCCCCTTCACATGTTTCAAACAAAGTAGTCAAACAAATAACTTTGTAGTTTCATGGTCAACTTAATTACATCTTCCAAAAAATAACAAAAAAGCCATGTTGATTTCTTCAGTTATACAAGTACAATTGAGCGAAACATTCTTCCATGAACTAGTTAACGGTATGGAAAACATTGAGAAGATTAGAATGCACACATCCGCAATCGCCAATAGCAAGAGCCCGACTAAGCAAAGCATGACGTAGATGTCGCTTGACAAGCAGTGCGTACACATCCAGAAAAGCCAACAACAAACTCCACAGACACATCACGCCAGAAGCTGCAAGAACAAAGCTGGGCAAATGAATACCTCATTAGTTTGATATCCAAAAAGAACTAGAAGCAACGTGATTATTAGAATACAAGTAAAAAAGCTAACCTAGAGAAGGGAACAGACGTGAAGCTGGTGCAGAGAGTAAAATGATGAGTGTGACGAGGCCGCAGATGAATTGTACAGAGCGGAAGACGAGGCCCAGAAAAGTCCTGGGCTTCCCTGGCACGTCGTCCATCCTAACTGTCGGCTGCTGGCCCACTTGCTCCTCTATTCCCTTCAACACCGGTTGCTGGCGTTGGCTTAGCGAGAGCACGTTCTATGGTCCCGCTGGACGCGGCTCCTAGCAGCTATCTGACTAGTGGCGCGGCTACAGAATGTGAGATGCCTATCAGGCGAATTTGATCCAGGGCTGGGGGCCAATGCCCCCCCCCCCTCCACTCGGTATGTGCATAGCTCTACCTCTGATTCTATGTACAATATCATACTGTCTCGCAAATTATAACACTCAAAAGATAAAATATAGAGAACCAAAATATCATACCACAGGTAATAGCTACAAAAAACTATAGGTTGAATAAAAAATGTAAAAAACCCTCTCACATGTTTCCAACAAAGTAGTCAAACAAAGAACTTTGTAGTTTCATGGTCAGCTTGATTACATCTTCTAGAAAAATAAATAACAAAAATGGCATGTTGATTTCTTTAGTCATACAAATACAATTGAGCGAAACATCCTTCCATGGACTAGTTTACGGTGTGGAAAAACATAACAGAAATGGCATGTTGATTTCTTCCATGAACAAGTACAATTGAGCGAAACATTCTTCCATGAACTAGTTCACATAATTAGGGCTAGATAAGACTTGCATAATAGAGAGCGGATGTGATATGGTATCCATATTTTGAACAACAATTATCGGCTTGGTGCTGCTGACTGCAGGCGTGAGGGCGATGAGAGTTCATAGTTGTTTTCTTCTTGTTGCACAACCATTTCTTGTCTGAGCTGGTCTCCAAAAGGAACTTGTCCTTTTCGGGGCTCTTGGCTCAGTAGCGGTGTCGTGCGCCTTGCTTGCTGGTACATTTTCGTTGAATCAAAATAGTTACTTCTTTGAAGTTCAGTTTCTATGAGAGAACAATACAATTTTATACCCTGTTCTGTTAAAACACTCATTTTTTGTATATAACTATAAACTTTTACATGGCGAAAATCCATCTCTGCACCCGAGCTCATGTGCACCTGCCCTGACGAAACAAATCAAAACAAATACTAGAAAAATTCAAAAAATTCCAGTTTTTTTGTGTGCTAGACAATTTGATGCGTGAGATCCGCTCCAATTTTCACATCATTTGGACATCTGAGAAGCTCTCAGCAAAAAAGACAAATTGGGCATCTCTAAAAATGTTTACTGTTTATGTACTGTTTTGGCCTGACTTGTCTTTTTTGCTGAGAGCTCCTCACATGCTTAAGCGGGCCTCACGCATCAAATTTTCTACCACACAAAAAAATTTGGAATTTTTTGAATTTTTTTCTAACCAGGTGCAGATGAGCCTGGGCACCAAAACGCCCTACTCTTTACATGGCTCCTTTTGTTTAGTGTCTCCTTTTTTGTTTTGGTTTATTAACCTTTTGTTTTCTTCGATTAGTATTATGTTATTTTGGTATACTAGAAGATACCCCGCGCGTTGCAGCGGGAATCCTCGAGAACTTGTATGGAAATTCTGAGTTGAGAAGCAAAGGAAAGTTATCTACAAAAAAAAGGTAAAATGAAGGGAAGTTTAATATGCATAGTGTAATAGTTGCAATATGAAATTTCTTTTGTTTTTATTAATTCTCAATGTATTATGTTATGTCTAGGAATCATCGGGTAATCAAACAGAGGAACCAATCTGCATAGATTACATTTTAATCATGAGAAAATGTATTATTATTTGCGATGGTTACACCGAGCAGACAAAATCAATAAAATAAGCCAAAGGGTAGATAAAACACATCATAAATAGGAGGTGAAGCGAGGATACGAAGTGTCGATGGCCCTTGTATTTTGAATTGTGATGACATGATATGGAAAGTTCGCATGGGAAGGAAATATAGTTAGTCCAGATCAACTTATTGCTATAGGATATGATGTAGGGGTTGTGTTATGTTATAAAATTGAGATGTATATATGCATGTATCAGTGCATTATTCATCACCAACAAAACTAAACAAATGACCTGTACAATGAAAGATAGTTGCAGGGTTTTTATGAACATAATCGACATGTAAGAATAATATCACTTTGCAAGAACATATAGGTGTAAAAAAACGAACTACAGTCTATAACCCCAAAGAAAAATAACACACACTGGGCACATCACTAGAGAAATGATCATTACAAAGGGTACAACTGAAGATAGTTTATCCAGAGGGTAACAACAATTGCACCGTGTCTTTTTTTTTCTGGCCCTTTCTTATCCCGCTATGAGAAAAAACTGAAGTACAATATATGATTCCAACTGAAAAGAAAACACACTGAGCACATCAGTAAAGAAATGAACACAACCAAGGGCAACCAAAGTGAGTTGGTATCTGCGTACATATGACAGATGTAATGAAATGGCCTACTCAGATTTGCAGGCATGAACGGAACACCTGGATAATGTAAGAGGCCGTGATAAATTGTAGAGTAGCACCGTTAGAGAATAAAATTGTCCATATCACCATCAGACTGAGAATAAATGGTCATAATCAGAGAAGAGAAAGGAACCACATGACCATTAGGGCATCATACAGAATATATGCAAATATTATTTACAATCCGATTTGTTTGTCTGTACCTTGAATAATAAACACCCAGCTTTAATCTTTCTCGTGTACATAATGTGTTCAACCTGCATATCATCCAGACTACAGAACAATTTTGGCAATAGTTTGGAAGAAGTCCAACTTGAACTGCTGCTGGCTGGATCAAGACAGAGGAAGAGAAGAGAGAATAAATTTGCTTCTTGGATGTCTGCTTGATGGAGGAAAAATAAGGCACTGGAAACATACAAAGGTATCATTGGATTTAAGATGCAAACCTGTATGCTCTTTCAATGGTTCTTCTACCCCGTACAACATGTGGATGTGCCGTAGCAGTGTGAAACCTGCTCCTGTACGGGATCAAAATCCAACAGATGAGGATAGAGATCCGAACTTGTCTGATCTTTCAATGGTTCTTCTATCCCGTACAACATGTGGATCTCCTGCAGCTGTGTGAAGACATGTTCCTGCACGGGATCAAAATCCAACAGATGAGGATAGAAATCGAGATCGAGATCAAGATCAAGAGAGAGCCTATAGATAGGGGAAGGCGGCCTCGTCCATCCGTCATCACGCTCGAGGAAGACGGTCAGCGGGAAGCCCTAGCGGCGGAGGAACACCTGGTTGTGGCTGGTTGAAGTAGATGTCGAGTTGTCTGGCCTCCTAGTGGGGAAGGGAAACGATGGGTTCCCAAGCAAGATCACCCCTCGGTTACAAACTGTAGCGGATCTTCACGGCTGAAACTAAAAACATGGGCGCCGGAGTGATTGTCACCAGAATACTAAACGTTTTCCTAAGCGAGCGAGGAACTATCCTTTTATTATGGAGAGAGGTTGAGCTTTGATCGGCTGTTCCGTTTGGAAACGGACCTGATGGGAATTAAATAGAAGTACATAGTGGACGGTGGCTTGAAAAAAACCTTGCAGGGGGGATATGCCAGCAAGCGATGGTACGTATACGTGGAGAAGGAAAAATAACTAAGAAATAAAGTGACGTGGGTGGAATTTGCTGAGGTGGCATGATGATGATGTGAACGGGCTGCATGTTGAGAGAATAGGTAGTAATGGGGATCAACTTCTTAAGAATGTAAGATAAGGAGCAATAGGATTTATTTTATTTGAATCTACCACTTCAAGCACTACAAAGGAGCAGCAGAGAGGGGGTCAGTTTTACAAACTGCAAAAAATATGAGGGGGGCAGTTTCGATCCCACAACCAATTCAAAGCGAGCGCATTGTTCCAGCCACCAGGTCACACCTCACTAGTTGACTGATTTTTCTGTTTTTCTCCTCTTCTTTAGTTCGGTTTGGTTTTTCTTTTTTTCTTCTCCTTTTCTGTTTTCTTTAATGCGCGCTATTTTAGAATTCGTGAACTTTTTTCTAAATTGATAAACTTTTTTTCAAATTCGATGAACTTTTTTCAAATTCAAAGAACTCTTTTCAAATTTGATGAAATTTTTTAAATTTTTGATTGAACTATTTTGGGATTCGACAAACTTTTTTAAAATTCTATGAACTTTTTAAAAATATGATGAACTGCTTTGAAAATCAATGAACTTTATTCAAACTCGATGAAATTTTTTCAAATTCGATGAACTTTTTTGAAAAGTTGATGAACTTCTTTAAAATTGGATGAACTTTTCCAAATCCAGTGAACTTTTTTCCAAATTCGATGAATTTTTTTCAAATCAATGAACTTTTTTCAAACTCATGGTCGATTTTCATTGTTATGAACTTTTTAAAAATAATTAGTGTACTTTTATTCCATTTCATGAACTTTTATTTTTGAATTCATGAACTTATTTGAATACATGAACCTTTTTTACATTGGCCAAATTTTTTATGCATGTTCGTCAACTTTCCAAATATGTTCACATTTTTTCCATACATTCATGTTTTTCATTAATGTTTTCAAATAATTCAAAAATCTAATCGAGGGGCTGAACAATAAGTAGCGCTGCTACGCTGGTTCTTAAATCAATTCACGCTGAAGTGAACCACAACCTGAAGATGAGTGTGAGGTCATGAGTTCGATTCACAGGGATTCACTTGTTTTTGATGTTTTTTTGCGCAATATTACAAAAAATTTGGCTGCGCGTTCGTGGGCCGGCCCACCAGGCGCTGCCGTAGGCGCCAGCTGCCTTCGGTGGCGCTGAAGGCGCCGAATAGGGGCTCCCCGTGAGACGTTGGCAAGCCATGCGTGCCCGCCGTCGCCTTGCTGTTGATTGGGCCGGCTCGGAATTGGGCTGCCGGGCAGTGGTCCAAGCCTCTCACTCCTCGCTGGCGTGGTTAATATCTGCCAACATTTTTTGAAAAATGCTAATTTTTATAAAACGCGAAAATGTTTTTAAATTTGCAAACATTATTTTATAAATGTGAATATTTAAACAAAAAATTTACATTTTTTAAAACTTTTTTTAAAAGAACCATTTTTCACAAATTGGAATATTTTCTGAAAGCATGAACTTTTTCTCAAAATTTGAACATTATTTCAGAACGCAATTTATTTTTGAAAATTCTTCACAAATTATTGAAAATTCTTAACTAATTATTGTTGAAAAAAAGAAAGAGAGAAAACCCGAAAAAAATGCAAATAAAAACCCAGACATGAACGTTCTAGAAGGTTCACAAACCGGGATGTATTGAATGAACATCTTACATGGGCCAGCTAATCCCATCTTACCTTTGTTCGCTCGGCTCCTGTGCAAAACAACGACTACTTAAAGCAATGAACGTCCAATAGGGTTTTCCTAGACGGATGACGCATCCCACTCAGCGGTCTGGTGTTGGGCCATGTTTGCCATTTCATAGATCTTTGGTTCCCAACCTCACATTCCAAGCTTCTTTCACAACATATTGCCGCTCACCTCGCGCCACGGCCTCCTCCCGTGCTCTCAACGGCTTCCAAGCCATTTGCGCCCTGTGCACTTGTACATTTGATGTGGTCCCTCATTTAGAGAATTATATTGTTGTGGTTTGAACAACTACATGATTGTTGTGGTTTGGAGAACTACATGATCGGCTATGCAATGCTAGCTGACCTCCGCAGGCTGTTTGGGCTTGGAGGACAAACACCGGTTGGCATTCTTCAAGGTGCTATGTTCTCCGGCACTGTGGAGGACGACTACCGCGGCATCTGAGCGATGCCCACGCAGTATAATGATGTCTTGCGCCATGGCATGTTGCGCAGGTTATTTTCGGACACCTCAGGGTTCTACAGTCTTGATGTGAGCACCGAAAGCCCCCGAGTATAGAACACCATTGACACTTATGGCAAACCGTTTGCCAAGGAGGGGCTGGCAGTGCTCAACCTGCGAATGAACGGCTCCTACCTAGAGGCTAGAGATGTGGATATGGAACCATGACGGCACACCTTTACACATGTTGATGTTCACGCTAAAACCACCATATTTGGTGCAGGAGGTGAAGGGATTGCCATAGTGTCACAGGCCTCAACCGTTAAAATGTTGTGCCACTGAAGATAGATCGGTCTTCCTCGTTCCTTCTTTGTTTCTCAGCTTGGTGGCGTAGCCACGTAGTGACATTTTCTCAATTCTTTAGTTTGCACTATGAGCTACAGCCTAGAATCATGCATAAACAGTAGGTAGATCAAAATCAGAGTACTCCTCACATTACTCTCGTCCATGTCAAAATCAATAGTAGAGAAAATTAATCTGAATGATGTAATGAACAAATCTGAATGCGCCGACCTGACTGGCTAATTCTTATTTTATTTTTAACCTTAAGTTAATACTTTACTAGCAAAAGGGTCCGTGCGTTGCAACGGGAGAAATAAATCTTGTACGTCCTAGTTTGTGTTTCTACTTGAATGGCATATATTATGACTAAAATTTGTTTGCAGATCAAAAAGAGCAATCCGCTTTAGTACCAACTTCAACTTTGCACATTTTTCAACGTGTAATGTAGTGTAATCATGTGTCGTGAAGGAATAGCTTCAAAATGATAAATTGCTAGCACGGACCCGAAATCATCTGATCGTCAGCCGCTCTACATTAGCTCATTTGTACACTTCTTGTGCTCTTGTTCTTGCATGTCCCATCGCAAACGCTCACTCAACAGAAGAGATGAGAGAGATACAGTAGTATTCACAAGAGAATGGATTCAGCAACTGATGGTTACTCATCACAGTAGATTATAGTTTTCCATCTTTAACTGGAGCACTAGAGTGTACGCAAGCAAGCTTTGGTTTGTAACCCACAGAAGACCAATTTTTTAACCTACAAAATGTTGGGATCGTAGCAGAAATTAAAATTTTCTACGCATCACCAAGATCAATCTATGGAGTTTACTAGCAACGAGAAGGGAGGAGTGCATCTACATACCCTTGTAGATCGCGAGCGGAAGCGTTCAAGAGAACGGGGTTGATGGAGTCTTATGTTGGAAATATGCCCTAGAGGCAATAATAAATGGTTATTATTATATTTCTTTGTTCATGGTAATTGTCTATTGTTCATGCTATAATTGTGTTATCCGTAAATCGTAATACATGTGTGAATACATAGACCACAACGTGTCCCTAGTAAGCCTCTAGTTGACTAGCTCGTTGATCAACAGATAGTCATGGTTTCCTGACTATGGACATTGGATGTCATTGATAACGGGATCACATCATTAGGAGAATGATGTGATGGACAAGACCCAATCCTAAGCATAGCATAAAAGATCGTGTAGTTTCGTTTGCTAGAGCTTTTCCAATGTCAAGTATCTTTTCCTTAGACCATGAGATCTTGCAACTCCCGGATACCGTAGGAGTGCTTTGGGTGTGCCAAACGTCACAACGTAACTGGGTGACTATAAAGGTGCACTACGGGTATCTCCGAAAGTGTCTGTTGGGTTGGCACGGATCGAGACTGGGATTTGTCACTCCGTGTGACGGAGAGGTATCTCTGGGCCCACTCGGTAATGCATCATCATAATGAGCTCAATGTGACTAAGGCGTTAGTCACGGGATCATGCATTGCGGTACGAGTAAAGAGACTTGCCGGTAACGAGATTGAACAAGGTATTGGGATACCGACGATCGAATCTCGGGCAAGTAACATACCGATTAACAAAGGGAATTGTATACGGGATTGATTGAATCCTCGACATCGTGGTTCATCCGATGAGATCATCGTGGAACATGTGGGAGCCAACATGGGTATCCAGATCCCGCTGTTGGTTATTGACCGGAGAGGCGTCTCGGTCATGTCTACATGTCTCCCGAACCCGTAGGGTCTACACACTTAAGGTTCGGTGACGCTAGGGTTGTAGAGATATGAGTATGCGGAAACCCGAAAGTTGTTCGGAGTCCCAGATGAGATCCCGGACGCCACGAGGAGTTCCGGAATGGTCCGGAGGTGAAGAATTATATATAGGAAGTCAAGTTCGGCCACCGGGAAAGTTTCGGGGGTTACCGGTATTGTATCGGGACCACCGGAAGGGTCCCGGGGGTCCACCGGGTGGGGCCACCTATCCCGGAGGGCCCCGTGGGCTGAAGTGGGAAGGGAACCAGCTCCTAGTGGGCTGGGCGCCCCCCCATGGGCCTTTCCCCTGCGCCTAGGGTTGGAAACCCTAGGGTGGGGGGGGGGGGCGCCCCACTTGCCTTGGGGGGCAAGGCACCCCCCTGGCCGCCGCCCCCCATCTAGATGGGATCCCTGGCCGGCGCCCCCCCTCCCAGGGGGCCTATATAAAGGGGGGGAGGGAGGGCAGTAGCAACACAGCCTTGGGCGCCTCCCTCCTCCCCTGCTACACCTCTCTCTCTCGTAGAAGCTCGACGAAGCCCTGCCGGCATCCCGCAACATCCACCACCACGCTGTCGTGCTGCTGGATCTCCATCAACCTCTCCTCCCCCCTTGCTGGATCAAGAAGGAGGAGACGTCGCTGCACCGTACGTGTGTTGAACGCGGAGGTGCCGTCCGTTCGGCACTCGGTCATCAGTGATTTGAATCACGGCGAGTACGACTCCGTCATCCACGTTCATTGGAACGCTTCCGCTTGCGATCTACAAGGGTATGTAGATGCACTCCTTTCCCCTCGTTGCTAGTATACTCCATAGATGCATCTTGGTGAGCATAGGAAAATTTTAAAATTATGCTACGATTCCCAACAGTGGTATCAGAGCCAGGCCTATGCGTAGTTACTATGCACGAGTAGAACACAAAGCAGTTATGGGCGTTGATGTTGCCAATTCCTCTTGCCGCTACTAGTCGTATCTTGTTTCGGAGGTATTGTAGGATGAAGCGGCCCGGACCGACCTTACACGTACGCTTACGTGAGACAGGTTCCACCGACTGACATGCACTAGTTGCATAAGGTGGCTAGCGGGTGTCTGTCTCTCCTACTTTAGTCGGAACGGATTCGATGAAAAGGGTCCTTATGAAGGGTAAATAGAAATTGGCAAATCACGTTGTGGTCATACGTAGGTAAGAAACGTTCTTGCTAGAAACCTACAAACCACGTAAAAACTTGCAACAACAATTAGAGGATGTCTAACTTGTTTTTGCAGCATATGTTAAGTGATGTGATATGGCCAGAAGATGTGATGAATGATATATGTGATGTATGAGATTGATCATATTCTTGTAATAGGAATCACGACTTGCATGTCGATGAGTATGACAACTGGCAGGAGCCATAGGAGTTGTCTTTATTATTTTGCATGACCTGCGTGTCATTGAATAACGCCATGTAAATTACTTTACTTTGTTGCTAAACGCGTTAGCCATAGAAGTAGAAGTAATCGTTGGCGTGACGACTTCATGAAGACACAATGATGGAGATCATGATGATGGAGATCATGGTGTCATGCCGGTGACGAAGATGATCATGGTGCCCCGAAGATGGAGATCAAAGGAGCATAATGATATTGGCCATATCATGTCACTATTTGATTGCATGTGATGTTTATCATGTTTTTGCATCTTATTTGCTTAGAACGACGGTAGTAAGTAAGATGATCCCTTATGATAATTTCAAGAAAAGTGTTCCCCCTAACTGTGCACCGTTGCGAAGGTTCGTTGTTTCGAAGCACCACGTGATGATCGGGTGTGATAGATTCTAACGTTCGAATACAACGGGTGTTGACGAGCCTAGCATGTACAGACATGGCCTCGGAACACACGCAATACACTTAGGTTGACTTGACGAGCCTAGCATGTACAGACATGGCCTCGGAACACGGAGGACCGAAAGGTCGAGCATGAGTCGTATAGAAGATACGATCAACATGGAGATGTTCACCGATCTTGACTAGTCCATCTCACGTGATGATCGGACACGGCCTAGTTAACTCGGATCATGTTTCACTTAGATGACTAGAGGGATGTCTATCTGAGTGGGAGTTCATTAAATAATTTGATTAGATGAACTTAATTATCATGAACTTAGTCTAAAATCTTTACACTATGTCTTGTAGATCAAATGGCCAACGTTGTCCTCAATTTCAACGCGTTCCTAGAGAAAACCAAGCTGAAAGATGATGGCAGCAACTATACGGACTGGGTCCGGAACCTGAGGATCATCCTCTTAGTAGCCAAGAAAGATTATGTCCTAGAAGCACCGCTAGGTGAAGCACCAATCCCAGAAAACCAAGACGTTATGAACGCTTGGCAGCAGCGTGCTGATGATTACTCCCTCGTTCAGTGCGGCATGCTTTACAGCTTAGAACCGGGTCTCCAAAAGCGTTTTGAGAAACATGGAGCATATGAGATGTTCGAGGAGCTGAAATTGGTTTTCCAAGCTCATGCCCGGGTCGAGAGATATGAAGTCTCCGACAAGTTCTTCAGCTGTAAAATGGAGGAAAATAGTTCTGTAAGTGAGCACATACTCAGAATGTCTGGGTTGCACAACCGCTTGACTCAGCTGGGAGTTAATCTCCCGGATGACGCGGTCACTGACAGAATCCTTCAGTCGCTTCCACCAAGCTATAAGAGCTTTGTGATGAACTTCAATATGCAGGGGATGGAAAAGACCATTCCTGAGATATATTCAATGCTGAAATCAGCGGAGGTGGAGATCAGAAAAGAACATCAAGTGTTGATGGTGAATAAAACCACTAAGTTCAAGAAGGGCAAGGGTAAGAAGAACTTCAAGAAGGACGGCAAGGGAGTTGCCGCGCTCGGTAAGCCAGTTACTGGGAGGAAGTCAAAGAATGGACCCAAGCCTGAAACTGAGTGCTTTTATTGCAAGGGAAGTGGTCACTGGAAGCGGAACTGCCCCAAATACTTAGCGGACAAGAAGGCCGGCAACGCCAAAGGTATATGTGATATACATGTAATTGATGTGTACCTTACCAGTACTCGTAGTAGCTCCTGGGTATTTGATACCGGTGCAGTTGCTCATATTTGTAACTCAAAACAGGAACTACGGAATAAACGGAGACTGGCGAAGGACGAGGTGACGATGCGAGTCGGGAATGGTTCCAAGGTCGATGTGATCGCCGTCGGCACGCTACCTCTGCATCTACCCACAGGATTAGTTTTAAACCTCAATAATTGTTATTTAGTGCCAGCTTTGAGCATGAACATTGTATCTGGATCTCGTTTAATTCGAGATGGCTACTCATTTAAATCTGAGAATAATGGTTGTTCTATTTATTTGAGAGATATGTTTTATGGTCATGCCCCGCTGGTTAATGGTTTATTCTTGATGAATCTCGAACGTGATGTTACACATATTCATAGTGTGAATACCAAAAGATGTAAAGTTGATAACGATAGTCCCACATACTTGTGGCACTGCCGCCTTGGTCACATTGGTGTCAAGCGCATGAAGAAGCTCCATGCAGATGGACTTTTGGAGTCTCTTGATTACGAATCATTTGACACGTGCGAACCATGCCTCATGGGTAAGATGACCAAGACTCCGTTCTCCGGAACAATGGAGCGAGCAACCAACTTATTGGAAATCATACATACCGATGTGTGCGGTCCAATGAGTGTTGAGGCTCGCGGAGGATATCGTTATGTTCTCACTCTCACTGATGACTTAAGTAGATATGGGTATGTCTACCTAATGAAACACAAGTCTGAAACCTTTGAAAAGTTCAAGGAGTTTCAGAGTGAGGTTGAGAATCAACGTGACAGAAAAATAAAGTTCTTACGATCAGATCGTGGTGGAGAATATTTAAGTCACGAATTTGGTACGCACTTAAGGAAATGTGGAATCGTTTCACAACTCACGCCGCCTGGAACACCTCAGCGAAACGGTGTGTCCGAACGTCGTAATCGCACTCTATTGGATATGGTGCGATTTATGATGTCTCTTACCGATCTACCGCTCTCATTTTGGGGCTATGCTTTAGAGACTGCCGCATTCACTTTAAATAGGGCTCCGTCGAAATCCATTGAGACGACACCGTATGAATTATGGTTTGGGAAGAAACCTAAGCTGTCGTTTCTAAAAGTTTGGGGATGCGATGCTTATGTCAAGAAACTTCAACCGGAAAAGCTCGAACCCAAGTCGGAGAAATGCGTCTTCATAGGATACCCTAAGGAAACTATTGGGTATACCTTCTACCTCAGATCCGAAGGCAAGATCTTCGTTGCCAAGAACGGGTCCTTTCTGGAGAAGGAGTTTCTCTCGAAAGAATTGAGTGGGAGGAAAGTGGAACTTGATGAGGTGATAGTCACCCCTTCCGAACCGGAAAGTAGCGCAGCGCGGGAAAATGTTCCTGTGGTGCCTATACCGACTGGGGAGGAAGTTAATGATGATGATCATGAAGCTTCGGATCAAGTTACTACTGAACTTCGTAGGTCCACAAGGACACGTTCCGCACCAGAGTGGTACGGCAACCCTGTCCTGGAAATCATGTTGTTAGACAACGGTGAACCTTCGAACTATGAAGAAGCGATGGCGGGCCCGGATTCCGACAAATGGCTAGAAGCCATGAAATCCGAGATAGGATCCATGTATGAAAACGAAGTATGGACTTTGACTGACTTGCCCGATGATCGGCGAGCCATAGAAAACAAATGGATCTTTAAGAAGAAGATGGACGCAGATGGTAATGTGACCATCTACAAAGCTCGACTTGTCGCTAAGGGTTATCGACAAGTTCAAGGGGTTGACTACGATGAGACTTTCTCACCCGTAGCGAAGCTGAAGTCCGTCCGAATCATGTTAGCAATTGCCGCATACTATGATTATGAGATATGGCAGATGGACGTCAAAACGGCATTCCTTAACGGCTTCCTTAAGGAAGAGTTGTATATGATGCAGCCGGAAGGTTTTGTCGATCCTAAGAATGCTAACAAAGTATGCAAGCTCCAGCGCTCAATCTATGGGCTGGTGCAAGCATCTCGGAGTTGGAACATTCGCTTTGACGAGATGATCAAAGCGTTTGGGTTTACGCAGACTTATGGAGAAGCCTGTGTTTACAATAAAGTGAGTGGGAGCTCTGTTGCATTTCTCATATTATATGTGGATGACATACTATTGATGGGAAATGATATAGAATTCTTGGAAAGTATAAAGGCCTATTTGAATAAGTGTTTTTCAATGAAGGACCTTGGAGAAGCTGCTTATATATTAGGCATCAAGATCTATAGAGATAGATCAAGACGCCTCATTGGTCTTTCACAGAGTACATACCTTGACAAGATATTGAAGAAGTTCAATATGGACCAGTCCAAGAAGGGGTTCTTGCCTGTATTGCAGGGTGTGCAATCGAGCACGGCTCAATGCCCGACCACGGCAGAAGATAGAGAAAAGATGAGTGTCATCCCCTATGCCTCGGCCATAGGGTCTATTATGTATGCCATGCTGTGTACCAGAACTGATGTAAACCTTGCCGTGAGTTTGGTAGGAAGGTACCAAAGTAATCCCGGCATGGAACACTGGACAGCAGTCAAGAATATCCTGAAGTACCTGAAGAGGACTAAGGATATGTTTCTCGTTTATGGAGGTGACGAAGAGCTCGTCGTAAAGGGTTACGTCGACGCTAGCTTCGACACAGATCTGGATGACTCGAAGTCACAAACCGGATACGTGTATATTTTGAATGGAGGAGCAGTAAGCTGGTGCAGTTGCAAGCAAAGCGTCGTGGCAGGATCTACATGTGAAGCGGAGTACATGGCAGCCTCGGAGGCAGCACAGGAAGCAGTCTGGATGAAGGAGTTCATTACCGACCTAGGGGTGATTCCCAATGCGTCGGGCCCGATGACTCTCTTCTGTGACAACACTGGAGCTATTGCTCTTGCGAAGGAGCCCAGGTTTCACAGGAAGACCAGGCATATCAAGCGTCGCTTCAACTCCATTCGTGAAAGTGTTCAAAATGGAGACATAGATATTTGTAAAGTACATACGGACCTGAATCTAGCAGATCCGTTGACTAAACCTCTCCCTAGGGTAAAACATGATCAACACCACGACGCAATGGGTGTTCGATTCATCACAATGTAACTAGATTATTGGCTCTAGTGCAAGTGGGAGACTGTTGGAAATATGCCCTAGAGGCAATAATAAATGGTTATTATTATATTTCTTTGTTCATGGTAATTGTCTATTGTTCATGCTATAATTGTGTTATCCGGAAATCGTAATACATGTGTGAATACATAGACCACAACGTGTCCCTAGTAAGCCTCTAGTTGACTAGCTCGTTGATCAACAGACAGTCATGGTTTCCTGACTATGGACATTGGATGTCATTGATAACGGGATCACATCATTAGGAGAATGATGTGATGGACAAGACCCAATCCTAAGCATAGCATAAAAGATCGTGTAGTTTCGTTTGCTAGAGCTTTTCCAATGTCAAGTATCTTTTCCTTAGACCATGAGATCGTGCAACTCCCGGATACCGTAGGAGTGCTTTGGGTGTGCCAAACGTCACAACGTAACTAGGTGACTATAAAGGTGCACTACGGGTATCTCCGAAAGTGTCTGTTGGGTTGGCACGGATCGAGACTGGGATTTGTCACTCCGTGTGACGGAGAGGTATCTCTGGGCCCACTCGGTAATGCATCATCATAATGAGCTCAATGTGACTAAGGCGTTAGTCACGGGATCATGCATTGCGGTACGAGTAAAGAGACTTGCCGGTAACGAGATTGAACAAGGTATTGGGATACCGACGATCGAATCTCGGGCAAGTAACATACTGATTAACAAAGGGAATTGTATACGGGATTGATTGAATCCTCGACATCGTGGTTCATCCGATGAGATCATCGTGGAACATGTGGGAGCCAACATGGGTATCCAGATCCCGCTGTTGGTTATTGACCGGAGAGGCGTCTCGGTCATGTCTACATGTCTCCCGAACCCGTAGGGTCTACACACATAAGGTTTGGTGACGCTAGGGTTGTAGAGATATGAGTATGCGGAAACCAGAAAGTTGTTCGGAGTCCCGGATGAGATCCCGGACGTCACGAGGTGTTCCGGAATGGTCCGGAGGTGAAGAATTATATATAGGAAGTCAAGTTTCGGCCACCGGGAAAGTTTCGGGGGTTACCGGTATTGTACCGGGACCACCGGAAGGGTCCCGGGGGTCCACCGGGTGGGGCCACCTATCCCGGAGGGCCCCGTGGGCTGAAGTGGGAAGGGAACCAGCCCCTAGTGGGCTGGGCGCCCCCCCCCCATGGGCCTTTCCCCTGCGCCTAGGGTTGGAAACCCTAGGGTGGGGGGGCGCCCCACTTGCCTTGGGGGGCAAGGCACCCCCCTGGTCGCCGCCCCCCATCTAGATGGGATCCCTGGCCGCCCGCCCCCCCTCCCAGGGGGCCTATATAAAGGGGGGGAGGGAGGGCAGTAGCAACACAGCCTTGGGCGCCTCCCTCCTCCCCTGCTACACCTCTCTCTCTCGTAGAAGCTCGGCGAAGCCCTGCCGGCATCCCACTACATCCACCACCACGCTGTCGTGCTGCTGGATCTCCATCAACCTCTCCTTCCCCCTTGCTGGATCAAGAAGGAGGAGCCGTCGCTGCACCGTACGTGTGTTGAACGTGGAGGTGCCGTCCGTTCGGCACTCGGTCATCGGTGATTTGAATCACGGCGAGTACGACTCCGTCATCCACGTTCATTGGAACGCTTCCGCTCGTGATCTACAAGGGTATGTAGATGCACTCCTTTCCCCTCGTTGCTAGTATACTCCATAGATGCATCTTGGTGAGCATAGGAAAATTTTAAAATTATGCTACGATTCCCAACATCGTACTCGTCGTGATCCAAATCACCGATGATCCAAGCGCCGAACGGACGGCACCTCCGCGTTCAACACACGTACGGAGCGGTGACGTCTCCCACGCCTTGATCCAGCAAGGGGGAGGGAGAGGTTGAGGAAGAAGGCTCCAACAACAGCACGACGGCGTGGTGGTGGTGGGGTGACAGTTCTCCAGCAGGGCTTCGCCAAGCACACGCGGAGGAGGAGAGGTGTTGGGGAGGGGAGGGGCTGCGCCTTGGATGTGATGATGTAGCCCTCCCCTCACCCCCCCCATTTATAGGGAGAAGGGAGAAGGGGGCCGGCCCCTCTAGATGAGATCTAGAGGGGGGCGGCGGCCAAGGGGGGAGTGACAAATCCCAGTCTCGATCCGAGCCAACCCAACAGACACTTTCGGAGATACCTATAGTGCACCTTTATAGCCACCCAGTTACGTTGTGACGTTTGGTACACCCAAAGCATTCCTACGGTATCCGGGAGTTGCACGATCTCATGGTCTAAGGAAATGATACTTGACATTAGAAAAGCTTTAGCAAACGAACTACACGATCTAGTGCTATGCTTAGGATTGGGTCTTGTCCATCACATCATTCTCCTAATGATGTGATCCCGTTATCAATGACATCCAATGTCCATGGTCAGGAAACCATAACCATCTATTGATCAACGAGCTAGTCGACTAGAGGCTCACTAGGGACATGTTATGGTCTAGGTATTCACACATGTATTACGATTTCCGGATAACACAATTGAAGCATGAACAACAAACAATTATCATGAACAAGGAAATATAATAATAACCATTTTATTATTGCCTCTAGGGCATATTTCCAACAGTCTCCCACTTGCACTAGAGTCAATAGTCTAGTTACATTGTGATGAATCGTACACCCATAGAGTTCTGGTGTTGATCATGTTTCGCTCGTGGAAGAGGTTTAGTCAACGGATCTGCGACATTCAAATCCGTATGCACTTTACAAATATCTATGTCTCCATTTTGAACATTTTCACGAATGGAGTTGAAGCGGCGCTTGATGTGCCTGGTCTTCTTGTGAAACCTGGGCTCCTTGGCAAGGGCAATAGCTCCAGTGTTGTCACGGAAGAGAGTCATCGGCCCCGATGCATTGGGAATAACTCCTAGGTCGGCAATGAACTCCTTCATCCAGATTGCTTCATGTGCTGCCTCTCCGCTTCACATGTAGATCCCGCCACGACGCTTTGCTTGCAACTGCACCAGCTGACTGCCCCACCATTCAAAATATACACGTATCCGGTTTGTGACTTAGAGTCATCCAGATCTGTGTCGAAGCTAGCATCGACGTAACCCTTTACGACGAGCTCTTCGTCACCTCCATAAACGAGAAACATATCCTTAGTCCTTTTCAGGTACTTCAGGATGTTCTTGACCGCTGTCCAGTGTTCCATGCCGGGATTACTTTGGTACCTTCCTACCAAACTTACGGCAAGGTTTACATCAGGTCTGGTACACAGCATGGCATACATAATAGACCCTATGGCCGAGGCATAGGGGACAACACTCATCTTTTCTCTATCTTCTGCCATGGTCGGGCATTGAGCCGTGCTCAATCTCACACCTTGCAATACAGGCAAGAACCCCTTCTTGGACTGATCCATATTGAACTTCTTCAATATCTTGTCAAGGTATGTGCTTTGTGGAAGACCTATGAGGTGTCTCGATCTATCTCTATAGATCTTGATGCCTAATATGTAAGCAGCTTCTCCAAGGTCCTTCATTGAAAAACACTTATTCAAGTAGGCCTTTATACTTTTCAAGAATTCTATATCATTTCCTATCAATAGTATGTCATCCACATATAATAAGAGAAATGCTACAGAGCTCCCACTTACTTTCTTGTAAACACAGGCTTCTCCATAAGTCTGCGTAAACCCAAACGCTTTGATCATCTCATCAAAGCGAATGTTCCAACTCCGAGATGCCTGCACCAGCCCATAGATCGAGCGCTGGAGCTTGCATACTTTGTCAGCATTCTTAGGATCGACAAAACCTTCCGGCTGCATCATATACAATTCTTCCTTAAGGAAGCCGTTAAGGAATGCCGTTTTGATGTCCATTTGCCATATTTCATAATCGTAGAATGCGGCAATTGCTAACATGATTCGGACGGACTTCAGCTTCGCTACGGGTGAGAAGGTCTCATCGTAGTCAACTCCTTGAACTTGTCGATAACCCTTAGCGACAAGTCGAGCTTTATACATGGTAACATTTCCATCCGCGTCCGTCTTCTTCTTAAAGATCCATTTATTTTCTATCGCTCGCCGATCATCGGGCAAGTCTGTCAAAGTCCATACTTTGTTTTCATACATGGATCCTATCTCGGATTGCATGGCTTCAAGCCATTTGTTGGAATCTGGACCCACCATTGCTTCTTCATAGTTCGAAGGTTCACTGTTGTCCAACAACATGATTTCAAGGACAGGGTTGCCGTACCACTCTGGTGCGGAACGTGTCCTTGTGGACCTACGAAGTTCAGTGGTAACTTGATCATGGTCGTCATCATTAACTTCCTCTCTAGTCGGTGCAGGCACCACAGAAACATTTTCTTGTGCTGCGCTACTTTCTGGTTCGAGAGGGGTCATCTCATCAAGTTCCACTTTCCTCCCACTTACTTCTTTCGAGAGAAACTCTTTCTCCAGAAAGGACCCGTTCTTGGCAACGAAGATCTTGCCTTCGGATCTAAGGTAGAAGGTATACCCAATGGTTTCCTTAGGGTATCCTATGAAGACGCATTTTTCCGACTTGGGTTCGAGCTTTTCAGGTTGAAGTTTCTTGACATAAGCATCGCATCCCCAAACTTTAAGAAACGACAGCTTAGGTTTCTTTCCAAACCATAATTCATACGGTGTTGTCTCAACGGATTTCGACGGAGCCCTATTTAAAGTGAATGCGGCAGTCTCTAAAGCATAACCCCAGAATGATAGCGGTAGATCGGTAAGAGACATCATAGATCGCACCATATCCAATAGAGTGCGATTACGACGTTCGGACACACCATTACGCTGAGGTGTTCCAGGCGGTGAGTTGTGAAACAATTCCACATTTCCTTAAGTGTGTGCCAAATTCGTGACTCAAATATTCCCCTCCACGATCTGATCGTAAGAACTTTATTTTCCTGTCACGTTGATTCTCAACCTCACTCTGAAATTCCTTGAACTTTTCAAAGGTCTCAGACTTGTGTTTCATTAAGTAGACATACCCATATCTACTCAAGTCATCAGTGAGGGTGAGAACATAACGATAGCCACCACGAGCCTCAATGCTCATTGGACCGCACACATCAGTATGTATGATTTCCAATAAGTTGGTTGCTCGCTCCACTGTTCCGGAGAACGGAGTCTTGGTCATTTTGCCCATGAGGCATGGTTCGCACGTGTCAAATGATTCATAATCAAGAGACTCCAAAAGTCCATCTGCATGGAGTTTCTTCATGCGTTTGACACCAATGTGACCAAGGCGGCAGTGCCACAAGTATGTGGGACTATCATTATCAACCTTACATTTCTTGGCACTCACACTATGAATATGTGTAACATCACGTTCGAGATTCATTAAGAATAATCCATTGACTAGCGGGGCATGACCATAAAACATATCTCTCATATAAATAGAACAACCATTATTCTCGGATTTAAATGAGTAGCCATCTCGCATTAAACGAGATCCAGATACAATGTTCATGCTCAAAGCTGGCACTAAATAACAATTATTGAGGTTTAAAACTAGTCCCGTAGGTAAATGTAGAGGTAGCGTGCCGACGGCGATCACATCGACCTTGGAACCATTCCCGACGCGCATCGTCACCTCGTCCTTCGCCAGTCTCCGCTTATTCCGCAGCTCCTACTTTGAGTTACAAATATGAGCAACCGCACCGGTATCAAATACCCAGGAGCTGCTACGAGCGCTGGTTAGATACACATCTATAACATGTATATCACATATACCTTTGGTATTGCCGGCCTTCTTATCCGCTAAGTACTTGGGGCAGTTCCGCTTCCAGTGGCCGTTTCCCTTGCAATAAAAGCACTCAGTCTCAGGCTTGGGTCCATTCTTTGTCTTCTTCCCGGCAGCTTGCTTACCGGGCGCGGCAACTCCCTTGCCGTCTTTCTTGAAGTTCTTCTTACCCTTGCCTTTCTTGAACTTAGTGGTTTTATTCACCATCAACACTTGATGTTCCTTTTTGATCTCCACCCCCGCTGATTTCAGCATTGAATATACCTCAGGAATGGTCTTTTCCATCCCCTCCATATTGAAGTTCATCACAAAGCTCTTGTAGCTAGGTGGGAGCGACTGAAGGATTCTGTCAACGACCGCGTCATCCGGGAGATTAACTCCCAGCTGAGACAAGCGGTTGTGCAACCCTGACATTTTGAGTATGTGTTCGCTGACGGAACTATTCTCCTCCATCTTACAACTGTAGAACTTGTCGGAGACTTCATATCTCTCGACCCGGGCATGAGCTTGGAAAACCATTTTCAGCTCTTGGAACATCTCATATGCTCCGTGCTCCTCAAAATGCTTTTGGAGCCCCGGTTCTAAGCTGTAAAGCATGCCGCACTGAACCAGCGAGTAATCATCACTACATGACTGCCAGGCGTTCAGAACGTCTTGAGTTGCTGGGAAAACAGGTGCATCACCTAGCGGTGCTTCAAGGACATATGCTTTCTTGGCAGCTATGAGGATAATCCTCAGGTTACGGACCCAGTCCGTGTAGTTGCTACCATCGTCTTTCAGCTTGGTTTTCTCTAGGAACGCGTTGAAGTTGAGGGCAACATTAGCGTGAGCCATTTGATCTACAAGACATATTGTAAAGGTTTTTAGACTAAGTTCATGATAATTAAGTTCATCTAATCAAATTATTAACGAACTCCCACTCAGACAGACATCCCTCTAGTCATCTAAGTGATACATGATCCGAGTCAACTAGGCCGTGTCCGATCATCACGTGAGACAGACTAGTCATCATCGGTGAACATCTTCATGTTGATCGTATCTGCTATACGACTCATGTTCGACCTTTCGGTCTCTTGTGTTCCGAGGCCATGTCTATACATGCTAGGCTCGTCAAGTCAACCTAAGTGTATTGCGTGTGTAAATCTGGCTTACACCCATTGTATGCGAACGTTAGAACCTATCACACCCGATCATCACGTGGTGCTTCGGAACAACGAACCTTCGCAACGGTGCACAGTTAGGGGGAACACTTTCTTGAAATTTTAGCGAGGGATCATCTTATTTATGCTACCGTCGTTCTAAGCAAATAAGATGTAAAACATGATAAACATCACATGCAATCAAATAGTGACATGATATGGCCAATATCATTTTGCTCCTTTTGATCTCCATCTTCGGGGCGCCATGTTCATCATCATCACCGGCATGACACCATGATCTCCATCATCATGATCTCCATCATCGTGTCTTCATGAAGTTGTCTCGCCAACTATTACTTCTACTACTATGGCTAACAGTTAGCAATAAAGTAAAGTAATTACATGACGTTCCAGTTGAGACGCAGGTCATAAATAAATTAAGACAACTCCTATGGCTCCTGCCGGTTGTCATACTCATCGACATGCAAGTCATGATTCCTATTACAAGAACATGATCAATCTCATACATCACATACATCATTCATCACATCCTTCTGGCCATATCACATCACATGACACTTGTTGCAAAAACAAGTTAGACGTCCTCTAATTGTTGTTGCAAACTTTTACGTGGCTGCTATAGGTTTCTAGCAAGAACGATTCTTACCTACGCCAAAACCACAACGTGATATGCCAATTTCTATTTACCCTTCATAAGGACCCTTTTCATCGAATCCGATCCGACTAAAGTGGGAGAGACAGACACCCGCTAGCCACCTTATGCAACTAGTGCATGTCAGTCGGTGGAACCTGTCTCACGTAAGCGTACGTGTAAGGTCCCACGATGCCGCCGAATCAAGATAAGACTAGTAACGGCAAGTAATTGACAAAATCGACGCCCACAACAACTTGTGTTCTACTCGTGCATAGAAACTACGCATAGACCTAGCTCATGATGCCACTATTGGGGATCGTAGCAGAAATTAAAATTTTCTACGCATCACCAAGATCAATCTATGGAGTTTACTAGCAACGAGAGGGGAGGAGTGCATCTACATACCCTTGTAGATCGCGAGCGGAAGCGTTCAAGAGAACGGGGTTGATGGAGTCGTACTCGTCGTGATCCAAATCACCGATGATCCAAGCGCCGAACGGACGGCACCTCCGCGTTCAACACACGTACGGAGCGGTGACGTCTCCCACGCCTTGATCCAGCAAGGGGGAGGGAGAGGTTGAGGAAGAAGGCTCCAACAGCAGCACGACGGCGTGGTGGTGGTGGAGTGACAGTTCTCCGGCAGGGCTTCGCCAAGCACACGCGGAGGAGGCACTAGTAGAAAACTGGGCTTTGGTCACAGGGCAATATTCACATTAGTCCCGGTTCGTGCGGCCAGGGGCCTGCCGGGCCTCGTGGGGGCATTGGTCCCGGTTCGTCCGGACCCTTTGGTCCCGGTTGGTGGGACAAACCGGGACCAATGGGCCACGCTCCTGGCCCACCACCCTTTAGTCCCGGTTCCTACCACAAACCGGGACTAAACGGCTGGTCCTAGTTGCGGCCAGTGTTTAGTCCCACCTCGCCAACCGAAGGGCGCTCACACCAGTTTATAAGCCCGTCCCTCTCTGCATTGTTGAGCTCCACATAAAGTGAAAATAGATGCCCTTATATAGGGAATTTGACCTAAATTCACAGTAAATTTCATAGAAATTTATTATGAATTTAGGTTGAATTTCCTCTATAAGCCCATCTATGTTCATTTTTTTATATTTATAAAATAAATAAACCTTAATAAAATAAATAAACCTTAATAAAATAAACTATAGTAACTAAAATAAATAAACCTTAATAAATTAAGTTAAAATAGCAGCAGTAAAATAAATAAAAATAGCAGCAGTAAAGTAAATAAAAATAAAATAATTAAAGTAAAATACATAAGTAATTAGAAATAAAATAAATAAGTTTTCTGTTGTAAGTAGAAAACAAAACAAAACAAATAAAGCAAAAGAGAAAAAAAACAGAGGAAAAAAATTATGCCACCTACTGGGCCACCACGGCCTGAATACGACTAGAAACCCATCCATGGGCCAGGATTCAGGCCCGCAGAAGGCCCAGTAGGCCCCACAGGCAAATAGAACGGTTAGGCCCGAAAGCCTGCAGTTGAGAGGAGTTCGAGAGGGTGGGCGCAGCAGTGCTTATAAACCACTCTCGAGCTCTCTCAACTAGCGAGGTGGGACTAAACTTTTGACGCGGGGCAGCACAAGGCCTTTGGTCCCGGTTGGTGCCACCAACCGGGACTAAAGGGGGCATTGGTCCCGGTTCGTGGCACCAACCGGGACCAAAGGCCTTTAGTCCCGGTTGGTGCCACGAACCGGGACCAATGAGTTCCCTATATATACCCCATCGCCACAGCAGAGCACTCCAGAGTGCTCTGTTTTTTCTGGCCGGCGAGGGGAGGGCATTTGGGTGCTCTAGCTCACCTCCTATGCACATGAGGTGTTCGATGAAATGTCTGAGCCACACTAGTTAATCTTTCTCCTCTCGAAACTCGACCTCCGAGCTCCATTTTCCCCGAGATTTGTCTAGGTTTAGCGGTCTGTCACGTCCCGTCCCCGTCTTCACCGCCGTCGATCGCCCGCGCCGATCTCGTCGCCAGCACCACCGTGGTGAGCCTCTTGTTCTTATCTTCTTTCTGAAAGGAAAAAATTCTTACTTTAGATAGTTACTTGTCTAATTTTGTTACTTTTATTATTCCTTCTTATTACATAGTGCGATGGTTTTGGTATCCGCCCCCGTCGGCCCTCGCCCTGTCTATGATTCGGATGTGGTATATATTATCTTTTTATAACTATTTGGTTCATTTATTGTTTATGAAAAATATACCGACCAACGTGACATAGATTTTATTTATCTAGGAGGTGGTTGAACCGGAAATTCTAACCGACCCTATTGTCGAGAGGTTAAATTTAGTTGAAGAAGAAAACAATTACTTGAAGGAAAAAATAAAAAAAATTGAGGAGGAGAAGATGATACTGGAGTTGCATGTTGCGGATGTCGTCGATGATCACAAGATCAAGATGGATGCAATGCGCTTGAAGATTAGAAAGATTAGAAAATATGCCATTCATAACGAGGCTTGGTATCATTATGCCTCTGGATCAATTGTTACCTTGGTTGCGATTATGATCGCATTTGTTTTCGCATTGAAATGTTTTACATAGTTTCAATGTATGGTTTAATTAATTAGATGCTCTGGAGAGCTATATATATGTTGTTAGATGAGAACTATGTATGTACTTTGATTTTAATGTGATGATGAACTTCTATTAATTTGGTCACTTAATTATCTATTCATGATGTTCTGTAATGGTTTTTGACACACTTAATTATATATAATGCACGCAGATGAACCGGCAATGGATGTACGGTGACAGACACACCTCCGAGTACATTAAGGGCGTGCATGATTTTCTCGAAGTGGCTGAGGCAAACAAGCAGAATGGTTTTATGTGTTGTCCATGCCCTATATGTGGGAATACGAAGTCTTACTCTGACCGGAAAATCCTTCACACCCACCTGCTTTACAAGGGTTTCATGCCACACTATAATGTTTGGACGAGGCACGGAGAAATAGGGGTTATGATGGAAGACGGCGAAGAAGAAGAGGACGATGACAACTATGTGCCCCCTGAATACGGTGATGCTGCAACGGGGGAAGCTGCTGAAGATCAAGAGGAACCAGACGATGTGCCCAATGATGCTGCAAGGGGGGAAGCTGCTGAAGATCAAGAGGAACCAGTGCCCGATGATGATGATCTCCGCCGGGTCATAGTCGATGCAAGGACGCAATGCGAAAGTCAAAAGGAGAAGCTGAAGTTCGATCGCATGTTAGAGGATCACAAAAAAGGGTTGTACCCCAATTGCGAAGGTGTTGGGGAGGGGAGGGGCTGCGCCTTGGATGTGGTGTTGCAGCCCTCCCCTCACCCCTCTATTTATAGGGAGAAGGGGGGAACGGGGCCGGCCCCTCTAGATGAGATCTAGAGGGGGCGGCGGCCAAGGGGGAGGGAGCTTGCCCCCCAAGCAACGGGGACGCCCCCCCCCCTTTAGGGTTCCCCCCAAACCCTAGGCGCATGGGCCCTAGGGGGGTTGGTGCCCAGCCCACTAAGGGCTGGTTCCCTTCCACCTACAGCCCATAAGGCCCTCCGGGGCAGGTGGACCCTCCCGGTGGACCCCCAGAACCCCACCGGTGGTCCCGGTACAATACCGGTATACCCCCGAATATTTCCGGTGACCGTATGGTGACTTCCCATATATAAATCTTTACCTCCGGACCATTCCGGAACTCGTCTTGACGTCCGGGATCTCATCCGGGACTCCGAACAACATTCAGTAATCACATACAAACCTTCCTTATAACCCTAGCGTCATCGAACCTTAAGTGTGTAGACCCTACGGGTTCGAGAATCATGCAGACATGACCGAGACACCTCTCTAGCCAATAACCAACAGCGGGATCTGGATACCCATGTTGGCTCCCACATGTTCCACGATGATCTCATCGGATGAACCACGATGTCGAGGATTCAAGCAATTCCGTATACAATTCCCTTTGTCAATCGGTACTTTACTTGCCCGAGATTCGATCGTCGGTATCCCAATACCTCGTTCAATCTCGTTACCGGCAAGTCACTTTACTCGTTCGGTAATGCATGATCCCGTGACTAACTACTTAATCACACTGAGCTCATTATGATGATGCAATACGAGTGGGCCCAGAGATACCTCTCCGACATACAGAGTGACAAAATCCCAGTCTCGATCCGAGCCAACTCAACAGACACTTTCGGAGATACCTGTAGTGCACCTTTATAGCCACCCAGTTACGTTGTGACGTTTGGTACACCCAAAGCATTCCTACGGTATCCGGGAGTTGCACGATCTCATGGTCTAAGGAAATGATACTTGACATTAGAAAAGCTTTAGCAAACGAACTACACGATCTAGTGCTATGCTTAGGATTGGGTCTTGTCCATCACATCATTCTCCTAATGATGTGATCCCGTTATCAATGACATCCAATGTCCATGGTCAGGAAACCGTAACCATCTATTGATCAACGAGCTAGTCAACTAGAGGCTCACTAGGGACATGTTATGGTCTATGTATTCACACATGTATTACGATTTCCGGATAACACAATTAAAGCATGAACAACAGACAATTATCATGAACAAGGAAATATAATAATAACCATTTTATTATTGCCTCTAGGGCATATTTCCAACACAAAAGAGATATTTAGTCCGTATGGGCATCATCCTTTTGCACATATTGTCGGAATGTCGTTCAAAGAAATAGCTAGCATGGACCTGAAAGAGATACAAACATACATTTTTCTCAATATTAGTACAGTACATAGTCCTGGGTACCATTTCTTTCTCAATCAGCATGATTACCTGGCAAGATCACAAATTTGTGTTGCTGAAATTTCATGACAACAGAGAGGGGATTCAAGAAGAGAACTGCCAAATAAAGAGCTGAAGAAGCCCATCTCATCGCCATATGCCACCAGTTGTTTGACTTGGTGGATGAAACAAACTAATACCCTCAAAGAATTTTACCTTTGGCCATGGTGAAGATTATATTTTGATAACCGTACCATGAGACAATATCATTTTGCAATAGACCAGTAATTGGTTTGAAATGTAAAATAAACGTTCAGTTCCTCTGAATTCTGAAGTGAAAAGCAACCTTATTGTATTAGCTACACCTAGCTAGCTGCGCATTGCTGCATCATAGTAAGAATGACATGGTTATGAACATTATCAAACTTATTATTGTGAAAACAACAATATTGCAGAAGAAAATGCCATGGTTGTGTATGTTATCAAAAACACAAAAAATAAAATTGTCGTTCCAAGTTGCATGGTCTCCATCCTGTTGGTGAACTGGCACATCCTGGGAGCAGAAGTATTATAGACACGCTAAGCCTCTAACGGTTGTCAGAGGCTTGTATCAAGCTGCAGAAGGCCACAAAAAGCATTTACTCATGCATGTTGGCATGGCTCTAGAGCTTTGCCCGTAAGTTAATGGTGGACAGAATTTTAGTAGTGAAAGAAGCAAACCAGTGTGTCATCCGTATCCTCAAATTGCATATGAATCAAAAAGTGAATATAATGCTCGAGAACAAGTCATTTATTTAGCATCGATCAGTGAGCAGCAACATAGAAGGACTATTTATTTGGTTTCTGGCAGCGAGCAGAAATATATATAAGAGGGTCAACGCTGTCTTACAAACTCCCAGACATGCACGCTCATGTTGCCTGCAAGTAACAAAAGAGTAAGCACTAAATTTATAATTCAATATAATGTAAAAATGTCAATAAAGAACATGTAAAGTGATAAGTGCACCATGGAACATTTTCACACTGGAGTGCGACACCAAATGCATGGTACAGGATGAAACTCTTATTATCAAATGATTCAGACACACAGTACTGTTGGAATGCTAGCTGAAGAAAGATTTCATGGTAGAATAGAACGGTTATTATTGAAAAATCATGAGGCCAAATGGCCAACAATTTAGTGCCCCCCTGTGATTTTGGGCCAACAATGTTCATATATTTCCAGTGCATATATCCCGAAGTAGTTGCATCCCTTTCTAGCTTTTATTGTATCACCAGTTGATTGACCACTAAACTAATAGAATATTCCTGAGAAAAGTTTCTTCTAGTTAAAATTGGAGCCTTCTGAAGTTAGCAACTCATCTAATATCTACAATGCCTTGCCCAACATCAAGAAATAAGGATGAGAATGCAGAGTGAATGGTTCAACATAGGCAGAAAAAAGTTAAAGCATTCCTAACTTGTTGTGGTGGACAGAATAGCGCAGACGCAGCTCAATCTCGTCCTCGTTGAATTCGTTGATGAAGAGGTCCAAGTTTTAACACATAAAGGAGGAGCAAACAATTCCCCTATGCATTGCTGCCTGAGAACAATAACAACAGCTTCTCAGATTGATCTACGCAGGCCACTGTAAACTGAGAGGGGAGGAGAAGAGGCGTACTGCCATGTTACTGACCCAACACTGGCGGATATGCGCGCCTCCTACTTGCGCTTCCGACTTGGTGCCCGATTCCGCCGCCAGGACCTCGCGCGTGGGAAGCCAGCGATGTGCGGTTGTCTTGGATCAGACTGGGAGGAGCAGTGGAGGGAGGAACCGATCCGGTAAAAGCAAGGTTGGGGGCTTGGGGATTACTGGATCAGCACCGGTGCTTGCACCACCGTCTCTGTCCGCGGGGTGGGGTGGGTTGGGGTGGTGTGGGGTTTCGGCGAAGTCATCTGGGTAGTGTTTGTTCAGCACCTTGCGCTCGCCCATGTCGCCGGATCTTGGACGCGAGCGAGAGCCCAAGGCCGGGTAGAGGATTGGAGAGATCGGGATCGCGTGGGAGGGGACAGGGTTGGCCGATTCTCAAATCCCTTCGACCAGCGGACAGGGCCCGTCCGTGTTCGTTCTGGAGAATCGTCGGCCCAAGGTGCGAACTTTTCAGCTCCAAGTTAATGTAGCAGGCCCTATTTTTCATGGTCGCGTTTGTATATATGTCTTCTAAAAAAAAAGTTGTCCACCCTCCCTCCTTCCTCCACCAGACCACCACCGCCTTCTCTACCTTCACCTCCTCAAAAGAAAAAAATCTTCTACAACCTGTGCTACAGAAGCAACGTCCCACCTGCCGCGCTCCGTGGAGGACCAGAATCACCATGACCCCAACTGGTGCGAGATCCAGCCGCCTCCACCTTTATCCTCCTGATTTCAGATCCGTGGAGGGGTTGAGATCCTGGGAGCCGCCCACCACTCCTTCTCAAATCTCTACACGGCGATGGCAAGCCCGCTGGTCTACGGGGAGGGTCTGCCTCGAGCTGCAATAGGAGGACAAGCTCCCAGACCCCCTTCATCCCCCTTGCCCCATCGTCACCACCACCAGGAGGCGGCCGACCACCCTAGCTAGCGTGGATAGCAAATCCATGCTATATATATATAGACATAAATGTCATACCTTTTAATAAGTACATGTTGGTGTTATACCCAATATGATACCTTCAATTCTTAAAACATTTACATTGAGTCGCAAGTTTTTGTATGGATGTTATATTCTATTCCCGCAAAAAATGGACGTTATATCCTAATTACTAGATAGCCATTTTTGTATGATATATTCATCATACGTATCACATACTCTCTACTGTGTATAAAAAACTGATGGTCATATCATTTTTTATTTATTGTGTTGTTTAATAATTTCTAGGCATGTCGATAGTTTTGCTAGTTTTCTTGTTATATCATTTTTATATATTTTAAATATGGCAACTGTTCTTTATATATTTTAAATATGTCACACTTATTTACTTTTATAATGTAAAATGCATTGGATATGACATACCCACAATATTTTAAAATATTTGTGGGTATTCGATTCCTTGGAATGCTTTTCTAAAGTGACAAAAAAACGCATTGCATTTTTTATACGATGTTTTCTAATAGGTATCTGATAATAAAAGCGGAAATGTTTCAGCCACGAGACAACTGTGGGTATGTGAAATTTATGGATATGCATGAGATATTTGGTCTAATATGTGAACTATGAATTATTCTCCTTAAACACATCACTACCATTTTGTTTAAATTAGATAATATTGAAAAAATACGTCCCACATAACGGTACCATATATCTCCTATTAATACACGCACGAAAAAAAATTCCATATACCTAAGAACATGAATGTATACAAATCATGAGGCTTTTATTTCTGATTTCTCTCTTCTATTTCTATTAATGACTCCAAATATGCAACGTCGCCATGCATGTTATTCTCTTTCCTTTTTCAATTGTTCCCATGCATGGTGTGCATGAGCCTTATTTATGGTATCCAATTAGCGATTAATGCATTAATACACATACCCGTTGCAATAGCACACATCTAAATGCAATCGAATGGTGGAAAGGCGAGGAGCCTGGGCACTTAGGTGTCCCAAACTACATCATGCACCATGAATACCCGTTGCAATAGCGCGCACACACACACACACACACACACACACACACACACACACACACACACACACACACATATATATATATATATATATATATATATATATATATATATATATATATATATATATATATATATATATATACATGGACGGTGCCTGGGCACCTAGGTGCTTGTTATAGTAAGTGGTATTCATGGTGCATGATGTACAATTCATGACATATGACTTTCCAAATTTTGTTTACATGCACTATCAGCTCTAATAGGCAATTATTGCTTTCCAAAAAAAATATCCTACTACTTTCCTAGCAATGATTCCTTTCCAAATAAAAAGGGTATTATATACACTCTGACTTTTTGAGGTATCAAATATGACCAAATAATATGAAATATTGTCGCAAATGTTTGTATGTATAATTAGAACGTATATTATGCATTCTTCTGGTGTTTTACTTTTCAAGGTATCTAGTATTAAAAAATTAGGGCCGGGTCACACTTTTTGGCGACTAATATTTCTATTCAAAATAAGGTCACCAAATAATATAAAATGTAATCCTAATCATTTTTTTCTTTTAGAAATATATATGATGCATGCTGATACCCACACATGATTTTTTTTCCTACGCACATATACCCACACACTAGACAACTTAATATTAGATTTTCTTTTTGATAAATACAAAGGCCATATTGAATATTCTTACGGAAGCCATGCAACTTTGGACCCGAACTGAGGATTGCACAAATATTTTTCACCTTTAGGCGGCTATTGACAAAAAATAGAAGTATCACCCAAATATTGAACTGTTAAATTAAACATCTAATACTTGTGTTGGTTTCACCTTAAAGAATAAAAGGTAAACATAATTGGAAATACAAAAAAATAAAGTTTTCTAAAAAAGGAATAATGCAATTGATGTTAACCTTAAAGAACAAAGAAAATGAAAACAAATAATGACAACACTTGCACACAATTAGACACAGAAATTGCGCTATTCTAAACTATGCAAGAATATCCCTATAATAAAGGAATTTTCACAAAGAGAAAGTTCTCTAGGAAGGAATAAATTAGTAGCATTGGTATTACCCTTAACGAAGAAAGAAATCAAAGTAAAACTGAAACAAATTCAAAATAATGAACTTTTATATGAAAGAATAAATTAGTGGCTTTGGTATTGCCCTTCGATAAGAAAGAAGATAAAATAAATAATAAAACAACCTCAAAGTAGTGAAATTTTATAAGAAATAATGAATTAGTGACATTGGTATTACCATTTAAGAAGAAAGAAAAAAAATCTAAATCAAACAATTACAAAATTTGCACATGATAAACATAAAATTGCGTGTTCTAGAAATATGCAAGAACAAGCATATGAAAGTGAATTTTTTTGCAAAAGACATAGTTTCCTATGTACGGATGAATTAGTGACATTCATATTACCCTTAAAAAGGAAAGAAATTGAAATAAACTAATACAAATCAAACTAATGAAGTATTCTAAAAAGTAATGAATAAGTTTCATTGATATTACCTTAAAGAAGAAATAAAACTAAAATAAATTAAAATAATGAATTTTTTCTAAGAAAGAATGAATTAGTGGGTTTGGTATTACGCTTCAAGAAAAAAGAAGATGAAATAAATACTAAATAAAACACAAAATGATGCAGTCTTCTAAGAAAGAAAGAATTAGGGGAATTTGCATTACCATTTAAGAAGAAAGAAATGAAAGCAAATCTTGAACAAACAATGACAAAATTTGCACAAGATATACATAAAATTCGTGTTTAAAAAATATGCAAAAATAAGCATAAAAACGAATCTTTTTCGCAAATAAGAACTTTTGTAAGTACGAATGAATTAGTGGCATTGTATTACCCTTAAAAAGAATGAAAATAAAATAAAACCAAATACAAAATCAAAATAATATATTTTATTAAGTAATGAATAAGTGTCATTGATATTACCTTTAAAGAAGAAGAAAAAATAAAATAAATTCAAATATTTAGTTTTCCTAAGAAAGAATGAATTGGCTTTGGTATTACCCTTCAAGAAGAAAGAAGATGAAATAAATATTAAAACAAAATTAGTAGGTATTAACCTTTGTGAAGAAACAAAATGAAAAATGTAAGTGCATCTACTGCCCCTTAGTGATTTTGGTGTATTGAAGACTTATAGGTTAAGGGACTAATGTGTTTATGAGTGTACACAGGACTATAAGTCTATGAAGAGTTTGATATTTACAGAGAAAGTCGACCCCTAAAAATGAAGTTCTTCGACTGAAGACTTTGGATTTTCTGAAGACTTTCTGAAGACTTTGAAAGTGAAGAAATTGGTGTGACCTTGAAGACTTGGTATTCATTTGAGGAACATGAAGCGTGAAGACTTTTGTTTTCGTAGTTTCATTTTCTCTTTCTTGAGTCATAGGAAACACCGTACTGTTAAAGGGGGTCGAAGAAATACTAAGGAAAATTTTCCATGTGATGCTCAACTCAAAATCCTACACCTACCAATCCCTTCGAGTGAAGCCATTGGAAATCTCATACAGTTCAGTCATATTATTCAGTGACAGAGACGAAGTTCTTCTGGTCTCTGAGGAATTTGTTCTGACTGAGGAGTTAGGAATTCGCCAGTGCGGATTGCCTACACAGTGAGGAACATGATAGCCCTGAGGAATTTGAGCCTCAAATTTCCGACCATTGCTGTGCTACGCGCCAGCTGTCCCAAAATATCTTATCCACCTAACGGTCATATTATTGAAGGGCATTTATGTCTTATCATGTCGGGCTGCTCCCTAGGCTATAAATAGCCACCCCCTACAACCACTAGCTGGTTGGCTGCTCCGAGAGAAACTGACACTTGTCATTTGAGAGCATCCCATCCTCCGAGGACTTTGAGCGAAAATCATCAAGTGAGGAAAAACCCAAACCCAAACACCTACAAACCCAAAGTGATTGAGCATCACTGAAGAGATTGATCCTGCGTGGATCCGACGCTTGTTACCTTTGAAGACTGTGCTTCTTCCAGACGGTTAGGCGTCATGGTGTAGAGCATCCAAGAGGAATTGTGGATTGCCGAGTGACCGAATTTGTGAAGGTTTGGAAGTCACCTGAAGACTTACCACGAGTGATTGGGCGAGGTCTGTGTGACCTTAGCTCAAGGAGAATACGGTGAGGACTGTGTGTCCGGGACTATGTGTCCTCAGGTTTAAATACCTAGCCGCTCCAACTAGATGTACAACTGAGACAGGAGTTGGAACTGGTCTACCAAATCATTGTCTTCACCAAGCTTACTGGTTCTATTTCCTCAACTCTTCCATTTCCTCATTATAGTTGTTGTGTGCTTGTTCATATCTGTTTGAAGACTTTGACTGAAGACTTTCTCAATTTCCTCAGTTCAATTTCTTCAGTCTGTTTGTCTTCATCCTGTGTTATCCTGTGTTTACGCTTTCTGTACTCTGTGCCTGTCTTCATTTCATCATGATGACCATGCTTGTGCTCTGTTATGTTTACTTCTGAGTACTTATTCCGCTGCAAGTAGTTCTTCGCTAAGGAATTTCCTCACCCGCAAATTCCTCAGTGAAGAATTCATAAAAATTGCCTATTCACCCCCCTCTAGTCGATATAACGCACTTTCAATTGGTATCAGAGCAAGGTACTCCCTTGTTCTGTGTGATTTTGGTTTAATCGCCTGGAGTTTTAGTTATGTCGACCGCAGGTATGATCAAGGTCTCTGCTGGGTGTCCTACCTTCGATGGGACGGACTACCCCTACTGGAAGAATAAGATGTGAATGCATCTTGAGGCAATTGATAACGATCTCTGGTATGTTGTGGAAAATGGTGTTCCCTCAGTCACACCTTCTCTGAACGCTACTGATGTGAAGAGATTCAAGCAACTCGATTCTCAAGCGAAGAATATCATATGTGGCCATCTGAGCAAAGGACAGTATGGAAGAGTGAGTGCTTTGGAAACTGCTAAGCTTATCTGGGATAGGCTGTCCAAAGTCAATGAAGGAGTCTCAACACAGCGTGACTCTCGAGTTGATGTTCTTCGCAATCTCTTCAACCGCTTCAAAAGACTCGACAATGAAAATGTTCAACAAACCTTCGATCGCCTCACTGACATCTCAAATGAGCTTCAAGCGCTTGGTGCCACTGACATCACCGACCATGAGGTGGTGAAGAAATTGCTGAGATCGCTTGATTCCTCATTTGATACTCTGGCATTGATGATACAAGAACGTGCTGATTACAAGTCACTTGATCCCGCTGATATCCTCGAGAGGCTAAATACTCATGAGTTCCAGCTTGCTGAGAAGAGAGATCTCTATGGTTCGAGCTATGGCAGATCACGTGCCCTGAAGGCCAAGGTTGTCTCTGAATCTGAAGGTGAAGATTCTGGTAGTAGCCTTGGTGATCCTGAAGAGCGCTGCTCATGAAGAAATTTCAGAGGTTCTCAAGACGTGGTCGCTTTGGAAAATCCTCAAGGAGCAATGATTCCTCATCCAGTGACTACAAGAAGAGGCTGTGTCACAAATGCAAGAAACCTGGTCACTACATTCAAGATTGTCCTCAGTTGGAAAAGGAATCAAAGAAGAAGAAATACAAGGATTACAGTTCTGATGATGCGAAGAAAAAGAAGAAATCCTCAAAATCTTCATCATAAAAATCCTCGAAGTCTTCGTCTCACAAGAATAGTAGCTCCAAGAAGGCTCGGGCTTTCATTTGCAAGGAAATGGACTCTGAGGCTGAATCTGAGGAACATGAGGAAGAGGAGGCATCTGAGGAGTCCGAGTCTGGTGTGGCAAGTCTAGATCTCGCTACTGCATTCGTCAGCAAGTCTATCTTCAACTCTGAAGAAAATGGCTTCACCAACAAGGCTGATGAAGGCAATGATGACTACGCTCCCACCTATTAATTGCTTCATGGCAAAGGGTGCCAAGGTACTCAAATATACCTCCTCTGAATCAAGTGAGAATGAATCTGATGAAAACCTCAAACCCAGCTACTCTAAACTTGCTAAGATTGCTGTGAAACAACAAAAGGCTTTTGAAAAGGTTCAAAACATGCTAGACAAAAGTGATGATATGTTGGGTGAAGAAATGGATCGCACTAAAACCTTGACTGAAAATCTTCAGAGACTTCAGACTAGGTTTGACAACCTTCAAAGTCATCATAACACTCTCTTGTCTGATCATGAGAAGCTTTCTTATGAATTTCTTCAAAGAAAGCAAGATCTTGAAAAGCTAAGAGTGAGTTATGAAGATCTTCAGAAGGAGCACGATTCATTACTTGCTCAACAAATCAGCGCTTCTCAGGAAGAATTTGCTCCTCCATGTTTGAAATGCATTGAACGTGAATCTGCTAATTCTTCACCTGAATGTTCAAATGCTTCTAATGCTACAAATTCTTCAACTGTCTCTGCTATCACTAATTCCTCATCTGAGGACATTGCTAGTATCACTGATGATGTAGGGCTGAAGGAATTGTACATGACAGGCATGTACAAAAGCCTCAAAGGGCATCAGGCTCTTTGTGATGTGCTTAAAAAGCAGATCCTCAACAGGAACCCTAGGAAAGAGGGCATTTCCTTTGAGAGGAAACTCAATGCTGATGGTACTTATTGGAAGCCTGAGCATTACACCAAAACCTCATGGTTGTTGCAAAGGGACCTCCAGTAGACCCATCTAATCTATCTGGCTTTACATGTGAATCTCCTCATTCTTCTGATGAGTCATTTGACTCCAACTATAAACTGTTCAAAAATCAGAATGGTGAAGTATTTGCTAGATATGTTGGCACTAACTGCATGAATGGTTCCCCTATGAAGAAAATCTGGGTTCCCAAAAAATGTCTTGAAAGTCTTCAGGTGAATGTCCTCATGACACCACTTGTGAAGAATAGGAACCCCAGATCAAATTCTTCATATGGACCAAATTCTTCACGTGGATCAAATTCCTCAAAAGGATCAAAGTCCTCATATGAACATCATCGTGCTAACAACTCTGTTTCGCAGGGAAGAGCTAAGGGCTATGAATATGAGCATTATTCTTCTAACCATTATGTTCATAAGTCCTCGAAGAATTTCTCTGCTTATTCATATGCTTATCCTAACTCCTCTTATGTGAAACGAAATGGGCTGGCTTCTATGCCACCTTTCTCGTATGGAGCTCGCAGAGTGATGAACTCTTTGCCACCCCTTCAGATGTGGGTGGTGAAGAAAAAGAACTAATCTCTTCTGCATGGTCAGGTCTCCAAACGTACTCAAACGTCTGAAGAATTTGCTGGAGACCTGAAAAGTGCCTGAAAGGACGCAGGCTAATCATGAAGAAATGAACTTTCATTTCTCACGTCCTCATACTGCTTTATCTGTTGCATTGCTTGATGAAATTGATCTAATGAATTGATGTCATATTCTTCACTGATGAAGTATATGAAGTTTGTAAGTTGCACTAATTCATCTGCAGGATGATCAACCCAAAGCCACTGAGTGGGTCCTCGATAATGGATGTACAAATCACATGACTGGTGACAAGAATCTATTGATGGATGCTCCCTTATCACCATCGCATCTGAAGCATATCATCTTCGCTGACAAAGACAAAAGTCAGATATTGGGTCTAGGTAAGGTTGCGATCTCAAAGGATCAACACATGGACAAAGTCATGCTTGTCGAGTCCTTAGGTTACAACCTCATGTCTGTCTCAATGCTTTGCGATCTTGATATGGTTGTTGTCTTTGGCAAGTATCATTGTGTTGTGATCATGGAAGCTGACAATTCCAAAGTCTTTGAAGGCTTTAGGAGAGGAGACTTGTATATTGTTGATTTCTCTACAGGACCACAACCAGCCGTGTGCCTACTTGCAAAAGCTTCAGAAGGCTGGCTATGGCATCGACGACTTGGTCATGCAGGCATGAGGAATTTGCACACGCTTGCGAAGAAGAAGCATGTCATTGGCATTGAGAATGTCAAATTCCTCAAGGATCACTTATGCGGAGCCTGTGAAGCTGGGAAGATGACAAAGGCTAAGCATCCCGCGAAGACTATCATGACTACTACTCGACCATTTGAATTGCTTCACATGGATCTCTTCGGTCCTAACCATTATTCTGCAGTTTCAAATGATGCATCTCAATATGGCTTTGTTATTGTTGATGATTACTCTCGATACACATGGGTACACATTGTTACTTACAAACATGAAATGCAGGAAGTCTTCAAACGATTTTCCTCGAGGGCTTCAACCAACTTTGGTGTGAAGATCAAGCACATCAGAAGTGACAATGGAACTGAGTTCAAGAATTCTGGTCTTGATGACTATCTTGATGAACTTGGTATTACTCATGAGTTATCTGCTCCTTATACTCCTCAGCAGAATGGCGTCGTGGAGCGCAAGAACAAGACTCTTGCTGAGATGGCTTGCACTATGCTTGATGAATACAAAACGCCTCGTCGCTTCTGGATTGATGCAATTGATACTGCGTGCCACATCATCAACAGAGTATATCTTCACAAATTCTTCAAGAAGACTGCCTATGAACTCCTCACTCACAAGAAACCCAATGTGAGTTATTTCAAAGTCTTCGGTGCTAAATGCTGGATTAGAGATCCTCATCACAACTCAAAATTTGCACCGAAAGCACATGAAGGTTTTATGCTTGGTTACGGAAAGGACTCGCACACCTACAGAGTCTTCAACAACGTTCATCACAAAGTTGTTGAAACTGTAGATGTGCGGTTCGATGAAACTAATGGCTCGCAAAGAGAGCACCTACCTTCTGTGTTAGATGAACAGTCACCTGAGGAAACTATCAAGTTCAAGGCTACTGAGGATGTCATTCCGACCTAAGAATCTGCCGAAGAATTCATTCCAGAACGTGAAGAACGTCGAGCTAATGCACCTGAAGAAAATGCTGAAAAAATGGTGCTGAAGAAAATGCTGATCAAATTCCTCGATGATAACCAGCTCATCCTCGCGTTGCAAAAGAAGTGCAAATTGAGAAGATCATCGATGACATTGAAGCACCAGGTCCTCTCACACGCTCAAGAGCTTCACATTTATCTAACTTTTGTGGGCACTTTGCTTTCGTCTCTATTACAGAGCCCACTAAGGTAGATGAAGCGTTTATGGAGCCTGAGTGGATTCAGGCCATGCAAGAAGAATTACATCAATTCGAGCTCAACAACGTCTGGGAACTGGTCAAACGTCCAGATCCTCGCAAGCACAACATCATTGGCACAAAGTGGATCTACCGCAACAAGCAAGATGAAAATGGCCTTGTGGTGAGGAATAAGGCACGGCTAGTAGCTCAAGGCTACACACAGGTTGAAAGAATTGATTTCGATGAAACTTTTGCACCTGTTGCTAGACTTGAGGATATTCGCATATTACTTGCTTATGCTAACCATCATGATATCACTTTATATCAAATGGATGTGAAAAGTGCATTCCTCAATGGTAAGCTTGAGGAAGAAGTATATGTTTCTCAACCCCCAGGTTTTGAAGATCCAAAGCATCCTGACAAAGTCTTCAGACTCAATAAGGCCCTCTATGGCCTCAAGCAGGCGCCTCGGGCGTGGTATGATACTTTGAAGGAATTCCTCATGAAGAAAGGCTTCAAACCCGGTTCACTCGACCCTACTCTTTTCACTAAATCTTATGATGGTGAATTGTTTGTGTGCCAAATATATGTTGATGATATTATCTTTGCCTGTACTGACCAACGTTATAGTGATGAATTTGCTTATATGATGAGTGAAGAATATCAAATGTCTATGATGGGAGAATTGAAATTCTTCTTAGGTCTTCAAATTCGTCAACAACGCAATGGCATATTCATATCTCAGGAGAAATACCTCAAGGATGTACTGAGGAAATTCGGCATGCAAGATTGCAAAGGCGTCAAAATTCCTATGCCCACAAATGGCCATCCGTGCACTGATGAAAATGGTATATACTTCGATCATAAGGTATACCGCTCCAAGATTGGTTCTTTATTGTACTTATGTGCATCTAGGCCAGATATAATGCTTAGTGTTTGCATGTGTGCCCGATTTCAAGCTACACCGAAGGAATCACACGATAAGGTTGTGAAACATATTCTTCGATATCTAGCTCACACACCAACACTTGGATTATGGTACCCCAAGGGCTCGGCGTTTGATCTCATTAGATATTCAGATTCTGACTATGCTGGTGATCGTGTGGACCGCAAGTCAACATCTGGCACATGCCATTTCCTCGAACGATCTTTGGTCTGTTGGTCCTCGAAGAAACAGAACTGCGTATCACTGTCTACTGCTGAAGCTGAGTACACTGCTGCTGGTTCTTGCTGTGCTCAATTGCTGTGGATGAAGCAAACTCTCAAGGACTGCGGCGTCAACGTGAAGAATGTGCCTCTCTTCTGTGACAATGAGAGTGCCATCAAGATTGCTCACAACCCAGTTCAGCACTCGAAGACAAAGCACATTCAGATCCGTCATCATTTTCTTCATGATCATGTGTTGAAGGGCGACATTTCTATTGAGCATGTGAAGACTGAAGAACAGCTAGCCGATATCTTCACAAAACCCTTGGATGAGAAGAGATTTAGCAAGTTGCGGTGTGAGCTAAATATCTTAGAATCTTATAATGTTCTTTGAAAAGGACACTCATCCTAACACTTATGCAAAATTGATGACTTAGATGTGCAACACATGAAGAAACGTTTTTCTTCAATCAATGAAGAATAACACTCTAAGTGTGAAGAAATTAACGAAGAATTTGATTCTCAGAACCCTACGACAATTGTACGCGGTGTCTGAAATCATCATTCTTATACGGTGGGTCACGTCACCACCAAAGTTGAAAATCTTCAATTTGAGATTTTTTAGTTTTGAAATTCCTCAGTTGTTCATGTTCTTCAACTTTGCATTGTCTTCACCATTTCTATCGTTTTTCTTCATTGGCTATATATATATATATATATATATATATATATATATATATATATATATATATATATATATATATATATATATATATGAGTTTATGTCCTCTACAGCATTCACTTATTGCTATTTCTTCAAGTTGCTTTTTCTGCTAAGTGAATGTGATCGGACCCTTCCCCCTCTATGCTAAACTCAACCCATTCTATTCACAAATTCTTCATGTGTGTTCTATTTGAAACTCGTTCAAAATCTTCACAGTGTCCTTGTCAGCTGAAGAATTTGCGAACGGGACTTTTAACTTATCTTATCTAAATTTTCGGCTTTGCCGCTCAAACCGTTCCGCATCCCACGAAAACACTTATCTATTCACCCACGATCTCACACGATCTCCACTTCTCAGTACGTGGGTGACACATGTCAAGTGAATGAGAAGGGTCAGGGGCACGTTCGTCCAATTTCTTCGGGCGAACAGTTTTTCACCGTGGCTATAAATACCCCTTCCCTTCCTCACTTCTCCTTTACTCCACTCGACCTCTCTCCAGCTCGAGCTTCTCAAACCCTAGTGCCGCCACTACTTCATCGTCGCCGGTGAGGAAGAGCTTCACTGTCTCGACCTCGTCGCCGTCGTACTCACGCCAGCTGTGGATTTCTTCACTCCGCCACCGCCATAGCCGTCTTCCTCTGCCGAGTTAGGGCGTGGAAATCTGCACTGACGAACTTCACATCTCCACATCCCAGTTCGTCGTGTTCCTCGTCCAGGGTAATTAAAAGTTACTTTTACTGCCCTCTTTGATTCAAATGATTTCTACAAAATCTTCGAAGGTGTTTTTCTTCAAATCTTCACACACTAAACACCTCGCATGTCATCTGTTCTTGATTCTTCAAGACTCATCTGGTCAAATTCCTCAAACTTGTTCGTTTTACAAAACCTTCTGAGAACGCATATGACCTCTCCAAATTCCTCGCAACTATACTCTGTTCACAGGTACTCATGTCCGCTTCTGAATCACTAGGTTCTCATCAACTTAACTCATTTGCAGCATTCCTCGAAGAAAAGTTGCATACATCTTCAGAAAATTCCATCATTCAAATTCCTCATCTGAAGAAAATGGCTGATGGAAAGAAACCACAGAAAGGAGGAAAGAGGCCTGAGTTCAACACTGCTTTTGAAATCCCTAAGGACATCTATGCTGGGTACTGCACACCCCCTGAGGAAGATAAAAATCAGCGCAAGGTGCGCATTCAAAAGATTGAGAGGAGATGGGCAAGAGAGTGGAGGGAGTACAGATATGTTACTCCAAAGTACATGAAGAAATTCTCTCTAAATCCTCCATGCTCAAGACCTCCATTGGCACCTGGCCAAGTAGCTGATCCCACCAGCCTTAAGCGCGGTGAGACCTATCCTGAAGAATGGGCCAAGCGCCAGGCCAAGTTGGCCAAACAGGCAAAAGATGCAGTGAGGAAATTCAACGAGGACTCTGCTACTGCTGCTGCTGCCTTTGCTGAGGCCTCTGCTGTCAAGCCTAAGAAGGCCATGGCAAAGAAGCCTACACATAAGCCAAGTGATTCACCTTCAATGCCCTCACGGCCAGATTCCTCAAAGCCCTCACGGCCAAATCCTCAAACTGCTCCTGCTCCACCAAAGTCCTCAGCCCCTCCGCCAAAGTCTTCGGCTGCTCCGACCAAATCCTCAGCACTTGGCATCTCGCCACGTGCCAAAGGACTGCAGGCATATCTATTGCCTCAGGAGCCTCTGCAAGTTCCTCAGCTGCTCCAAGTTCCTCAGTTGGCCCCTGTCTGCTGAAGAAAAAGTCTGCTGCTGGACGAGGTCCTCGCCCAAGTCCTCACAAGAAGCAGGTCGCCTTCCAAGTGCCCTCTGATGATGATGAGGCTGATGATGAAGAACTAGCCGAAATCATCAGGGACAGGTAGCACCGGGCTGCTAGTGCCAAGGGCAGTGCTATGCCTCTTTTGCTGGATCCAAAGAAGATCCTGGATTACATTGATCTGTGGCACAAATATCCAAACACTCCCTTGCCAGAACTGAATCTCTCTCCTGGTCAAAGTCATATGTTGTCAGCTTTCATTGCTGAAGAAAAATGGAAGTTTGAGAAGGCCAGGCAGCTGAAGAAAGCTCAGTACAGGAAGGAGCGCTTCCTGAAGAAAAACATTGTCTCTATGACAACTGAAGAACTAGTGAAGATCCAGGCTGAAATCAAAGGCCTCAGTGATGACTTCAATGCTTACTATGCTGATTGGCAAGGAGCCAAGGTCAGGTTTGTAAAACTGACTGAGAAATTCACTTCAAAGGTTGCAGCTCCATCGCAACCAGAAATCCCTCAAGCCGAAGCATCTGCTCAACCAACAGAAGAGCACGCCAGCATCGCTGATGAAAATCAAGTTGCTGAAGAAAATGTGAGTTCCAGGGCTAATGACTGCATTCCAGCCGCTGAAGAAATTGCTAGGGCATCCACTAGTGGTGCGCCTGAAGAAAATGAAGAAGTCAGGGCAACTGTATCAGTTGTGCCTGAAGAAACTCAACCAAATTCCTCTGCTCCTCCTGCGCCTACTCCAACTTCGATCCTTCCATCTGCATCAGATGTGAAGAAAACCAAGGCTGCAGAGCGTGCAGCTATGAAGAAAAGGAAGGCATCAGCTTCATCAGATTCTTCAGCACCGAAGAAGATGAAGAAATTGACAAGCTCATTTGCAAATCCAATTGATGATGTTCCTGTTTCCAGCATGCCATCAAAGGAAATCATCCCTTTCGGTGAAGAATATGTGATCCCTAGCGGATCTGATGAAGACATTCCCTCTGCTGCTTCCTCAGAGTAGATGGATGAAAAAATTGAAGCGGACGCAATCCCTTCAACTCCAATTGTCTCCTCGCCCATGCCTCAGTTCACTGCTGAAGAGGCCGGCATTGACGAATTGGATGAACAAAATTCTGACGTGGACATTGGGAGTACTACTCCATTGATGAATGATGATTTTTGGGATAGTCAGCATCCCAACTCCCCTCTGTTCACGCCATTGCAACAAATCCCTCAGTCCCCTGCACAAACTGTTCCATTGGGCTCTGAAGAAAATCAACCCACTGCATCTGTTCATGAAGAAATTCCAGTCACTAGCACTACAAAAAAATACACTTCTGTGATGATACGTGTTTGTCACAGTAGGTCGCGTTTTTTGTCATGCATGTACGTCCATGACAAATTTATGACAGAATCAAGATAGTCATACCTGTGCTGTCGTAGAAGTGTTCCATGACATTACCAAAATTATCATCACGGAAGTGTTCCATGACATTACCAAAATTATCATCACGGAAGTGTCCACTTCCATGACGATAAATCGCGCGTCACAGAAGTGCTTTCATCAAGGGTGACCGACGCGTGGCATCCACCGTAACGGAACGCCGTTAAGCTACCGGGTCGGGTTTTGGATCCGACAACCCGTTAACAGCCCCGACCAATGGGGATTTTCCACGTGTAAAATCATCATTGGCTGGAGGAGACACGTGTCAGGTCCGCGTTGGCACAGGTGTCACTCATCCAATGGGCGAGACGCGCCTATGATATGTTGACACGTGGACCGGCCCATCAAGTTTAAATGGGCCGGCCCAACTGAAGGCCCACAAGATTTTGCGGACCATAATGGGTCGGCCCAGCTAAAGGCCCATGAGATTTTACGGACCATAATGGGCTGGCCCAGCTAAAGGCCCACAAGATTTTGCGGGCCATAATGGGTCGGCCCAGGTAAAGGCCCACAAGATTTTTGTGTGCCATAATGGGCCGGCCCAGGTAAAGGCCCACAAGATTCTTGCGGATCATAATGGGCCGGCCCAACTAAAGGCCCACGAGATTTCGCCGACATTAATGGGCCGGCCCAGCTATAGGCCCACAAGATTTTGAGGACCCTAGTAGGCCGGCCCATTAACTAGCTGCCATGTTTTGGGCCAAATGCCGGCCCACATTTGATCCGGTCCATTAATGGCCTGCCACGCTCCGGGCCTAATAGTGGCCCATATGAGATCCGGCCCGTTGAAAGCCTACCACGTTCTGGGCCAAATTACGGCCCAGATCAGGTCCGGCCCTTTAAGAGGCTTTGGGCTCAGTTATGGCCCATATCAGATTCGGCCCGTCAACTGGACACCATGCTTTTGGGCCCACTTGCTAAAGGCCCACTTAGTAATTTGGCCTGATATTAGTTTTGGCCTGTTAAGGGCCCGTTTAACATTTCGGCCCTATATTAATTTCGTCCTGTTAAAAGCCCGTCATATAGTTGGGTCTAACTACGGCCCGGTTTGCATCCGGCCTGCTCGTAGCCGATATCTGATTGGGCCAAACAAGGACCGAGACAATTTTGGCCTGTTAAAAGCTCGTGATTTGATTCGCACAATCATGGGCCGGGGTTCATTTCGGGCTGCTGTCGGGCCGTGAGCTGTTCGGCACGTTTCAGGCCCAACCTACATCATGATTGCATGATGGCCCGATTATGTACCGTAATTTTACGGTTTGGCCGGTTTACTGCGAAGACAGGATATATATACAGTAAAATAACTGCAGCATCGTGAATAAGAAAAAACCTAGACTATACAATAAAGAAATTACGGCATATTACATCCACTGGGCATCAAAGTTTGCCATTATGATAATAAAGCACAAGCAGACAGCAGATTACATACACTGGGCATCAAAGATCGCCACCAGTGCAAATAAACACGCCGACAAAATAATATACAAAACCGACAGCACTTCAATAGAGTTCAAGAAAGGTTAGCCCTGCTGGGGAGCTGCAGCGCAAGCAGCTGAGCAAGATGATGAGACTGCGCTTGTTCAACACTTATATCTTCCTCACTCTGAAAGATAAACAAGTAGACAGATGACAGGTTTTGCACATAAAAGTATCAGTGCTGACAATTCATCACAGTTCTTACTGACGAATAAAGTGACACAGTTTAAAATTGCATTAACACAATATGGTATTGTTCAGGTCAAGACATGGCAGGAAATGACATTGTGAAGGAGTTGGCAACTTCACGACACCACTGGATTACAGATCAAGAACTCATAAGTATCAATGGTTAGTGTGGTGTCAATTTATACCATTTCAGATTGGCAAATAAAGAGACGGTTTAAATAATAGTAGAATGATATGACATTGTTCATAGTTAAGACATTGCAGAATATGACATTGTGCTGTAGTGGGTAGGTTCACCACACCACTGGATTACAGATGAAGAATAGAAGCATACATGCAGTGCAAAAGAAGATCACTTGCTCTGTATAGTTTAATTTACATGGTATGAAGAAGGAACTTGGTTGTACAACAGAAAACTTAAATTGAGAAAGGACAAACTTTTGTTTATGAACTACATAATAAACTTTAAACAAGCAATTTGATGCAAACACCAAAAATAAACAGCTGTTGCAGTCATGCCTAACCAAATATATACAACAAAGTTTGAAGGCTTGAGATGGACAAACTTACATTATTGGTGAAGACAGGCTCTATAAAGGCCTTGTCCATGCTGATGGGGGGGCAATTCAAGAAGTTTACCACATAATCTTCTTCAAAAGCATTGCCTTGATTCTACATTTTGTTAAGAGTAAATATAGATGTGATAATATACGAAAAAATGGAGAATATTTAAGATAAGATGAAGAGTGATGCTACATAACCAAGTAGCTATAAATGTAAGTGCAGCGATACAGGCAAAAGGTACAGCCAAGAGCAATGCACAGCTAAACTTCTTTAGTACCAACCTTATGGTAAGAGTAAATATAGATCTGATGTGTAGAAAATGGAGGGCAAAGGAAAATAAGCTGCAGAGTGATGGTACATGAACAACTACCTGTCATTATAAGTACACTGATAAAGGACAGCATGTACTTACAAGAACAATGCAGAGCTAAAAAAACATTGGCATTGGATATATTCTACACTAATGTAACCATTCATACAGATCAGATAATTTGGAGCGAACAATTGATAAGCAAGCTATCATGCATACTACTGTCACATAATGAACCAGGTATGTATGCAAGTACAGTGATACAGGACAACAGTACTAACAAGAGCAAAGCAGCGGGCAACATATTTGCGATATCCTGTCGTTCTTGTCAAACCGGAATTCTTCTTCGAGCAGATTTCCTGCAAAAAAGATCCGTAAGGCACATGTGGAAAAGTAGAAGTTCAAATTGTCATGTGATTTCATAGACAGTACCTCATCCGGGCAACGAGACCAGTGCATAACAAGGTTTTTCCATTCAATGTCTTCTAAATTTAGCACAGGAGACTTCACCGGAAATTCGTTTATAGACTTGCCATCAAAGTGTGATTTCCTCAGATAACACCGATACTGCTGCAATGCTTCCTTGAAAAGCACAAGCAAGCTTTGCTTGTCATGACTATCCAGATTGACCCTCGCCTAGTTACAACAATGTAATGTAAATCATTGATGTGTTCAATCAGCAGAAAACAGGAAAATAATAACCATGAATAATAGCACTTACACGTAAGTTGGACAGGAAGATGTGAAAATGGCGTTTGTCTTCACAATAATCTTCCCATGATGGGAATATATGCACGTAGTCCCTAACAACATTGAAAGCATTGTCTTTTAAACTGGGAATAAATGGAATGGGGTTCCAATCTGCAGGAATTGGCCGTCTCTGCAGTTGGGATAGGTCTTCGGCCGGTGGACTTGCTGTACTTTTTGCTGGAGTGGGATTTTTCTGTGGTACAGCTGGTGCTATGGCAAATGAAATCGGTATACCTTTTGCTGGAGTGCAGGTCCTGTGTGGTGGGGCTAGTGGTGTGGCCAGTGAAGTATGGGTACAGTCTGCTGGAGTAGGTCCTACGTTTTGTGTCACTGGTTGTACAGCCAATATAAGTGGGGTGCTGTCTGATTTCTCCGGCACCACCACGTTTTTCAAGGACTTTGCTGGTGCTCCTTCAGGTTCGGCAATCACCCTCTTCCTTTTTGATGTCTGATGCACAAGAACAACATTTGAGTGAAAAAACATGGTATGATGACAGATGGAATATGTATTGATAATGGATGGGCATGGCATCTCGACATATATGATGAGTAAACTAAGTAGATGGCGGTGCAACAAAGTAGAAGAAATGCAAGACAACATATGCAAGATACCCGCAATCAATAAAAAATTGCCAAATTAGAACAGGCACCTTGATGGGTGAACAGGACATGCCATCTGCCTTTGACTCCTCGAGGTTAGAATAGTCATTAGGATCATATTCTGAACAAGAATCAACAGGTGGGGAGCGTATGAGTTTCATTGCATCCAGAATGGCACTCAATGCCTTGGTGCCAATTTTGTAAGTCATTGCAGTGTTTAGCTTCAAGAGTGGACTACTGCTAGTGCGACACAAAGCAGCTACACAGATCATAGTGTAGATATAACGGGAAAACCTTAAGCATCAGAGTAAAATCAGCAAAGTGGAACTTGCTGGAATATATGTGCTAGTATTGTCGGTACGGCTAGAAAGGCTTCGGATACCATCTCTCTTCAAGTGAAGGTGCGGTACTGTTAATATCAGTGTAACTCTCAACGGCGGCACAGCTCCCCGCATTTCCTTGCTATTCTTGTAGGATTCAAGTGGGCAGGCCACTACAAATCCTATTCCTATGTTTACAAGATCCTACGAATCAAAGAGGCTCAAAGTGTCCATCACAACCGACCGTATAGACCTCTACATTGCAAATGTCCCTGCTCATCTTCAGTACAAGGAACATACTGTACTACTATCATACTCCCTCCGTTCCAAAATATAAGTCTTGGTAGAGATTTCCACTATGGATCACATACAGATGTATCCAGATACATTCTAGAGTGTAGATTCACTCATTTTGCTCCATATGTAGTCCATGGTGGAATCTATAAAAAGACTTGTATTTAGGAACGGAGAGAGTACATATTAAAGAAGAACGGAAGAGGAACATGGTAAAGAAGAGCAAGCAGATTTTGGATAATAAAATGTTGGTTGCGTAGTGCCCACACATGATGAACCAGAGCGCATTAAGAATGCAACTCCCAGCTGTCTCTCGACCATTTCAGGCGGTTGGATGAAGATCCTACGTCTCCTAACCCTTCTTCTTCCTCGTCTCTGATTCTTCCCATACAGAACACCGCACGGGCCACCGGCCCCCACCGCCTGTGTTCCTCCGCCACCCCCACCCCCCCACCCCCGCCCCAACCCCCACCCGCATCGAGTTTTCTTCGTTCGGCGAGGCCCCACAACCACCCGAGCCCCTTCGATCGCACCGGCGAACTCCGGCGAGCTCTGAAAAATCGACTGACCCAATTTTGAAATTTAGTCTACTGTGATTTAACTAGTGTGGAATATAAAAGGGGAAAACCATAAGCATTGGGAGTATAGTGTTGAGCGTGCCATGGCGGATCTGAAGGTGCAAACCGGACAAAGGCAACTTCGCAACCAAGACAAGAAATCAGAGTAAAGCAGTGGCGATCTATTTTCTTGCTGCGATAAATAAGTTGAGCAGATACGAAAGAGTACCGCCTCTGGTGCGGCGCCGTGTACGCATCTGCTGAGAATTTGACGGTGTTGCGGTAGCGATGGCTGTCGGCGGCGTGGAAGCAGATCTAGGAGGGTAGACAGTGGCGGCGGGGCGCGGTGGACGAGACGGTCATAGGAGCAGCGCCGGCAAGGTGGACGACGGCGGGGATGAAGCGAGAGGACGGGATGCAAGGATCCCGGTCCGAAGCCGTGGATGAGAGAGGCCGATCTCTTGTAATGGACGGCGGCGTCGGGGTATCAGCTCCGGCATGGTGGAGGAGGACAGCGGTGGATGGGGTGGCGGACGGCGGCGGACGGAGGAGGGTGGGGTGGAGAGGGTGTTTTGGCGCCCACGGAGTACGAATGGGGAAAAGGAAGGTAGAGAGGAAGGGGGAACCATGTATTCAGGGCGCGCTTGCCTCAAATGCAAGGAAATTTACAAACTTAGCCCCCGTTTCAAATTTCTACTACATCACAGCAACATTAGTCGGTTGGGGATAGGACGGTAATCTCGCATACACCGAATATTTGCCGACGAGAGTTTGTTTTTGGCGCCCACCGTGTATGAATATGAATCGGGGAGGGAGTCGATTTCAGCCGAGGACACACTATGTTTTGGCCCCCGCCGTGTATGAATCCGGGTGAGAGGCGGTTACGTCACGTTTGGGTGAAATTACAAACCTACCCCTATCGAAACCTATAGAAATCCAGCAGATAGGCTTTGCGTGGCAGGGATAGGCAGTAGTGATTTCCATCTCGCAGATTTTGGTTTTGGGCGGTTACTGCGACTTTCCCCGCTTCGTTCAAATTTTGCAGAGTGCACGTTTACCGTGCCAACTCAATTCGAATCCCGTTTGTATTCTATTTTTTTCGGGCGGGATCCATTTTCAATTGGAATTACATTCTATATACATCATTTTTTTATATATACTTTCAAAAGCACAACACCATTTATACATAAATATGGTTTACAAATGGCATGATCTCAGATTCATAAGGTTGTATCCATCAATTTGGATTTTCAAATATTTGAAACCACTTTATGTTGAAATCCAATGTATGCATTCCTCGCTAACTGTCTCCAATTAATGTGTGTTTCATGCGGGTTTTTTTACTTCTCAAACATGTATAATGTGTTTCACACACGCAACATATAGTGTAATCCCATTTAGACATTAATTGCATATAAACCATGCATTGTTTGTAATTGAAGAATCTATGGATCACCAATATTGATAAACTATATAACATTACACGTGTGCCCAAATTCAAATGAATATGCATGTTTGATATGCCAATTTCCGTTATGATATTATCGATGTCGTGATCTCCAGTTTAAATATTTGAATCCCCTTTAATCCAGATATTCGTCTCATATAGCTATCACTCATGCTTATATAGGACTATCTCTCTGGACCTATACGCGTTCATCGTTTCTCAGGTATCTCTCGTGCTACCTGTATGTCGACAATGATCTTTTATCTTCGTAACACACTGACGGTACTCTCTCCCTCGACCTTCATCACTCTATCTCTCTCTAAGTATATCTCGCTCCCTGCTATGTGTCTCTAACTATGATTCTCCATGTGGAATCTCTTTCTCTCACACAAACACAAAACTTTGTCTCCCGGGGTCTCATTTCTCTCTACTATTCCCATGTGTGCCACTCGCACACCCCTCATACAGAGATGTCTTTCGCTCCTTAGATATGAGAACCTACGACTCTTCCTCTTCAATATCTCTTTCTCACACACAAACACAAACTCTGTCTCCCAGGGTCTCATATTTCTCCATTGTTCTCTTGTATGTCGCTCACACACACCCTCTCTCCCTAGAGATATCTTGCGTTCCCTCGTATGTCTCTCTAGCTATCACTCTCGTTGTGAAATATCTTTCTCTCTCGCAGACACAAAACTCCGTCTCTCTGGATCTCATTTCTCTCTGATACCTATTTGTATGTGACTCACATGCACCCTCTCTCTATCTCTCTCACACCCACACACATAACCCAGCCTTCTGATCCACTCGACTCCTATCTCTAACGCACACTAGCTAGCATCTTTATCTTTCTATTTATCTGTTTCTCCATCAACCTTCTTTCTCGCCCTCACTCTTGATTCCTATCACGCACACTACATATGTTTCTCTACATGCAGTCAAGTGCCCTCTCACACACATATATAACTTCACCCTTTGAACCACCCGACGGTCATCTCCAACACCCAAACTAGCGGATGTCCCTCTAGCTAGCATCTCCATCTCTATATCTATCTGTAGTTTCTCCGTCAACATTTCTTTCTCGCACGGAGTCTTGCTTCCTATCACCCACACTATATATGTCTCTCCATACATATGCATTTATAGGTTGGTCTCTTTTGCACAATCGTTGCGCCTCACTCCCTCTGCTCGCCATAGATGCATGCTCCAGCCCACGCCACTATCTCTTAAAGACAAAAACACATGCTCAATTGTCGGGCCTTCTTCCCTGCATTCTCACATGCATGCATATTGTCATACTGATCCGTCTCTCCCATGTCGTTGATCTTATGACTTATGTCTTCTTTCTTTTATCTCGATCATGCGCGCGCGCACACACACACATCCCACGTATACATGTATACCTCTCACACATGCACGTTCAAGGTCTCTATGTCTCCATACGTAGTTAATTACCCTCAATCCTAATGCCACATCGACTAGTTCTCCTCTTTTGTGCACATAACTTCCGCCTGGATGGGTAAAACACACACTCACACTTAACAATCTCCTTCTAGCTACCCCCCCCCCCCCCGCCTCTCACTCTTCCCCTATATCCCCGAAACCAATAAGACCATCCCTTTGTTTAATTCCCGCCTACATGCACCATCGATATATAGTAGTCTTCCTCGGTGTCTCTCGAACAAACACGTTCTCTCGATGTCGACTCCTCTCACGCGCACACACCTTCTCTTCCTTCTCTACGGGCATTTTCTCTCTCGCACCCCATCGTTGGTGGCCTCTGCCATACACATCACCTCTCTATGATGAATCCATGCACACTTAAATTACATCCGCCACAGAGGACCCCGCGACACACACACACACACACACGCACCCCCCCCACACACACTAAGACTCCATCTCTCTCTCTCACACACACACACACAAACACACACATGCACGCACGCACACCCCCCCCCACACACACACACTAAGACTCCATCTCTCTCTCTCACACACACACACAAACTAAGACTCCATCTCTCTCTCTCTCCTCTCTCTCTCTCTCACACACCCCCCCCCCCACACACTAAGACTCCATCTCACACACACATGCTCTAGGTGGAGCATTTGTTCCTACCACCCTTCATCCAACCTTACCCGTATGATAAACAATCACCTTTATTTACTTGCATAACATGGACAAATTCCACTTTACTTTAGTAGTCAGCAAACTTATCATCTGTACCCTTATAAAAAAAACGAGTTGGCGGTGATGGTGTGTCTGCCATCTTGTAATACAGACCGTATGATCTATATCTGAGGATAGAAAGCAAACTATGATAATTTTACAAAAGATACCCGCACCTCTCTCCACATCATTATCTCCTGCAACCTCATTGCTCAGCAATTAAAAAAGGAATAAGTCTCTGGAACAATCTAGCATGCATGATGGCCGCTGCCGCCTGCCGGCGCCGTCCATCCCCATGTCTCCGCCCATTCCGACCACCAGTCACCACCACGCTCTACTCCTCCTCGCCTTATCTCTCATCTTTCATTTTTTCGACGACATTCTCGAGATACCGGTTTTCCGATAAAATTCTCGAGATATCATTAGTTTTTACACATGGGATTACTCCTGCATGGGTCAATCACAACAGGTGTTCTGTAAAAAAATGCATATTGATGTTCCGTGCAATGCACGAGAATCTTGCTTGTAATTATATAACGCAAATCACGAGCAGGAAGTGACATTTTTTGACACAACCACGTTAACATGGCCACGTAAATTACTAGCTAAAGTAAATACCATTATACTTGTATCCCGATGCAAAATATTGAGTACATGTCCGAAGAGTAGAGTCGCACACACGCACTCTGTCTCTCAGAATCTCTCTCACACACCAGTTACGTGACGCCCACTTAAGCAGACACGTATGTTACAATTTGTGCACCCGCAGGTACACGTGATGCTGCGCATTTATTTAAGCCGGAAGGCGAACCCAAATAGTAGCTGCATTCATTCCCCTCCCGCCGCCTCTTCTCTGGTCGCCGTCGCCCGGTAGCCATGGGCCGGCCGAAGGTAACAACATACGCCATACTCCCGCCGGAGCGGCACTTTAATATGGAAATTTTAGTGGTCATGCATGCATCTTTTTGTGCTAGCACTCCTATATAAGGGTTGACCGGTCGCTTCCCGCGGACGTGCGCGGGCAGTGGAAGAGGAAGGAGAAGGGAAGCCGGCTGTGGAGTAACGTTTTTTACCACAATTTCTTAGGAAACTGAGTGCAATAATTGAGTAGTTTTGCAAACTACCAGTACTACACCTGAAACGGTTCAAAACCTATACTCCCTTGCCAGCGCGCGCTTCCCGCGTGAAACGGTCAGCGTCGCCCTGGAGCGTCAGTGCCGCATTAATGCCCGGCCAGAGCGGAGGTGACCTCTCACTGGCGCCGGCTTTGAAGTGGCGCGACGGCCGAGAGAGCGCCGCTTCCCGGTGCACGCGACTGCTCCACATCGAGACTGGCCATAGGCCCTGTTTGGATCCATGGGTTAGAGTTAGTTTGAGCTAGTTGGGGCTCAAATAGCCCTAAAGTATCCAAGCATGAGGGTTTAAATTGGAGCAAGTTGCACCGAACCCACCAAAAAAAAACTATCCCACCCAAGAGGTGCTAACTGGAGATAGTTCTCATTGGGACCACTGAAAAATCACTTTTCTCTCTCCATGAAGTGAATTTATTGTCAATCTAACCCTGTCACCCAAACACCTCTTTGGCTACAGTTAGTTCAGGGTTAGTCATGAGTTAGTCTAACCTCTAGCTAAGTTAGAGTATCAAACAGGAGCAGTATAGGACATGCAAGTTGCTCAAAGCATACAGGCAAATTCGTACGTGAAAGGATTTTTTTCTTTTGAAAATGGAACGTGAAAGGAATTTTTTTTAGAATGCTCTTGGCATGTCGCTAACATGTGATAGTTAACCGACCTCAATAGACGGCAGAAACGCCAGCCCGCCGCACTTTGATAGAGACGAGGAGGGAGAAGCGATACAAGCTGCTGGATTACTAGAGATAGGTGTCGCACGGAAGCCAAGAAATATGGTGATAGCGTGGGTTAGCCATGTACTAGTATGATGTAACTACACTGGGCTGCCATGTTTCGTACTCTTCCAGTCCACTGTGGAGATGATTGGTTAATTTTATATCGCTGAATAATATTAAATATTATGAGTGCAGACGCTCCACCACGAGGTTCCTTGCTCCTTCTCGGTCGTCCGGAATCTATGTTCTTCCACTCTATTTTTTTTAGTGAGCTTTGTTCATCCTTTTGCCAACACGCGAGACATCTAGCATCAAGGTGCACGTGTTATGCAAGGATCGTTCCATCTATATGAAGAACACGTGGGACTGGAACTACGAGACGGACATGTACCCAGGAGTGGACGTACGAACCTGAGTAATGTAGCGCAGTAAGTGAAGTAGAAAGGCACAAATGGTATGAACATGCGTGGCATATAGGGTGTGTTTGGTTGCGTTCTCGTCTCAGCATAGTTGTTCCCTCTTTATGCATGCTCAACTCAACACCCCTCTTCATGCATGCTTCTAGTGTATTTGTGCTAAACTAGTGTGGACTCATGCACCCTCCATACACTCTACCAAACACCCAAAAGTAGGTCGAGAAGGGAACTCTTGGGCGGCATTTGTCTCTTACTACGTACTACCACTAAATGTTGCACGTGCAATGCACGGTGATGTTATGGAGTACGTGCCTAAGTACTCTACTACTACTATATTAGTTGGAGGCACATATTAACTTTTATATTTGTTTACGTGTATGCCCCGAGACCTTCCAACTAGACGTGTCTTTCTCTCCAGGTCGCACTTTGTATCGTTCATACCACTAAGTACTACTACGTGTGGTCTCCAACCCAGAAGTGGAAGAAGTGGAGACGCTCTACCACGCTGTTTTTTTTACGCTGGGCTCTACCACGCTGTTCATGTCCCACTCCTTTCGCTGACGTGTGGGACATCCAGCACGTGCCGTGTTTGGCACCCTTCGTCGTAAGAGTTGAAACGCTAGCATTCATCAGAAATAAAAATAATTATAAATCGGCAGTGATACTATTTTTTTTGCGAACCAATCAGCAGTGATACTATACCACGCGGTTTCCTTGCTCCTCGATATCGAAAAGAATACTTCCGTTCGCCAACATGTGGGACGTCGACCATCCTGGTCCACTTGCCATGCACGCAGAACTCCAAGGGAGAGTCACCCAGGTCGTCGCGCCGCAGTAACAATGACTAATGAGCCGTCAAATCACAGGCCCACTTCCCACTTTGAAGTTGCTCGGACGAAGGAATCATCATGACTTCGTTGAATTCCGCTTCTTGAAGAAAACTACTGTACCAGCAGTATTGCTAGCTACAGTAGTTACTCCAACAGAGGCCTCCTTTCGTTCATAGGATAGGAATATGAAGATCATAGGAAGTGAGATGACATGCATCTCAATTCCTATAGAGAAAGAGATGCCATTTGATGCTTAGGATAGGAATTTTTCCATTTAGTCTAGGCTAATGTACTGGTAATTTGCTCTAAAAACTACAGTAGTTACTAGTAGTATTGGTACATGCTCGTACTCAGACACAGACACACACACTAACTACTAGTACTACTACTTCTCACATGCTGGCCAGACGCCGTCGTTCTCCTTCCCGGCTTTGTCGGCGACACCCCACCGTGCTTGGATCTCCGCCGACCTCTCCGCAGCAGCGCGTGCGTCCTTTTCTTTCTTGCGGCGGCGGGCCTCTCTTTTCTTGAGTGCTTTCTGACTTTTCCGCTCCCTCTGTGCGGCTTTGGCCGCCTCTTTCTCTACCGCCCATTCGGCCTTGGGATCTTCAAATTCCTCCCACATAGTTGTGAGGTCGCGAGCGGCGATGAACTCGGCACGGCGGGATGCCATCGCTTCCCTACCATTTTGTGTGCGGTCGTGGGCGGCGAGGAACTCGGCGCGGCGGGATGCCATCGCTGCCTTACCGGTTAGTGTGCGGCGCGGTGGCATGAACGACGCTTGGTGAGAGCTCTGGGGTGGAGTGGCCGGACAACCGTATAGTGCATTGGTTTTTCAAGAGCTCAAGGACAGAAGACGAAGCAAATTTGGATTCCCCTTCAATCCTGGTCATTTATTACCGAGTAAAATGCATTGGCGGTCATCGAACTTGTCTTGATAGCTCACTTTGATCATTGTATACGAGATATGGTGATTATACGGTCACTGGCTCAGCGTATAGCTCTGTATTTGTCTGGTTGACTAGTCAAACAGTCCGCATGCGCCTCATCAGCTCGTGTTCTTTATCTATCTACGCGGGCCTACCTGTCAATGGAGAAAGAAATACTGTAAAAACCAAAATTATGCGTATGTGGGGAATCAAACCACGGACTCGTCGCTGCAACGCACCCTCGTCAGCCAAATGAAAATGAAATACTTCCCGTCAGACACTCACGCTCATGCTGTCAAAGCATGCTAATGCATGCACGTCGCCCTCTAAATCAAATTCCTGCTCATGGCGCAACGCAAACGGCGAGCCCATCACCTGCGCGCCCCGGCGGTGCCTGACATTACTGTTTAGACGTTTGATGGAGGCCTACGCGAACGCCGAGCATGTATTCACCTGGCTCAACACCAACTGTCATACTCGGACCACCTTGCTCATGTATATCGTCCATCACAACGACAATCTATAAAACAGCCTAAGCTAGAGAGGGTACTATGGTAGTATGGTACGGAGTATGTACTATTGTGAGCGACCGATCTTAGTGCCACTGCACACCGAAACCCCTTCCATCGCTAGCGCGCGCTTCCCGCCTGAAACGGTCACCGTCTCTCCAGAATGTCAATGCCGCATTCACCGGACTTAACTGCAGGTGCAATTGGTGCGTCACTGACATGCGGGCCAGATGCCCGTTGGGCCCACATGTCAGTAACCCAAACGCATCTGCAGTTAAGTCACTGAAGCAGCGTTCGCATTCACGGCCGACGAACCTACTCCGGCGCCAGTTGTCCATCCGTCTGCCGCGGCTCATTGCCATTCGCCCGCTATATTAACTTGAGCCCCAGCTCCCAGCCATAGCCAAAGACCCGCACTTATTCTCCTCCGGTCCCTTCCTTCTGTCGGCACCACTTCAACCATGGCCTCCTGGCGCTCCGAAGCTCTCTTGGACGTACTGTCGCAGGAGCAGACGAGGGACATCGGCGGCTCCGCTCCGGGCGCGCTCCAAAGCTCTCTTCGACATACTGTCGCAGGAGCAAACGAAGGAGATCGCCGGCACCCCCCCCCCCCCCCCGGCCGCCCTCCGCCGCCACGACCACGAAGCCGGCGCGCGTGCGCGGGCGCAGCCGGCAGCGAGGAAGAGTAGTACACGGTAGGTCGCCGCCGCTCTGGAGGAGGAGGTTATCGAGGCGGATGAGGAGGAGGCAAAGGCAATGGCCGGCTTTCTCGGGTTCATGGCCGGACATGGTGGTCGGGCGCCGGCGATCGTTTAGATTAGGTTTACAGTAGGTTTTAGTATGGTTTGTGCGAAATATGTAATGAATTTCGTCCAGTTTGTAGGAAAAGTTTTCGAAATGTAATGAATTTCATCCGGTTAATTTGAAATTTGCTTTGTTTGCACGAATTTCGTCCGGTTAGTTCATATAGTTGTCAAAAGTTATGCGGGCAACATCGGATGGCATCCATCAGTGTCCTCGGACAGATGCCGGTGTAAATTTCTGGGCCAGCGCTGGAGATGCCCTAACTGATATGTGGGACCGTAATTGAATAAACCATCGATAGCCGAAATCTAATCGCTCGGCGGGCGTCGGCTGAGAAGAGAGAAACGGGGGAGGGAGAAGAGATCGCCCGCCCGCCGCGCACGGACTCCAAGAAATATATGGTGATAATGTGAGGTGGGCCATGCTGGAGTCCGGACCGCTTCCGGAGCCCGCTCTCACCGCCCTGGCCCCTCAAGACTCCAGCTGCCCGCTGCATGCATGCATAGCAAGTAGTACTCCTTATGTGGAGGAGAGAGAGGCATTGACAAAGTCAAGGAGTGGGCTCTGCAAGAGCCCGTCTCTACACGTGCTCCTAGGTATAAAAAAACTAATTCTAAAAAAAGGCATAAAAAACAATTGTGTCTTAAAAAAGAAAGGTAAAAAACATTTGAGAGGAAATAGATAGAGAGAAAGTGAGAAAAAGCTGTAACCTGGGCATTACATGAGGAAGGAGGGAGTGGTGCACATGCCAAGTTCACTGGGCTGTCGTGTTTCACACTCCTCCGTCGTAACAGTGGAGACAATAGCTTTCATCAAAAATAAACAATGAATACTCGTTGCTCGTCCTCTATATCGGAAAGAATACTTTCATTCGCCGACATGTGGGACGTCGACCATCCTGGTCCACCTGCCATGCACAAAATTATCCTGGTCTACCCCGGTCGTATCGCAGGCCCAACCTTTCCCACTGTAAGTTGTTCGGACGAAGGAACCATCATGACTTCGTTGAATTCTGCTTCTTCAAGAAAACTTACTGTACCCGCAATACTGCTACCACACGCGAAGACTGGATGACACTGTACCACGTCATATCACTGAAACCCACTAGGCTAAACTAGCCCGCCTAGGTCATCTATTTTGGAACGGAGGGAGTACGTCTCTGCACTGATATGATTTTGTGTTGCACGTTCTCAGTACTTTTGCTACGATTTTCCTACCCTATGAACCAAATGAGGCCTGAATGTATGTCGACTATTGTCTGATCGATCGCTAAGCCTACAATTTTAGGAGCTAGGGCTATTGGTCAATCGACGAGGGATAAGTATAAGCGTACCACGAGCTCATCAGTCCCAACGTTTCTCTTCGGTGAGTGTTTTGCAAGTACTATAGCTCGCACAGTAGCTAGCCTACTAACACCAAGAATCATCAAACAAGCCCTGCTGATATGATAAACAGTTCAAACTTACATCTAAGCATGCCATATATTACATCAAAAGCTGGTGAGGATACATCTGTTTCCATAACTCGGAGAGGGTTCGCATGATTCACTATCAAACAAAAGTAGCAAGATCCGCCCACACAAGACAGTGCACTAGCCCTAAGATGGTTTGATAACACGCATCGTTCTGGTAATTAAACACAGGGCAATGCAAACTACCCTGAAGGATTAGCGCAACCAACTATTTCTTGTCATCGATCTCTCGGGCAATGACCACAGCACGGACAGCGGCATGGGAATCGATTTCTGGGGCGATGTCCACAGGACTGACCGCGACATCGGAATCGACATCGGAATTTTGTCTCATGCAAGAGTCTGGCTAGTACTCCAAGGAACCGCACCACGCGAGCGTTCGCAACTGCCACGTTCGGGTTGCGCTTGGCTCTTCGCCTCTTCGAGAAGACGAACAATGATGTTACTCCTACTTCTACAGTATCGAATCCACTGCTGCATGCCCGTCCACCTCGTGCGGGGGGGATAGCGTGTAGCGAAAGCTCCTACTTACTGCTCCTGCCTTTTGCGTCTATGACAGGTGGGCCCAACAGGTGGTTGGCCCTCCTGTCATGCAGCCAAAGGCAGGTGCAGTTAAGGCACCGGAGCTCAGTCCGCGAGGGAGAGGGCGTTGTAGTAATCAAATTTCTCGGTCTTGTACGAGTTGACGCGACACATCAAAGCACTGCACTCGATATAAGTCTTTTTACACATTTCAAATGGGCTACTTTGTATGTAGGAGTAGACATATTCTGCTTCGTATGTAGTCACTTGTTGCAATCTCTAAAAAGACTTATATTTGGAAACGGAGGGAGTACAACGCATGCATGCATGCCGTGACTTTCCTTTTGATACTTGCATGTGTTGATTTGATGCACCTTGCCAAATTTTGACTATAAATTTAACTAACCAAATTTTCATGCATGTCACAAAAAATTACGGGGCTGTTTGGATTGTGACTATGTTTGTCTTATGTTGCCACATTATTTTTCCCACACTTGCCACACTTGCCAAACCTGAGTTGCTCAAATTGTTAGACACACTTTGGCTTGCCTAAGGGAATCTTGCCACAATTTTTGTGTCTATGACATGTGGGGTTCACTGCTAATAAAAAAATTCTTGTCTTAGGTGTGGCTAATAAAAAAGACTTATATTTAGGAACGGAGGGAGTAGAAAATATAAATAATAATGCATGTTGGGGCAACCCACGTTTCCGCTAATTTTAGCCGTGGGCTTGTTCACAATTTTTACGAGGGGGTGGTTGTTCATTTAATGGAGGGACTTGTAGTACCAGACTTGAACGATACAAAGTGCGACCTGGCACACCGTAACACCACTTGGAACAAGCGGGTAGCTATCTCCAAAAACAATCAACAACTAAAAAAACCGCGACCTGGCATGTAGTAGTACACAATTTTAAACGATTGTTTTGATGGAGTGAAAAGGGAAAACTACCCCACTACGTATATATAGGCCGGAGCCTCCGCGCTTGCTTGCTTGGGTTGCTCTATTCACACACTCTCATCCTCTCCAGATCTAAACAAGATAGGGGTAGTAACACTGTCTTTCTCCCTTCAAAAAACACTGGCTTTCTATCCTCACCGCTGGTTACAGATCTGGACGTATCCCCCTCCGCCGGTGAAGGGGAGGAGGGGCAGCATTTAGGCCGTCGTCGACAGCGAGGGAGGAGACCCACTGCCGGCCGCACCGTTATCTCTGGCCGAGCGCCGGCGCGGGAGGTCCTCCGATCCCTTCGTCATTGCCTATGGGCGGATCCGGCCTCCCACCGCCCACCTATCCACATCCCGACGACCTTCAGGTATATCTTCGTTCGAAACCGCCTTAGCTCTACTTCCCCAGCTCGCTACATCGCTGCATGTGCATCATTTTCTACCTCTCAGCCCCTCTCGATCGGATGGTCCAACGTCACATTTTTTCTTCTATTGTTAGAGGTAAAGCTACTTCATGGAGTCGAATCTTGCACTCCCTCCGTCCGAAAATACTTGTCATTGAAATGGATGTATCTAGATGTATTTTGGTTCTAGACACATCCATTTTGATGACAAGTAATTCCGGACGGAGGGAGTACTTGGTTCAAACAAGAAATAAAGTGGGGGTGGGGGAATTTAGTATGTACATCGGACTTGGTACAAACAGGAAGGAAAGGGGGTGAAAGTAGTACAGACTGGTCATCCAACCGGTCTCTTGGTCGAAAAAGGAAATATAGGAGTAACACTGTACACAGTGGTATGACCAGGACTAGATTTGCTAAGCTAGAGTGAACAAAAATGGGACCAACCCAGATATGTTTCTTGGATGTTTGTTTCTCGGGGCAACAAACTATGAATCACCACTTTATGCCCCTGTTTACGTACATGGTGCTGGACTGCTGGTGCACCCACTGTCCCATGCCCTTATACCAAATACTTGCAGTGCACCAAAAGGTCATGATAGTTGTTCTTAATCTAATGTCCCTGGTAAAAATGAAGCCATGCCACTGTTATAAGCCATGACAAGTTTAGCCAAATGTTTTTGCCTGTAATTGTTTGAGACTCTGACTGTTTCCTCTGTGCCTTTTTGTGCAAACAGGATATCCAATTCACCTGGTTGTTGTTGTGACCTTTTGGTGCACTGCACAAAACTCTTCTTAAAAGAAGTGACTTTTGTGCTGTTTAACTGGAATGTCAGAATGGAACAGTTGGTTCATTTTGGTGGAACTGCACAAAGGGAGATCTGTGTTCCAATCCTCATCATCCATATTGGCGCCATAACCTTCCTTTAGGTAAGAATGATATTTAATGCAGGTGTTCATCTCTATTTTCCGACTGCTATGAGAAAATAATGCTGTTTTTTTACTAGTACACTTGTACTCCCTCACTGACAAAACCAATTCTGAATTAGAAGGCCAATCATGTACTTGGTTTCACCAACTGGTGAGGAGAAAGAGAAACAGAGCATGAAGAGGAAGAAGAAGAAGAATAAACAGTGCCAAGGCGATCTTGCTGAAGCCAGAGGCCTCAGTCGAGGCCATTCAAGGGCTCCGGCAATGACTACCTTACATGTGAGACGATCCTCCAGGGAGCCCTTCCACTTCTGCTGTCTCACTTAATTAATTAGGAGTACTTAAGTACCACTAATTTATTACTGCCTAATTTTCCTGTTGGAGTTAAACAAATCTTTAGTAGGACCCTATGCTGAATCATGTACGTGTGTATGTTTGTCTATGGAGGTGAATCATGTGGTGGAGCAGGGAGGGAATATTATTAGTGTCATGACACAATAGTGATATTGTTTTGCATGTCAATTTATTGCCATTGGTTCAATGAGGCAATGTTTTGCGTATTTTCCATCATGAATTTGATGCTACTGTTTGAGTAATATGCTAATGTCTTCCTATCCTTTCTCACTAAGCTAATGAAGGTTTCACCTTGTTCCTACTTGTGCAAACAGGGATCATGTTGTGCCAATCATACATTTTAGTGGAACTACACAAGACAATACAATGAACTATATCCCAGCCAGTGCTTTAACTCTGCTGGAAGTTCTTGATAATCTTTCGATATAATCTCAGCACTGGTAAACAAGAGTGATTTCAACCATACATTTGAAGTGCATAAAAATATATACTATTGTGTGATTCCAGTGAGTGCTTTATCATCTCTTATGGGACTACATGAATAAGCTTTTTTTCTCAGGTTGGTACGGGCCTAAGGCCTTCATCCATATTAGTTTGCTGTCATCTCTATTTGTATCGTGTTACTGTCATGAGAAACTCCTTTATCTTTGCACGTTAAAGTTTTGCAACCTATGATAAATGGCAATGCTTTGAGTGTTGAGTTGAGCTAATTGGCACTGATTAAATAAACTAATACCTCTCTTTAAGCAAGACTACTATGTTGCTAACTTTACCCATTAAGATAATGAGGGTGCTTCTATTTGTTAGTGTATGTTTCATCAACTAGTCCCACTATTACAGTAATCTCACTCTCTCAATATATGCGCCAACAGGGATGCTCGATTTTGATGGAACTGCACAAAAACTTTGGGTGCTTCATTGCCTCGACAGCTTCCGTCCTTTCCTGTCAGTCGCTAATCTCCGCTTGCTTTCTTCCTTTGCTGTCAGTCGCTTGGCTTATCTCGGCTTCCAGTCAAAGGAAATAGTAATTGATATGGTACCTCACACAGGTTGGTACTGGTCTTTATCCTGATTATTGTGCCTATCATATGTATTGGTAATTTGGTATTGTGCTACTGTTTGCCGATTTCATAAAGGAGTAATTTGGAGCCTGAACTCGCAGGCAAATCATTACATCGGGTGATTTCAGTAGAACTGCACAAAATGATCAGATGGACAGGTACTTATGCTGCTGCTATGTACTCCAAAGTTCACTCAGACAAGCATCGATGTTGACAAGAAGTGCCTATATTCATTCGAATATCAACCGGCGTCAACCAATTGTCAAACTCCAAATATTGCTTGGTGCATAGCCCAGAAAAACGCAGTCCAGTCTTTGGTCCCAACTTGTGCCTTTTGGTTATCGGCACATATGGTAGCGAACTATATGGCATGGAGTCTAAAGATTCCAGACAAGTTGGTTGATGCGTATATTCATCTGGCACTTAATCAGTCTGCACGCCAAGGATGCTCCATTTCAGTTGAACTGCACAAAAAATTTGGGTGGTTCATTTTCTCAACCACCTCCTTTCTCGTCTGCAATGTAGAATTTTGGCGAGATACAGGACCAAGATGAGCCAGTAAACTAGTTGGATGAAAGTAGTGGCCAAGTTGCTCAAACCTCCCTCGGCACGAGGCCACTATTTGAGGATAAACCTACAAGCAAAGTTCAGATTGCCTGTGCTGCCTCTTATGTACTCGAAAGTTTACTCGTACAAGAACTAATTTTAGCAAGAAGTACCTCCGATTGAACACCATTTACCAGTCTGTACCCTAGGTAATTAAAGTTCGTCCATGGATCATATTTGCTGTGATCTCAATCATTTGGATGCATAAACATACTGAACATGTGTATATCTGAATCTTTTTGTGAATTATGTATGAATATTGTTGTGTGATCTATCAATCATTTGGATGCATAGATATGCTGAGCTTGTGTATATATGAATCTTTTGAGTTGTTGATAGTGAATGTTGGTCGAAGCCTACGCAGGGCGTTGTCAACTTGGTCAACAAATGATTGTGTCATCCACAGCCATTGGATTTATATCCAACGGCCGGCATGCACCTTCAATCTCTCGTCTTCTTCCTCCAGCGTCGCCGGTACCGCCTGGTCCGGCCTCCGGCGGCTAGCGGCTCTGCTTAGCACGCATCGCTGCGAAGCGCTACCCCACCGCCGGCCAGGCTATCCCTCCACCCCTCGACACCTCCTGTTATTCTCCACAGACTACAGCCCCACGCTGCAACAGAACCAGTTATAACACTTCTCCTCCTCTCAATCTGCGACTCCACTGCCGCGTTTTCCCATCTCCGAGTCGTTCCCGTCCGGGGCCTCGCCGTCGTCCACCGCCTCGCTGCGTTCCGTGCGGCGTGGTCAACAAACGAGAGTCATCGGAAGAGGACTGTACGTGGAGAGCCTGATGGTTGGGACCCACGAGGTCCATGGTCGCACGCAAGGAAAATTCCTCCTTATTAAGCTGAAAAAATGTTTCCTCCACCTGACAGCTGGGACCCACCGGCTGTATCTTCGCACGGAAGGAAGTGCCTCCTTGTTTTGCGAAAAAAATTATTCATCCCGTTGACAGCTGGGACCCGTCAGATTTGGTGACTGACTTGTGGGCCTACTAAGCGGACGTGTACGCACGGCTTTGTCAACTTAATCAACAAATGATTCTAGCAGCTAGACCGTTGGATGTTAATCCAACAGCCGTGCTCCTTCTTCAACCTCTGTTCTTGCTCCTGTCTCCCGTGGGCGGCACCGCGGCTGTGCTGCCACGCACCCGAACCAGTGAAGTTTCCCACTCCTCTCCATCTGCGACTCCACTGCCCCGTCTTCCCCATCTCCGGGTCGTTCCAGTCTGGGTGCGCTCGACACGGTGTGGTCAACGTGGTCAACAACCGAGAGTCATCGGAAGATGACTGTACGTGAGAGGCTGACAGTGGGTACGCACCACGCCCATGGACGCATGCATGCAACGGAACGCGGTGAGGTCAACGTGGTCAAGGAACGACTTCCATCGGAAGTATACTGTACGTGGAGAGTCTCAGCTGGGTCCACGGCCGCAGCAAGTAAGTGCCTCCTTATTACACGGAAAATAATGATTCCTCCAACTGACAACAGGGACCCACTAGACGGGCCACCGTATTTTGCGAAAAAAACGTTTGCCCCCTGACTGCTGGGACCCACCTGACAAGTCCGAGGCAAGGCGGAGGACGCCGGTGCGGGCGTTTAGCGTGTACCGCAGATGGCGGCCGGCATCGTCTAGTTAGCTAAGAGTAAGTTAGTACTTGTACGCTACTAGAGTATTAGTGGAAGTAGATAGTTAACTTGGCTATGATGGTTGTCAACATGGAAGTTCAGTACTCTATATGTGGATCAGACCTGTTACTTTGCTCTGAATGTTGAACTTTCCGTTTGAACATATGGAATGGGCTTTTTTTTAATGGGTTGTATTTGTCCTCCACGGGTTTAGAGGCTGACTTGTGGGCCTACCAAGTTGACGCGTACAGGAGATGATTGTACGTAGAGAGGATGACAGCAGGGACCCGCCAAGGTCATGGCAGTACGCAAGCAAAGTGCCTCCTTATTTCAATCCAATAAAAAAATGGCTCCTCTAATGGATATCTGACATCTGGGTCCCATGCCATTGTCAACGTAGTCAATAAACGAGAGAGTTGCACAACGAGCGGCTGACATCAGGGACCCAGGAGCTTGCCCAGTTATTTTTGTTTTGGGTTAATTTGATAAATGCCACTCCAAATCTGATGTTTCTAAGAAATGCCATTGCAATTTCCAAACTTTGAAAAATGCCATTTCATGCCATCCCCAGTGGCATTTTTCGAAGTCTGGAGTGGCGTTTTTCAAAGTTTGCAAATTGCAGTGGCGTTTTCCAAAGTTTGCAAAAATTGCAGTGGCATTTTTCAAAGTTTGGAAATTGCAGTGGCATTTTTATGAATCGCCATAGTTGTTGTGGCATTTATCTAATTTGTTTTTGAGACGGAAGCAGAGTGTCAACTGGGCTGTGCGGGGCACTCTGGCATGTCTAGACAACCTTCTCTTTTATGTTTACCACAGACCAGCCCAGTAGTTTTTTTTTCTTTCTGGAAATGGCTAGCCCAGTTTTTTTGTGATTTGCCAAGTAAGTCGCTTTGTCAGGCCTATTGGGCTGCAAATCTTTCAAGACGAGGAGAGCTTCATTCGGCTGGACGAGAAAATGGCCTATCAGTAATGAGAAATGGGCTGTACATTTTTAAAACACATCAAACAAGCAATTACTTTCAAATTTCTTTTTTTCATTTCAAGATTTTAAATTGCATTAATTTTTATGCGTGGACAATTTGTTGGATTTTATATTGATATACATTTATTTTTAAAATCAGTTTGAATGTGACTCGAAATTTCGGGATTAAAAACAGTTCGGACCGCACCGAAATATGCAACATTTCGTATAATTTTTTAACCGTGGCCACAATATGGGCTGTAATGCTAACAAAAAGAATATGGGCTCAAAAAAACCTTCAGAATTAGCAAATGGGCTGTAAATTATTAGAAATAATGGCAGATGAGTTGTATGCTGTTTTTCACAGATTTGAGGCTTTCCTAAAAAAAGGTTGACGCACAAGCAATGATTGTTGGATGTCCATCCAATGGCCGTCGTGCTTCTTCAATCTCTGCTCTTCCTGCTCTAGACGCTCAAACAAGCGCCGGTGAGACTGCCTGCTCCCTCCTCCCCGCGGCTGGCTGTGCTGCCGCGCAGGCTTCACCGCCCCACCGTACTCCCATCGCTGGCCTAGCCATCCCTCTACTCACCCACACCTGTTGTTATTCTCCGGCGACGGCAGATGAACCAGTAAACCCTCGTATAGTTGTACTCCCCTCCGCGTGGGAAACAACTGCCGAGTGTTCCCTGCCTCCGTGTCGTTCCCTTCCTAGGCCTCGTCGTCGTCCACCGCCCTGGTGCTCCCGGCGCGGCCTGGTCAACGTGGTCAACGACCGACATGCATCTGAAGTGCACTGTACGTGGAGAGGCTGACAGCTGGGTCCACGGCCGCACGCAAGGAAATGCCTCCTTATTACGCGCAAAATAATGATTCCTCCACCTGACATCTGGGACCCACCGAAAGGGCCTCTGTATTTCGTGAAAAAAACGTTACCGCCGCTGACAGCTCGGACCCACCAGCTATATCTTCGCACGCAAGGAAGTGCGTCCTTATTACGCACAAAAAATGAATACTCCCCCTGCTAGCTGGGACCCAGTATAGTGGCAGGCTGACTTGTGGGCCTACTAAGTTGAGGGGACGGAGGGCTTTGTCAACTTAGTCAATATGCACGATTCTAGCTCCAGTGACCGTATGATGTCCATCCAACGGCCGTAGTGCTTCTTCAACCTCTCGTCTTGTTGCTCCAGCTGCCCAAAGCAGCGCCGGTCGTGTCGCATGCTCCTGCCTCCCGTGGCCGGCTGTGCTGCCGCGGAGAACTCACCGCCCCCTACTATTCCCACCGCTGGCCAGGCCCTGCGGCGACGGCAGCCTCACACCGCAGCCGAACCAGTGAACCCTCGTACTCCTCTCCGCGCGGGCTTCCACTGCCGCGTCTTCCCTGGCTCCGCGTCATCCCCTTCCTAGGCCTCGCCGTCGTCCACCGCCCTGGTGCTCTTGGCGCGGCGTGGTCAACGTGGTCAAGGAATGGCTTCCATCGAACGTGGACTGTACATGGAGAGGCTGACAGCTGGGTCCACAGCCGCAGCAAGGAAGTGCCTCCTTATTACGCGTAAAATAATTATTCCTCCACCTGACAGCGGGGACCCACCGAACGGGCCACCGTATTTCATGAAAAAAAGTTTCCCCTGACTGCGGGGACCCACCAGCTACATCTTCGCACGCAAGGAAGTGCGTCCGGGCAAAAAAACGATTCGCACCCCTGACTGCTACGACCCACCAGCTACATCTTCGCAGGCAAGGAAGTGCCTGACAGTCGGGACCCACCTGGTCGAAGCGTACGTAGCATTGTCATTCTGGTCGCGAACGTGTACGTACATACTGGTCGATGTAGAGGCGCGCACGTGTCGTAGTAGAGGCGCGCACGTAGCATGTACACGTACGTACAGCGGCCAGTGTGCAAGAAAGAAAATACGGCCACGTACGTACATACGGGCAGGGTCTCGAACGCCTACTCGCGCATACGTACGGCCAGGGCTCGTGTACATAGCTGGGTCGAAACGGAGAAACAACGTCGTCGTCGTGTTCATGGGGAGCCAACCGGCTGGGTCGGAACGGAATGCGTCGTCGTGTTCATTGGGAGGGCTTGGACGGAACAGCCGATGGAAACGAGGCCTGGCGTACCGCAGAACGGAGGAAACGGCCTTGTGTTCGACCGACCACGTTTGAAACGGGATCCTGTTCATCGGGAGGGGTCTGGCGTACCGCAAAACGGAGGAAACGGACCTCCTACGGTCGAAACGGGGGTCCTGTTGATCGGGGGGGTGTGGCGTACCGCAAAACGGAGGAAACGGACTTGTGTTGGAGCGCTACGGTCGAAACGGGGGTCCTGTTCATCGGGAGGGGTGTGGCGTACCGCAAAACGGGACTCCACGGGATACTGTTCATCTCCACCATCGACCCCCTCCAGCCTCCACGGGCTACTGTTCATCCACCGTCGACCTCCTCCAGCCTCCACCTGCGACTGTTCATCCACGGGCTCCTGCTCATCAGCCTCCACCACGCGCTACTCCACCGGCTACTGTTCAACCAGCCCTCTCCACGGGCTCCTGTTCAACCACCCCTCCATGGGCTACTGTTCATCCAGCCCTCCACCGTCTACTGTTCATTCTGCCCTCCACGGGGTGGTCCTGTTCATCCTGCCCTCCACGGGGTCCTGTTCATCCAGCCCCAACCGGCTCGATCAATCGGGGTCCTGTTCATCCAGAGGCAACACCACGGGGTCCTGTTCATCCACCCCCACCGGGAACTGTTCATCCAAACCCCCCCCCCCAGCAATGCTCACTGTTCATCCAGAGGCAGCATCGATCGGCTTCAGTTAGCAGCAGTAGCGAAGGAATCGCTCGATCGGGTTCAGTTAACAGCCATCGATCGATCGCTCGGGTTCAGTAACACGTAGCCTGCAGTGCAATCACTCGGGTTCAGTTAGAGCCCAACGCCTCGCTCGGGTTCAGTTAGAGCCCAACGCCTCGCACCCACGCACGTGCGTGTATGAGAGAAACACGCATCGCTCGGCCCCGAGCACCCACCGTAACCGGGAACACCCCGATATTTTCCTCGCTCTCGCTTCTACCATGGTTTTTTCCGTCATGGACGGCCGAAAGAATGTCATGCAGCTGCGTCTCCGGCCCGCCCAGGACGAAAAGCCCATTTTCTGTCATGATTTTTTGTCATAGAAGTAGGACCCCACCACATCTATGATGATACCGGGTTTTGTCACAATTATCGTCATAGAAGTGTCATAAGTATGACAGAAAAAAAAATTCGTTCGGCCCAAAATGTCACGGATGTGTCTTTTTTTGTAGTGTAGTGCTGAAGAAACTGCTGCTGCTGATTCATTGAAGACACAGACTGCCACGGAAGAGGAACCAGAAATTCCTCAGCCTGAAGAACCTGAGATTGCGATTCCAGAGGTTGTGATGCAACTGACTGACACTCCTCAACCCAAGCCAAAGGATCCATTCTCAAGGAAGCAAAAATTCAAGACTGATGATTTCTTCGGCGAGCATGTATTCTTCACTGACTACAACCCCTATGACTCTGCTCGCATTAGGAAGAGGCGTTTCTGGACAGCCAGCCAGGCAAATTGTTATTCCTCAGTGCTGTTCAACAAAGACAAAGTCTTCGATCATGAGCACATTCCTCCCATGGATATGGAATCTCTGCCGTGCTTCGCGCCAGTCCTCAGTGTTCTTCATGACGCTGGACTGTTAAATTTCTGCACTGACATCTGTGATTGGAATGAAGAACTCATTCTTCAATTCTATGCAACGCTGCACATCACCGGAGACTCTGAAGATGTGAATTCATGGGTGCTGGACTGGATGACTGAAAATACTCACTATAAGGCACCAGCTACTGAATTGCTTCGTGCTCTGCCTCTCAGTCCTCCCCTTGAAGCTGCTCGTTGCATGTACCAAGAGCCTGAGCTTACAGATCACTATATGCAAGTGTTGATGAAGCCATTGAAGCCAGGTCAGGCCCCAAGAACAAAATTCCTCGTGAAGGAATTACTATATGTGCCTCGGACTGTCTATCGCATTCTGACGAAGACATTGAGTCCTATTAAGGGCCACGACTCGAATGAAGAAGAAGTCGTTGGCATCATGAAGAATCTGCTTTTCAATATCATGCATGGCGTTCCCGTCAACTTCCATGATTTCTTCATGAGGACTCTGGCCAATGTCGCAATGTCACCATTTGAGTTGAAGCCTTATGCTCCGTGGATTATGAGATTCATCAGAACAAGGTCTTCACTCAACTACAAAGCTGATTTTCAGAATCACCTCAGCTACTTGCCCCCAATCGAAGTCCTCAAGCGGATGTATTCCTCAGCTAATGACAAGGGCAAGGCTACTGCTGTTATTGATGAAGGCATTCGTCCATTGGATGGTCAATTTCGCAAGGCTGCATCCTACTCCACCAATGATGACTCTGCCACTCATGACTCTGCCACCAACGCAACCAAGCCAAATCCTCAAGGCACAGCTCCCAGGGTGATGACTGATCGTGAGCTTCTCCTCAGTCTTCACCAGAAGGTTGATCGCAATCACAAATGGGTCAAGCGTCAGTTTGGTTCCATTCTTCACAACATGACTGCTACCCACAATGCAGTGAAGAAAAACCATTACTACCTTCATGAAACCCTCAACCGCACCTGGGTTGTTCTGTCTCACATTTATAGCGAAGAAGATCTGAAGAAAATGGGTCTCAAGGAAGATTTTGACTGGTCTGCTCCTCCACCGAAGAAATACAAGAAGGTCAAGGTTCCTTCCTTGGTGGCCAGCTCCTATTCTTCATCGCGCGACACCGATGAGCATGAAGACTTGGACGACACTGCGGCAGGCCCTACATCAACACACGACCCCAACAACGTTGGCGCTCCTTCATCAACTTGAGATTCTTCAGGGGCGTTAGTCCTCAGTTTCGATCCTTTTGGTCATTCGATGACAAAGGGGGAGAAATTTGAGTTAGTCTTCAAGCGGATCTATCTTATATGGGCGTTTTGAGTTAGTCCTCAGTTTCGTTCTTCTGATGACTTTGCTGGATCGAGTTGTAAACTTAAACTCTATGGTGACCTGATACCTTTGCTGTAGTTTTTCTGCATGCTTATTCCTCATTAATGTTTATGCACGCATGCTAAATTACATCAGTCACCATATTTCATCATGCATTTCAAATTCTTCATATTATGTCAAATGCGTGTATGAATTACAAGATATAGGGGGAGATCTCCATGATTCAACTCTTCAAGTGTGCATTACTTCAAAAGCAAATTCCCCACTATGCACATCTTCAGGGAGAGTTCTTATATATCTTGCAATCAAATTCCTCAATATCAGTATTTACACTTCATATGTTTATCCCCGTTGAAAACTTAACCTATATTGTCATCAATCACCAAAAAGGGGGAGATTGTAAGTGCATCTAGTGCCCCTTAGTGATTTTGGTGTATTGAAGACTTATAGGTTAAGGGACTAATGTGTTTATGAGTGTACACAAGACTATAAGTCTATGAGGAGTTTGATATTTACAGAGAAAGTCGACCCCTAAAAATGAAGTTCTTCGACTGAAGACTTTGGATTTCTGAAGACTTTCTGAAGACTTTGAAAGTGAAGAAATTGGTGTGACCTTGAAGACTTGGTATTCATTTGAGGAACATGAAGCGTGAAGACTTTTGTTTTCGTAGTTCCATTTTCTCTTTCTTGAGTCATAGGAGACATCGTACTGTTAAAGGGGGTCGAGGAAATACTAAGGAAAAAAATTCATGTGATGCTCAACTCAAAATCCTACACCTACCAATCCCTTCGAGTGAAGCCATTGGAAATCTCATACAGTTCAGTCATATTCTTCAGTGACAGAGACGAAGTTCTTCTGGTCTCTGAGGAATTTGTTCTGACTGAGGAGTTAGGAATTCGCCAGTGCGGATTGCCTACACAGTGAGGAACATGATAGCCCTGAGGAATTTGAGCCTCAAATTTCCGTTGCTGTGCTACGCGCTAGCTGTCCCAAAATATCTTATCCACCTAACGGTCATATTATTGAAGGGCATTTATGTCTTATCATGTCGGGCTGCTCCCTAGGCTATAAATAGCCACCCCCTACAACCACTAGCTGGTTGGCTGCTCCGAGAGAAACTGACGCTTGTCATTTGAGAGCATCCCATCCTCTGAGGACTTTGAGCGAAAATCATCAAGTGAGGAAAAACCCAAACCCAAACACCTACAAACCCAAAGTGATTGAGCATCACTAAAGAGATTGATCCTGCGTGGATCCGACGCTTGTTACCTTTGAAGACTGTGCTTCTTCCAGACGGTTAGGCGTCATGGTCTAGAGCATCCAAGAGGAATTGTGGATCGCCGAGTGACCGAATTTGTGAAGGTTTGGAAGTCACCTGAAGACTTACCACGAGTGATTGGGCGAGGTCTGTGTGACCTTAGCTCAAGGAGAATACGGTGAGGACTGTGTGTCCGGGACTATGTGTCCTCAGGTTTAAATACCTAGCCGCTCCAACCAGATGTACAACTGAGACAGCAGTTGGAACTGGTCTACCAAATCATTGTCTTCACCAAGCTTACTGGTTCTATTTGTTGGGTAACGTAGTGATTTCAAAAAAAATTCCTACGCACACACAGGATCATGGTGATGCATAGCAACGAGAGGGGAGAGTGTTGTCCACGTACCCTCGTAGACCGAAAGCGGAAGCGTTAGCACAACGCGGTTGATGTAGTCGTACGTCTTCACGATCCGACCGATCAAGTACCGAACGCACGGCACCTCCGAGTTCAGCACACGTTCAGCTCGATGACGTCCCTCGAACTCCGATCCAGCCGAGCTTTGAGGGAGAGTTCCATCAGCACGACGACGTGGTGACGATGATGGTGTTCTACCGACGCAGGGCTTCGCCTAAGCACCGCTACGATATTATCGAGGTGGATTATGGTGGAGGGGGGCACCGCACACGGCTAAGAGATCAATTGTTGTGTCTTTGGGGTGCCCCCTGCCCCCGTATATAAAGGAGCAAGGGGGGAGGCGGCCGGCCAAGGAGGAGGGCGCGCCAAGGGGGGAGTCCTACTCCCATCCTTTCCTTGTTGGAGTAGGAGAAGGGAAGGGAGAAGGAGAAGGAAGGAAGGGGGCGCCCCCCCTCCCTAGTCCAATTCGGACTAGTCCATGGGGAGGGGTGCGGCCACCCTTTGGGGCCTTTCTCTCCTTTCCCGTATGGCCCATTAAGGCCCAATACGAATTCCCGTAACTCTCCGGTACTCCGAAAAATACCCGAATCACTCGGAACCTTTCCGATGTCCACATATAGTCGTCCAATATATCGATCTTTACGTCTCGACCATTTCGAGACTCCTCGTCATGTCCCTGATCTCATACGGGACTCCGAACTCCTTCGGTACATCAAAACACATAAACTCATAATATAACCGTCATCTAACTTTAAGCGTGCGGACCCTACGGGTTCGAGAACTATGTAGACATGACCGAGACACGTCTCCGGTCAATAACCAATAGCGGAACCTGGATGCTCATATTGGCTCCCACATATTCTACGAAGATCTTTATCGGTCAAACCGCATAACAACATACGTTGTTCCCTTTGTCATCGGTATGTTACTTGCCCGAGATTCGATCGTCGGTATCTCAATACCTAGTTCAATCTCGTTACCGGCAAGTTTCTTTACTCGTTCCGTAATACATCATCCCGCAACTAACTCATTAGTTGCAATGCTTGCAAGGCTTTAAGTGATGTGCATTACCAAGTGGGCCCAGAGATACCTCTCCGACAATCGGAGTGACAAATCCTAATCTCGAAATACGCCAACCCAACAAGTACCTTCGGAGACACCTGTAGAGCACCTTTATAATCACCCAGTTACGTTGTGACATTTGGTAGCACACAAAGAGTTCCTCCGGTAAACGGGAGTTGCATAATCTCATAGTCATAGGAACATGTATAAGTCATGAAGAAAGCAATAGCAACATACTAAACGATCGTGTGCTAAGCTAACGGAATGGGTCAACTCAATCACATCATTCTCCTAATGATGTGATCCCGTTAATCAAATGACAACTCATGTCTATGGCTAGGAAACATGACCATCTTTGATCAACGAGCTAGTCAAGTAGAGGCATACTAGTGACACTATGTTTGTCTATGTATTCACACATGTATTATGTTTCTGGTTAATACAATTCTAGCATGAATAATAAACATTTATCATGATATAAGGAAATAAATAATAACTTTATTATTGCCTCTAGGGCATATTTCCTTCACTATTTCCTCAACTCTTCCATTTCCTCATTACAGTTGTTGTGTGCTTGTTCATATCTGTTTGAAGACTTTGACTGAAGACTTTCTCAATTTCCTCAGTTCAATTTCTTCAGTCTGTTTGTCTTCATCCTGTGTTATCCTGTGTTTACGCTTTCTGTACTCTGTGCCTGTCTTCATTTCATCATGATGACCATGCTTGTGCTCTGTTATGTTTACTTCTGAGTACTTATTCCGCTGCAAGTAGTTTTCGCTAAGAAATTTCCTCACCCGCAAATTCCTCAGTGAAGAATTCATAAAAATCGCCTATTCACCCCCCTCTAGTCGATATAACGCACTTTCCAAAAAAAAACTTGCATACAAGTTTGCGCTGAAATAGCACTTTTTGTAACATGAAACAATAGTCATATAATAATGCAATTTTGACACATATTGTATAATTATTTTGTGCATACATTTACACTCACCGAACATCTCAAAATAGCCGCAAAAGGAAAAAACTGAAAACCAACTAATAAAGAAAAACAAAAAACAAAAGCAAAAATGCATAATAAAAGAAAACAGAGAAATAAAGGGAGAAAAGGGAACGCTGGGTCACACATGTAATGGGTTCGGCCCATTAAGGAATCAACTGACCCAAATATATGGTCAGTCAAAAAAAAAACCCAAAACAATACATAGACCAGACTAGAAAAAAAGTGACTGACCCAAAAGTAATTTTCAGGCGACTTACGTATAGCTAAAGTATAGCTAAAGTGAGAAAATATAGAAAGAATGAGTGCAGGCTCCCCAAATCCCCACCATAAGTAATAACAAGGTAAATGGAACAAGGGGTATTGCCTTCACTAACTGAACTTATATAAATATACATCATGAGCTATCCTTCTTGGAAGAATGATCCGAAGCAGACAAGGATGCGGAGCTCGCCCATGCCCGACCTTTCGACTCGCTTAACACAAATACAACATGCCGCATCAACAGACTCTCACACAGCGACAGGTAACTACATAGCAGAGCAATTTTCAAGAACTCAATGATTGACGGCGGCTTTATCTTCCAAATCCAGATTGGTGTCGAGGATCCCTGGGCCCAGAGAATTGTCCCTGATGTAATTTTTGGCCCATGTTATGAGATCACCTCCCAGTTATATTTGTTGCACAGGTGCACTACCTACTAGCAGCTCCAACAGCACAACGCCATAACTGTATGTCAGATTTCTTAGTGACCATCATGGTGTACGCATATTCTGATCAAATGAGAAGAACTGGATCAACACTTTGTACATCAACAAACCAGTAAAAAATTCTGAATAAATGACAGTAAGGCAGGGCGAATCCATTAAACCAGTAAAACTTAGGGGAGTGGCAGTGAGTTATATATCTAGTCACAAGATGCATTACACATATAGATAACATCTACTGTGTTTAAATGTCCACACAATGACCAGACAACTATTAAAAAAAGTGTCAGTTTTAGTCAATAGAAGACAACAAGAATAAGCCCTGACGAGGAAGCTCTCATACAATCGAGCAGATTGATCTCTACGACGCTAAGAGAACCTAAATGTCGTTAGATAAATGAACGAGGATTTGCTCCATTGTCTATATTTATAGGGTGACACCCCAACCAAAAAAACCTTGTCATTTGAATTCTGGAGCTTCCTACAACTGCCGAGATAACAAGGTGGTCAGATAATCAACATATGCTGCTGGTAGAGCTTATATAAGAGGGTAGAACTTCCAATTCGTGCATTGTGTATTTTAGTAGCACAAGTCAGCTTTTGAAACATATGTTTTGTTGAACATTCTACTTCTACCTGTATGAAGTGGTTCAGACTTAGACTTGTGAATATTTGTGATGCTATCTTCGTAGCAGTTCTCTCCGCTGCTCCTTTGTAGTGCTTGAAGTGGTAGATTCAGATACAATAAATCCTACTGCCCCTTATATAGCAAAATAGCAGAATACCGATAGAAGAAAACAAAAGGTTAATAAACCAAAAAAAATAGGAGACACTAAACAAAAGGAGCCATGTAAAAGTTTATAGTTATACCAAAAAAATGAGTGTTTTAACAGAACAATGTATAACATTCATATTGTTCTCTCATAGAAATTGAACTTAAAAGAAGTAACTATTTTGATTCAACCAAAATGTACCATCAAGCACGGCACACGACACCGCTACTAAGCCGAAGAGCCCTGAAAAGGACAAGTTCCATTCGGAGACAAGTTGAGAGAAGAAATTCCGGTGCAACAAGAAGAAAACAAAAAATGGATTCTCATCGCTCTTGTGGTCCTCACGCCTACAGCCAGCAGTGCCAAGCCGATAAATGTTGTTCAAAATATTGGTACAATATCACATCCTCTCCCTCTATGCAAGTCTTATCGAGCCCTAATTATGTGAGCTAGTTCATGGAAGAACGTTTTGCTCAATTGTACTTGTATATCTGAAGAAATCAACATGCCACTTCTGTTAATTTTTCCCATACCGTGAACTAGTTCATGGAAGGACGTTTCGCTCAATTCTACTTGTATAACTGAAGAAATCAACATGTCATTTTTTTCCCTGGAAGATGTAATCAAGCTGACCATGAAACTACAAAGTTGTTCGTTTGACTACTTTGTTAGAAACATGTGAAAGGGGTTTTACATTTTCATTCAACCGGTAGTATTCTCCCTATAGTTTTATGTAGCTATTATATGTGGTGTGATATTTTGGTTCCCTACTTTTTATCTTTTGAGTGTTCTAATTTGCGAGCCAGTGTGATACTGTACATAGAATCGGAGGTAGAGCTACGCACATACCGAGTTGGGGGCGGGGGGGGGGGGCATTGGCCCCCACCCTTGGATCAAATTGTAAAGGATTTTTTTGGGGTGAGCTTATATTCTATTTGTTTAACAATCTCTACCGATGCATACAATAGTTAGTTCATACCCAAATCCTTAATGAATCCAAATCCCAATGGAGGTGGAGGGGGGCAGTGGAGCCAGTGGGCTAGCAGACATATGGCCAGCACCAGCTTCACGTATGTTCCCTTCTCTAGGTCAGATTTTTTTACTTGTATTCTAATAATCACGTTGCTCCTAGCTCCTTTTGGATATCAAACTAACGAGGTATTCATTTGGTCAGCTTTATTCTTGCTGCTTCTGGCGTGATGTGTCTGTGGAGTCTGCTGTTGGCTTTTCTGGATGTGTACGCACTGCTTGTCAAGCCGCATCTACATCATGCTTTGCTTAGTCAGGCTCTTGCTATCGCGGAAGTGTGCATTCTAATCTTCTCAATGTTTCTTTTCTCATAGTAATGTATTTGAGTTAGTGGTGTGAGGCGGCACAAGGTTGTGGAGGAACAACTCCAACTTGTTGCTACAATGTGTAGTGTTGAAGGAACTACTTCAACATGCCGTGCTAGATATCGCTCTAGAGGCGAATATAGGCCGATACAGCAACATGAGTTCAGTCCAAAACTCATAGAGCACAAGATCTAATTTATGATCTTAGATAAGAACACCAAGTTCTATCATAGGCAGTGGGGTACAAAATCTTGTTGCAAACTAGAGGTGTGGACCTATATCTATACATAGAGCTTTGGGTAAGCCTTAACACCCTAACTTCTACTTATAGCTAGAACACTTTAGAAACCGTTACTTAAGATTTAACATTCTACTCATAGCTAGAAGACTCTAGAAAACAGTAGCTAAAGCTAAGAAGACAAAGAAATACTAGTTGATTAGACTATAAGTATCTGGAAGTAATCAGATGGATTTGATTTTTGATTTTATTTTTCTCTATCTGTTGTTGCTCATAATTCTCCCTTGGTTGTTTAAACTTGGACCATGAGTTATCTTCATAGAGCACTTATTCTAGGTGGTAGAAAGATATGTTGCTTGGGTGGTAGAAAGATATGTTGCTTGGAAGATCTATTACATACGCATTATCATTTATTTTCCTCTGAATAGAGAAGGGCACTTACCTTCGCTGCTAAGCTTTTCTTTTATACCTAAAGACAATCTCTCTTTTCGGGGATATACCATCACCTTATCACGAACTTGGAATGATTTCAGCCTCCTTTTGCAGTCAGTGAGTTGTTTATATTTTTTGATAAACAGTAGCTAAAGACAAACAAATAATAGACTACTATCTTTGTACCAAAATATAGGACATTGTTGCACTGCAAAAATGTCCTATATTTTGGTATGGAGGGAGTAGAATAGAAGTATTTATAAGTAGTCAAATGGATTTGATTATTTTATTTTTATTTTCATTCTCTCTATTGTTCCTCATCATGGTATTGTTTTTTACAGGTTATAGGAGCAGCTCTTGTCAGTTCAGCGAGCATGTGAGGTGCATTTCTTGGTTCATCATCGGTTTTGACCTATGCGAGAACGAACCTTGTGCCAGTTATGCCACGTCCAGTGCATTTGCGTACCTGTGCAGCATTACACTTATGCGCTCTTTTCTCCTAAACATTAGTTCCTGGGTCATGTGCGTGTTTGACTTTCAAGAGATGCCTGCTTAAGATATTCTGCTTAGGAAGAGAGCGAAAGTACTGGATCTATGGAGCAGTTCAAGCAGAATTATCGGTACTATGAAAAAGTGTGGGATGCTGATAATTGTATGGGGGGGCATTGGCCCCCATCCTTGGATCAAATTGTGAAGGATTTTTTCTGGGTGAGCTTAGATTCGTTTGTTTTAGCAAGCTCTATATGGCATGGAGATTTGGAGATTGAGCTCATCTTCAAATTTGGCGCGCTTTTATCTTTTATAAAAGATACGTGAGAGGTCTCGATGTTGGTCAGCTGAATTTTGTGTAGCCGAGCCATGTTGGTCCCATCTAAATTCTTAGTTCTGAATCCTAGGTGTGATCTGAAGCAAACAACTTTGGCATCACGACAGGTTTTTTTAGACCCGTGGAACAACATTCAGGTGAGTGTGGACTCCCGTGTAATTCCCAATCTTCCGTCAGACGACATGCATCTGTATTTAGTTGTTTCTTCAAAAATAAATTGAGAGAGAGAATGGTTGTTTCTTCAACTCTGTTTTCTTTCCGCCAAACGCCTGAACGTGATTACCTTGGGCCGTGGCCCACGAACGTACTCGGTTGTGCTCATCCTGTGCACGAGCGCACTCGCTTAGTTATATATATATAAATATATATATATGAATATATATATATATATATATATTATATATATATATATTTATTTATTTATAAAAAAACTTATTTATATATTGGTTACTGCAAAAACTGCATTGCACTCGCTTACACGTGTCCAAAAATGGGACCGGATGGCCCGGTGTACCAGTTTTTGTTTGTTTTCTGGCACAGTCGTGTGGACTGCATGACTTTACAATCATTTTTTTTGGGTTCGTGCACATGCTCAGTTGCTCCCATAGTTGGATTGGAGGCGGTTTTCTTTGTTTTTTTGTTTCTTTCTCGGGTTTCTTGTTTTCTTTGTTTCTTTTTATTTTTTCACTAGTTTTCCTTTTGTTTTTTCATTTCTTTTTTTCTCTTCTGCTTTCTTTGTTTGGTTTTCTGTGTTTGTTCCTTTTTTCAATATATCCCTAAATTTTTTGTTACACGTTGTACATTTTTTGTATACGTCAATAATATTTTTTCATACCCGTTTAACATTTTCCAAATACATGATTAATATTTGTTTCAAATATAGGTTATGATGTAAATTTTTTTCATACATATTGTTAATTTTTGGTAACTAAAACATTTTTTAATACTTAAAATTTCTCAAATAATTGATTAAGATTTTCTTTTTGAAATGTATGTTTTTAGGTCTATTGTTTTCATACCCATTGTACATCTTTGGTATACATCTAAAACACTTGTTTATACAAGTTTAGCATTTTTCATATACATGATTCACATTTTTTCCAGTGTATGTTTTGATGTCCACTTTTTTTCAGACACATCGTACATTTTTTCCTCACAGTTCCAAAACATATTTTAATGCATGTTCAACATTGCTTCAAACATACGATTAACATAATTCTTGAAACATATGTTTTGATGCCTATTGTATTCATACACATTGCACATCCAAAACATCTTTTATACAGGTTTAACATATTTCATATACATGGTTAACATTATCTGAAACCAGTAAGCTTGCACGTCTGAACGAACATGGAATTCAAGCGAGTGTGAAAAATTGAAAAGAGAAGAGGGGAAGCACAAGCCCATGTCATCTCAATGTTTACCAAGAGCACCTGAGTGGGCCACCGTGTGTCTTCTCGACCGGGCCTGCACAGAACCACACAGCAAAGTGGCAAAGCCTGCCCCAGGAACAACAAGCCCAGATGCAAGCCCACCACACCAGCCCATCCCATCTCACCCCCACCTCGCGGCCCAGGCGGCTCCCTACATATACCGACCCCCCAGACGGCTAGGGTTTCTCCCTCCATCCATCCCTCGCAGCAGCCGCGCTCCGCCTCCCGCTCCCCTGCACGCCGTCTCCGTCCCCGCCGCCGCCCGTCACCATGGTAAGCATCCCCCAGCCGAGTCCGCTCTCCGCGTTGGTCGCTCCGGTCGTAGAACTCCCTAATCTGACCTCCCTTGTCTCCCTCCGCAGATCATCTCCAAGAAGAACCGCCGCGAGATCTGCAAGTACCTCTTCCAGGGTGAGCCCCTCCCCCCTCCCTCGCCCATTTTTCGCACCTTGCCGGCTGTGGTTAGGATCCAGATGCCATCTCGTTAGTCTTCTTCCGTAGGGTTCGATTCAAGTCTAGGGTTTTAGCCAGGTTGCTCCGTCAGTGTTCTTGGCACCCATTGACCGCGGCGAGTTCGCTCTTACGCGCGGTTGCTGCAAGGTTCGAGCATAGACAGTTAATATATCACTGACATCCTGACCGAAGAATCTTGTTCATGCGCAAGCTGCAATCTTGAAGAATTCTACTGACTATTACAGTAGTCTGAGCATCTTAACTGAATTCCTTGCTGCGAATTTCAACTTTTGATGTGTGCAAGAATGTTACTCCTTTGGACGGACTGAACGATTTGACTGAATTTATTGTGATGCGTGTGTGTGCAGAGGGAGTCTTGTACGCCAAGAAGGACTACAACCTGGCCAAGCACCCCCAGGTCGATGCCTCGAACCTGGAGGTCATCAAGCTCATGCAGAGCTTCAAGTCCAAGGAGTACGTCAGGGAGACCTTCTCGTGGCAGCACTACTACTGGTACCTGACCAACGACGGCATTGAGTTCCTCCGCACCTTCCTCAACCTGCCGTCTGAGATTGTGCCCAACACCCTCAAGAAGTCCGCCAAGCCCCCGTCCCGTCCCTTCGGCTCTGGCCCACCGGGTGACCGCCCCAGGTGAGCTAAGTATCTTCATCATTCTGTCTGTCTGTTTTGGGCATAAGATCTTGTGAGGATGTGCCTCATTGATCATGTAGTTATACTCTGGATATTTATTAGTCTGTCCAGTCTTGGTGCCTGTTGACTTGGAATGAGTATAATTTTAGTCCTGATCCAACATTTGTTTAGCAAAGATTAAATTATTTGATGAACCTTGCCATGCCACAGTAATGCTCAATAATAATCTTGTTCCATTTCTGTTATATCGCCATGTGATTTAGTTGTGGGAACACAGGGGAATTAGGCTTGCATTCTTTATATATTCTATCATTGAACTTGCAATTCCTCCCTGGAATGCTGTGTAGTTAAAGTCATAAGTAGTTACATTTGGCAAAGTATGAAATGCAATTGTTCCATGGTATCCAGCTTTTCTGTTAATGTTACATTCATATATCAAGAACACTGATGTATTCCTATTCACTAATTGGTTTTGTTAAATTTGGCAGGGGTCCTCCTCGTTTTGAGGGTGACAGGCCCAGGTATGGTGACAGGGATGGTTACAGAGGAGGCCCACGTGGTGCTCCAGGGGATTTTGCTGGTGAGAAGGGTGGAGCTCCTGCTGAGTACCAGCCAGCTTTCAGGGTAAGGGCTGCACTTACTGTTGTTAAATTCCATATGATTGTTGTCATCGACTGAGGTCTGCTTTCATGGCATGATTATGTTTCTAGCGTCTAGCATTTGAACAAGTGTTGGTAACTAGACTCTGTTTCTCACATTGTATGTTGAACTGTTCTACTGTGATACTGTGTTTGCTTTTTTGCTTGATCATTGATAGTAGTATTCAGCTCCGGTTTCCTATGAGGCTTGATCTTAGCTTGGCAGTGCTCAGTTCTGTTTTTTGTACTACGTTAAACAGTGCTCAATTCTTGTGTTGGTACTCTCTCCGTCCCAAATTAAGCGACCAAACTTTGTACTAACTTTAGTGTAAAGTTAGTACAAAGTTGAGTCACTTATTTTGGGACAGAGGGAGTACTATGTAAAACATTCCTTCATTGGACATATATAACTCCATACTTATGGTTATCTAATTTGGTACAATGTATAATTGTTTCTCCAGGGTGCTGGTGGTGCTGCCAGGCCCTTTGGCCGTGGAGGCGGCGGCGGCACTTTTGGTTCTGGAGCTACCATGGAGTGAAGAAGCGACTCTTCAGCAAGTGGGAGCACCCAATAGGTCTTCAGATCCAATGCGCGCGTGGGGTGCTGTCCTCTCTGTTGATGTTTGAATTCTGCAAACACTGCGATGATTTTGTTTATCGAGATTGTAGCTTAAGACCATGGTTTATGGGTTCGTTTGTGTTAGAATGAGCTCTTTGATATTAAGACAGCTGTTGGTCGACTGAGAATCTAAAGATGGTCAACTTGCTATTTAATCTTGTTTCCTGTGCTGTGTTTAAGAGTTGCTTGATGTTGCTTCTGGCTTGGGAACATCTTCCATTTCCTTTTGATTTCTGGAATGTCCCAGATTAGTCTAGAGCTCTTGCTCAACGAAATGGTGAATACAAAGGGATACTATTTACAGTTCTATTTACGTTAGAAATCAATTGAGTAAATTGCATAAAATCACTACTTTGAGGGCTAGGTTTGCAGAAAACACTATGTTACATTTTTTTTTGCAGAAGTCACCATGTATGTCTATGGACGGATTTGGCTCAGTTAACGTTTTGCTAACGTCAGCGCTAGATGGGTCAAAAAGCGAAAACGCCCCAACATTCTTCATCGTGCCGCCGAAGCCCCTTGTGTCCTTGGACTTTGTCCAGCCACCTGGTCAGCCTTGCCCGCGCAGCCGCCCGAGTTCACCGGAGCTCCAACCCCTGGACCTCGCCTGTCGCGTTTTCCCTGCAGGAGCCGCGCCGCCGCTTGACCTCCTCAACTTCTGGTCGGTGAGCCCCAAGCACCTCACGCGCCCCGGATCTGACCTGAGCACCGCCACCTCACCCGGAATCGGCGAGGGATACCACGCCGCCCGCCCCGGTTTGGCCTCCTACACGAAAGAGATGCCCAGTGCCGCCGACGTTGACCGCCCCAGCCGGCGCCGCGCAGCACAAATCCAGTGGCCCTCGGTCGCGGCGGCCCTCGCGTAGCGCAGATCCAATGGCCCTCCGTCCGGCGGGATGAGTTCGTGGCTGTCAGCCGCCACGCAAGACGAGCAGGCATGGGGTGCCATACGGATCTGGAGAGGGATGTCGCGCCGCTGCCCCGGTGTGGCTCGTGCGTGGTTGCGCCGCTGCGCGAAGGAGATGCCCAGCGCCGCCAGCGTTGACCGCACCAACCAGTGGTGTGGGATGCACGTGTGTCTAATTGCTTTTTTACGTTTTGATTCAGGGTCTCTATGTAAAATCTAAGGACTGGTTTGTAAATCTAGATTAAATTTGATCTGACACAAAAATGTTAGGCCAGGTAAGCAAAAAAGGGCCCAACTGTCATAAACATGTTTAACTGATCCAAATCTGCCGATCAATATAATTTGCAAAATGTTTACGGTAGACATGGTGTTTTCTGAAAAAAAATGTAACGTAGTGTTTTCTACAAACCTAGCCCTTAAAGTGGTGATTTTACGTAATTTACTCAAATCAATGCAGTAGTAGCATGAAAATTGTATGGATTTTGACGGTTTCCAAGTGAATACCCTTTACAGTTAAGAGCTCTGCAACAACTTAACGTCGTGGAACTTGTAAATTGTAGGAATTTGGTTATTTTGACTGCTTCTTAAATTCTATTTAGATTCTATATAAGGTTTAGTTCATTTACATGGATTATTCTACTAGTAGACTCACTATTGAATTGCCTTGAATGAATTGATACTATCAATTGTGGAAAAAGGAGAGTAAAACAATAAGTCTGTGAACTGCATCATCATAAGATAAAAACAAATGATTTAAATCCCTCCAGCTCTCCAGTCTTTTTCTTCAAGTCCCTAAAAAACAGCCTGATCATTTCTATCGGCGAATCCGTAAATTGGAATTTGTTAAGTGTGCTCAAAATCCCTTTACCTGGATAGGATAAATCTAGCAAATCTCTTCATCCGTCGTTTCGAACCTGAACCCTGATGTACATGCATTTAATACACACAGGTTCTCTTCTCTCAATACTCTTGGCAATTAAGATTGTAGCAGCAAGAACCGGTTACATCCTGTCAAAATTGAAACAAGTCTGGTCAGTACATTCTAGAAACAGATCAGCGTGAAGCCCACTACAAATTCCATGGAGGAATAAGCCATGGAAAACAAGACTTTACCTAATGTTTTCCTACATTACAACTTCCTGACTGAGCTTTAGCACATCAGTCAGTCAGTCAGAGGAATACATCGCATAAACAGAAATCTGACAACTTTTAAATTTGAAACATGATTCCCTACCTGATTGATTCTGAAGCTCTCAAGGATCAAACCAGATTTGGAGCCAGAAAGTGGAGCTATATATGGCAGCATCTTGATACATACAGATACTCAGGCTAATCTGTTTCTATCGAGCCAACGGTATAAGCACCAACGCCAAAATATATCTTTCGATCTCTGCACATTGCTCGGCATTGTGCAGTTAGCTCTTCGCTGCAACCATGGATTTCCATGTCCCTGAGCGATGCCGGGATACCCCCCGCTGGTAGGGACGTGATAAGTTCACATCTGCTAACAGTTAGCCTCTGCAGCGTTGTAAGGCATTCAAGCCCTGCAGGCAGTGACCGGAGATGCTTAAACTGATCAAATTCGAGGTCTCTCAAGGAGGTGACAAGTAGCAGTGCTCTCTCATGGTCATCCGTCAAAGCGTCCACATAGTCACGCCGACAATAAATAGATCCATGAATGGTGAGTGTCTTCAGAGAGGTTAACTGACTGCAAATGGGCACACATAGGACACCAATGTCATCAATATCAAGCACTTGCAGTCTTCGCGGGAAGTAGCTGCTATGCTTGCTCTCAACTTCTGCCGATGCTAATTGCCATGACCTTGTGAAGCCTGGAGAATTTTCAACTTTCAAGTCCCCGAGAGCACCAAGGGATTTAAGACCATCCCACGACGCTGTTGTAGCGCAGCCTTTGATGCACAGTTTCTGCAGCGCCGTACAAGAATTCAGGTCTACATATGCCAAATTGGGATTGCTCTCTATGCTCAGTGTTGCGAGGCTGCCGAGCGATACTCTGAGCGAACGAAGCGCCTTGCAATCATAGATGCTAAACTGCCGCAATGCCTCACATGACTGCATACCTTCAAGCGATGATAACATGCCGCATCCTGAAATATACAGCTCTCGTAATGCAGTGCAACCATCCAAGTTGACACATGTCAAAGATGAGCAATCAATGACATGTAAATCGGTGAGGGAAGAGAGTTCTGATAATTGCAGACGGCGGTCTGTGATGCAATCCACACGGAGTGTTGCCAGAGAAGATGGAGGTATATGGGACATTCCTCCTGAAATCACAGTAGATAGGAGAGCAGGGCAATATTCAATGACAACTTTCTTAAGAGAGGTGAACTTCCCCAAGCATTGCTTGCTCCAAAATTGCATCACTGAGCTTTCTTTGGCATGCGCTCTCATTCTGAATGAGATCTCCAAGCTTTCCAGAGTCGCCAAGAAGCTGGGAGGGATATGCCAGGAGCCTTCCACTGTTTGGTTGTGTTCATCTGTAAACAGACCTATAGGTAAAGATGTCACCTCTTCACAACTAGTTAAACTGAATTTCTTGAGCAACGGAAGGCTCAGCAGGACATGCGACAGTTGTTTCATTGTGATGTTGCACCGATTAAACTCAAGTTCTTGGACTGATGGAGGCAGATAGAGCCCAGATATGCAAGAAAATAGTTTGCCGAAGTTACTCATCTTAAATTTTTTCAATGATGCCAACTTTTGAAGGCCTTCCCATGGCAGGCACATCAGACCTGGATAATCTGTTATTTCAAGCTCCTCCAAGTCCCTGAGTTTGTTGAATGGGAACAATTTTTCATCTTTGCTCTTAACTTCCGCAGTTCCTTTGATTTCCATGCGCAGCCCATCTGATTGGCCAATCGGTACAAGTCGAAATTGCTCCAAACTTGGCCTCAAGAACAAATCTATATACAATAAAGAATCCATGTGCAGAAGTTGTGAGATGCTCATGTGAACAAAGCAACCGCGAACCCAAAGCCTGTGAAGATGAGTAAACTGACAATCACTTATTAGCGTATCTTTAGAGATAGACAGCAAGGGGAATTCCTTCAATCTAATGCAGTCATCTATCTCAAGAACTCGCAGATTCACAGATAACTGCTCCTTGTCCAAAACTATGCACTGTGTTAAACGGTGCAAAGTGCGTAGTTCCAATATCTCCAAACAGCCAATCTCTATTTTGGAAACACGAACCATATTACTCAACCTCAACTCACGGAGCAGAGGCAATTGGTGGGGTGTTGGAATCGTTTTCCAGTAAGAGCAGCTATCCAGATGAAGTGACCGCAATGAGGTGAGGTGAATATTGTTGCTGAGCCATGAAGGTACAGGATGACGGTATGCTATGATTCCCAGATCTATAAGTCCGGCATGTGGTTTCAGATCCTCGAGGATATCAACATTACTTTCAGTATGAACTCTATCCTCAGACACAGTGTTCCACGATAAATGCAAACCAGTGAGGTGGACCTTCTCAGAGATTCTTGCGTTGATGGCCTCGTCTTTGCTTCCTACATCACCAAGATTGCAAATCCTAATTGATCCTCTGAGCTGATTCAATCTTCTGAACTGCATTATGCTGAACTCACTTGCCTTTCGGACATCAAATGCCTTGAGCTCTTGAAGGGAAACCATCTCCCCAACACCCGCTATTTTTGCATGCAACTCATCCCTGGCAATAAAATGGCGTAACTTAACAAACTTGTTCATGTCTCTTGGTAAAACTGTGCTATTTCCCCAGTTTTTCTTTATATCAAGTACTTCCAAATGATAAAGCACACATATAGCCTCTGGCAGTTCCAACCTGGGGCCCTTATAAAAGCAGCCCAACTCCAGATAGCGAAGATTAATAAATGAGGAAATGTTTCCGATCATTAAATCCAGATCAGAGAGCACCATGTCTAATTTCAACACACGGACTGACTTCACCTCAGTGAATTCTTGGCGGAATGAGTGTGCAAATTCAAAGTCATGTGGACCAAACAGCAACAATGTGCTCAAGTTACTACTAGTTTGTTGCAGCTCACCAAATGATTTAAAAAATCCACGGAGGAAAGTCTCATTAGGATGCACGGTGCCATCTATTTCTGTCTTATACACCCACTCAGCAATTATACTGACATGACGAACAAGCTGTGGTGCCTTTCTAGACTCAGTGTCCCCTATGGTGAAGGTTTCATGAGATGAAACCTTCTGTGCCAAATCATGAATGAGATCATGCATGATATGTGTGGTCATAAGTTCAAATTCCTTTTGAAGAAATCCCCATTCAACTAGGTCACTGAAAAATTCAATTCCAATGTCCTCCGTTCGTTTATGCATGTTGTCAGTGGAACATATCAAACCTTGGGCTATCCACATATTGACCAAACATTCTTTCTCATACTTATAATACTTTGGGAAAACAGCACAGTATGAGAAGCACCGCTGGAGGTGCACCGGTAAATATTTGTAGCTGATCATCAGGGCCGGCATGATATCGTAGTCATCTGCTTGTTGTTTCCATTCACTATCTTTCAGAATTCTCCTCCAGAAATCAACAGTATGATTCTTTCTCAATAATTTGGCAACACTTTTTGCTGCTAAAGGATTACCTTTTAACTGGACAAGTATGTCCTTTCCAATTTTCTTCAGCCTTGGTTCAACTTTGTAGTTCTCATCTCCAAAGGCACATTCTTTAAAAAAATCCCAGAAGTCGTCTTCATTTATACCATTCAGACTAATCTGATCTGTAGCTTTAATCAATTTTGCAACAGATGGCTTTCGAGTTGTCACGAGAATTTTATTCCCCGGAACATCACTGGAAAGCAGTGGAGTTAGCAGCTCATCCCATTTTTGCTGTTGCCTATCTTCCCACATGTCATCCAACACAAGTAGCACCCTTTTTTATTTCAGTGCAGATTCAAGGGTGCCCTGCAGCTCCTTCAAACCCTTGATGTTTTCATGCCTGTCGTCCCCAGTCAAGGACTCGAGCATTCTGTGCATAATCTTAGCTTGGTCAAAATAGCCAGAAACATAGACCCATAACCGCGCGTCAAAATGATTTGACACAGCAGAGTCATTGAAAACCACATTAGCCAGGGTAGTCTTCCCAATTCCTCCGTAACCGATTATGGCAAGGACGGAGAGGTTTTTCTCAGCAGCAGATTCCTTGCTTGTTAACTTGCTTATTACAAGGTCCCGATCTTGGTCCCTACCATAAACTTTGGGTTTGGTGGGACAAGATGACGTCTCCCGAGGATCAGTCGCCCCTGTGCTCTGCGCAATAACATAACGGTCATCCAGATGTTCTAACACAAGGGCCTCTTGCAGATTGCTGGTCATCCTGATGCAGGCCTTAACGTGTTCATCTATCTCACGTGATACGCCAAGATGCCATTCCGGGCGAGTGTTGCTGCTGGTGGACGGGACTATTGGGTTGGAAACATTGGCATAGGGCACAATTTGAAGAGCAGCCAGTGCTGAAGATGAATGTTCTTCTGTGGTGTCTTTGGCAACCTGAGCAGATACAATAACAACCAGTAAGCACATGTCTGTCTTGGAATGTTGCAAATCACACTTAATAAAAAAACATCCCCCCTATAATTCGTAGGTATGGCATGTACTTGTACCAAAATTGTGCAACTTTTATTGGTTTGAAAATAGCAGGGCGGATGATGCGCCGCTTCCAGCGGATTAGGACTAGGCCTTGCTGGCAGGCTCCTTTTCTTTTTCTTTGATGTGTAATCGACTCTGCCATTGTTAATTTAAGGCCGGCCAAAATGCCTGTTTTCTAAAAAAAAACAGACACACACACACAGACAGCAAGAACTATCCAGGGCATGAACTCGTGACGCCATTGTAAATCACGAGGACGACGACGACACAGAATGAAGTAGAACGAGCAGCGCAGAGACGACACCAGCCACCAGAGCGTCGAGCCAACACCACTTGCACGAGCAGAGCACTAGCAAGGACATGGCCGCACGCACAAAGAGACACCGCCGCACCAGAGAGGAGGACAACGGCCGACGGTACTGAGGCGGCCGAGGAAGGTCGGAGGCGCACCTAGATCTGCTGGAGCCGAAGAAGGAGAAGGCCCAGAACCACTGCCGATGCCGCTCCGGCCACCCAAGGGAGGAAGAGGCAACAAGGGGCAGAAGCGCCACATCCGGCGGCCGCTGGATCTGGTCGACGCTGGGAGGGAGGTTGGAGGCGTGCCTCAGATCTCCAGCCAACGAGAGGATGCCCCTACACCGCCGCCGACGCTCGCGCCGCCACTCGCCGAAAATCCTACTGTAAAACTGAAGGAGCCGTTTTTCCCGCCGCCGCCGACCTGGCCACCATCTTCCCGGAACCGTTATTTATAGCCGCTTAGTTTTAGCCCCAGGCTTTGAGAAATCCTGGATTCGCCTCTGAGAGTGGGCAGGCGCCCCCTGCGGTGGCTGCATGGCCGGAGGCGCCTGCACGACCTCCTCCCATGGCGGGGACGGCGACCATGCCTCGGCAACCATCCATGAGGGCGGCACCGAGATGAACTTTAGCGTGCACGACATCGTGTCCGTCCAGGACCACGTCTGCATCTCGGCACACGCTGTCCGGCTCCTCCGGCAAGGAGGAGATCGTCATCTCCTCTGGCCATAGGACTAGATGCCGCAGCAACAACTGTCGTAGCATAGGCCCCGCCTCCTCTCGGAGGCCGCTGTGACGGACGAAGAATTCATCCGTTAGATCGAGTTATTGACGAAGCGTTCACTTCGTTACATGGGCACGTCACCACCATCGCCAGCTCGCGTCAAGGAGGAGCCACCATCCTCGGCGTCCCAGCTCCGGTTGGTCAAGGACGAGCCGACATCGTCCGAGCGCAACCATGGCGTCTAGATCGGACGCCAAGTCAAGGAAGAGTCGGCATTGCCCCCGCACTACCGCAGCGTCCAGATCGGACATCGTGTCAAGGACGAGCCAACGTCGCCAACACACACCCCCCCCCCCCCCCGCCCCCCGCATAGTCGATACGCCCGCAATGACGGGCTTGCCTAGCTTCCGCGACCACCGCCGCACCGTCAAGGTGGAGCTGCCGCCCGTGATCGCGAAGGTGCAGGGCTGCATTCTCCACTACCTCCTAGGAGGCAGTGTCGGCGGGCCCTTGGGCCCCGAGGTCGTCGTCTCTGACGAGGAGCGCGCGACGAGGCAGCAGGCGCGGTGCGACAGCCGCTCTGCGTTCGCCAAAAGAGACACCATGCCGGATTGGGCCCTCAAAGACCCCCTACTTGGCCGTCGCGTGGGCACTCGATTGCTCCGTCACCACTGTGGAGGCAACCGCCAGGCATCGCCGCTACCTTGACGGCGAGCTTGCCAAGATCAGCGAGGTGCAGTCGCTTAGCGGCTGCTCCGGCAACTCCGGTCGTGACAAGGCCGCCGCCAAGGCTCCAAAGGCTACATCAGCAGTGGCCGCACTGACCCTCCGCATTGCACTGAAGGAGGCGGGGTGGCTCCTTACCGAGCGACGGGCACCACCAGATAAGGCTCCCACGGCCCTCAGCGCCTTTCCGCCGCTTGAGGGACCACGTACGGGGACGATGATGATGACGATGACAACGGCAGGGACGACGATGGCGGTGCGGCATGGCAGGACGGCGACGCGTACGAGGTGGTCATCCGTTATAGGGTTTAGATTTCTTCTTCTTCTAGTTCTTAGTTAAACGGTCGAAATATCGACTTTTTTAATGTAAATTATGACCGAAGTTGAATGAAATCCGTCGTGTTTGCATGAATTTCATCTGGTTAGTTGAAACAAGGGTTGAAATGTATGCGAACAATGTTAGATGGACGGCTTCTGCATCCGTATTTGCGGACTAGTTTCCCCACCGCGGAGGGATACTAGAGCAAATTTACGAGTCAGCATTGAAGATGCCCTAAGAAAAGTAAGCCAACGAAAGAGCATATTGCATGCTACTTTTACAACCTTTTCACCTCTAGAGCTGGACAAAATAATGAAGGCATCCTACAAGCTATCATTCCAAGAGGAGAAAATGTTGCGTGGCCAATAGACCGAGGAACAAGTGAAGACGCTTTGGTTTGTATTGAAGAGCTCAAAGCGCCTGGTCCTGATGGGGTGCCGGCGGAAATTCGCAGGGGCATGTAGGTGCCCGGGCACACGCACCTGCCAAGCCTTGTTGGGCTGCTCGATTGCCTCGTGATTGTGAAGTAGTTGAATCTTGTACGAGAGCACAATACGCTTTAGTTTCAGTCGTTAAAACTTATGATTTCTTGCTCGTTCTTATCAAGTTTAGGCAATTAACATCCATGATATGGAGCGCCGCGGCGGCTGTGAGCAAACATAGAGTTGCTATAATGCGGTCTCCATGTCTAGGGACCCACTCGTCAGTGTAACATTATTTTTTCCTCCAATCTGCAATACATATTTATTTAAAAACCAACAACATTCAGTTAAATCCCGAGCACGACGACGAGGGCTTAGATGACCATGAGCAGGGCGGCGAGGGATAGGAAGATTTCGACCGGGTACCTATTCCGACAGTGGTTTGGCTTCAGGTACCGATCCGGCGGCGATTTCAGCTTCGGGTGCCGATTACGGCAACGGCGACTCTATTCGACGGCGATGCTCGAAATCATAATAAGCATTATAATAGACATCCACGCGGATGTCCCACCTAATGCTTATCATAGTTTCATACAACATCATCGATATTCGCGCGGCGAGGGTGACTCAATTTTGATGGCGGCGATTTGATTCTGACGACGATGATTAAATATGTGAGAAGCATGAAATCTCTATGGATTCCATGCTTCTCACGTATTCAAAAATCGACATCGAATTCACTCCAAGAACATCACCCAGTTCGGCGGCGGTGATTGTGCAGGCTGAGGGCAACTAGAAGGAAAGTAGAGGGTGTGGGTTGCTAGATGGGAAGCATGTCTTTTTCTAGTTATGAGCAGGGGGTGGGGGTGTGTGTGTGTGGGGGGGGGGGGGGGGGTAATAGGCCTTCCCGTGCGAGCCATTGGTGGATGGAGCATGCTTCAAACCAATGCCCCCAGCCTTCAAATATGGAGTCTTGCGGCTGGATATGGACGGCCCTCCATAAACTATGGCGACCGAGGCCCGTATGGTGACTCTGCTAGAGTGTGTTTTTGTCCCAAAATCGCCATATTGAATGGTTATTATGGTAATTGGGGCCATATGGCGAGTCTACTAGTTGCTCTTAGGGATCATCCGATCATGTTTGTAACATTGTGACCTAATTGTACCGAGATGGGAAGGAGAGGAACACTAGGAAAATAAGCTACAGAGGATCAGGGTATTGATTACACGTCATAGAAAAGCGAGCTTAGAAGTGGGATTAACTTCAACGGTAACATCGAGTCCAACTCAACAAATTTGCTTACGTGGCAATGAGTTAATGAGGAGAGAGGTAGTTTGAGTAACTTAGCTAGTTACCGTAACATTACATGTCCCAATGCAATATGAGTCTATAACCTAATAAACGAAGTTTTGCATGGCACCACACTTAGACTAGCCACAATGGGTAGTAAGATAGACTAGTAACATGGTGCATGTTACTAGTCTATGTTACTACCTCTATAGTGGGGAGTAACATATGTGTGGTAACATGTAACACTTTATTTATTAGGCTATAGACACATCTTGCCTTGATATGTATGATGTTACTCATACTACTAGTAACTAGTTATGTTACCACTCCCCTCTCTTTCTTCATTTATTGCTTGCCACATCATCTACTTTATCTAGATATGTGTGATGTTACTACCTATGTTACTCCCACTATGGGTAGTCTTATGTTACTACCCACTATGAAAGTAGTAATATAGTCTAGGGATATGTGTATGTTACTAGTGTATGTTACTCTCCATTGTAGCTAGTCTAACATACAACTTCCCCTCTCACCTCCTTTAATTAAATACAATGGCCTATGATTACATGGCAGCTGAGCTGACCCCACGATTTATGACCTAGATGATGCTGACCTCCCCATAATTCAGCCCGAATTACTGTCCAAATTTTCCTTGGGGCTCCTTTGATTCAAAGGATTTTTATAGTGATTTTGGAGGATTAGAGTCCTTAGAATTTTTTTCTAGTTGGTTGTTTAATTCATAAGATTGAGTTCCATAGTGTTTTTTTCCTAAGGAATTTTTTAACTACTTCCTATAGGATTTCTAGTATCCACTCAAACCTTTTTGAAATACTCCTTTTGTTTTTCTATGATGCAATCAAATAACCCAAAATCATGTAGGATTAAAATGAGCATGACATTCCAATCCTATCTTTTTTCTATCCCACGGTTTAAAATCCTGCGAAGCAAAGAGGCCCTTAACTTGGATCTTGCATGAACCTCATGGGAGAAAATTTACTCCAAAAGTTGTTGTACTTTTTTTAGGGGAAAAGCTGTTGTACTTGCAATATGGGGAGATGAGCATGATACGGGCATCCGCAAAAAAAAAGAGAGAGAGACCATGATACGGGCATCCGCAAAAAAAAAGAGAGACCATGATACATGCAAAGCATGCTTTGGATTTTTTTATTATATTATTAGTATTATGTTAATGAAGGAACTAAAATACCCAGTGGAGATAATAGGCTGGGGCAGGTTTGCCGACAAAGCAGCGATGGACAGGACACAAGGACACTCTCACCTGTTGCATGTCGTGGACAACTGCGGTCCCCGATTCCCCACCTTCCTCAGCCAAGAGATCTTGAGGCTCTTCTCCCCCATGCCATCCATCCACCCGACGACCTTCCTGCCGGGTGCAGACCACAGGAAACAAATCAAGATCGATCGGGCAAAATCAACAGCTGGATCTACACCGATCGATTGAAAAATCTATACTCCTGTATGCATGGTTTTTCCATCACGTGAATCTCTTGCTTCATCAGTTACCTATAAACAGTGATAGTAGATTGAAGAAGGCACTCACCGCGCCGTCGTGGTGGTGTTCCTGGATGCGGTAGTAGTCCAGCCCGCTCCAGAGGTCCTCGCCGTGCGAAGCCATATGACGGGCTTCCTTGAGAGATCGCGCCAGCTGCGCGTTATGGATCTCCTTCCCCTCCGCCTCGGTGAGCACCGAATTGAGGTGTCGCCGGACATGGTTAAGCTTGGCCGCCTCGCGCCCAATACCCCACCCAGTCGCCCACTGCTGCAGATCGCCTTCGGCGCTCGAACTCGTAACGTCAACCATCTCATCGTTCATGGTGCAGCTAGCGTGGGCAGGAAAAGAGGAGACGGAAGCTAAGGGAAGTGCTACAATATTGTAACTCGTGGGTTTCATATGGCTCTATTAGTTGTACTCCCTCTGTAAAGTAGTGATTCAAACCTAAACCTTCTTATATTTGTTTAGAGAGGGAGTATATGGTTGTGGCTAAGGCCCTGTTCGGCAGCTCTCCAGCTCTGTATAATACGGGAACGGATGGAGCGCCAGTTTTACAACTCTAGGAAAATGCGCCACGGGCTGCTCCGCTCCGCTCCGGCCGCTCCAGGAGCAGAGGGATGCCGAACACGTTCCTTTCTCATTTATATGTTATTTTCTTAAACCTTTTTTTCCTTGATTTACATTTTCTAACACCTGAATACTTTTTGTCAACTTTTCAATCGAGGTTAAAATGCCAGGTAAAAGTAGTTTTGCATGGTTGCCAGACACGTAACTACATTTACGGGCGGACGGTGGAGGAGCAGTTGCGCACAGCCGGAAGAAGTGCAACTGGGGTTGCACACCATTGTGGTTTTTTCCTTTTTTGTGTGTGAGAAAAACCAATGTGTGGATGTGCAACCATGGTTGACACATCTGGTGGATACGTAGGATATGTTTGATAGGCTCTAGCCCAATCAGACCCGTGCAGTGCAAAAATCCTTCTTTTGATTGCTTGGCCTGCATCTAGTTATTGGTCTGCATGAAGTTTAAAGCATTGCTCAGCCAATCCCGATAGAAACATTCAAATCAATTATTTCTAACCAGTCAGACTCGAGCGATGCAACAGAGGCATCTAGTGGCTCTCGCGATGCAACCTGATGTAGACCTGCGTAGGAACAAAAGTAGGTTTAGAGGGGATGATTAGACTACTTGATCAAATAAAAAAAATTAACTTTTTTTTTCAATTTTAGTTGTGGGCAGAATTTAGCAATTAGCACAAGTCAAGCAATCAAGCTACACATGCAATTTTAAGAGTTTAGCAGCGGAAAATAAAACATTGCATATGAAGGTAAAGCAAAGGGTTTGGAGAGTGCAAACGCAATGATGACACACTTTTTTGGCGTGGTTTCGATAGGTGGTGCTATCGTACATCCACGTTGATGGAGACTTCAACCCACGAAGGGTAACAGTTGCGCGAGTCCACGGAGGGCTCTACCAAAGAAGGGTCCACGAAAAAACAACCTTGTCTATCCCACCATGGCCATCGCCACGAAGGACTTGCCTCACTCGGGTATGTCTTCACGAAGTAGGCGATCTCCTTGCCCTTACAAACTTCTTGGTTCAACTCCACAATCTTGTCGGAGTCTCCCAAGCGACACCTAACCAACACTACACTAGTAGAAAAAGGGCCTATTGTCCCAGTTCGTAAGGCTCATTTGTCCCGGTTTTTGAACCGAGACTAAAGAGTCGTTACTAAAGCCCTAGGCCTTTAGTTCCGGTTCTTACAGGAACCGGGACAGATGGGCCTCCATGTGGCCGGTGCGGCGAGCCCAGGCAGGGGGGCCTTTGGTCCCGGTTGGTGGCACCAACCGGGACCAATAGGCATCCACGCGTCAGCTGCTAGCAGCAGCTGAGGTTTTTTTTTCTGAAAGGGGTGGTTTAGGGGGTAATTTAGGGTGTGTTAGCTAGCTAATAGAGAGAAGTGTCCTCTCTTATCTCCGTGCTTGGTCGACGCTACGTACTATACATATAGAGAGGACTCGACATGCTAGCTAGTAAGCAAATGAAGTAAACCATTAAGTACAGAAGATCGTCATGAACATATGCATACAGAGATAAGTGATATACCTCTCCTTCTCCGAGAGATTGGTCGAACAACAAGTTTTCGTATATCTATCCGATGCTACTAGTGGCTACATATATACAATATAAGATCTATTACAATCCCCTAATTAACCTCTGAACTCATATTCCACATAGTATTCTCCGGCTTTATCGATGACATGGTCAAGAAAGAACCCCGCCAATTCCTCTTGAATTGCTTTCATGCGATCTTGTGGTAGGAGTTCATCCCGCATCTGCCACATCTAATTTCAAGAAGGGGGTCAATATACATATATATGAATGAAACTCAACACAAATGATGGTAATAAAAGAAAATTGTGAATATTATTGCTTACGCACTTCATATTGTTTTTAGAGTAGCCCCGCTCACAGGTCGTGTGGCGGATGGACTCGCAAACGTAGTATCCACAGTAATTAGTCCCGGGTTCCTGCCACAACCACTTTACAAGAAACAGAAGTCAATCAAACTGATAAGCAAGCATGCTAAATGGTATTGATGAAATTAGCACTAGAATCACTGGAGATGCACGGAACTAGCTAATAGTACTTAATTTCGGGTGGATAAATCGCAGCTCCCCCGGCAGTCCCGGAGTTTGTGCGGTGAACTTTTTCCAAATCCTGCCAGACAAAGAAAACAATTACTTGATATCAGGAAATGAACAAAGTTGCCGATATGCATGGTGCGATAATGATCGATTGAACTTACTTTTGGAGCATGTTAGTCATGTCCGCATATTCCTCGGGGTTTTTTCGTGTCGAGTCTAAGACAGTTACTAGTCCCCGCTCAAGCTTAATCTCTAGGAGAATATAGTGGAAGCTGCGCACGCATATGCATAACTCATCAATTACATTACTATACTTAACCTCGAGTAATAAGGGAAACCGAATATGCACAAGACAGTAACACTCACTTGAAGTTGTAAGGAAAGAGTATTATAGCTTTGTTTTGATCTTTTACCAACGATCGTAGCAAGTTGGCCTCGGTTTCTTTGGCATTATATTTAACCATAAATTCATCTATGAGATTTGTGTTGATGAACCCAATATCACCGACTTGTCTTTTCTTGCATTCGACGATCTTCAATCTGCATAATATAGTGAGGATAATTATATATACATGCAATGAAAGAGCTGAGCTATATATAGAGACTTAATGACAGAAGTATAGTACTTACAGACAGTAGCAAGTGATCGTTAATTTATCGAGTGCCTTTTGATTGAATAACTGGAAGATCTCCTCAAATGGAAGACTCAACAGTTCAATTCCAACGAGGTCGTGCTCCTCTTTAACTCTCAGCGTCAAAGTATCCTTTTCCCAGACTCTCTGCAGGTTTTCATGTACCAATCATGCAATCTTCGCATCATCGTTGTTAGAATAGTTCCATCTTTGACGAGAGGCTTCCCATAATGGTATCTGAAATCCTCCACCTCCAAGAAATCATAATGTACATCGTCGGGCAGGTAATCTCCACGATTGGTACCAGGCAAAATCTCCGGATGATTAGTGACGATATCGGTAGACACCTTGAGCGGGGTGCACGATTGGTTCTCTTGTTCGCCGAGCTGGGCAATTTTTTTCCCAGCTCGTCGTTCTGCTAACCTTTGATCACTGACAATACTTCCCGACCGCTCCGCTTCGATATATGATCTTTCAATAATGCGCTCATAGTTGCCTTTCGGCGGAGACTTCGGTTGTTTCTTTAGGGCATCTATAGTGCGCTTCGCTTTCACCGGATCTATCTTCTCCAACGGAGGTGGATGTTTCTTAGCTCTTTGCGTTTCAAAGAAGTCCTTCACATAGGCTTCAACGATCGGCACGTTTTCCTCCACGGTCCTCTCATATGGTAACTTCTCTACAGCCTTGAGAGATGGACCGAATCTGTATTGTTGCCTCCCGCCTCTGCCTGTACTGCTAGACGCCGGAGCAGACGGAGCGGCTGCGGCTGTCTTCTTTCCTTGCTTACGAGGCGGAGGAGAAGGACTACGACGCGCCGGAGCAGTCGGAGCGGCGGCGGGTCTCTTCCGCCCTTGCTGACGAGGCGGAGAAGGAGGAGGCTGGCTGCTCGGGCGCGCCGGCGCAGGCGGAGAAGGAGGCGGAGTGCCGCCACGCGCCGGAGAAGGAGGCTGATCACTCACCGGAGGAGGAGGCGGAGGAGGAGGCGGAGTGCCCGGACTCGCCGGAGGAGGAGGAGGAGGAGGCGGAGGCGTCCAGTTCGGAAGGTTGATGAGCTCCTTCCGCCATAGGCATAGAGTCTTCAGAGAAGAACCCAGCCGAGTCTCCCCTTCACCGGTAGGGTGGTCAAGCTCGAGGTCCTCAAATCTCTCCGTTATTTCGTCCACTGTCACCCTAGCATATCCTTCTGGAATTGGACGGCAGCGAAAAGTTGCGTCGGGTTTAGGAGGTTGAACAGAGCCGACAGCCGCCTTGACTTTGAAGTTCTGCCATTGCGTCATAAGGTGCCAATGTTGAGACTCCGTGATAGCATCCACGGGGTAGCTAGCAGGAGCCGTGAAGACAGGCTCTTGCTGAAGCAGCTCGGTGGAAGCCACGCTGCTTCTCCGCTGAGATGGTGGGGTAGCTTCGGGGGTAGCTTCGGCAGGTCGCTTGCTGCGAACTGCTTCTCGTTCCTCTATCGCTTGTACCCTTGCGTGCAGCGCCTCCAGTTGGGTCTGCTGCACTTTCTTCCTCCTCTCATGGCATTTGTAACCGCCTGCGTCCGGAAACCCAGCCTTCCACGGAACGGAGCCTGGCGTGCCTCGTGTCCGTCCAGGGTGCTCAGGATTCCCGAGGGCCATTGTGAGCTCGTCGTTCACTCTGTCTGGAACGAACGTCCCTTGCTGCGCAACATCGATATAGTGCTGAAGCTTTGTGACAGGTATTTGCAGTTGCTCGTTCGTCCAAACGCACTTCCCTGATATAGGGTCCAAGGTTCCGCCAGCCCCGAAGAACCAAGTCCGGCAACGGTCTGGCCAGTTCAATGTCTCTGGTTGGACCCCTTTATCAAGCAGGCCCCTCTCAGCCTTGGCCCACAACGGTCGGGCTTTGAGGTAGCCACCTGACCCCGTGCGATGGTGAAGCTTCTTCTTCGCAGCATTTTTCTTGTTTGTCGCTGACATCTTCTTATTCTTGTCCGATGTCTTGTGGGCCACAAATGCAGGCTAGCGATCTCTGATCTTCTCATACCGGCCGGTGAATTCTGGTGTCTTTTCTTTGTCGACAAACGATGTTTTCAGCTCATTCTTCCACCTCCTGAATAGTTCTGCCATCTTCTTAAGAGCATGAGACTTGATCAATTGCTCTTTAACTGGCTTCTCCGGATCCTCCTCTGGCGGTAGGGTGAAATTTGCCTTCAGCGCGGTCCAAAGATCATCTTTCTGCATATCATCGACATAAGACACCTCTGGGTCTTCCTTCTTAGGCTTACACCATTTGTGGATGCTTATCGGGATCTTGTCCCTAACAAGAACCCCGCACTGAGCAGCAAATGCATCCTTCGTCCGGATGGGTTCAATCGGCATGCCATCGCGCGCGATTGCTGTGATCTCAAACCTTTCATCCGAGCGCAACTTTTTCTTCGGGCCTCGTCTCTTTACCGAAGTTGTGCTCGATCCGGAGGGCTAGAAAAAAGAAGAAAGACGAGAGTTAATTAATATGTGTACATACCAAAACAATGAATGCATCAATTAGCTAGTCAGCACATGCTTAACTAATATATATACCTGGCCGGACTCGGTTCGGTCACCGGAGCCGTCATCACGGTCTCCTTGCACCGGCATTGGGTCACCGGAGCCATCATAGTCATGTCCTTCCTCCTCAATTGTTCGATCACCGTAGCCTGCTTCTTCACCCTGTCCTTCCAGACCATCGGTGTTGTTGAGAAACGACAAGACGGCATAACTTCCTTGTGCAATTATGTCCCCCAACACGTCTTCTGTTGCTTCGTCTCGGGGGTGCTCCATAGTTTCTGCAAATATTTACAACATGGCAATTATTATTCAAACATGACAGACGGATATATTAGTGGCAAACGTAGAACTAGCTAGCTAATCACAATAAGGAATCATATTAGTTGCCTCGACGCTGCTTCTCTAGGGTTTGGGGTGGCCTCGGCAACGCTTCAAGGGTTTGGGGTGGCCTCGACAACGCTTCAAGGGTTTGGGGTGGCCTCGACAACGCTTCAAGGGTTTGGGGTGGCCTCAACGACAACGCTCTTTTCACTTGGTAAATTTGGGTGGCCTCGAGAGAGTTTGTCGGGTAGGGGCGCGGCGGGAGGGGGTAGGAGACGGACATCCTCGAGAGTTTTGGTCGAGCGAGAGGGCTGGGGGGGTGCTCCCGTGGTATAAGTTATCACGGTCGAGAGGGGGTTATATCGACAACGACGACATACGACGACATACATACATGGGAAAATAATATTATCGGGGAGGGGGTATATCGACCCCCCCCCTCGTGTTGAAGTTATCGGGAGGGGGTATATCGACAACGACATACCCGATAAAAAAATAAGAAGACGAAGAAGAAATAAAAAGAGGAGAAGAAGAAAGTAATAGAGGAGAAGATCGAAGAAAAAAAGAAGAAACAAAAAGAGGAGAAGAAGAGAAAATAGATTTTTTTTTCTATTTTCTCTTCTTCTCCTCTATTCCTTTCTTCTTCTCCTCTTCTTTTTCTTCTTTTTTCCTCTTCTTATTTATTTCTCCTCTTCTTCTCCTTTCTTCCTCTTCTTATTTTCCTTTTTCCTCTCATTCTTTTTCTTCTTCTTCCTTTCCTAGCTAGATATATAAAACTGTTCTAAAAATGTAACTTTTGCATATATATAACTTTTTCTTCTTCCTTCTCCTTCCTTCTATTCCTTCTTCCTAAATATATAAAAAATTTCTAAAAATGAAACTAACCTAAAATGTACTAAATCAGAGAACATATATATAGATAAAACTTTACTAAAAATCTAACTTTTGCATGTATGTATTTTTAAAACATCATTACAATTGAAAAAAAAATACATACATACATACAAAAAACATGTAAAAAATACATACATATATGAACATACATAAAAAAATACATATATCTAAAAAATACATACATACATATATGAAAATCTAAAAACATGTAAAAAAATAGCACGGCGGCGGCGGGGCCGGCAGAGGCGCGGTGCTCACAGAGGGAGGAGCGCGCGGCGTCGGGGCGAGCAGGGGCGCGGGGAGTGGCGCGGCGACGGCGTCGGGGCAGGAGCGGCGTGCGGCGGGGCAGGGGCGGCGTGTCGGGGCAGGGGCGGCGCGCGTCGGGGCAGGAACGGCGCGCGGCTCGGCGACGGCGATGGCGATGGCGCGGGCGACGGCGCCGACGGGCACGGGCGACGGCGGGGGCGGCGGGCAGCGTCGGGGCAGCCTGGCGGCGTCGATGTGCTCGGCGTCGTCGGGGGCAACTGTGGGGATGAACTCTGCAAAATTGCAAAGTGCTACTTATATACCAAGAGCATTGGTCCCGGTTCGTCCCACCAACCGGGACCAATGCCCCCTTTAGTCCCGGTTGGTGCCACCAACCGAGACCAAAGTCAGTTCTCGGCAGCCTAAAGGGCGGGAAGCGGCGGCCTTTGGTCCCGGTCGGTGGCACGAACCGGGACTAAGGGGGGGCATTGGTACCGGTTGGTGCTACGAACCGGTACCAATGCACCCCTTTAGTCTCGGTTGGTGCCACAAACCGGGACCAAAGGCCCTGTGCTGCTATGCCCGCGTCGAAAGTTTAGTCCCACCTCGCTAGTTGAGAGGGGCGCGCAGTGGTTTATAAGCCCCACTGCCGCACCCCTCTCGAGCTCCTCTCATTGCAGGCTTACGGGCCTAATTGTCACTTCTATGCCTGATGGGCCTATTGGGCCTTCTGCGGGCCTGAATCCTGGCCCATCGATGGGTTTCTAGTTGTATTCAGGCCGTGGTGGCCTAGTAGGTGGCATATTTTATATTTTTGCCTGTTTTTTTGTTTTCTTTTTTGCTTTATTAATTTTGTTTTGTTTCTACTTACAACAAAAAACTTATTTATTTTCTTTCGTTTTGTTTCTAATTATTTTTTATTTTACTTTATGATAAATTTTTTACTATTAAAGTTTCTAACAAAAAAGTTCTTTATGAAAATTCTTTTTGCTTTTAATGATTTTGAATAGAAAATACTTCGATAATTTTAGTTGCATCAATTTTATAAAATTTTAGTTTCAATAATACTAGAGGTTGCTTATAATGTTTTGAACAGAAAATACTTTGATAATTTTAGTTTCATAAATTTTATTAATGTTATTAAAGTTTATTTTATTTTGTTTCTACTTATATATTTTATTAAAGTTTATATTATTTTGTTTCTAATTACTTATTTATTTTATTTGTTATTTTTCATGCACCATTTTTCATGCATTTACTGATTATTTTGAGCTATAAGTCTCTGAAATTGAAAAGCATTTTAAATGAACTCTGAAAAGGTTGAAAGTTGGCATGATATCATCATTTCATCCACATAGCATGTGCAAGAAAGTTGAGAGGGTTACGGCAAAAACTGGATGCACTTCGTGTACAAAACGGACAATCTCTTTCGAAGTATCAGGATTTCATACGAAACTCGTCTGTTACAAAGGGATTTCATTTTTTAAAACTTATTTGAACTCCTGACTTTTTGTGTGTTCAAAATGCACCATTCAAAGCCACATCATCAATTTTCAACCCTTTCTGACTTCATTTGTTATTTTTCATGCATTTACTGATTATTTTGAGCTATAAGACCCTGAAATTGAAAAGCATTTCAAATGAACTCTTAAAAGGTTGAAAGTTGGCATGGTATCATCATTTGACCCACATAGCATGTGCAAGAAAGTTGAGAGGGTTACGGCAAAAACTGGATGCACTTCGTGTACAAAACGGGCAATCTCTTTCGAAGTATCAGGGTTTCATACGGAAACTCGTCTGTTACAAAGGGATTTCATTTTTTTGAACTTATTTGAACTCCATAGTTTTTCTGTATTCAAAATGCACCATTCAAAGCCACATCATCAATTTTCAACCCTTTCTGACTTCATTTGTTATTTTTCATGTATTTACTGATTATTTTGAGCTATAAGACCCTGAAATTGAAAAGCATTTCAAATGAACTCTGAAAAGGTTGAAAGTTGGCATGGTATCATCATTTGACCCACATAGCATGTGCAAGAAAGTAGATAGGGTTACGGCAAAAACTGGATGCACTTCGTGTACAAAATGGACAATCTCTTTCGAAGTATGAGGGTTTCATACAGAAACTCATCTGTTACAAAGGGATTTCATTTTTTTAATTTATTTGAACTCCAGAGTTTTTCTGTGTTCAAAATGCACCATTCAAAGCCACATCAATAATTTTCAACCCTTTCTGACTTCATTTGTTATTTTTCATGCATTTACTGATTAGTTTGAGCTGCAAGACCCTGAAATTGATAAGTGACCAAATTAATAGAAGTTCATCATCACATTAAAACCAAAGTACATACATAGTTCTCATTGAACAACATATATAGCTCTCCGGAGCATCTAATTAAACCATACATTGAAATTATGTAAAACATTTCAATGCAACAAGAAATGCGATCATAATCGCAACCAAGGTAACAATTGATCGAACTGCATAATGATACCAAGCCTCGGTATGAATGGCATATTTTCTAATCTTTCTAATCTTCAACAGCATTGCATCCATCTTGATCTTGTGATCATCGACGACATTCGCAACATGCAACTCCAATATCATCTTCTCCTCCTCATTTTTTTATTTTTTCCTTCAAGTAATTGTTTTCTTCTTCAACTAAATTTAACCTCTCGACAATAGGGTCGGTTGGAATTTCCAGTTCAACCACCTCCTAGATAAATAAAATATATGTCACGTTGGTCGGCATAATTGTCATAAACAATAAATGAACCAAATAGTTATAAAAAGATAATATATACCACATCCGAATCATAGACAGGACGAGGGCCGACGGGGGCGGATACCAAAAACATCGCACTATATAATAACAAGGAATAATAAAAGTAAGAAAATTAGACAAGTATCTATCTGAAGTAAGAATTTTTTTCTTTCAGAAAGAAGATAAGAACAAGAGGCTCACCACGGTGGTGTCGGCGACGAGATCGGCGTGGGCGATCGACGGCGGTGAAGACGGGGACGGGACGTGACAGACCGCTAAACCTGGACAAATCTCGGGGAAAATGGAGCTCGGAGGTCGAGTTTCGAGAGGAGAAATATTAACTAGTGTGGCTCAGACATTTCATCGAACACCTCATTTGCATAGGAGGTGAGCTAGAGCACCCAAATGCCCTCCCCTCGCCGGCCAGAAAAAACAGAGCACTGTGGAGTGCTCTGCTGTGGCGATGGGGTATATATAGGAAGCTCATTTGTCCCGGTTCGTGGCTGAAACCGGGACTAAAGCCCAGCCATCTGTCCCGGTTCAAGCCAAGAACCAGGACCAATGGTTGTGGGCCAGGAGCAAGGCACATTGGTCCCGGTTCGTGCCTAGAACCGGGACAAATGGATCCCCACGAACCGGGACCAATGCCCACAAGGCCCCGGCCGCCCCCCCCCCCGGGCTAACGAACCGGGACGAATGCCCCCATGGGTCCCAGTTCATGACTGAACCGGGACTAATGGGCTTGCCCTGCCCGAACCAAAGCCCTGTTTTCTACTAGTGCTAGTAGAAAACTGAGATTTAATCCCGGTTCGAAAGGACCTTTAGTGCTAGTTCTGTAACCGGCACTAAAGGGTGAGGACTAAAGGGCCCCCCTTTAGTTCCGGTTCAACACGAACCGTCAGTCCGTCACTAAAGGTCCACCACGTGGCACGAGCCCGCGCCGAGGGATGGGAGACCTTTAGTACCGGTTGGTAACACCAACCGGTACTAAAAGGTTTAGGGTTTTTTGGGTTTATGATTTATTTTTTTAATTTTGTGTTTTCCATTTAATTATCTTTCATTTGCTGCTATTTTACGATACTACATATTGTACACGTTATGCATATATAGAATTTCTCGTAGAACCGACCATATGAAATTTGGTATATACAATTTCTCCAACATGGAGGCATTACTGCAGTAGCGGGTAATGAAATTCTCCTTTGGGATCTATGACCTGGTCGAGCAAAAACCCCGCTATTTCCTCTTGAATTGCTCGTACGCGATCCGTTGGTAGGAGTTTATCCCGCATCTCGTTGAACTTTAAAGAAGGAGATCAAATATGCATGTATTAGTTGTGTGTATATATATTAGATATCAATAATGATGTAAAAATTGTGAATAGTGTTCTGGCAAACGTACCCATAGCTGTCTATCAGATATACTCCTTTCGGACGTCATCATGCGAATGTTCTCGCAAACGTAGTATGCACATAAATCAGTCCCCGGAGCCTGCTTCAGGGCCTTTACGAGAATAGAATTCAATCAGATAATAATTAATCAAGCATGATAATTAATGGTATTGAAACTAGAATTAAAGAGATGGTAGCTAGCTAGTACTACTTAATTAATTACCTTCGGTCGACATTATTTTAGCTGTTGTTTTCATTGGCCTGGAATCTGTTTGATGAACTTTTCCGAAGCCCTGCCCGCCGGCAAAGAAAATGAATAAATGAGTTATTAATTAGTTGATATCAGGAAATGACGAACTAAATAGGCCAACATATATAGTTTGATAATGATTGAAATTACCTGTTGACTATCCCCTTCATGATTTTGTACTCAGTAACTGGTTTAAGTAGTGAGTCCAGTACTTCAACTTTTTCATCTTCAACTTGAATATTTAACAAGATCCAGTGGAAACTGCATGCGCACACGTTTGCATGTATAAATTAAGCGGACATGTGACTAACACTCATTAACTATCCTAAACCCTATACACTTATTAACATCTAGCTCGTAAGCAAAAACAGAATTTGTACTACAAGACAGTGTGAGACTCACCCGAAGTTGTAAGGAAGTATTATATCTCGATTGGTATTTAGGAGCTTCAAGAACTCTAGCAAGCTTTTCTCTGTGTCTTTTTGTTCCCATGGATGCGTCCATGTCTCTTGATTAATGGTATTTGGGTCAATGAACCCAATGCCATAGCGTCCAGCTTTTTTCATTTCATACATCTTCATCCTGCATAATACCACAGAAAAGAATATAGTGAGGATAATTATAGGTAATGATCAACGAGCACTACCGCTAGCAGCTTGAGACTTAAATTACAGAAAGAAATCACTTACAGACAATAGCAACTGACGATAGATTTGTCGAGTGCGTCTTGATTGAATAACTGAACTAGTTCTGTAAACTCAACATACAGATCATTCCCATGGTAGTAATACTCTGGCTTGACTTTCACCATGAGGGACTCTCGATTGGTAGTTTTGGCAATTTTCATGTACCATTGAATCAATTCATACATTCTCGTTGGAGCTTCTTGACCTCCTCAGGCTTGACCATAGGTTCGCCGCGGGCATATTTCTGTTTTATGTCCTCCTCTCTATTCGTATCCATGGGCTCGATCTCTAGGAGTTGATAAACAGTGATACCGATCTCTGCATCCTGCCTTCTATGATCGTCGGTTATTACCAACTGATCGGCGCCGGTACTCGCATGTGTTGGTACAATGAGCGGGGGGGGTCGATTGCACCGCCTGTTCTCCCAGCTGGGGAACAGTTTTCCCGCTTTTTTGGCAGCTGCTTGGCTGGAGCTCGAGCTCGACTCCTTCTTTTGTTGTGCTTTATATGCCTTCCTGATTTGGCGCTCATAGTCTGAGTCAATAGGCTTGGGAGCTGGTGCTTTAGCCATACGAATAAAGTGGTCAACGACATGCTCAGGCACTTTCTCCTTTGGCGGCGGTGGTGGTTTCGGTCCAAAATGGGCGTCCAATTGGGCCCTGCATTCGGCTTCGTTTTCCTCGTTGGTCATGTCGTAAGGCCTCTTCGGAAGAGGCGTTAGGCTTGGACCAAATTGGAATCTCTTGCCTCCTGTACCTGTACTTGTACTGCTAGCCACCATAGCTGCGGCGACTCTCTTCCATTGTTGCTTAGGCGGCGTAGCCCGCTGAGGCGGCGGAGACGGCTGACACGGTGCCTGACTTGGAGGAGGAGGAGTGGGCTGACGTGTTGCCGGACTTGGAGGAGGAGGAGTGGGCTGACGCGGTGCCGGACTTGGAGAAGGAGGAGTGGCCTGACGCGTTGGGGGACTTGAAGGAGCAGGACTCTGCTGAGGCGATGGTTGATGACTAGGAGGAGCGACAGTCTCTTGATGCGGTGGCGGACTTGGAGGAGGAGTCGGCTGACGCGGTGTCGGAGGCCTTGGAAAGATGATGCAATCCTTTATCCATAGAATGATACGATGTATGGCCTCTCCCAGTGTGTGCTTGTCGTCACCTCAAGGAATGTCAAGCTCTAGCCCTGAATATCGTGCCACCACTTCATCAACCATGACACGAGCATAGCTAGCTGGAATCGGGTTGCAATGGAAGGTTGCTTCAGGGGGGATTTGTATAAGCAACGGCATCCGCCACCTTCATGGATATGTTCTTCATTTTGAAGTGTAGCTCACAATTAGTGTTATCCATGATGTCGTCCACAGGGTATCTATCTAGCAGTGCCTCACCTGGGGCGAAACCCACGCTGCTTCTCGGCATGGATGGGACGGTGCTATACAATGCTGGATCCGCTAGCTGTTGCCGCTGCTGAGACCCCCTTTCTTTGCTAAGTGAGTCGATCTGCTACTGCTGCTGCTGGAATTGGAGTGACAACTCCGTGTGTGCTGATTCTAGGCCTTTAAGGCGTTCTGCTTCCTACTTCCTCTGCTCCTCCTCCAGCTTCCTCTTCTTCTCCTCCTTCATCTTCTTTCTCGCACGGCTTCTGTAGTCGGCATTCCAGTCCGCAAACCCCTCATACCACGGAACAACACCTTTGCCTTGTGTTCTTCCCGGGTGTTCAGGATTTCCCAGGGCGCGCGTAAACTCGTCGTTCTCTCTGTTGGGCGTGAACACCCCCGTTCGAGCCTCTTCTATTGCAACAAGTATTTTGAGGTCGGCTCCTTTAAGACTTGCCTTCTCCAAAACCTGGCCTGTCTTTGGGTCCAACGTCCTCCCATGCGCATAGAACCAAGTCCTGCACCTGGGGGCCAGCTTAATGTAACTGGAATGATCCTTGCATCCACCATCTGTTGCTTAGGCTTATCCCACTTAGGCCGGGCCACCGCGTAGCCACCTGGCCCCAGCCTATGGCAATGCTCCTTTTTCGCGGCATTGAGCTTGTTTACTCTCGACCGTTCCTTAGCTAATTCCGATTCCTTGAATTTCACGAAAGCGGGCCAGTGATCTCTTTGCTTCTCTAGTGTTCCCGTAAATTCTGGAGTCTTCTTTCCTCCTTCGACGTACTTGGCTCATATACTTTTCTTGTGGCTGTTGAATGCAACTGCCATCTTCCTAAGAGCAGCATCCTTGACTTTCTGCACATCTGCATCTGTGAAATGATCTGGTAGGGTGAAATGTGACATGAGAGATTTCCAAAGCAGATCTTTTGCTCTTTGGTCGACAAAAGTGAGATCCGGACGTTCCTTTGCTGCCTTTTTCCATTCTTGAATGGAGATCGGGATTTGGTCCTTCACAAGAACTCCGCACTGACGAATGAACTTGCCCGCATTCTTCTTAGGTTCGCTTGGTTCGCCATTAGGTTTGATGGCATCGATGTTGTACTTTACGCCATCCTTCAACTTTTTGGCCGGGCCTCGCACTGTCCTGCTGCCTGTAGAAGATTTGTTCCATCCGGTGGGCTGAAAGAAGAAATATCGATTCGTTAATATATATACAAATCATTTAAAACATGTGATGATCACCAGATGCCTGCTTAATGATACGTCTCCAACGTATCTACTTTTCCAAACAATTTTGCCCTTGTTTTGGACTCTAACTTGCATGATTTGAATGGAACTAACCCGGACTGACGCTGTTTTCAGCAGAATTGCCATGGTGTTATTTTTGTGCAGAAATAAAAGTTCTCGGAATGACCTGAAAATCAACGAAGAATATTTTTGGAATATATAAAAAATACTGGCGAAAGAATCAAGGCCAGGGGGCCCACACCCTGTCCACGAGGGTAGGGGGCGCGACCACCCCCCTGGGGCGCGCCCCCTGCCTCATGGGCCCCCTGGTGCTCCACCGACCTCAACTCCGACTCTATATATTCACGTTCGGGGAGAAAAAAACCAGAGAGAAGGATTCATCACGTTTTACAACACAGAGCCGCCGCCAAGCCCTAATCTCTCTCGGGAGGGCTGATCTGGAGTCCGTTCGGGGCTCCGGAGAGGGGAATCTGTCGCCATCGTCATCATCAACCATCCTCCATCACCAATTTCATGATGCTCACCGCCGTGCGTGAGTAATTCCATCGTAGGCTTGCTGGACGGTGATGGGTTGGATGAGATTTATCATGTAATCGAGTTAGTTTTGTTAGGGTTTGATCCCTAGTATCCACTATGTTCTGAGATTGATGTTGCTATGACTTTGCTATGCTTAATGCTTGTCACTAGGGCCCGAGTGCCATGATTTCAGATCTGAACCTATTATGTTTTCATGAATATATGTGAGTTCTTGATCCTATCTTGCAAGTCTATAGTCACCTACTATGTGTTATGATCCGGCAACCCCGAAGTGACAATAATCGGGACCACTCCCGGTGATGACCGTAGTTTGAGGAGTTCATGTATTCACTATGTGTTAATGCTTTGGTCCGGTACTCTATTAAAAGGAGGCCTTAATATCCCTTAGTTTCCATTAGGACCCCGCTGCCACGGGAGGGTAGGACAAAAGATGTCATGCAAGTTCTTTTCCATAATCACGTATGACTATATTTGGAATACATGCCTACATTACATTGATGAATTGGAGCTAGTTCTGTGTCGCCCTATGTTATAACTGTTGCATGAATAATCGCATCCGACATAATTCTCCATCACCGATCCAATGCCTACGAGCTTTTCACATATTGTTCCTCGTTTAGTTACTTTATCGTTGCCAGTGTTACAATTGCTACAATACTACTGTTGTTACTTTTGCCACCGTTACCGTTACTTCCATACTACTTTGCTACTAAATACTTTGCTGCAGATACTAAGTTATCTAGGTGTAGTTGAATTGACAACTCAACTGCTAATACTTGAGAATATTCTTTGGCTCCCCTTGTATCGAATCAATAAATTTGGGTTGAATACTCTACCCTCGAAAACTGTTGCGATCCCCTATACTTGTGGGTTATCACTTATATAAATATACCTCGCCGGTCTTTGTTATTTCAAGATCAACATTTCTTCATAATCATAATCATAGTTCTGGACTTCATCTATTCGTTCGTCTTCATCAAATATCATACCCTCACCAGTAGGGTTCAGATATTGCGAGCCGTCATCTTCTTCAAACTCATCTGGGCGAGGGGATGAGCTTATGATGTTGAACAGGGCCTCCTCTCCTTCTCTGCCGGTATTGTCCATAGCTTTTATTTAACTAATCCAGAAGAAAAATAAAACATTTTAGTATTCAAATTACAATGCATGCATGCAATCAATAAGGAAAAATTGAATCATAGTACATAATATGCATCATCGAATATAATCTCGAATACATCGTCTCGAATATTATCGAATAATATATATAATCTCGAGTACATCGTCTCGAATATTATCGAATACATCACTAGCTAGCTAATATAGATCGTATACTATCGAATAATCTAGTTCACTAACGGTTCCTGAGGCGCGGGCTGTGGACACCCAAAGAGAAGGAACCATCACAGGATCATAGCTCGGGTGAGATCCCCGAAGAACCTGCCAGGTATTGGAGAACCTGACGTCCATAGCAGCCATGTAGCGACGGACGTGCTCGTCCTCCTCCCTGAAACGGCGACGTACCACCTCCGGCGGGGCCGGCTCCCTCCGCACCGAAAGTGGCTCACGCGAACGCCACCAAAGGAGCTCCGGGTCGCCGACGGGACCCGGAGCCGGGTTCCTCACCAAGCAGCGCGCCCCTTAAGGTAGCACCTCCCAGTGCCAGCCCGGCGGAGCCCAGTCCCGGACATGGCTCCTCTGAAGCAGGGCGTCGTCGCGAACGGGTCGACGACGAGGATGCGGGCCAGGCATCGTTGACGTCGAGAACAAATTCTATATGCAAATGTAACATTTTTAAATGATTGGATTGTGATTTCTTATATACAAATTATATATGCAAATGTAACATAACGGATTCTCTTAACCTTTAAGGGATTTAACAAAATGGCGCCATTCTGGATGTGCAGAAAATGATCCATATTTTTCCTGATCTCATCTACCCTTCTATATGTCACGTTGTCTAGTGTCAAAGGATTCAAGAAAACCATGGCTTCATCATTAGCCGGAAGTAACAACCGCATAATGGTACGAAGCTCTCCAAAATTGTTTTAGAACAGAGTCCCGGATAGGATAATTCGCTTTTTGGTACAAAGTTCAGTAAAGCCTTCCGAATATCGCTATTTGGAAAGCCTTTGCTGAAATTCGTACCAAAAAAGTGAATTATTCTATCCAGAACTCCTTTCCAAAACAACTTTGAAGAGCTTCGTAGCATCATATGCCTGTTACTTCCAGCTAATGATGAAGCCATGGATTTTTCAATACTTTGGCAGACAACGTGACATATAGAAGAATATATCATATGGGGGCATTCTTAATATCATATGTCAAAATTCAAACTTTGACATATGATCAAATGTTGCATATGTCAAAATTCAAACTTTGACATATGATCAATTAATATATATAATCAAATGTTGCATATGTCAAAATTTAAACTTTGACATATGATATCTAGCTAGCTAATTCATCTAACATTAATATATCTAGCTAATTCGTCTAACATTTGACAAAAGTATAAAAAAACTTATTCATCTAACATTAATATATCTAATTAATCTATAACTAAAAGTATAAGAAACTAATTCATCTAACATTTTTATCTAGCTAATTCATCTAACATTTGACATTAATCTAACATTTCTATCTAATTCATCTAACATTTGATATTAATATATCTAATTCGATCATCTAATTAACAATTTGACATTAATCTAATTCATCTAGCTAGCTAAAACTTTGACATTAATCTAACATTTATATATATTTCTAATTCATATAACATTTCTATAACTAAAAATATAAAAAACTAAAAAACAGAAAATAAGTAAGAAAAATGTGTGTGTATGTGCGCGCGCGCATGTACATGTGTGTGTGTGTGTGTACGGGCGGGCTCGATCGATCGAGGGCGCGGCCATGGCGCAGGGGGCTCACAGCGGGGCGATCTCAACACATCTTAACAGAGGCTCCCAAGCGACACCTAACCAATCTAGGAGACGCCACTCTCCAAAAGGTAATAGATGGTGTGTTGATGATGATGAACCTCTTACTCTTGTGCTTCAAATGATAGTCTCTCCAACACTCAACTCTCTCTCACAAATTTGGATATGGTGGAAAGAAGATTTGAGTGGAAAACAACTTGGGGAAGGCTAGAAATCAAGAATCTTGTGGTAGGAATGGAATGTCTTGATCTCAACACATGAGTAGGTGGTTCTCTCTCATAAAATGAGTAGTGAAAGTGTAGGCACGTTCTGATGATTCTCTCACAAATGGAGAAGGGGTGGAGGGGTATATATAGCCTCCACACAAAATCCAACCATTAAACACATTTGACTCAACTCGGTGAGACCAAATGGTTAAACTCGATGGCACCGATTTGTTCAAAATGTGAACGTTAGGAATCTCGGTGGGACCGACTGGAACAACTCGGTGGGACTGATGTGCTAGGGCTTAGGGCAAACATCAACTCGGTGGCGCCGATTGCATCAACTCTGTGAGACCGAAGTGAAGCAACGAGCAATAGAGTGTCTGTCAAGCGAACTCGGTGAGACCGATTGCATAGACTCGGCAAGACCAAAATAAATGCAACAAGTCACATAGCGCTAGCAAGGCCATCTCGGTGAGACCGAGATCCATATCGGTGAGACCGGATTGCTAGGGTTTCTGGCAGTGGCTGTGTCATATGAACTTGGTGGCTCCGGATAGAAAGAATCGGTGGGCCGAGTAGGAGTTTAGGTTTTGGACATATTTGGATGGAGAAAGTGGTTGAGGGTTTTGGAGCAATATCACTAAGCATTTGAGCAAGCAAGCCATTAAGCAATATCTCGTCCCCTTTTAATAGTATTGGCTTTCCTATGGACTCAATTTGATCTTGGATCACTAAAATAAAGATGAAGAGTCTTGAGCTCTTGCCAATGTATGTCCTTAGGCCTTAGCATTTTGAAGGGGTTCCACGTACTCTTGTACTTGCCATGCCACTGTTGAACTTGTCTGAAATATACTAGATAAAACAATTAGTCCAACAAGAGATATGTTGATATTAATTGCCAAAAATCACACAGGGAGCACTTGTGCTTTCAGCCGATAGTAACAAAGTCGAACCCCTTCATTATATGTTGCCGCTTTCAATTTGTTAGATGGAGGAACTCGAATCCCAAATATCCATCAGTCCCATCATTCCGTGCAATTCATACGGTCTGTGGTCGATGCAATTTCCCGGTTCTCAACATATAAGAAATCCACGGAATATCGTGAGCATATAACAGATCTTGCTTCGAGCGCAGCATGTTATTGTGTAGTTGTTGTCTAGTGAGAATTGCTATTTTTGTGTGTGTGTGTGGGGCGGGGGGGCATTTTTCATTTGTTTATTTCTACATTTTGTATGAATTCCAGAAATCTTTGGGGTTTTGTCGTTGAAGGACTGTGGGGCTGTATATGCCCGATGCAATTTCATAATTTTTTTGCCAATCTTATAGTTTGGCATGGTATTCGTATTTTTCATTCATGCTTTGATTAGTAGATTATTTGATTACTAAGTGGATTGCATGTTCACTGAACTCTGGATAATATGGAAGAAAATCTATCTGGAAATGAGCTTCTCGCACGTAGATCGCCTAGATTTACAAAAAGGACGTAAAATTGATATACCTGATAGCGAATCAGAGAAAACAGAGTCTAAAGAACCATTGCATGATTTGAGGAAGCAGAGCACGGGCAGGTATAAAGGAAGCCCTGAAAACAAGAAGAAAACACAGTAAATACGATGAGGACCTATCTGAAAGCGAGGAAGATCATTACAACCGTGATAAAAGAAGCAAGTCTCATCGTAGGAAGCATGACAACAGGTCAGAAAGTGAACACAATCAAGACAGGAAGAAAACAAAAACAAAAGCATAGTCAAAGAAGGAGGTGCAAAGCAATGAATCTGAATCTACTTCAGAGAGTGAGGATATCGACAGAAAGAGGAAGATGAAAGGAAGGAGACATGCTTCATATGAAAGGGATGAATGGTTTGAAAGGGATAGGAAGGTGAAAGGAAGAAGAGATTATATGTCAGAAAGCGAGCGCACTAAAAGAAAGAGGAAGCCAAAGGACGGAAGAGATGGCCCAAGTTCTAACGGTGAGCATGCTAAGCAGAGGAAGAAGATTAAAAAGAAGAAGTGTGTCAAGATCGTGGAGTCCAGCTCCGAGTCTAAAGGATCAGATTACAGCATAGATGAGGAAGTAGTTGAACCAAAGAAGAACAAGAAAATGCCGTAACAGGAGGAAATCATTGCCTGGCAGGGTCAGGAAGGCTAGTAGACAATCTAACGTTGAGCATAGACCGGTATGTACAACTCATCCAAAATAACCGCTCTCCATGTTGCTTGTAATTAGCTTGCTAAACATAAATGCTGCAATCAATTAACATAAGTGAATATTTTACAAGTCATTGGGTTCAAGTGTGCGCCTCATCAAGTTCATGAAATTGTTAAACCACTAAATGAAACGCAGAGAGAATGTGTGGTTGAGCTTGGGTTTGCTCACTTTTTAGATATGTCAAATTGCCGCCTCCCAAGAGTCATAACTCTTTGGCTGATTGACCAAGTTGATTGAAAGAAGAAAACACTGCTAATCAGATGGTAGGATAGAAGTTTTAATGCCTCGTCATGGACCTGGCAACCACAAGGTTAGGGACCCAACCGAAGAAGAAAAGGAATTCAGAGAAGAGGCAAGAGGCAGTGGAAAGCCGGTTAAGCACTTTGTTGACAAGCTGCCAGGAATAATGGAGAGGGATAAGTTCAAGAAGTACTTTCTACTTATTGCATTGTGTATGTACCTTGTTCCAGCCAGTGGGCACATGATGAACAGGAATTTCCTATCCATTGTTCAGAACCTTGACCGTATCCCATTCTGAGGACGTTGTCATGGAATTCAGGTGTTTTCTACTTTGGTAGCATAGACGTGTGCTATGAATGATCTAATTATCCTAGGATCTTCTTTGTAAAAGAGTTTCTTGGCCTGTACTTTATCTATAAAACGGTCGAGAGCTGTTGGTTTAGAGATAAATGAAGGAGTACCATGGGGGACGGGGAGAGGAGCAGCAGTAGCAGGCGTCGATTATGTGTGGTCATAGGTGAGGGCACATTGCGATGATTTTTTTGATAAAGGGTATTTTTATTGACTCAAAATATAGCCTCAAGAAACTATAACAGGCCTTTGCATAACTAAGATGCACAGAACCAAATATTAACAAACTTAAGGAAGATAAAAGCCGACATATCAGCAACTATAGTCATATAGATTCAACACTATGCCTATGTCGAAGGAGGTGGTGGACCAATCCGAAGACTATGCCGTCATCATGTTGGGTAAAGACATCTAATTACAGGTCTAACTGCATACATGTCGTTTGTACTTCATTCGGTGCAGTATACTGCCTTCTTCCTGGTTTATTAGTCCCCTTCGCATTTTTGTGTTAAATTTTGGTCTTAGATTTAACTAACAAAATATTAATGCATGTAACAAAAAATAATATCATTAAAAACTATGTTCAAATACGAACCAAAGGATATAATTTTTTGACATGCATTATTATTTTTTTAGTTAAATTTATGATCAAAAAATTTTATGTATAAAATACTAAAAAGACCAATAGATTAGGAGGGAGGTAGCAGTACAGGAAGCGAGAGCAAAAGAAAGAAAATGAGAGGTAAGGAAAGGTCGTTCGAGGGGCCACGATGGGGAAGAGAGCGGAACCACGCGACATGTGGCTGTGGAAGAGGCGACGCGTATCGCTCCCACCCAACGCAATCATCTTCCGATCCTACAAAATTTGGCCGGTGAGCGTAATAAATGAAACCGCGAACAGTACGCCGGACTAGTCGTCCTTGGATTCTCCTCGCCTTGGTCGAGAAATGGATCCCATCTTCCTCGCAGCGGCGGCGACGACATGGGTGCTGAACAAGCTGCTCGACCACCTCAAAGACGCTGCCATCCAAGCACTGCTGGGGTCGGAAGGTTTCAACAAGGATGTGAAGCATCTCGTCCACGAGCTGAGTCGAGCCAACCTCGTCCTTGGCTCCGTGACCGCCGGAGCCACCTCGGGGGTCATGATCGGGAACCAGGAGCTGGCGCGGCAGATCACGGAGGTCCTGGAACAGGCAGTCAAGCTGGCCAAGTACCTCGACAAGCTCCGGTACTATGATCTGGAGGAAAAGGTGCGTTTGTACTAGGCCTGAATTTGGGACAGTTAGTAGATTGGTGTATGCTGTTGGCAAGTCTCGACTCCATGCTCGATCGAGCTCACCTGTACGCGGTGAACAGAAATTTTCGACAAAGAACAGATTTTATCGACTTAAAATGAAGCAAATGATGATGAAACACAATGAAGCCAACGGTAGCTTTTATCGACTTAAGTGCATACGAATACAATAAACACGCATCCGGCCTCTTCATAGGTAGGATGCATGCATACACCCAAATGATGAAACGGAAATACATAAAAAATAATTCTGACCACAATTCCACATGGTTTTTTCTGTGTAAATATGAATTTTGGTACAAAAGTTCAGCCATTTCTAGTACAAGAGGCGTTTATTTAAACGCTTAAAGAATTAGAACAATTGAGACATCATTTAACGTCTCAGCTTGTAATACTCGATCGATTTGTAGTAATGCTAGTACCAGTATAAAATGCCTATCTCCTACTGGGCTAGGCCTGCTGGATCGACTTCTTTTCTTCTTCTATCTTCTATGACATAGTATTAGTAAATACCAAGCAAACTTCTCTCTAAAAAACAAGCAAACGTACACAAGGTATGGGCCCTTGCCGTGGCCGGGCCCTAGGCGGCTGCACTCGGAGCCTAGGCCCAGGGCCGATGATAGCGGCGGCTGTGACACCTACGGTTCACGGATGCCGTGGGACACAGAGGTTGGGACAAAAAGGGTACACAATTGGTTAAACACAAGAGGTTGCCCTCTACGCCCGACTTCCAAACAGGGCGCATAGCAACTTGCTCATCCGCAAACCCGCTAAAAACACAAATCAACGTCAAGATAGCATAGTTGGTCTGTGGAGCAGCAGCCCGTTTACATTGCGCCAACTGGATCGGGCAGGGCAGCGTGTTGAACGAGGCCAGGGTGCACGCTTTGGGATGACCGAAGATCTGGTTCGTTGGTGATGCAATCAGACGGTTGATGGCCTCAAAACACTAAGAAATGCATCTATCGTTTTAACTTTTAGGACCCTTAGTTTTCTTAAAAGGAATGGTAAAACTATGTGTAAGAATCCAGTTACTTCAAATTTGACGATGCCTTACCCCCCCCCCCCCCAACCCACCACCCACACACACCCAGCTCCCCATGTTATCTTGCAAAAAAAGTCGATCATAGTGTCCAACTATATAAAATTGTATTGTCTCCTTTTGTTGTAGAAATAAAAACTTTGTATCTCAGAGATAAGCTATGAGCCTTCAAAAGGTACACCAGCCATTGGTCCAGTGGCTAATTAGCTCATGTGATTGTACTCCTAGCCTACCAGGGTTAAAACTACAAGTGTTTCATGCCATATATGTCTCACTAATATGGATTAGTTTTTCAGTGCTTCGTCTAGACTATGATTGTTAGTTGTAGAAATCTAGCCATGAATTATTGTTCACAATCAAATATGTCCTAAGGAAAAGTTGAGGGAAAACCCGCCATCTTTCACAAAAAATAAACAACAAAAGAATAGCCATCTACTATGCCCTTCTATTTAAAAAAAATCATGTGCATTTTAAATACATTTTTAGGAAAATATAATCAAATTGGTCATAAAAAATAATGGTTTTTGTTGCACAATTTTAAACATAGGTTGGGTTTTTTTTTCTGTGCAGGGCATACTCGCTCTTATTTTTGAATGATTTTCTATAGGTGTTGATGTCATAACATGATGTACATCTATGATTGTTTCCATAAATTTGCCAAATGAACAAATAGATAAACCATAAACTCAAACTCAAACTCAATTACCCACCTTGGTATAAAAAATTAATTAACCCTTGCCATGATTATCACCTTGATTTTATTTGATTTGAAATTTTCTAGATGTAGAATTGCTCAATCAACATTAGTCTCAACTATAAAGTAGCAATATTAAGAGAGAGAGAGAGAGAGAGAGAGAGAGCATTTCGGGTTTTTTCTAGAGAGACAAGCGAGCTGCTATAGGTGTTCTTTTATTAAAAAAAAGTTCAAGTCATCAAAAAAGTGTTCATGTATTTTTTTTTCAACAAGTAATTTCAAATATGATTAAGCATTCCCTTAAAAATCTTATTAAGAATTTTAAAAAGTGTTTGCATATTTAGAGACAAAGTTTACACGTTTTTAGCATGTTAATGAAATTTTAAAACCAAGGTCATGAATTTTTAAAAGTGTTTCACATATCATGGTTCGTAAAAACATGCATTTTTAGAAAAATGTTCATCAACTTATAAAATGTTCATCGTATTTTAAACTATTTTCAAGTCATAAATAATATTCACGTAGTTCTTAAAAGTTATATTCGTGTGATTGTAAAAAAAAGTGCTCACGTCTTTAAAAAAACATTCATGTTGTTTTAAAAAGTGTTCACACACTTAAAAAAATATTCATCGTATTTAAAAAATACTTTCAAAAAGGAAATAGATAAACAAAAATAAAAAAGAAACGAAATGGAATACTAGAAAAAAATTGAACACAAGAACAAAAACTTATAAAAGGAAAAGGAAAAAAACAAAATAAACCAAAACTATATAAAATAAAATGGAAAAGGAAATAAGAAGTTTGAAATCTTATTAGTGGTTACCACTTTCCCTTGAGGAGGTTCGATAGGCGCTTTCGATTCCCCCCGCGGCCGCCGGCAAAACCATGAGTTCCTTCCCCCACCATCGGCCGTTCCGGCGGTAGGTTGGTGCGGGAACCCCAAATCTCTGCTCTGTTATGTATATGCGGTGTGGATATGGGTGTGCCACGCTGTCGTTTTGGAGTAGGTGGCGGCGGCATTCTGGCGATGTGTGTTCCCGAGCTCCTGCCTTCTTCGGCCAGTGGCCTCTCTGGCGGTCTAGTAGGGCTCGTGGAATTAGATTCTTGCTGCTCCGACGGAGAGACGGGGTTAGGGTTCCTTGGTCTGGTTGGCGTGGCAGGGCAGCGGTCACGCAGAAGATTTTGGTTTTGGGACTTCTTCCCTGCTTCACCAGCGCGGGCTTCATTGCTGATGAGAAGCATTCCGGATTTGCGTGCGTTCGCGATGGTCCAGATGCAGCAAAGTCTCCTTCTTTGGGATGTTGGTCCTTCAAGGACGGCTCGATGACTTCCTGTCCAGCAACTTACAGTCCGGCGGTTCATACATGGTTGGCTTGGCTCCGGGCGTGGACCGATGGTGTTGGCGGTGCGCCATCAGCCCATCCTGAAGGTGATGTTCGTGTTGTTCACATTAATACTTTTTTTTCTTGTTAGGGCTACTGTTGTAGTCTCGGCTTATTAGTTGTGATCTTCAGGCTCTTTTCGCAAAAATAAATAAACGGAAAAGGAGATTAAAAACTAAAACCATAAATAAAAAGAGTTAAAATCATAAATGAAAACAGAAAATTGAATAAAATACTCGGAACAAACTTCTGTTTTGAGGGCTAGACCCGGCACAAACGGAAAAGAAACCAGAATGAAAAAAAATGATGTATATCCGCTTGCTGGGTCGGCCTACTACATCATGTGCGTAAGCGTAAGTGGCCACGCAGTATCTTATTCTTCGCTTGTTGCAGAAACGCGAAACTATATGTCGCCTACTGTGACGGAGTATTGTCTCGCACTAGGATAGAGCCAGATGGCTGGCCTAATATGGCTCCTCGGGAGCGGATTTCAGGGAAGCTTCTATAACAGGTTTAGCGTGTATTTTTGTGTTCTCTATGGCGATTTTCATCTGTTTTTGTTGCGGTTTTCGGTTTTCCGCGTGTGTTTTACTGGTTTCCTAGCTTTCCTTTTTATTTTTATTTCCTATTTTCAGGTTGGTTTTCCATCTTTCTTTAATGGTTCTTTTTAAATATTTTTAATTTTTAAATACATGTTTACTTTTTCAATGCACGTTGTACATTTACTAAGCACACGTAATAGTTTTTTGATACACATTGAATGTTTTTAAAATACATGATTATCTCTTTTTGAAATACACGTTTGGATATTTTTTTCTTTGAATATCCGTTAAACATTTTTAAGCATATGTTGAATATTTTCAATGGTACAAATACTTTCTATATTAGGCAAACATTTTGTACAATGTATTATTTTTTTAACATTTCATGAAATTTTTTATTAAAATGCGTGGACATTTCTTTGAGTGGTATGAAATAGTTTTTTCATATTATACGAACATTTATTTACATTGTGCAGTTTTTGTTAACTTATCACGATTATTTTTTGGAATGTTTGAACAATTTTTAAATGTCAACTACGTTAAATTTAATGGTACAAAACATTTTCTAGACTTATGCATACAATATTTTACGTTGTATAAGCATTTATTGTGGATGTCATGAACATTTTTTGAAAGTGTGATTTTTCTAAATATCATGACTAGTTTTTTAACGGTACCAACACTTGTTTACAATGCATAAACATTTTTAAAATGTCAGAAAGTTTTTTTGAATGTATAAACATTTTTTAAAAGTTGCACGAATAGTTTTTAACTGTGGATGAAAAAAAATAATGTTTGATGAATTTATTTTAACATATAATTATCGAAATATGTATATGGCAACCGTGTGACAGATTGCGAAACTGCCACACGCATCCAGCACCGTCAGTTCCCTCCCGATCTCCTTCCTTCCCCGCACGTCCGCCCGATTTCTTTCCTTTCCCGCACGCCTCCCGATCTCCTTCCTTTCCCGCACGTCTTCCCCCACCTACCTCCTCCGATTTCTTTCCTTTCTCGCATGCCCTCCCCCCCGGCACACCCGCTCGTGCCTTCCTAATTTTCGTAATCGTCAATTATGGCCCACACGCCTTCCCGATTTTCGGCAAAAATAATGCTTGGACTAGGATTTGATCTCTGGTCTGCAGGTAATCAATAAAGGGAGCTAACCACCTCACCTATGACACTCATTGTTGAGCAAGCTAAGGGAAATACTGTTTTTGACATGTTCGTGGTAACTTTGATCATTGGGAATAAATTTGTTGAACCCGCCCCCCGGTAATTTCTGTAAATAGCACGATAACATTCACGCCATAGACCTGATAATTTAGATACAAACATCATGGTAACTTTAACCATTGGGGAAGACAAATGTGAAAAGATACCCGATAATTTATGTGTAAATAGATGGTAATATACGTAGCGCATATCTGATAACTGAGGTAGAAACACCATGGTAACTTTGACTGTAGGGATTTTTTTTGAAAAGATACTCCGGTATCTTCTGTGTAAATAGCACGGTAGTTTACCTCCCTCCCCTGGCATTTTCATGTGTAAATAGCATGAAAACATATGTACTGCGATAACTAAACACCATGATAAGTTTTTGACCCGTGGGGGGCGGGATTTGCTGAAACATACCCCTGATAAATTTTGTGTACATAGCATGATATTTTAAGCACTACGGGCTTGATAGGTTACCTAGAATCACCATGATAACTTTTTGTCCCGGTAAAAAGTTGTTCAAAACATCCCCAATATTTTTTGTGTAAATAACATGATAATATAAGCACTGCATAACCGATAACTTGCAATATAAACATGATGGTAACGTTTTTACCAAAGGAAACTAAGTTGTTAAAAACATACACTCGCCTCGCGCGTGGGCCTCTTGGATGAACATAACACATGGCGTGCCACCGGAAAGTCACATAATGTTTAGTGTCATGAGGGGCACACGTGCTATAGGCGTGATAAGTTACGCAAAAACATCGTGGTAATTTTTGACCTATGGAAAAAGCTACCGAAACACACCCAGGTTTTTAGGTGCAAGTACCATGATAATATACGAACTGTAGACCCGGTAACTCATGTACAATCCCTCATGGTAACTTTGAGCGGGGGGAGGTTGATGTACATATACCCTGATAACTTATGTGTAAGTACCACGGTATTTTACACATCGAAGACCTTATAATTTGTGTACAAAACACAGTGGTAACTTTGAAGGGATGTAGTTGTTGAAGCATAGACACCTGGTACGTTCTATGTAAATAGCACGGTAAGTTATGCAACACAGGCCTGATAACTTGCATACGAATACCATGGTAACTTTGTCCTGAGGAGAAATCATGTTGTAGACGTGAAGAAGTGGCAGTTTTCTCGGGGGTGGGCGCCCGAGATGTGCGGGAGAAGCAGGTTTCTCGGGCGAGCCTGCGGGGTCGTTTGGGAGGAGGCGAGGTCAAAGGACGAGGGATCGTGTGGTACTTTAAAATGAAAGAAGTAGAGGTGTGGCAGTTTTGCTTATATGGCACATGTGTGCCAAATATCACGGTCCTATAATTATAGTGGCATTTTCCATTTCAAAAATGTAAGTAAAAGTTTTTTAGGGGTAAAATATGTAAATGAAAGTAATAATAACAAAAAGGAGGCAACGCTCCTGCGCGCTGGGCCGGGCAATTAAGGAAGCATTTGAGGCGAGGGGATCTTCTGTCTCGCACGAAGCAAGACAAAGCGCTGCCCATTGTTAGAAATCGCTGTCGTGGGCTGAGCCAGCTAGCGATTTTGTCCTCCTGTTTTATCAGCGTTTTTTAAGGTTTTCTACCGGTCTTTCTTTTACATTTTTTCTTTATGTTTCGTTTCCTTTATTCATTTTATTGTTTTCTTTGTTTATTTTATTCTTGGAATTTTATTGAATTCATGAATATTTTAAAAGATTGTGAACATTTTTTAGATTCACAAATATTTTAAATTTGCGAGCATTTTTGAAGAATTCTTTAATATATTTTTATATTTTTTGAATTTTTTGTAATTGATAAATATTTAATATTAATGGGATTTTTTAGAATTCATGGACTTTTCGCAACAATACTTTTTTCAATCAGTCTGATAACTTTAGTCAGCTTTTCTGGAGCTAGGAGTTGTGGTTTCTCCAACTTGTTATTTTCTCGAGCGAACATCACCATATTTTGCTAGTACTAGTGGAAGCGGCATGTGGGTGCACTTATTTTGAGCCATCCTAGTTGTGTGATTTACTGATGTTTGTTGCTTAAGGCAATGGATAGGAGGATCTGACCGCTCACTATTGCCTGCACTTAGCGAAATATAGCATTTGCGCCATGAGGTCCCCCTTCATTTCCTTGGCGCAGTGGTAAAGGTGCTGCCTTGTGACCGTCACAGGTTCAAGTCCTGGAAACAGACTCTTGCAGAAATGTAGGGAAAGGTAGTCAGATTGCATCCTTTCATTGCATTTTGATAGACCTAACATTCACATTTCAAACAACATTTTTCTCCTTCGGTTCAGTGTGGTGCATCCTCTGCGCTTGTTGGTGCCAGCCGAGTACATCTCAGCTTTCTTGATGTTGATGCCGATTTGCTCTGTGAAATCAAAGTTTGTATTATCGATATGAAAAAAAAAGAGTTTTAATTCTAACACTTCCAATGTACGATGAACAGATACAAAAGATGAAACTGAAGGGCCGCAATCAGTTTACATCAACAATGAAATCTATGACTCAATCCAAGGGGAAATTGACAAGTTTTGAAATCAAAGACATAGGAAATACTGTGGAGAAGCTGCATAAGATCTGTGACAATGTTCACGCTGCTCTCTTGATTGAGAAACATGATAAACTGCTTGCAGCAATTCAAAACACAAGCACAAACATAGGCGCGGCAGTAGAATTCTTCACTGAATCCAAGTTGTTCCCGAGGAAGGAGGAGGCTGATGTTCTAAAACTAATTAGTGCAAGTAAATTCAGTGATCAAGAGCTTCTGGTTCTGCCAATAGTTGGTCATGGAGGTGTTGGGAAGACCACACTTGCTCGACTGGTGTACCATAACCCGCAAGTGGGAGCTGACTTCGCCATCAAGATCTGGGTCCATGTATCTGCTAATTTTGATGAAATCAAGCTCGCACAAGGGATTCTTGAAGAAATAGCACCTGCCTCGGAGTACGCAAACATCAAACATCTCAATGGGCTTCAACGTGTGATCAACAAATACTTGCACAAGAAAACATATTTGCTTGTTTTGGATGACATGTGGGAAGAGAGCGAGGCTCGCTGGGACAAACTGTTGGCTCCACTTAGATGTACAGATTCCAAGGGTAATGTGATTTTGATGACAACGCGGAAGTTGTCTGTTGCCAATATAACAAGCAAAGTGGAGGGACATATCAAGTTAGGTGGTATGAATGATGAAACATTTTGGCCCTTCTTCAAAAGATGCATATTTCGTGATGAGAATTATCAAGGAAACAATAAGCTTCAAGGAATCGGGAAAGAGATAGCCATCAAGCTGAAAGGAAATCCTTTAGCGGCTAAAAGTGTAGCCACACTTTTGAGGAGAAACCTTACTGAAGTTTACTGGAAACGTATTTTAAAAAGTGATGAATGGAAGTTATCAAATACAGTGGATGACATCATACCAGCACTAAAGCTCAGTTACAATCACCTCCCCTATCACCTTCAGCAGCTATTCTCATATTGTGCTATGTTTCCAAAAGGTTACAGATTTGAGAAGGAGCAGTTGATACGTATGTGGATTGCTCTTGGTTTTGTCATGGACGAGAGAAAGAAATTAGAAGATGCCGGAAGTGACAACTTTGATGATTTGGTAGACCGGAGCTTCTTTCAGAAAGATGAACAGCACTTCATCGTGCATGATTTAATGCATGATGTAGCCCAAGAAGTTTCAGTGCATGAATGCCTTCTTGTTGATGGCTCAGATTCTCTGAAGGTCTTCACATCCATTCGTCATGTGGGCATCTGGACTGAGTCGGTCTACAAGGATGAAATTATAGGACATCATAAAACCTTTGAAAAAAAGTTGGATGAAATTGAGAAAAAAGATATTCTGAAAACTTTGGAGAGTTTAATGCTTGTAGGTATATATGATGAAAAGATCTCTGAAAAGTTTGTAGGGGCTTTGGAGAAATTAAGTTATGTCCAGATACTTAAGTTATCAGCAATGCCCTTTAATGTTGACAGTTTGCTATCCAGTGTCCAAAATTTCATCCATCTTCGCTATTTAGAACTGAGGTACAGTTCAGACCAGCACAGACCTTTGCCTGAGGCTATATGTAAGCTCTACCACCTAATAGTATTGGACATCACACATTGGAGTGGTCTAAGTGATTTGCCTAAGTCTATCAGTAATCTCTTGAACCTACAATATCTGCTTGTTCCGGGGTCAGGATCATTGCACTCGAAGATATCAAGAGTTGGAGAACTTAAGCTTCTACAAGAGCTGCATGAATTTCAGGTTCAAAAAGGGAGTGACTTCAATATTTCGCAGCTGGAACACTTACAGGAGATCAAAGGGTCGCTTAGTATCCTTGGTCTTGAGAATGTCAAAGATAAGGCAGAGGCCAGCGGTGCAAGGATTGAAGATAAGGAACATCTAAGGACACTGTCACTCTCATGGGGAGAAAATAATGATGTTCAGAAAGAAGTGATCGAGGGTCTTCAACCACATGGTGACCTTGCGCATCTTCTTGTCATAAACTACGCCGGTGCTACTCCAACATGGTTGGGACGAAATTTCTCACTCGGCAATTTGGAAAGCCTCCAACTCCAAGACTGTACAGCAATGAAAACCCTGCCACCATTTGAGGAGCTGCCATACCTGAAGAAACTATCCTTGATTGGTATGTCCTCCCTGAAGGATGTTAAGATTGACTTCAATTGTTCTGAGCTAAGTGAAGTTGAAATAATGACGTGTTCAGCTTTAACAACCATAAGGCTCCACTCATGCAAGGCATTGACCAACTTAACCATCAAAGATTGTGGGGCACTATCTTGCTTGAAAGGCTTGCCATCCTCTGGTCAGGTGGAGTATAATATCAAAGGATGCCCTCAACTTCAAGCTGATACCATCTCCAGTTGATATGTTTGTTGGCAAAGCACTCCAAAGGCAATCTGTAAGCATACGGTATACCTTCCCTATACCACCTTCTGGCAAAACAAAATTTATTAACATATATAAGACATAGTCCCATGTTCATTTATTTCCCTACTTCTTACAAGACTAAATGTGCTTTGCATTAGTACTCCCTCCGTCCCAAAATAAGTGTCTCAACTCTAATACAACTTTGTACTAAAGTTGGTACAAATTTGAGACACTTATTTTGGGACAGAGGGAGTACAAGACTCAGCAATATAGCTCCAATTTTTTTTCTGCACTTATATCATTCCTGATTATTTAGTGGATATTTTTTATTGCAAAACATATTTCCTTCAGTTTAGTATAAAGGTCCCTTTGGGAGTAATTTCCCTTCGAATTAATTCACTTAGGAGCAAGCAATTTTCAAAACTACACGCAATTGCTCCATTCAGTTTGGAGATCTTGTGCGGCTGCAGAGACATGGCATGAATGATGAGTGGCAACAATGTTTCAGTTGCAGTGTGAAGTATCAAGTTGTGCATCGCAGGATTTTGAAAAAATTTCTGCAGATAATCAACCGATTCAATGTCTAAAAGATCCCCTACTGGATTTCATCGTTTTAATTTGCAAGTATTTCAAGGAATCTCAGTTGATTTACTTGACATGACATGAATATACACTGATAGTTCTTAGCTCCCGATGTTATCTACCCATATCAATTTAAGGAATTCAGGTGCATTTTTTTCCCCTTTAGTGATCTCAAGGTGTGTTTTCAGGATAAGGAAACTGGGAGAGAACCTGGGGTGAGAGGAACACCGGCATTATGGATTCAGAAGCAGTCTCGAGTTGCCGGTGCTGTGGTTTTTGGTCTTCTTGTTGTTGTCGAGTATACTACTGTGCTTCGTTGCCTTTTTTCTGTACAAGAGTGCGTGCGGAGAAACTTGTGTCAGGTGCATGAACACAAAAAAATCATATATGCCGTCCAAATAAGTAGAGTTCGTGCGCCATGTACCTCAATTATGCAATGGCTTTCACATGCGAATGCGTTACGATTACGCATTGTCTTGCCGCTCGGACCGGATGTTTTGCATAACAATTACAGTAATAAATGGATTGGTGTGTGCTCTTTGTCGCTTGACCCACCGGCCGCTGCATTCTGCCGAACAATCTCTCGTCCGGTGCCCTGTATTAGTTCGGAATCTCACCGTTTTAGGCAGGGGTTCTCCCAGCGAGAGGGATCTAGAGGAGCGAGGAGGGGCAAGGAAGGAACTCACCGCCGTGCCGGTGTGGTTCGGCCAAGCGAGGTCGCCGTCGCCGGAGGGCGAGGTGGCGAGTGGCAGGTCCCTCTCTGAATCCGACCCGCCGCTTCAGGCAGCAACCCGGGGATTGGCGGGGAGGAGACGGACGAGAGGAGACGGACGAGAGGAGACGAGTGGATTCGACTCACCAGTGCAACCGGAACAGTGTTCCGGCAGGGGTGGGGCGACTGGCCGGCGGCGGCGCTCGAGCTGGCAAGGATGGGGACACGACGGCGACGACGAGCTGGCGACGGCCCGCCGAGGGAGCTTGGCGGCGCCGGCCGCGTGGGCTTGTGGTATGGCAGGCGTTGTGGGCTGCTCTCTACATACCCCTCCTGTAATATGGGCCGGTACATCTTTCAGATGTCCAAACAGTTGTATACTCCTTACTTACTCAATAACTAGCCACTTTGGTGAAATGGAATAAGCAGAATTTGCTCAAGAAATAATGTGTTTGACAGTAAAATTTTCTTTGAATGATCGCAAGGTTCAAACAGTTCTATCGAACAGAAAGTATTTCAAAGAATATGACCACATTGTAATCGTGTATTAACCTATGCCAATATGGTAAAAGTGGGGCCTACAAAACAAACTGCAATGACAAAGTTAGCATAGCTCCAAAAATTACTACTGTGTAAGGTCAAAGCTTCAATCTTTACCCTGTGCATGGAGGCCCTCTACTATTATCAGAACAATTAATACTTGGAAGGATTGCCGTATAATCTCCTACATAATAATTAAAATTATATAGGCTGCACAGAAGAATTCATTCGGGAAATAACTCATACTCTGAGATATGAGTATTAGAAATATACCAACACCTAGGCACTTTTGTCATCTTGTTGTAGATTGTGATCCGGTGGTGAATATGTGTTGATAGATCAGTTTCCAAGGCAGCTTGTGTGATTTCTAAGCCTTCAAAAACCATAATATCAGGATACCTAGGATTACAATTATTTCTCAAAATAAAGAGGAGCCTTACTGCCTTAAGCTTTCTATTATGGACAATGATTCTTAAAACTCTACAAAACCTCAGATAAAAAATAAATACTTCTGTAATTAGACACAAAATAAAGAGGAGCCTTACTGCCTCAGGATTTTTGTTTCGTATAAATGAATTCCATATCTGATCCTCCCAGTTGCCTGTTGACTATACTACCCTGCAACAATATTTTCCTAGACTGGTCATAGAATGGGAACTCCCAAATATCTAATAATATCTAACACAATAAATCGACCAACAAGCATCAACAACCCCCAAATCATACCTATCGAACCAGAGCTCAGTGGTGGTCTGTGGTTGTGTTCATGGCCACTGGTAGAGGAAGAGCAGCCACCCTTGCCGCGCTGGTCCCCTCGCCGCTGTCCCCCGGATGGATTCCCGCGGCCCGCTCTTGTTGTCGCTGCAGTCCTCTTCGAAGGGCATCTCCTTGTGGTAGATGCATCACTTTACGCGTGCTCTTGTGGCTGAGGAACTGGTTGTCGACGGTCCCCTCCGTCCATGACACTTCTTTTTTGCCGAGCTTCAGGCAAAGAACCACCGTCTCAGGTGGCGGCAGAGCAGCCAGGGGGCGGAGGAGGAAGGGGAGGGGTCGGTCGTCATGGTCACGGATCCGGATGACGACGATGGAGGCAGCCCATGGTCGGCGTGGGGAGGGCCGCGGAGGAGGTCATCGAGGCGGCGTAGAGGGGCTATAGCGGCTGTTGGACGAGCACGCGTGGGCAAGCACAGCGCGAGGTGGTGCCGAGGATGGCGAGCGACGGCTGATGAGACGAGGGGCAGGATGCATGGGATTAGAGGCGGTGCTCGCGCTAAAGGTAGAGGGATGTGCTGCGTGTGTGTGTTGTGGGCTTTGCTGGACTTGGCCCATGTGCGGGGAGTCAACCACACGAAACGAACGAACGAAACGAGGACCGAACGGACCATCACGACAGCAGACTCCTTCATTAGGAGTAGAAAAAAAGTAATACTTCCACAATTAGATTTGTTTGTCATGATTTACTTGTTAATTTTCTTAAAATCCTTTATTTGTTTCCTAAAGCAAATTGCATTAATGAGAGAGATCGGTTGATTTGGATAAGTTAGGAAAGTTAGATCCGTGATCTTTTGTATGTTTGGGAAGTGATGATGTTTTAAAGAAAATAGTGGAGTAAAAAATAAACCAATTGATAAGAAAACCCGTGGGAGGGGGTGGTGGGAGGTGGGAGGAAAAAAAAGCGGACGAAAATAAAACCGGAGTACCAGGCTACCAACTGCTCCATTAGGAGTAGAGATAATAATAATAATTGTATACTGCTCACTCCTCAGGGCCTTCTCCCACTCTCTTACATTTCCATAAGAGTGTGAAGAAAATCTATACACATAAGTCATAAAAACATGTCCTAAAAAGAGGCATCTAAACATACGCTAGAAAAGAAGTCATAAAAACATGGCCGTAAAAATGCTGAATTCTAAAAAAAACTCTGAACTACATATAATAATAATAATAATAATAATAATAATCAGATTGCTTAATGGGGTTGTATATATGATCTAAAAAAACCATACTGCTATGAGAAAAACTCTACATATGAAATGGGATCTTTTTTAACAATGTACTCCTTTCAAACAACCGTTTTGATAATTTAACCACTATTTATTAATCAATTTATAAAATTCCATAAATTAAGAGATTATGGGCGTTTCTACAGACACAAATACTTAAACTATATTGAGAGGGGAAGTTTTAGATGTTCTACCGAAAGTGTCCTTCTCGGCTCGAGCTCATATGAGCTCAAGTGAATAGTAAAATCCAAAAATAAAATTGAAAACAAATCCAAAAAGTTGTGAATTGTTTTGGTGACAAACTTTGACAAATGTTTTCAATGCCTGTTAAGTTTCAATATGAAATGACATTCGTAGAAGTCATAAAAAAACAAAATCGATACTCAAAAAGGTTATTTTTGGAGTGCTGGTTCTTTTTGCCATAGCTTCCACGAATGCATGGTGAAACTTTGCAAGTATTTAAAACATTTGTCAAATTTTGCCACATTTTTTCTTCAGTTTTTCTTACTTTTTCGAATTTTACTGTTCAACAGAGCTCATATGAGCCCGAGCTTAGTTAATCCCCATCCATGTTTTACTAGACTTATTATGTCCAAAACATCAACTACATGGGTCTAAAGAGCAAAATTGTAGGTGGCAATTTTAGAATTGAAAAAAATAGAACCTTAATTGAACATATTTTTAAAGAAGAACAAATAATTGAGTTTTATTTAGGTTTAACCATTTAAGACACAAAAATAACATATGTATAATGAAACATTAGATGGAAGATTAAGATCAACGAATTTGGTATATGAGAAAAACTTATACCAACAATTGCACTACAAATGAAGCAGGGTTGTATCAGGATTTAATTTTTGATGGGCTCAACGGCTACCTAGTCTGTGCCACGATGCGCTCATTTGAATGATGTACCAGCAGCTTCACCAATCGGCTTCGAGTTCGACTCCACCTTGCGATCTTACTCTACGTCGACTTAGACTCCACTTTGCAATCTCACGCCGACTTTGAACTCTGCCTCGCAACCTTAACCCGTTTGGATTTTGATTTCATCATGCAACCCTAATACTTGTTGATTTCAACTCCACCTCACAAACTTAGCAGTGAGATTTATGGTGTTTCTTGTAGGTGACTCTAACCCTAGAAAAAAATCTTTATTTTACACCCTACCAAAAACTATGCCGGAGTATCAAAGCATAAATAGAAATTAGTAATTGGTGTATCATCCTCCGGCGGATAAAAAACCCACCTTTCCCACCTCGCTCGCCGCCAGAGAGACGCAAACGGTCACCGCCGCCGACCGAGCGGCCGCCCCGCCCCGCAGCTAAACCCCGCACTAAACCCTAGCCAGAAAACCCCCGCCGCCGAAGCCGCCGCCGCGCCGCCAGCCCCCGGCCTCGGCATGGAGGGGGAGCCGCCCCCCAGCGCCGCCGCCTCCGCCTCCGCCGCCTGCTCCGGCTCCGGCCCCGGCGGCGGCGGCGGCGGGGAGAAGGGCGCCCCGTGCCAGGAGTGCGGGGAGCAGCCGTGGAAGTACCGGTGCCCGGGCTGCTCCCGCCTCACCTGCAGCCTCCCCTGCGTGCAGGCCCACAAGCGCCGCACCGCCTGCTCCGGCAAGCGCCCCCGCACCGTCCCCGTCCCGCTCGCCCAGTTCGACGACAACCAGCTCCTCTCCGGTACCCTCCTCCCAATTCCTAGAACAGATTCGTCCCTCGACCCTCGGTCGCCGTGGCTTCCATCCATGCTGACCGTCCCCTGTTTTCTCTGCGTGCAGATTACAACTTGCTGGAGGAGACGAGCATGGTCAGGGAGTCGGCCCACAGGCTGCTCGGCGGCTTCGGCCGCAACTTCGGCTGCGGCTTCGAGGGACGCCATGGCGCCCAGCTGCCGCCGTGGCTCTCCTTCCTCCGCAAGGCCGCAGAGCGCCGGGGCGTCCAGCTCGCCTTCCAACCCACTGGCATGACCAGGAGGGAGCAGAACCGCTCGCGGCACGACAGGAGGTATATCTTACTGCTGCTCTTTCGATCGATCGATCCTGTCTATCGCTATATGATGACGGTGATGATATATTACTCAAGCAAGTTGATTTTGTGTCAATAACTGTTGACTGAAACTGAAGATACTGAAAGCAAATGGATGCTGTCGAGAAGTGAATGCTCTCTATCTTGTTTGAGTTGTTGCTTTGCCTATGTATTCAGTAATCATCTACTTGTTGACATCATTGCGTACGTCTGATGCATGTTGCCAAGGCCGACCCCCAAAATTTGGGTCCTGGTGATGTACTACTCCCTCCGTTTCTAAATATAAGCCTTTTTAGAGATTTCAAGACGGACTACATACGGATGTATATAGACATATTTTACAGTGTAGATTCACTCATTTTGCTCCGTATGTAGCCCATATTGGAATCTCTAAAAGGGCTTATATTTAGGAACGGAGGGCGTATAAGAAAGTCAATTACTCCCTCTGTCCACTTTTATAAGACGTTTAGACAGTTCAGACAGTGCCCAAAACAGTTCAAGGTCAGCTGTCTAAAACGTCTTATAAAAGAACGGAGGGAGTAAAGTATTTTTCATTGACCATTTGTAGCAGTATAGATTTCTCAAAGGATTAAACGAAAATCTCCTATGTCTAGAACTAGAAGACATCTTAGAGAATTAGGATACAGAAGGATGCACAACTTCAGGAGAGAACAACCAATTAACTAAAGAACAGGACTTCCTTAAAAAAGAAACTAAAGAACAGAGGGGCAAGAGAAGAGACGAAACAACCTTCGGCAGTCTGGCTGTTGAATGAGGCTGATACAGACCATGAGACAGCAACGCTTGGGTCTCTGATTGCTCTGTGCCGCGACCACAGACCAAGCAGTGAAACATGACTCTGATTGTTCAGATTTCCTGAAGGGAGGATTGAATGTAAAATCAGTAGGAAAACCCCTAATTTATATTTTGCAGTTTAACGAATCTGCAGCCCACTGCCATCGACACCTCTCTTCTCAGGAAAGTGAGAAGCCATCGGAGGAGATAGAGCAAGGGTACGGGGCGTCCAAGAGTTAATTTCCAGCTATTTAATTTGGAGAGATCTGATTTGCCACTGACCTGGGGCGAGTCAAGGAAGGGAGAACTTGATGCGCTATGTAAACTGCCTCTAGAGCTCTCCTGCGTGTGAATGTGATAGAAAGAGATGAGAGAGAGACAATAGTTGGGCCATGGGCCTGGGTTGGTGGTTTGGTTCCCTGGTTAGCTCATGTCTTTTTCTCTTTATAGTTCAACAAACTGATTAATCTTTAATCTCTTAATCAGAACTGATGACACTTAAAAGAATTGCCTAAGTGCAGCTCTGGGGTGGCCACTGGCCCCCCAGCCGTAGCCTAATTACTGAAGGGAAACAAATTTAGAGGGTTAAATTAAGGAGAGCTTAGCCATTTGGCCCCCCAATGATGTGTATTTCTTGTTCGCCCCCCCCCCCCCCCCCCCCCCCCCCCTGATCTTGTGCTAGCTCCGCCACTAGGTGGGGGGGGGGGGGGCTGTGCAGCTGCTCCAGTTGCACCGGTGGATGTATGGGCCTGCATGTTGCTCAACAACTTTTGCTACTCGGAAGTTCGGCACGTTTGCTCTAGGGTCCTTGATTGCTGTGGTTCATGTCATACTTAATGTGATTATGATTCAGTTTGGCCTTTGCATGATTCCATGGTTAGGCGCTTCGACTCACAACTGATAAGTTTTCCATGCAAGTTTGTCCTCTCCTTGCTATTTAGGCAATAACACAACCACTGTCAGCACGGTGGCTACAACATGTTGAGAATGAATATACAATGTTTTATTTTGTTAATAATTTGTGCAAGCATCCTATGCCTAAATACATTTGAATGAACCTTACCAGTAGTATCACTCCTCCTCCTTATGTGTAAATATCTCTTTTCAGAAGTGACTGCATATACTGGACAGTCGAGTGGAAGTTCAATTCAACAGATATTGTCCTAACTGACGACCAGTAAGTTTTCTAATCTATCAGCATGGAATGTCTCCTCCTGTTTTTCCTGTTTGCAATCCTTATTAGTTTAGCACCATTTCAAGATGATTAGAGATACATGTAAAAGCTACTCCCTCCGATCCATATTAATTGTCGCTGATTTAGTACAAGAGTACTTAAAATTTCTGAAATAGTTGCTCTGTATGTTATGGAGATGATCTATCATTTTCAAACTTCTTATGCCACATATTTTCTGATTCTGCACTTGCTTAGTACTACCAAACATTTGGAAGCAGAGCTAAACATTCATATACATGCTGCGCTAGTTAGCTTGATCCACACATAAATATAGAATCTTCCGTTCCTTCAACGCTCATTATGCCTTCTTTTCCAGGACAGACGAGAATGCAAGCTTGCTATCTTTATTGGAAAAGCATCTGACTCCTTCCCCTTGGAAGGACCAGCTTACGCCATATCGCAATACTGAATTGCGTGATTTGAAACTGTTCATTCAGAAGTCTGCCAAGGTACTGCAGTCAAGTTACCATGTGTCTTCTGCGGTTATTGATCTTTGCTCTACATTTGCATTAGAATGACTTCTTGTTTTAACATTGCTGTAGAATTCAAAGTCGCCACACCGTCAACTCAATATAGAAGAGCCCTTGCGCCCCCAACTGAGGGGCACTCTTATTGTCGAGTACCCAACTATCAATGTCTTCCTTCCATCAGATAGTTACGAGTTTCAAGTCGAGAAACCTGCAAACAAGATTAGCAGAAATGAGCAGCCCCCTGGCAGCTTGAATGATAGCCCCCCTATAGAAGGCACTGAGTTTCAGGAGGAAGAAATAGAGGAAGGCGAGTTGTCTCCAGAGACGCAGGTTATTGATCTCAAGGATTCTGGACCGTCACGTACCACAAATCTTTCTCAAGTGAAGGTTACGAGTGAACCTAAGATGGATAGCATGCCGTCGTATGTCCACGGTCTGGCATTCGGTGGTAAACAGGGGGAAGTTGATCAACATAGCAAGATGGCATTGAATACAACTCCTGGGGCTCCCAAGGCTAAATCCTGCATGAAAGTCTACCCAGTGGACTTGGACGAAGGAGTTGAAGGTGGGACCTTAGAGGGGCAGGTTATTGACCTCAAGAACCATGCAGCTTCAGATCCTGGCAATATTGGTCCACCCAAAGATACGAAAACACCTGACACAGATCGCAAGATAGATTCTTCAGTGCTGTCTCCCATCAGTACTCTAGCATCTGAGGTCTCGAGTCATCCTCAGGAAGAAGAAGACAACCAAGAAAGCAAGCTGGCGCCAACCACAACCCCTGAAGCTCTGAAGAGGAGGTCTCTGACCAAAGTCTACCCACTGGACACCGACGACACTCAAGGGCTGCTGCTGCTCTCAGAGCTGCCCAGCGTGGAGTTCGAGCAGGAGATGGGAGACGCCTACGAGGAGCTGTTTGGGGACATGAACCCCGACGACTTCCTCGACTTCGATCTTGGGATGATGGACGTGGACGGATCTGGCGAAATGAGGTCCCCGTTGAAGCTCTGGGACGACCTGGACTTGGAGGAAGGCGAGATCCCCTCGCAGCTCTGAAGAAGAAACCTGGGTGCTCGGAACTCGACATGAGAGCTTGGAATCCGGTTGGTTATGCAGTCGCTTTGCCCGGAGTGTTCTGGAACAACACTCCCATGTGGGGCAAGTTATAGACCCCAAGCATTGGCATTAGTACCACCTCAGGTGCTATTTATTCGTTGTTGTTTTTCTCTTGGTTCCGGTTGTCGTCGGGACGGCATGGAGTTGTATTTCGAGTTTTGATCTTGTTTGCTGCTCCTTGTAGCTGCAGAAATTTTGAGGTTGTAACTCTGCAGCTGCAAGGCCTGTCAAGCAAGCGGTAGTCATGAACTGTAGCCGGCGGTCGGTTTATCGATCGGAGTTGTGTGTAAAATGCCGTCCTGCAAAAGCTGTGATGTTATCTATGAACGCATCATCAATCTGTTGCTGATCAGATAGATATATTTTGTTCTTTGTTCACCATTGCTGAACCTGCAGTTTGCATAGCCTTAACTGAAGCATGTTCAGGCTACGCTGGTCTGGTGTCTGTTGCCCGCGAAGGGATTTCTTTTTTTTGAATGGAGGCAAAAGCTTTGCCTCATCCATTAAGTAAAAGAGAATAGAGTTTGTTACAAGACACCTAAATACACGACATGAGGATTACTCTCGCGAAATAAAAGATCCTAGCTTCTTTGCACCGGCGATGACCCAAAGTTGGCCTCGGTAGAGGAGGAGGAAAGTAAGATTGACGGTGGAGCACTCTTATGTTTGAAAACTCTTGCGTTTCGCTTGCTTCATATTGTTCATGAGACAAATCATGATGAGGGAGGCATTGGCTTATCGTTTTGGCGTGCCGTCGGCACCGAGTCGAGCAAGGGCCAAGCGGATGTGCCAAGCCCGAGTACGAGGAATTTTTCAATGACCAAAGACCAAAAGCCGCTGGGTGTAGCGACACTTGTAGAGGAGATGAGATCCGCATTCTTGCACCCTCTTGCAAAGAGGGCAAAGATCACATTTAGCCACCCTCGCTTTGCCAATCTATCTGCTGTCCAATTTCTATCTTGAAGGGCTAACCAAGCAAAAAAAAAAAAGACTTTTGGAGGTGCCCGAACCTTCCAAACCATCATGAATATCCATGGATGAAAGGACCATTCCTAGGAATCGCATCTTGTATGTGAATGCTGCCAAACCCCTAAAAAAATGTGGATGCCCTGAGTATCGCCCACTAAATCCTATATTTTCATAGGATTTCATCCTTGATGAGCTCGTCAAGATGGACCTCATTTAGTCATTTAGTAGGAAACGTGTGAGTGAGCCGGGAACTGCAAAAAGTGTCTTTATAGTACAAATATATAATTTTTTTCAAAATGCATCTACTTTCGAGATATTCGTCTGATATCTCCAACGGAATAATAAAAAGGAAAGAAATGAAAAAGTAGTAACGTAAAGGGAATTACTATCCTACACGAAAAGAAGGGCTAGCTGGGTTCCTGAGGCGCATCGCATCGCATCGGCCGAACCAAAATTCTATCACGCGACCCCGGCAAGGCGAACCACCAGGCGGTGGCGGCGTATCGGCAACCCACAGCACACCCATGGCGGCGGCGGAGGGCGGCGGCGGCGGAGGCGGGGGGAAGGTGTCGTTCAAGGTGATCCTCACCTCCGACCCCAAGCTCCCCTTCAAAGTGTGAGTACAGATCCCCCCTCTTCCTCCTCCCCCCACCCCTCCTCGGGCCAGATCTCGTCCTGATCCGCGTGTTTCGTGCGGTGGCCTCGCAGGTTCAGCGTGCCGGAGGCGGCGCCCTTCACCGCGGTGCTCAAGTTCGCCGCAGAGGAGTTCAAGGTCCCGCCCCAGACCAGCGCCATCATCACCAACGGTACGCCCCCCCGCCTCCGCCCCTCCGCGCGGCCTCCCGTCGGATTCCGTCGGGATCCTAGTGCTCTTGGTTGCTCTGATGCGATTTGGATTAGGTGTGTCACCTGAGTCTATCAGGTTGCGATTTTACCGGGCAAGTGATGGCCCGTGGTTTCTCTGCGCCACTTCTTCCGCTTGGTGGGATGGGATCTATCTTTATGTTGGAATGATTGATAGCATAGGTGTTCTGTAGGTTCAAATATGCCTGTCAATTGGAGAAAACAAGAGTTTAATTTGAATTGTTGACGCAGTTGAGGAATTCAGTGGGAAGTCTGTATGTCTGTGGAAACAGGGAAATGCATAGCACGGTTTCAACATGTAGTCTGATCCAGACAGATAGGTTACTCATCTGTTCCGGCTTTGGCAAGCCAAGTGGTGATTCCATAGGGTGACTTGAGGCTTTCTGCGGACGTTTTTCACCGTTTCTGAGATATGGATAGCGCGAGTAGGAGCCCTTGTGATTTTATTCTTGCTTCCCAGGGCATGCCCGAGGTTTAACAGTGATAGTTGGCGTTCATGGCCCTATTTTCTTAGCCTTATGAGATGCTCAGCGGTGATTTGTAATGTTTCAGCTTTTTCACCTAGACACAGCCACCACATATTTTTGGGCACCTAGCGTTTGATGATTGAGCCTACCATATATACCTTATCATTTTTATGATGATGTAGTGCTTAGGAATATGACCAATGGTCCTTGGACTTTTCCAGTGAATTCATGTGTCATAATCGCCTTGGGTAACAGGAATTTTTAGCCCATCAAAGATGGAATTCTAGATCAGCATTCAAGGATGTGTTATTTCCCGACTTGTATCTTTGTACTCTGCTGAAAACCTGCAGTATAGTTTTGAACTGTTAGTTTTGTTGCCTTTTGGTGGGTGGTGGTCAGGGCTAACATACTAACATGAACCATTTTTAACTTCTTATATAATGCAGTCATCATTTGACTATGAGCTCTCAAGCTTGTGTGACAAGCTTCAGATGGTTACAGCAGAAATATGTTTGTCCCTTATTATTTTGCTTGTTTGTTTGACATACATAATGTTCTTACTTTGACTAACATTGCTTTTCCCCTTTGCAGATGGAGTAGGCATCAACCCACAGCAAAGTGCAGGTACTATTTGCAGATACCCTTGCAGCCTTGCTTACAATATATTTTCCAGTTCTATTCCTAACATGCAACAGTGTTCTGTTAACTACAATATATTTTCCATGGAAAAAATTTGAGTTACTGGACTAAGTGAGTTGTCTAGGCTATTCAAGATTGATTGAACTGTTTGAGGTCACTAATTTTTTGCATGTTCATATGAGCCATTCGATTTGTGCTGGTCTGCTGGCTCTGAATTTTGCTACTTAGAACTTAAATAAGGTGGCCAGCTTGATTGTAAAATGGAGTATACTTGATAAGCTTAATAGCCTTGTACTTCTCTCTTTCTCAGAACATAGGTCTCTCTAACCTAAGATATTTATCTTCAGGACACTCACTGCCCTTCTCTTTAGCTTGATTAACTCTGAGCCGCCTTCTGGAGCTTGCATATCGTATGCCATATATTTAATACTTTTTTTAATCTTAGTCTAGTCAATATGACACCACTTCCCTATGTCAATCTGCCCCTTCTCTTCCATGTCCGCTGATGTAAAACTATTGTTAATTTTGCAGGCAACGTGTTCTTGAAGCATGGCTCGGAGCTGCGCCTCATTCCCCGCGACAGAGTTGGAGCGACGGTGCCGTCTTTCTAGTCGTCATTGTTAGAGTCAACAATGAATGAAGGAACCTATATAACAGGAATAAAGGCATGTCGATGCTCGGTTGTATAATGGATGTAACTTTGTTGAGAGTAATTTACCATCAACAGCCAGCCAGCCCTATGATTGACAGGATGAATATAGCTTGCCAGACAGTGCCATGTGTTGCTGTCTTTGTTTGCAGCCCCTGATTTCCTGGTAATGCTCTTAAAAATCAGGGAGCGTCTGCTTCGAGAGAGGAAAATACACCTGGCACACCAGTGCTGGTCTTCTGGATATCTCATTTGTTTCTGAGGAGAAAATTGCCCCTGCCTTCTTGTGTTTCTGGGATGCCTTTGCCCCTTGTGGGGCATCAGCTAGGTCGTGCACTGTGACTGTTGCAAGGAGCAGAGAATACATGTGTCGATGTGCTGTGGCATGGGGAGGTCGAACTGCTGGCAAGAGGCAATGACGTCCTATGCAGCAGAATTGCTTGCTGTGAAGCCCAAAATGACATGTTTGCGTCAATGATCCCCTTGCCTGTGCAGAATCGATATGATTATAATTTTCTGTTTAATTAGAAGCCCAAGCTCTGCCCCCTCGCAAGCATGGCGGCTCCTGCCATACGAACCAGCACCCTGATTCTCTGCGTGCAGATTATAAATGCTACCCCAATGGCAGCACCGTTGGACACGGTTTTCACTGGGAAGACTCTGTCGACGTGGCATGGCATAGAATTGCTCAATAAAGAGACTATTTGGTGAGTGGGGAACGGTGCGAACATTTGGGCTGGGCGTGACCCCTGGATATCAAGAGACCTCCATCTGCTAACTGTCAGTCCATCATCACCCCTCGCAGCACTGCTATACACACCATGTCAATCAAGCCGTTGGTGTTTGGAAGCAACATCCACAACACCGTCCGATTATGTGTCGTGGAAGTAACTGTGTTGTTTCTCTCCTGTCCTGCCCACAGGGCCATGCCTCCGATGGCCACCAGAAAGGTCCGCAGAGCTTGTGCAAGGCATCCCACATTGTCGCCAGACTGCACAAACCGCATCCTCCCGGCGAGAGCTAACATAATTTGCAGCAAAACAGCTAACGGGAAGACCAAAGTAAAAGGGCCGTCGTGGCAGTGATTTTGGGCCCGAAATGCTGCCATGGCATGATTATTCCCGTGCTTCGCGGGATAGGGTTCAAGTGGCAGTACATGAATGATGCTGTGAGACTCAATTTTTGTCGGATGCCCGACAACTCCTTGGTTGTGTAGATGGGCTAGAGGTCTGAGATTGTGTCCATGTAGAAAGGCTTCTCTCTCGCCCTTTCACTGTACTAGATGACCCGTTGCGCCAATGGCGCAAAGGCCGAATGCAAGCCATGTATTGGAAGAGTGTGCATTAAAATATGTAGACACAGAATGGAATATATGAAAATAAGTACGAATTGATGATAGATAGATGGTTCATGATGATACATGTTTTCTAAGATCCAAACCAAGAGTTATCTAAAAAAAATTAATTAAAATAGTTTGACACGTCTAAGTCATACTCCATGCTATATCTCAGAGTCGTGTGTTATTTACAAACTCTAGTAAAAGATTAGTGAATTTCAGGATTTCATATCACCGGCTTACAGTTCAAACCCAAACTCGGGGCATATTTGAATTCAAATCTGAAAAAGGGTAGTCAAATACTCCTGAAAAGTCTTGGACATTTTCACATAGTTATATTATATAGTAGTAGCATTTTCATTTTTTTCATTTTTTCATTTTTCTTTCAACCTCTCCCTTTGCTGCTGACCAATGGGTCCCTCTGGCGAACCCACCAGTCAACTCTGTGCCCCTTCACGTTTTACCCCTACTCCACTACCTCCCTCCTCAATCCATTTCCTCTTCCTCCTGGATCTTCCTTCTAGTCGAGCTCGTCGGGGACGCCGCTGCTCACCGCTACAACTCCAGCCGTAGGAACGGGCGGGATCCACCATCCCTCTGCCCAGCTCGACGTCCACGCCCCAGGGTCCAACATGCAGGCCCGCTGGACGCCGCCGTGAATCGCCTCATTTTTTCAGTGAGTTCTTGATCCTAGGTAGTTTCCCTAACTTTGTTCAGCTCCGGTCGTCGTTCTGATTCGATTCTTGGACACCGAGCATGCATCAAACTTTTGGACCAAGGCCGCCTTCCTCTGTTTCGTCAGCTGTCGTTGTGACGGCGCCCGTGTCTCCTTTGGACCAAGGATTCAAAGCCGCGGGTCTCTCCTACTTCTTCCTCGACACTAACTGCCATTGCTGCCGTCATCTCCGGCCTCGCCACGAACAACAGGGTGAGAAGCGGCCACTGCCTTCTCGTGCCTTCTTTTCTTTGTCAGCGTCGTTTTTTCTCATTCTGGCCGTCGCTGGACATGGTTGTGGCGAAGCCTCCTGAGACCATTTTGGTCCGAGCCATCATGGTTAGGCCAAGAGCTTGTTGCTGCTCGCTTTTGCTGCTTGCCGCTGCTACTTCTGCTGTGACCCATTACGCCGATGGCGCAAATGACGATAGTGAAGCAAGTTTTTAAACCATGAAAATTAGAATCTTCAGAGACCGATCAGTAAATAATTGAACCATAAGGAAATAGATATTTAGGTAAGATGTTAATACATGGCATTATATATTACATTCAAGGAAGTTTCAAAGGCCAAAAGAAAGGCTTGAGATCAGTTCAACTACATAGACATAGATGCATCATATAAATTGTTTTGGTCACCAAGCTGATGGTAATTAAGACATGTAGTCATTTAGAGTGCATGCATCATATAGAATCATCTCTATAAATCATGTCTACGAAAAACTATCTATATTATAAGGCAGAATCAACCTCTTCGTTTGCCAGCCAATCTTCAGCCTCTTCCGGTTTTCCATAGACATAGATGGATATTGATTTCTTTGCAAGTCCATTGGTTAGTTGGCGCTGAGATGGATAGAAGAAAACAGTCGCCTCGAGACAAACGGTCCTTGCCTTGTGTGTTGAGTAAATTGCGCTTGGAAGGCCAAACACTTTTGATGAGATCCTAACTTTTTCCATGACGGCAGACTGATGACAGAAAGTAAGAGCATCTCCAGCCGCGCCCCCAACAGGCCCCCCAGGCGACTTTCTCGGCGCCGGCGCCGAAAAAATGCCCCAGTCGCGCCCCCAGGACGCTGAAATCCGCCGGCTCGGCCCGTTTTTGGGCTCGGCGATCGCAGGCCGAACCCGGCGCACCGCGGGCGCTCGGGGGCTCCGGCGCAAGGGAAAAGTACGTCTGTTCCACACCGTCAGGCGAAAAATCAAGTCTTTCTTCCAGATTCGCCTCCCACCCCCCGCGCGCTTGGCCGCCAACCGGCTGATCCCGGCGCCACCCGCCGCCCGCCACCGCTACATAGCCCATCCCCGGTGGAAAAAGAGCAGAGGTTTCGCCGAGGCAGCCTCTCCACCACCGGCTGGGCGATTTTTCCGACGTTTCCGGCCGCGGAGGGGCGGTGTAGCGGCGGGTACGCGCCCACCGCGCCCGCAAGGTGTTTGGCGATTTGCCTGCCTCGGCAATGGACTCGGACGACGAGGAAGCGCTCGCCGCGCTGCTGGAGGAGGAAGCCGAGGCCGACGTCTAGGAAGAGGAACATCTCATGGTCCTCGCCGCCCTCGCCGGCCTGCTGGCGAGCAATGAAAAGCCACGACGAGGTGGCTCGGCGTCGGGGCGGATCAAAGGAAAGAACCACCATCGTCTCGAAGGCTACTGCATGCTCTACTCCGACTACTTCGCCGGCGCTCCACTACACGGCGACAAAACATTTCGGCGCCGTTATCGGATGAGCCGAAAGCTTTTCCTCAGGATTGTGAATTCCATCCGGGAGTTCGACAGCTACTTCAAATGCAAGAAGGATTGCGCCGGCAACTTGGATTCACCTCAATCCCGAAGTGCACGACAGCGATGAGGATGCTTGCATACGGAGCTCCCGGTGATTCACTCGGCGACTATGGGCGCATGGCTGAGTCCACCACCATTGAGTGTTTCTACAAGTTCTGTCGGGCGGTGGTGGCAGTGTTTGGATCGCAATACTTGCGAACACCCAATGCGGAAGACACTGCTCGGATCCTAGCACAGAATGCAGCAAGAGGATTTCCTGGGATGCTTGGAAGCATCGACTGCATGCATTGAAAATGGAAAAACTACCCATTTGCTTGGCAGGGGATGTACAAAGGCGCCAAAGGTGGTTGCAGTGTGGTACTTAAGGCGGTGGCAACACAGGACCTCTGGATTTGGCACTCCTTCTTTGGTATGCCAGTAACTCACAATGACATCAACGTGCTGCAGTGCTCCCCTGTCTTTGCCAAGCTTGTTGAAGGTCATTCTCCTCCGGTGAACTTCGAGGTCAATGGGCGGACTACAACAAGGGGTACTACCTAGCTGATGGCATCTATCCGAGATGGTCTATATTTGTGAAGACTATCTCAAACGCTGTGCCAGGAGGCAAGAAGTCCCACTTTGCCAAGGTGCAGGAGGCTTGCAGGAAGGATGTCGAGCGGGCATTTGGTGTGCTCCAATCTCGATTTGCTGTTGTCCGGTACCCTGCTCAGACCTGGCCGAAAGATCAAATATGGGAGATCATGACTTGCTGTGTCATCTTGCACAACATGATCATCGAGAGCGAGCAGGAAGAGCCAGTGTTTGACACTGAAACATACTACAGGCAGGGTCCTCTAGCCGAAGTTGATCACCAGCTACCGGCAACCTGGACTGCCTACCTCAGTATGCGTCAGGAGATCCGAGACCCACAAGTGCATCATCAACTGCAGCAGGATCTGGTGGAGCACCTATGGAGGATCAAGGGCGATGCATAGCTCGACGTGTGATGAGTTTTTATTTGTTGAACTATATAATTTGTATTGAACTATTTGTTGTTGCACTATTTTGTTGAATTATTTGATTTTCTGTGATGAACTATGTGATAAAAAATTATTTATGTTGAGAATTCAACGTCGAACCACGCCGAATATGGGCCGTTTCTCGCCGATATCGGACCATTTTTCTATTTATCTGGACCGAAATGCGGCCGCAAATGGGCCGATATCGGCGCCTGGGGGCTATGGCTGGATGCCCAACCGCCCCCAGCATCGATTCTACCGCCGGCTCGCCCCCAGGCGGCGATTTTTATGCCTCCCGGGGGGGGGGGGGGGGGGGCAACGGCTGGAGATGCTCTAAGACATTGTAAGCAAGTGTTTGAAGCTTTACAGTGTATGATTGTATATGTGTCTGCATATGTATCTTTTTTGTGACAGAACCGTCGTGATAAATAATGGTGACAGTGACTGAATGTGCATTTCGCATGTACAACTTGAACTCTTATGTTTAGACAGGGCATGTATGCTAGTTAAGTAAGACATGTCTTAAATTGCTCTTTGAAGTTAGTTTTAGGATCCCCAATGTAGTTCACTTCATACATATATGTGCTGTGTACGTTCTCAGTTAACCCTTTTCTTATATTAATAGGTCTTCCACTTTAAAAGTAATTTCGTTGGTAGCTTCAGCTCAGTTTTGTACATACATGAGTGTTCTCAGTTAACCCTTTTCTTATGATAATAGGTCTTCCACTTTAAAAGTAATTTCGTTGGTAGCTTCAGCTCAGTTCTGTACATACATGAGTGTTTCTTCCTTCAATTTACATGAGAAAAAATACTCCATGACAAAACCTATGTATTGCAGGCACAAGTAGTAATTTGCTTGACATCATAACCGAGAGCATGCGCAGATAATCACTACAATTTTTTTGATCTCCTAACAAGCTAGACCAAAAGCATCAAGTAGTCATTTGTTTGACATCATAACTGAAAGCATGTACATGAATGATCATTCATGTGTTTACCCACACGAACAATCACAAGTCTAATTAGGTAATGGCAGGGCACATCTTGAGCATAGGAAACAGTATAAATAGAACAAGCAACATAAGAAACTGAAATACAAAAGATGAATAAGGTTAATTCAGCACCAAAAGTAACAATGCTCTTTTTAAGATGTTTATAGGGTCAATCATCTAATGGTTAAATATCCAGAGTGTAATGCTGAAGACTCAACACCACGACCTGAACATACCTAGTGGGAACTGGTAATCTTGAAAGCAATGAAAAACTATATAATGAGAAGATGCATAAGGTATCTATGGTACATTCTACTAACTAAATCTTCTTTCACTGTTTGAAATCAGTCAGGCTGCAGTTGGGACTGCCCGTGGGCATCCCACCTTAATCCACCTGATCCCACTACGAATTGGTGGGAAAATATAGGGTAGCCCACATGGATTAGGCGGGTGGAAGTGGGATCCCACTTAAAAAATACAAACGCAACACATTGTATTCAGAACAACAGATACAAGGCGTCCTCCCTCGCACCAGCGCAAGCGCGGCCCGTGTCCGCATCCCATTCCCATCCAGCGGCCACGTCACTGAACCGCGTGGACGTCCTGTCGGAGGCGCTCCCCTTCAGCCAAGGGCAAGACGGTGGTAGTGAAGTACGGCGGCGCGGCGATGAAGTTGCCGGAGCTACAGGCGTGCGTGATCCACAACCTGGTCCTCCTCTCCTGCGTCGGCATGCTCCCCGTGCTCGTGCACGGCGGCGATCTGGAGATCAACTATTGGCTGCAGCGCATCGACGTCGAGCCGCAGTTCAGAAACGGCCTCCGCGTCACCGACGGTGACGCTCTCACAATGGAGGTCGTCGAGATGAATAAATGGATAGAGCCTGGCTCCAATTCTGGTAAAATAAAAAGCAACGAGCTGAACTTCCTAATTGGAATGATTCCCCGCTCTAATTAGACGTTAAAAATAGATTAGTGCCGGATGCGGGGAAAGGTTGGGTTTTCCTATGAGTGGACCCTTTATTTTTTCTTTTTTTTAGAAATCCTAATTATTCTTGATTATGGATTGAATAAGGGATGTTATGGATTGAATGTGTAAAAGAAGTAGTATATTGATAAAGAGGCTGTATTCCAAAGTCAAAAGAGCGATTGGCCTGCAAAAATAAAAAACTTGTTCTGTTCTTTTTTTTAATTAGAACAAACATAAACTAATTGGGTAGAAAAGGAGCAGAAAAAGATCTGTGGATTAGACTCCCTTTCTTTCCAGGGTTTGTATTAAAAATGCAACACCCTGTTCTGACCATATTGCACTATGTATCATCATTCGATAAACCGAGAAATGCTTCTTCTCTCTGATTCAAGTAGAAATACAAATGGAAAAATTCGAAGGGTATTCAGAAAAACATAAATCTCGTCAACAATACTTTGTCTACCCACTTCTCTTTCAGGAATATATTTATGCATTTGCCCACCATTATGGATTAAATGGTTCTGAACCTGTGGAAATAGTTGTTAGTTGTAATAACAAGAAATTTAGTTCACTACTTGTGAAACGTTTAATTATTCGAATGTATCAGCAGAATTTTTTGGATAACTCGGTTAATCATCCTAACCAAGATCGATTATTGGATTACAAAAATTATTTTTATTCTGAGTTTTATTCTCAGATTCTATCTGAAGGGTTTGCGATCGTTGTGGAAATCCCATTCTCGCTACGGGAATTATTTTGTCCGAAAGAAAAAGAAATACCAAAGTTTCAGAATTTACGCTCTATTCATTCAATATTTCCCTTTTTAGAAGACAAATTTTTGCATTTGGATTATCTATCACATATAGAAATACCCTATCCTATCCATTTGGAAATCCTGGTTCAACTCCTTCAATACCGTATCCAAGATGTTCCATCTTTGCATTTATTGCGATTCTTTCTCAACTATTATTCGAATTGGAATAGTTTTATTACTTCAATGAAATCCATTTTTTATTTTCAAAAAGAAAATAAAAGACTATTTCGATTCCTATATAACTCTTATGTATCAGAATATGAATTTTTTTTGTTGTTTCTTCGTAAACAATCTTCTTGCTTACCATTAGCATCTTCTGGAACTTTTCTGGAACGAATCCACTTTTCTAGGAAGATGGAACATTTTGGGATAATGTACCCTGGTTTTTCTCGGAAAACCCTATGGTTCTTTATGGATCCTCTTATGCATTATGTTCGATATCAAGGAAAGGCAATTCCATCAAAAGGCACTTTTTTTTGAAGAAGAAATGGAAATGCTACCTTATCAATTTCTGGCAATATTATTTCTGTTTTTGGACTCAGCCGCGAAGAATCCATATAAACCAATTAGCAAACTCTTGCTTCGATTTTATGGGGTACCTTTCAAGTGTACCAAAAAGTTCTTTGTTAGTAAGGAATCAAATGCTGGAGAATTCATTTCTAATAGATACTCGAATGAAAAAATTCGATACCATAGTCCCCGCTACTCTCCTCATAGGATACTTATCAAAAGCTCAATTTTGTACTGGATCGGGGCATCCTATTAGTAAACCCATTTGGACAGATTTATCAGATTGGGATATTCTTGATCGATTTGGTCGGATATGTAGAAATCTTTTTCATTATCATAGTGGATCTTCGAAAAAACGGACTTTGTATCGACTAAAGTATATACTTCGACTTTCATGCGCTAGAACTTTAGCTCGGAAACATAAAAGCACGGTACGAACTTTTATGCAACGATTGGGTTCGGCATTTTTAGAAGAATTTTTTATGGAAGAAGAGCAAGTTTTTTCTTTGATGTTCACCAAAACAACTCTTTTTTCTTTCTGTGGATCACACACTGAGCGTATTTGGTATTTGGATATTATACGTATCAATGACCTGGTCAACCCTCTTAATTAATCATTAGACGAAATTAAGAAACAGGAAAGGGTTGATAAATGATCAAGAAAAAACTTTTCTATTTTTCATTCTGAAATGTTCTTTTTATTATAATAAAGAGTAGGTGAATCAACTTACTAATTAAAAAAATTAGTAGAACTTCCTCTTTGGAATAGAAATTGGCTATTTCTACATAGGGAAAGTCGTGTGCAATGAAAAATGCAAGCACGATTTGGGGAGGGATTTTTCTCTATTGTAACAAGGAAGAATTATCTACTCCATCCGACTAGTTCCGGGTTCGAGTCCCGGGCAACCCATATAGAAAAGACTCATCAAAGTTTTTAACTTTGACTCACTTCATTTACAAATACAAAATTATTGGTTAACATGGTGGTTAACTGTATTATGAAAGACAGAAAAAAATCATTGGCTTATCAAATTCTCTATCGAGCCGTGAAAAAGATTCAACAAAAGACAGAAACAAATCCACTATTGGTTTTACGTCAAGCAATACGTAGAGTAACTCCCAATATAGGAGTAAAAACAAGACGTAATAAAAAAGGATCGACGCGGAAAGTTCCGATTGAAATAGGATCTAAACAAGGAAGAGCACTTGCCATTCGTTGGTTATTAGAAGCATCCCAAAAGCGTCCGGGTCGAAATATGGCTTTCAAATTAAGTTCCGAATTAGTAGATGCTGCCAAAGGGAGTGGGGGTGCCATACGCAAAAAGGAAGCGACTCATAGAATGGCAGAGGCAAATAGAGCTCTTGCACATTTTCGTTAATCCATGAACAGAATCTATGTATGTAGACACATGGATCCGTACATCTCGATCGGAAAAGAATCAATAGAAGGAGAATCGGATGATATCTTTCTCGAAACAAACAAAAAGGAAAAGAAAGAGAAAACAGAAATCATGATCAACTAAGCCCTCTCGAGGGCTTGCTTAAGAATAAGAAAGAAGAATCTTATGGAAATAGCATGGAATAAGGTTTGATCCTATTCATGGGGATTCCGTAAATATCCCATTTCAAAAATCGAAACAATCGGGACTTTTCGGAGATTGGATGCAGTTACTAATTCATGATCTGGCATGTACAGAATGAAAACTTCATTCTCGATTCTACGAGAATTTTTATGAAAGCGTTTCATTTGCTTCTCTTCAATGAAAGTTTCATTTTCCCAGAATGTATCCTAATTTTTGGCCTAATTCTTCTTCTGATGATCGATTCAACCTCTGATCAAAAAGATAGACCTTGGTTCTATTTCATCTCTTCAACAAGTTTAGTAATAAGCATAACGGCCCTATTGTTCCGATGTGAGACAATTGAAAATTGTGTTTACTTGTTCTGGAATCCTTTATCTTTGATTTGTGAAATCCTTGGGTTTAGACATTACTTCGGGAATTCCTATTTTTTTCTTTCAAAAGAGTAGCAACATACCCTTTTTTCTTATTTCCTTCGATAAAGCATTTATCTCTTCTATTTATCTCTTCTATAGAAATCTAATAAGAGGGATTGATTCTGATATACTTTTATTGGACTTTATTCTTATTTTAACCTTTTGATTTATTTCTATATTAAGGATAGACTGACAAAGTTGGCCTAATTTATTAGTTTTCACTAACCCTAGATTCTTTCCCTTGATAAAAAAAATTATGTCCTCTCGAGCTCCATCGTGTACTATGTTACTTAAACCCAGCACAAATTTGGTTCGGAACGAATAGAACAGGCTATGTCGAGCCAAGAGCATTTTCATTACTATGGAAAATGATGGATAGAAAAATCCACAATCGATCATGTCCTTCAAGTCGCACGTTGCTTTCTACCACATCGTTTTAAACGAAGTTTTACCATAACAAACATTCCTCTTTTCATTGCAAAGTGGTATAGAGAATTGATCCAATATGGATGGAATCATGAATAGTCATTGGTTTAGTTTTTTTATACTAATTAAAACTTGCTATCTATGGAGCAATATGGATAAAAGAAACTAAGTATTTATCCGGGAAGCCTCCGCCAAGATCCAATTTATTTAAACCCATATTAAAATTCTATCATATGAATGAAACATAGTTTGAAAAAGACGACTAAACAAGTTTGCTTAAAACTTATTTATTCTTAAATTTCCACCCTCAACGGATGGCTCGAGATGATCAATCTTGAAGTGAGAAAAGAATCACCGTCGGTTCAACAAGCAGTTAAAAAAACTGTGATTATTACTACGAGCTACTCCCTCTGTTCACCATATAGGAAGTTTTAGACTGAACCATACAAGTCTCTGAAATGTCTTATATTAATGAACAGAGGGGAATACTAAAGAAATGCACAGAACATAACAGAAAATCAAACAGAGGCCGTTAGGAAGGAAGAGGAGGAGGCCGAGACAAGCTCGTGCCGGTCAGTGGCGACCGGATTTGGCCAGGAGACAGTAGCTGGGCGCCTCGGCGGATCGGAGGCGGCTCACCTTGGGCCGTCCTCTTCCAGAGGTGCATGAACACGAGGACGATGGTCCAATGCTTGGCACATTCACTCCTGTTGTTTAAAAAATCAGAAGAAACTTTTCAAACTGAAATAAGGAAAAATGGTTGTTCAAGTAAATTTACCATTTACTTACTGATAGAGTACAACAGCATTCAGTTAATGAGACAACAAAAGAACTTCTTTTCGTACTGAAATAAGGAAAACAAAACAACATCAAATATTCATATTTAGCTGATTCAAGTATCTAAAATATATTCATGTTATAAGATATGTTTGAAACTACAAAGCTCTAAACAAAATTAAATGACAATAATATAATCAAATTCCATGGTATTAGCATCTAAATCTTGAAAGAGGACTCTGGAGTAATTTGAATGTACATGTAAGCTTACTGGAAAAATATCATAACTCTAGTAATATACATACATGCTTAACTAACACCACACCTGAAAATGCATCCTTGTATGCCTCTTCTGATCCTTTCTCTGAAAGTTGTGTACAACAGAGAACTAATTAGTTATTCGCCAAATCAAGTGGTATTTTGAATGCCTCTTCTGATCCTTTCTCTTTAGAACAGCTTTAGTACAGAGCAAAATATGTATGTAATAAATCAGTGGAGGCTGGACTTTCAAATCCCTGATGCAATAACAACACACAAGTATAGGAAATCATAAACAAAATCATCTACGTTACCAAAGGGGAGCCGCAAAGGACAACCATCTACATTTAAGCCTAGCTCATTAGTCAATTTAAGAATCAGTCTGCCTCCTATAAGTGCTGATGAGCTAGGGAAAGCTCAATAACTAAAACGTACACTCTTGTGTGTACCTTAAAACCAGAAAACGTGGGCAACTGTGTACTCAAGAGATAAAGTAACCTCAAAAAAATCTACCAAGAAACCTGTATATATTTTAGTTACCTTTTTTTTGCGAACTCCAGTCTAAACTGTTTTACTGGTAAAGTAGTCAACAGAGCCAAAGATGTTTCCAGCATGAGTATAAAATGTGACATCAGGAGCTTACTAAGAGAACAAACATGGCAACATGCTTAAGATTTAGCAATATTAAACTATAAGCACGAATTATGTGCAGCTGGCAATCTTGCGAAGAGTATAACATCAGAATGGAAAAAAATCACTACATAGTATATCACGAATTGCTGACAAAAAATAAATAAGGATGTGATTCGCAAATAGTACTAACCTTCTTGCATTTAGGAAGGAAAACAAAGACAATGAAAAATCCAGGAACACACTAACAGTTGCAAATATATCTTGATGACACTATCATGTTTATGATTTAGTATAAGTAAATGGAAAATTCTAGAGTACATAAGGTTTTTTACTAGTAGGTTGTCACCGGGTTATTGTGATTTGCTTTACCTATTTTTTCTTAGTCAAATGTGTCTTACATGTTATAGTGGGTTTAGTAACTGTTGTAATATGTGTGTGGTCTAGACTTGGTATTGAAATATCATAACTTATAATAATTGTCAATGTAGGATCCAGTTATCAATGAGAGGAGGGTTGGAGAGATTTTAAGAATTTCTTTGAAAAACACTTAATAGCGAAGAAAAATTGAGTAAACAAAACAACACAAGTAATGTAAAGAGGAATAACGGTTAACCAAACTGAAGCAGTCAACAACTTAGGAGAATTTGAGGCATAACTAACAATTAGCTAGAGACAGAAGCACGCTAGGTAGAAAAATAACTAAGTAGAAGTACATGAACATAAATATAAACATGCCCGTGCGTTGCAACGGGAAAATCACATACTTTTACCTAATAAGCATAGCTCAAGATCCCCTATAGATCCACGTCTTCTATTTCAACACGGAAACGCACCGGTGTTGTTCTTTATCCTCCTTTTGACCCTCATCGACAATGGTCATGACGTTCACCGCATCCGAACATGGTCAATTCCAAGGCCATCACAAGGGAATGTTGGACTTGAGGGCCGCCCTATGCAAACTCTGTGTTTTGCTACGGAATGATGGACTTGCAGGAGACAACATCGGAGCGGCGGCAGCGACCATTCATGATGTTTACATTCATCTCAATATAGACGATACAGACTCCCCACTGAATTCCTGTCTCCAGCTCCTGCACCATGGCTTCCACGACGTCCAGTGGTGCTGGTCCAAAGCAAGTCCATGCCCACCTACAAAAACCGCACCACACGGGGGTCGTGAAAATGAGGACCACAGGGAGGGCAAGGTCCCATGAAAGAAGAGCATACTCCACGGTGTCAAACATAAATGTATAGAATTTGTACATGTATAAGCAACAATTTTAAATGGAATGTAGACCAGCTTTCTGTTTTAAAATGTTGTTTTATTTAAAGTAAGCGCATATGGCGGCGGCGTCTCTGTCTCGGCACCCATGGCCGCGGAGGGCGGCGGAGGAGGAGGAGGGAAGGTGTCGTTCAAGGTGATCCTCTCCTCCGACCCCAAGCTCCCCTTCAAAGTGTGAGTGCAGATCCCCCCTCTTCCTCCTTCCCCCACCCCTCCCCTCCGCGGGCCAGATCTCGTCCTGATCCGTGTGTGTCGTGCGGTGGCTTCACAGGTTCAGCGTGCCGGAGGCGGCGCCCTTCACCGCGGTGCTTAAGTTCGCCGCCGAGGAGTTCAAGGTCCCGCCCCAGACCAGCGCCATCATCACCAACGGTATGACCCCGCCCCGCCCCTCCGCGCGTCCTCCCGTCGGATTCCGTCGGGGCCGTGGTGCTCTTGGTTGCTCTGGTGCGGTTTAGATTAGGTGCGTTGCGAAAGTCCAGCGGGTTATGTTTCTACCGGGGAAGTGATAGATAATCTGTGGCTTCTCTGCTCGGTGGGATTTATCTTCATGTTGGAATGGTTGATAGTATAGATGTTCTGTAGGTTCAAATATGCCTGTGAATTGGGGGAAAAGGAGTTTACTATGCATTGTTGACGCAGATGAGGAATTCAGTGGGAAGTCTGAACGTCTGGTACAATTTATACAAGGGAGATTACAACAGCCCGAGCGCATTGTTGACGCAGATGAGGAATTCAGTGGGAAGCTGTCGGAGCCAACACGATTCGGCAACCGCGTTCGCCACCGCCCGGTACTCCGCCTCGGCGCTGGACCGGGAGATGGTAGCCTGGCGTTTGGAGGACCAGGAGATGAGGTTGTCACCAAGATACATGGTGTAGCTGGACATCGAGCGACATGTGTCAGGGCACCTGGCCCAGTCGGCATCGGTGTATGCAATGAGCTGGGAGGACGCCGATGGTCGGAGATGGAGCCCAAGATGCGCGGTGCCGCGGAGATAGTGGAGGATACGCTTGAGCAGAGCGATATGTGGCGTGCGCGGGGCATGCATGACGAGGCAACCTTGCTGCACGGCGTAGGTGATGTCAGGGCGCGTGAGTGTAAGGTACTGCAAGGCGCCGGCAAGGCTGCGAAAGAGCGACGGGTCAGGAGCCGGGTCACCAGCGGCAACGGAGAGTTTGGCCTTGGTGTCGACGGGCGTAGCAATGGGCTTGCAGTTGAGCATGGAAGCACGGTCGAGGATCTGGAGGGTGTACTGCTGCTGCAAGAGGAAGAGCCCGCGAGCACTGCGTTGGACATTAATGTCGAGGAAGTGGTGGAGTGCACCAAGGTTGGTCATGGAGAACCCTGTGGTGAGCGAGGCGGTGATGGAGGAGATGAGCTGAGCAGAGCTAGCGGTAAGTATGATGTCATCGACATACAACAAGAGGTAGGCGACCACCGAGCCGCGCCGGAGGATGAACAGGGACGTGTCACTCCGAGAGGCCACAAACCCCAAAGTGCCGAGGAAGGAGGTGAACCGCTGAAACCACGCCCGTGGCGCCTGCTTGAGCCCGTAAAAGGACTTGTGTAGTTTGCACACACCCGTGGGGCGCGCGGCGTCGAGGAAACCGACTGGCTGTTGACTGTACACAGTTTCGGCGAGAGTGCCATTGAGGAACGCGTTCTTGACGTCGAGCTGATTGATGGCCCAGTTATTGCTGACGGCGACGCTCAAGATGACGCGAGTTGTGGCCGGTTTCACCACCGGATTGAAGGTCTCGCCGTAGTCCACCCCCGGTTGCTGGGAGAAGCCACGAAGCACCCATCGAGCCTTGTAGCGAGCAAGGGACCCATCGGGTTGAAGCTTGTGGCAAAAGATCCATTTTCCGAACACCAAGTTGACACCTGCACGACAGGAAACCAAAGACCACGTATTGTTTTGCGCCAAAGCAGTGTACACCTGCAGGACAGGAAACCAAAGACCACGTCTGGATCGAGCCGACTTGCTCACTCTCTCCCCCTCGCTTCTTCCTCGCTACCCGCGCCTTGCCCGAGCGCCTCTCTTGCCGCCGCTCACCATCACGGCGGCCACCGCCATCCCGACGACGCCACGAGCTGTCTACGAGCCCGCCGCGTCCCCCTCTTTTTCCTCACTGAGCCGCACGACGCCGGAAGCCCCTGGAGGCTGCCAGCACCGCCGTTCCCCTCGTCGGCCACCGACGTCACCTTCGGCCCTCCCGCGAGCCCGCTGAGTCGCCCGCTCGAACCATCGTGAGCTTCTCCCCCTGAGCCACCTCTCCTTTGCCCCGTTTGGCCGCCGCAGCCGTGTCTCTACGCATGTCCGAATGCCGGCCGCCGCCTTCAAGCTCGTGGCCGTCGACTCCGGCCACCCCAGGCCCGACCGCCGCCACCAGCCGACGCGTCGTGACGCCAGCTACCCGTAGAGCCCATCTGCGCATAAAACGCCCCACCGTAGGCGATTTCCGAGCCACCCCGTGGCTTTGGCCCTCATCGGCGGCTAAACGCCGGCGGGGTTGACCCCATTTGACCAGGGGTTTGACTCCCCTGAGTCTATGACAGGTCGGGCCAGCCCCTGATAATTTCGGTTTAGTTTAATTTTTTTAAACATAATTAGCGTCTATGCCTATGACATGTGGGTCCCACGCATTAGGTTTGACCCTGGCCGACCCTGTTGACTAGCTGACATCAGCCTGACGCCATGCTGACGCAATAATGTATTTCTGGAATTAATTTAAATTCAAAAGGATTTATGAATTCAAAAAATGTCCTTAAACTTTTAAAAATCATAGAAAATAATCTATAACTGAGCAAGTTAACATCACCAACTAGGACAATTCATGATTACGGAAAATTATCAGAAAACTAAGAAGAATATGTTTATGGCATTTTCATTCATGGCTGAGCAAGTTAACATCACCAACTAGGACAATTCATGATTACGGAAAATTTGATAAATAGATTTGGAGTTGGAATTTAATGTAAGTTTGAATTCCACTTCAAGTAATATGGCTAACCATTGCACTAGGTCAATTCAGTACCTTAATATGACATGTCATTCATTTGGATGTGCATTGCATTGATTGTGGTTCCCTTTTTATGTTGCCGGTGTGCTTGATCTCTCTCAGTAGACGTTGTTCCGATGATGTTATCATTGACACTGGCGAAGAGCTATACTATCTTCAGAATTACCAGGCAAGCAAACCCCCCTTAATCACTCTGATACAATCCCACTCTCTCGCTCTAGCTCTCTCTTACTACATTAGGACAACAACGATTCAACTGTTACATGTTGCTGTAGTTGAACCCATTCCTCTACATGACCTGTCTTTGCCATAGTAAATAGTTAAAACCTACTAGCATGAGTAGGAATTGCCTTAGCCATGTTGTGACTACTCATCCATGCTTGCTTGTTATGCTTGCTATGCTTAGAGTCATGTCGGGTCTGATCCGTCAGGCGATGAATTGGAATTATTGTGTTCATGCCCTACTGTGTGAGAGCTAAGTGTGTGAATCCGATTTGGTAAAGGTGGCGATGAGCGGTCATGTAGGAGTACATGGTGGGTTGTCTCATTGGGACCATCCTCAGGAACTGAGTTTTGTGTTTGTGATCCAAGACAGTTACTATCACACATTGGGGTCCTTAATTGACTCTCTCAACTTATTAATCACCTTGATCTCTGTCCAGGAGTCACAACTAGTTTCTGGTGTTTCTAGGATATGTGTTGGCGGCCGTGCGTAGCCCTGACCCTAGAGGTGGGCTATCATGCGGTAAAGACACCGAGGCACGGTGTACCAAGTGACACCCGAATGGTGCTCTCGGGAACCCTGCACTCATCGTTTGGGGTCGTGATAGAAACTTCGTCCGGACTTCCTTTGCGGATACAACCTCAAATAGGCGATAAACGTGGACTAGAGTCTTGTGTGGTTAGTCAGGTTGTGGCCGACACCCTCGCCAGGTCTCTGCTTGAAGGTTGCCGAGATACATGACGTGTATATGGTGGTAAGTGGTGAGATCGTATGTGAAAAATACACCCCTGCAGGGTTATTGATCTATTCGGATAGCCGCGTCCTCGGATATGGTCTACTTGGAAAGCTTACATTGTTAATAGACAAGTTGAAATAGATACTCTAAAATGCGCAAGATAAGCGTGAGTGCTATGGATGGCCTTCTCGTAGGGAGACGGGATCCATAGTGGTGTATTGTTGTGGTGACTATGAGGACTCGTGTGCGCTCTCTCACCCCAAAGAAGTTACTGGTAGTCGTAATTCAGGATAGCCAGTGAGTCAAAGCTGGCTTGCTGCAGTTAAACTTCACAACACCCTTCTTGATAATGATATATATGTAGATAGTTCTGATGTAAGTCTTGCTGAGTACCTTTGTACTCACGGTTGCTTAATTTATGTTTTTGCAGAGGAGACGTTAGTCTCACTAGTGCTTTCAACGACGAGTTCGATGTTGACCGATTAACTTGGTAATCTCAGACGGAGGTCTGGCTCCTCTGGAGGGTCTTGTAGATAGACATGCTTTCTAGTCTTCTATCTTTTCAGCTGTCTGTACTCAGACAGATTTATGCTTCCACTTGTTGCTTGTATGACTTTGCATGTTGGGTCATGAGACCCATATTTGTAATATCATGCTATGTATGGCTCTTCGGAGCCTCTTAAAAAAATATTTTGATTCGTAGAGTTATGTTGTGATGCCATGTTGTATCTACGCATATCGTACATTTTGTGTGTATGTTTTGAAATGCATTGGTATGTGTGGGATTTGACAACTAGTTATCTACTTTGGTAGCCTTCCATACAGGGAAATGCCTCCTAGTGCTTCCACCGAGCCTTTGTAGTTCGCTACTGCTCCGGAACACATGGATTGACCGACATGTATCCTTCATTGCTTCTGTGTCTGTCCCTACGGGGAAATGTCACGCGGTGTTACTGGAGTCCTGATAGCTTGCTACAGCCCAGTACACACGCTGATGACCGACACGTGCATTGCGGGGTTAACTTTGTCTGTCCCTGTACGTTTGTGCCACCTTGGTTTATGACTAGTCATGTCGACCCGGTTCTCCGTCGTATGGATGCTAGCATCACAATCATATACGTGAGCCAAAAGATGGAAACGGTCCGGCCAAGGTAAAGGCGGCAGCCGTGGGTTACCGTGCGTGAGGCCGCAAAGTGATATGATGTGTCTTATGCTAGATAGGTGTGACTTAGGATCAGGATTCTGACATTGGGGTGGGGATGGGAAACATGGGGGGTCTCTAGCACCTTAGATACCCCCTTGTCAGATTAAGGAGCTTGTTGTCATCATTGTCTGCTGGATGTGGATGGGCACATGCCGCATCACAGCTGCCAATGCTTCTGCTACTTCATCGGCACGGGGCACGTCACACCCCCGTTGGCATCTTCTCGAGTTGCTCCTGCTCTTGCTGCATCGCCACCTTCTCAAGCTTCTTCAGTAATGTTGGTCGTACAGCATGTCGGCATGCCCCATCACCGCTTCTCGAGCTGACAATGTTGCTTGTGCTTTATCCGCACGGGCTGCAATGTAGTCATCGACATCATCTCAATGTGCCCACATCTGAATGGTGTTGACAGGTTCAGACATGAACCGCCGATTTCTTCAGTAAACGCAAGACTAAACAGTGGAAAATAGCGAATTCAAAGAGTGCAAGAACTAGAACTAGGCTTTAGGATACGCTGCTACTTCGGCCAGCCGGAACAACGATGGCTAGGGTTCAACCCGTTACAATAATGACGTGGAAAACAGATCTAGAGCACTGGTTTTATAGCCTTACAAGTTGGTATGCAAAAAGTACATGAATTCAAATAGCGACCGTCTTATGAAGGACCAATTGCTTCCGGATAGCGCCATAGGATCGAAGATGGACGTCGACCAGGTCAAGAGGGGTCCGAAAACGGGATGCAGGTGTCAATCTTCAGGATTGATTGTTCAGCTCTTCAGAGATTCAGGTTTTGGGGCCTGACACTATTTGCAGGATACCGTTGACAGGTTTGATATTGTCAACTTGTAAAAAACAAAAGGAAACTCATATCACTGCTGAAAACGAAGCAAACTACGTAGAGTACAGTTTTGGAGTAGGGCCACTGACTGTTTGTTACAGGGAGAAGAGAATAGAACCTCTGGAAATACGAGGCTCGGCCTCAGCATATATTAGCGGCATACAAGTGCCTTGGAAGGTAATTCACACTAAAATACCATTTGGTTTTGTTGGTGGGTACACAAAACCATTCCAAGTCAATGCACTCACTCTTCTATAACAAAGCAGACAGGGAGATCAGAATGTATGCGTGGAATTCAAACATCAGTCTCCCTAGGACTAACAGTGGCAGCCACCACCATGCCCTACCTCCAATCCTCTTCACCAGGACCACTCTGTCGTCGAATACCGTTTTCACTGCCCACAAGCCCCATCCGACTTCCAATCCCATGAGCGCGCCAACCATAACACCACAAGAAGGGATGAAGGCGTTTTTGCGCTTCACTGGAGCTAGCACCGCGTACATCCCGAACGTGAAGGCGGCGCTGAGGCTCCTAGCCGACCAAGCCAAGAGATTTATGGAGTGGACCAAGGAGATATTGTGTCTTCCTGACTCAGCGGCCAACCCTGCAAGCATGAGAAAGATGATGGATAGACCGGAGAAGGCGAATGCCAGTGTATTGGCCATGACAAACGCGTTGAAGGCGTACTGCCCAGCCAGCACCGGTGTGCCGTCTGTTCGATAGCCACCTGGCACGGCAAAGGCTGCGGCGAACGTCACCGTCGTAATCAGTACCGAGCCAAGACCAATGAACTGCGTGCGTTGGACGATGATCTGCGATATGTCAACGTCCCCTACATTGTGGATTTCTCTCGGTAAGATATTGTCCCATGGAGAAGCAGTCAAATGGGCGGCATTGTGCAGCAACCAGTATATCCTAGACCGTGGGTTCTGGAAGAAAGAAAAATATGTCGACTCATTCATATAGGCCAGTGGAAGTATATACTATATACACATACATGCGTGCGTGCATGAAACCAGAAAAAGTTAACTGCTAGCTTACCCAGTAGCTGAGGTTTGTCTCTTCTTGTTGTCCGTACCTGGATGCAAATTCTCGTGGCGTTTCTCCCTCCTTGTTGGTTAGATTTAACTTAACCTCTGGTATTGACACCAGAGCATGGACCATACGTATATCCCCGACCTCAACAGCGAGGTGTAGTGCAGTGTTCCCGTCGTTGTCCTGCATGTTCATGACTGACGATGCGAACATCTTGCGGTGTTCTTGGCAAGCCTACTTAACCACCGCCCAGCTTTCATCCTTGACGGCGATATGGAGGAAGGTCCTGCCTTTGCCATCGCGTAGCTGGGCACAGTAAGGGCCGCTCTCTTGTAACAAGGCCAAAACATTATAAGGTTGTCCGTTTGACGCAGCGAGATGTATGGGGAACGACCCATTCCTGTCTGGCAAATACACTCCAGATGGGTCAGCGGGCAGTAGCAACTCGGTCATGCTCGTCTCCCCGAATAATGCTGCGTAGTGTAGTGGGGTCCGTCCGGTGGGTCGGTCTGCTTGCTTGATAAGATCTTTGTTCCTTTCCAATACCATTTTTATTGTCTCTGCATACACGCATGCAATGGTTAGCTATCATTATTACTTCAAACCAGTGGCGACGCTACACACAACTTTCTTTGTGATGTCAAGTGACAATTTTCTGGTTTCTCCTCATTGTACCATTTGCACATCATATATCTGCTTTCTTTTGAATATCGAGTGTGCAAATATTGGACTTTTTCCCTTGCTACTATGTCTATCTTAATCTATATCGAGATGGTAATTTTATAAAATATGCATGGAAAACTGATAATTTATATGTATACTACGATCAACAAGAGCTTCAATCATCTAAAAGAAGTGATACCTCTATATACATAAATTCTACTCCATCCGTTTCGAACTCCTTGTCGCTCAAATGGATTTCCATTTGAGATCCATTTGAGCGACAAGTAATTTGTGACTGATGGAGTACTTTTTAAGGATAAAAACTGAGGCCGCCAAGTAATCGAGAGCACGTTGTATAAGCAAGACAAATAAGGCTGTGTTTATCACGTGATTAGACCAATGGCATAAATGGATACAAAGTCCTCAGCCATATCTTGAAAGCACATGTTAAGACACTACAAGGATTGTGTGCGCCAATCAGGAGTCAACTGATATGTGAAAAGAAAATACAGCACGCACGAGCAATATTAAACAAGAGTAGGGAGAAAATTCTTACAAAACCAAATAGTCTATCTTGTGCGAATGCACGGGTTGTCAACTAGTCACAATAAAATGAAGAAAGACATATGAAGTGAGGCGAATTAAGTGCTATGACAAGATAAGAAACTTGAAATCTAAACACCTGGAAAACATGGGAGAGAAGGTTAGAAAGAGATATAGTACTCACCTTGGCCCCATTTCCACTGTATAGCTGCGTGTAAGGCATTTTGGCCGTCCGGTCCAGAGTAAGACAGCTTGCCGTCTTTCTCAAAGAGCAGCTTTGCAATGTCCCTGTGACCCAGCGAGAGGGCCAAGTACAGCGGCGAGGCGCCATCGGTCAGCGGAACACGAGCTAGCTGTGAGTCCGCTGACAGTAGCTCGCCGATCATTTCCTTGTCTTCCATACGGACGGCTTCGTGCAGCACCGTCTCTCCCTCCCCATTTTGCATTCTTAGGGTCGCCTTCACCCTCTCATCATCACTGGTGCCGTCCCTGGCTCTTGCCAGAGCCAAGAGATGAGAGACCATCCTAGCATTCCTGAGCCGGGCGGCGCAGTGCAGGGGGGTGTCGCCCTTCCCGTTAGGGGCGGTGAGGAGATGATTGGCCTTGCCAACGATCACCGTTGCACACTCCAAGAATTCATCTCCATCTCCACTAGACGCTACTACATGGAGGATGGAGTCCCCTGCACCGGTGACCGCTTCTGAAGGGGGTGTTGCAGTTGCAGTTGCAGCTGGCTTGTCGACGTCGTCGGTGATGGTATCCTCGACGACATCGAGGACGACTTGACGCGCTGTATCTTCTTCACCCCTGTGAAGAAGAAGAAGAAGAAGGCGCTTTATTTCATGGGAGTCGCCATGAGCCGCAGCAATGAGCAGCTCGGGATGATGCAGCTGGAACACCTCATTCGGCTTGCTTGGAAGGCTGGGAGTTTGCTCTTTGTTCACTATACCCATTACGTGAGCTACACGACGGTATGCAGGAGTAGGGAATGGTACAGATGGAGTAGGATGGTGGTCGTTGAGAAACATATATCATGCATGCCCTTAATCTTGCACCGCAGGTTTAAGAGCAGATATTTACAAGACTTGGCACATCTGCTTTGGATGCCGATCGATCGACGAATCTGCAAGTTGGTGGCTGGGCATCTTAAATGAAGTTGGATACTCCTGGTACAACCAAACCTTTATTCATTAACTTCTCTACTCATGGACTTGATGTTGAGCACTTCAAATAACTAGCAGGGCTGGTAAGGGGCAGCATCTTGATGAGGCCATTTAAGACGGCTGGTGTAAAATGCCGGTGAGGTCTAACAATTTTTTTTTTTTACTTTTGGTATGTTAGAGCGTTTTAATTTGATGCATGTTTTTTTCTATGACACGCATTGTTAGTATTCACTTACACTAGTAGAAAACGTGCCTTTAGTCCCGGTTCCAGAGGGCCTTTAGTTCCGGTTCTGGAACCGGGACTAAACGGTCGGGACTAAAGCCCCCCCCCCCCCTTGTCCCAGTTGTGTTACGAACCGGGACTAAAGGCCCTCCACGTGGCCGCTGTCTGGAGCTCGACCTTTAGTTCACCAACCGGGACTAAAGGATTTTTTTTGATTTTTTTGGAATTTTTTTCTTGATTTTCAAATTTCTGAATTATTTGTATTTAATCTCTAATCACCCCTCATCACTGCTCAATTTAATCTCTAATCATCTCTCATCATTTCAAATCGTCTAACTTCCCGACCGTTCACCCATCCTCTCACTACTCCAGCCTGAGCACGCTTAACTTTCGAATTCTATTCCCCCTTTTTTCCAAGTCCGCACTTGTTGTTTTCCTAACAATAGTAGGCTGTAAATCCTATTAACCCTTAGGAGTTGAAGTTGAGCATGAAGTCACATGTTAGACCGTTTGAGTTTGAAACTATTATTCTTAAAACCAATAATTATTTAGTAACACTAATATTTCTTGAATAAGTAGTTTGACCATAGTTTGACCACAGTTTGACCAAAATTCAAAAAAACTAAAATAATTATTTAGTAACACTAATATTTCTTGAATAAGTGGTTTGCCCACAGTTTGACCATATTTAACCAAAATTCAAAAAAAGGAAATTTGAGCATAACTTTTTTCCTTTTAGAATTTGAGGATTCTAAAAATTTGCAAAACGGCCTACGGCGGTCAAAATCGGATGCGGATTTTCGTGCTGAACATTTTGATATATTATACTTTTTTTCCGACATCGTATGCAAAAGATATAGTCGTTTTACTTTTTCATCACACTTTTTTGCAAAACATGTCCAAATTTATGTTTTTAATTTTCCTAACTAGTTGATGTAGTAACATAACTACATCTCGAAGGAATTTAAGTTTTGAAGTTTTTATCATTTTCTTTTGTTTTTTCCAAAACTGAAATGGCGATACACGGGAGGGGGGGGGGGGGACCAATTCCTCTACCCAGCTTCTTCCCCTGATCTTTCTTTCCCTCTTCCGGGGGGGGGGGGGGGGGGGTAGAGTTTGAGACACGAACCCCTTTAGTCCTGGTTTGAGACACGAACCGGGACTAAAGGGCATCTCAAACCGGGACTAAAGGGTGTGATGCCCTTTAGTCCCAGTTCGTGTCTCAAACCGGGACTAAAGGTCCCATTTGAACCGGGACTAATGCCTTCCCGACGCTCTAGCCACTCAAACGGGAACTAATGTTCACATTAGTCTCGGTTCGTAATGCAACCGAGACTAATGTGTACATTGAGCTGTGACCAAAGCCCTGTTTTCTACTAGTGTTAATCACTTGCTCATCAATGGCATGATTGGAAACTTGGGGTTATGCAGCTTAAACATGGCCACATGTTTTATCCCACTCCCAAATAGGTTTCAATTACGACACATTAAGCACATGACCCTACAAACTTTTGTCTTGTGAGATGACTAACTGCAAACTGATGATATTTTTTGTGAATTTGCATTGAAATATGAATTGCAAGTTGAATGAGAAAAATAATTTCATGTTATTTTTTTGACCCTTCAAGATTTGTAAGAAAATGAATTTTGAAGATCATCAGTACAAAGTTGAGACAGTTATTTTGGGACGGAGGGAGTATGTGTTTTAATATATATATTTTGAAAATGTTTTAAAATAGATATAGATTTTTTAATAGGCAGTTAATGAAACTACGTTACAAAATTACCATTCCGACTTAAAAGTGCTTAAGCAATCCAATTCATATACTTCCTCCGTTTCAGTTTACAAGTCCTGCGCGTATACTTAGGTTGCCAATTTTATCATCCTAATATAAACTATATAACACAAAAATTATACCGTTTGAAAATAGAACATCTGAAATTTATATTGGTATATTTTTTGTAATATATGACTTGTATTAGGTTGGTCAAATTGATGACCTAGGGCCACGCGCACGCCCTGTAAACTGAGAGAGATGGAGTAAGTTTTTATGCTAATCTAAGTATAAAGTTCATCTGAGAAATTTATTGTAATATGATATTGATCCCACGGTCTGTGTCAAGCATTAAGGAGGTCACATGCATCTTCAATGGACTGGCAGAATACTAATTCACCAACAGCATGCATCTGTACCATTTAATCGGTGGAGTTTCGCCAGACAATGTTCTGTTCTCTCTTATCCCAACCAGGACAGGCTAGCGAAGCAGTAAAAACAATCTTTTAAGTGCAAGTGTAGTGTCTGAGCTGCTTCCTGTTCTGTTCTAGGCCAGCTATTCCTATGTACAGTAGGTTTCAACCGGCAACATGCATGAATGAATCAAGCTTCAATCTACTGTGTTGCCTTGGATCATCAGGTAGAACAAACTAGTTTATCCTCACCGTACTCAGTGCGGGTGGATAAGAACCATGCACAGCGCCCCAAAGTTGCCCAAGCACAAGAAGAAAAGAGAATGGCTAAGGGGAAGAGGAGGAAGATGAAATGAGCGGGGAGGAGCTATGAGCTGGGCAGGTGGATTTGGAGAACAAATGCAGGGCCATGGGTACAGGGTGACGTTGGCTCATAGCTGGACATAACTATGAAAGCTAGCACGTTCGTCAAGTGTGCTACAGGTAGCCATTATAATTGATGAGCGATTCCATGCGTCTGACTTTGTTATATGCGACTGACTTGTGGGCCATGTGATTGTGATGGCATAGCTAATACAGGAACTATATCACACTGATACGGTGCCGACAAATCAATATACAAGCTTGTTGTATAGTAAGTGCACGAATAGCATGAGAGCCAACAGTGTTGATTTCCTCCTCGCGGGGCACTATGTTTACTGATGATTTATCGGTGTGTCCAGCTCTCGACATCTAGATGATAAATAACTAAGTCTCATTTAACTATTATACCATTTGATTTTAAGTGGAGATTCGTGTGAACTTTTTCTTTGTTTTCTTGTTTGATTAATTAAACGGTGTAGGAGTAAATTAAGATCTCTCATCTAGATGAGAATTAGCAAACCCCTTTTTATTTTTGTGGCTTGTGTAAAACGACAAGATTTCTAATCATTTTCTTATTCAGGAATAACAATTTTTGGATTATTTTATCTTCTGTTTTTCATTGTGATCGTGTGAGACCCTGAGCAAATCGCCTCACTTAAAAATGGCGAGAGTTTCAAAAAATTAAATTAATGAAAATTGTATATCTGAGCCAAGTCCGTAGACCACCTAGCGATGACTACAGGCACTAGAGTAAGGCAAAGGCGTGCCGCCGTCATCGCCATTTCCTCGCTGGAGCCGGACAAACCTTGTTGTATTAAACAGTCAGGAAATCATCGTTCTATGGCCCCATAGGATCAGCGCACCAGAGTAGCAATCATCGCTGGTGAAGAAAGTTGTAGATTGGTAGGATCAAAGGATCAAACCCGTAAACACCTTAACAAAGACGAACGAAGATCGGATCCAAGCGGATCCATCGAAGACCAGCACCAACCGAATCCCGCGAGATCCGACAGACACATCTCCACATGTCCTCCGATGATGCAAGACGCACCATCGGGACGGGATAGAACGTGGGAGACATCGCCACCGTCACATAGCCCCAACCAAGCCGCTGAACCTAACAAGAACGAGAATGGGGTCCCTCCCGCTGGCGGGGGACCGAGGTCCTCCACACTTCCTTGGCCCAAATTCAAAGATGGGCCTGATCAACAGCGGCGCCGGCGGGAGGAAGTGGAAGGCTTGGAATATTGTTTTGTGGAGAAGGAAAGAGAAGGCAGTGCTTTCTTTAGAATAATTAATGAATAATTGTACACTCTTTTTTATGATACTACATTTTGCGTATTCAGTTTTTGTTAACATAGTGGTGCATATATGATCACAAGCCTCTAACTAAATCTCTTACTTAATTACCGTCATCCCACAACTATTGTATTTGGCTCAACACAAATCACAATTTGATTCTCTCAAAAGGAAAATTACAATTTTACAGGTTTCATCCTTGAGGTGGCAACGTGATGGTAGGGCTTTCGCTCCAATTTGGCATGTACTTTCTCCGTGCGGGTTTATTAGAACCCCTCTTTTTTCCACAAAAGGTGTATTTTAGTGACTCATAATAGTTGCATCGAAGGAAACAATTAGAAGCCCTCTTATTTTGAGCTAAACTTTGACCATCAATTTAACTATTAAAATATAAACTCTATGTACCAAAAATTATACCATGGAAACCTCTTTCAAATACAAATTCAATAGTATACTTTTTGTAACATATATCTCATATTTTGTTAGTCATATACATGATCAAAATTTGACTCAAAATATATGAAGAAGCCAACCAAACCCCGAAGAAGGAAGTAGCTACGAGATTTCTTTCCTCTCTCCCAAGGCGACTTGGGAAAGACTTCCTCCCCTCGATCTCCGCCAGTGAGCCCGTGGATTCGCCTCCCCTCCGCCTGCCGCTCCGGCGACCGATGGCGGGGACGAGAATCCTGGTGTCTTGACTCCTGCTAGTAGATAGATAGGGTTTTAGTCCTCGTAGGGGTGGCGTTTGGATGGATGGTGGCGCTCCTTCTTCGGGTCAGTAAGTCCAGGCTCCGATCCTCCTCAAGTTCGTCCGTTCGGACGGATTAGATGGAGCTCTGGCGTAGATTAATGCCAGCTCCTTGGGGTGGCGAGGTTAGGGTTTCTCGCCATGCGTACGGACATGCGATATTCGGTTCCAGGTTCTTCAGATCATTTCAAGGATTCAACGGTGACGATTGTGGCCGCGGGGCGCAGGTCCTTGGGGCATGTGCACGAAGACTTCCCGGCTGTCATTGACAAAGTCATGACGCCTCCGGTATGGAAGCGACGACAACGATGCGTCGGCGGTTCGTTCTGACGGTGGCAATGGTCGTTCGGTGGTCCATGGGCCTCAATGTAATTTTTATAATGTTTGACGTGCTTTGTACTTCCGCTGAATCTTTATAATAGATCGGATATTAAAAAACCCAAAGAAGGAAGTACCTACTCCCTCCTTTCCGGTTTATAAGGCTCAATTAAAAAATCTCACCAATCAAGGTAGATGGTGAGTGATGGAATACTTTTTGTAGTTTGCAAAAGCACCCAATTAATGCTCTTATTTTCTTCAAAAAATATGTTTACCAATGCATTAATTGCAATGCACGCATGCATAAATTACATGCATTGGTCAATTTTATCTTAATACTTGCATGCAATGATTTAATGCACCTTGGAATCTGAACATGTGATGGGAAACAACCAAATTGAGCCTTATAAAATGAAAAAATTAAAATTTTGAGATAAGCCATATAAACCGGAAAGGAGGGAGTATTTGGTTGCCTTGATACTCAATTATTGCTCCATTATTTAGCGCAGTCTGGAACAGGAAAATTTTACTGCTACCCTGACCGTGAAAGTAATTATTTCGAGCTCTATCGGTCGTACCGTTATCAAAGCATCACCTACCTACCTGACCGTGTAGTAATTCCGAGCTGCAGGTTCGGTTGATGAAATCTGAACGGTGGATCAGATTTTGTCATGGATGTACGAGGCTTATACAGTGGCATATTTACTACTCCGTACGTGGGTAGTACCTGTGGGAACTGTGTAAACCAGTAAACAGCGTTCACATTTACAGCGGTGGTCGTGCTGTGTACGTAGTAGACAGATGCTGCGTTGGGGTTAATTAATTGGGGTCCTCTGCCGCTCCTTCGTGGGCCAATTCTGCAATATTTGTTTTAGACTAGGCACAGTGGGAGTGACTTCAACGGTACGTAAGGCTGGTTATATTGCGGAGTAACTTGGACGCGGATTTTTGGCTTCTCGGTGGTACATCCCCTATATGAACATTAAATTTAAAAAAATACCTGAAAAAATAAAAAAACTGGGATTTTGGGATACCAAATATGGATGCCCAGTCTACTGCCATGCAAAGTTCCACGAATAATGACATTCGTGGTATTCTTGGTAGAGTTGACAAAAAATTTTATGTAAAAAAAAAACTGTTTAAAGGGATCGTAGGTCGGACTGTATTTTTTTCATCACGAATATAGGGCTGACAAAATCGAGTGCCTGGCGCCGGCCTGGAAAAGTGCTATTTTTTGCCCGGTCAGGGTAGTGTTGTTTAGTTCATGGCCACGCCTGGTTGAGGTATTAAAGCATGTCACATCATGCATGCCTTTTTCAGTTTGGATAGGACAACAAATAAGCAAGCCAGGCAGTAGTACAGGCGCCCTATCCAAGGAGCCTGGGCCAGGCTAATGGCCCTCCATGGTTTTGTACCAGGCTAATGACGCTATGAGATTTGTCAGGCCAGGCTAGCATCGGACTATTCACGAAACAAACCAAACATATCTCAGGTGGATCCCAGGCAAGTTCTAGGTCAGGCAAATTTGACCCAGGGTTGCAATCAAACAGGCTCATATTTCCTGGTATTATTTCTACGAAACTTCACGTGGGAGTAGATTGAGATTCCGGGTTTGATATCCCAAGATTTCAGGGCTTTTTGAATTTTCCTGGTATTTTTTTGAATTTGATATTCATAAAGGGGTGTGAAGCAAACAGGAGCTCCTGTGCATTTTCCGGAGTAACTTATACTAGTGTCATTCATATGACAGTCTAAGAGCAGCGATTCCGTGACCAGGCTCATCTGCTCCCGCGCTGATTAACTTATACTAGTGTCATTCATATGACACTAGTCTGAGAGCAGCGATTCCGTGACCAGGCTCATCTGCTCCCGCGCTGATTAACTTATACTAGTGTCATTCATATGACACTAGTCTGAGAGCAGCGATTCCGTGACCAGGCTCATCTGCTCCCGCGCTGATTTTTTTAAACAAATAGTAAATCAATTCAAAAAATTCCAATTTTTTTGCATGGTTGATAATTTGGTTCGTGAGGTGAGTTTGCTCCAAATTTCAGATCATTTGGAAATTTGAATAGGTCCCAACAAAAAAATATAAAATTTGGCGTCTGTAAAAAAGTTTACTGTTCATGTATTGTTCTGAACCAATTTTTCGTTTTTGGCGAGAGCTATTCATATGTCCAAATGATCTGAAATTTGGAGCGCACCTCACGCACCAAATTATCTACCATGCAAAGAAAATAGATTTTTTTTAAATTTTTTTTGAATTGTTTCTTGACCGGTGCAGATGACCCCGGGCTCAGAAATGGATATTCGCACTAGTCTAAATTACTACCATCATAGTACAAAGCAACAGAATAATAGTATTATAGATGGATTCATTTATTAGATTATAGACTCATCTTCTCTTAGGAAGCGCTATGTTACGGTAACATATTATGTTATTCTAAACACATCTCTCCTTATTAAATACAAGCCATATAGGCAATTTTTTCTTGGAATGCGCTATGTTACTAGCTAAGTTACTCACACTATGACTCCTAACATAGAGTTCAACTCAGCGAATCTACCTATGTGGCAATGACTTAATATGGAGAGAGGTAATTTGAGTAACTTAGCTACTTACCTTAACATCACATATTCCAATACAATATGACTCTATAACCTAAAAATGAAGCTTTGCATGACACCACACTTATGTTAATAACCCACTATGATGTTACTAGTGTAAGTTTTTCTAAAAAAGTGACCTCTGACCAAAAGGGCAGTGGTGCCCGTTTTAGTGAAGTTAAAAAAACAGATTTTACGTCTTAAAAAATTCTAAATTTTTGTGTACATGCACATATAGTAACGCCGTATAACTGTTTGGTCTTGGAGACCCAATCAGTAGTCATACCCTCCATATTGGGATGGCCAGCGTAAATCCACTCACGGTCTTCCATCCTTTGGTATATTGTAAAACACGAATATATGTTTTTTATGCAACAACTGATTTTCATCAATTTTACGGCATGCACTAAGCTATCTAGTAGGTAAAGATAGGTCCCCAAAACACCCGAGGATGTGTAGACTTGGTTCATTTTCAAGATGTACTCCGGTCAAAGACAGAATTTCGGCAGCACCTCTCCGTTGTTCTTCAAATACACATCTTGGCAAAAAGCTGAGAGAATGTGTATCCGAAGAACAACAGGGAGACGCTGCCGAAATTCTGTCTCAGACCAGAGTGAGTCATGAAAACGAACCGGGCCTACACATCCTCGGGCTATCCATGGAAAACATGGACAATTCATAACAGTTACGGTTATAAATATGCAAATGACTTACATATTTATTAATATAACCCTTTCGGACGGAAGACGCCTAGGTTACGTGACTTGTTAGATGATCTATATAAATGAAAAAACCAACCTGGAAGATTAGAAGATCGGCTTGAGATTTTTACCCTAGAAGCCTGGTCTCAGACGTCAAAAGGACAGTCGCGACAACGATTACTCCCCGGAGATCAACCTTCCTACATATCCTGCAAAAAAGGACATAGTGCTGTCAAACATAACATCAATCAAAAGTTCATGCAATTTAATTTACTAATCATTTTATTTTCTTTCAAATCTCAAAGACTTGCTCGTGCGCACAGACACACCCGCGCACATCTGCAGCACACACACGACTCAACACACTACAAGAACTCACACATATATACCTAAACAGAGCACACACACTACCAAACTAAAATTGCTGAACTATAAATACACTAGCTAAACAAAAGTAGCTAAACTATAAGTACACTAGCTAAATAAAAGTAGCAAAACTAAATAAATGTTGCTACACTAATCAAAACAATTCACACACACTACCTCACACATACAACACGCTAACAAAAAAATGAAGAAAAAAAAAACGAAGGGCTCCCCACCGGCGGCACAACTGGGAGGAGGGGAGGCGGCTCGGGGAGGAGGCACTAGTAGAAAACAGCCCTTTTGTCTCGGTTCCAGAGGGCCTTTAGCCCCGGTTCTGAAACCGAGACTAAAGGGTCGTGACTAAAGCCCAAAACCTTTAGTCCCGGTCCTCTTACGAACCGGGACAGAAGGGGCTCCATGTGGCCGCTGCGGGGCACCCAGGCAGGAGAACCTTTAGTCCCGGTTTGTAATACCAACCGGGATCAAAAGGTCTCCACGCGTCAGCAGCTGGTTGGACAAAGGTTTTTTTAAGGGGGGGGGGTGTTAGGGGTTTTGGAGGGTTTAGGGGTTTGCGTGTCGGCCATCCCGCGACTCCCCCCCCCAAGTGGATAAGCCCAACCCACCATCCTATCGATCCCTCCCCCCCCACACACACCCACTCTCCCCTTTACGTCTGGAGTCTAAGATAGTTACTACTCCCCCGTCAAGCTGAATGACTAGCAGAATAAAGTGGAACCTGCGCACTCATAACTCATCAATTACAATACTTAACCTCGACTAAGCGAAACCGAATATGCACAAGACAGTAACACTCACTTGAAGTTGTAAGGAAAGAATATTTCCCTTTTGTTTTGATGTCGAAGCAATGATTGTAGCAAGTTTTCCTCGGTATCTTTAACTCTGTTTTTTACCGACCATTCATTAATGGTATTTGGGCTAATGAACCAGCTAGGCACTTACAAACCTATTTATTTACAAGTTCCACGTGGATCTGGTCAGGAAGACTTGGAATCATTCTCACGGCCACCCCACACGGGAGCGGCTTCTCCGCCAATCGATCATCACTTGCATACAAAAAAAGCCCCTTTTCCAATGGAAACCTGGGGAAATGTCATAGATCTGTAATGTCCTGCATTCGACGATATTCAATCTGCATAATATAGCGAGGATAATTATATATACATGCAATGAACGAGCTGAGCTAGAGACTTAATTACAGAAATAATACTTACAAACAGTAGCAAGACATGAGTTGTTTGTCCAGGGCTTCTTGATTGAATAACTGAAATAATTCCACAAATTCAACAGGCAGCATGACAACTCCAATGAAGTCGTGCTTATCTTTAATTCCCAGCATTATACTGTCGGCCAGACTTGCCGCAGTTTTCCATGTACCATTCATGCAATCTTCGCATCATCATTGGTAGTTTCTTTAGCTCATCATTAGTGTCGACGAGAGGCTTCCCGTGCTTGTATTTATAGCGAGGTACTACCTCAGCCATTTCATACTCTACATCACCGTAATCACTAATATTGGTACCGGGCAGTAGTCCCGAATGATAAGCGACATCGCTAGACACCTTGAGCGGGGGGCATGATTGGTTCTCCTGTTCACCGAGCAGGGGAATTGTTTTGCCACTTCGTCTTTTCTCACTGTTAGTACTTCCCGACCGCCGTGCATCATCATATGTCTTTCCAATATAGCGGTTATAGTGGGATTGCTGCGGAGACAGTGGTGGTCGCTGCAGGGCATCCAGAGTGCGCTTCGCTTTCACCAAATCTACCTTTTTCCTTTGGCGGTGGAACTTCCCTTTAGAAAATGGGCCCGCACTTGGGCATCACTGATGTCCTTGAGCTCAGCATCACTCATCTCAGCTGGTAACTTTGGAAGAGGCTTGAGGCTTGGCGGACCATATTTGATTTTCTTACCACCGCCTCTTGTACTGCTAGCCGCCTGAACTGCAGTGGCTCTCTTCTGCCATTGCTGACATGCCAGAGGAGGCGGAGGAGGGGGATGAGTCCTGACGCATCGGAGGAGGCGGAGGAGGAGCCAGAGTGACCTCACGGGCCGGAGGAGGCACAATGCCCCCACGCGCCGGAGGAGGTGGAGTGCTCATCGGAGGAGGTGGAGGAGGAGGCGGAGTGCTGTCACGCGCCGAAGGAGGCATAGGAGAAGGCGAAGTGCCCAGATCACTCGCCGGAGGAGGAGGCGGAGGAGGAGGCGGAGTGCCCTGATTCACCAGAGGCGTCCAGTTGGGAAGCTTGATGTATTCCTTCCTCCACAGACAGGTACTCCTCAAAGCATGACTCAGTTGAAGCTCCCCTTCACCTGTAGGGTGGTCAAGCTCCATCTCCTCAAATCCCTGCATTATTTCATCCACTGTCACAATAGCATAGCCATGTGGAATCAGACGGCAGTGAAAAGTTCCGCCAGCTTGAGGAGGTCCAACAGAGCCGACAGCCGCCTTCAAAGTCAGGTTCACCCATTTCGTCATTAGCTCGCAATGTTGAGCCTCCGTGATAGTATCCACGGGGTAGCGAGGAGCCATGAAATCAGGCTGAACGGGCTCCATGGAAGCCACGCTGCTTCTCCGCTGAGATGGTGGGGTAGCTTCTGGGTTAGCTTCGTGCCGCTGAGATGGTGGGCCGGTAGCTCGCTGGCTCTCAAGTTCCTCTAGCTTTGCTATTCATGCTGTGAGCTTCTGCACTTGGCTTGCTTCCGCTTTCCTCTTTCTCTCTCGGCTTCTGTAACCACCGCTCCCGGGAAACCCAATCTTCCACGGTTTGGAGTTTGGTGTGCCTCGTGTTCGTCCAGGGTGCTCAGGATTCCCGAGGGCCTCAGTCATCTTGTCATTCTCTTTGTCGGGAACAGACGTCACTTTCTGCGCCATGTTGATATAGAGCTGAAGCTTCTTGACGGGTATTGCAAGTTGCTCGTCCGGCCAACAACACTACCCTGTTTCTGGGTCCAAAGGTCCCCCAACCCCGAAGAACCAAGTCCTTGCATGTTCTGGCAGGTGAAATTTCGCTGGTTCGACCCCTATATCAAGCAGGTCTTGCTTAGCTTTGTCCCAGAACGGCCGGGCTTTGTAGTAGCCACCTGACCTCGTGTGATGGTGATACTGCTTCTTTGAAGCATTCAGCTTGTTTATCACCGACATGTTCATACCCTTATCCGATTTCTTGTAGGACACAAATGCGGGCCATTGATCTCTTATCTTCTCATATCGGCTGGTGAATTCTGGAGTCTTCAATTTTTGGACAAACTTTAGGCTCAGGTCTTTCTTCCAGTTCCTGAATAGATTTTCCATCTTCTTAAGAGAAAACGCCTTGACCTTTGGCTCCCAAATTGGCTTATTCGGAACCTCCTATGGTGGTAGGGTGAAATTTGCCATCAGCGCGGTCCACAGATCTTCTTTCTGTCTATCCTAGACATAAGAAACTTCAGGGTGGTCCTTAGTCTTATTCCATTGCTCGATGGTGATCGGGAGGTTGTCCCTAACAATAGCTCCGCACTGAGTAACAAATGTGTCCTTCATCCGTTTCGGTTCAATCGGTTGGCCATCGTTATCGATTGCTGTGATGATGAACCTTTCATCCTGGCGCAACCTTTTCTTCGGGCATCGTCTCCTTACGGAAGTTTGGCTCGATCCGGATGGCTGTAAAAGAAGAAAGAAGCGTTAATATATGTACATACCAAAACAATTAATGCGTCAATTAGTCAGCACATGCTTAATTAATTAATATATATACCTCACCGGACATTGCAACAGCTCCCTCCTCCGTTCGGTTACCGGAGCCATCATCATGGTCTTCCTCCGCCATTCGGTGATCACCAGAGCCGTCAAATTCTCCTTCCTCCTCCATTGTTGGATTACCAAAGTCGTAATCCTCTCCTTCCTGACCATCGGTGTCATTGAGAAACGGCAAGGTGATATCACCTCCGGCAAGGATTATATCCCCCATAAACTGTTCTTTTTCTAAGTCTCTTTCCATAGTTTCTGCAAATATTACAACATGGCAATATAAAAACATGAGAGATGGATATATTAGTGGCAAACATAGACCTCTAGCTAATATCACAACAAGGTATGGGGTGGCCTCGACAATGCTTCTAGGTTTTGGGGTGGCCTCGACGCTTCTAGGGTTTGGTCAGACAAGAGGGGGTTGATCAACGTCCCCCCTCATGTTGAAGAGTTACCGGAGTTTTATATGAACAAAAAAAATACTACCTATCACATGACATGTCCGGCAACCGGACCGGACCACCTCGCTCATGAATGTCCGACGTCCGGACCGCCTCTCTCATGAATGTCAAATAAGGGATTCTCTTAACCTTTAAGGGATTTAACAAAATGGCGCCATATTGGATGTGCAGAAAATGGTCCATATTTTTCCTAATCTCATCTACCCTTCTACATGTCATGTTGTCTAGTGACAAAGGATTCAAGAAAACCATGGCTTCATTATTAGCCGGAAGTAACAGGCGCATAACGGTATGAAGCTCTTCAAAATTGTTTTGGAACGGAGTCCCGGATAGGATAATTAGTTTTTTGGTACGAAGTTCAGCAAGAGCCTTCCAAATAGCGAATTATTCTATCTGGAACTCCATTCCAAAACAACTTTGAAGAGCTTCGTAGCATCATACGCCTGTTACCTCCGGCTAATGATGAAGCCTTGGATTTCTTCAATACTTTGACAGACAACATGACATATTGAAGAATATATATATAGATGAGATCAGAAAAAAATTGGATCAACTTGTGCACATCCATAATGGGGGCATTCTTGATAAATCTATGTCAAAAGTCAAACTTTGACTTATGATCAAATATTGTTGCATATGTCAAAATTCAAACTTTGACAGACAACGTGAGAGGGGGTTGATCGATGGACGCCCCCCTCATGTTGCAGAGTTACCGAAGTTTTCTATGAACAAAAAAAATACTACCTATCAAATCTCACTCCCAGTTTGGGTGGACTCGAGAGTTTGGTCGGGCAAGAGGGGGTTGATTGATAGACGTCCCCCCTCATGTTGAAGAGTTACCGGAGTTTTCTATGAACAAAAAAAATACTACCTATCACATCTCAGTCCTGGTTTGGGTGGACTCAAAAGTTTTTGGTCGGGCGAGAGGGGGTTGATCGATGTCCCCCCTCATATCGAAGTTATCGGGGATACGTTTCGAGAGAAAATACAACAGTTGATATGTTTCGAATATATGAACATTTTAACTTAGTAACTTATTAACGTTTAGAGAGAAAACTCTCTCTCCCTCCTCATGCATGTCCGATGTTCCCCCTCATGTCGAAGTTATCGGGGAGGGGGTAGATCGACAACGACATCCGTACATGCATACATGGACATAATGTTCATCCATCCATCCATCCATATTCAAAATGTTCATCGATCCATATTCAAACACTAGTACGCATCGGTGCTATACAAACGGTTTTTAACCCCTTTCCGCGGCGGTGTTCGGAACCGTCGCCCAGTGAGTAACGGCAATAGGGGGGTCCTTCCCACACGACCCAGAAACCGTCGGGGATATGCCCTCCTGGCACACACGCTTGACAAAATGAGGTCGTGTGCGACCGGCGAGCGCTCAAATACGGAAATACGTACAATAGAGCTAAAAATACAATTATACATGCGAAATTGTTTCCGGTCGCAAGTACATCCCACACAGTCAGTCCCCGCTAAAAGTTTCCATTCGTATGTACATCCCACACATTCGCTTCAAGGAAAACATTTCTGTTCACAGGTACATCACACACAATTTCCCCGTTAAATCATTTGCATTATTGAATGCATCACACATGGTCCGTAGTAGAAATTATGTGGCAAAGGCTGTCCATTAGACAGAGCCTTTATGTGGTAAACGCTTGCGCAAGGTGGCCTAACGCAAACAGTTTTCGAGAGAAAGTCGTGTGTGATTGTTAATTGATCCAACACGGTTTATTCCTAGAAACTGTGTGCGTTGCCTGAGGTCATCACCCACGGTATTTTCTCAATAACCGTTTGCAATAGCAAAACCCAATTAGCAGGCTAATTGCCCTATTATTAATAATCCATTTATTAATCTAATTGACATTCATATTAAGCACATAATATATTTTATTTCCATATTAAGGAAGCAGAATTTTATAATTGAAGTACATCAGAGTACAACATGATATAGTTTCAGCACTCAGCTACCCCATTACACAACTGCGCCAGCACCAAGTTTCACATGCAACATGTAGAACCTTTCGAAATTAGCATCATATACGGTATATAGACAGATGCATCTCATCTGGAAAACTGCTGAAGCGGAAGGTGAATATTGAGCCTTCATTCATGTTGACGGTCTTGGCAACTTTAGGCCAGTGCCTGTGGATGATTGACTGTCCGTCCTTCGTCCTCTTCAGGAACACTTCCACATTGAACCGTGGGTGTTGTATGAAAACCTTCCTCGCCTCCTGGCCATAGAGGTGGTTGAGAGGTAATCATCAGTGAACTGCTTTGGAAAGGCCTGAAAACAAGGATGTGCATAAATGTCTTCTGTATATCGGAAATGGGGCGAGGGAATAAAAAAGGCAAGGTATAATAGTTAGTATCATCTTGTAGTGAACTGATGTCTTCTTCATTGTGCAGACAAATATCTTGTTGTTTTTTGTCGCTAATTTCTTTATCCTAACAATCTTTCTGAGTTTCTTGATTTGATTGATATTCATGGACAACTCATTGCCCCATATGCAAAAAGGGTCGAATAGTGGGTCAAAACCTCTGACAACGGGACCTACATGTGCAAGACCAAATTGTTAAAAACCTAAGTATTAGAATGGTTCCTACAATTGCACAATAATGTGCTATTAGACAACGGACTATGCACGTGCTAACCTCGATTGTAAACCTCAGTGCTTCCCATTGTTTCCCTGCAACACATATAAGGTAGTTAGTCATCAGGTTAAGTAAGGGTTCGCATGCTATCAGTAAAAAATGTTCATGAAAAATCAGCACATTGCAGATTCATCAGATTAATTTAAGCCACATGGAAAACCCATTTATTCAAACCAAGCATGATTAAGAACTAGGAAATCTAGGAAATGTATATGTTTCTAATGTATTAAGTGCAGCCAAATTCGATTTATTCCTCACATGCACAACAATCTACGCACGACAATTGGACATGGCATTGCAGAATTGAACGAAGCAGTTAACTAAACACCACAACAAATGAACCAAATATTAACTGAGCACCACATTGCACAATATAACATACTCCTAATAGAAGATCAGACAGTTAACCAAACCAAGCATGCTTAACGACTTCAAAATATAGCAATTGTATTTGTTTCTCATGTATTTACTACAACCAAATTCAATTTATTCCTCACATGGTATACAATAACAGAATGCACCCACAACTATTGAACATGGCATTGCAGATTTTTTTGACTATAAACAGTAGGGTAAGACCCCACTGTAATTTTTATAAATTAAGAGAGCAAAGTAACAAGTAGTCTGAAAAGGCTTGAGGTAAGCCTTAAGAAGAAAAAGAAACTATAACCTAGGAGAAAGAAAAGAAAGAAAGAAGAGACAAAAAGCCTACTAGCCTACAAACAGAGGAATTACAAAAGGCCTTCAAGCCAAACAGAAAATTGCCTCTCATGCTTCTTCCTCATCCTAAACTTCAGAAGCTTTAGTTCCTCCAGAAATATGAACTTCCAGCCTTGAAATGAAGGGGCAATGTTTTCGAAAATCTTATTATTTCTGGTAATCCAGATGACCCATGCTCCAAGAATGATGATCTCCATGTAAAATGGGTACCTTAGTTTGTCTTTAAGGTCTTGAAACGCTTCTAACACAGACAAGTTTGGGGTTCTTGTTGGACATATGAAATCCCAGCATTGCTGAACAAATTGGCAACCCCAAAAAAGATGATGCAGTGTTTCTTCTTGTTGAGAATCTCTAACAGCACAGTTATAAGCCTCCAACACAAAATTCTTTCTTCTAAGTAAATTTCTTGTGTTGACTCGATCATGGAGAAGTTGCCAGAAGAAAACTTTATGCTTTGGCTGACAGGAACTCTGCCAGATCCAGTTGAAATGTGGAGGGGTCTGCTTGTGTCCAATTACGACTTTATATGCTTTGATGGATGAATAGTGTTCAGTGCCCCAAATGTAACTCCATGTGTCCAATGTGTCTAAGTATTCAGATTGTCTCATGGAAATGCAAATATCTTCCATTTGTAAGAATTCCTCATATGCTTCAGTTGTCAAAGGGAGATAGAAGAGATCCTGCAAGTACTCAGTCTGCAACACTTGTTGAATATTCAGTTGAGGGTTTCTGAGAAAAGAGAATAAGTGAGGGAATTGGTGCTTAAGTATTGTTTGGCTCCATAGATCATCCCAAAAGAATGCACTGACACCATCTCCCACATTACATCTAGCAATGGCTTTGTACTGATCAATGAGAGCTAAGTTGGACTTCCACCAGAATGATCCTACCATGTTGCCCCCTGGTAATTTTCCATCACTATAGTATGTTTCCAAAATCAGGTTGACTCAAGGAATATCATGTCTGTTGAAGAATTTGTGAAGGTTCTTCATGAGCAAGGTTTTGTTGTGTGTAAAGATATCTAGTACTCCTAATCCTCCCTGGTCCTTGGGTCTACACACAGTGTGCCAGGCAACCAATGCAGGTCTTCTGTCCTCCATATCAGGGCCTCTCCAAAGACAGTGTCTCAAATACTTGATGATCTATTTTTTTATTGTAACAGGTATGTCCAGACAGCACATGAAGAAAACTGATAATGAGGTCATCACTGACTTGACCAGTAGTAATTTTCCAGCTTGGGTCATGAAGATAGAGATACCAGCCAACCTTTTGGCAATCCTGTTAACTAGGGGGAGGCATTGCTCAACAGTTGGTTTGTATATTCCCAAGGGCATACCAAGGTAAGTAAAGGGGAAGTGTCCTCTAGCACACTGCAAGGTGTTTGTATAAATTTCTACCCTGTCTTCAGCAATATTCAAAGGTACCATGATTGACTTCCCATAATTCACTTTGAGCCCAGTTGTTGTAGCAAAAGTATTGAGAAGTGCCTTTAAACAGAACAACTGCCTATAATCAGCTTGCATAACCACCAGAGTGTCATCTGCATATTGCACAATTGGGAAGTGAGGGCAAGAGTTCACTTAAAGTGGAGCAGTGATCAGGTTTAACCTCATGGCTTTGTTAAGAATAGATTGTAACAGATCAGTAGCCAACACAAATATTAAAGGAGAGTAAGGGTCCCCTTGTCTTACTCCTCTTCTTATGTAAATTCTTTTCCCAGGTACACCATTCAGTAATACAGAAGATGATGCAGTTGTGAACAGAGCTTCCATCCATGAAATCCATTTCTCTCCAAAACCGTTAGCTCTAAAAATATCAATGATTGTTGCATGCTCAATTGTATCAAAAGCCTTCTCAAAATCCAATTTAATTACCAAGATTTCCTCCCTAGACTTATGGCACTGGTGAATGTACTCATATGCCCATCCTAGGCAATCCTGGATCACTCTATCTTTGAGGAAACCATATTGATTAATATGCACCATTTGCAGAATAACTCTTTGTAATCTATTGGCCAGCAATTTTGTAATGATTTTCAATACTCCATTTAGCAAAGAAATTGGTCTTAAGTCATTTGGGGAAAGTGGCAGCTCTTTTTTTGGCACTAGAGTGATGAAAGAGGAGTTGATGCTCTCAAGATTTACATTCCCAACATGGAATGCCATTATAAGCTCAAAGACATCAGTCTTAATAATATCCCAACAACTTTTGATAAACTCATTATTGAATCCATCTGGCCCTGGTGATTTATCTGCAGGCAGGTTTTTAAACACATCTTCAACTTCTTCTTGAGAAAAGGGTTTTTCCAGATCAATGAAGATTTGGGGGTCCACTGTGTTTTCATATAGATCATTCAGATCAAAGTGCATGGAGTGTCCATTAGATTGTCCCAATCTATTTTTAAAAGCCTTCCATAGGATTGCAGCCTTTCCATCATGATCTGTTACTTCAACTTGATCCTTGTTCAACAGCATAGCAATCTTATTGTGTCTGTGATTAATAGAGGCTTTAGTGTGGAAGAACTTTGTGTTCTCATCTCCAAACTTTACTCCTTTGATTTTACCTCTCTGTTTCCAGTAAATCTTCTGATTATTGAGCACAATTAATAATAAATCCTTTAGCATGGTCCTACAATTATTCTCAAACACTGAAAGTTCCCTGTATTCCTCAATCATATCCCATAGAAAGATATAGTCATTTAGATCTGCAATTTGCTTCTTATGACAGGCAAGGTTTTTAGCCCACAGCTTAAGTGCTCTTCTGACATTTTTGAATTTTGCATTGATCTTCTTTGCACAATCTGTATGACCTACTGGAATATTCCAAGCAGCCTCAACCACCTGTTTAAAAGAGCTGTGATTAAGCCAATAATTTTCAAATCTGAACACTTTATATTTTGGGATGTTTGTGCCAATTTTTATCATGCAAGGAAGATGATTAGAAATTGGTTTAGGCATGGGAAGAGCCAAAGTATCTGGGTAGATGGTCATCCAAGGAGGAGAGGTGAAAAACCAGTATAACTTCTCCAGGAGTGGGCTGTCTTGCATGTTACTCCAGCTAAACTGCCTGCCTTTTAGAGGGAGTTCAATCAAACCAAGTTCACTTATAGACTCATTAAACATAAGCATTTCATTAACATCCCCTCCAGGTTTATTTCTGTCCTCTGGTGTTCTAATAAAATTAAGGTCCCCCATGATAATCCAATCCACCTCATTAGGCATTTGTATATTACCAAACCAATCAATGAACTCAATTTTATCCTCATGATTGCAAGGACCATAGATGTTTGTGAGGATCCAACATTTGGAAGATGTTCTACAAGTGAATTGAATGGATAAGGAAAACTTGTTTTGAAACATTAATTCTCCAGTGAATAAAGCTCCAGTCCAAGCAGTGAGTATACCACCAGATGCCCCAATGGAAGGTAAATATTCAAATTTATTAAACCTCTGAGGACACACTTTATGAATATGGGCTAAATCAAAGTTCTCCCTCTTAGTTTCCTGCAAGCACACAATCCCACCAGCACTTTCTTCCACTTTTTGCCTAATAGCCAACCATTTATCTGAAGAATTAATACCCCTCACATTCCAGTTTAGGATATTCCATGTTCTATTGTTATTCATTAAAGACTAAAATCATGTTCCTTTGATCAGCAGGGCCCACCCCCTGATGATTATCCCAAACAACAATGTTATTGGGATCCACATAAAGATCAGTGCACATGCAGCATGAGGCTACATTCCAACATTTCACAGAAACAGATGACCAAGAAAACCAAAATAACCAGTAATGAGATCCAATAGATTTCACAGTAGCAGATAAAGCAATAGTCACTCCCACAGTAAGATACCATAGCTGACACTTAAGCAGAGTACAGTTAACAGACAAAAGGTGCCACCCAGGGCAAACATCCATTGTGCAGCAGTTGCAAGAGTTACAGTTCACTGCATACATATGACAATTATTTCCCAAAAGAGAATAGCAGACCATTCTGCTATTTAACTCAGGCTGGTGTTGTAGACTCATCATCACACAGGCCTTGACTTGACTGCATCTCCTGTGGCCTTGGACACCTTGGCCACCTCCTCCTGCCCCTTCTTCTTAGGTTTCTTGGACAGCTTTTCCTGTAGCTCATCCTCAGTAACCTTACAGAAAGATTTAGTCAGGTTTTTAACAACTGAATTCTGAATAAGTGGAGGTATAGCATTACATGGCAAACAAGATTTAGCATCACATGATTTCCTTCTATCGCCCTTATTATCCTTTTTAATCCTGTCACTCCTTCTTACCTCAGTTTCCACCATAAGTTCTTTCTCTCTCCTTTTTCTTGAGATAGCCTCTCCAAGTGGTAGGACTTTATTTGGAGACACTTGCTGAAGTGGACTACTTGCCCCAGTGGAGGAATGAGCAGCATGACTAATTCCTTCATTTTCCTTGCCCAGTCCAAGGATGAAATCTTTGCAGGTGGGTGCCTGAGAAGTGGTACATCCATCAGGTATATGAAAAGGCAGAGTTTCTTCTTGCTCACAATTAGCAGTCAATAGTTTCCAAATATCAGATTTGAGCAAATGCATGGTCCAGCAAAACTTATCAGGTGTCAACAGCAGATGGATTATGAAGTTAAACCAACTTACTGGAATTTCAATTTTGAAAGTGGGTGTTGCTCCTTGGGTTGCTGGTGCAAAATGTTGTATCCACAAGTCTAGCCCTTCTTCAGAAATTAAATGTGAGCCATCAATAACTTGCAAAGCATGATCTTGAGCCAATGTATGTAATTCAAGCATAGAAGGAGAACTTGGCAAAGAGAAGGACCCATAGTTACCTTTAGGGTTTGCTTCTGATGAGGAAACAATGTGAGGGATTGGAACAGCTGCCTTGCCCTTGATATCTGGAATAATAGCTTGAGATGTAGGGATATTAACTTCAGCAGCAGCACTGCCAGCAACAACAAATGGTTTTGAACTATTTCCAGTAGGTGGGATTTCCTGCACAGTCTCATTTTGCTTGTCTATGCCCAAGATGGGCAAAGGAGTGCCAGTAACTTCAGTGTCTCCGACAGCAGTGAGCATATCTGTTGTGGGAACTGGCTGCAAATTTGTTGTGGTTCAGCAACCACATTCTGAGTCAGCACAACATGCTCCATGACCACATTCTGTGGGTGATGATCTTCATTGGGCTGCAGCACCTGTAAATCCTCCTCTTCCCCCACTGCATTATAAGCCATGGCAATGTTAAGAAGCCCTTGACCAATTGGAGGGACTTGAACACCTTGGTTGACCTCTTCACTGGCTGAGTGAGTCAGGGAAAGTAAACCATCAGATAGAGACATAGTTGTGGTAATGCTACTGTTGGGAGCCCCATCTTCTGGCAGAGCTTGAATTTCAATTTGAGGCTGCTGAGGTAGGACAGGAACTAGTTGTGGGAAAGCCCAGTGTTCCTCTTGCTCTGCTTGCTCTTCCCAATCATCCCAGTCTTCATTAGGAGCATGAATATTGTGATTAGGCAGTGGTTGGAAACCTGGGAAATCATTAGCATGTTGGGGCACAGGGTGTGGGTCCACACCATCAGGTGGAATGGGGTCCTCATCAGCAGACCCACCACCCAGCATTTCTTCAAGAAGTACTTCAACAGAGCAGGTCCATGATTCCTCCTCAAATTGTTCCCCTTCAGACCACCTTATACTCTTTGGAATGTCACCAAGCTCTGTGACTCTAGCCTTGACCAAGATCTTGCCCTTCAGGGCATCCTCTCTCTCCCAACTAATTATCTTGCCCCACTTGGATATCGCAGGGGCAATATCTTCTGAGTTACAGAAATCAAAGGGGACCCCCACAAACAGCAACCAACAAGTTCTGTTGAAATGAACTCTGCGCCAATTTCTTCCTTGACCGTGTTTCGTAAATGAGATAAAAACATCACCAAATGCATGCGGGCCCTGCTGAATGAGCCTATCTCTATCTTTGACATGCGTGAACTTAACATATGCTTCTCCAAAAGGGCATGTGTGGATTTCTCTAAAACCAACTTGCTCAACTCCCTGAAGAAACTCTTCCAGAACCTCACGAACATTTGGAAAAAATACCTCATTCGGATGCGGGTGGATGTTGGCAATCGCCCACTCTTCGTGTCTTCTTGGGCGATGAGGGACAATCGCGCGAGAAACCCCATTGCGACCCTCAATCACCTGAATCTGAAAACCATGCGGAACGAAAGGTTGAGGGTCTATGGGGATATTGGCCATCGAAGACGACTCTGGCAAGGCGGCGACCAGAGCCCTGTCCGACAACAATGGCAGCGGCGGCGAGCTTGTCGATGAAGGAGCAGAGGTGGCAGCAGAGTAGGAAAGTGAAGTGGAATGCGAGGAGGCAAGCGATGGTCTCGGCTGGAAGTTTGGGAAAAAAAATCCTTGACCAGCTCCTTAAATGAAGGCACCTGTCGAATCTGTGCCGCCGACGCATGACAACGGAACCAAGACTCCACTTCTCCTTCGGCCCAGGCCTCTTCTGGTGGGCTCGGGAAAGAATCAAAATGAATAAAAGGCCATAGCCCAGGCAGATTAGGAGTAGTGCAAAAGCGGGCCATGTGACCGTTGGCCCCGCATGCATGGCAAACCACGTGATTACGCGCAAATGAACGTTGCATGACCTGGCGCTCCATCTGAGGCCTGACTTGAACATGATTAAGGTGCAATGAATTGCTGTTAAGTCCTTGATTAGAGTCCTCATGAATGGGCCCCGATAATCATTCGAAAACAGATCTACCATCCCTGACCACCGCGGAATAGCTCCGGTGATCACCGGAGTGAGGAACAATTTCCTTGCCAGACCTACCCACCAAGGTCCATTCCTTGTCAAGCTCAGCATAGTATAGAGCTTCTTCCCATTGCCAATTCGGGCCACCGAAGTTCCAAAGGTTAAAAACCAACTCAAAATCCTTCTCAACAATTTTACCCGCATTATAAATCTCGAAACCAACTGCCTTTGAAGCAACCGTGAACTTGTAAGACCTATCCTTCAAGAAGCGAACACGAAAACCTTGGTCATAACCCCCAAACATGGCAAGAAGAGAAACACTAACCATGTGCACATTAAGCCTGAAGGAAGCATGGCTAAATGAAACCACCATGGTGAATTCCTTTTGACGAAAACCCAGAGAGAAGACCACCGGGTGACCAAACTTGGCCTTCATATCCGCTTGGAACTTCTTCCCACAATCAAAGTTGAGAGCAAAGGGCACCATCTTGAGGAGTGGGGTGGCTACCAGGGCCGGAGTGGCCACTGGTAGGGAAGTGTGGCTGCCGGGGCCGGAGTGGCCACCGGCGCTAGGTGGGAGGAGCTAGGTGGGAGGAGCTCCTCCGCATTGCAGAATTGAACCAAACAGTTAACTAAACACCACAACACAAATGAACCAAACATTAACTGAGCACCATATTGCAGAATGTATAACCAAACCAAGCATGCTTAACAACTTGGAAATATAGCAATTGTATTAGTTTCTCATGTATTCTGTAAAGATAAATTTGATTTATTTCTCACATGGAAGACAATACAAAATTGCAGCCTGAAGAATTAAACATCACATTTGCAGAATTGAACCAAACAGTTAACTAAAGACGACAACTAATTAACAAAACAGTTAATAAGTGAGCACCACAATGCACAACATATAGAACATATACACTAGAGCAACAGATTGCATGGTAAAATTAGATAGCACAATTCACTAGAATTTGTGAAGGAAAGGCAGGAGCAGAACACGCAATGGGTAAACCGAGCATGCTTAACCGGCGTAGCTAGCAAATGGCAAGGTGCTCCTCCAAGATCTGGGGGTCGGCACGAATGGCAGCCATCACGACCTCATCCGCGCGTGCGGCCGCGATTTGCTTCTCCGCTGCCAAATGCTCCTTGAGATCCTAGCTATACTGTGTGCACCATGGCTTAGGGTGGCGCTTATTTGGTGGAGGGGTCGGTGATTTGGATGGAAGGTGTCGCGCTCGCGCTGGCGGTCGGGGCATGTGGGATGTGGAAGGAGGGGGAGGATGGGGGTCGGGTGTGGATTACCTGCCTGCATAGACGAGGCCGAGCAGCGTGAAGGAGGGTCGTCGGCGAGGAGGCGGCGCTGCAAGGAAGGAGGGAAGATTTCAACTTGGAAAGGAAGGCGGAAACAGGGGAAATGTGGCTTTTGGTAAGGGGAAGGTAGATATTTCCGCGGAAGCCGAAAATTTGGTATCGCTTCAGCGAAAAAACTAGTGCACAAAGTGTCATCAGACACGGTCCCTTATTCAGAACTGTGTACGATATGTGAACATCACAAAAGATTCAGATAGCTTAACCTGTGTGTGATGAGTTTGAACATAAAAAATTTTGGTTCGAATTTCCATGGTTACAGTGGTCATCCACGTCATTGCATAATTTGGGTACACAAAGGAGACTACAGCACACCCACACTTCTTAATCGAGCAAGTTCAGCAATTAAACAGAGCTACCTGACCTAAACATTACTCTAACAAATTAACGACCGACGCGCTTAATTAAACAAAACAAAGAGTACTAATACTGCGGCTGGTGCTCATCGATCTCTGCCGCCGCCTCCATGTCCAGCTCGTGCTAGACGGTCTTCTGGGGAAGGGGCTCCATGGCATCCATCGCACCATACTCGGCAAGCATCTCGCCATCCGCGTCCGCCATCTCTTTGGAAAAGGCCGCCACGAGCTGGGCATGGGCGGCCGCGATCTGGGCTTGGACGGGCTCCGTCGTCGCAAGGTATGCGGCGGAGGAACGGACGGCTGCTCGAATGCTCTCGGCGATTGCCATCTCTTTGGCCGTGGGTTGCCGATCATTGTCAGAGAAGCTTCGTTCGATTTGTGCGGTGACCGCCACGAGCTGGGCGTGGGCGCCTCGACATGGTCGTGGGCGGCCTCCATCAGGGCTAAGGCCGCCGCTGCGGAATGGACAGCTGATGTGCCGCTCTCTCCAGTTGGTATCCTCAAGGCAGATGTTGCTGCCGCGACCTGAGAAGCAACAGCGGCCTTTTGGGCTGCCGTGGTCGCCCGGTCGCAGATTGCGGCCGCACTCATGCACCTTGTTAGAATGCGCATGGCGGCTGCTGCCGTGCTCTCGCCGGCGTGGGCCACCGAAGTTGCCCTCACGACACGGGTCCACGTGCCCATCTTCACCGGCGACGATTGAACAGTGAAATAATATTTGCGCAGCAAGCTAGTGTGGTTGAGACGCCGGCTGTGGACTGTAGCCGACTGATGACCCACAAGTATAGGGGATCTATCGTAGTCCTTTCGATAAGTAAGAGTGTCGAACCCAACGAGGAGCAGAAGGAAATGACAAGTAGTTTTCAGTAAGGTATTCTCTGCAAGCACTGAAATTATCGGTAACAGGTAGTTTTGTGATAAGGTAATTTGTAACGGGTAACAAGTAACAAAAGTAAACAAGGTGCAGCAAGGCGGCCCAATCCTTTTTGTAGCAAAGGACAAGCCTGGACAAACTCTTATATAAAGGAAAACGCTCCCGAGGACACATGGGAATTATCGTCAAGCTAGTTTTTATCATGCTCATATGATTCGCGTTCGTTACTTTAATGTGGGTGGATCGGTGCTTGGGTACTGCCCTTCCTTGGACAAGCATCCCACTTATGATTAACCCTTCTTGCAAGAATCCTCAACTACAAAAGAAGTATTAAGGTAAACCTAACCATAGCATGAAACATATGGATCCAAATCAGCCCCTTACGAAGCAACGCATAAACTAGGGTTTAAGCTTTTGTCACACTAGCAACCCATCATCTACTTATTACTTCCCAATGCCTTCCCCTAGGCGCAAACAATGGTGAAGTGTCATGTAGTCGACGTTAAAATAACACCACTAGAGGAAAGACAACATACATCTCATCAAAATATCGAACGAATACCAAATTCACATGACTACTTATAGCAACCCATGTCCCCAGGAAAAAATGTAACTACTCACAAATCATATTCATGTTCATAATCAGAGGGGTATTAATATGCATAAAGGATCTGAACATATGATCTTCACCGAATAAACCAACTAGCATCAACTACAAGGAGTAATCGACACTACTAGCAACCCACAGGTACCAATATGAGGTTTTGAGACAAAGATCGGATACAAGAGATGAACTAGGGTTTGAGAGGAGATGGTGCTGGTGAAGATGTTGATGGAGATGGACCCCCTCCCGATGAGAGGATCGATGGTGATGATTCCCCCCCGGAGGGATGTTTCCCCGGCAGAACAGCTCCGCCGGAGCCCTAGATTGGTCTCGCCAGGTTTCGCATCGAGACGGCGGCGCTTCATCCCCAAAAATTCCTTCTTATTTTTTCCAGGGCGAAAGACTTCATATAGCAAAAGATGGGCACCGGAGGCCTGCCAGGGGGCCCACGAGGCAGGGGGAGCGCGCCCCCCACCCTTGTGGACGGTGGGTGGCCCCCCTCTGGTGCTTTCTTCGCCCTATATTTTTTATATATTCCAAAACTGACTTTCGTGGAGTTTCAGGACTTTTGGAGTTGTGCAGAATAGGTCTCTAATATTTGCTCCTTTTTCAGCCCAGAATTCCAGTTGCCGGCATTCTCCCTCTTCATGTAAACCTTGTAAAATAAGAGAGAAAAGACATAAGTATTGTGACATAATGCGTAATAACAGCCCATAATGCAATAAATATCGATATAAAAGCATGATGCGTAATAACAGCCCCCAAGCTTAGACCTGGCTTGTCCTCAAGCGGAAGCCGATAATGAAAAATATGTCCACATGTTTAGAGATAGAGGTGTCGATAAAATAAAATACGGACATGAGGGCATCATGATCATTCTTATGCTAAAGTAACAATCTATTCAGAATGTAAAGTATGAATCAGAAACTTCATTGAAAACTAACAAACTATAATCTTAGTCATTGAAGCAATTGTAATTTATCATAACATCGGAAAGAGTCAATATAAGAGCTTTTCAGCAAGTCCACATACTCAACTATCATTTAGTCTTTCACAATTGCTAACACTGACGCAATACTTATGGGTATGGAGTTTTAATCGGACACAGAGAAAGATAGGGGCTTATAGTGTTGCCTCCCAACCTTTTACCTCAAGGGTAATGTCAACAATAATAGTTTATGATAACTTACATCCAATTGGATATATATATCAGGATCTTTCCAACACAATGTGCTTGCCAAAGGATAAAGTGTAAAAAGGAAAGGCGAAGATCACCGCGACTCTTGCATAAGACATAAGACAAAAATAAAAGATAGGCCCTTCGCAGAGGGAAGAAGAGGTTGTCATGTGCTTTTATGGTTGAATGCACAAAATCTTAATGCAAAAGAACGTCACTTTATATTGCCACTTGTGATAGGGACCTTTATTATGCAGTCCGTTGCTTTTATTTCTTCCATATCACAAGATTGTATAAAGCTTATTTTCTCCACACTAATAGATCATACATATTTAGAGAGCAATTTTTATTGCATGCAACAGTGAAAACTTACTTGAAGGATCTTACTCAATCCATAGGTAGGTATGGTGGACACTCATGGCAAAACTGGGTTTAAGGATATTCGGAAGCACAAGTAGTATCTCTACTTGGTGCAGAGAATTTGGCTAGCATGAGGGGGAAAGGCAAGCTCAACATGTTGGATGATCCATGACAATATACTTTATTTCGGATATAAGAAAACATAACCAATTACGTTGTCTTCCATGTCCAACATCAACTTTTTTTTGAAAGGTGAACGACAGTGGGAGAGGCTCCCACTGACTTTGTATTACTCACAAAGGAACAGTTACATATGCGTTACAAAGGGTTTTTTGTGGCCCCCCGGCCATGCAAGCTAGCTACAACCCTAGTGACCCAAATTTACAATGTAACTAGACAGGAAGGGGCGAAGTTCCTCTCTGCAGTTATGTGTTAGCAACTCCAAGAGATGCTTGAATCTAGCCAGCCATGCTCCGAAGGAATGCTGAATCCCTCTGAAGTGTTGGTTGTTTCTCTCCATCCATAGACTCCAAGCAGCCAAAAGAAATATATCCATGAAAAGAGGTTGCCTGCAGTTATCCCTACCCCCATGCAGCAAAGCCAATCTGTTGGCACCTATCGGCCATGCCAATCCAACTTTACTCTAGCAGTGTTGACTAAAGGGGCAATTGAAGAACAGATGTTCCACAGTTTCCTCGGGAGGGTTTTGACAGAACATGCATGTGTAGTTGCCCCCCGCGACAGCAAAATGACTGTGTTTGAGCATATTCCTGGTATTCAGACGAGCAACTGGGAGTAGCCACCTGAACATCTTGAATTTGATCGGGCTCTTGGCTTTCTAGAGCCAACCGAACGCCTCATCTGCCACAACCTGCTTGTAGCAGTGATTATAGAATTTCTTGGATGAGAAACGCCCGAGCGTGCATTCCCAAATGTCACAACGGTCGTTGGCCACACGAATTTGCGTCGACCCCTGCTGGATCTCTTTGATTTCCTCTCTCGCCTAGATCGAGAGAGGTAAACTAAAGATCATGGCTGGGTCAGTTGCAGTAAGAACCTTAGCAATGGAGTCATCTTCATTCAAGCAAAATGAGAAAGCCCGTGGGTACATGTCCATGAGTGAGGAATCCTGACTACTATCAAACCAAACATCTTTCAAAAATAAAGAGCTAGAGCCATCCCCCGGGGTGACTTTGGTGATCCCCCGGAAGACCCCACTGAGTTGCATCACGTCCTTCCAGCAGAAAGAGCCCACTGCATCAGTTGCATGCGGTATTTTGTTTCTGTAGTAAGCGTCCCAAACCAGCTCCACCCAGGGGACATCTTCATGATTATAGAATTTGAATAGATGTTTCAGGAGAAGGGCAACATTCTGTGTTTTGATATCAATAACACAAAGGCCTCCGCAGCGTTTTGGGCGGCAGACAAGTTCCCAGGCCGCAAGGGAGTTGTTCTTGACCCCATCGTCAGAATTTTTTGCCCATAGGCAATATCTGCGCAGTTTGTCCAGATGCTCGATCACTTTTGGGTGCAATTTGATTGTCCACATTGCATATATCAACATCGAAGTCACAACAGAATTGACCAAAGTCAGTTTGGCCCCGGATGACATCAGCGACAACGAAGTGGACGTCTTCCTCTCGACTGCATGTACTAGCGGCATGAGATCAAGAACACTTGGCCTCGTCGTCCCCATTGCGAGGCCGAGGTAGGTGAAAGGCATGGAACCAACAGAACAGCCAAAAACCCTAGCCAATTCAGAAGCACGCTGGTGATCAATGTTAATGGGTATAAGAGTTGATTTCTGGAAATTGATCTTTAGCCCAACCAAAACAGCATAATCCTCCAAGATAGTTTTCATACGGGCAGCCTGTTCAGGACATGCCTGCATAACCAAAATCGTGTCATCAGCGTATTGAACAACGGGGAAGTCACCCGCACTGTCACGAGGGAGAGGAAGCTCAACTAGTCCTCCAGCGAAAGCATCATTAATTGCTGCTTGGAGAAGGTCAGGCGCAAGGACAAAGATCAACGGTGAGAGAGGGTCACCCTGTCGCACACCACATTTAAAATTAAATTTCCGGCCAGGAACTCCATTAAGGAGTACAGAAGAAACCCCTGAGCCAAAGATCGTTTTCATCCATCCGAGCCATTTGTCATCAAAACCCATGTGCTTCATGATCTCCATCATGGGGGCGTGCTCAATCGTGTCAAACGCCTTAGAAAGTCTAACTTGAGGAGGATAATTTCCTGCGCCGAGGTATGGCATTGATGGATGTATTCAAACGACCACGCCAGTCAATCTTGGATTGTCCTCCCTTTGATGAAACCGTACTGGTTTTTGTGGATGATTTTGAGGATGACTTTCTGCAGCCGGTTAGCCAAGATCTTTGTGATGATTTTCAGACAACAATTCAGTAAAGTAATTGGTCTATAATCATTGGCAGTTTCTGGAGAAGAGATCTTAGGGATCAAGGTGATGTACCCCTCACTAATGCTGGTGATATCTAGCCCTCCAGCAGGAAAGGCATGGCACAGCTTATAGAAATCTGACTTGATGATCTGCCAGTAGCTCTTAAGGAAACAACCATTAAAACCATTAGGGCCCGGAGCCCTGTCACTCGGCATTTCCTTAATTACAGTATCGATCTCTTCATTGGAAAAGGGTGCCGACAATTGATCCAGTCCCTCGATCCGACGAATGATTCTAGAAAGATCAAAACACATGTTAGTGGGTTTAGAAGAACCCAAACGTTCCTTATAGGTTTTGAACATCACCCCTTCCTTGCCAACGTGGTCATGGATTTCCACAGCATCATCACGAAGCATGGCAATAGAATTGTGTCTATATCTCTCAGTGGCCAGAGATTGAAAGAGCTTGGTGTTTTCATCAGCAAATCTGAAATACCTGATCGTGCATCTTTTCCTCCAGTACTCGTTCTGAAACTTGAGAAGTGTCTGCAAGTGAGATTTCAAAATCCTCCTAAAGTTTGACTCCTGGATAAATAGAGTTCTTTTGTCCTCGAGGTTATCCATCATAACTAAAGATTCATTACTATTCTGGATCATAATTTTCAGCTTTGAGATACCTCTGCTCCATCTCTTGAGATCATATCTCAGAGTTTTCAGTTTTTTACAAATGCGGGCAGCAGCGTTCGGGGAATGGCATGCCTTGGACCAAGAGGCGGCAACCACATCAGTAAACCCAACATGGTTAACCCAAAAATTCTCAAAGCGGAAGAGCTTGGACTTGGGGATATTAGATTCAATTGCAACCACACACGGAATATGATCAGACACCGGTTTCCCCAATGGCAGGACCATCGTGTTTGGGAAGGAGGTAGTCCAACAAGAGGAAGAAAAGAACCAATCGAGCTGTTCGAGCAGGGGGTCATCTTGCATGTTGCTCCAGGTATATGCTCTACCCTTCACAGGTAACTCCATCAGAGACTGCGCTCGAATGATTTCATTAAATAGCAACATGTCCGCAGCGTCGCCCCCAGGCTTGTTTCTATTATTCGTGGAACGAATAAAATTGAAATCTCTCAACCAATTTTCATCATCAGGTATATTTAGGTCAAATAACCAGTTAGTAAAATCCACCCGACGCTGACCAGAGCATGGACCATAGACATTGATCAATTTCCAAGAATCACTAGACTGAGTAGCAACAAAAGAGACACCCACAACAAACGAGTCAACATACCAAGGCGTGCCCACAAACACATAACTATTCCATATTATAATAAGACCACCAGAGGCACCCACTGATGCTGCAAACACAAATTTATCAAAACGCTTAGGGCAGAAAGTTTTAATAAACGCCAGATCAAAAGATTCACGCGTAGTTTCCTGGATACATAGCACAGAACAACCGCTAGTATCAATAGCATTCCTAAGAGCCAAAGTCTTAGCATCAGAGTTGATGCCCCTAATGTTCCACGACAGTACATTCCACGACTTATTCATGAGCGAGCGAAAATTCAGTCGCCAGCTCCAGTGGACGAGCGCTGATCATCCAGCAGCTTCTCGGGAGAAAGAACATCCTGCGCAATCCCGCAACGGCTACCCATCTGTTGAAGATCTTCAATCGACGTAGGAGGGGGACAAGCACCAGTCATAACCTGCACTGGGGCAGCAGCCAAAGAAACAGCTGTGATAAAAGAGGTCTTGCGTGGTTTCACCCGTGACTTAGAGTGCTTGGTGTCAGAGACATGGTTGATCTTGAAGCCATCATACTTGTTAGATCGAGTGCTTCTTCTGACAGTGGTTGTGTCTAGAGGCACTAGCACATTGCGGGGCTGAGGAGCATTATAAAGAGAAGCATAAGCAATCACCTGAAGAGCAGTATCTTGATCTGACAGGGGCACTGACTGTAACTCTGCATCTTCAGAAACAAATCGTGAGATCGCCTTGAGACCAGGAGAGCGAGCCGCCATCTCCCAATCAGTATCTATCGCTTCAGACCTGGGCTCAACAGACTCCTGCAGCAGAGACGAGGGTATGATGACAGCCCCCAACTGAAAGGTTGAACTGAACACCGTTGACATAACATCCCGCTCTGGGACCATGCCTTCAAGCCAGGCAGCCGCAGCAGCATTCAGTTGGTTCTGGAGAAACTTGAACGGGTTAAGAGGTAACATAACAGCCTCAGATTGCTGAAAAGTGAGGGCCGGCGTATATATGCGTTTGAGAATCCCCCCATACAAAGCAACAGCTCATGATCAACAACCACAAAGAAATTAACTGAATCCCCTCCCGCTCTGACAAACGCCAGTCGTGCAGCAGGATTCCCAAGCACAAAACCATCAGCCAGCGCTTCCACCGCCTAAAACTCTGAATCTGAAGACCAAATATCAGACAGGTTGTCCTGGACATTGTTTTCTGGGTCCACACCATCCATCAGGGACGGCCCGTCATACTGGAAGAAAGTTCTAAAACTGAACCCTGTGTATGGCGGAGGAACCACGGGCCACATAGGCCAACCATTTTCCTGAATGTGCTCCTGGGCAGGTCCTGGGGCGTTCCATGCCTCTTCATTCAGAGCATCTTGTGCAGTCATCTCATCAATTCTAGCCTGCTACATGAGGGTGTAGTATGGAAGCTCATATGGGTGGGGTGATGCATTCAGAAGGGGAGGAACATCCTCATTACCAACTAAGTTGGGAATAGTATTTCTGCCATTCAGAACATACACAGGGACAGACCAAGATCGAGCAAGACCTGGCAGCAAACCAACCCTGGTAACCAACAGACTATGCGGCACCCCAGCAACATCTTTGATATGACACTTAACCAGAACTCTAGCTTTGTTGTGACCCGGGCGTGGCCAGACAAGAAGTTTTCCAAAGTTAGAGACATCCTTATGAATATATTGTTCAGTCTGAGTCCATTGGGAAAGCGAGAAACATGACCCAAACCTCATATTCAAAAGCAGGCATGCGCATATTGAAACATTCGTCATGAGGGACTAAAGAGAAAGTAGAATCCTCAGTCAGAGCATGAGGCCCCTCTCTAATGGCAGCATCCCTACTCTCCATATCCGCAAAAACCACACATCCAATTCCCAGCGGGTAAATAAAATCATCCACCAAATCATACTCTAGATCGCCAGTGATAATGCGACAGACCTCGGCTAGCCAGAACTCCTTTTGATGATCAGGGACTGGAGGATGGACTGAAACAATAGCGTACCTGTCATGGTTAAGGGGCGGATCATCTACCACCATGACATGGCGCTGGACTCGATGAGCAGGGCCACGGTCGAAGGTCGATCCAGCTGGAGTGAAGGCAAACGGGCACACTGGGAAGTTCGCCATAGCTTGAGTTGCCGGAGGTTTGGTATCCGCCCGAAGGGAGATCGCCGATGACGGACAGAGATTGCTCCGAGACGAAGGCGATGGGAGCGGGGGCGATGAAGGTGGGGGTGGTGAGCTCGAGGAAGACGTCGGCTCACCCGATTGGGGTTTTTGGCAGGCTGAATTGACTACACCCTGACAGGGGAGGCATATCGTCAAGCAATGGGGGGTGGCCACGTCCGAGGAGCGTGGGATTTTCTGTTTCTGTTTCCAAACCCATCAACTTTTTAACATGTCATATTTTAATGAGTGCTCACAATCATAAAAGATGTCCAAGATAGTATATTTATATGTGAAAACCTCTCTTTCTTTATTACTTCCTATTAATTGCAACGATGACCAAAACTATGTTTGTCAACTCTCAACAACTTTTATTCATCATATTCTTTATATGTGAAGTCATTACTCTCCATAAGATCAATATGATATGTTTATTTCTTTTTATTCTTTCCTTTTACTATTATTCCCTCAAGATCATAGCAAGATAACCAAGCCCTCGACTCAAGACTAATCTTTATTATATATAGCTCACGGACTCTATTATATCGAAGGATGATAAAGCAAAACTCAAAACTAGATCATACTGAAACTTTATTCTTCTAGATCAGGATATTACCAAAAGGATAGAACCAAGAAAAAGGGTAAAGATAGAAGTGTGATGGTGATATGATACCGGGGCACCTCCCCCAAGCTTGGCAGTTGCCAAGGGGAGTGCCCATACCCATGTATTTATGTATCTTTCTTCGGAGGTGGTGATGATGGAGTTGTTGATGATCCGGGCTTGTCGTCCATTTTCCAAGGCATAGTCTCCCCGTCATAGAAGGATGATCGAGTCTCCGGGATCCTCAAATCTGCAGCCAAACTCATCCTCTTGAATCTATATTCATACTCACAGTTTTGGTTTTGCAGGTCATAGATCTGGGCTTGGAGGTGCTCGATTTTCTCGTGAAGCTTGAAGATGGTCTCCCCAATGTTCTTGGCATCCAGCTTGTGGTTGTTGGCGAACTTCGCGATCATCGTGTGGTTGGCGTTGAGTCCTCGTTCCACCATCCCCTGGAACTTGAAAACTTGGTGCTCCATTGCTTCGAGTCTTGTCTCCACGCTTCCGGTCCTCCTTGGTCCCTCAACATCGCGGATGTGCAGCACCCCCTCACGCATCTCAATGGGTTGAGGGTGTTGCAGCACCTCCGCGAGGTAGGGGTTGATGACCTTCTCGAAAAATTTGTCCTTGGGGGTGCTTGAAGATGTCATGGTGATCTAGATTTGTCAGAAAAACAGCTCGAAACAAAAGCAAAGGATATTTGCGTGGTGCGGTGGTCAAAACCTTCGGGAGATTATATAGTGAATTTTTACCGACCAAAAGAAGTATCATGCAAGAAAACGGAGTCCGGAGAGCACACGAGGTGCCCACGAGGCAGGGGCGCGCCCTCCACCCTCGTGGATGCCTTGTGTCCTTTTCGGAGTACTTCTTATTTTCCTATTTTCTTAAATATTCCAAAACGGAGAAAAATTGCTATTAGAACTATTTTGGAGTTGGTTTACTTACCGTACCACATACCTATTCCTTTTCGGAGTCTGAAGCATTCTGGAAAGTGTCCCTTATGTACTCCTCCGGGGTTACGGTATCAATAACATTGGTTTCAACATTTATGGGATTACCTGAGATATAATGTTTGATTCTTTGACTGTTCACCAACTTCGGATTTGTGCCTTCGAAGTTGTTGATTTTTATGGCACCGGAACGATAGACCTCCTCGATAACGTAAGGACCTTCCCATTTAGAGAGGAGTTTTCCTGCAAAAAATCTTAAGCGAGAGTTGTATAACAAACCATAATCACCTACATTAAACTCACGCTTTTGTATCCTTTTGTCATGCCATCTTTTAACTTTTTCTTTAAACAGTTTGGCATTCTCATAGGCTTGGGTTCTCAACTCATCAAGTGAGCTAATGTCAAATAGTCTCTTCTCACCGGCAAGTTTGAAATCATAATTGAGCTCTTTAATGGCCCAATATGCCTTATGTTCTAGTTCGAGAGGTAAGTGACATGCTTTTCCATAAACCATTTTATACGGAGACATACCCATAGGATTTTTATATGCAGTTCTAGAGGCCCATAATGCATCATCGAGTTTCTTGGACCAATTCTTTCTAGATCTATTAACAGTCTTTTGCAAAATTAATTTGATCTCTCTATTACTCAGTTCTACTTGACCACTAGACTGTGGGTGGTATGGAGATGCAATTCTATGATTAACGTCATACTTAGCAAGCATCTTACAAAAAGCACCATGAATAAAATGTGAACCACCATCAGTCATTAAGTATCTTGGGACTCCAAACCTCAGAAAAATAACTTCTTTAAGCATCTTAATAGAGGTGTTATGATCAGCACTACTAGTTGGAATAGCTTCTACCCACTTAGTAACATAATCAACAGCAACCAAAATATGTGTATACCCGTTAGAGGAAGGAAAAGGTCCCATATAATCAAAGCCCCAAACATCAAATGGTTCAATAACAAGTGAATAGTTCATAGGCATTTCTTGACGTCTACTAATATTAACAATTTTTTGACTTTTTTTTGAATATTACAATTTTTTGACATTCATCACAAGACGAGACAAACTTATTGGCGTCCTTGAAAGGAGTAGGCCAATAAAACCCGGATTGCAATACCTTATGTGCAATTCTATCTCCAGCGTGGTGTCCTCCATAAGCCTCGGAGTGACACTTGCGTAGGATCTGTTCCTGTTCATGCTCAGGTACACAACGTCTAATAACACCATCTACTCCTTTATAAATGTGTGGGTCATCCCAGAAGTAATGTCTTAAATCATAGAAAAACTTTTTCTTTTGCTGGTATGTGAAACTAGGTGGTATAAATTTAGCAACCATGTAATTAGCATAATCAACATACCATGGAGCAGTACGAGAAGCATTTATGACAACTAATTGTTCATCGGGAAAGCTATCATCAATAGGTAGTGGGTCATGAAGAACATTCTCTAACCTAGATAAGTTGTCTGCAACGGGGTTCACAGCTCCCTTTCTATCTATAATATGCAAATAAAATTCTTGTAGTAGGAGAACCCATCTAATAAGTCTAGGTTTAGCATCTTTCTTTTCCATAAGATATTTAATAGCAGCATGATCAGTGTGAACAGTTACTTTAGAATCAACAATGTAAGGTCTGAACTTATCACTAGCAAATACAACTACTAAAAATTCTTTTTCAGTAGTAGCATAATTTCTCTGGGCACTGTCTAGAGTTTTACTAGCATATTGGATAACATTTAATTTCTTATCAACTCTTTGTCCTAGAATAGCGCCTACAACATAATCACTAGCATCACACATAATTTCAAAGGGTAAATTCCAATCAGGAGGCTGAACAATAGGTGCAGAAATCAAGGCTTTCTTAAGTATTTCAAATGCTTCTACACAATCATCATCAAAGACAAAAGGAACATCTTTTTGTAAAAGATTAGTCAAAGGCCTAGAAATTCTTGAGAAGTCTTTAATGAACCTCCTATAAAAACCGGCATGACCAAGTAAACTTCTTCTACCTTTAATGTTCTTAGGACACGAGATCTTTTCAATAGCATCAAGTTTAGCCTTATCAACTTCAATACCTCTTTCAGAAATTTTATGCCCCAAGACAATATCTTCATTAACAATAAAGTGGCACTTCTCCCAATTCAAGTAAAGATTAGTTTCTTCACATCTCTGCAAAACTCGATCAACGTTGCTTAAGCAATCATCAAAAGAAGTTCCATACACGGAGAAATCATCCATGAAAACCTCAACAATCTTTTCACAATAGTCAGAGAATATAGCAGTCATACATCTTTGAAAGGTAGAAGGTGCATTGCATAAACCAAAAGGAATACGTCTATATGCAAAGGTACCGAAAGGGCATGTAAAAGTGGTCTTTTATTGATCCTGTTTTGACACAGGTATTTGAGAGAAACCAGAATAACCGTCTAGAAAGCAAAAATGTGTATGTTTGGATAATCTTTCTAGCATTCCATCAATAAAAGGTAAAGGTTAATGATCCTTTTTAGTAGCTTTATTTATTTTGCGGAAATCAATTACAATTCTATAACCTGTAAAAATTCTTTGTGGGATCAATTCATCTTTATCATTAGGAACAACAGTAATACCTCCCTTCTTAGGGACACAATGGACATCACTTACCCACTAACTATCAGCGATAGGATAAATTATACCTGCCTCCAGAAGCTTTAGTATTTCTACATCTTAGGATTTAACCATCGTTGGTGATCAACAACCGGTTTAGCGTCTTTCTCCAATTTTATTTTGTGCTGGCATAGAGTGGGACTAATGCCCTTAAGATCACCAAGAGTATATCCAATAGCAGCACGGTGCTTCTTCAGAGTTTTCAATAATTTCTCTTCTTCCTGCTCTGAAAGTTTAGCACTAATAATAACATGATATATCTTCTTTTCATCAAGATAAGCATATTTAAGAGTATCAGGTAATGGTTTAAGCTCAAACACGGGATCACCCTTGGGTGGAGGAGGACCCCCTAGAATTTCAACAGGAAGGTTGTGTTTCAAAATAGGTCCCTGTTTAAAGAATACTTCATCTATTTCCCTTCTCTCATTCATAAACATATCATTTTCATGGTCTAGCAAATATTGTTTTAAGGATTGTTAGGAGGCACGGCAATAGAAGCAAGACCAATAATTTCATCTTTACTAGGCAATTCTTTATCATGGGGTTGTCTACGAAATTTAGCAAAATTAAAATCATGAGATATATCCCCTAAACCAATAGTAACAACATCCTTTTTGCAATCTATCTTAGCATTAACAGTATTCAAGAAGGGTCTACCAAATATAATGGGACAAAAGTCATCTTGTGGGGAACCAAGAACAAGAAAATCAGTAGGATATTTAACTTTCCCACACAAGACTTCAACATCTCTAACAATCCCAACTGGTGAAATAGTATCTCTATTGGCAAGCTTAATTGTAACATCAATACCTTCTAACTCAGCAGGTGCAATATCATCCATAATTTCTTCGTATAAAGAATGATGTATTGCACTCGCACTCGCACCCATATCACATAAGCCATAATAGCAATGATCTCCTATTTTAACAGAAAAAACAGGCATGCCTACAACAGATCTATGTTTATTTTTAGTATCGGGTCTAGCAATTCTAGCAGCTTCATCACAGAAGTAAATAACATGCCCATCAATATTATCGGCCAAGAGATCTTTAACCATAGAACCACTAGGTTCAACTTTAATTTGCTCAGGGGGTGTAGGTGTTCTAGTATTACTCTTACAATCCATAGTTGAAGCTTTAGCATGATCCTTTATTCTAGCAGGGAAAGGCGGTTTCTCAATATAAGCGGTAGGAACAATAGGAGCAACATTATAAGTGATAGTCTTTTCTTCAACTTTAATAGGTTCAACTACCTTTACTTCAATGGGAGGATGATATTTAAACCACTTCTCCTTAGGGAGATCAACATGAGTAGCAAAGGATTCACAGAAAGAAGCTACTATCTCAGAGTCAAATCCATATTTAGTGCTAAATTCACGAAAAGCATCGGTATCCATAAAAGATTTAAAACAATCAAACTTAGGTGTTATACCTGACTCCTTACCTTCGTCGAGTTCCCAATCTTCAGAGTTGCGTTTAATTCTTTTCAATAAATCCCATTTGAATTCAATAGTCTTCATCATAAAAGAACCAGTACAAGAAGTATCTAGCATGGAGCGATTATTGAGAGAAAGCCGAGCATAAAAATTTTGAACAATAATTTCTCTTGAGAGCTCATGATTGGGGCATGAATATAACATTGAATTAAGCCTCCCCCAAGCTTGAGCGATGCTTTCTACTTCGCGAGGACAAAAATTATATATATAATTACGATCACGATGCACCAGATGCTTAGGATAAAACTTCTGATGAAATTCCAATTTCAATCGGTTGTAGTTCCATGATCCAATATCATCACATAGACTAAACCATGTTAATGCATTTTCCTTAAAACATAAAGGGAATACCTTCTTATTGATAACATCCTCAGGCATACCTGCAAGCTTAAATAAACTTCATCCACCTGGATTAGGTGCAAATCGGGATGTAATGTTCCATCTCCTGTAAAAGGATTAGCTAGCAGTTTCTCTATCATACCCGAAGGAATTTCAAAGTAAACATTTTCAGTAGGTTCAGTAGGTTGAGGAGCAACTCTTTGCTCTACTGGTCGGGGTAAAGATACCCCGAACAAGCCCCTAAAAGGATTACTTTCCATAGTAACAAGTGACAGTAAATTTCAGAACACTATATAAATTTTTTCCTTACCAAATTCCACTTACCAAAGGCGCTGCACTCCCCGGCAATGGCGCCAGAAAAGAGTCTTGATGACCCACAAGTATAGCGGATCTATCGTAGTCCTTTCGATAAGTAAGAGTGTCGAACCTAACGAGGAGCAGAAGGAAATGACAAGTAGATTTCAGTAAGGTATTCTCTGCAAGCACTGAAATTCTCGGTAACAGGTAGTTTTGTGATAAGGTAATTTGTAACGGGTAACAAGTAACAAAAGTAAACAAGGTGCAGCAAGGTGGCCCAATCCTTTTTGTAGCAAAGGACAAGCCTGGGCAAACTCTCATATAAAGGAAAACGCTCCCGAGGACACATGGGAATTATCGTCAAGCTAGTTTTCATCATGCTCATATGATTCGCGTTCGTTACTTTGATAATTTGATATGTGGGTGGACCGGTGCTTGGGTACTTCCCTTCCTTGGACATAATCCCACTTATGATTAACCCCTCTTGCAAGCATCCGCAACTACAAAAGAAGTATTAAGGTAAACCTAACCATAGCATGAAACATATGGATCCAAATCAGCCCCTTACGAAGCAACGCATAAACTAGGGTTTAAGCTTCTGTCACTCTAGCAACCCATCATCTACTTATTACTTCCCAATGCCTTCCCCTAGGCCCAAACAATGGTGAAGTGTCATGTAGTCGACGTTCACATAACACCACTAGAGGAAAGACAACATACATCTCATCAAAATATCGAACGAATACCAAATTCACATGACTACTTATAGCAAGACTTCTCCCATGTCCTCAGGAACAAACGTAACTACTCACAAATCATATTCATGTTCATAATCAGAGGGGTATTAATATGCATAAAGGATCTGAACATATGATCTTCCACCGAATAAACCAACTAGCATCAACTACAAGGAGTAATCAACACTACTAGCAACCCACAAGTACCAATCTGAGGTTTTGAGAGAAAGATCGGATACAAGAGATGAACTAGGGTTTGAGAGGAGATGGTGCTGGTGAAGATGTTGATGGAGATTGACCCCCTCCCGATGACAGCATCGATGATGATGACGATGGTGATGATTTCCCCCTCCCGGAGGGATGTTTACCCGGCAGAACAGCTCCGCCGGAGCCCTAGATTGGTTTCGCCAGGTTCCGCCTCTAGACGGCGGCGCTTCGTCCCAAAAACTTCCTTCTTATTTTTTCCAGGCTGAAAGACTTCATATAGCAAAAGATGGGCACCGGAGGCCTGCCAAGGGGCCCACGAGGCAGGGGGCGCGCCCAGGGGGGTAGGGCGCTCCCACCACCCTCGTGGACGGTGGGTGGCCCCCCTCTGGTGCTTTCTTCGCCCAATATTTTTTATATATTCCAAAACTGACTTTCGTGGAGTTTCAGGAGTTTTGGAGTTGTGCAGAATAGGTCTCTAATATTTGCTCCTTTTTAAGCCCAGAATTCCAGCTGCCGGCATTCTCCCTCTTCATGTAAACCTTGTAAAATAAGAGAGAAAAGGCATAAGTATTGTGACATAATGCTTAATAACAGCCCATAATGCAATAAATATCGATATAAAAGCATGATGCAAAATGGACGTATCACCGACGCACCTTCTCGCGTAAGCCATAGGCGTACTATACACCGACGATGCTCCAGGATATTTTGTGCTGCATGTCACACGGTTGGTGATAATAAACTGTGTGCGATCTACTTCATTTTTCAGCTTGATTTGAATTACGTAATGGGGTCACAGTGGCAATGGACAGTGTTTCAATTTCTAGACATTTTATCTGCAGTGAACATGCAACTATATGTGTGTCGTAAAAGAATTGGAATTATTCAGGGTTCGTTTGAACATTTTATATATTAAATTGGTTCTCTAGCTATTTCAGGTGCACAATTCGAAATTAAACTACATGCACATGCTCCGGTGCACCAACATGGGTCGTAAAATCATATATGTGTCCATGGGTTTATGCTTATGTTCCATGCAAGAAATGGGGATGAAACTCGAACACCACGGCACCGTGGCTCTCCGGTAAACGTCGACGTACTTGATTTTGTAACTCTAGTAAATCCAAAATTCATCCGAAATTCATGAAACTTGGCATGCTATCATGGAGCGGCATCAACATGCCGTGGTTAATTTTTTATCCCATTAGTGGCAGATTTGGGTATAAGCTTCTCATAAACCAGAGCTTCTCACAACAAGTGTGATGGTTTCGGTAGGGAACGTTTCACCTTTCTGGACGAAACGATATCCGTTGCCTCTTCCCGATTTCAATTTTTTCCTAGTGTCAACATAGAACAACAAGAGTGTTGTGTCAATTTTTGGGATTTTTCGGGGTTTGGTTGGACATTTTGATACATGAACTGAGTTTTCTATGCATTCATGTGCATAATTCAAATTGAACTAGAGGCACATGCTCTAATGCATATAAATTAGTTGAAAATTCAAATCTGTGTCCTTGGTTGCCTGCTTAGGTCCCATGCAAAAATGAGAATGAATGTCAAACACCCTGCCACCGTCACTCGGCCGCAAACATTGAGATACCTGGTTTTTAAATTCTAGTAAATCGAAAGCTCGTCTGAAGTTCATAAAACTTGGCATGCTGTCATGGAGCGGCATCAACATGCCGTGGTAAATTTTTTGTCCCATTTGGGGCAGGTTTGGGGATATGCTCTCTTAAACCAGATCTTGTCACAACAAGCCTGATGGTTTCGGTAGGGAACGTTTCACCTTTCTGGACGAAACAATATCCATTGCCTCTTCTCGATTTCAATTTTTTTCCTAGTGTCAACATAGAACAATAGGAGTTTTGTGTCAACTTTTGGGATTTTTCGGGGTTCGCTTGGACATTTTTATGCATTAACTGAGTTTTCAATGCATTTATGTGCATAATTCAAATTTGAACTACATGCACATGCTCTAATGCATATAAATTGGTTGAAAATTCAAATCGGTGTCCTTGGTTGCATGCATAGGTCCCATGCAAGAAATGGGAATGAATGTCAAACACCCCGCCACCGTCACTCGGCCACAAACATTGAGATACCTGATTTTTAAATTCTATTAAATCCAAAACTCGTCTAAAATCCATGAAACTTGGCATGCTATCATGGTGCGGCATCAACATGACGTGGTAAATTTTTTGTCCCATTTGGGGTAGGTTTGGGTATATGCTTCTCACAAACCAGAGCTTCTCAAAACAAGCATGATGGTTTTGATAGGGAACGTCCCATATTTGGGGACGAAATGATACCCATTGCCTCTTATTGTTTTCAAAAATTTCTCGTGTCAACTAGAACAATAGGAGTGTTGTGTCAATTTTTGTGGTTTTTCGGGGTTCGTTTGGACATTTTTATGCATTAACTGAGTTTTCAATGCATTCATGTGCATAATTCAAATTTGAACTACATGCACATGCTCTAATGCATATAAACTAGTTAAAAATTCAAATATGTGTTCTTTTCCCATGCAAGAAATGGGAATGGATGTCAAGCACCCTGCCACCGTCACTCGGCCACAAACATTGAGATACCCGGTTTTTAAATTCTAGAAAATCCAAAGCTCGTCTATAATTCATGAAACTTGACATGCTATCATGGAGCGGCATCAACATGCTGTGGTAAATTTTTTGTCCCATTTGTAGCAGGTTTGGGTATATGCTTCTCACAAACCAGAGCTTCTCACAACAAGCATGATGGTTTCAGTAGGGAATGTCCCACCTTTGGGGACAAAACGATATCCATTGCCTCTTATTGCTTTCAAAAAAAATCTCGTGTCAACATGGAACAATAGTCGTGTTGTGTCAATTTTTTTGATTTTTCGGGGTTCGTTTGGACATTTATATGCATTAACTGAGTTTTCAATGCATTTATGTGCATAATTCAAATTTGAACTACATGCACATGCTCCAGTGCATATAAATTGGTTGAAAAATCAAATCTGTGTCCTTGGGTGCATGCTTAGGTCCCATGCAAGAAATGGGAACGAATTTCAAACACCAGAGCACCGTTGATTGCCGGCAAAACATTGAGATACTTTATTTTTAAATTCTAGTAAATCCAAAACTCGTCTGAAATTCATGAAACTTGGCATGCTATCATGGAATGGCACCCGACATGCTGTGGTATTTTTCGTGTCCATTTTGAGAGAAGGCACACTCGAATAATGACAGCCAACAAAGGCATTTTGAAAAAATAGCGGCGGGGCGTGTGGGAGGGGAGCGTGGGATGCGCGGGTCTGCGGCCGGTGCGGTAGGCACGGGGAATCCCGAGGCGGGGCGTGCGGGAGCAGGTGGGTCTCGCGTGGCCGATGCGGCAGGCGCGGGGAATCCCGAGGCAGGGCGTGTGGGAGCGGGTGGTTGGGCGGGTGATCCAAGGTGGATTGGGGGCGGCAAGGGCGGATCTGCTGTGGCTGGGGCGGGGTTTTCTCGTGCACCGGTGTGGCCGATCGTGGAAGAGGCGAACGGGAATGTGTTCTCGTCAAACACCACGTGGCGCGAGGTGATGACACGGCGCGTCGCGAGGTCAAGGCAGCAATACCCTTTGTGTTCAAGGGGCATGCCAAGGAGGACGCAGCGGACCGCACGGGGAGCCAGCTTGTGAGGCATGGTGGCGTATGTGTCCGGGAAACAGAGACATCCGAAGGTGCGGAGAGAGGAATAGTTGGGAACGACACCGTAGAGGAGAAAGTATGGGGTGTTTCCGGTGATGGCTCGTGAGGGACGCACGTTGAGCAGGAAGGTGGCAGTGTCGAGTGCTTCGACCCAAAAGGCGGGAGGCATATGGGCTTGAAGAAGGAGGGTGCGGAGAATGTCGATGGTGGAGCGGATAGCGTGTTCCGCCTTGCCGTTTGGGGGGGGGGGGTATGCGGGCAAGAGAGTGATACGTCTCCAACGTATCTATAATTTATGAAGTATTCATGCTATTATATTATCTGTTATGGATGTTTATGGGCTTTATTAAACACTTCTATATTATTTTTGGGACTAACCTATTAACCCAGAGCCTAGTGCCAGTTCCTATTTTTCCCTTGTTTCAGTGTTTCGAAGAAAAGGAATATCTAACGGAGTCCAAACGGAATGAATCCTTCGGGAGAAGTTATTTTTGGAAAGAAAGCAATCCAGGAGACTTGGAGTGCACGTCAGGGGATCAACGAGGAAGGCACGAGGCAGGGGGCGTGCCCACCCCCCTGGGCGTGCCCTCCACCCTCGTGGGCCCCTCGTGGCTCCCCTGGCCGACTTCTTTCGCCTATATATATCCATATACCCTAAAACCATCGGGGAACAGAATAGATCGGGAGTTCCGTCGCCGCAAGCCTCTGTAGCCACCAAAAGCCAATCGGGACCCTGTTCCGGCACCCTACCGGAGGGGGGATCCCTCACCGGTAGTCATCTTCATCATCCCTGCGCTCTCCATGACGAGGAGGGAGTAGTTCACCCTCGGGGCTGAGGGTATGTACCAGTAGCTATGTGTTTGATCTCTCCCTCTCTCGTGTTCTTGAGGTGATACGATCTTGATGTATCGCGAGCTTTGCTATTGTAGTTGGATCTTATGATGTTTCTCCCCCTCTACTCTCTTCTAATGGATTGAGTTTTCCCTTTGAAGCTATCTTATCGGATTGATTCTTTAAGGATTTGAGAACACTTGATGTATGTCTTGCGTGGGATACCCGTGGTGACAATGGGGTATTCTATTGATCCACTTGATGTATGTTTTGGTGATCCACTTGCGGGTTCCGCCCACGAACCTATGCATAGGGGTTGGCACACGTTTTCGTCTTGACTCTCCGGTAGAAACTTTGGGGCATTCTTTGAAGTACTTTGTGTTGGTTGAATAGATGAATCTGAGATTGTGTGATGCATATCGTATAATCATACCCACAGATACTTGAGGTGACATTGGAGTATCTAGGTGACATTAGGGTTTTGGTTGATTTGTGTCTTAAGGTGTTATTCTAGTACGAACTCTATGATAGATTGAACAGAAAGAATAGCTTCATGTTATTTTACTACGGACTCTTGAATAGATCGATCAGAAATGATAACTTTGAGGTGGTTTCGTACCCTACCAAAATCTCTTCGTTTGTTCTCCGCTGTTAGTGACTTTGGAGTGACTCTTTGTTGCATGTTGAGGGATAGTTATATGATCCACTTATGTTATTATTGTTGAGAGAACTTGCACTAGTGAAAGTATGAACCCTAGGCCTTGTTTCCTAGCATTGCAATACCATTTACGCTCACTTTTATCATTAGTTACCTTGCTGTTTTTATATTTTCAGATTACAAAAACCTATATCTATCATCCATATTGCACTTGTATCACCATCTCTTCGCCGAACTAGTGCACCTATACAATTTACCATTGTGTTGGGTGTGTTGGGGACACAAGAGACTCTTTGTTATTTGGTTGCAGAGTTGTTTGAGAGAGACCATCTTCATCCTACGCCTCCCACGGATTGATAAACCTTAGGTCATCCACTTGAGGGAAATTTGCTACTGTCCTACAAACCTCTGCACTTGGAGGCCCAACAACATCTACAAGAAGAAGGTTGTGTAGTAGACATCAAGCTCTTTTCTGGCGCCGTTGCCGGGGAGGTGAGTGCTTGAAGGTATATCTTTAGATCTTGCAATCAAATCTTTTTGTTTCTTGTTTTATCACTAGTTTAGTCTATAAAAGAAAACTAAAAAATGGAATTGAGTTTGACTCATACGCTTCATCTTTTTAATATCTTTCGTGAGTATGATGGAAAGGAAAATTGTGCCAAAGTGTTAGAAGAAGAATGCATTAAAATGTTTGGCACTAAATTTTTGAATGATGAGCATGATTGCAATGTTGTTAGTATGAACTCTTTGAATATCCATAGTACTAATGATGATTGCACTAGTCATGATGAAAATATCTCTTATAAGCTTGTCGATTTTTGTGGAGTGCATAGAGTTTCCAAGTACATACCAAAAAGGGAAGATAGATTTTGTAAAAGGCATAAGTACTTAGAAACTAAATGGTTGCAAGAAAGGCTAGATGTTTGTGCTGAAAATTTAAATTTTCTTAGCCGTACTTGTGAACTTTGCAATGAACATGGTCATTTAACTATCCGATGCAAATTGTTTCATGATCTAATCGTGTCCAAAAATTGTGATGACTTGATTTCCCTTGCACATCATAATGAACTTAGTTTGCTTATGGGTTATGAAGAAATGAAACGTAAAACTAACTATCTTCCTGTATTTGCCTGTGATAAAGTTCTTGATTTTGATCTAGAGGAAATTTATATGTATTGTGCAGTGAATTGCATTGAAAATCCTTATATTGCCAATTACATAAAGAAAATAAAGCAAATAGAAGATGAAGAGAACACTAATGAAAGGGAAGAGACTTCCCAATATCCTCCTATTATTTCTTATGATGAATCTGGTAACGAGGAGCTTTCTATTCAACCAATCTCATCAATAAGGAGCTCAAAAAAGAGGGATAAACCCACACATGATGTGAAGAAGAAAAAGAAAAGATGGCGAAGTAAAGGTAGAAAGGTATCTCTCCCAAATGATGTTGCTCCTATTACTCATCGTGATGATGATAATTGCTATACTATTGGTGCTATCCATACTATTAATGATGAGAGTGATTATGCTTACGATATGAAAAGGCCCAAGCTTGGGGATGCTATGTTTGAGGAAGATGATGTTTTTCAGAATATATTTGCTAAAATTAATGTTTGTCCCAAGCTTGGGGATGCTATGTTTAATGAAGATGATATTTTTAGTCTCCCAAGTTTCGATATGCAAATTTATAATGATGATAGCATGCCTCCTACTTATGATGATTATATTGATGAAATTGGGTTTGGAAGAGTGTCAACTTTAGGAAGTAATGATCCCACTATTTTGGATGATGTTGAATCTTATTATGATAATTATGAAAGTGGATTTGAAGAGGTCATGACTTTATTTAGTAATGATTCCACTATCTTGGAAGAGGTTTCAATTGATTATGATGAGAACAAAGTTGCTACTCATGATGATTATTGTGATGATACTTATGCTATAAAAAGTAGTGATGATTATATTTATAAAACTTCTCATGATTATGATTACCCTTTTTCTGAACATTACTCTTTTAATGTGGAAACAATTTATAGTATTCAAGTCTCTTATGATACTCCCACTATTCCGAATGAGAAGAATTTTGCTTATGTGGAGAGTAGTAAAATTTCTATGCAAGTAGATCATGAAAAGAATGCTTTAGGTGCTGGTTATATTGTTGAATTCATTCATGATGCTACTGAAAACTATTATGAGGGAGGAATGTATTCTTGTAGGAATTGCAATAATATCAAGTTTCCTCTCTATGTGCTTAAAATCTTGAAGTTATGCTTGTTTTACCATCCTATGCTAGTTGATTATTGTTCCCATAAGTTGTTTGCTCACAAAATCCCTATGCATAGGAAGTGGGTTAGACTTAAATGTGCTTTCCATGTGTTTCATGATGCTCTCTTTATGTTTCAATTCTTATCTCTTATGTGAGCATCATTGAAATCATCATGCCTAGCTAGGGGCATTAAACGTTAGCGCTTGTTGGGAGGCAACCCAATTTTTATTTTTGTTCTTTCTTTTTGGTTCTGTTTAGTAATAAATAATTCATCTAGCCTCTGGTTAGATGTGGTTTTATGTTTTAATTAGTGTTTGTGCCAAGTAAGACCTATAGGATCTTCTTGGATGATAATTATTTGATCTTGCTGAAAATTCCAGAAACTTTCTGTTCACGAAAACAATTGTTTAAAATCACCAGAACGTGATAAAATACTGATTCTAATTGCAGCAGATCAATAATCAAATTATCTAGGTTGTCCTATTTTGGTAGAATTTTTTGAGTTCCAGAAGTTTAAGTTAGTTACAGATTACTACAGACTGTTCTGTTTTTGACAGATTCTGTTTTTCATGCGTTGTTTGCTTATTTTGATGAATCTATGGCTAGTAAAATAGTTTATAAACCATAGAGAAGTTGGAATACACTAGATTTAACACCAATACAAATAAATAATGAGTTCATTACAGTACCTTGAAGTGGTGTTTTCTTTTCTTTCGCTAACGGAGCTCACGAGATTTTCTATTAAATTTTGTGTTGTGAAGTTTTCAAGTTTTGGGTAAAGAATCGATGGGCTATGGAATAAGGAGTGGAAAGAGACTAAGATTGGGGATGCCCAAGGCACCCCAAGGTAATATTCAAGGACAACCAAGATCCTAAGCTTGGGGATGCCCCGGATGGCATCCCCTCTTTCGTCTTCGTTCATCGGTAACTTTACTTGGAGCTATATTTTTATTCACCACATGATATGTGTTTTGCTTGGAGCGTCATTTTTTTTTCTTTAGCTTTGCTTTGTGTTTGAATAAAATACCAAGATCTGAAATTATTAAATGTTAGAGAGTCTTCACATAGTTGCATAATTATTCGACTACTCATTGATCTTCACTTATATCTTTCGGAGTAGTTTGTTGTTTGCTCTAGTGCTTCACTTATATCTTTTAGAGCACGGCGGTGGATTTATTTTGAAGAAATATATGAACTCTCATGATTCACTTATATTATTTTTAGAGTCCTAAACAGCATGGTAATTTTCTTTGGTTATGAATTTAGTCCTAATATGATGGGCATCCAACAGGGATATAATAAAAACTGTCATATAAAGTTCATTGAATACTATGTGAAGTTTGATTCCTTATGATAATTTTGAGATATGAGGATGGTGATATTAGAGTCATGCTAGTTGAGTAGTTGTGAATTTGAGAGATAATTGTGCTAAAGTTTGTGATTCCCGTAGCATGCACGTATGGTGAACCGTTATGTGATGAAGTCGGAGCATGATTTATTTATTTATTGTCTTCCTTATGAGTGGCGGTTGGGGACGAGCGATGGTCTTTTCCTACCAATCTATCCCCCTAGGAGCATGTGCGTAGTACTTCGTTTCGATAACTAATAGATTTTTGCAATAAATATGTGAGTTCATTATGACTAATGTTGAGTCCATGGATTATACGCACTCTCACCCTTCCACCATTGCTAGCCTCTCTAATACCGCGCACCTTTCACCGGTATCATACACCCACCATATACCTTCCTCAAAACAGCCACCATACCTACCTATCATGGCATTTCCATAGCCATTCCGACATATATTGCCATGCAACTTACCACCGTTCCGTTTAGTATGACACGCTCCATCATTGTCATATTGCTTTGCATGATCATGTAGTTGACATTGTATTTGTGGCAAAGCCACCGTTCATAATTCTTTCATACATGTCACTCATGAGTCGTTGCACATCCCGGTACACCGCCAGAGGCATTCATATAGAGTCGTATTTTGTTCTAAGTATCGAGTTGTAATTCTTGAGTTGTAAGTAAATAAAAGTGTGATGACCATCTTTATTAGAGCATTTTCCCAGTGAGGAAAGGATGATGGAGACTATGATTCCCCCACAAGTCGGGATGAGACTCCGGACTAAAAAAAGAGGCCATAAAAAAGAGAAAAGGCCCAAATAAAAAAAGAGAGAAAAAGAGAGAAGGGACAATGCTTCTATCCTTTTACCACACTTGTGATTCAAAGTAGCACCATGATCTTCATGATAGAGAGTCTCCTATGTTGTCACTTCCATATACTAGTGGGAATCTTTCATTATAGAACTTGGCTTGTATATTCCAATGATGGGCTTCCTCAAATTGCCCTAGGTCTTCGTGATCAAGCAAGTTGGATGCACACCCACTTAGTTTCTTTTGTTGAGCTTTCATACACTTATAGCTCTAGTGTATCCGTTGCATGGCAATCCCTACTCACTCGCATTGATATCTATTAATGGTCATCTCCATAGCCCGTTGATACACCTAGTTGATGTGAGACTATCTTCTCCTTTTTTTCTTCTCCACAACCACCATTCTATTCCACCTATACTGCTATATCCATGGCTCACGCTCATGTATTGCGTGAAGATTGAAAAAGTTTGAGAACATTAAATGTATGAAACAATTGCTTGGCTTGTCATCGGGGTTGTGCATGATTTAAATATTGTGTGTGATGAAGATAGAGCATAGCCAGACTATATGATTTTGTAGGGATAGCTTTCTTTGGCCATGTTATTTTGAGAGGACATGATTACTTCGTTAGTATGCTTGAAGTACTATTGTTTTTATGTCAATATTAAACTTTTGTCTTGAATCTTATGGATCTGAATATTCTTGCCACAATAAAGAAGATTACATTGAGAAATATGCTAGGTAGCATTCCACATCAAAAATTCTGTTTTTATCATTTACCTACTCGAGGACGAGCAGGAATTAAGCTTGGGGATGCTGATACGTCTCCAACGTATCTATAATTTATGAAGTATTCATGCTATTATATTATCTGTTTTGGATGTTTATGGGCTTTATTAAACACTTTTATATTATTTTTGGGACTAACCTATTAACCCAGAGCCAGTGTCAGTTCCTATTTTTTCCCTTGTTTCAGTGTTTTGAAGAAAAGTAATATCAAACGGAGTCCAAACGGAATGAAACCTTCGGGAGAAGTTATTTTTGGAAAAAATGCAATCCAGGAGACTTGGAGTGCACGTCAGGGGATCAACGAGGAAGGCACGAGGCAGGGGGGCGCGCCCACCCCCTGGGTGCGCCCTCCACCCTCGTGGGCCCCTCGTGGCTCCCCTGACCGACTTCATTCACCTATATATATCCATATACCCTAAAACCAATGGGGAACAGAATAGATCGGGAGTTCCGTCGCCGCAAGCCTCTGTAGCCACCAAAAACCAATCGGGACCCTGTTCCGGCACCCTGTCGGAGGGGGGATCCCTCACCGGTAGTCATCTTCATCATCCCGGCGCTCTCCACGACGAGGAGGGAGTAATTCACCCTCGGGGCTGAGGGTATGTACCAGTAGCTACGTGTTTGATCTCTCCCTCTCTCTTGTTCTTGAGGTGATACGATCTTGATGTATCGCGAGCTTTGCTATTGTAGTTGGATCTTATGATGTTTCTCCCCCTCTACTCTCTTGTAATGGATTGAGTTTTCCCTTTGAAGTTATCTTATCGGATTGAGTCTTTAAGGATTTGAGAACACTTGATGTATGTCTTGCGTGGGATACCCGTGGTGACAATGGGGTATTCTATTGATCCACTTGATGTATGTTTTGGTGATCAACTTGCGGGTTTTGCCCATGAACCTATGCATTGGGGTTGGCACACGTTTTCGTCTTGACTCTCCGGTAGAAACTTTGGGGCATTCTTTGAAGTACTTTGTGTTGGTTGAATAGATGAATCTGAGATTGTGTGATGCATATCGTATAATCATACCCACGAATACTTGAGGTGACATTGGAGTATCTAGGTGACATTAGGGTTTTGGTTGATTTGTGTCTTACGGTGTTATTCTAGTACGAACTCTATGATAGATTGAACGGAAAGAATAGCTTCATGTTATTTTACTACGGACTCTTGAATAGATCGATCAGAAAGGATAACTTTGAGGTGGTTTCGTACCCTACCATAATCTCTTCGTTTGTTCTCCGCTATTAGTGACTTTGGAGTGACTCTTTGTTGAATGTTGAGGGATAGTTATATGATCCAATTATGTTATTATTGTTGAGAGAACTTGCACTAGTGAAAGTATGAACCCTAGGCCTTGTTTCCTAGCATTGCAATACCGTTTACACTCACTTTTATCATTACTTACCTTGTTGTGTTTGTATTTTCAGATTACAAAAACATATATCTATCATCCATATTGCACTTGTATCTCCATCTCTTCGCTGAACTAGTGCACCTATACAATTTACCATTGTATTGTGTGTGTGTTGGGGACACAAGAGACTCTTTGTTATTTGGTTGCAGAGTTGTTTGAGAGAGACCATCTTCATCCTACGCCTCCCACGGATTGATAAACCTTAGGTCATCCACTTGAGGGAAATTTGCTACTGTCCTACAAACCTCTGCACTTGGAGGCCCAACAACGTCTACAAGAAGAAGGTTCTGTAGTAAACATCAGAGAGTCGGAGAGCAACACCGCGATCAGAGAAGAAGGTGCGAAGGCGGATGTTGAGGAACTCACCTCCGTTATCACATTGCACACACTTGATGACAAGCTGAAACTGCGTGAGAATATATGTGTAAAAACGCTCAAGAGTGGGGGCTGCATCAGATTTATTTCGGAGGGGGAAACTCCATGAAAAATGTGTGAAATTATCCATTACAATCAGATAATATTTGAAGCCAGAAAAACTTGCAAGTGGTGACGTCCAAAGGTCACAATGAACTAGTTGGAAGGGAAATGTAGTAAAAGACATAGAATGTGGAAAGGGCTGTCTAGCCTGGTGCCCGACCTGGAAAGCTTCAGACGAGCCGCGAGCGTGAGGGGGTTTATTACATGACGACAGAAAATTATTGGTCACGCGGGAAAGCGATGCAGCACTGGGGTGTCCAAGCCGCCGATGTTAGAGGTCGCCGACGACCACGGAGAGTGCAGCGGAAGGGGTCCTGGTGTCGCCGGAGAACGAGTAGAGCTGCCCATAGCTACTGCAGGTCATGATTGGGGTCCGAGTTGCTAGATCCTTCACAACAAAAGAAAAGGGGTAAAATTCAATAGAAACCGAGTTATCAATGCAAAACCTACGGACACAGATGAGATTTGTGGTAACGCAAGGGGAGTAGAGAATGTTGTGGAGGTAGAAAGGTCGGGAGGTGAGAATGTTTTAGAGTTTCGCAGAAAAGGAATACCAAACGGAGTCCAAATGGAATAAAACTTTCGCGATGATTTTTCTTGGACTAGAAGACACCCAGGAGACTTGGAGTGCAAGTCAGAAGAGCCACGAGGAGGCCACAAGGGTGGAGGGCGCGCCCCCGACCTTGTGGGCCCCTCGTAGCCCCCCTGACCTAGATCTTCCTCCTATATATACTCTTATACCCTAAAAGCATCCATGGGAGCCACGAAACCACTTTTCCACTGCCACAACCTTCTGTACCCATGAGATCCCATCTTGGGGCCTTTTCCGGCGTCCTGCCGGAGGGGGATTCGATCACAGAGGGATTCTACATCAACACCATTGCCTCTCCGATGAAGCGTGAGTAGTTTACTTCAGACCTACGGGTCCATAGCTAGTAGCTAGATGGTTTCTTCTCTCTCTTTGATTCTCAATACAAAGTTCTCCTCGATGTTGTTGGAGATCTATTCGATGTAATACTCTTTTGCGGTGTGTTTGCCGAGATCCGATGAATTGTGGATTTATGATCAGCTTATCTATGACTATTATATGAATCTCCTCTGAATTCTTATATGCATGATTTGATAACTTTGTAAGTCTCTCCGAACTATCGATTTGGTTTGGCCAACTAGATTGGTTTTTCTTGCAATGGGAGAAGTGCTTAGCTTTGGGTCCAATCTTGCGGTGTCCTTTCCCAGCGACAGAAGGGGCAGCAAGGCACGTATTGTATTGTTGCCATCGAGGATAAAAAGATGGGGTCTTCATCATATTGCTTGAGTTAATCCCGCTACATCATGTCATCTTACTTAATGCGTTACTCTGTTCTTGTGAACTTAATACTCTAGTGTTAGGCAGGAGTCGGTCGATGTGTGGTGTAATAGACAAGCCGAGCAATTGGTTCATACTTTTTAACGCGCATCAGCTTTTTCAACCCTCACGCAATACATGAGCGCAAGCCATGGATATAGCACTATAGGTGAAATAGAGTATGATGATAGGGGTAAATATAGAGAAGACAAAGAAGTAAGAAATTCTCACATCGACGCGGCTAACCAACGGGCTATGGAGATGCCCATCAATCGATATCAACGTGAGGAGTAGGGATTGCCATGCAACGAATGCACTAAGAGCTATAAGTGTATGAAAGCTCAATATGAAAACTAAGTGGGTGTGCACCTAATCCTATAATGAAAAATTCCCACTAGTATATGGAAGTGATAACATAGGAGAGTCTCCATATGAAAAACATGGTGCTACTGAAGCACGAGTGTGGTAAAGGATACTAACAATGCCCCTTCTCTCTTTGTTTATTATTTTTCCTTTTTTTTTTTCCTTTTTTCCTTTTTTTTTCTTTTTCTCTCATTGTCCGGAGTCTCATCCCGACTTGTGGGGCAATCATAGTCTCCATCATCCTTTCCTCACTGGGGCACTACTCTAAAAATGAATAATGATGATCATCACACTTCTATTTACTTATAACTCAAAAGAAATAAAAATTACAACTCGATACCTATGACAAAATATGACTCTATATGAATGCCTCTGGCAGTGTACCAGGATGTGCAATGATCTAGCATGACATGTATGAAAAATGATGAACGGTGGCTAAGCCACAACTACTATGTCAGCTATATGATCATGCAAAGCAATATGACAATGAATGCTCAAGTCATCAAACGGAAGCGGTGGAAGTTGCATGGCAATATATCTCGGAATGGACATGGAAAAGCCATAATAGGTAGGTATGGTGGCTGTTCTGAGGAAGATATAATAAGGCTTAAGTGTGATAGAGCATATCATATCACAGGGTTTGGATGCACCTGTGAAGTTTGCACCATGTCTCGATGTGAGAAAGGGCAATGCACGGTACCGTAGAGGCTAGCAAATTGCGGAAAGGTAAGAGTGCGTATAATCCATGGACTCACATTAGTCATAAAGAACTCATATACTTATTGCAAAAGTCTATTAGCCCTCGAAGCAAAGTACTACTGCGCATGCCCCTAGGGGATAGATTGGTAGGAAAAGACCATCGCTCGTCCCCGACCGCCACTCATAAGGAGGACAATCAATAATAAATCATGCTCCAACATCATAGCATAACGAGAGACTAAATGTGCATGCTTCGGGAATCACAAACCTTAACACCAATATTCCTACTAAACACAACCATTTACTAGTACACATATTCCATCTCTATATCGCAAAACTATTGCAAGGAATCAAACATATCATATTCAGTGATCCATAAGTTTTATGCAGGATTTTATGACTAACCATGCAATTGACCAATTCCTTTTGACTCTCTAAATAAATATAAGTGAAGCATGGAAGTTTAATTCTTTCTACAAAATATCATGCTCTAACAAATATAAGTGAAGCAAAAGAGCATTCTTCAAATAACGGTTTTCTATGTGAAGAGAAACAGGCAATCCAAACTTCAAATGATATAAGTGAAGCACATGAAGCATTCTATGAAGGCCATACTCAAAAGATTTAAGTGAAGTGCAATGAGCATTCTATAAATCAACCATGGACTATCTCATACCAGCATGGTGCATAAAAGAAAAAGGGAAAAACTAAATGCAAAATACGCTCCAAGATTTGCACATATCACATGAACGAAACAAAACCGAAAACATACCGATACTTGTTGAAGAAAGATGGGATGCCTTCCGGGGCATCCCCAAGCTTAGACGCTTGAGTCTCCTTGAATATTTACTTGGGGTGCCTTGGGCATCCCCAAGCTTGAGCTCTTTCCTCTCCTCCTTCTACTCATATCGAAACCTCCTCGATCTTTGATCACTTCGTCCACACAAAACTCAACAGAAAGTTCGGCAAGATCCGTTAGTATAATAAAGCAAATCACTACTCTAAGTACTCTTGCAAACCAATTCATATTTTGTTTTTGCATTTTAGCTACTGTAATATAACTTTTTCATGGCTTAATCCACTGATAGAAATCGATAGTTTCATCAAAACAAGCAAACAATGCATCAAAAACAGAATCTGTCTTAAACAGGACAGTCTGTAGTAATCTGAACATTCACCATACTCCTGGTACTCCAACAATTCTGAAAAAATTAGGAAAAATAAACATTTTTTATAGAAATACAGTTCAAAAAGTTTCAGAACCGTTTGACGTTCCAGTAAAAAATGTAAAATCGCGCACTACAGCCAAAGTTTCTGTTTTGCACCGCACAAACCAACAAGCAATCTAAACATCCTAAAGGCAAACCTTGGAACATTATTTTTATAATACAATGGAATTGTAAAAGGGGATAATTATTTTTGTTGAAAAGTTTCTGTAATTAAGATTCACAAAGTTTCCAAGGGCATGAACAAAGTTCAAGGCTAGCTCCCGCTTCCACGGTGCTCGTCTATCTCACTTTCACTTTTCTTTTTGTGAAGTTTTAAGTTCCCCTCTATATTTTTTTGTTTTTAAACTTTATAAAAGCACTCGACAGAAATAAATGACTCTCTAAAACTTCCGGGTTGTCTCCCTGGCAGCACTTTCTTTAAAGCCATTAAGCTAGGCATAAAGTGCTCAAGTAATGAATCCACCCGGATCCCAAGGTATATCAAAGCCAATTTGAATCAACAATGGTTTAGCATTTAGTAGTGAGCACAAAGCAACATATATCAAGCAATGACGAAGCCTAACTCTCTTCCTATGCATCGGCATGTCATACAAGAACAATTCATGCACATCAAGTAAAGGCCAATACATAGCATAAGCAGTTTCTTGCAATTTTATCGTGTTGAAAACATAGAGAGGTGGAGATGTAGTTCCTCTCTCATAATAATTGCAAGTAGGAGCAGCAAGCACATGCATATTACATTCATCAAAATTATCATGTGCAACAGTAAAAGGCAATCCATCAACATAATCCTTAACAAGAGCAAACTTCTCCAATATAGTGTAGTTGGGAGAATTCAAAAAGATAATAGGACTATCATGTGTGGGTGCAATAGCAACAATTTGATTCTTAACATAAGGAACTATAGCAAGTTCATCTCCATAAGCATCATTCATATTAGCATCTTGGCCACAAGCATAGCAAGCATCAAGTTCATCAAAAAGGGATATTTCAAATGAATCAACGGGATCATAGCAATTATCATGGCATTCATCCTTCGGTAAGCACGAAGGGAAATTAAATAATGTATGAGTTGAAGAGTTACTCTAATTAGAAGGTGGGCACGGGTAGCTAATCCGATCTTGCTCCTTTTGTTCTTCGCTCTCCTCGTCATCTTTTTCATCCAATGAGCTCACAGTTTCATCAATTCCTTCTCCCATAGACTCCTGCAAAATATTAATCTCTTCTTGGACAGTGGAGACTTTCTCAATAAATTCATCAATATCGGAATTGTATTTATAATTATCATAGCAATATTTAAGGATGGCAAAAATTTCAGGTCTATAAACAACATCATCAAAAGCTTCATATTTTTCAAACAAAGATTCAATTTCATAAGCACCCTTAAAAGCAACAAATTCTTCTATTTGTTTCACATCATAGTAATCATATATACCTCTAGCATAAGAAGCCAAGGTTTCAGTATCATTAAATTCACATGAAAAGGGAAGGTGTGGAACCTCAATCTTAGAGCAACAAGTATAATCATATCTCAAGCATAAATCGCGAGCATACCAATGCAACATATAAATTTGATCCCATAAAAGTTTCCCTTTTTGTGTCAAGCGATAATCCCTAAAGTATTCACGTTGATCCAACGTTACTCCCATTATCAAGTTGAATGGGGTTTTCTCAGGATTATCAAAGTAGTGCATAATATCTTTCACATAACGAGCATAGAGGGTTTTAGGAGGTTCCCCATCTCCATGAGTAGCAAGTACCACTAATTTTTTGTGTCTTTCGTGTTCCATATCCATAACTAAAGATAGAGAACAACTTAGAACAGGAAATAAAAACTACTTAGTGATAAAGCAAACAAGCACACACGAGAATAATCACCCCAGCATACACAGCTATTGCCTCAGTGCACATCAACATGGGTGACTCTGCTCTGTTTTGGACTGATGCTTGGTTTATTGGTGGCTCTTCTAGACCTTTATGTTGGAGATTGCCAAGGTTATTTTCCTTTGTTAACAATGACAAGGTTTCAGTGCACGAATTCCTCATATCGCAGGATATTTTTACCATGTTCTTCTTGCCATTGTCTCATGAGGCTGCTCTGGAGTTGCAAGTGCTAGAAGATTGGATCATGGCCTTGAACAGGGACACCAACATACCAGATGTTTGGGTTTGGCCGGGCAGATCTGGTAGTTTCTCAGCCAAGAGTTTCTACACCTTGATGCACTCACATTTGCCCACAATTCAACCGTGTAAATGGTTGTGGAAAAGCAGATGCACCATGAAGATCAAAGTCTTTGGATGGTTACTTTTCTTTGATAGGCTTAACACCAAGGACCTTCTGATCCGGAGGCACTGGAGATCCCCCCTGGATGATAATCTTTCTGTTATCTGTCATGAATTTTCATATGAGGATAGGCTGCATTTGTTCTTCAACTGTAATTTCAGTCGGAGGGTTTCGAACTACCTTTCTATTGACTGGTCAAGAGGGCCGGATATTCAGCAATGTATCCATCATGCTAGCTCAAGCTTCAGGCATCCTTTCTTCTTCGAAGTAATGTTGACGGCAACATGGAATATTTGGATCCTCAGGAATGGCAGAACTTTTAGAGGGGAGAGAGCTACTTTTGCTGCTTGGCGGTCTAACTTTGTACATGATCTTTCACTCCTAACTCATAGGCTCAAGGATGATACCAGCATCAAGCTTAAAGCTTGGATAAATGCTTTAGTCTAATTAGTCCAGGTAGGTAGTTCTAGTATTGTACCTTAGCTTTGTAGGCTAGTTTCTTAGCTCCTATATATACTCCTACTATTCTTTTTGTATAGTTGTTCGATTTCAATAAAGGGTTGTGGGGCTTTGCCTCACAGTAAATATTCAAAAAAAAGAATAATCACCCCACGCTATTGCTCCCCGGCAATGGCGCCAGAAAAAGGTCTTGATAACCCACAAGTATAGGGGATCAATTGTAGCCTCTTTCGATAAGTAAGAGTGTCGAACCCAATGGGGAGCTAAAGGTAAAACAAATATTCCCTCAAGTTCTAACGACCAACGATACAACTCTACGCACGCTTGACGTTCGCTTTACCTAGAACAAGTATGAAACTAGAAGTACTTTGTATGTGTGATATGATAGGTTTGCAAGATAAAACTAGAAGTACTTTGCAAGATAATGAAAGTTAGGTGTTTAGTAAAAGGGTTTGTGTCAACAAGAAAGTTATTTGTCCCTAGGCAATCGATAACAAGTACCGGTAATTATTCTTGTAATTCTATACGAGGGAGAGGCATGAGGTAACATACTTTCTCTACTTGGATCATATGCACTTATGATTGGAGCTCTAGCAAGCATCCGCAACTACTAAATATCATTAAGGTCGTGAAACCCAACCATAGCATTAAGTATCAAGTCGTCTTTATTCCCATACGTCATACCCCACCTACTCGGGTTTAAGTTTCTATCACTCTCGCAACCCACCATAACCGAACTATGAACATATTGCAACACCCTACAGCGGGAGCCCCTCACGTTTGCGCGAGAACGGAGGGCACCGTAGGAGTCCGTTTGGGGCTCCAGAGAGGGGGATCTTCGTTCTTCGTCATCACCAACCAATCTCCATCGCCAATTCCATGATGCTCCCCACCGGGAGTGAGTAATTCCTTCGTAGGCTCGCTGGTCATGTAATCAAGTTAGTTTTGTTAGGGCCTGATCCCTAGTATCCACTATGTTCTTAGATTGATGTTGCTATGACTTTGCTATGCTTAATGCTTGTCACTTTGGGCCCGGGTGCCATGAACTCAGATCTGAACCGTTTATGAATTCATCATTATATCCATGTTTTAGATCCAATCTTGCAAGTTATAGTCACCTACTACGTGTTATGATCCAGCAACCCCGGAGTGACAACCGGGCCCATTCCCGGTGATGACCGTAGTTTGAGGAGTTCATGTATTCACTATATGTTAATGCTTTGTTCCGGTTCTCTATTAAAAGGAGGCCTTAATATCCCTTAGTTTCCAATATGGACCCTGATGACCCACAAGTGTAGGGGATCTATCATAGTCCTTTCGATAAGTAAGAGTGTCGAACCCTACGAGGAGCAGAAGGAAATGACAAGCGGTTTTCAGTAAGGTATTCTCTGCAAGCACTGAAATTATCGGTAACAGATAGTTTTGTGATAAGGTAATTTGTAACGGGTAACAAGTAATGAAAGTAAATAAGGTGCAGCCAGATGGCCCAATCCTTTTTGTAGCAAAGGACAAGCCTGGACAAACTCTTATATGAAGGAAAACGCTCCCGAGGACACATGGGAATTATCGTCAAGCTAGTTTTCATCATGCTCATATGATTCGCATTCGTTACTTTGATTATTTGGTATGTGGGTGGACCAGTGCTTGGGTCCTGCCCTTTCTTGGACAAGCATCCCCCTTATGATTAACCCCTATTGCAAGCATCCACAACTACAAAAGAAGTATTAAGGTAAACCTAACCATAGCATGAAACATATGGATCCAAATCAGCCCCTTACGAAGCAACTCATAAACTAGGGTTTAATCTTCTGTCACTCTAGCAACCCATCATCTACTTATTACTTCCCAATGCCTTCATCTATGCCCAAACAATGGTGAAGTGTCAGAGGAACGACAACATACATCTCATCAAATATCGAACGAATACCAAATTCACATGACTACTTATAGCAAGACTTCTCCCATGTCCTCAGGAACAAACGTAACTACTCACAAATCATATTCATGTTCATAATCAGAGGGATATTAATATGCAGAAAGGATATGAACATATGATCTTCCACCAAATAAACCAACTAGCATCAACTACAAGGAGTAATCAACACTACTAGCAACAGACAGGTACCAAGCTGAGGCTTTGGGACAAAGATTGGATACAAGAGATGAACTAGGGTTTTAGAGGAGATGGTGCTGGTGAAGAAGTTGATGGAGATTGACCCCCTCCTGAAGAGAGGATCGTTGGTGATGACGATGGCGATGGTTTCCCCCTCCCGGAGGAAAGTTTCCCCGGCAGAACAGCTCCGTCGGAGCCCTAGATTGGTTCTGCCAAGGTTCCGCCTCGTGGCGGCGGTGTTTCTTCCCCAAAGCTTTTCTTATGATTTTTTCTAGGGTAAAAGACTTCATATAGCAGAAGATGGGCACCGGAGGACTGCCAGGGGGCCCATGAGTCAGGGGCGCGCCTAGGGGGGTAGGGCGCGCCCCCACCCTCGTGGCCAGGGCGTGGGCCCCCTCTGGTGGATTCTTTCGCTAGTATTTTTTTTTAATTCTAAAAACTGCCTCCGTGAAGTTTCAGGACTTCTGGAGCTGTGCAGAATAGATCTCTAATATTTGCGCCTTTTCCAGCCCAGAATTCCAGCTGCCGGCATTCTCCCTCTTCATGTAAACCTTGTAAAATAAGAGAGAATAGGCATAAGTATTGTGACATATCGTGTAATAACAGCCCATAATGTAATAAATATCGATATAAAAGCATGATGCAAAACGGACGTATCAACTCCCCCAAGCTTAGACCTCGCTTGTCCTCAAGCGGAAGCCGATAACGAAGAATATGTCCACATGTTTAGAGGTAGATTTGTCGATAAAATAAAATACGTACATGAGGGCATCATGATCATTCTGATAACAGCAATATATATATTGTCATATGATTTCTTATGCTCAAGTAACAATCTATTCACAATTTCAAGTATGAATCAGAAACTTCATTGAGAACTAACAAACTATGATCTCGGTCATTGAAGCAATTGCAATTTATCATATCATCGGAAAGAGTCAATATAAGAGCTTTTCAGCAAGTCCTCATACTCAACTATCATCTAGTCTTTCATAATTGCTAACACTCATGCAATACTTATGGGTATGGAGTTTTAATCGGACACAGAGAAAGATAGGGGCTTATAGTGTAGCCTCCCAACCTTTTACCTCAAGGGTAATGTCAAGAATAAGAGTTCATGCTAACTTACATAGAATTGGATATATATATCAGGATCTTTCCAACACAAGGTGCTTGCCAAAGGATAAAATGTAAAAAGGAAAGGTGAGTATCACCATGACTCTTGTATAAAGTATGAGACCAGTATAAAAGATAGGCCCTTCGCAGAGGGAAGCAGAGGTTGTCATGTGATTTCGTGGTTGGATGCACAAGATCTTAATGCAAAAGAACGTGACATATTGTCACTTGTGATATGGACCTTTATTATGCAGTCCGTCGCTTTTATTCCTTCCACATCACAAGATCGCATAAAGCTTATTTTCTCCACACTAATAAATCATACATATTTAGAGAGCAATTTTTATTGCATGCAACATGACAACTTACTTGAAGGATCTTACTCAATCCATAGGTAGGTATGGTGGACTCTCATGGCAAAACTGGGTTTAAGGATATTCGGAAGCACAAGTAGTATCTCTACTTGGTGCAAAGAATTTGGCCAGCATGAGGGGGAAAGGCAAGCTCAACATGTTGGATCATCCATGACAATATACTTTATTTCGGATATAAGAAAACATAACCCATTACGTTGTCTTCCTTGTCCAACATCAACTCTTTAGCATATTATATTTTAATGAGTGCTCACAATCATAAAAGAAGTCCAAGATAGTGTATTTATATGTGAAAACTTCTCTTTCTTTATTACTTCCTATTAATTGCAACGATGACCAAAACTATGTTTGTCAACTCTCAACAACTTTTATTCATCATACTCTTTTATATGTGAAGTCATTACTCTCCATAAGATCAATATGATCTCTTTTATTTTTATTCTTTCTCTTTTTCTTTCATTTTTATTCCCTCAAGATCATAGCAAGATAATCAAGCCCTTGATTCAAAACTAATCTTTATTATATATAGCTCACGGACTCGATTACATAGAAGGATCATAAAGAAAAACTCAAAACTAGATCATACTAAAGCTTTATTCTACTAGATCAAGATATTACCAAAAGGATCGAACTAAGAAAAACAGTAAAGATAGAAGTGTGATGGTGATACAATACCGGGCCACCTCCCCCAAGCTTGGCAGTTGCCAAGGGGAGTGCCCATACCCATGTAATTAGGTCTCTTTCTTCGGAGGTGGTGATGTGATATTCTTGGCGATGATGCCCCTCAGGATACGATTCTCTTCCTCGAGCTTATTGACTTGTTGCTTGAGGTCCATTGTTTCCTTATGGAGCTTACCCGTGACGGCTAAAGCTCCTTTCACCCATGGATGTTGCATAGCTACGGGAGAACAAGTAACACTCTTTTTCAAATTTTCATAAGAGAGAAATTTAACATTGGAAGGGATGACCGAGTTTGGAATAGCTGATCTCTGTAGTTCCCCATCGTGAATCCAGCTCGGAAACGGGAAGTAACTTCCTGATCCTCCTCCATGGCATCTATCCTTTCCAAGTCGTCCTCCATCTCTTCCTCCGTTGATGGCCCAAGTGGTCAGCATAACTGTTTGCTTTTGGTCCCAGTGTCGGATTAGATACCCGGCTCTCCCCGACTAACTCTTGAGAAGACATATTCCTCTAATCTGCAGCAGAAACGGTTCGAAACAAAAACAGAGGATATTTGCATGGTACGTTGGTCAAAACCTTCAGGAGATTATATAACGAATTTTTACCGACCAAAAGAAGTATCGTGCAAGAAAACGGAGTCCGGAGAGCACACGAGGTGCCCACGAGGCAGGGGGCGCGCCCAGGGGGTAGGGCGCGCCCTCCACCCTCGTGGACGCCTCGTGTCCTTCCCGGACTGCTTCTTATTTTCCTATTTTCTTAAATATTCCAAAACGGAGAAAAATCACCATTAGAACTGTTTTGGAGTCAGTTTACTTACCGTACCACATACCTATTCCTTTTCGGAGTCTGAAACGTTCTGGAAAGTGTCCCTTATGTACTCCTCCGGGTTTACGGTTTCAATAACATTAGTTTCAACATTTATAGGATTACCTGAGATATAATGTTTGATTCTTTGACTGTTCACCACCTTCGGATTTGTTCCTTCGAAGTTGTTGATTTTTATGGCACCGGAACGATAGACCTCCTCGATAACGCAAGGACCTTCCCATTTAGAGAGAAGTTTTCCTGCAAAAAATCTTAAACGAGAGTTGAATAGAAACACATAGTCACCGACATTAAACTCATGCTTTTGTATACTTTTGTCCTGCCATCTTTTAACTTTTTCTTTAAACAGTTTGGCATTCTCATAGGCTTGGGTTCTCCATTCATCCAGTGAGCTAATGTCAAATTACCTCTTTTCACCGGCAAGTTTGAAATCATAATTGAGCTTTTTAATGGCCCAATATGCCTTATGTTCTAGTTCGAGAGGTAAGTGACATGCTTTTCCATAAACCATTTTATACGGAGACATACCCATAGGATTGTTATATGCAGTTCTATATGCCCATAATGCATAATCAAGTTTCTTGGACCAATTCTTTCTAGATCTATTAACAGTCTTTTGCAAAATTAGTTTGATCTCTCTATTACTAAGTTCTACTTGACCACTAGACTGTGGGTGATATGGAGATGCAATTATATGATTAACATCATACTTAGCAAGCATTTTACGAAAAGCACCATGAATAAAATGTGAACCACCATCAGTCATTAAATATCTAGGAACTCCAAACCTCGGAAAAATAACTTCTTTAAGCATCTTAATAGAGGTGTTATGATCAGCACTACTAGTTGGAATAGCTTCTACCCACTTAGTAACGTAATCAACAGCTACCAAAATATGTGTATACCCATTAGAGGAAGGAAACGGTCCCTTATAATCAAAACCCCAAACATCAAATGGTTCAATAACAAGAGAATAGTACATAGGCATTTCTTGACGTCTACTAATATTACCAATTCTTTGACATTCATCACAAGACAAGAAAAACTTACGGGAATCTTTGAAGAGAGTAGGCCAATAGAAACCGGATTGCAGTACCATATGTGCAGTTCTATCTCCAGCATGGTGTCCTCCATAGGCCTCGGAGTGACACTTGCATAGAATCTGTTCATGCTCAGGTACACAACGTCTAATAACACCATCTACTCCTTCTTTATAAAGGTGTGGGTCATCCCAGAAGTAATGCCTTAAATCATAGAAAAACTTTTTCTTTTGCTGGTAGGTGAAACTAGGTGGTATGAATTTAGCAACAATGTAATTATCATAATCAGCATACCATGGAGCAGTACGAGAAGCATTTATGACAGTTAATTGTTCATCAGGAAAGCTATCATCAATAGGTAGTGGGTCATCAAGAACATTCTCTAACCTAGACAAGTTGTCTGCAATGGGGTTCTCAGCTCCCTTTCTATCAATAATATGCAAATCAAATTCTTGTAGCAAGAGAACCCATCTAATGAGTCTAGGTTTAGCATCCTTCTTATCCATAAGATATTTAATAGCAGCATGATCGGTGTGAACAGTTACTTTAGAATCAACAATATAAGGTCTGAACTTATCACAGGCAAATACAACTGCTAAAAATTCTTTTTCAGTAGTAGCATAATTTCTCTGGGCACTGTCTAGAGTTTTACTAGCATATTGGATAACATTTAATTTCTTATCAACTCTTTTCCCTAGAACAGCACCTACATCATAATCACTACCATCACACATAATTTCAAAGGGTAAATTCCAATCAGGTGGCTTAATAATAGGTGCAGAAATCAATGCTTTCTTAAGTATTTCAAATGCTTCTACACAATCATCATCAAAGACAAAAGGAATATCTTTTAGTAAGAGGTTAGTCAGAGGCTTAGAAATTTTAGAGAAGTCCTTAATGAACCTCCTATAAAAACCGGCATGACCAAGGAAACTTCTTATACCTTTAATGTCCTTAGGACACGGCATCTTTTCAATAGCATCAACTTTAGCTTTATCAACTTCAATACCTCTTTCAGAAATTTTATGCCCCAAGACAATACATTCATTAACCATAAAGTGGCACTTCTCCCAATTCAAGACCAGATTAGTTTCTTCACATCTTTGCAAAACTCGATCAAGGTTGCTTAAGCAATCATCAAAAGAAGTTCCATATATGGAGAAATCATCCATGAAAACCTCAACAATCTTTTCACAAAAATCAGAGAATATAGCCATCATGCATCTTTGAAAGGTAGCAGGTGCATTGCATAAACCAAAAGGCATACGTCTATAAGCAAAGGTATCGAAAGGGCAAGTAAAAGTGGTCTTTTCTTGATCCTCTTTTGACACAGGTATTTGAGAGAAACCAGAATAACCATCTAGAAAACAAAAATGTCTATGTTTGGATAATCTTTCTAGCATTTGATCAATGAAAGGTAAAGGGTAATGATCCTTTTTAGTAGCTTTATTTAATTTGCGGAAATCAGTTACCATTCTATAACCTGTAACAATTCTTTGTGGGATCAATTCTTCTTTATCATTAGGAACAACGGCAATACCTCCCTTCTTAGGGACACAATGGATAGGACTTACCCACTGACTATCAGCAACGGGATAGATTCTACCTGCCTCCAGAAGCATTAGTATTTCTTTTCTTACCACTTCTTTCATCTTGGGATTTAACCGTCGTTGGTGATCAACAACCGGTTTAGCGTCTTTCTCCAATTTTATTTTGTGCTGGCATAAAGTGGGACTAATGCCCTTAAGATCATCAAGAGTATATCCAATAGCAGCACGGTGCTTCTTCAGAGTTTTCAATAATTTCTTTTCTTCATGCTCTGAAAGGTTAGCACTAATAATAACACGATATATCTTTTTCTCATCAAGATAAGCATATTTGAGAGTACCAGGTAATGGTTTAAGCTCAAACACGGGATCACCCTTGGGTGGAGGAGGATCCCCTAGGATTTCAATAGGCAAGTTGTGTTTCAAAATACGTCCCTGTTTAAAGAATACTTCATCTATTTCCCTTCTTTCATTCATAAACATATCATTTTCATGGTCGAGCAAATATTGTTCTAAAGGATCATGAGGAGGCACGGCAATAGAAGCAAGACCAATAATTTCATCTTTACTAGGCAATTCTTTATCATGGGGTTGTCTATGAAATTTAGCAAAATTAAACTCATGAGACATATCCCCCAAACCAATAGTAACAACATCCTTTTTGCAGTCTATGCTAGCATTAACAGTATTCAAGAAGGGTCTACCAAATATAATGGGACAAAATTTATCTTGTGGAGAACCAAGAACAAGAAAATCAGTAGGATATTTAACTTTCCCACACAAGACTTCAACATCTCTAACAATCCCAACTAGTGAAATAGTGTCTCTATTGGCAAGCTTAATTGTAACATCAATTTCCTCTATCTCAGCAGGTGCAATATCATGCATAATTTCTTTGTATAAGGAATGAGGTATTGCACTTGCACTAGCACCCATATCACATAAGCCATGATAACAATGATCTCCTATTTTAACAGAAATAACAGGCATGCCTACAACAGGTCTATGTTTATTTTTAGTATGAGGTCTAGCAATTCTAGCGGCTTCATCACAGAAATAAATAACATGCCCATCAATATTATCAGCCAAGAGATCTTTAACCATAGCAATACTAGGTTCAACTTTAATTTGCTCAGGGGGTGTAGGTGTTCTAGTATTACTCTTACGAACCACAGTTGAAGCTTTAGCATGATCCTTTATTCTAACAGGAAAAGGTGGTTTCTCAATATAAGCAGTAGGAACAATACGATCAACATTATAAGTGATAGTCTTTTATTCAACTTTAATAGGTGCAACTACTTTTACTTCAATGGGAGGATTATATTTAAACCACTTCTCACTACTAGGGAAAACCTTATACACAGAACTTTAGCAGTAGCGCTTGTTAAAAAAGCACGCTAGTGCTAACTAGCAGTAGCGCGTTGGCGAAAACCGCGCTACAGATACATATATAGCAGTAGCGCGTCTAGCCATAAAAGCGCTACTACTAAAATTCCCACTCCTAAGCTGATAGGCTACACATAGTAGTAGCGAGCTTACAAAAACAGCGCTACCGCTACTTGTTTTGTAGCAGCGTGTTTACGAAGAAAGGCGCTACTGCTAACAAAAATAAAATTAAATGGAAAGCAAATAAAAAAGAGAAAGGAATAGCAGTAGCGCTTGTTAAGAAACGCGCTATAGCTATCGTAGCAGTAGCGCACTTCCTGGAACGCGCTAGTGCTACTTTTGACTTAACCGCGCGGTTCGTTCTTCCCCCAAGGCCACTTCCCCCAAATCCCTACTCCTCCGGTGTCGCCGCCCTGCATCACCGTCGGCCGCCGCGCATGACCCGTCGCTCTCCGCACACCCTCGACGCCGCCCCCGACCCCGACCTCGACGCCCCCCTACATCGCCGCCGTGCGCCCGCCGCCCCGACCCCGACCCCGTCCCCGACCTCGACGCCGCGTGCCCTTCTCCCTAACTCCGCCGGCGCCCGAGGTGAGCACGCCCTCCTCCTCCTCCTCCTCCCCTACCTCTGCCTAGCTAGGTTTCTTAGGGTTAAATTTCAGAGTTCATCTAATTAGTTAGGGTTCATCAAATTAGATGCTAATTATGGCAGTAGTTGTTAAATAGTATTAGTTTTAGAGTTCATCAAATTAGTTAGGGTTAAATTTTAGAGTTCATCAAATTAGTTAGGGTTCATTAAATTTTAGAGTTCATCAAATTAGTTAGGGTTAAATTTTAGAGTTCATCTAACTAGTTTTTTTTACTGTTTTTTAGTAAGTGTTTAATAGAATTAGTTTTATTTTCAGGAAAAACTAGTTTATTTATATTTATAGTAAGTGCTTGATTGAAGTAGTTGAGTTAATACAACTATTTTATTTTTAGTACGAAAATTAATAGAACTAGTTTACTTTTTTAGTTGAAGCAATTATGTCAGGACCCCGATTCTAAGTCACACCGATCTAGCCTGTAACACCTCATATCACATTGCGGCCTCACGCACGGTACTCCCACGGGTGTCGCCTTACCATGGCCCGGGACCGTTTGCGCCTTTTGGCTCACGTATATGATAATGTCGCTAGCAATCATATGACAGAGAACCCGGGCCGACATGGCTAGTCGTGAACCCAAAGCGGCACTAACGTATGGGGACAGGCATACATGAATCAACATCGAATGTGTCAGCCAGCAGCGTGTGAATCCAGGCTGTAGCACTGGGCTAACAGGACTCCGGGAACCCGGGCTGTAGCAGGCTAGGCAGGACTCCGGATGTCACCGCGTGACATTTCCCGGAAGGGACAGACACAGGAACGATATGAAACACATGCCGGCCAGTCAAGTGTCCAGAGCAGTAGTGCTGGGCTAGCAGGACTCCGGTGAACCGGGCTGTAGCGGACTACTATGGCTCAAGGAGGCACTAGACTACATTTCCCCGTAAGAGAGGTTGCCAAGGATAAACACCTAGATTGTCGAATCCCACACATACCAAGCATTTCAATCATACACACAATATGCTCGATATGTGCAAATACAACATGGCATCACAACAAAACTCTACAACTCAAAGTACTTTATTTAAAGGGCTCCAGACAGCCTTACATAACTTCTTCATACAGATAGGGGTCGCATGACCCGACACTCAAGTCATACAATCATACAAACACATGCGGAAGAAACTTGTCTGGGTACAGACACTAGAAAGAAGAAGGCTTGACGAAGCCTGTCTATCTACGTAGGCCCTTCACAAGCCTAGATCACCACCTGGGTGGCAAGTCACTCGTCGTCGTCGAGTGCTACATAGAACCCATCGGAAGGGGCGGTGTTGTCGTCTGAAAACAGTAATTGAAGCAACATGAGTACAAAGGTACTCAGCAAGTCTTACAACAGATCCTACTATACATGTTCATTCTCAAGAAGGTAGTGGAGTTATTGCAGCAAGCTAGCTTTGACTCTTGGCTAAGCTATCCTACGAGACACCACTTGTAAAATAGTTTTCGCACACGAGTCCACTAATCACCATTCCAATACTCCATCGTGGATCCCCCCTCGTCATCCCACGAGAGAGCCATCCGCGGTACTCACACTTATCTTGAGGCTTTTAGTAGTATCCATTTACTTGTCTATGAACTGCATAAGCGACCAAGTAGTCCTTTACCGCGGACGCGGCTATTCGAATAGTTTCATACCCTGCAGGGGTGTACTTCGTCACACACACTCTCACCACTTACCGTCGCTACACGACGTGTACTCGGCAACCTTCAAGCGGAAGCCCAACGTGGGTGTCGGCCACAGCCTACCTAAACACTCAAGTCTCTAGTCCAGGTTTATCGCCTATTTAGGTTCCATCCGCAGGGAGTCCGGCCGAGGTTTCCACATACGGCCCCAAACGATGTGTGCAGGGTTCCCGGACACCAAACGGGCGACTCGGTACACCGTGCCACGAGCCTACCGCATCACAGCCCACCCCTTGGTCAGCGCTGTCCACGGCCTCCAGCTTACTACAAACACCAGAAACTACGTGCAACTCCTGGACAGAGGACAAGGGTGATTAAGAAGCTGAGGGGGTCCATTGGTTTCGGGCCCAATGCGTGGTAGTAGCTGAATCTTAAATCACGCATACAGATCTCAGTTCTTAGGGACGGTCTCAATGAAACAACCCACCATGTACTCCTACATGGCCTCCCATCGATACCTTTACCAAATCGTATTCAACACCTCACTCTCATTACCGACACACGCTTTCACTCCAGTTCATCACCCTGATGAGCCAGACCTGACACGACTCTAAGCGTAGCAAGCATAGCATTGTAGGAACACAACATGGCTCAATCAACTCCTACACATGCTAGTGGGTTTCATCTAGTTACTGTGGCAATGACAGGTCATGCAAAGGAAAGTGGGTTCAACTACCGCAACACACAGCAGTTTGAATCGCGTTGTCTTAATGCAGTAAATGAGAGCAGAAGCGAGAAGATGGGTTTGTATCGAAATGATCAATGGGTTGCTTGCCTGACGGAGTGGTGGTGGGATACTGCCCTTTAGTTGGATACTCGTGAATATCCTCGGAGGCAGGACCTACCACAATGAACACATCGAATTACAATCAACACCAAGCAAGTGCAACAATATGATGCATGCATGAGACTTGGCAAAATGGATGTATTGGGCTAATGCAACTAAGACCAGATGGGTTTGGACTATTTTGAATCAAGGATTCAAATTCCAAGTTCATAAATGGCCCATGTTAGTGCTTTATCTTGTTCTGCATTAAACAGTAGGTTAGCTTGTTTAAACATGCATGAAACCAGTACAGATGGATAGAATGGATTTTTCTGATCATTTTTCATATATAAATCTTTTCATTCTGAGCTATAGATTATTTTCTATGATTTTTTGAAGTTTGTGATAATTTCTGGAATTTCCTGTATAAGAATAATTCCAGTAATTAAGTTACTTATTACGTCAGCAGGGTGTCATGATGACATCAGCGGTCAATGGGGTCGTCCAGGTCAAACCTGACGTGTGGGTCCCCTGTGTCAGTGTCACTGTTAGATAATTAAACTAATTAGAATTAACTTAAGCCTAACCCAGGTTAATTAGCAGGCGGGCCCCACTTGTCAGTGACTCTGGGGAGTCAACCCGTGGTCAAACCACGCTGACTCGCCGGCGTTTAGCCGCCGGCGACATCCAGACGCGGCGGTGGGGTGCGGTATCCGTGCTCCGGCGACCAAATGGGCGGCGGAGAGCATCTACACGCAGCTGGGAACGAGCCGCATCGACTGGTGGTGGTGGTGGAGCTCGGGGTCGCCGAAATCGACGCCGGCGACGAGCCGTGTGGCTGCCGGGGTACGGGTGTAGTCTAACCCGTCGCTAGAGAGCACGACGAGGGGCGTGCGATGGTGCTACGGGCTCCTGGCGATGCAGTGAAGCTGACGGCCATGGTGGCGTGACCGTTGGATGGTCGGAGCCTCGTCGGCGACGAGCTCGTGCGGCGGCGTGTGCGGTGCTGCTGGTTACGGTCGTCGCAAAGGGCGGCAGCAAGAATGAGAGGATGGGGAAGGGGCAGAAGCTCACGGCAGAGGCGATGAGCTAGGTGGCGCTGTCGGGGACGAACTGCTGCGGTGGTGACGGCGAAGGGGATCTCCGGCGGTGGGCGGTGAAGGCGAGGTCGAAGCAGTGGCTTCGGGGCAAGCGAGCGCTCGGGGCTCGACTTGCTCGAAGGAGAAGGCGACGGCGGAGCTGCTGGACACGGTCAGGTGACGCAGGGACGGCGGTGGCTACGGCTACTCCGGCGAGGTGGCAGCGGCTGCATCAGCCATGGCGAGAGAGAGCGAGGGAGAGGTGATGGGGGCGAATGGGGGTGTCCAGGGGCTCGGGGGCGCGACGTGGAGGTCGTCCAGCTCGTTCGCGTGCGAGGCGGCAAGCAGGTGGCGCCGTGGCGAGCTCGCGCACGCCGGCGTCACCTCTGTGCCTGCTCTGGTGGTAGCAAGCAGCTGACTGGCCATGGGCCAGCACAGTGCTGGGCCGCCAGGTGGGCTGCCAGGTAAGTTCCTTCTCTGCCTTCTATTTTTCTTTTTATGTATCTCTGTTCTGTGTTTTGAAATAGTAAAAATACTATTCCATTTAGGAAAATCCTGAAAATATTCAGAGGCACCTTTGAAAATATTTCCAACAGCCTAAAAATACCTTCAAGATTATTTGGGCATTTTAAAATATTTATAGGATTTAAATTGCCCAAATGCAAATACTTATGGCTTGGTGAAAAATCCAGAACAGCCTCCAAAAATATGAAACCATTTTTGGCAGAGGTTTTAGCCAGGACCAAAGATGGTGAACATTTATGGAGGGCATTTCAGGTTCATTGAAAAGGATTTTAGTAAACCCTAGTTGTGTTCAGGGGGGTGCTGGGGGTTTCTGGCATCCCCATTTCAAGTTTCTGTGAAAAGTAGACATGATGCAACACTCTAATGCATGAACTAGCTAGGATGTGACAACTCACCCCCACTCAAAAGAATCTCGTCCTGAGATTTAGGATCCGTTGGGAAGAAGGTGGGGTACTCAAGTCGAAGACGATCCTCCCTTTCCCAAGTAGCTTCTTTCTCGGAATGGTGTGACCATTGAACCTTGAGAAACTTGATGTTTTGGCGTCGAGTGGTACGCTCGGCTTGATCAAGGATTCGAACGGGATATTCCCGATATGTGAGGTTATCTTGGAGATCAAGCGTTTCGTGGTCCACTCCACGAATAGGATCCGAGAAGCAACGGCTGAGTTGAGAAACGTGGAAGACGTCATGAACCTTGGAAAGATGCGGAGGTAGTTCCAATTGGTAGGCAACTTCTCCTCGCTTGGCAAGAATGCGAAAGGGTCCAATGTAACGAGGAGCCAATTTTCCTTTGATACCGAATCGATGGGTTCCCTTTAAAGGGGTAACCCGAAGGTAAGCCTTCTCGTCAACCTCAAAAGTCATAGCCTTATGTTTGCGGTCATAATGGCTCTTTTGGCGAGATTGGGCTGTTTTCAATTTCTCACGAATAATGCGAACCTGCTCTTCTGCTTCCTGAATCATATCTGGGCCAAAGAGTTGTCTTTCCCCGGTTTCTGACCAGTTAAGAGGCGTTCGACATTTTCGTCCATAGAGAACCTCGAAAGGAGCCTTGCCCAAGCTAGCTTGATAACTATTGTTATAAGCGAACTCGGCGAATGGAAGGCATTTCTCCCAATCCATGCCGAAAGAGATGACAGAAGCTCGGAGCATATCCTCCAGAATTTGATTAACTCGTTCTACCTGACCGCTTGATTGAGGGTGGAAGGCGGTGCTAAAGGAGAGACGAGTTCCCATAACATTCTGGAAACTTTCCCAAAATCGAGAGGTGAAGAGACTTCCACGGTCTGAGTTAATTTCCAATGGAACACCATGAAGAGACACTATTCAGGAGATGTACAAGTCAGCTAGCTGGCTCGCGGTTATACTCTCACGAACAGGTAGGAAGTGGGCTACTTTGGAAAGACGATCGACAACAACGAAGATAGCATTATTCCCTCTCTTGGTCCTGGGGAACCCGGTAATGAAATCCATACCGATTTTATCCCATTTCCATTCAGGAATAGCCAAAGGCTGAAGGGTGCCAGCAGGCCGTTGATGCTCTGCTTTAACACGACGGCAGAGGTCGCAATTAGCAATGTATTGAGCAATTTCTCTCTTCATCCTAGTCCACCAAAACCTCTGGCGTAGGTCTTGATACATTTTAGTACTACCGGGATGAATGGTGAGAGGAGATTCATGAGCTTCCTTAAGGATCAATCGCCTCAGGTTGCGTACCTTGGGAACCACTAGGCGGTCTCCAAAGAACACAACACCTTGGTCATCAACGGAGAAACAATCCGCAACTCCTTTCTTGATGTTTCTCTTAATACGGGAGATTCCCGGATCTACCTTCTGAGCTTTGATGATCTGATCCGTAAGGGTAGGTTTCGCCACCAGGGTGGATAGGAACCCTCGAGGAACAATGTGAAGGTTAAGCTTACAGAATTCCTCGTGGAGGAGTGGTTGACTTTGTTGTAACATCAAGTTGTTACAGTAAGATTTACGGCTTAGCGCATCAGCCATGACGTTGGCTTTGCCCGGGGTGTAAGTTATTCCTAAGTCGTAATCTGTGATCAACTCGACCCAACGTCTTTGCCTGAGATTCAAATCTGGTTGGGTGAAGATGTATTTCAGACTTTGGTGATCAGTGAAAATCTTGCAACGATTACCGAGAAGGTAATGTCGCCATGTTTTGAGTGCATGGACTACGGCTGCAAGCTCTAGATCATGTGTGGGATAATTATCCTCATGTGGACGCAACTGTCGGGAAGCGTAGGCAATCACGTGACGATCTTGCATGAGTATGCAACCTAGTCCTTGTCGCGAGGCGTCGCAATAGATAACAAAGTCCTTAGAAAAATCTGGTGGTATGAGTACGGGAGCAGATGTCAGGCGTCTTTTCAGTTCCTGAAAGCTGAACTCGCACTGTGGGGTCCACTCGAACTTTTTATCTTTCTTGAGGAGTTTAGTTAGAGGTTTAGCAACCTTGGAGAAATTCTCGACGAAGCGGCGACAGTAGCTCGCTAAGCCAAGGAAACTCCAAACTTGCTTGACCGATTCAGGTGGAGTCCAGTCAAGGATGGCTTGAACTCGCTCGGGATTGACAGCAATACCCTTACCAGAGATTACATGGCCTAGATAGGTCACTTCTGGCAACCAGAATTCACACTTAGAGAATTTAGCATAAAGGCGATGCTCTCGAAGTTTCGTCAATACTAGCCTTAGATGCTCGGCATGTTCTTCCTCATTCTTGGAGTAGATGATTATATCATCGAGGTATACTACGACGAATTTATCCAAATACTCCATGAAGATTGAGTTCATTAACCGAGAGAAGGTGGTTGGAGCATTGGTTAAACCGAAAGACATGACGGTATACTCGTATTAGCCATAACGAGTAACAAAGGCAGTTTTAGGAATGTCCCCGTTCTTGATTTTGATTTGATGGTAGCCCAACCTCAAATCCATTTTAGAGAAGACTGAGGATCCAGCGAGCTGATCATACAGGTCGTTGATCCTGGGGAGCGGATACTTGTTCTTGATAGTGACTAGGTTGACAGGTCGGTAATCTACAACCATCCGATCCGTACCATCCTTCTTGACGAAGAGGACGGGGCAAGCCCACGGAGAAGAACTAGGACGGATGAAACCCTTTTTCAAGGACTCATCGAGTTGTTTCTTAAGCTCGGCTAGCTCTAGGGGTGCCATCTTATAAGGTCTTCTAGAGATTGGGACGGTTCCTGGAACAAGGTCTATCACGAACTCGACATCCCTGTCAGGTGGAATACCTGGCAGTTCTTCTGGAAAGACATCCGGAAAGTCACGGACTACCGGAACATCTTCAAGGTCTGGAAGAGGGTTGGCATTTAATGAGTAAAGCTGACGCTTAGACACTCGGGTCAAAACATTGACCGTCTTGCCCGACGGATGAGTGAGTTGAACAGTTCTAGTAGAGCAATCAATCTTAGCATAATGGGCTGACATCCAGTCCATACCCAAGATGATGTTTATGTCCGAGGACTTGAGAGCTATTAGTGATGCAAGGAAGACCAATCTGTCGACAAGAATTTCATTCCCATGGCTTATCCTAGAGGTTTGCCACTTAGAACCAGGGGTTTGAATTACCATGGAGGTGGGCATGTCACAAAATGTGGTGTTGTGCAATCGAGCATAGCTCTCAGAGATAAATGAATGAGATGCTCCAGTATCGAAAAGAACCGTTGCCGGATGGCAATTAACAAGGAGCATACCAAGGACGACGTTGGGATCCTCATGAGTTTCTTCAGCTGAAACATAGTTGACATGGCCACGTGCAGTGGTGGCTGGCTTGGCATAGTAAGTCTTTCCTGCTGGCTTACCACGGCCAACGGACTATCCAGGTTGATTGGGGTTGTTTCGGGGGCACTCGCGCAAATAGTGACCCGTTTCTCCACACTTGAAGCATGTCACAACATTGGGGCGTGGAGCAGCATTAGCAGCGGGGCCACCATAGACCTTGGGTGATGCATCTTGCTGGTTGGGGCGAGGCGCCTCGAAGGATGGCCTCGGAGTGAACCTAGGTGGCAGAGCAGTGTTTGGAATCCAGACCCGGCGCTTCTGAGATCCGGAGCCGGATGAGGAACCAAAATCGCGAGAGTGCTTGCGTGTAGCGTCATAGTCAGTCTGTCCTGTCTCAGCACTGATGGCCTTATTGACCAATTTCTGGAAAGAGGTGCACTCGTGCAGACGAAGATCATGGCGAAGCTCGGGGCTAAGTCCCTTACGGAACCTTGCCTGCTTCTTGGCGTCGGTGGATACCTCTTCAGGAGCATAGCGTGCTAGATTTCCAAACTCACGGCTGTACGCATCCACGGTCAGTCTGCCTTGGGTGAAGTTGCAGAATTCTTCCCGCTTACGATCTATGAGACCCTCCGGAATGTGATGCTCACGGAAAGCCTCACTGAATTCAGCCCAAGTAGTGATTTGGCCGGCTGGGCGCATAGCCTCAAAGTTTTCCCACCAAAGGCTAGCAGGGCCTTCGAGGTGATAGGCAGCGTAGGTAACCTTATCAGCTTCGGCTATGTTGGCAGAACGTAGCTTATGGGTGATGCTGCGAAGCCAATCATCCGCATCGAGGGGCTCGACGGAATGGTTAAACTTCGGTGGGTACAACTTGATAAAGTCATTGATGGACACCAAGTCGTTCCTCTGATGACGTGCAGTATTCTGCTCAATTCGCTCTAGCAAGCGGTTAGTCTCACGCTTGTTTCTTTCTGCCTCCAGCATGACTTCGGCCAGAGAAGGTGGTTGAGGCAGATTCTCCCCCCTAACTACATTGGCTTCACCCTGCGCCTGGACAGCAGGGTTGTTGCGGGTGTTAACCATCCTAGGAGAAACAAAACAACGGTTTAGACAAGGATGGCTAAATCTTGGAAGGGAAATGCGGAATGTAATGGATAACACGGAATGCAGAGATGATCATCAGTATGACATGGTAATATAGAAACATATATATACCAATGGTCATACACACCATACATAGTTTAGTACAAGCCCAGGCTAGAGTACAGCTACGATGAAAAGACGATACATCTCATCAGAGGCATTCCAAGCTCCTATACATTATTTTCTACACCTCCGGAACGTGATACACACCAAGTCGTATCCCACAAGACACGCAAGACTGTGGGGAATACAACTGTTACAATACTAGTGGAACTACTACCAACTCAGACGTCTCCGTAGTAATCTTCATAGAAGTCACCACCATGTCCTGGGAGCTGAACATGATCATCTGGAAACAGTCGGTCCTATGGAGCTTGCGGTCCATAAGGACTCGGGTGTGGCCTTGGTCCAACAAACGGTGGCAGACGGGGTCCACGAGGAGGGGTGATGCCTCCTACATCACGCCATTCCATACATTCTGGCAGACCAGACCGCACGGGGTACAAGTCCCTCATGTCCATATACCCGGCCTGCACGGCAGGTGCAAACCGTGTCAGAGTGGCCCAGTGATCAGAACGGGCATTAAAGAGCTCCATTCGCAAGGCACGATTCTCACAGTCCTTGTCCTCAAGCATCTCGGTGGTGGTGCGGAGTAGTGAATCCTCATGGGTAGGATCACAGTAAGTAGCCTGATAGTACCCCTGTGCCCCAGGGAGTGATGCTGGCATATAGCGGAAGTCAGTGTTCTGAAGTAAGGCAGTTCTGGCTCGCATGATAGTCATCATCGAGTAAGCTGCGTCCTGCACGGACATCTCGATGGTAACCCCAAGTCCATAAGAGCAATGGAGGGGTTCAGTGGCTCCAGGATAGGATGGGTAAATCCTGACTATGCAAAAATATTGGCTTTGATTAAAGTCTCGGAACTGCTCCTCGACGGTATACTCAGGATACCAACGATAGCCTGCCTCAACCATCACTCGGACCAGCATGGCCGTGTGACCAGGTACGTCGAGGCACCGGGTCAGACGAACCACTTGATTCTAGGAACGGGTGGCCATTTGAAAGCACGGAATAATGCAAGGCATTAGTATTTCTAGGAGAATTCGGACATCATAACGGCTGTAAATGCTCGGAAAAAGATTTGAGACATTCACAACAGTTTGGCAATACCACTCAACAACATCATATCAAGGTTCTGGTTCAACTGAAAACATACTAAAGGTAGTAGAAACTGAACCGAAGCATGGAACCAGCAATCCTATAAGTTACTACGGATTAGTAACACGTGAACCTGATAGAGAGAAGAGAGCCTAGTCCTTAACCCACGTAGAATGAGAAGAGAATGACTCAGATCAGAGGGCATGAGGTAAAGGAGTAAAAGCGCCTTACATTCCCTCCCACAATCAATTCCCCTACATATAACTAAAGCATTTCTAGACTCGACATCGACCAATTTGGCTTAACGCACCTACAGGCAGTCCGGCTCTGATGCCAACGCTGTCAGGACCCCGATTCTAAGTCACACCGATCGAGCCTGTAACACCTCATATCACATTGCGGCCTCACGCATGGTACTCCCATGGGTGTCGCCTTACCATGGCCCGGGACCGTTTGCGCCTTTTGGCTCACGTATATGACAATGTCGCTAGCATCCATATGACAGAGAACCCGGGCCGACATGGCTAGTCGTGAACCCAAAGCGGCACTAACGTATGGGGACAGGCATACATGAATCAACATCGAACGTGTCAGCCAGCAGCGTGTGAATCCGGGCTGTAGCACTGGGCTAACAGGACTCTGGGAACCCGGGCTGTAGCAGGCTAGGCAGGACTCCGGATGTCACCGCGTGACATTTCCCTGAAGGGACAGACACAGGAACGATATGAAACACATGCCGGCCAGTCAAGTGTCCAGAGCAGTAGTGCTGGGCTAGCAGGACTCCGGTGAACCGGGCTGTAGCGGACTACTATGGCTCAAGGAGGCACTAGACTACATTTCCCCATAAGAGAGGCTGCCAAGGATAAACACCTAGATTGTCGGATCCCACACATACCAAGCATTTCAATCATACACACAATATGCTCGATATGTGCAAATACAACATGGCATCACAACAAAACTCTACAACTCAAAGTACTTTATTTAAAGGGCTCCAGAGAGCCTTACATAACTTGTTCATACAGATAGGGGTCGCATGACCCGACACTCAAGTCATACAATCATACAAACACATGCGGAAGCAACTTGTCTGGGTACAGACACTAGAAAGAAGAAGGCTTGACGAAGCCTGTCTATCTACGTAGGCCCTTCACAAGCCTAGATCACCACCTGGGTGGCAAGTCACTCGTCGTCGTCGAGTTCTACATAGAACCCATCGGAAGGGGCGGTGTTGTCGTCTGAAAACAGTAATTGAAGCAACATGAGTACAAAGGTACTCAGCAAGTCTTACAACAGATCCTACTATACATGTTCATTCTCAAGAAGGTAGTGGAGTTATTGCAGCAAGCCAGCTTTGACTCTTGGCTAAGCTATCCTACGAAACACCACTTGTAAAATAGATTTCGCACACGAGTCCACTAATCACCATTCCAATACTCCACCGTGGATCCCCCCTCGTCATCCCACGAGAGAGCCATCCGCGGTACTCACACTTATCTTGAGGCTTTTAGTAGTATCCATTTACTTGTCTATGAACTGCATAAGTGACCAAGTAGTCCTTTACCGCGGACGCGGCTATTCGAATAGTTTCATACCCTGCAGGGGTGTACTTCGTCACACACGCTCTCACCACTTACCGTCGCTACACGACGTGTACTCGGCAACCTTCAAGCGGAAGCCCAACGTGGGTGTCGTCCACAGCCTACCTAAACACTCAAGTCTCTAGTCCAGGTTTATCGCCTATTTAGGTTCCATCCGCAGGGAGTCCGGCCGAGGTTTCCACATACGGCCCCAAACGATGTGTGCAGGGTTCCCGGACACCAAACGGGCGACTCGGTACACCGTGCCACGAGCCTACCGCATCACAGCCCACCCCTTGGTCAGTGCTGTCCACGGCCTCCAGCTTACTACAAACACCAGAAACTACGTGCAACTCCGGGACAGAGGACAAGGGTGATTAAGAAGCCGAGGGGGTCCATTGGTTTCGGGCCCAATGCGTGGTAGTAGCTGAATCTTAAATCACGCATACAGATCTCAGTTCTTAGGGACGGTCTCAATGAAACAACCCACCATGTACTCCTACATGGCCTCCCATCGATACCTTTACCAAATCGTATTCAACACCTCACTCTCATTACCGACACACGCTTTCACTCCAGTTCATCACCCTGATGAGCCAGACCTGACACGACTCTAAGCGTAGCAAGCATAGCATTGTAGGAACACAACATGGCTCAATCAACTCCTACACATGCTAGTGGGTTTCATCTAGTTACTGTGGCAATGACAGGTCATGCAAAGGAAAGTGGGTTCAACTACCGCAACACACAGCAGTTTGAATCGCGTTGTCTTAATGCAGTAAATGAGAGCAGAAGCGAGAAGATGGGTTTGTATCAAAATGATCAATGGGTTGCTTGCCTGACGGAGTGGTGGTGGGATACTGCCCTTCAGTTGGATACTCGTGAATATCCTCGGAGGCAGGACCTACCACAATGAACACATCGAAGCACAATCAACACCAAGCAAGTGCAACAATATGATGCATGCATGAGACTTGGCAAAATGGATGTATTGGGCTAATGCAACTAAGACCAGATGGGTTTGGACTATTTTGAATCAAGGATTCAAATTCCAAGTTCATAAATGGCCCATGTTAGTGTTTTATCTTGTTTTGCATTAAACAGTAGGTTAACTTGTTTAAACATGCATGAAACCAGTACAGATGGATAGAATGGATTTTTCTGATCATTTTTCATATATAAATCTTTTCATTCTAAGCTATAGATTATTTTCTATGATTTTTTGAAGTTTGTGATAATTTCTGGAATTTCCTGTATAAGAATAATTCCAGTAATTAAGTTACTTATTACGTCAGCAGGGTGTCATGATGACATCAGCGGTCAACGGGGTCGTCCAGGTCAAACCTGACGTGTGGGTCCCCTGTGTCAGTGCCACTGTTAGATAATTAAACTAATTAGAATTAACTTAAGCCTAACCCAGGTTAATTAGCAGGCGGGCCCCACTTGTCAGTGACTCTGGGGAGTCAACCCGTGGTCAAACCACGCTGACTCGCCGGCGTTTAGCCGCCGGCGATGTCCAGACGCGGCGGTAGGGTGCGGGATCCGTGCTCCGGCGACCAAATGGGCGGCGGAGAGCATCTACACGCAGCTGGGAACGAGCCGCATCGACTGGTGGTGGTGGAGCTCGGGGTCCCCGGAATCGACATCGGCGACGAGCCGTGCGGCTGCCGGGGTACGGGTGTAGTCGAACCCGTCACTAGAGAGCACGGCGAGGGGCGTGCGATGGTGCTACGGGCTCCTGGCGATGCAGTGAAGCTGACGGCCATGGTGGCGTGACCGTTGGATGGCCGGAGCCTCGTCGGCGACCAGCTCGTGCGGCGGCGTGTGCGGTGCTGCTGGTTACGGTCGTCGCAAAGGGCGGCAGCAAGAATGAGAGGATGGGGAAGGGGCAGAAGCTCACGGCAGAGGCGATGAGCTAGGTGGCGCTGTCGGGGACGAACTGCTGCGGTGGTGACGGCGAAGGGGATCTCCGGCGGTGGGCGGTGAAGGCGAGGTCGAAGCAGTGGCTTCGGGGCAAGCGAGCGCTCGGGGCTCGACTTGCTCGAAGGAGAAGGCGACGGCGGAGCTGCTGGACACGGTCAGGTGACGCAGGGACGGCGGTGGCTACGGCTACTCCGGCGAGGTGGCAGCGGCTGCGTCGGCCATGGCGAGAGAGAGCGAGGGAGAGGTGATGGGGGCGAATGGGGGTGTCCAGGGGCTCGGGGGCGCGACGTGGAGGTCGTCCAGCTCGTCCGCGGGCGAGGCGGCAAGTAGGTGGCGCCGTGGCGAGCTCGCGCACGCCGGCGTCACCTCTGTGCCTGCTCTGGCGGCAGCAAGCAGCTGACTGGCCATGGGCCAGCACAGTGCTGGGCCGCCAGGTGGGCTGCCAGGTAAGTTCCTTCTCTGCCTTCTGTTTTTCTTTTTATGTATCTCTGTTCTGTGTTTTGAAATAGTAAAAATACTATTCCATTTAGGGAAATCTTGAAAATATTCAGAGGCACCTTTGAAAATATTTCCAACAGCCTAAAAATACCTTCAAGATTATTTGGGCATTTTAAAATATTTATAGGATTTAAATTGCCCAAATGCAAATACTTATGGCTTGGTGAAAAATCCAGAATAGCCTCCAAAAATATGAAACCATTTTTGGCAGAGGTTTTAGCCAGGACCAAAGATGGTGAACATTTATGGAGGGCATTTCAGGTTCATTGAAAAGGATTTTAGTAAACCCTAGTTGTGTTCAGGGGGCTGCTGGGGGTTTCTGGCATCCCCATTTCAAGTTTCTGTGAAAAGTAGACATGATGCAACACTCTAATGCATGAACTAGCTAGGATGTGACAAATTATTCCCGCATCGACGTCGACGATGCCTATCCCGCATCCTCGTCGTCGAGTCGGCGGAGGACACCTGCGTCACCAGATAGGCCATGTCCGGGGCTGGGCTCCGCCGGGGTGGTACTGGGAGGCGCTACCTACCGGGGGACGCAGGTTGGTGAGGAGTCAGCCCGTCGTTGACCCGAACCTTCTTTGGTGGTGGTCGCGTGGGCCAGTGACGGTCCAGAGGCTCGAGGACCCCACGGAGGTGGTGCGTCACCGTGTCAGTGAGTAGGACGCGCACGTCCGTCGCTACTTGTTTGCGTTGGAGCACAGGTTCTCCAATACCTGTCAGGTTCTCCAGGGATCTCACTAGAGCTATGATCCTGTGATGGTTCCTTCTCTGTGGGTGTCCACCGCCCACGCCGATACCCATCGTGCGCTAGGGTTTTAGTTGCATTAGTGATGTTATATGTATGATACTATTCGGGATGTATTAGTGATCATATTCGACGATGTACGGACGCATGAGATGATTTACTTTTGCTTATTGAATGCATGCTAATTTGAAAACTTATTTATTTTACGATTTGGTTTTGCTTATTGAATGCTCATGTCAATAGGATATGTGCTTGCCGAAGTGGCCGGTCATGTTTGCAGGTTACACCTTTGAGTGGCCTATGTTTTGCCGGAGTCTTGATTCATTTCCGTTCCGGCAAATTTCAGGCGCTCGATATGTCCTATTTTAGCAAAGGTCATGCCGGATTTTTCTGTGAATTTTGGCATGACTTGTGCCAGAATATGTAGGAAATATTGAGTGCCCCGGATTTGTGTGTTGAGTATCCTGGTAGTTGTCTTCGATCGATTTTCAATTAATGTTTCAACTATGAACATAGGAAATGTCTAACGACAAAAAGGATTTGGTATTTGCGAATATTGCGAAGACGAGTGCGGCCTGTGCGACAGAATCTTCCTAGATGATGATAGGCGCTTCAGCATCAAGCTGGACGAGAACTTTGAAGTGGATACAGTAAGTCACAACGACAAGTCTTTTTCGTAATTAAGCATGACATCTGCTTCATTTGCTTCAACTTATAATTTATTTTTTTAACTATTCTACTAGCGTATCCCCTGCCATGCAGGAGTTTTTGTCTTGGATAAGATAGGTTTCAGTCCTATGCAAACTACTACGGAGGTAAAGAGAGTTAACTTGAAGACCGAGCATGGTTATACTTTCCACGCAAAATTATATAACGCAGACACCTACACCTATTTTGAATGCAAAACTTGGCAAGCACTGTGCAAGGCTTATGCATTTGAGCCTGATATGTTTATCACCTTTGATATTCGTCCCGAAGATGATATTGAAGGTAATAGAGACATCTGGGTCGATGTGTAGACGCCTCCAGTTATACCATTATGTGAGTTTCTCAACCATATTTATGTCTTCGATATTGTTTATTCAAAAATAGTTGACAACTAATTTCTATTGACAGCTTATTTCCATTCAAGCAAACATGTCCGGCGCTTGGTAGACATGACCGTCCACTGTCCCGGGGCTGAACTAAACTGCGAGGAGATAGGTCATTATGTTTCATGGCTTCAGGATCTTCATACTGTCAAGACAAATTATTTTTCTGGACTTCAAAATCTTAGTACTCAAAACGTGCGACCAATAGTGTTCATACTAAACTATGGTAACATTTATTTAGGAAAGATGGTAAGATTTTTACTATTTTTCCTCAATGCATCTTTTGCATACATTACTTTTTAAGCTAAACTTCATTGCTAAGTATGTTACTATACGATGTTCGTCAACAGAGACTCCCGATGAATGTTGTGCCTCATCGGATTGAGACTAAAGGTCCCATGAGAATTGTTAGCTTACAGCCAAGATATCCTACAATGCACTTTAGTGCATACATGATTTCTAATAGCGGGGAATGCTTAATAGTGAAAGACTGGAGCAAAATTGTGAACGATCGCAGAGAAGTACTAGGGGGCAGCAATCAGAAGCGCAGCCCACGATTAGGAGACAGGTTCATCTCCATGCTCCAACTTGACGAAGCAGGTGTGCTACACATGTTTTATGTTATTTTACCTGAGAGAGAGCAGCAGGAGTGATTAGCTAGCTAGAAATGAGTTATGATGATTAAATAGCTAGTGTTGGTGGTAATGACTATGGTGATTATTATTAGCTAGTGTTGGTGGTGATTAGATAGCTACCGCAGCTAGTGTTTGGTGGTGATTAGCTAGCTAGAATGAGTTTGAAGATGATGATGTGTACTGTTGGTGGTAATGACTATGATGATGATTAAATAGCTACTGTTGGTGGTAATGACTATGATGATGATTAAATAGCTTGTGTTGGTGGATTAGATTCAAGTGGAGGCAACATGTGGGGCACATCAAAAGTACTACTAGTCCAAACTAGATCAAATTTGGATTAGTAGTATACTTTTGACATGCACCACATGTTCCCTCCACTTAAACCTAATCCACCTTCATTTGACACACTGTTATGGACATATTGATATAACAGCCTCATAATTGGTATTGTATCAAAATTTGTATAACGGCGTATAAATACACTAAAAATTAAAAAATTGAGAAAAAGAATACTAGTAGCAATGGAGAGTAAACACGCTACTACTAGCTATATAAGCAGTAGCGCTGGGGTGAACAAACGCTACTGCTATATGTCTTAGCAGCAGCGCGTGTAGCACGCGCTACTGCTAAGGAATAGCTGTAGCGCCTTATCAGTAGCGCGTCCTCCCGTGCTACTGATAAGCAAAATACCCGCGCTACTACTAGGGTTTTCCCTAGTAGTGTCTCCTTAGGGAGATCAACATGAGTAAAAAAAGATTCACAAAAAGAAGCTACTATCTCAGAGTCAAGTCCATATTTAGTGCAAATTCACCGAAAACATCGGTATCCATAAAACTTAGGTGTTATACCTAACTCCTTACCTTCGTTGAGGTCCCAATCTTCAGATTTGCGTTTAATTCTTTTCAATAAATCCCATTTGAATTCAATAGTCTTCATCATAAAGGAACCAGTACAAGAAGTATCGACCATGGAGCGATTATTGAGAGAAAGCCGAGCATAAATTTTTGAATAATAATTTCTCTTGAGAGCTCATGATTGGGGCATGAATATAACATTGACTTAAGCCTCCCCCAAGCTTGAGCGATGCTTTCTCCTTCGCGAGGCCAGAAATTATATATATAATTGCGATCACGATGAACAAGATGCATAGGATAAAACTTCTGATGAACTCCCAATTTCAATCGGTTGTAGTTCCATGGTCCCATATCATCACATAGCCTAAACCATGTCAATGCCTTTCCCTTCAAAGATAAAGGGAAGACCTTCTTCTTGATAACATACTCGGGCATACCTGCAAGCTTAAATAATCCACAAACTTCATCCACATAGATTAGGTGCAAATCGGGATGTAATGTTCCATCTCCTGTAAAAGGATTAGCTAGCAGTTTCTCTATCATACCCGAAGGAATTTTAAAGTAAACATTTTCAGTAGGTTCAGTAGGTTGAGGAGCAACTCTTTGCTCCGCTGGTCGGGGTGAAGATACCCTGAAGAAGCCCCTCAAAGGATTATGTTCCATAGTAACAAGTGACAGTAAATTTCAGCACACTATATAAATTTTTCCTTACCAAATTCCACCTACCAAAGGCGCTTCACTCCCCGGCAACGGCGCCAGAAAAGAGTCTTGATGACCCACAAGTGTTGGGGATCTATTGTAGTCCTTTCGATAAGTAAGAGTGTCGAACCCAACAAGGAGCAGAAGGAAATGACAAGCGGTTTTTAGTAAGGTATTCTCTGCAAGCACTGAAATTATCGGTAACAGATAGTTTTGTGATAAGGTAATTTGTAACGGGTAACAAGTAATGAAAGTAAATAAGGTGCACCAAGATGGCCCAATCCTTTTTGTGGCAAAGGACAAGCCTGGACAAACTCTTATATGAAGGAAAACGCTCCCGAGGACACATGGGAATTATCGTCAAGCTAGTTTTCATCACGCTCATATGATTCGCGTTCGTTACTTTGATAATTTGGTATGTGGGTGGACCGGTGCTTGGGTGCGGCCCTTTCTTGGACAAGAATCCCACTTATGATTAACCCCTATTGCAAGCATCCGCAACTACAAAAGAAGTATTAAGGTAAACCTAACCATAGCATGAAACACATGGATCCAAATCAGCCCCTTACGAAGCAACTCATAAACTAGGGTTTAAGCTTCTGTCACTCTAGCAACCCATCATCTACATATTACTTCCCAAAGCCTTCCTCTAGGCCCAAACAATGGTGAAGTGTCATGTAGTCGACGTTGACATAACACCACTAGAGGAAAGACAATATACATCTCATCAAAATATCGAACGAATACCAAATTCACATGACTACTTATAGCAAGACTTCTCCCATGTCCTCAGGAACAAACGTAACTACTCACAAATCATATTCATGTTCATAATCAGAGGGATATTAAATATGCATAAAGGATCGGAACATATGATCTTCCACCAAATAAACCAACTAGCATCAACTACAAGGAGTAATCAACACTACTAGCAACAGACAGGTACCAATCTGAGGCTTTGGGACAAAGATTGGATACAAGAGATGAACTAGGGTTTTAGAGGAGATGGTGTTGGTGAAGAAGTTGATGGAGATTGACCCCCTCCCGATGAGAGGATCGTTGGTGATGACGATGGCAATGATTTCCCCCTCCCGGAGGGAAGTTTCCCCGGCAGAACAGCTCCGCCGGAGCCCTAGATTGGTTCCGCCAAGGTTCCGCCTCGTGGCGGCGGTGTTTCTTCCCCAAAGCTTGCTTATGATTTTTTTCCAGGGTAAAAGACTTCATATAGCAGAAGATGGGCACCGGAGGCCTGCCAGGGGGCCCACAAGGCAGGGGGCGCGCCCCCACCCTCGTGGCCAGGGCTTGGGCCCCCTCTGGTGGATTCTTTCGCCAGTATTTTTTATTAATTCCAAAAACTGCCTCCATGAAGTTTCAGGACTTTTGGAGCTGTCCCGAATAGGTCTCTAATATTTGCTCCTTTTCCAGCCCAGAATTCCAGCTGCCGGCATTCTCCCTCTTCATGTAAACCTTGTAAAATAAGAGAGAATAGGCATAAGTATTGTGACATATCGTGTAATAACAGCCCATAATGCAATAAATATCGATATAAAAGCATGATGCAAAATGGATGTTTCAGACCCCGCTGCCATGTGAGGGTAGGAATAAAGATGTCATGCAAGTTCTTTTAACAAAGCACATATGACTATTTACGGAATACATGCCTACATTATATCGATGAACTGGAGCTAGTGCCGTATCACCCTAGGTTATAACTGTCACATGATGAATATCATCCAACATGTCAATGATCCAATGCCTACGAATTTATCCTTATTGATCTTGCTGCGTTACTATTGCTATCATCACTGTTACACTTGCTACAAATTACTGCTATCATTGTTACTGTTACCGTTGCTACTGTCACTACTATCAAGACTATCAAACTACTTTGCTACTGATCGCTAATCTCCAGGTGTGGTTGATTTGACAACTCAGCTGCTAATACCTTCAAATATTCTTTGGCTCCCCTTGTGTCGAATCTATAAATTTGGGTTGAATACTCTACCCTCGAAAACTGTTGCGATCCCCTATACTTGTGGGTTATCACACCATAAATAAAACATACAATCATACCAACCAAGATCGCGATTAATCCATAGGACAAAACGAATCTACTCAAACATCATAGGATAACCATAGATCATTGGGAAATAATATATGGAGTTGAGCACCATGTTTAAGTAGAGATTACAGTGGGGGGAAGAGGTGTTACACCGCTGCATAGAGGGGGAGAAAGTTGGTGTTGACGGTAGCAAGATAGTTGGTCTAGATCGCCGTCACGATCCTAGCCCCGGCGGCACTCCGGCGCCACCGAAAGCGAGGGGGAGAGAGCCCCCCTCCTTCTTCTTCATTGGCCTCCTCCCTAGGTCGGAGGAGAGTTCCCCCTCTGGTCCATGGCCCCCATGGCGGCGGAGGGGCCGGAGCACCTCCGAGATTTGATCTCCCTCTCTGTCCTCTTCTGTTTCGCGTTCCCTAGATCTGGCCGAAAACGTTTCTTATATTCCGGGAGATCCGTAACTCTGATTGCGCTGAGATTTGAACATGATTTTTTTCCAGATATAAGCTTCCTTGCGCCCGAAGTAGAGCCCCAACCAACCTTCTAGGAGGGCACAACCCACCACCGCGCGCTAGGGGCCTCTGGCGCGCCCTGGTGTCTTGTGGGCTGTGTGGGCCTCCGTTTGCGGTGATTCCAACTCCCAAAAATCACAAATATTCCAAAATAATTCTTCGTGAAATTTTGTTGCATTTGGACTTTGTTTGATATGGATACTCTGCGATACAAAAAACATGCAGAAAACAGGAACTGACACTGGGCACTGGATCAAGAGGTTAGTCCAATAAATCATATAAAAAGTTGCGAAAAGTATGTGAAAGTGGTATAATATTGACATGAAACAATCAAAAATTATAGATACGACGGAGACGTATCAGGGATGCCCCGGGAAGGCATCCCCTCTTTCATTTTCGTCTACCAATAACTTTACTTGAGGCTATATTTTTATTCACCACATGATATGTGTTTTGCTTGGAGCATCTTGTATGATTTGAGTCTTTGCTTTTTAGTTTGCCACAATCATCCTTGCTGTATATACCTTTTGAGAGAGACACGCATGAATCGTGATTTATTAGAATGCTCTATGTGCTTCACTTATATCTTTTGAGCTACGCAAAATTTGCTCTAGTGCTTCACTTATACCTTTTTAGAGCTCGGTGGTGGTTTTATTTTATAGAAATTGATGAACTCTCGTACTTCACTTATATTATTTTGATATTCTCTAAACAGCATGGTAATTTGCTTTGGTTATAAAATTAGTCCTAATATGATAGGCATCCAAGAGGGGTATAATAAAAACTTTCATATAAAGTGCATTGAATACTATGAGAAGTTTGATTCATATGATTGTTTTGAGATATGAAGATGATGATATTAGAGTCATGCTAGTAAGTAGTTGTGAATTTGAGAAATACTTGTGTTAAAGTTTGTGAGTCCCGTAGCATGCACGTATGGTGAACCGTTATGTGATGAAGTCGGAGCATGATTTATTTTTTGATTGTCTTCCTTATGAGTGGCGGTCGGGGACGAGCGATGGTCTTTTCCTACCAATTTATCCCCCTAGGAGCATGCACGTAGTACTTTGTTTCGATGACTAATAGATTTTTGCAATAAGTATGTGAGTTTTTTATGACTAATGTTGAGTCCATGGATTATACGCACTCTCACCTTTCCGCCATTGCTAGCCTCTCTAGTACCACGCAACTTTCGCCGGTACCATAAACCCACCACATACCCTTCCTCAAAATAGCCACATACCTACCTATTATGGCATTTCCATAGCCATTTCGAGATATATTGCCATGCAACTTTCCACCGTTCCGTTTATTATGACACACTCCATCATTGTCATATTGGTTTGCATGATCATGTAGTTGACATCGTAATTGTAGAAAAGCCACCGTTCACCATTTTTTATACATGTCGCTCTTGATTCATTGCACATCCCGGTACACCGCCGGAGGCATTCACATAGAGTCATATTTTGTTCTAAGTATCGAGTTGTAATTGTTGAGTTGTAAGTAAATAAAAGTGTGATGATCTTCATTATTATAGCATTGTCCCATGTGAGGAAAGGATGATGGAGACTATGATTCCCCCACAGGTCGGGATGAGACTCCGGACGAAAAAGAAAGAGGCCAAAAAAATGAGAGAAGGCCCAAATAAAAAAAATGAGAGAAGGGACAATGTTACTATCCTTTTTGCCACACTTGTGCTTCAAAGTAGCACCATGATCTTCATAATAGAGAGTCTCCTATGATATCACTTTCATATACTAGTGGGAATTTTTCATTATTGAACTTGGCTTGTATATTCCAATGATGGGCTTCCTCAAATTGCCCTAGGTCTTCGCACTAGTGCAGAACAGGCCTTTATCACCGGTTCGTAAGGGCCTTTAGTGCCGGCACTATGGAGTGGAGACTAAAGCCCCCCCCCCCCCTTTACTACCGGTTCGGCACGAACCGGCGCTAAAGTGCCACCACGTGGCACGAGCCAGGCCCAGGTGCTGGTAGACCATTAGTACCGGTTGGTAGCACCAACCGGTACTAAATGTTTGGGGCGGTTTTGGTTTTAATTTTTATTTTTCCATTAATTTTGTGTTTTCCATTTAATTTTTTTTTGTTTGCTGGTATTTTATGATACTACATATTGTACACGTTATGCATATATATAAATAGATTTTCTCGTAGAACCGATCATATATATATATATATATATATATATATATATATATATATATATATATATAATCGAATGTCTCACAACCACCATTAATTATTCACACATACACATGTATATATATATATATATAATTTCTCCTACATGTTGCCTTGGTGCCTTCGGAGCACGATGACAAGTGGTTCATGGGGGCGGTAGCGGGTAATAGTATTCTCCTTTGGGATCTATGACCTGGTCGAGCAAAAATCCCGCTATTTCCTCTTGAAGTGCTCGTATGCGCTCCTCTGATAGGAGCTTGTCACGCACCTCTTTGAACTGTTAAGAAGGAGATCAATATGCATGTGTATTAGTTGTGTGACTAGATATCGACATTCATGTAAGATTTGTGAATAGTGTTCTGGCAAATGTACCCAGTCCTGTCTATCAGATCTGCTCCTTTCGGACGCCATCATGCAAATGTTCTCGCAAACGTAGTATGCACACACTTCAGTCCCCGGCGCCTGCTTCAGGGCCTTTACGACAATAGAATTTAATCAGATAATAATTAATCAAGCATGTTAATTAATTAATGGTATTGAAACAAGAATTAAAGAGATGGTAGCTAGCTAGCTAGTACTACTTAATTACTTACCTTGGGTCGATACCAACATACCTTTTGTCGCCATTTTCCTGGAGTCACCTTGATGTACTTTGCCCAAGCCCTGCCCACCGGCAAAGAAAATTAATAAAGGGGTTATTAAAAATAGTTCATATCAGGAAATGACAAACTAAATAGGCCGAGATATAGTTAATAATGATTGAAATAACCTGTCGACTATCCCCTTCACGATGTTGTAGTCACTATTTTTTTAAGTAGTGAGTCCAGGACTTCAACTTTTCCTTCGTCAACTTTAATGTCTAACAAGATCCAGTGGAAGCTGCATGCGCATACGTTTGCATGTATAAATTAAGCGGGCATGTGCATAACACTAATCAACAATAACCCTAAACCCTATACACTTATTAACATCTAGCTAGTAAGCAAAAACAGAATTTGTAGTACAAGACAGTGTGACTCACTCGAAGTTGTAAGGAAGTAGTATATCTTCATTGCTATTGAGGCGCTTCAAGAACTCTAGCATGCATTTCTCTACATCTCGTCTGCACCATTCCAATTTCCATGTGTATTCATTAACGGTATTTGGGTCAATGAACCCAATGCCATAGCGTCCAGCTTTTTTCATTTCATACATCTTCATCCTGCATAATACCACAGAAAAGAATATATAGTGAGGATATATAATTACAGGTAATTAATGATCAATCAATGAGCACTAGAGCTAGCTTGAGACTTAAATTACAGAAAGAAATCACTTACAGACAATAGCAACTGATGATAGATTTTTCGAGTGCATCTTGATTGAATAACTGAAATAGTTCTGAATACTCAATGGCCAGAGCTTTCTTATGGAAGTAATGATCTTCCTCGACTTGCTCCATGAGGGACTCTTGATTGGAAATCTTGGCAATTTTCATGTACCAATCATGCAATTCATACATTCTCGTTGGGAGGTTCTTGACCTCCTCGGGCTCGACCAAAGGTTGGCCCCGGACATATTTCCGTTTTGCTCCTCGGTCATGTCGTAAGGCCTCTGAGGAAGAGGAGTGAGGCTGCTTGGACCATATTTATATCGCTTGTCTCCGCCTGTACTTTTTGTACTACCTCGACTCGTACCGCTACGCACCATAGCTGCGGCGTGTCTCTTCTGCGATTGCTTAGGCGGCGGAGACGGCTGACGTGGCTTAGTTGGAGCAGGAGGAGTGGCCTGACGCTGTGCCGGACTTGAAGCAGGAGGTGTGGCCTGACACGGTGTCGGACTTGAAGAAGGAGGTGTGGCCTGACGCTGTGCCGGACTTGAAGCAGGAGGTGTGGCCTGACACGGTGGCGGACTTGGAGGAGCAGGAGTCTACTGACACGGTGGCGGACTTCGAGGAGGAGTCGGCAGATGCGGTGTCGGTGGACTTCGAAAGATGATCCAATCCTTTTTCCGTAGGATGAAATGATGTATGGCCTCTCCCGGTGTTTGCTCGTCGTCACCTCCAGGAATGTCAAGCTCTAGCCCCGAATATGGGCCCACCACCTCATCAACCAAGACACGAGCATAGCCCTCTGGAATCGGGGCGCAATGGAAGGTTGCTTTGGGGGTAATTGTAAAAGCAACGGCGTTCGCCACCTTCATGGATATGTTCTTCATTTTGTAGTGTAGCTCACAGTTAGTGTTCTCTATGATGTCATCCACAGGGTATGTATCCAGCAGTGCGTCGCCCGGGGCGGAACCAACGCTGCTTCTCGGCATGGATGGGACGGTGCTATCCAATGCTGGATGATCATCCGCTTGCTGCTGCCGCTGCTGAGACCCCCTTTCCTGGCTAAGTGAGTCGATCTGCTGCTGTTACTGCTGGAATTTGAGTGCCAAGTCCGTGTGCCTTGCTTCTAGGCCTTGAAGGCGTTCCGCGTCCTGCTTCCTCTGCTCCTCCTCCAGCTTCCTCTTCTTCTCCTCCTCCATCTTCTTTCTTGCACGGGTCCTGTAGTCGTCATTCCATTCCGAAAAGCCCTCATACCAGGGAATAACGCCCTTGCCTCTTGTTCTTCCCGGGTGTTCAGGATTTCCCAGGGCGCGCGTAAGCTCGTCGTTCTCTCTGTTGGGCGTGAACACGCCCTTTCAAGCATCTTCTATTGCGTCAAGTAACTTTTGTTCTGCTCCGTTTAGACTTGACTTCTTCGAAACCAGGCCTGTCTTCGGGTCCAACGCCTCCCATGCGCATAGAACCAAGTTCTGCACCTGGGGGGCCAGCTCCTAGTAACCGCAGTGACACCTGCATCCTCCATCTCTTGCTCAGACTTATCCCACTTAGGCATTGCCACCGCGTAGCCACCTGGACCCAGCCTATGGAACTGCGTCTTTTTTGTGGCATTGGCCTTGTTTTTTCTCGATCGTTCCTTAGATAATTCTGATTCCTTGAATTTCACGAAAGCGGGCCAGTGTTCTCTTTGCTTCTCCAGTGTTCCCTTGAATTTTGGAGTCTTCCTTTCTGCAGCGAGGTAGTTGGCCCATACAGTTTTCTTGTGGGTGTTGAATGCAATTGCCATCTTCTTAAGAGCAGCGTCCTTGACTTTCTGCACATCTGCATCAGTGAAATAATCTGGTAGGGTGAAATGTTCCATCAGAGATTCCCAAAGCTTTTGTTTTGCTCTGTCGTCGACCCAAGTAACATCTGGGCATTTAGTTTTTGGCTCTTTCCATTCTTGAATGGAGATCGGGAGTTGGTCCTTCACAAGAACTCCGCACTGACGAACGAACTTGCTCGCAATGTTCTTAGGCGTGAGGGGTTCGCCACTAGCTTTGATGGAATCGATGTTCTACTTTACACCCTCCTTCAACTTTTTGCTCGGGCCGCGCTTTGTCCTGCTGTCTGTAGAAGCAGATTTGCTCGATCCGGAGGGCTGAAAGAAGAAAGATCGATTCGTTAATATATCTTCAAATAAAAAAACATGTGATGATCACTAGATGCGTGCTTATATAAATATACCTCGCCGGTAGTCTTTGTTATTTCAAGATCAACATTGTATTCGTCATCATAATCATTGTCCGCGTCATCATAATCATAATCATATATAACTAATATTTCTATAACATTTCTAATATTTCTATAACTAAATAACAGAAAAATTGCTAACATTTCTATAAATATTTCTATAACTTAAAAACAGAAAAATTTATAACATTTCTATATAAATAACATTTCTAATATTTCTATAACTAAAAACAGAAAAATTTCTAACATTTCTCTAAATATTTCTATAACTAAAAAACAGAAAAATTTCTAACATTTCTAATAATATTTCTATAACTAAAAAAAATCTAACATTTCTATAAATATTTCTATAACTAAAAACATAAAAATTACTAACAATTTTACAACTAATTAACAATGTGTGTGTGTGTGGACATGGCGGCCGGGGCAGGCGCTCACCGGCGAGGCGAGGCGACGGGGGCGGCGACGGGGACGGCGACGGGCGGCGATGATGCGGATGGCGACGATGGGGACGGGGACGGGGCGGCGACGACGGGGACGGGGACGGCCGGGGCGGCGACGATGGGGACGGGGCGGCGACGGGGGCGTCGACGAGGGGTGGCGACGGGGGCGTTGACGTGGGCAGCGACGGGGGCGGCGACGGGGGGCGGCGGGCGACGGGGCAGAGGAGAAGAAGCAGGTGAAAACTGACGAAATTTCTAAGTGCTGCTTATATAGGATGGGCCTTTAGTACCGGTTGGAGCCACCAACCGGTACTAAAGGTCAAATTTGGCCAGCCCAAGCGGCGGGAAGCACACACCTTTAGTACCAGGTGGTGGCACCAACCGGTACTAAAGACCCCCCTTTAGTACCGGTTGGAGCCACCACCCGGTACTAAAGGGTGTGCGCTGCCAGGCGAGGGGCGCAGAAGTTTAGTCCCACCTCGCTAGTTGAGGAGCGCCAGGACCAGTTTATAAGCCCCGACGCGGGCACTGCATTGAGCTCCTCTCAATAGCAGGCCTTCTGGGCCTACCTCTCCTACTCTGCCTGTAGGCCTACTGGGCTTGCGGGCCTGCATCCTGGCCCAACTACAGGTTGGGTTTCTAGTCGTATGCAGGCCGCTCTGGCCCAGTAGGTGGGCTTTTTTATTTTCTTAATTTTTTTGCTTTATTTATTTTTGGTTTATTTATTTTTGAGTTGTTTTTTGCTGTATTTAGAGTTTCTTTGGGAATATTTTTGCTTTAGGTACAAAAAATTACAAACTTTCTGTTAGTGCCGGTAGTTTACAAATTTGAATAGTTTACATTTTGAATTATTTGAAATTTGTGTGAATCACTAGTTTGTGAATAACTTAACTTTGAAAATAGATTTTCAGTGATTCTTTTTTCTTATGTTTAATATTAGTGTGTTTTATCATTATATTCAATTTGGTAATGCTTAGGTTATTTAAAAAATGAAATCCCTTTGTAACGGATGAGTTTTCGTCCGAAACCCTGATACTTCGAAAGAGATTGTCCATTTTATACACGAAGTGCATCCAGTTTTTGCGGTAACCCTCTCTACTTTTTTGCAGATGCTATGTGGGTGAAATTATGATACCATGCCAACTTTCAACCTTTTCTGAGTTCATTTGAAATGCTTTTCAATTTCAGGGTCATTTAGCTGAAAAAATCAGTAAATGCATGAAAGAATTTGTTTGCACATAAAACTTCTTCGCGTTTCAAATGCCAAAACACATAACTACCCTAACTATTACAGAGATTCCCTCCTGGGTGTGAAACACAGAAGAAATTGATGATAGTGAAGTCGATCACATCCCAGATCTTTGGGTGTGAAACTTTTTCTTCGCGTATGTCCCTTTGCGCCGTAGCCATGGAAAATCTTCATCATTTAACTGATTGCTCGGGTCAATATTCACTGTGAATGGAGCAATTTCATCAAACTTTTCATAATCTTCTGACATGTCTGTCTTGTCATCCACTCCCACGATGTTCCTCTTCCCAGAAAGAACTATGTGGCGCTTTGGCTCATCGTATGATGCATTCGCTTCCTTATCTTTTCTTTTTCTCGGCTTGGTAGACATATCCTTCACATAGAAAACCTGTGCCACATCATTAGCTAGGACGAATGGTTCGTCTGCATACGCAAGATTGTTGAGATCCACTGTTCTCATTCCATACTGCGGGTCTTCCGTTACCCCATATCGTGTCATATTGACCCATTTGCACCGAAACAAAGGGACCTTCAAATCACGTCCATAGTCAAGTTCCCATATCTCCTCTATGTAACCATAATATGTTTCCTTTCCCGTCTTGGTTGTTGCATCAAAGCGGACACCACTGTTTTGGTTGGTGCTCTTCTTATCTTGGGCAATCGTGTAAAATGTATTACCATTTATCTCGTACCCTTTGAAAGTCATTATATTCGAAGATGGTAACTGGGACAGTTAGTACAGGTCATTTTCAATAGAGGCGTCATGCATGGTACGTGTCTGCAACCAGCCGGCGAAACTCCTGGTTTGTTCACGTGTAATCCAGTCATCAGACCGCTCCGGGTGTTTGGAGCGTAGAAAATTCTTGTGTTCGTCCATATACGGAGCCACCAAGGCGGAATTCTGTATAACTGTGTAGTGTGCTTCAGTGAGAGAATGTCCCTCCATACATATTTTTTGATTCCCTCCTAGCATGCCTTTTCCATCCAGTCTGCCCTTATGCCGCGATTCAGGAACACCAATCGGCTTAAGGTCAGGAATAAAGTCAATACAAAACTCAATGACCTCCTCATTTTCATGGCCCTTGGAAATGCTTCCTTCTGGCCTAGCACGGTTATGAACATATTTCTTTAAGACTCCCATGAACCTCTCAAGGGGAACATATTGTGTAGAAATACAGGACCAAAACGCTAATCTCTTCGCATAGGTGAACTAGGACGTGCGTCATGATGTTGAAGAAGGATGGTGGGAACACCAACTCGAAACTGACAAGACATTGCACCAAATCATTCTCTAACCTTGGTATGATTTCTGGATCGATTACCTTCTGAGAGATTGCATTGAGGAATGCACATAGCTTCACAATGGCTAATCGAACGTTATCCGGTAGAAGCCCCCTCAATGCAACCGGAAGCAGTTGCGTCATAATCACGTGGCGGTCATGAGACTTTAGGTTTTGGAACTTTTTCTCTGCCATGTTTATTATTCCCTTTATATTCGACGAGAAGCCAGACGGTACCTTAATACTGAGCAGGCATTCAAAGAAGATTTCCTTCTCTTCTTTGGTAAGAGCATAGCTGGCATGACCCTGATGTATGTCGTCTTTTCCATGCATACGTTGCTGGTCCTCCCGTGCCTCAGGTGTATCTTTTGTCTTCCCATACACGCCCAAGAAGCCAAGCAGGGTCACGCAAAGATTCTTCGTCACGTGCATCACGTCGATTACAGAGCGGACCTCTAGATCTTTCCAATAGGGCAGGTCCCAAAATATAGATTTCTTCTTCCACATGGGTGCGCGTCCGTCAGCGTCATTCGGAACAGGTTGTCCGCCAGGACCCTTTCCAAAGACTACCTTCAAATCCTTGACCATATCATGTACATCAGCACCAGTACGGTGGCGAGGCTTCGTCCGGTGATCCGCCTCACCTTTGAAATGCTTGCCTTTCTTTCTTACGGGATGCCTGCTCGGAAGAAATCGACGATGTCCCAGGTACACATTCTTCCTACAATTTTCCAAATATATACTGTCGGTATCATCCAAACAGTGCGTGTATGTGCGGTATCCCTTGTTTGTCTGTCCTGAAAGGTTACTGAGAGCAGGCCAATCATTGATGGTCAAGAACAGCAAGGCCTTTAGGTCAAATTCTTCCCCCATGTGCTCATCCCACGCACGTACACATGTTCCATTCCACAGCTGTAAGAGTTCTTCAACTAATGGCCTTAGGTACACATCAATGTCGTTGCCGGGTTGCTTAGGGCCTTGGATGAGCACTGGCATCATAATGAACTTCCGCTTCATGCACAACCAAGGAGGAAGGTTATACAAACATAGAGTCACATGCCAGGTGCTATGGTTGCTGCTCTGCTCCCCAAAAGGATTAATGCCATCTGCGCTTAGACCAAACCATACGTTCCTTGCGTCATCTGCAAACTCCTTCCCGTACTTTCTCTCAATTTTTCTCCACTGCGACCCGTCAGCGGGTACTCTCAACTTTCCGTCTTTCTTACGGTCTTCTCTGTGCCATCGCATCGCCTTGGCATGCTCTTTGTTTTGGAACAAACGTTTCAACCGTGGTATTATAGGAGCATACCACATCACCTTGTTAGGAATCTTCTTCCTGGGGCGCTCGCCCTCGACATCACCAGGGTCATCGCGCCTGATCTTATAGCGCAATGCACCGCATACCGGGCAAGCATTCAAATCCTCGTACTCACCGCGGTAGAGGATGCAGTCATTAGGGCATGCATGTATCTTCTGCACCTCTAACCCTAGAGGGCAGACAGCCTTCTTTGCTTCGTACGTACTCTCGGGCAATTCGTTGTCCTTTGGAAGCATATTCTTTATCATTATCAGCAACTTTCCAAATCCCTTGTCAGATACACCATTCTCTGCCTTCCATTGCAGCAATTCCAGTGTGGTGCCCAACTTTTTCTTGTCAGCTTCGCAATTCGGGTACAACAATTTCTTGTGATCCTCTAACATGCGCTGCAACTTCTTCTTCTCCAAATCACTTGCGCAGTTTCTCTTTGCATCGGCAATGGCCCGACCTAGATCATCAGCGGGCTCATCTGATGCCTCTTCTTTAGCTTCTTCCCGCATTGCCGGCTCAGCTTCTTCCCCCATTGTTGTATCATCGTATTCAGGGAACCCATGGCCAGGATAGTTGTCGTCGTCCTCTTCTTCTTCATTGTCTTCCATCATAACCCCTCTTTCTCCGTGCTTGGTCCAAACATTATAGTGGGGCATGAAACCGGACTTAAACAGGTGGACGTGAATGGTTCTTGACGTAGAGTAATTGTGATCATTCTTAGAGACTAAACATGGACAAGGCATAAAACCATCCGCCCGCTTGTTTGCCTCAGCCGCAAGCAAAAAATTTTGCACGCCATTAATGAACTCGGGAGAGCATCGGTCATCGTACATCCATTGTCGGCTCATCTTCATTACACCACACCGAATAGACCAAATTAATACAAGTTCATACATAAAGTTCATACAAGACTTAAATGCAACAAACAAATAACTCTCTAACTAAAGAATTTAAATGCAACAACAAATGCGATCAAGATCGCAACTAAGGTAACAATTGATCCAAAGCATAATGATACCAAGCCTCACTATCAATGGCATATTTTCTAATCTTTCTAATCTTCAAGCGCATTTTCTCCATCTTGATCTTGTGATCATCGACGACATCGGCAACATGCAACTCCAATTCCATCTTCTCCCCCTCAATTCTTTTCAATTTTTCTTTCAAATACTCGTTTTCTCTTTCAACTAAATTTAACCTCTCGACAATAGGGTCGGTTGGAATTTCGGGTTCACAAACCTCCTAGAAAAAATATCTATGTCAACTTGATGGGCATAATTTGTCATAAACACGAAATGCAACAACTAGTTTTAAAAGAGAATATACCACATCCGAATCATAACAAGGACGAGGGCCGACGGGGACGGATATCAAAACCATGGCACTATGTATAACAAACAACGTACGGGTAAGATAATGATACGAGTAACTATATATCCAAATCACACAAACATCAATTTGGTAATGTAAAACATTCATGAACAAGAGGCTCACCACAAGGTGGTGCCGGCGACGGAACGGTGCGGGCGATCGACTGTGGTTACGACGGAGATTTAGAAGGCACTAAGTAAACCACACCTACATATGCAAACTAAGTGTTAGTTTTGACCACAAATTGCATATAAATCAAATGCTAGCACATATATTTTCTACCAAATTACTAAACTCATAAATTAATCACTATACAAAGCACTGCAAGAGCTAATCTAGCAATGAGAGATGAAAGGACAAAGTTGCTAACCTTTGTGATCATTTGAATGGATGGGGGCCTTCAAATCTTGACAAATTTTGGGCAAAATGTGTGATGAGCTCGAGAGGATGAGGGGAAGAACAGAGAGGAGAGGGGAAAGGGGAAGAACAGAGCGAGCACTGGTGGACGAAGGGTTTATGTAGGACGACCTTTAGCACCGGTTCGTGCAATGAACCGGTACTAAAGGTGCTGGAGGGGCCCCGGACTGACAACATCCTGCCACCACTCACTTTAGTACCGGTCCGTGGCACGAACCGATGCTAAAGGTCGGCCACGAACCGGTACTAATGAAAGCAGCGGCTAGCCGTTGGAACCAGCACTAATGCACACATTAGTGCCGGCTCAAAAGCAAACCGGCACTAATGTGCTTGACATTTGACCCTTTTTATACTAGTGTCGTGAGCAAGCGAGTTGGATGCACACCCACTTAGTTTCTTTTCGATCTTTCGTAAACTTATAGCTCTAGTGCATCCGTTGCATGGCAATCCCTACTCACTCACATTGATATCTATTAATGGGCATCTCCATAGCCCGTTGATACGCCTAGTTGATGTGAGACTATCTCCTTCTTTTTGTCTTCTCCACAACCACCGTCTATTCCACCTATAGTGCTATGTCCATGGCTCACGCTCATTTATTGCGTGAAATTTGAAAAAGTTTGAGAACATCAAAAGTATGAAACAATTGCTTGGCTTGTCATCGGGGTTGTGCATGATTGAAATATTTTGTGTGATGAAGATGGAGCATAGTGAGACTACACGATTTTGTAGGGATAAGCTTTCTTTGGCCATGTTATTTTGGGAAGACATAATTATTTTGTTAGTATGCTTGAAGTATTATTGTTTTTATGTCAATATTAAACTTTCGTTTTGAATCCTACGGATCTGAACATTTATGCCACAATAAAGAGAATTACATGGATAAATATGACAGGTAGCATTCCACATCAAAAATTCTGTTTTATCATTTACCTACTTGAGGACGAGCAGGAATTAAGCTTGGGGATGCTTGATACGTCTCCAACGTATCTATAATTTTTGATTGTTCCATGATATTATATTATCTATTTTGAATGTTTTATATGCATTAATATGCTATTTTATATGATTTTTGGGAGTAACCTATTAACCCAGAGCCCAGTGCAAGTTTCTGTTTTTTTCTTGTTTTAGAGTTTTGCAGAAAAGGAATACCAAACGGAGTCCAAACGGAATAAAACTTTCGCGATCATTTTTCTTGGACCAGAAGACACCCAGGAGACTTGGAGTGCATGTAAGAAGAGCCTCGAGGCGGCCACGAGGGTGGAGGGCGCGCCCCCCGAACTTGTGGGCCCCTCGTAGCCCCCCCCTGACCTAGATCTTCCTCCTATATGTACTCTTATACCCTAAAAACATCCAGTGGAGCCACAAAACCACTTTTCTACCGCCACTACCTTCTATACCCGTGAGAGCCCATCTTGGGGCCTTTTCCGGCGTCCTGCCGGAGGGGGATTCGATCACGGAGGGCTTCTACATCAACACCATTGCCTCTCCGATGAAGCGTGAGTAGTTTACTTGACACCTACGGGTCCATAGCTAGTAGCTAGATGGCTTCTTCTCTCTCTTTGATTCTCAATACAAAGTTCTCCTCGATGTTCTTGGAGATCTATTCGATGTAATACTCTTTTGCGGTGTATTTGCCGAGATGCGATGATTGATCAGCTTATCTATGAATATTATTTGAATCTCCTCTGAATTCTTATATGCATGATTTGATATCTTTGCAAATATTTTCGAACTATCGATTTGGTTTGGCCAACTAGATTGGTTTTTCTTGCAATGGGAGAAGTGCTTAGCTTTGGGTTCAATCTTGCGGTGTCCTTTCCCAGTGACTGCAGGGGCAGCAAGGCACGTATTGTATTGTTGCCATCGAGGATAAAAAGATGGGGTTTTCATCATATTGCTTGAGTTAATCTCGCTACATCATGTCATCTTACTTAATGCTTTACTCTGTTCTTATGAACTTAATACTCTAGATGCATGCAGGAGTCGGTCGATGTGTGGAGTAATAGTAGTAGATGCAGAATCGTTTCGGTCTACTTGACACGAACGTGATGCCTATATTCATGATCATTTCCTTTGATATCGTCATAACTTTGCGCTTTTCTATCAATTGCTCGGCAGTAATTTGTTCACCCACCGTAATAATTTCTATTTTGAGAGAAGCCTCTAGTGAAACCTATGGCCCCCGGGTCTATTTTCCATCATATAAGTTTCTGATCTACAATTTCTAGTTTCCTATTTACTTTCTTTGCATTCTTTACTTTCCGTTCCATAAAGCAAAAATACCAAAAATATTACTTTACCGTTTATCCATCTCTATCAGATCTAACTTTGCGAATAACCGTGAAGGGATTGACAACCCCTTTGTCACGTTTGTTGCAAGTTCGTGTTTGTTTGTGCAGGTATTCGATGGCTTGATGCGTTGTCTCCTACTGGATTGATACCTTGGTTCTCAAAACTGAGGGAAATACTTACGCTACTTTGCTGCATCACCCTTTCCTCTTCAAGGAAAAAACCAACGCAATCTCAAGAGGTAGTAGTCCACATCACAACAGAAGAAGGAGATGGTCGTCATTGCTGCCAGCTGGCTGGCCGGTAGGCGGATGGAGGAAGACGATGTCCTAATGGAGGACGCGACCGATGACGAGACAACGCCACCCTCCTCGCCAGCGCCACCCTCATCGGTGCATTGCACCGTGATCATCGGCGAGGCCCGTGCACATTACATGGAAATGGTGCAGGAGCAGCGGGAGGAGTAGTTCCGGGAGGCGCAGACCAACGCCGCCTACAACCACCAGCTCCTCCAAGGGCACCAATAGGCGGAGGGGTAGCTCGCTGCCGGCAGAGCGATCGCGTTGGAGACGGACTTGGCGGAGACGCTGCTCGAGTCATACCTCTTCGCCCGCGAGATACTCCGCACCGGCCGGCGGTACCGCCAGCGTCAGGCGAAACTGGAGGCCGCCTACAAGGAGTTGTACGAGGCGGCGGACGAGGTGTTGGGAAAGACCGACGACGAGGCGGAGGACAACGTCGGCTCCGCCGAGGCCATGCCCCGCCGCCACGACCAGGAAGCCGGCACGTCCGCGGGCGCTGCCGGCAGCGACGAAGAGTAGAGCACGGTAGGTTCCCGCCGCTCGGGTCTCAAGAAGGACACCGCTCCTCCCCTCCCATTGAAGCCAAGCTTTGTGGGATGAACATCGTTGGCCGATTAGCCGCTTGGCGGCGACATGGTGGCGGACAGCTTCACTTCCCGGGTCTCCGGAAGTGGAGGTTACGGAGCCGGAGCTGTAGAGGTCGAGGCGGAGCTGGAGAATGTGAAGCTTCACTTCTCGGGGCTCGTGGCCGGACACGGGGAACGGGCACCGACGATCATAGATTAGGCGTATTAGTTATATCTCCAGAGCCGGATGAGCACCGCTTAGTTGATGTATGTCCGAAATGTAATGAAATTCGTCATGTTTATATGACATCCGATATGTTTATATGAAATTCGGCCGTGTTTCAACGAATTTCGTCTGGTTAGTTCACATTGTTGTCCAGATGTATTTGGGCAGCGTTGGATGGGGTCCTCCCGCATTCGTGTCCGCGGACGGATGCGGGAGGAAATTCACGGGTTGTCATTCGAGATGCTCTTACTAGGGAATAGTTGTCACTTGATTGGAAGTAGACATGGATCTTTGACACTTTAATTTCGGACACTTCTGCTTCGGTACATCTCCCTAAACACAAGAACGGCTCAGATTAGCACATACCTATACAAAAAAAGGGGCATGATAGTCATATTACTCTTCACCTGCTGTATATGTATACGTTGTACATGGAGTAGGGTCACACAAACCGGCGCACGTAACCCTCCGTCCTGGGCCTGGCCCATTTATTTTTCTTCTGTTTTTAACCTTCAAAAAATAGGTGCATGAAGTATGATTCAAACTCTGAACCTCTTGGCTTGCTCAACTCACTATAACCAACTAGGACAACTCACGTGTTGTTCCTAGTTTCTTCTTTTATTCTTGTTGTTGTGCATCTTCTCGTTCTGTTTTTTCTTCTTTTGTTTGGCCTTTTCTTCTTCTTTTGTTTGGCCTTTTTTTATCCGGTTTTATTTGTTTTTAATCTTTTTCTTTTATCTTTTTTTCCTTTGCTAATTTTTTGAAGCTTTTCTTAAAGTGAATTTTTTCAAATCCGTGAACTTATTTTTAATCCATGATTTTTTTTCAAATGAATGAATGTTTTTTAATTTTTTATTGTCAAATTCATAATAAAATTCAAATCGATGATCTTTTTTCGAGTTGATAAACTTTTTCCAAATTTGTGAACCTTTTTTTCAAATTCGTTAACTTCTTTATCAAAATCCCGATTTTTTTAAATCAATGAACTTTTTCAATTTTATGAATATTTTTGTCGTACTTTTTAAAACTTATGAAGTTTTCTTTAATCTCAGGGTGGGCGGTAGAAACCGAGAAGTCAGTTTTTACCATTCAGTTTATTTTAAATTCCGATTGGCAGACCTATAAACCAAAATGACCATTCGGTTAATCGGCTTACTCTGTTCGATGTTCAGATTACATCGAGCCAACTCATCAAATGTGTTTCTTTATATTATGACACTCGGTCACATTATATAGCAGAGCTCTATGCCCCCATATTCGTTGCTCAGTGGGGTGGGACTAAATTGAGCGCACACAATGACCGAAAAGCTCAATCAGGTTTGGGCCTGCGTGGTTGGGTCAGCCCATATGGCGTGTAGTGAGTGAGCTCCACTCACTACTTGGCGTGGGCTTGGCCCCTTCGGTCCTTAGCTCCGCTCGCTACGGCGACAGTGTCTGTTTTCTCGTTAATTCAATTAATTGATTTATCGGTCGACTATTAATCGAATAGTTTTTCGTAAATCCCAGGTTCCCAATACTAAAATACGCTATATTCAACACCAAGACATATTGGACAGAAGTGTTACCTTGATTCCTAGCCTTTGAATCCTTGCATAATGAAAAAAAATAGGACAACAATACATATTGCGTAACAAGGTCCACAAAATACAATTAGACATACTTTTTGCAAACATAGTGCTATGAATAGGTTCGATTTATCGGTAGATTCCCGATAAATCGCTTGTCAGAGCTATAAATCGGCCCAAAAGATAAATGTTGAAGATAGGGCATAATCTTATTGGTCACTCCCCGAGCAGCGATAAATCGGAAGATTAATCGGTGAATCGGAAGATTTTTTTTAAACAGTGGTTTCAAATATTGTTTACAATTTTATAAAATCCTCTAGAATTTAGAAAATATTCCTCTTTTTTGAATTTTTTGTTCACAAATTGAAGAAATATTTGCGTTTCAAAAATTTGATAATTTTTTTAAAGTATGAGATTTGCAATTTGTGTTCACCATCAATTATTGGAAATTTCTGAACAAATTTCAAGAAATGGTTAGGATATAAGAATATGTTCTTGTTGATTAATAATGACGAAATTATAAATAACCGAAGCATTCAAATTAGGAAACTTTCATGTTCACGACACCACCTGTCTGCCCTAGTCTAACACACTCCTCTTAAATGGTTGTTTTTTGGACCATGTGTAAATGAACCCAACTTCTTGCGCAGCTTGACACAGACATATGAGGTATCCATGCCAGGTTTAAACAACTTCCAACACCATTTGCATGCGGCAACATGTTCGGCCATTTATAGAACATTTTTCACCCGAAAAATCTTCAGAAAATGCAAAACTTTGGTCTTAGAAGCTATTGGGAAAAATTGGGGCCATTTGACAGATCTAAAAGATAACATGCTTTCAAGTAGACCCTTCTCGCCCTATCTGGACACCATCGATTGCACATGGTCTATTTTTGGACATCCTTAAAATGGCCCCAATTTTTGCAAGCAGGCATGCAATGATAGGCATCCATGCCTGATTTGAATGACTTTCGACATCGTATGCAAGTTGAAATATGCCCAGCCATTTATCGTCATATTTTTACGGAGAAAGCTTCTGAAAATACAAAACTTGTTGAAAACTCAAACAACTTGGCATGGTTTCTTGAGTTGGTCATAAAAGGCAATGAAAATAATTGGGGTCATTTAAGAGATGTCGAGAAACGAGGTGCTCCCAAATGGATCCTTCTCGCCTACATGAACACCCTCCATTGAATCTATCTATCTATCTATCTATATCTATCTATACCTATACTAATTAGAGACTTCCTAAAAATTCCCACGTTAATCAGTAATTAGGAGCCGTTAATCTGGTGGGACCGAATAATAACGGTGTCGATTAATCCATGTAGTGCTGGGCTGAAACGATTAGATCTATACCTATACTATTTTTTCTTATAGAAATCCTAAGGAGCCACGTCAATCACAATCTCCATGTCTCCCCGTCAGAAAAACCAACGACAATCTGAGCCCACTTTTTTCTTATAGAAAACCAGAGGAGCCACGTCAATCTCAATCTCCTTCTGTCCCCGTTAGAAAAAAAAACAAGAACAATCTGAAACAGATCTTGCGGCATCAAATCTCTACTATCAGTCTATCACCCCCTCCCCCCGAGGTCTGGATCAAGATGAGGTTCTCCTTTGGTTTTGGCTCTCTCGGATCCAGACGAGGTTCTCCTTTGGTTTTGGAAGTTCTTTTTTCTAGCTTTTCATGGACTAAATCTCTAAGATCTCCGCAAGCTCCTTTCCTTGGTTGGATTTCTGCTGCTGATTCTTTCCCACGTTACCTAGCTAGCTGCGGCCTCGCGAGCACATATGCAAGATTACCGTCCCAGTTTTTCTTCTCGAGCACAACCTGCTAGGTGCGGCGCTGCTAGGTAGATGCATGGGGAGCCTCTGAGAGCTCTTCAGCAGGATCGGCCTCATGGCTAGCTCCAGGTTTGTTCTCCTAGACAAACCATTAATTTCATATATAGCACGTGCATGGCAGAGAAGATTGTACCAGTAGCTGCCCGAATCATCAACCTCATCGGCACCAGATTACAGATGGCACCGGCGGCCGGCCTAATCATAATGCACATCGTCACCATATTTATTTGCATGGACTGCTGATTGGTTGACGTACACAGCACAGGCGATTGCGCTGGTGGCAGCCCAAATCATCAACTCATCGCGGTGTTGGTGCAGCCACATGAAGCGGCCTCTAGCCTTCCATCTGGTGCTCCATTCCACGTAAGGGCTTAATCCAATCCCAATCCAATCTATCTCCAATCCCTACTGTCCATGTCCCTATGTTCTTCTCATACATTCGCTACTTTCAGGCAGGAAAGCAACGAATCCTGCTGCAAGTCAGCAAGGACGTATTGATGTGCCACATCTCCTGGAGTTGTTGCGTCCAGGAAGAGAAGCACGTATCCTGCAGCAAAGACCTAATGTTTATAGCTGACACTTGCAGAAAATAGGATGAGGATTTTTCATATATTTAGATGTAATTTCAGCCCAGTTGGATTTGAGGCAAAGGAAGGAGGCGAACTCTCAGCAACCACTTATTCACACGCAGCTTGGCAGGGAGGCACGAGGAAGTCTTCATATATTTCTAAGGGAACATGTGCAAGGCTGCACCATATTATTAAACAAGCTGCCCCATCCTCTGGGACATCTTCAGTTAGTTGCCGAGCTTGCCTGATCCAAACAGGGCTGATTAGCTCAATGCACTCTGATCAACATGCATCATGTGCTAACGACCATGGTGACAATTAGCTCGATGATCTCAGTTCATGTAGTTGTGTCCCTGGCGGTTGTCATATGTTGACGCGGCATCTACGGTATCTGGCCATCAGGCATGTTTGCTGAAGATACGGCCATGTACAGCGACAAGCAGATTGACCTTTTTAGACAATGACTGGTATTAGTTTTGATACTCCACATAGCTTTGGCTTCCAGGTTTTGATGGTTTGACCACCTCACCAAAAATGCATCCTTTGATGTATGTTCAGTTTCAATGGTACGTCTCTTCTGGCTTCATATGGCAAATTGCCGCATTGAGTTGATTTTTTTGGCAGCAAGCAATCGCAGTTTCTCCTGAAATTACTCATCAGACCTCATGCAAAAAACATTAATTCCTTTTTAAGACTACATGAAATAGCTTAAGAGTTTCCTATGACCATAATTAATATGTTGCTAATTGGTGAGCTGATGTATAACTGTGGCTACTCAAAATTAGTGTGGTGCGTGCGCAAAATCTTGAATGCCATGCTACATCTACTTCCCACGCTGTATGATATTACTTAATTAGTACACGTGATGGAGTCTAAAACATTGTACTATGAGGAGAAGCATTGAAGTAGGCAAGAACTAACAAACTATGGGATTAAAGAAAATAGAAAATCCAGTTGCCCTCCATGCATTGATCTCATTTATATTTGTTGAATACGGTCTTACACAAATATTTGTCTTTTCACCATGCAGAGTATTGCAACTCAGTCTATCTGTTAGGCCGCTGAACTCTGGATGATCTAGAATCTACTTTTTATTAGGTCAGTAATCCGTTGGTAGAGTGCATGGTAGAACTATGACTTGGATTAGCTCTGGTCCAGGCTAGGTTCTGGACTTAGTTGCAGAGGATGGTAATGATCTGGTGATTGAGTAATACAAGCTTTGAACCCGCAAAAGAAAAAGGTCAGTAATCCGTTCCCTGCATAAGGGCCAACTGTTCATAGGAAAACAATCTATTTCTTATCTTCATGCAAAAATAATTGGTGTCTTAGAAAAATAATGAATTTTGATTATTACTTCCAATGGTGAACACATTTTTATCAGGTTGACAAGTGTCACCGAGAAGTCTTAAAATGTTCAGACTTTTGTTTCAATAAGCAGACCTGATGTTTTTTCTTCTATGGTTATCAAGTGTTACAGGTCATTCCACGCACCGTTGAATCTCTACAGTAGAGCTGTGCCAGCAACATCAACAATGAAACACATGTCAGTTACTTTGATGTCTATTTGATGCTCAAGCTATAAATCATTGTCCATGTCCCACCATGTTAGTTAACATGATTATTTATGTTGTTTATGTAAAGGATATTGATAATGTATGTTATTTCTTCCAAATAGATGCTTAAACTTGGATTATCGACATTGCATATCTTATCATTTTCTCATAATTACATGAATATATGATTCCTAGACAATGAATACGATCATATGCTTAAGTCAGCCAGCATACTAGGACTTCCTATATTTTTCAGAACAATATGAAATAGAGTGTATAATTCGTTCTTTGTTTTTCTAGCCAGACCTGAAATGTTGAGGGGAGATTCAGAGTACACGTGGATCAGTATTTGTTGCTTGCAATCCTATATCTTACCCATAAAATTCCAATAGCTTTTGTTAATTTTGTGTTTGAGTGTATGCTTGCAGATAGGCTGTGACGATCAAGCATGCTAATAATTTTAGATTGCTGAGATTTGTTAGATGTTTTCTTAGTGTTGCTCAAGAAGAATAGTGCTCATTTTACTTTCTGTTGTTGGTATATAAAGCCAGCAGTTTGTTGTCGTTGCTCATTTGATAGGGTGTGTATGGAATATGAGATGAAATGATCATGATAGTTTCTATTCAATTCAGGTATATACATTGACTCTTAATCTCATTCTTTCTACTGTTTTCATAGTAACGGCATAATGATTCAAAGGAATTTCACTATTTAGCTTAATATAAAAGAGGACATCTCAGTTTTTGGTACTTAACTATAATATTAGTAGGCTCATAACAGATAATATGTCACAACCATTCACTTAATTGTTCTTTTCTATGGGAAAGATTTTCTTCAGCTCTAAACCTTATGTCTTTACTTATAGGAGGCTCATTCCTAGCATGCACGGCCTTAAGGGATTTTGGAACAAATTCTTTGAGGACACAATTACAATTTATAAGTTACAACGCGTTTTTTTGTCGCACCGTTGGTTCACCTATCCCCACCATACTATGCCTAGATATCCTGAACCACCTTGCTCTCCTCCATTGTGTCTAGCTGCACCATATCGGCCACTGGCACCCATGATGCCTCTGTCCTCCTCAATTGTACACCTTCATCGTTAGGGCGTCCTACCCGTAGCTAAGGTTCTTTGCTTTCATCGCAGCCATGCCTGGGTGACATATTACTATCGACGCTGTTCTCTCCTCAGGCTGAAGTTCCAGACTAGGCATCATATCAGCAATTCAACATCCTCACCTCTGGCATCCAACTCGGCCAAGTATCTATATGTATTTAGTTTAATTCCCTCCTTTGGATGAAGATGCCCTATTTTGTGTAGGGTAGTCACGTTGCATTCATATAGGATGGAGGTTTGAGTAGTCCATTTATATTTTGCACCTTTTTCGTTTAGTTGAGTTCTTAAACGAGTGGGGTGGTCAGCTTTGAGGTGGAGCACTTCGTGTTTTCTGGCAACAAGAACGCCCATGGATTATTAGCTAATATATGATTGGTGTCTTTTGTTTCAGGTACGTGGTCACTGATTCGTATCTAATTGACAACTAATCCATGCTTTCCACAACAATCAAGGAAGTTTGAGATATTAGATATGGATATTAAACCATAAGGACAACCTTTGAGTTGTTCCAATGTCATCATCCTTTGTATAAGGTATAAGTGATTATTAATTATGATGAGTTCACATTTGTGGGTGGGGAAATCCATGGTTTCCACAAGACTTAAGCAATTCAAATATTTGATATGGATTCTAAATGGTAATGGAATTGTAATTGGTCAATCTCTTTGTAGCTGTCCAGCCTTATTATGCAAAAGTTCAAACCGTTCAGAACAACCTCTTAGGTTAAACTTGGCATTTTTTGTAAAAAAATTAAATTGTAATGTCTTACTACCTAAATTTTAATTTGTAAATGCTTTTGTATACTAGCCCGTGCAGATGCATGGGTTGACGACTAGTATGGTCTAGTTTTAGACATCCTTGAAATGAACCTAAGTTTTGCAGGAAGGTGGGCATGCCCGTGGTATGAATCCTTGCCAGGTTCGAATGATTTCCGGTCATTTATTGGTCACCGGAAAAAACCAAAAAATGCAAAACTTATTGAAAACCCAAACAACTTATCATGGTGCCTGAATTGGTCGTTCAAGGCCATGGAGTAATTTCAAGGATTTCGAGAAACAACATGTGCTCACACAGAGCCTTCTCGCCTACCCGAACACCCTCCGTTGAATATGGTTTATTTGGGCATCCTTAAAATGACCCTAACTTTTGCAAGCAGGTGGACATGCCCATTGTAGGCATCCATGTCAGGTTTGAACGATTTCTGACACTGTATGCAAGTTGCGATACGTCCGGCCATTTATCGGCCTTTTTCCACCGGAAAACTCTAGAAAATGCAAAAATTATCAAAAACCCAAAGAACTTGGCATGGTGCCTTGAATTTGTCATGCAAGGCTATGGAAAAAATTTGGAGCTCTTTTAAGGATGTCGATAAACAACATGCTCTCAGAGAGAACCTTCGAGCCTACCGAACACCCTCCGTTCAACATGCTCTATATTTGGACATTCTTAAAATGATTCGAACTTTTGCAAGCAGGTGAGCATGACCATTGTAGGCATCCATGTCAGGTTTGAACAATTTTCGACACTGTATGCTAGTTGCAACTCATCCGACCATTTATCGGTCTTTTTTCACCGGGAAAACTCCAGAAAATGCAAAAAATTGCCAAAAGCCCAAACAACTTGGCATGGTGCCTTGAATTTGTCATACAAGTCCATGGAAAAAAATTTGAGCCCTTTGACGGTTGTCGAGAAATAACATGCTCTCAAATGGAGCCTTTTGGCCTAGCCAAAAACCCTGAGTTGAACATGGTGTTTTTTGAACATTCTTGAAATGACCCCCAATTTTGCAAGCAGGTGGGCATGCCCATGGTAGATATCAATGTCAGGTTTGAAGGAAAAAGTATTTAAAATAATAATTTAAATAGTAAATGTTTTTAAAAGCATTTAATAAATATTTGACGAAATAAAGAATTTCAGACTATAATTTTAAAAACTTCCTTAAAATTGTTATTTTGGTAATCAAAAAGTAATTTCAAATTTTTGGCCAACTTAAAAAAAGTCAAATAAATTCAAAAGGAAGAAAAATGAATTAACGACAAAAAGAGAAGAAAACGAAAAATAGAAAGAAAAATTTGCTCAGGCATGGCCCAACTAGGCGACAACATCGCTCCCGTCGGGAGCCTGTTGGGTCGGACAAGTGCTCGCAGATTTTAAAAAGGTTCAACGATTAGAGAAAAAGGTCCCTGTTTTCAAAATATGTTCACAAATTCATACGATATTCCTATTTTTCAATACTTGTTCACAAATTAGAAAAATGTTCGATGAGTTTCAAATAATTCTCGCGCTTTCAAAATTGGTTTGGTATTTAAAATAAGTTACTGTTTTCAAATCTGTTCTACACAAATACATAAAAATTGTTCATGTTTTGTCATTCTTAGCCATTTATGAAGACACAGGGATTTTCTTTGGAATTTACGTACAATTTATTAAAATATGAATATTTGTTTTTTGAACAAAATTTGAAAGAACGAGCATTTTTTTGAAATTTTAACAAGTTTTCAAAGCACGAGCATATTTTGGAAAAAGAAGATTTTTTTTTGAAAAATGACCCAAATACAAATACAAAAAAGTAAAGAATGCACGTTTTCTAGAAATAGAAAATCAATAATCTGAAAAAATATTCACAAAATTGAAAAATAGGTCTTGGATTTGAAAAAAATTACAGGTTTGTCAAAAAAAGTTGCAAATATAATGAAAAAGCTCATGGATTTGAAAAAAGTTAACTAAAGTGTTAGCAAAAAAAACCAAGAAAAAGTTCAGGGAGTTGGGAGAAGTTCATGAAATCTGGAAAAAAGTTCACGAAGTTGAAAAAGATTCACATATTTGAGAAAAGTTTTGAATTTTTGGAAAATTCATGCATTTGAGAAAATTCGACAAAAATAAAAAAGATAAGATAAATAAAAATAATATAATATAAAAATTGATTAGAAACAGAAAAAAAAAACCCCAGCAAAAACTGCCCGATAGAAAAGGAAAACCAGAATCTTTATTTTTAGCGTTATACTTGACACACTACAAAGAGATGGAAAAATAAGTACTTCGACATAGGAGGTGTGGTATCCCACGTGGTTAACGAGTCGGACTTTGAACCATGAGGTTCTGAGTTTGAGGCTAACATAATGCGCTTATTTTTTGAAGGGTGCAAAAAAAAATTGGGCAAATAAAGAAATAAAAAAAAGAATAGAACTAAAAAAAAGGCCAAACATGTTGGATGAATAAGCCATGTCCTGCACGGACGTTGTGCGCGTACGAGCGCGACGGGCGTGCGAGACGTGAAGCGCGGGGCGTGGAGATCGTGTGAGTGGGGTGCGTCAGGAGCGCGACGTGGTGCGTTAGTGCGCGCACGTATAAGTCCCCCTCCCTCCTGTGTATTGCAGCTGAGGGTACTGAGTTCGAGGTTGTGTGAAAATACAGAAAAGCCGTTGGTGCGGCGAGGTGTTTGTGCGCCACCAAAACTTGTGTGTTCATCCTCTCGCCACACTATCTTGTCTCCGGTGATCGCTGGCGAGCCATGATTCCATTTTGCTATCAGTTGGCATGAGAGCTTCGATTGGATTGTGCCGGCGGCCATGGCGATCGTCCCGCATGACACTGGAGGGGGCACGGTGTTGCTCTCGCTGTCGATGCTCACGCCAGACAACTACACGGTGTGGGCGATGAAGGCAGAGGCGATCCTCGACGCCCAGACCCTTTGGGAGGCAGTGCTGCTGAAGGGCGACGAGACGGTTGACGCGAAGAAGGACAAGACGGTGAGCGCAGTGCTGCTCGGCGCACTCTCTGAGGATCTGTTGATGCAGGTGTCGACGAAGAAGACGACAGCGGAGATGTGGGCTAGCCTAAAGACGCGTTTCGTCGGAGCCAATCGTGTCAGGGCGGCATGGCTCTCGACCCTCCGCGAGGGGCTGGACGCATATGCTGGGAGGATCAGCGGCATGGCAGCGAGGTATGCGAGCCTCGGGTCGGTGCTCGGCGACGCGGAGATGGTGAAGAAGCTCCTCGACACCGTCCACGACCGTCTGTACTCCGCGGTGGCCGTAATTGAGCATTTCTGCAACGTCAATGAGATGCCGTTCGAGGAGGTGCTGAGCCGGCTGAAGGCTTTCGGCGAGCGCTCGCGGCGATGCGTGCAGGCTGGCGGCGAGCGGGCGGAGGTGTTGGGGAACGCAGTAATTTAAAAAAAATCCTACGCACACGCAAGATCCATCTAGGTGATGCATAGCAACGAGAGGGCAGTGTGTTGTCCATGTACCCTCGTAGACCGTAAGCGGAAGCGTTATGACAACGCGGTTGATGTAGTCGTACGTCTTCACGATCCAACCGATCCTAGCACCGGAGATACGGCACCTCCGCGATCTGCACACGTTCGGCTCGGTGACATCCCACGAACTCTCGATCCAGCTGAGTGTCGAGGGAGAGCTTCGTCAGCACGATGGCGTGATGGCGGTGATGATGAAGCTACCGGTGCAGGGCTTCGCCTAAGCACTACAACGATATGACCGAGGTGGATTATGATGTAGGGGGGCACCGCACACGGTTAAGAGATCAATGATCAACTTGTGTGTGTATGGGGTGCCCCCTCCCGCGTATATAAAGGAGTGGAGGAGGGGAGGGTCGGCCCTCTCTATGGCGCGCCCCAAGGGGGATTCCTACTCTTAGTAGGAGTAGGTTTCCCCCCTTCCCTAGTTGGAGTAGGAAAAGAAGGAAGGGGAAGAGGGAGAGAAGGAAAGAGGGGGGCGCCGCCCCCTCCCTAGTCCAATTCGGACCAACCCATGGGGGGGCGCGCAGCCACCCCTTGAGGCCCTTCTCTCCTTTCCCGTATGGCCCATTAAGGCCCATTACTTCCCTGGCGAATTCCCGTAACTCTCCGGTACTCCGAAAAATACTCGAATCACTCGGAACCTTTCCGATGTCCGAATATAGCCTTTCAATATATCGATCTTTACGTCTCGACCATTTCGAGACTCCTAGTCATGTCCGTGATCTCATCCGGGAGTCCGAACAACCTTCGGTACATCAAATCACATAACTCATAACACAAATCGTCATCGAACGTTAAGCGTGCAGACCCTACGGGTTCGAGAACTATGTAGACATGACCGAGACACATCTCCGGTCAATAACCAATAGCGGAACCTGGATGCTCATATTGGCTCCTACATATTCTACGAAGATCTTTATCGGTCAAACCGCATAACAACATACGTTGTTCCCTTTGTCATCGGTATGTTACTTGCCCGAGATTCGATCGTCGGTATCATCATACCTAGTTCAATATCGTTACCGACAAGTCTCTTTACTCATTCCATAATGCATCATCCCGCAACTAACTCATTAGTCACATTGCTTGCAAGGCTCATAGTGATGTACATTACCGAGAGGGCCCAGAGATACCTCTCCGATAGATGGAGTGACAAATCCAAATCTCGATCTATGCCAACTCAACAAACACCATCGGAGACACCTGTAGAGCATCTTTATAATCACCCAGTTACGTTGTGACGTTTGATAGCACACAAGGTGTACCTCCAGTATTCGGGAGTTGCATAATCTCATAGTCAGAGGAACATCTATAAGTCATGAAGAAAGAGTAGCAATAAAACTGAACGATCATTATGCTAAGCTAACGGATGGGCCTTGTCCATCACATTATTCTCTAATGATGTGATCCCATTCATCAAATTACAACACATGTCCATGGCTAGGAAACTTAACCATCTTTGATTAACGAGCTAGTCAAGTAGAGGCATACTAGGGACACTCTGTTTGTCTATGTATTCACACATGTACTAAGTTTCCGGTTAATACAATTCTAGCATGAATAATAAACATTTATCGTGATATAAGGAAATATAAAGAATAACTTTATTATTGCCTCTAGGGCATATTTCTTTCAGTCTCCCACTTGCACTAGAGTCAATAATCTAGTTCACATCGTCATGTGATTTAACACCAATAGTTCACATCTTTATGTGATTAGTTCACATCTCCATGTGACTAACACCCAAAGGGTTTACTAGAGTCAATAATCTAGTTCACATCGCTATGTGATTAACACCCAAAGAGTGATCATGTTTTGCTTGTGAGAGAAATTTAGTCAACGGGTCTGCAACATTCAGACCCGTATGTATTTTGCAAATTTTCTATGTGTCCAATGCTTTGCACAGAGCTACTCTAGCTAATTGCTCCCACTTTCAATATGTATCTAGATCAATACTTAGAGTCATCCAGATCAGTGTCAAAGCTTGCATCGATGTAACTCTTTACGACGAACTCTTTGTCACCTCCATAACTGAGAAACATTTCCATATTCCACTAAGGATATTTTTGACTGTTGTCCAGTGATCCACTACTAGATCCAAACTTATGGTGAAGTACACAATAGGTCTGGTACACAGCATAGCATACTTTATAGAACCTATGACTGAGGCATACAGAATAACTTTTATTATCTTTCTATTTTATGCCGTGGTCGGGTTTTGAGTCTTTACTCAACTTCACACCTTGCAACACAGGCAAGAACTCCTTCTTTGACTGTTCCATTTTGAACTACTTCAAAATCTTGTCAAGGTATGTACTCATTGAAAATATATCAAGCGTCTTGATCTATCTCTATAGATCTTGATGCTCAACATGTAAGTAGCTTCGCCGAGGTCTTTCTTTGAAAAATTCCTTTCAAACACTCCTTTATGCTTTCCAGAAAATTCAACATCATTTTCGATCAACAATATGTCATTCACATATACTTATCAGAAAGGTTGTAGTGCTCCCACTCACTTTCTTGTAAATACAGGCTTCACCGCGAGTCTGTATAAAACAATATGCTTTGATCAACTTATCAAAGCGTATATTCCAACTCCGAGATGCTTGCACCAATCCATTGATGGATCACTGGAGCTTGCACACTTTGTTAGCATCTTTAGGATTGACAAAACCTTCTGGTTGCATCATATACAACTCTTTTTTAATAAATCCATTAAGGAATGTAGTTTTGATATCCTCTTTGCCAGATTTTATAAAATGCGGCAACTGCTAACATGATTCAGACAGACTTTTAAGCATCGATACGAGTGAGAAAATCTCATCGTAGTAAACACCTTGAACTTGTCGAAAACCTTTTGTGACAAATCGAGCTTTGTAGATAGTAACACTACTATCAGCGTTCGTCTTCCTCTTGAAGATCCATTTATTCTGAATGGCTCACCGATCATCGGGCAAGTCAATCAAAGTCCATACATTGTTCTCATACATGGATCCCATCTCAGATTTCATGGCCTTAAGCCATTTCGCAGAATCTGGGCTCATCATTGCTTCCTCATAGTTTGTAGGTTCGTCATGGTCTAGTAACATGACTTCCAGAACAGGATTACCGTACCACTCCGATACGGAACATACTCTGGTTGACCTACGAGGTTCGGTAGTAACTTGATCTGAAGTTTCATGATCATCATCATTAACTTCCTCACTAATTGTTGTAGGCGTCACTGGAACTGATTTCTGTGATGAACTACTTTCTAATTCGGGAGAAGGTACAATTACCTCATCAAGTTCTACTTTCCTCACACTCACTTCTTTCGAGAGAAACTCCTTCTCTAGAAAGGACCCACTCTTAGCAACAAAGATCTTGCCTTTGGATCTGTGATAGAAGGTGAAGGAAATATGCCCTAGAGGCAATAATAAAGTATTATATATTTCCTTATATCATGATAAATTTTTATTATTCATGCTAGAATTGTATTAACCGGAAACATAATACATGTGTGAATACATAGACAAATAGAGTGTCACTACTATGCCTCTACTTGACTAGCTCGTTAATCAAAGATGGTTATGTTTCCTAGCCATAGACATGAGTTGTCATTTGATTAACGGGATCACCTCATTAGGAGAATGACGTGATTGACTTGACCCATTCCGTTAGCTTAGCACTCGATCGTTTAGTATGTTGCTATTGCTTTCTTCATGACTTATACATGTTCCTATGACTATGAGATTATGCAACTCCCGTTTACCGGAGGAACACTTTGTGTGCTACCAAACGTCACAACGTAAATGGGTGATTATAAAGGTGCTCTATAGGTGTCTCCAAAGGTACTTGTTGGGTTGGCGTATTTCGAGATTAGGATTTGTCACTCCAATTGTCGGAGAGGTATCTCTGGGCCCACTCGGTAATGCACATCACTATAAGCCTTGCAAGCATTGTGACTGATGAGTTAGTTGCGGGATGATATGTTACGGAACGAGTAAAGAGACTTGCCGGTAATGAGATTGAACTAGGTATCGAGATACCGACGATCAAATCTCGAGCAAGTAACATACCGGTGACAAAGGGAACAACGTATGTTGTTATGCGGTCTGACCGATAAAGTTCTTCGTAGAATATGTGGGAGCCAATATGGGCATCCAGGTCCCGCTATTGGTTATTGACCGGAGACGTGTCTCGGTCATGTCTACATAGTTCTCGAACCCGTAGGGTCCGCACGCTTAACGTTACGATGACAGTTTTATTGAGTTTTGATGTACCGAAGGAGTTCGGAGTCCCGGATGAGATCGGGGATATGACGAGGAGTCTCGAAATGGTCGAGAAGTAAAGATCGATATATTGGACGACTATATTCGGACTTCGGAAAGGTTCCGAGTGATTCGGGTATTTTTCGGAGTACCGGAGAGTTACGGGAATTCGTATTGGGCCTTAATGGGCCATACGGGAAAGGAGAGAAAGGCCTCAAAAGGTGGCCGCACCCCTTCCCATGGTCTGGTCCGAATTGGACTAGGGAAGGGGGGCGCACCCTTCCTTCTTTCTCCTTCCCCCTTCCCTTCTCCTACTCCCACAAGGAAAGGAGGAGTCCTACTCCCACCGGGAGTAGGACTCCCCCCTATGGCGCGCCTCTCCCCTTGGCCGGCTGCCTCCCCCTTGCTCCTTTATATACGGGGGCAGGGGGGCACCCCATAGACACAACAATTGATCCTTGAGATCTCTTAGCCGTGTGCGGTGCCCCCCTCCACCATAATCCACCTCGATAATATCGTAGCGGTGCTTAGGCGAAGCCCTGCATCGGTAGAACATCATCATCATCACCACGCCGTCGTGCTGACGGAACTCTCCCTCAAAGCTCGGCTGGATCGGAGTTCGAGGGACGTCATCGAGCTGAACGTGTGCTGAACTCGGAGGTGCCGTACGTTCGGTACTTGGATCGGTCGGATCGTGAAGACGTACGACTACATCAACCGCGTTGTGCTAACGCTTCCGCTTTCGGTCTACGAGGGTACGTGGACAACACTCTCCCTCTCGTTGCTATGCATCACCATGATCTTGCGTGTGCGTAGGAAAATTTTGAAATTACTACGTTCCCCAACAGAAGGTGTACCCAACAGTTTCTTTTGGGTATCCTATGAAGACGCACTTCTTCGATTTGGGTTTGAGCTTATTAGGCTGAACTTTTTGACATAAGCATCGCAACCACAAACTTTAAGAAATGATAGCTTAGGTTTCTTGCTAACCCACAGTTCATACGGTGTCATCTCAACGAATTTTAGACGGTGCCCTATTTAACGTGAATGCAGCTGTCTCTAATGCATAACCCCAAAATGATAGTGGTAATTCGGTAAGAGACATCATAAATCGCACCATATCTAATAAAGTACGGTTACGATGTTCGGACACACCATTATGCTATGGTGTTCCAGGTGGCATGAGTTGCGAAACTATTCCTCATTGTTTCAAATGAAGGCCAAACTCGTAACTCAAATATTTGTCTCCGCGATCAGATCGTAGAAACTTTATTTTCTTGTTACGATGATTTTCCACTTCACTCTGAAATTCTTTGAACTTTTCAAATGTTTCAGACTTATGTTGTATCAAGTAGATATACCCATATCTGCTCAAATCATCTGTGAAGGTCAGAAAATAACGATACCCGCCGCGAGCCTCAACACTCATCGGATCGCATACATCAGTATGTATAATTTCCAATAAGTCAGTTGCTCGCTCCATTGTTCCGGAGAACAGAGTCTTAGTCATCTTGCCCATGAGGCATGGTTCGCAATCATCAAGTGATTCCAAAAGCCATCAGAATGGAGTTTCTTCATGCGCTTTACACCAATATGACCTAAACAGCAGTGCTACAAATATGTTGCACTATCATTATCAACTTTGCATCTTTTGGCATCAATATTATGAATATGTGTATCACTACAATCGAGATTCAATAAACCATTTATTTTGAGTGTATGACCACAGAAGGTTTTAATCATGTAAATATAACAACAATTATTCTTTGACTTAAATGAATAACTGTATTGCAATAAACATGATCCAATCATATTTATGCTCAACGCAAACACCAAATAACATTTATTTTAGGTTCAACACTAATCCCAAAGGTAAAGGGGGAGTGTGCGATGGTGATCTTATCAACCTTGGAATCACTTCCAACTCTCATCATCACCTCACCCTTAACTAGTCTCTGTTTATTTTGCAACTCCCGTTTCAAGTTACTACTCTTAGCAACTGAACCAATATTAAACACTGATGGGTTGCTATAAACACTAGTAAAGTACACATCAATAACATGTATATCAAATATACCTTTGTTCACTTTGCCATCCTTCTTATCCGCCAAGTATCTAAGACAGTTCCACTTCAAGTGACCATTTCCTTTGCAGTAGAAGCACTCAGTTTCAGGCTTGGTTCTATCTTTGGGCTTCTTCATGGGAGTGGCAACTTGCTTGCCATTCTTCTTGAAGTTCCCTTTCTTTCCCATGCCCTTTTACTTGAAACTAGTGGTTTTGTCAACCATCAACATTTGATGCTTTTCTTGATTTCTACTTTCGTCGATTTCAGCATGACAAAGAGCTCGGGAATCATTTTCGTCATCCCTTGCATATTATAGTTCATCACGAAGTTCCAGCAACTTGGTGATAGTGACTAGAGAACTCTGTCAATCACTATTTTGTCTGGAAGATTAACTCCTACTTGATTCAAGCGATTGTAATACTCAGACAATCTAAGCACATGCTCACTAGTTGAGCTATTCTCCACCATCTTGTAGGCAAAGTACTGTCAAAGGTCTCATACCTCTCGACACGGGCATGAGTATGAAATACCAATTTCAAATCTTAGAACATCTTATATGCTCTGTGGTGTTCAAAACGTTTTTGAAGTCCCGGTTCTAAGCCGTAAAGCATAGTGCACTAAACTATTAAGTAGTCATCATACCGAGCTTTGTCAAACGTTCATAACGTGTGCATTTGCTCCTGCAATAGGTCTGTCACCTATCGGTGCATTAAGGACATAATTCTTCTGTGCAGCAATGAGGATAATCCTCAGATCACGGACCTAGTCCGCATCATTGCTACTATCATCTTTCAACATAGTTTTTCTCTAGGAACATATCAAAAATAAATGGGGAGCTACATCGCGAGCTATTGATCTACAACATAGTTATGCAAATACTATCAGGACTAAGTTCATGATAAATTAAGTTCACTTAATCATATTACTTAAGAACTCCCACTTAGATAGACATCCCTCTAGTCATCTAAATGATCACGTGATCCATATCAACTAAACCATGTCCGATCATCACGTGAGATGGAGTAGTTTTCAATGGTGAACATCACTGTGTTGATCATATCTACTATATGATTCACGCTCGACCTTTCGGTCTCAATATTCCGAGGCCATATCTGCATATGCTAGGCTCGTCGAGTTTAACCTGAGTATTCTGCGTGTGCAAAACTGGCTTGCACCCGTTGTATGTGAAAGTAGCGCTTATCACACCCGATCATCACGTGGTGTCTCAGCACGAAGAACTGTCGCAACGGTGCATACTTAGGGAGAACACTTATACCTTGAAATTTAGTGAGGGATCATCTTATAATGCTACCGACGTACTAAGCAAAATAAGATGCATAAAAGATAAACATCACATGCAATCAAAATATGTGACATGATATGGCCATCATCATCTTGTGCCTTTGATCTCCATCTCCAAAGTACCGTCATGATCTCCATCGTCACCGGCATGACACCATGATCTCCATCATCTTGATCTCTATCAATGTGCCGTTACATGGTCGTCTAGCCAACTGTTGCTTTTGCAACTATTACTATCGTATAGCGATAAAGTAAAGCAATTATATGACGCTTGCATCTGATGCAATAAAGAGACAACCATAAGGCTCCTGCCAGTTGCCGATAACTTCAACAAAACATGATCATCTCATACAACAAATTATATCTCATCACGTCTTGACCATATCACATCACAACATGCCCTGCAAAAACAAGTTAGACGTCCTCTACTTTGTTGTTGCAAGTTTTTTGTGGCTGCTGCGGGCTTAGCAAGAACCGTTCTTACATACGCATCAAAACCACAATGATTTTTCGTCAAGTTTGATATTTTAACCTTCAACAAAGACCGGGCGTAGTCACACTCGATTCAACTAAAGTTGGAGAATCAGACAACCACTAGCCACCTGTGTGCGAAGCACGTCGGTAGAACCAGTCTCGCGTAAGCGTACGCGTAATGTCGGTCTGAGCCGCTTCATCCAACAATACCGTCGAATCAAAGTATGACATGCTGGTAAGCAGTATGACTATTATCGCCCACAACTCTTTGTGTTCTACTCGTGCATATAACATCTACGCATAGACCTCGCTCGGATGCCACTGTTGGGGAATGCAGTAATTTCAAAAGAAATCCTACGCACACGCAAGATCCATCTAGGTGATGCATAGCAACGAGAGGGGAGAGTGTTGTCCACGTACCCTCGTAGACCGTAAGCGGAAGCATTATGACAACGCGGTTGATGTAGTCGTACGTCTTCACGATCCAACCGATCCTAGCACCAAAGATACGGCACCTCCGCGATCTGCACACGTTCGGCTCGGTGACGTCTCACAAACTCTCGATCCAGCTGAGTGTCAAGGGAGAGCTTCGTCAGCACGACGGCATGATGACGGTGATGATGAAGCTACCGGCGCAGGGCTTCGCCTAAGCACTGCAATGATATGACCGAGGTGGATTATGGTGGAGGGGGCACCGCACACGGCTAAGAGATCAATGATCAACTAGTGTGTCTATGGGGTGCCCCCCTCCCCCGTATATAAAGGAGTGGAGGAGGGGAGGGCCGGCCCTCTCTATGGCGCGCCCCAAGGGGGATTCCTACTCCTAGTAGGAGTAGGTTTCCCCCCTTCCCTAGTTGGAGTAGGAGAGGAAGGAAGGGGAAGAGGGAGAGAAGGAAAGAGGGGGGCGCCGCTCCCTCCCTAGTCCAATTCGGACCAGCCCATGGAGGGCGGCGCAGCCAATCCTTGAGGCCCTTCTCTCCTTTCCCGTATGGACCATTAAGGCCCATTACTTCCCCGGCGAATTCCCGTAACTCTCCGGTACTCCGAAAAATACACGAATCACTCGGAACATTTTCGATGTCCGAATATAGCCTTCCAATATATCGATCTTTACGTCTCGACCATTTCGAGACTCCTCGTCATGTCCATAATCTCATCCGGGACTCCGAACAACCTTCGGTACATCAAATCACATAACTCATAACACAAATCGTCATCGAACGTTAAGCGTGCGGACCCTACGGGTTCGAGAACTAGGTAGACATGATCGAGACACATCTCCGGTCAATAACCAATAGCGGAACCTGGATGCTCATATTGGCTCCTACACATTCTACGAAGATCTTTATCGGTCAAACCGCATAACAACATACGTTGTTCCCTTTGTCATTGGTATGTTACTTGTCCGAGATTCGATCGTCGGTATCATCATACCTAGTTCAATCTCGTTACCGGCAAGTCTCTTTACTCGTTCTGTAATGCATCATCCCGCAACTAACTCATTAGTTACATTGCTTGCAAGGCTCATAGTGATGTACATTACCGAGAGGGCCCAGAGATACCTCTCCAATAGACGGAGTGACAAATCCTAATCTCGATCTATGCCAACTCAATAAACACCATCGAAGACACCTGTAGAGCATCTTTATAATCATCCAGTTACGTGGTGACGTTTGATAGCACACAAGGTGTTCCTCCAGTATTGGGGAGTTGCATAATCTCATAATCAGAGGAACATCTATAAGTCATGAAGAAAGCGGTAGCAATAAAACTGAACGATCATTATGCTAAGCTAACAGATGGGTCTTGTCCATCATCACATCATTCTCTAATGATATGATCCCATCTATTATATATAAAAAGTAATTAACGAGCAAACTAGAAATTAGAGAAATAGTCTAGAAAATCACACACAAATTAGAAACATCCGACCTTTAATTTATCAGACCAAATAACCACAACCGGTAGATTAGAATTGATAGAATTACCCACCTATGCCCTTTACTAATTTTCCCTGGGCCTTTTCTATTGATCTATTCCCCGTAAAAAAGATTTCCCATAACTCTTCTCAATCCCCCGTAGCTTTCTTTACCCTAAAATCCCCCGTAGCTTTCTTTACCCTAAAAAAAGTTTCCCATCGTTACTCCTCACGCCGCCGCCGCATCTGCCTGTAGATGACGTCGATCCTTCTCATGGAGCAAGCTGATCCTCTCCTCCCATACATGACGACATCATCATGGAATCTTCTCATATTTAGATGGAGATCGTCAATACATGATCTTGCTGGAGCCGCTCCTTCCATACATGGCTAGCTGCACCGCCGGGGCGACCGACACGATCCAGCGGACATGATGATCCACGGAGAGCAAGATGCTACATACGTATACCCATCATGATGGCCGGCGATTCCCCTTGGATGAACAACTGCTGTGATCTAGCTTATATGAAGATCCACACATATCAAGATGTATATATGTTTGGCCAGTAGCGATTCCCCTTGGATGAACAACTGGTGTGATCTAGTTTATATGACATCCACACATAGCAAGATGTATATATATGTATGTTTGGCCAGCAGCAGGAGGTTCCTTGATTCTTTACACCATCAGGTCCTGACGCTCTCCTTCCCTCTCCTTGATTCTTTACACCATCAGGTCCTGATGCTCTCCCTCCCTCTACTCACGAGTAATCCAGACAAAGCAGATCAAGTCCTTTGTGGAGTTCTGCAGCATCAGATAAACGGATATTGCACACGCCCAGGTGATCGAACTAGGCACCGGTAACTACATAAAAGGTACCATCTATTTCTCTATAAATTACAGCATATGGTCAATAGATTGTTATACATTTTGATCTTTTTCTTCTTCTGTATCACACTTAGTAGGCCCGAGCTATTTCACATAAGACGATGTCTGCAGTATGTCTGATGCAATTATTTGATACATCTTCTTTTAGAGATATTGTGTGAAGGGAAGATCATGCTTATGTATTCTTCCTTGCTCCGCCTACTCTTTGGTTTCTGGTGACACATTGCAGTAGACAACTTGATCTTGATTAGGTCGGGAAACTTCTGCACTACAAAAGCTTGGAGATAGAGAAATAATAGAACGACTTCCCTCTCATGCTTGGACTGTGAGGTCATGCGTGCAGACTACTAGAAAGTTGGAGAAATTTACATTTAGCAGCAAGAAGATGAGCTGCATATACCTTCCTATGTACCTACACAAGCCCTGTGGTATGTATATCAGATGGTAGTGTATTTCATCGTTTTCTGTTTATGCTGACTTAATTTGTGTTTTTTCCTATGTAGTCTATTATTCAGAAGTTCAATGATTTATACCAATGTTATGGACAGAATGATTTTTAATATTAATGCCACTATCATCTGAAGCTTGATACTTTGTATGCTTTCTGATCTTCAGAAGTTGAGGTTCATCTGCAACTTAAACTTAGTTAGATCTACGAGCTTCTATGTGGAAATTCTGGGCAAAAAAGAATTCGGAAAGCTTGGAGGTGGAGCGCGTAGCGTGTTTTTCTTGGTGTGACGTACATGGACAGGTTGCTGAAGAAGAACAAAAGGGAAATCTCACGTGAGCGAGTGAGCAGTTCAGTGTTGGTGGTCTGCCTTGGTCGTTCCACACCCTAGAGAAGACGGTTCCGTCGCCCTCGACGTACAAAAGAAAACGACATGAAGTTGTGCTTTTCGGCATGATCGCAAATGGCACTCCTGGAGTGCATTCTTACTGGCTGCAACCTGCTCCTCGACAACGAACAGGTAACAGCAGGTTGATGCCTGCCTGGCCACAACTGGTACTGTATATCAATGGCTCGATTACAATTTTTCCTTAACCATCACATGTCAATATATTTATAGGTGATTACCTATTTTAGTATATGTTCACATCTGCAAGATGATGCTAATTAAGTTCAACACAGGCAAGCTGCTATCGTTAGTAGCAGGGCAGCAAAGTTCTTCTGGCATCGAGACTGTACAGAACTGATCCAAACGTCGAGACCAGATGCAGCGGGTTATAATTCATGGTTCTTCATTATGTGATGTGACAAGATGTTCGAAATGCTATTTTCCGCAAATGTATTCTTGTATGCTTAACTGCTGAACTTTTTAATTCAGCTCTCTTATCTTCAGTTTGTAAAGTCAAATTTGCATTATTTTTTATATACACATGATTATGCATATTCAATTTCTTTCAGTCAATGGTGTTATGTCTCAGGGAAGGGATGGATAACTTCAAGGACAAGTTTGCTGACAAGTTTCTAACTTATTACCAAGGTACTCAAACATAACACTGCATGAATCCCCATTTTCTTGCTGATGCAGCCATACAAACTTAGAAACTTTAATGTCCTTGATAGTATTGCTTCAAGAAAATTATTTTAATATTGCATGTAAATAGCTATAATTTCATATATATCCCTATATATACCAAGATTGCAAATTATTGGTACACACATCTACTCCCTCCGTTCCAAAATAGATGACTCAACTTTGTACTAAAGTTAGTATAAAGTTGGGTCATCTATTTTGGAACGGAGGGAGTACAAGTCGTAAGTAAAGGTGTCATAAGAAAAAAGAGATATAAGCTACAAATTACCACAAACTTAATGAGAAACATGCGACCTTTTATTTTAGTAGATAAAATGATATAGCCATTAGATAATATTTTATGTAGAGAAATTACCACCATTGCCATTACATAATTACAATGTAAAAAATGTTTCGGTCCTGCCTTTTTCGTTTTTCTTATTCTCCACCACATGTACGTTGCTTGCCTCATGGGATCCTAACAAAAAAACTTTTATTTTCTCCACCTTCCATGACTCATGGGATCTTCATTAAAAAAATGCTACATCAGAAGCTGGCCTAGCTAGCATGCTCAACATGAGCCATTGGCTAAAATTTTGTGTGTGTGCGTTCTTATAATTTTGATGTGGTCGTTCGTGTGGACGAATTCCAACACTCTTGGATGCTTGGTATCCTTGGCTCTGTGCGCAAGGACGTTGACTAGGATGTATTGATACACGGCTACACCAGAAAGATTGGTGAAGCAATCTTATTTGCAGAAAACGTACATGTTGTCTTACATGTGTTATTTTCTTATTATGCAACCATCATTAAGTGTATCCAGATTTGATTGGAAAAGTATATCATGGTAGTTGGAGGATAAGTATGATATTTTCCCTAAAGCAAAATTATAGCCAAATCTTTTTTTTTGTAGGGGAATGATAACCGAATCTATATATTCATGCCTGTCGACAAAAGAGATGCCCTTAGAAACGGACTTAAATCTTCTTTGCTTCTGCTTACAATTATTAGAGGTTCTTAACTAATTACAATCTGGCAATGCACATATTTTCAGATCCTTACCACAGGAGACATGTCGCTTCTTACAAGATAGGAAAAACAATGCCTGCAGAAAGTTCGAAATGCTATTGTCCGCCAATGTATGGTAGTATGGAAAATTGCTGAACTTTTCTATTCCGCATCTTCACTTTGCATAGTCAAGTTTGTATTATTTGTGATATAAACATGATTATGCATACTCATTTTTTTCAGTCAATGGTTGTATGTCTCAGGGAAGGGATGGATAACTTCAAGGGAAAATTTGCTGAAGAGTTTCTAACTAATTACCAAGGAACTCAACCATAACACTGAATGAATCGATATTTTCTTGCTGATGTAAACATACAAACTTAGAAAATTCAATGTGTTTGATAGTATTGCTACCAGAAAATTATTTTAATATTGCAAATAAATGGGTAAGATTTCATATATGTTCCTATATATACAAAATGCAGATTATTGGTACACACATCTACAAGTCGTAAGTAAAGGTGTAATTTTGACACAGTCCAAAAGAAATTTAGCTATGCCTATATGAAATCGTTAACACCTACTTAATACGTGATTATAGAACAATATTCTTAAAAATGGAGAACCATGCTAGAAACACCATTAAACAAGGTAAACATAAATTGTGCAGCGGGTTTGATCATAACAGTTGGTGAAAGAATGCATGGCATGTAGGTACAAGATTCATTTCACACATAAATATTTAGATGTCAACAAGGAAACCAAAGGTATCTAAGATGCTATTTTGTTTGCAAAAGGATTTTTTTTATATATCACTAAATTTGCTCACAGTTTCTTCAGAAAAATTGAATAATATATTCTGAAGATAAAAGACCAAGAACTACATCAATTGCATTTGTAAAATCCTAGCCCGCGCATCGAGCGGTCCACTTTGCTAGTTCATCAAATGACAACACATGTCCATGGCTAGGAAACTTAACCATCTTTGATTAACGAGCTAGTCAAGTAGAGGCATACTAAGGACACTCTGTTTGTCTATGTATTCACACATGTACTAAGTTTCCGGTTAATACAATTCTAGCATGAATAATAAATATTTATTGTGATATAAGGAAATATAAATAATAACTTTATTATTGCCTCTAGGGCATATTTCCTTCAGGAGGAGCAATTGATGCTCATGGCGGCACAGTGGCAGGCACGGCAGCGACAATGCGGTGGCGGCCTTGACCACGACGACAGCGGCAGCAGCAGGGCGTCGGGCAGCGGAGGGAGCCTGCGCGGCCGGTGCTACAATTGCGGCCAGCGCGGGCACTTCTGGCGGGACTGCACGAAGCTGAAGAAGCGCATGGAGGAGGAGGAGGAGGAGGAGAGGGCTCTTCTTGCCACCGACGACGCTAGGCCGGCGGTCCTCTAGGCCATGGCTTAGGGGGTGATTGTTGGGTGAATAAGCCATGTCCTGCATGGTGGCGATCGGCGTCGGGTGCGGCAGGTACAGTCTGCAGGGCACGAGCATGTGTGTGCATGTGTGCGTGCGTGGGTATGTTGGCTGGCGACAAGCCCAGAGGGGTGATCGCGTCAGGGCGATGGACCCGGCTACATTGTGCGCGTACGAGCGCGACGGGCGCGCGAGCCATGGAGCGGCCGGCGTGGAGATCATGTGAGTGGGGTGTGTCGGGAGCGCGACGTGGTGCGTCAGTGCGCGCGCGTATAAGTCCCCCTCCCTCCTGTGTGTTGCAGCTGAGGGTACCGAGTTTGAGCTCGTGTGAAAATACAGAAAAGCCGTCGGCGCGGTGAGGTGTTTGTGCGCCACCAAAACTTCTGTGTTCATCCTCTCGCCACATTATCTTGTCTCCGGTGATCGCCGGTGAGCCGTGATTCTATTTTTGGCATCAAATCAAAATAATAAAAAGAAGAAATTCTGAGAAGATGCAATAACCAGGCACAACAAGTCGGCCCTAGTTCGCTAAAGCTGGTGGAAGTAAACTAGGTGGGGAGTTCGAATCCTACCTCTCGCACCTATTTTTTGAAGCAAGGCTCAATTTCTGAACGGTAAGATTTCTTTTCTTCATGTCTTAGTTTGGAGGAAAATAGATGATTAGTACAGAAAGTTGCCGTGGAAGTTCAGTTCATACATCAACTTATTCTGGCATTTCCCGAACATATATATGGATGATGAGGAAATGCAAGAGGAATTTAGTGTGTTGACTAGACACCATGTCAAGGCAATACACCGCCAATATGTTCTTGTGATCTAAATTCAAATGTACCAATTTTAACTTTGGTAGTCACTTGGTCCTACTTTGCCTGAGGAAAATTATGCTTATTTACCAATACGACCCAACAAGTCCTCATGAGAAACACGCATGAGCATTTTCCTGTTCAAGTATGACTGGTATAAACTGCTGTTTTGAAGAGCCCCTTTGCAACTGTTACTGAGAACGTGACTCCCAAGATCGAGGCCAACGTTGAGCTGCTACAAAGGCTCAAAGACAGCAGAACTTAACGTGCCGACGGCTCCAAGTGGGGTGGAGGTTAACAGCAAAACCGGAGAGAACCCCGTCCGTGGGAAGGGCGAGGACAACTGGCAGCGCGGCGCGGCCGACGAGCTGACGGCAGTGTGCAACGGCGTGGAGGAGGTCTGATGGCCGGAGGAGGGGAAGAGGGCATGCAGAGATGAGCAGCTGACCAGTGAACGACGACGCCCCGTCCATGACAAGCCCGATTTGGACTTGCTTTGCTGGTCAATCCGTGTCCGGCTGTGCTGTGGATCCGACTCTGGTCGAGGCCGCAAGCCCGATTTCGACTTGTTTTGCTGGTCGATGATTCCATAAATTGAAGAGAGGGCCAGGCCATGATGTACGAGCAGCTCAGACAAGCGCTTTGCGTTCCTGATTTTTAGTTGGCGAAACAGTAGCGGCTGGGCGATCGTGATCCTCGGGCCAGCAGTAGTAGAACCATCCGCCTCCACACCGCCGGAATCGATGAAGCTTCTCCCGGCCGTCCTCGGCCTCGCCCTCCTCCTCCTCCTCCTGAATCCCAATGGCGTGGAGGCCCGGCCTGCGCCTACCGGCGGTCATGAGAAGAAGCCGTCGAGCGCCACCTTCTTTGTCTTCGGGGATGACTTCGCTGACAACGGGAACCTCCCTCTGACCGAACCCGTCACCGAGATGTCGCGGCAATGGGCTTACCCCTACGGCTCCAACTACGTCGATGCCGATGGGTTTCCGCGGCCGAATACCCCGTCCGGCCGCTTCTCAAACTACAAGATCCAGTCGGATTTCATCGGTAAGTACTATTGTTATACTTATTTATTGCCCTAAAACAAGTACTCTGTTATATTGTAAATCCCTGGTGCATCATAATTAACCCTACTCATTGTTCTATTGATAACTTGCAGCAACAATGTTGGGGTTGGAGGAAGCCCCTCCAGCACATGCCCGTACAGCGGAGAAAACTTGCGACCCGTCCGGCATGACTTTTGCTACGGGTGGCGCAGTGGTGTTGGACAGTACATCACATGAGGTTCCCACCTTTACCAAGCAAGTCGATACTTTCAAGAAGATGGTCAAAGATGGTACCATCACGGAGAAACAATTGACTCACTCTGTAGCGCTCGTGGCCTTCTCCGACAATGATTATGCAAGCACCGGCGTCATGGGCCTAAGTAGCCTCAACGATGTGAGTACTATATCAACATAGTATGCATACACTAGTTTGAACAATTAATTTGTTTGTGCATCTTACTAACTTAATTTTCATGTATGTGATGTAGATTAATGCTTATATTGGGAAAGTGACAAAAGAGATGGCTGCTAATGTGGAGCAATTGTTGAAGCTTGGGGTGACAAAGGTTCTTGTCAACAACTTGCATCCTGTCGGTTGCACGCCATCACAAACCCGAACTAACAACTACACTACGTGCGATATTTTTGAAAACTTGGGTGCTTCCATCCATAACAATAACCTGAAACAAGTTATGACAACAAAGAAGAATGTCCACATCGTCGATTTGTACACCACATTCATTAATATTGTGGATCATGTGCCAGGTATGTATCTACATGCATTCAAAAATGTCTTTATTTTAAAATTTTCTAATCTAATTTAACTTGATGTACATTGATGTAGGTAAAGGCTCAGAGCTATCGAAGCAATTCAAGCGCAAACTATCGCTGTGTTGCGAGAGTTTAGATTCGAAGGGTTACTGTGGACAGCAAGGCGTGTTGTCCACAGAGCTTCTTTACGCCGTGTGCGACAAGTCCAATAAATTTTTCTATTGGGACTACATGCATCCAACGCATGCGGGATGGGAGGCTGTCATGAAACAATTGGAAAAGCCCTTGAGGGAGTTTTTAGATCAAGACTAGGTAGTCAGCTTTCATATGTCGTTGTAGCGCTTTTCATCCATGATGACAATATTCTGATTGTATTTGTTTGATAGTTTCAAGCGTTTCAAAGACTGTATTTTCTGGATTCCAGGATGAATATTATATTGCATTTGCGTCTTCTTTTGTGAAAACTATATTCCTAAGAAGTAATTAGTGTATTTCATTTGGCACATCTACAATAAAGATGTGTTCTAGCTATACAAACCGAATGCTTGCCTATATGCGGCTCAATAAGCTCAAGGCATTTCCACACCGTTTGATTATTTGTTGTCGACGTGATCTACCGGGTCGGCATGTTCTAGGGGTGACGGGTGCCTTGTCTCTGAATTGAGGATTGATATATGTTAGAATAAATCCGAAGCCATATCGTCGATTATCTGAGGACCAAGAAATCACACGAACACGACACCGAGATTTGTTAACGAAGTTCACCGATATGACTACATCCCCGGGGCTTGACTACAGGCGCTCCTCCCATGACACCGTCACAATTCCGCACCCGGTCGCCCTGGACGCCGGCACATGCCGCCGGCTTCCCCTGCGTTCTAGTGCTATTATGTTGGCATAGGTTATATCGTGTGTCTACCCCCGATATATATGAGAGGCCTAGGATACAAGTGTCCTACTAGGACACGACTCCACATCCTATGTAAACACAATACAACTCATAGTCCAACTGTAACCTACCTTGTACACCATATTCGACACAACTCCAACAAACTCCACCTTGGCGAATATTCTCCACCACCTTAGATTCGTCCATGCGTCAAACTTCCATATACATTGAACTTGAGTTTATCCCATGATCACCGCTGCTACTGCAAAAGACTCCATGTGACTCCACCTGCAACTTGTAGTCCCTTCTTTTCTTGACCACAGTCAACACTCGAGCAAAATTAAGTTCCTTGTTACTCTAGTTTGTGCTCCCAACTTCCAGAGTATCCGTCCAAGTGAAAGTGAACAACTCACATATTGGGTGTCACACATAAGAGTTACCTGAACTCAACATCACCGCTTCTTTCTTGACCGCTTGTCTGAAACTTGAAAGAATTTCACCGTCGCTTGTAGTCAGCCCGAGTCAAATTCGCAGTTGTCTCACCACATGTATGACCACCATAGCCCTGGCCCGTCTCCATGCCCCGTGCATACCGCACGCCTCGCCGCTATTACCGCGTCGAGCCTCCGCTGTCCCAGTCGAGTCTCAAGGGTCGCGAACCCACACCACTCAATCCCCACTCCAGAGTACCACCGATCATCACAGACCGATGACGAGTTTTACGCTTCCATCAGACCACTGGGCTCCAGTCCGAACTGCGTGTCACTCGCTTTTCCCGCTGTAAGAGGCTTCGACTCTCTGAGCTCTTACGCCGTAGCCCCTCAATCAACACCAAGTGAAGTCTTCCGTCAGACTCCAGCTCCGCCTTCAACATGACTCCATGGTGGTTGTACGTGCCACCCCGCGCCCCGTCGACTCCAAGCTCTCATGTGCACCGTCTTGAATCAACCCCGCGCCATGGACTTGTCGAAGCCACACAAGCCCTCTGGACCTGCGCCACGTGTTTCCACGCCCAGAAGTCGGTCACCATCGGCATCACGCTCCTATGTCGTCGTCGCCGATCCCACCACCGTCTTTTGTACCAACCGACCTGCATCGATCCGTCAAACCGTCCAAGTCTGACCTCAGCCGAACTTCCCCGACTGCACGACACGTTCCAGACTCCTCAAGCCGTCACCGTGATCATCACCATCCGTACACATATGTGTACCAACAAAGAAAACCAGGCAAAGTCCACATAGCCTTCCCGTGTCAACATATATGAAACCCGATTCATCACACGTCTGTAGCTGGGCTTTACTTTCCTTTTCTTTTTTCCATGGTAGCATCACGATCTGACTAAGTCCTTGTGTCATATTTTTCCCCCAAACAAATCACTTGTCCTTTCTAGTTTTGCATGCTCCAGCGATAAGCATCAGTAGCTGCATTAGCCTTCGCTACGCGTCAGTGTGCCTTTACGGCCGTACGCGCCAGCCTATGTGCTGCCCGCTGCCCGCACAAGCCTCGTGCGCGATCGGCGTTGCCCTGCCACTTCACGCGCGCCTCGCTCCAAGCGCGGCCACCAGCTGCTTCTGCCAGTGCGCACCTCGGAGACTGCACCGACTTGTGTCCCGTTCCTTCGATCACACATTGATCTCGCCGAGACCGAGTCAATCTGAAACACCAGGACACGTCACCTGCTCGATCCGATCTCGTCGGGTATTTTCGCCCAAAAAACAAGCCGCTTGTACGCTCGCCCGATCGATCCATTGAACGGTCGCCGCACGTCTTGACTGCTTGCATGCACATCCGATTTCAGCTACTCGCCGTGATTGCTCATCGCCTGACGTCTTCCCATCGATGTCAACCGTGCTCACCACGATACCGATCAAACATCAAACCTGCCTCAAAATCGACAATCCACTACCTCCAAACAACCTAGCTCATGATACCACTTGTTAGAATAAATCCGAGGCCATACCGTCGATCATGCGAAGATCAAGCAATCACACGAACACGACACCGAGATTTGTTAACGAGGTTCACCGATATGGCTACATTCCCGGGGCTTGACTACGGGCGCTCCTCCCCGTGACACCATCACAATTCCGCACCGGTCGCCCTGGACGCCGGCACATGCCGCCGGTTTTCCCTGCGTTCTAGTGCTATTATGTTGGCATAGGTTACATTATGTGTCTACCCTCGATATATATGAGAGGCCTAGGATTCAAGTGTCCTACTAGGACACGACTCCGCATCCTATGTAAACACAATACAACTCATAGTCCAACTATAACCTACCTTGTACACAATATTCGACACAACTCCAACAATATAGGGGTATCTGTGGATACCCGACCCGAGTGGGTATGGTTTAGGTTCGTTTTTATGTGCATATACAACGCTTAAACACCATCAACTAGTCATGGAGAAGACATGAGCATAACTCTATACCTGCGCAACTAGACCCGATAGTCTAACTCACAGGATCCATAACTGTTTTTTTGCCAACAACCACGGCAGTGCACTAAGAAATTCAAGCGCAAACTATCGCCGTGTTGCGAGAGTTTAGATTCGAAGGGTTACTGTGGACAACAAGGCGAGTTGTCCACATATTCGAAGGGTTACTGTGGACAAGTCCAATAAATTTTTCTATTGGGACGACATGCACCCCACGCACGCGGGATGGGAGGCTGTCATGAAACAATTGGAAAAGCCCTTAAGGGAGTTTTTAGATCAAGACTAGTCATGGAGAAGACATGAGCATAACTCTATACCTGTGCAACTAGATCCGATAGTCTAACTCACAGAATCCATAACTGTCTTTTGCCAACAACCCATGGCAGTGCACTAGGCAATCCTCTCACAAAACATTGCAACCCACCAACACCTCCCGCCGCTTGCCTCCAATCTGCGACCTCGCCTAATATATCCATGACGAGCTCCCTGGGTCTCTTTTGCTGCTCCACCCTATTGAAGACTCTCACAATTCTTTGCTTTCACGAGGACCAGGTGAAGACTCTCGCATTTCTTTTGCTTCCACGGGGACCAGATGGAGACTCTCGCATTTCTTTGCTTCCAGGGGACCATTTGACCGCTATGACTAATGTGTCCAAGCCAATACCCTGATTCTCCGTGTGTGCAGATTCTGAATGCTACCCTTTTTTGTATTTGTTTTTTGCATGAACCAATGGCAACATTGTTGCACACGGTTTTTACTGGAAATTACTCGTCGACGTGGCATGCCATAGAGTATGGCCTTGAATTGCTCAATAAATAAGAGACTATCCGGCGAGTGGGAAATGGGGTGAACATTCGGGTTTGGCGTGGCCACTCGATCCCAAGAGACCCCCCCTGCGACCTACCCCCACTCCCGAGGCCAGTGCCACCTCCACTGGGTGGTCGATTTCATCTAACAAGGAGGCAAAAAGAATCCGGCTAGGCTGCGACAATATTTTTTGGAGCTGGATGTTGAGGAGATTGCAAAGCTCATGCCTTAGAGCACATGGAAGCGTGAGCACTCAGAGAAGCATGGTTTACAGTTTGCAGCGCTTATTGATTGCCCTTGGATGAGCATAGGGTAGCGGCGCGTCGAGCAATAAACTGGCTAACACTCGCCCAGACTGGAAGTCCATATGTCAGTGCATGGTGCCCCAAAAATGTGTATTTTCATATGGAAGTTAGCTTCCAATGCACTCGCAAACTAGGAGAATATGTGACATCGAGGTAGTGTGTTGTCTGTCTCTTGCCCACGGGGCAACGGTGTGGAGCGCCATGCCTTCGATGGCCACCAGAAAGCCTTTTATGGATTTGTTTATCGAAGGCTTACCACCCCTTATTTTATGATTATGTTGCAAGCATGAGTTTTAAAAGCCTTTTGATCCTGGAAAATAGGGCCGTCAAATAAACCAACTCTCATAAAGTAAAATGTCACCCATTTGGAGATAGAATCCTATACTATAAGTACTGAGGTTCAATGACACTTCATTGGCCATTGTAACACTTTACTTTGGTATATTATTTTTTATTAAGAGTGGGCTTATGTTGATTGCTAACCTTACAATCAAGGGGGAGATTGTTGGAATTGATCTCAGGTTGTGATTGACCTAGAGAGAAGGGGGAGTCTTTTTCCATGATGGTGCTTTGAACGGGGGCACCTAGAACCAACATATGGTTTCGGTCCTTCGCCCATCGGCCCATCGTATATAAAGAAGAGGCCACGTACCGCCTCGTGTGTGTGCACACATATACGAGTTAAACCTTGCTAGAGGGCTAATTACCGATGCTAAAAAAAGAGAGTTGATGGGCAGAAGACCCTCTACTACCACTGGCTACCGCATGGTAGTGTCGGCGGCCCTCCTGCGTCCCTTCTTCCATCTACCCTGTTGTTGCTCTTCTCCTCCGAAGGATTCCACATCACTGGAGACTCACGACAGCAAAATCAGGGACTATCCCATCTTGGTCATACAAAATCACGGTTAGTATGTAATCTTTCGATGTGCTTCAGGTGTTTTAGCCAGACATCCATATCCTATTATGTTAACCCTTAAGGATTATCTCTAACATACTCAAGTCAGTGTCACAATGAAAAACTTTGGGGAACCCATACCTTCAAATGCGTGGAATATTGCAGTTATCAAACGTTCTAGGAGTTCAATAATCTCTCTGGTTTTACATGTCAACATATAAAGCTTTCAATGAGAAGTGCCACCGATCAGAAGAATCTGAATCCGAATTGCCCTGCTCCAAGCTGTGAAAAGGTGTGTGCTGTTAAATTTCATCCTTCCCCCAATCTTCACCACCCTGCTCCATCGCACCCTTCTCTCTTTCGCTACTTCGAGGTTGCTAACTGACTTTGGCAATTTTACAGATGCTTTAGTGGACCATGTGAATTACCACTTCTTTTCTTTATTCTTTGTTATTATATCCAAACCATTCAATCAATATCCATCTGGGGATTCATCGTCATTCACAATACCAGATGGAGCTGAGTTAAGTTGTGATGGTGTTCGTAAGCATGAGAAGCACAATTTTTCTAATGCAACATCGAGATCGAGCCGGCCGGCACAACTTTTATTTTTTGCGAGAATGCACGGTCCGGTAATGGTAGTCTTATGTGTGTCTCGATTTCCCGTGGTAACTAACAAAGGCATAGATGTTTGCGTTGCTAGTGTAATTGCTATCTCGAAGGCATAGATGTGTGTCTGGATTTCCTGACTGACACCTCTTCTGATCTTTAGGTTTCTTTGTATCGTGGGCTAAGTGTACATGTGTAGGGTGAACAAAAACAGTTTTGTTTTGGCTTATTCAAATGTTCCTTTTTTTTGAACTTTTGTGACTTTATTTAAGAAACAACCATGTCTTTTACAATAAAGGGGATCAAGAAGTCTGGGGGTTTATCATTGCACACCCCTGTTTCTTGTCCTTTGAAACTTAAGCAGGCAAGTTCATGAGCACACCCATTAGCTTCTCGCACACAATGACTTATAGTCGCTTTGCCAAAGAACTCATCAGCTTTCGATAACCATCGATAATCACTGCTCCCGACGCCCGATACTCGGACGGATTCTGGATAGCATGGAGAATGTCCAATGAATCACTCTCAATTGCAATAGATAGAATGCCAAGCTCATATGGAAGTTGTAGCCCCAATAACACAACTAACGCCTCCATCGTAGGAGCATCAAGTGCATGTTGTTTAAACTCCACATCTGCAGCAATAAAACTACATTTCGAGTCGCGCAAAGTTGCTCTACATGAACCTGCACCTCTGTCCATGTGAAACGAAGCGTCCACATTAATTTTAATACACCCTTATGCCGGCCTAGACCAGCAAGTGTCCCGTTGGACAGGCTTTATCTTATCTGCTACCCAATTTGCAACAATTCCTCTGATTTGCATAGCAGTTTGAGCTGGCGTTGCAATCTTCTCATCATGTGAGACCTGACATCATTCCCACCATATGTACAAGCACGCGACCATCACCAATTCTAGCGCATTTTCTCAAGGAACTCAAAAGCCACCTGGTTAGCTTTGAGCATAACATCTCGTTGAAAATAAGAGATCCATAAAGTAAAATGTCACCCATTTCGAGATAGAATCCTATACTATAAGTACTGAGGTTCAATGACACTTCATTGGCCATTTTAACACTTTACTTTGGTATATTATTTTTTATTAAGAGTGGGCTTATGTTGATTGCTAACCTTACAATCAAGGGGGAGATTGTTGGAATTGATCTCAGGTTGTGATTGACCTAGAGAGAAGGGGGAGTCTTTTTCCATGATGGTTCTTTGAACGGGGGCACCTAGAACCAACATATGGTTTCGGTCCTTCGCCCATCGGCCCGTCGTATATAAAGAAGAGGCCACGTACCGCTTCGTGTGTGTGCACACATATACGAGTTAAACCTTGCTAGAGGGCTAATTACCGATGCTAAAAAAGAGAGAGTTGATGGGCAGAAGACCCTCTACTACCACTGGCTACCGCATGGTAGTGTCGGCGGCCCTCCCGCGTCCCTTCTGTCGTCTACCCTATTGTTGCTCTTCTCCTCCGAAGGATTCCACATCACTGGAGACTCACGACAGCAAAATCAGGGACTATCCCATCTTGGTCATACAAAATCACGGTTAGTATGTAATCTTCCGATGTGCTTCAGGTGTTTCAGTCAGAGATCCATAACCTATTATGTTAACCCTTAAGGATTATCTCTAACATACTCCAGTCAGTGTCACAATGAAAAACTCTGGGGAACCCATACCTTCAAATGCGTGGAATATTGCAGTTATCAAATGTTCTAGGAGTTCAATAATCTCTCTGGTTTTACATGTCAACATACAAAGCTTTCAATGAGAAGTGCCACCGATCAGAAGAATCTGAATCTGAATTCCCCTGCTCCAAGCTGTGAAAAGGTGTGTGCTGTTAAATTTCATCCTTCCCCCAATCTTCACCACCCTCCTCCACCGCACCCTTCTCTCTTTTGCTACTTCGAGGTTGCTAACTGACTTTGGCAATTTTACAGATGCTTTAGTGGACCATGTGAATTACCACTTCTTTTCTTTATTCTTTGTTATTATATCCAAACCTTTCAATCAATATCCATCTGGGGATTCATCGTCATTCACGATACCAGATGGAGCTGAGTTAAGTTGTGATGGTGTTCGTAAGCATGACAAGCACAATTTTTCTAATGCAACATCGAGATCGAGCCGGCCGGCACAACTTTTTTTTGCGAGAATGCACGGTCCGGTAATGGTAGTCTTATGTGTGTCTTGATTTCCCATGGTAACTAACAAAGGCATAGATGTTCGCGTTGCTAGTGTAATTGCTATCTCAAAGGTATGGATGTGTGTCTGGATTTCCTGACTGACACCTCTTCTGATCTTTAGGTTTCTTTGTATTGTGGGCAACAGTTTTGTTTTGGCTGATTCAAATGTTCCTTTTTTTTGAACTTTCACGGCTTTATTTAAGAAACAACCATGTCTTTTACAATAAAAGGGATCAAGAAGTCTGGGGGTTTATCATTGCACACCCTTGTTTCTTGTCCTTTGAAACTTAAGCAGGCAAGTTCATGAGCACACCCATTAGCTTCTCGCGCACGATGACTTATAGTCGCTTTGCCAAAAGAACTCATCAACTTTCGAGAACCATCGATAATCACTGCTCCCGACGCCCGATACTCGGACGGATTCTGGATAGCATGGAGAATCTCCAATGAATCACTCTCAATTGCAATAGATTGAATACCAAGCTCATATGCAAGTTGTAGCCCCAATAACACAGCTAACGCCTCCATCGTAGGAGCATCAAGTGCATGTTGTTTAAACTCCACATCTGCAGCAATAAAACTACATTTCGAGTCGCGCAAAGTTGCTCTACATGAACCTGCACCTCTGTCCATGTGAAACGAAGCGTCCACATTAATTTTAATATACACCCTTATGCCGGCCTAGACCAGCAAGTGTCCCGTTGGACAGGCTTTATCTTATCTGCTACCCAATTTGCAACAATTCCTCTGATTTGCATAGCAGTTTGAGCTGGCGTTGCAATCTTCTCATCATGTGAGACCTGGCGTCATTCCCACCATATGTACCAGCACGCGACCATCACCAATTCTAGCGCATTTTCTCAAGGAACTCGAAAGCCACCTGGTAGCTTTGAGCATAACATCTCGTCGAAAATAAGAGATCCTGACCTTTGTGATAGCTGTCACGCAATCTAGTAGACCAAGTTATTTCCATACCTCACAAGCTCTCTTGCAGATAAAAAGCATATGTCTTAGATCTGCTGGGTCAATTTTGCACACCGGACATGTTACCGGTGTCTCTATATTTATCCGCCAGAGTGCAATAACAAGGCACAATGCCATGCAAAGCCCACCAAGTAAAAATGTGCACCTTGGCCCTTGGGCGGTACCTTCGTTTCCCATAGAAACTTCCAAACAGGATGTGGTTCACTTCTTCCTCCTCCTTCCTGTTACACTGCCAGCTCTGGTTTGATACTCCGCTTTCCATTCTGCATGATATGCCAATCTCACAGTAAAACACCCAGACTTGCTAAGTTGCCACGCTATGAAGTCCGGTTGATCTTCAACTTTAATGCTTTTACCTTGTGGTTGAAGTAAATAATATATATAGCATGAAAAATAATAAAGAACACAAGAGGCCTATTAGCTCAGCTGGTTAGAGCGTCGTGCTAATAACGCGAAGGTCACAGGTTCGAGACCTGTATGGGCCATTCTTATTTTTTTGTTTTTTAGGCAATGGAAAACTGCCAAAAAAAAAAAGATCGGGATGGCTTCGCCCGGGTTTGAACCGGAGACCTTCAGTGTGTTAGACTGACGTGATAACCAACTACACCACGAAACCTTTGTGTCTATTTTAATACAACCTGCCCTTAAAGAGCAGAGACATCTAAAATGTACCAAGATGACCCACTAACTGAATGGTCTAATTGCTTCAGCCACTGAAGCTGGAAAATCATACAGCTTATGTATGCTTATCTAACAATAGCCCACTGGCAGAGGAAAAGAAAGATACCATGTGTAGCAAATTATACTGTACTCCCTCCGTCCGATAAAAGTTGTCCGCCATGACAATTTGTGAAAACCCCCCTCGCATTAATCCGACAAACGACACAGCCCGCACCGCGTCCCCCCATCTTCCCCTCCTCAATCTTGCGACGGCGACGGCGACATCCTCACCCCCGGCCGCCTGCTCCGTCGCCTCGCCACGCGCCGGCCGCCTTCTCCCCTTCATATCGCCGCCTTTCTTCGTCCGCGTTGCCTGATCCCGACGAGGGGGGAGGGGAGGGGAGATCAAGAGGAAATGGATCCCCTTCTCTGCAAAGCTCTCGATTTGCCGGCTCCGACATGCTGTGCGCCGAGGCCGGGCGGACCTGTGCGCTGCTGCTAGCGACCGCCGTCAGATCGCTGGCCTCCGACGCCCCCCTCCGTGCCTCCGGATACACGGCGGTGTCGCTGGCCTCTGACGTGCTCCTCCTCCTACTGGCGGTGCTCCTCCGACGAGGCAAGACGCCAGCGTCGCTGCAGAGCCAGGAGACGCAGGAGGAGCCCTACGCGTACAAGGACGAGGCCACCGACGGGACCAAGAAGAGGCTGACCTCGGAGGCGTCGTGGCTGGCGCAGTACGCCTCACCTCCCCTGCAAGCTCCCCTGCATGCTCGCCAAGCATGTCCTGAACTGCAGTGAAGATCCATCAGAAGAAGGGCAGCAGGGTGGCATGCTCTGGAAGGTTGTACTGCATGCTCGCCAAACACATGATGCAGAAGGTTCAGTCTAGATAGACTGAATATGTTGTTGTTGTGGTCACAGAGATCAAATTTGTGCATGTATATAGAGTATGATAATTTTAACTCTGCTGTCAAAAGTTAGTGCAAGTTCAGTATGTTCTGTTCAGTTCTTTTTGCTGCAGGATCAAATTTGTTTCTCCCATTTTACAGAAACAAAATGTGTCCAAAACTGAAAATTGCTGTCATTTTAACTGAATTTGGTAAACTAAAAACTGAAAACTGATGTTATTTTAATTGAAGATATAATTGCAGTGGCTAGTCCTCGATATTGGTGAGAATCACAGTCTTGTGTGGTTGAAATTCTTCCACAAGTTCAATCATTGGCTTTATAACGTTTTAGTTGTTACAGTACAGTCTCTTGGTTCATGACAACTAAAAGATCAGAATTTAGTAAATTCAGTTTAACTCTGAATATGTACTTTGATGTAAATTTGGACATGACTACAGCCCATCTAAGTTAGACAATATTCTGAAGAAGAGAAACTTAAAAGTGTAAGTTGCTGTGTCCAAATACTCCTGAAGCAAATTTGATGGAAATTACTCGTTTTGTGATAATAAAGACTCAGGTCCATGGGGATTTGCTTTTGTAATTAACTACTCAAGCTCAATTTGTAAAGTGGAGTACTGCATCAGATTGAATTCTCTCACTGACTTTTTCAATGATCATCATCATTCTCAGTTTCAATGATCATCTAACTGAATTTGATTCATTCTTTTTGGTACAATCATCATTCTAAGAAGAAGAAGAAGAAGAAGAAGAAGAATCTAATCAAGACAGTACTCCAAATTAGTTAGCCATTAATGCTTTAGATTATTCTTCTTCTCCATCCTTGTAATGACCCTGTACATGTGAACTTCACAGAGAGGGAGCATTTATTGAAGATATTATTTCTCTCAACTGGAGTTTTGTCTTTACATCTTATCATAATATTCAAATAAATCCAGATAATCCAAATAATTTGAAATAATTCTACTATATTCAAATAATTCAAATAATCTAGCTAATTCTGAAAGAAGAAGAAGAAAAGAAGAAGAAGAAGAAGAAGAAGAAGAAGAAGAAGAAGAAGAAGAAGAAGAAGAAGAAGAAGAAGAAGAATAAGAAGAAGAAGAATCTAGCTAATTCAAATAATTCCAACTTAATTCAACTAAATCCAACTTAATTCAAATAATTCCAACTTTTCCTTTTCCTTTTCCTCTAACTCTGTTGTGGCTGGTTCTTTGTGCCTCGGTCTGTACCACGAACAGCCAAATGCCAAGCTTTCCATCAAATGTCATCTCCCCATCTTTTTTTTCGAAACAGAGGCAAAAGCTTTGCCTCATCTATTAATTAAGCAGAAGAGAATGGCCCAGTTAATTAGTGGAAAACCGGGCGAAAACCGATACAACAAGGGCCAAGTCCACTCCCACACAATCAAGCACACATGACTAAGCCCACTCTTGCCGACAACATGTCGAACACACAACTTCCACCAGTGCCGGAAAGAAGAATCCATGACTACTAGAGATTGCTAGGAACATTTTTTTCAGATGATACAGTACAATGGATCAACTTAATTAAGCAGAAGAATCCACTCTCCGTCAGTTTTGGGATGGTACAGTAGAATGGTTTCAGATGATAGAGATTGCTTGGAACATTTTTTCTCTTGGGAAATTGATCCATTGTACTCTACTGTATCTGATGATATTTGAATTAAATGGATCGACATGTTTGTTAACTGAAACTGTTCCTAAATCTGACCAAGATTACAAAAGATGAAAGGATATCTTGTTATGGCCAAATTGCTCTTTTATTTGAATTTTTTTGTTGTGGCCAAAAGAAAATGGATGGATCTACGTAATGTTCAGTAAAGGGGTATAGCAACTTTTCTTCTTCTTTTTTCTCTAGTGTGCCATGTCTTTTCTTCTCCTGTGTAGAATTAATAAATGTTCAGAATTATGTTGTGTATGCCCGTGTTGTGTTAACACTTAACCTGCATCAGTTTTGAGATATCTGTAATTATGCAAGCATGGAATTCAGGTAGCAACAGTAACAGCAACATGGTTATTTGTTATGTTCTCACTGCTCACAAGCTAACAGTAACATCAACATGATTTAGTTTCTGAAGCTAACTGAATTTTCTCAAGCTAGCAGCAACAAGTCATCACACACATAGCTAACTGAATCTTGTCCATGATTTGGCAAAGCAGAATAGAGGTTTCCATGATTATGGACATGAATATTGTCTAGGTTTCTTGAAGTTTGATACTGTTTGTTTCAAATCTGTAAATTTCAGACACAAGACACTGAATGGAGTATGATTGACAGACACAGAACACTGTAAATTTCAGATAACATCAGCAGTAGATCAGCACTGCAATTGACAATTTTAATACTCCAATTAACACTGCAATTGACGCTGATGGAGTACTTCATTGACAAACTGAAATTGATACTGCAATTGGCACTGTAACTGTAGCCAACAGCAGCAGCAGAGGCAATCAACAGTCGAGGTGGTTGAGGGCAGAGGCAATCAGCAGTGGAGGGCAGGCGGCAGCCGCGGTGGCATCAGCATGTCTGCGTGGTCGTCTCGCCGCCGGAGAAGATCCGCCTTGCCCTGCATGGCTGCCTGCTGAATTCTTCAAGAGGGGAGCGGCGACCGGGTCGGCAGCGGCGGCTGGGGTTGCCGCGCGGGTGAGGAACCGGCGAGCAGGGCCACGAGCCGGACCAGGGACGCGAGCAGGGCCACGAGGAGGAGGCGCCCGTCGAGGTGGTCGCCTTGGAGGAGCAGCCTCACCTGGGCGGCGGGGCAGCTCGCCTCCGTGCGGGCGGCCCATGTTCGCAGTGGCGGAGCAACCGCAGGTGGGCGACGGCTCAGGTGGGCGTAGGCGTAGGTGGTCGCCCGCTCTTTCTACGGTGCCTGCCGGGGGTGGCTACGACGGCTGCTTGGTCGAAGGAGGAAGAAGTAGAGGCGAGGGGGGGATTAGCACTAGATTTAAAAGCGGAAGGATAATTTTGTAAAATTTGACATGAACTAAGCTGTGGACAACTTTTTCCGGACGGAGGGAGTACATCTTAGCTCTGCTAAGAACCTCAGCAACAATCAATCGCTTGTTTTTGCTTAACGGCCTAAAAGGAATCAACCTAACCTAGAGAGATATGGATGAGGCCATTATAAGAAAGAATTTAGGACGTGAAGTTTCTACGCTCAGGCTCAAATGCTCCTGGTGTGAACAGCAAAAAAGAAAATCAAAAAATTCTGTTTTTTTTTGACATACTTTAAGAAATGTTTGTTGTGCATGCAAACTTTCATCATGAAATCACATTGGTGGAAGGCGTGATAAAAAAAACAAAATTGATGCTCTGAAAATGTTACTTTCAAACACATTGTTTTGCCACGACTTCCAGCAATGTGATTTCGTGATGAAATTATGCATGCACATCAAACATTTCTTAGAGTATGCCACAAAAAAATCAGATTTTTTTTTTATTTTACTGTTCACACTAGAAACATTTGAGCCCACGTGTAGAGAGGTACTTTAGAAGAAACTTGTTCTTGTTTATGTTATGTCATACCTTGAAGAGTAGTGTTATATCTACAAAAGGTTACTTCATTTTTTTACAGGCAAGCTAATGTGGGGGATTATGATTGGTAATAGGGGGTGAAGGGCCCACCCCAGTTAAATTCAAGGGGGAGAGATTTGTTGTTTGAAAAGTTAAGTAAAACACCTGTAGATTCTTTGTAGGTGTAGTATTATTGCTCCTTGAGTGAATGAATCATAGTGCAAAAAGAAGGCTTGTCTCCAATAAGTAAGTAAGTAAGTAAGTAAGCAAGCGGGTAAATTTGTTTGACGGAGCAACTATATAACTTTTTTATACTGGTAGAATGCCCGTGCGTTGCCACGGGCCTTTTAAATTTTGTGTGGTGGCATGCATAAAGATAATGCATGTCAAATTTTGCATGTATAAAAGAATTTTTTTTAATTTTGAGTCGTCTATTTTTAAATTTGCTTCTGGCTGTTTTTTAAACTGTCGGATCTGCACAAATCGTAGCGCTGTTTGGTTTAGAGAAAAATCTAAAAGAAACCTTTAACTCGAAAGGCCAGTTTGAATTAAATCTTGAATTTTAAATCCCTGAAATTAGCACTCCGTACTTATCGATCCCGGTCAATCCCGACCTTCTACTGGTCTAGACCGGTTTTGGGGTGCTGAGAAACAGATAATTCTTATGGGATCGTAACTTCTCTCAGTGACTAAGCTGGTCCGCTTGTCACGCACATCTTCTCCCCACTTCAAGAGCACAAACATGTATGGAATGAATATCCACAATTTCAAGCATGCTAATCTCTTCCTCCACCATGCAAATGAAGAGATTGCCCAACAGTAATTTGTGTACCCACCGCTTGCTATGTTCTTGAGAGAGATGCCTCTAGTGAAAGCTATGCCCCCTCCCTGGTCTATTTAAATCATATTACTAAAACCCTAAAAAATCTTGCTGCAATTTATTTACTTTTATTTTATTTTACAATTTATATATCTCCTACTATCAGATTTAATCATTGCAAAAAATAGTACAAGCGGAGTGACAACCCTCTTGCCCGTGTTGGGTGTAAGTATTTGCTTTGGTTCGTGTGTAGGTACTACTAAAGGTCGTTTGCGTGGATCTCCTATTGGTTGGATAAACCTTGGTTCTTTACTGAGGCAAATACTTTCTGCTACTATACTACTTCACCCTTCCTCTTCGGGGAATTCCAGCGGCGGGTTGAATGGAACGGCCGTCGTGGAGGTTGTAGTCACCATGGTGAAGAGGAGGCGCCGCCTCCATGTCTCCTATCTGTGTCCCCAACCCCTGTCTATAGTAAGTCAAGATTTTTGGCTCAAATATTTTTGTTTTGAGTCCATTTAGGAAGCCATGGCATTGTGTTTGTGTACTGGTTGTGGTACTTCTTCCTAGATTGGTTGAGATTTTGTTCTATGGTTTTGCGAACTGAATTGGGGGTTTGTGGTAGTTTTCTTTCACTTAGAAAGCTTCAATTTACGTTTGATTCCGCATCAAATCGAGTTTGTAAGTCATGGCGCTATGATTGTGTACGCGTTCTACTACATTTGCCCGCATAGGTTTAGATTTTGTGCTAGGGTTTTTGGGACATAATTGAGGGTTTATTGTCGCTTAGAAAGGTTATTTTTTGGTTGATTCCGAGTTAATCAATTGTGTGATTTGTTCTTACAGGACCACACAGTGACAATTGTGTGGTCAATTCCGAGTCAATCATTTCATAAATGGTCCAGACTTACAAAAAAGACTCCAACACTTATAACCAAAATGAGCTTCACTTGAAATCTACTCATACTAACTACAAACTACTCATACTAGTTGCCACTAGTCTTACTTCCACTACCAAAATGAGCATCGTTTGCAATCACTGCCACTGGTCCTCACTTCTTCATCAACATCATTACACACAAGACATAGAGCACCATCACAGTACCTAACAACAACTTCATCAGGAGCAACATCTCTGCACCTAAATAAGCAATGCGCCAGCTTGTTGCTTGGTTAGGTTGGCTTTAGAGAGCCAGGCCTTGCCCTAGCATCCCTATGAGCTGCCATTCTCCCTGCAATCTTTCTCCTTTCATTCCTTGCTCTAATGAGCTCTTCTCTCCTATCCTCTGTTGCTCCAATGTCATCATTGATTTCCAACGAGGTATTGGCGATCAACAAGGTAGGCCACATATTCCATCTCCCATGCCAGAAATCACATCCCTAGTATGAACCAAAAAAGTGAACAAATTCTCAACTTTCACCACCAAGCACAAAACAAGACCAAATCTATACAAGAGGACCAAATCCACAACCAAATTGGTACTTACACCATGATTGATGCATGTGTAGAAGACCCATCCCCCGTGATCGTCCATGTTCAACATGCAGTACTTCACTGTTGGCAAGCAGTGAGGGAAGGGGATGAGTGGCACTACCATTGTCTAGCAGCGGAGACTTGAAAAGGACAAAACTAGCACTAGACATGGCGACTGCGGACATGGTGGTGGCCGGAGATGGAGATGCCACAGGCGGTGGCCGAGGATGTAGACGACGCAGGCGGCGGCGACAAGGGAAGGGTCGACGAAAAGGGGAGCTATGCATTTAGAAGAAGCGAGGAGGGGATCTAGTGATTCAGGAGGAGTGAGGAAAGGATTATTTGAGCCGACGAGTGAATTTGCAAACAAACCCTCCGCAAAATGACCATTCAACATAACTACCTATTGGGGCTGGACAACAACGATGCGATGCACAAATTCACTAGCACGACAATATGAACACAACACAACCCCCTCCACTTGTAGTGAACTTTGAGAACAACTTCAACCAACAAGTAAGCAGTGGAATAACACGAACAACATGAACATATGACACACGATTTAACGTGGAAAAACCTCCTCAACTTGAGGAGTAAAGAAACATGGTTGTGGACCGAGCGTTCCACACAACTTCACTATGAGAATGATAAGTACAAAATCTTCTCTAGAATCTCTAGAGAGATTTACAATACACTCTCTATGTTGCCAATTGACAACAACAACAACAATCGTAGGAGGCAAGATTTCAGAAAAGTAGACTTTACACAGCTTCTGGCCCATATATATAGTTTGCAAACTGCTCTTAAACCGTTGAACCAAACAACATCAAAATTGACAGACAAGTAGACACACGAGATCCCGAGTTCCCCTCAAAAGTTTAGCTCAATCGAACACCGTTTTCCTATCCAATCTGTTCGTCTCCCAAAACTACTACTCCCTCCGTCCGGAAATACTAGTCCTGAAAATGGTTGTATTTAGATTTATTTTAGTTATAGATACATCCATTGTACCCATTTCCAGGACAAGTATTTTCGGACAGAGGGAGTATGTTCTAAGCTGCAGGAGTATACGCTGACAAAACCACTCCAAAATCGGATGTTCCACTGGCTCAATCCTCAGACCAGCTAACCAAATTGAAGTACCTGAAGTAGGGAATGAGCTCACCAAGTTCGGGGTCAATCCAAGCACACAACAGATTTGGACAGAACCTCCTCTTCTTACTCTCTCTCTCTGTGTGTTTCTCCCTTATGTGCGCTCACTCTGGCAAGCTCACAATGGCAGCCACTACCAACAGGTGTGGAGTGGCTAAAGTTTTCTTCTGTACTTGGAAGCACTCTCAATCATTGGATGCAGCTGTTATCAACAATTCACATGTGTTTGGACTTACGTGGGCTGATGTTGGGCACACACGGTGTTAGAGCATCTTCAAACATGTACCTCTAATTTGACCCCTCAAACGCCCGCGGACGCGCCCGGTCAGTGACCAGGCGTGTCCGTTTTGAGCCCCTATTTTTTCGTCCGCGCAACACACTTCTCATATTTTTTCTCATATGACTGGTCACTTGCACGTGATTGGTGGAGAAGAAGAGAGAGAAAGAAAAGAATGAATAAAGAAAGAGAAAATGTGGTCCGGGGTGAGGACACGTCATACATGGCGGACTGACCGGGCGTGTCCGCAAGTCCTCATATTTGAGATGGATATGAGGGGTGCCGGTCAGTCCGGGTGTTTGAGACGGATATGGAGAGTCCGGTTGGGTCCCATTTCTGTAACCAGTCACTGACCGGGCGACTTTTTTTTTAAATGTTGGTAGTTGATCTACCAAATTCATTGATCAGGAGAAAGAAGGTTGGTCCAGTTTATGAGGGAAACCAGACCCAAAAACCATACAAACGGCGCCTTTCGGCAACAACACACACATCCCCACGAGCCACGGGTCCCTCTGACCTGATCCACCTCTAGGACGATGCCCCCAAGAGAGAACGCGATGCCGAATAGCGCCGCCATCGTCCGATCTAAAACTAGATCAAGGATTTCCCCCGGAGCACGTCGGGAAAGGCAAGGTGAGAGCAGATACATCGATGCCTCCAACGAGGGAACGACGCCTGAAAGCGCCGCCATCAACGACTCCGGCCAGAACCGGAGTACGACTTTCGCCGACAGTCTCACCTGCATAGCCCGAACCCAGGATCCGATCAACCTACACACCGAACCACTATCCCTGCCTCCACGGCCAACCGCACCTCCCCACGCGAGCTCGACGTGCTTCCAACCTTGCATCCGCATCCCCACTGGGCGGAGGATGCAACCCCTAGCGGCGCCATTTGTCTCCCATCGGAAGGATGCAACCAAGCACAACGCCATTTGTCTCCTCGAGGATGCAACGCCTGCCGGCCATTCATCTCCCGGCGAAGGATGCAACAACCGCAGCGAGGCCATTCCTCTCCCTCCAGCCACCTCCATCTCGTCCTCCCACCCGAAGCAGCGTCGAGCTCACCAAACCACCAACAAGAGGATGTAACACCAGGCGAGGCGCCATTCATCTCCCACCGCTTCGCCGCACGGCCAGCAGACACCCAGATCGAGCCCCGCTGCCTGCGGAACTCACGCCTCTAGCAGAACCGACGCCTTCATGGTCACCTTCTCGAGTAGATCAGCTCCTGGCACGCAAAGGGGAGGAAGAACCGGCTGCCCGTCCGCTGGGCCGCCGTGGGGAGAACCAACGGCCGCCGAAGACAACCGGTTGCCACCCAGCAGATCCGCGCGCCTCCCACGCCCCGCGCGCCGCAGATCCGCGCTGGGAGCAGCGCCTGCCACCCTGCCCACATTTGAGATGAATAGAAATGACCCGGTCGTAGATGCTCTTACTGGATTCGAAGAACACCCGGTGAAGTGGCGTGACGCGTGAATCTCATGCAGTCAGCAGAGTCCACACGCCATATCTTCCGTACAACATTAGAAAACAGAGCACTCGTACTAGCGCTATTCCACGGACGCACGCCCCTACCCCTACCAGCCGTCCGATCGGCACGAGCGGGGCCCGCACGAGCGCCGCTTGCCACTCCCGGAAGCAAGCCGGGATTCGTCTCTCGTCTCCGATGGAAAAAAGTGTTCAAGTCAAGCCGAGCGCCGTGTAGGGGACGAACTCCCCAAGGCCAAAAAGAAAGAAATCGTCGTCGGAAGAGGACAGGAGGGGGAAGAAATCCGAGGGGGGAGGAGAAGGGGAGAAGCTTGGCGGCGGGAGGGCGGCGGCGATGGACGGCGAGTGGTGGAGGAAGAAGTGGGTGGCGTGGGCGGCGGCGGCGGCCATCTTCGTGGTGCTCATGCTCGTCACGCCCGCCATCCCGCAGGACGAGGACTACCACGACTTCGCCGACCAGCGCGACCTCTTCCTCGGTAACCAACCCCAACCCCCGCTCCCCGTACCACGCATCGCCTCCCCTTAATCTTCACCCCCGAGCCGGGCTCTGCCTCTGCCTCTGCCTCTGCCTCGGCCGAGGGCGGAGGGTTTGGGGGCGCGGACTCCGCACTGCACGCTGCCGCAGATTCTGCTGTTTTTAGTCTCTTATCTTAGATTCGTGATCTGTCGAGTCCAGCGGACACGGTTAGAGCCAGATGGGGGAGATTGGGGAGCGAGTGAAGCGCTGGTTTGGCTGAGTTATGCTACCTTGGTGTGCTTTTTGGTTACTGGCACACCAAGCAAATGCTTCTGATTGGCCGGCCGTTATGTCTGCTGCTTTGATTGATTGTATCAGCTAAATTGGCTGATAATGCATTTGCTTGGCCGCTCTGCATACCTGATGAAGGGTCATAACGAGTGATGGCTGGCACAGATCTTGAGCCAAGCCATGTGACCAGATTCTGCTGTTTTGTTCTTGTAGGTTGGTGATTGATATAATGAAGTTGCCAAGGGGGGATTTGGGGGTAAATCAAGTGTGGATTCGTCTAAAATTAGGCTCCATCCATATGTTGATTTGGTTATCAGTACAGACTACAGAGGGAATGCTTCTGATTTCCAGCACTATCTGTTGCTTCGGTTATACTAGCTGTGCGCTGCCCACGAATCCTGCTGTTTTTAGTCCCTTAGATTAAATTCGTGATTTAGCGACACCAGCCAACACGATTGAGGCAAGAAGAGGGGAAACTGGGGAGCGAGTGAACTGTATACTTTTTGGTTAGTACTCGAAGGGAGTGCTTCTGATTGGTTAGTACACGAATCTGATTGGTCAGCGTTATATGCTTTTCTTTGATTATATCCTCTAAATTGGCTGCTAACGTGACTGCTTGGCCACTCTGCATACTCGATGAATGTTAGGTTCAAATAATGGTACAGATGACGAGCAAACCCATCTGACCAGATTCTGCTTTTTTATTCTCTTAGGTTAGTGATTGATAGCATCAAGTTGCCAAGGCGGGATTTGTGAGCAAATGAAGTGTAGATTCGGCCAAAATTAGGCTCCACTCATTTGTTTTTCTGGTTACTACAGAGGGAATGCTTCTGATTGCCAGCACTATCTGTTGCTTCGGTTATATTAGCTGTGTGGTAGGGGTGCAGAGTGGCGCCCGACCCATCCCGCATCCAGCTTTGCAGAATCTCATCCCTTCATTACGAGAGTTTAGAGCTGTCAGTTTATTTTGAACTAACTTACCATGTTATGCGGGACTAGCGGGACCCGCATCTGCATCCCTACTGTGTGGTGCCCATGAACCCTGCTGTTTTAGCCATTTATATTTGTGATTTAGTGAGACCAGCGGACACGGTTGAGCTGATAGGAGGGGAATTTGGGGAGCGAGTCAAGCATAGGTTCGGCTAAATTATTTTTTGCTTGCTACACGAGGGAAATGCTTTTGATTGGTCAGCATTGTATGCTTTGCTTTGATTATATCAGCTAATTTGGCTGCTAATGCGAGTGCTTGAGCACTCGGCATACTTGTTAAACGATAATAACGAACAATGGTACAGACCAGGAGCAAAATAATGTGGGGAAATAGCTTGGTACTGATCGATACTGTTTTGTTTTGTTCTGTTTTGCAGGGATCCCTAACACATTGAATGTGCTCTCAAATATCCCTTTCCTCTTTGTTGGTCTCGCTGGGCTCATCCTGTGCCACTACAAAAACTACTTCAGGCTATGGTGCAGACTCGATGCTCTTACCAATTTTGGTTCCTGTTCTGACTCAAATTGAGATTTGAAACACTCTGATGTTGATCCTGCTGGCAGCTCACAGGGGGAGCTCTGGAGTTGGACACTCTTCTATGCTGGTGTCACTGCTGTCGGTGTTGGTTCATCCTACTACCATCTCTACCCGAACGATGCCACCTTAGTTTGGGACAGATTGCCTGTGAGTCTTTCCTAGATCTTCTGTGCTGTAGATCTAATATTCAGCATCGTGATATTTACATCATCATCTCCTCTAATGTATAGTCCCTAGCTTGGTGCCATGACATGTACATAGTGTATAGTCCCCAGACCCTAGGAGTTGCTCCTTCTTTCTTGATTTTAAATATTTCGAGCGCTGACATACGGGCTTGTTTGTCTAGATGACGATTGCTTTCACGTCTATCGTGGCCATTTTCATCATTGAAAGGGTTGATGATAGGGCAGGAACAAAGTCCCTTGCACCCCTTGTTATTGCTGGTGCACTGAGCATCCTGTACTGGAGGCAAGATCTTTCGATTGTTTATCTGTCCTTCTGTCAGGGATATTTGCTTCCTTGAACTTAACTGTCTACTCTGTTGTGTAGTTTCTTTGATGACCTTCGGCCATATGCGGTAATCCAGTTTGTTCCATGCATTGTAATACCTGTGATGGCTATAGTTATTCCACCAATGTATACACATTCAAGCTACTGGTTGTGGGCAGCAGGTTAGTGTAATTGTCTCTCAATATCATCACGGTGTATGCAGTTCCATTGTTTGTGCAGATAGCTATATGTTGTTCGCGTTAATGACTGGGTTATTTCATAGTCGGTTTTCTCACAGCATAAGAACTGGTGATACCTTTTTCTTTTTGCAGTCTGTACTGATGATGCTTGGTTATAAACAATAGTTACCTTGAAATTCATAGAAAACTCACTGAAAGTTGTAATGTTCCCCTTCTTAAGTTCTTATGCTCTCAATACCATTGACCGGTACCAAGATGATTCTGTTTCCCCAGTCATGTCTGATGTTACCTAGAAATTTATAAAACAGTCAACAGTCCAACTAATATAAATGTGAATGAATTGCTGTTTTCCGGTTGTTGGCCTTTGATGAAGTTGGTACAAGTATGAATTATGCAGAAGCATTTATTAAAGCGCAATTTAAACATAGGCCACTGCAAACATTTTTTCTAAGCACATTTTTTGCGAGGGTTTTCTAAGCTCAAAGATACTTCTGTTCTGATTTTTCAAATTGATTTCAGGATTTTACCTTCTTGCCAAAGTAGAAGAGGCAGCGGACAAACCTATATATAGGTGGACACATGACATTGTTAGCGGACATACTCTTAAACATCTATGTGCTGCGATGGTTCCTGTTTTCTTGACTCTCATGTTGGCAAAGAGGACAATTGAACCTGACAGGTATTTATCAGCTTATTCAATGCATCGCTTGAGTCTATTTTTGTAAAGTTTTAGTTCGATTCAACCACTTTAATCCGATGTTGGTATTGCTCGCTCTGCTTTGAGCATACAAATACACCATGTGTTACCAAATATCAATAATATTGCCATTCCACTGATTTACCAAATTTTTGATGTTTTCGCTCTTTATGAGGTTGGTTTTTGTTCACTTTGGTTACTAGAATGATACCAGAATAAGACATCTGCAGTTAAATTGTTGATATTTTTAGCATGAACTGAAACTTGCACGGCTAGCTCTTACCAAACTTTTCATGATGCGCTTCTGCTTATTCAAACTAATACTACTCTGGTTCACTTCCAGAAATCAATGTTCGCATTCATCATGTGCATGTAGTTTTCACAACAAGTTCACCACATTGAATAGGCCTTGCATCTATGTATCCATAATGTTTTTTCCTCTGTCATGCAGGGTAAGCTTACTCCAGATGTGGAAGATCAGTTGGAGAGAACGCGGTTCCCAAGATGGCAACACTGTAGACGTCAAATATGATTATGCTGCAGTTTCAACTACGTCTGAACAACAGTAGATATGTGTTTTTCATATGTACTCTACTCCCGAAGTGTAAAAATAGCATCGATCAGAATATCAGGAGCCCCAGCTTGCACGGTTGTGTATCATTGTCTGCTAATCGACGTTCATATGTGGTTGTTCCTGATCAAAACTTCCTGATCATATCTTGTACAGGAAGGAAAAATGTATATCGGTTCCCTCATCAACTCTTTGTGCTCTAGTTTTTGGGAACCTCCAACAGCCTATACCTCCTCCTGCACCTGGAAAGACCGTAGCCTATGTAACTGGACGGGGATCTATTGAGACTGCATCTGCTTCGGTTGTTGCTGCTCTTCCGAGTTCATTAAGCTGCATGCTATGGGCTCGACGTCTTCCGTGTGTGCAAGATAATTTATTGGCTTGCCTGTCTAAGTGATGGATTGAGTTCAGGTTTCTTACTCTTTCAAATAAAAAAGTTCAGGTTTTCATTGTAGAATGAGGAGGGGTTAATGCATCGTCGATTTGGGATACAGGGGCACATAACTGCGATATAGAGGTGGGAGCTCTGGGCCCAGATTCCCCCCGTTTTATCATGCAATTGTTGCCATGACTGGGAACTCCAGATTTTGATTTCAGGTCCCCATGTTTTCTTTTTGATAGAGGCCTATGGCTGATTCCACCAGTAAAAATGACATTTTTGCGGAACACAATAAGCATGATCTGCCATGAGTAAGCCAAATGATCATGGCAAGATGATGACCTGATGATTTCTTTGGTAGAGGGAATCGAGACTATATATGTGCAAGAGGCAGTTTTCCCACCATCACACAATGCATACATGTGTTGGCTGGGTGAAACGGTCCATACTCCATGCTCTTTGCTTCTGAGATATTAGAGTAAACCAATAGAAAAATCATATTTTGGTTCAACGAATTTGTGAGCCAATAGAGGGACGCGCCAATAGAGGGACCCGCTCCTGGTTCATGTTGAACTAGATGGGAGGGGAGCCAATAGAGGGATTTCCTGTTGTACCAACACGGGAGGAGTGCTAGTACCGGAACAATTGGAAGGAATTGATCAAAAAACCGATAAGGGATTCGTCGGATTTTGATGTAAAATATGGGATAGTTGAGAAGATAATCGCCTCTACTTTTCGCGAATTATTTCCTTTTATTCACGATGGGGACGACATATATAGTCAGGTCGGTTCAGCGATTACTGAGAGTAAAACATGAGGTAACTAAAGCAATAAGCCAAGTAGCAGCAGCCATTGGATCTTGCCATGGTTGGATAACCGACTGTGCCCTTCAGGCCTTCACTTGTGTTGCTCTGATTTGACTGGGTTATTTCATAGTCGATTTTCTCACAGCATAAAAACCGGTGATACCTTTTTCTTTTGACAGTCTGTACTCATGATGCTTGGTTATAAACCGTAGTTACGTTGAAATTCATATAAAACTCACTAGAAGTTTTACTGTTCCCCTTCTTAAGTTTTTATTCTCTCAATACCATTGACCGGTGCCAAGATGATTCTGTTTCCCCAGTCACGTCTGCTATTATCTAGAAATTTATCAAGCAGTCAACAGTCCAATTAATATAAATGTATCTGCAGTTCTGGTTTTCGGTTGTTGATGAAATTGTTACAAGAATGAGTTATGCAGAAGCATTTATTTAAGCGCAGTTTAAAGAATAGGCCATTGCCGAATCATTTTGTCTAAGCGCAATTTTTCACGAGGGTTTTCTAAGCGCAAAGTTATATTGTCTGGATACTTTTGTTCTGATTTTTCAAATTGATTTCAGGATTTTACCTTCTTGCCAAAGTAGAAGAGGCTGCGGACAAACCTATATATAGGTGGACACATGAGATTGTTAGTGGACATACTCTTAAACATCTATGTGCTGCGATGGTACCTGTTTTCTTGACTCTTATGTTGGCAAAGAAGACAATTGAACCTGACACGTGTGCATCAGCTTACTGAATGCATCGCTTGAGTCTATTTTTGTAGAGTTATAGTTCAGTTGAACCACTTCAAATTTGATGTTAGTGAAAGTGCTAGTTATCGACTAGAGGGGGGGGGGGGGGGGTGAATAGGCGATTTTTATGAAAGTCTTCAAAACATGAGAGTTTCGAAGACAAACAATAGAAATGAACCTATTGATATGCAGCGGAAGGTAGACTACACCAGACAAGCCATAGTTAAGCAAGTAATGAAGCTAAAGTACGAAGACTATTGGCAGCTAGGTAGTATGGATCAAGATGGAAGATAGTATGAAGCCAAACAACAATAGTCGTCACACAGTGAAGTCAAACAGATCAGGCACGCATGCAAATGACTTCACGAAGACAAACTGTAAATAAGTGAGGGAAGAGATAAAACCACTTGCTTGATGAGGACAAGGATTTGTTGGACTAGTTCTAGTTGCTGTGACAACTGTACGTCTGGTTAGGGAGGCTGAGATTCAACTCAGAAGACCGCGTCTTCACCTTATTCCCCTTGAGCTAAGGACACCTAGTCCTCGCCCAATCACTCTGGTAAGTTTTCAAGGTAGACTTCCAAACCTTCACAGACTTCGTTCACCGGCAATCCACAATGACTCTTGGATGCTCAGAACGCGACGCCTAACCGGCTGGAGGATTCACAGTCCTCAAGTGTAACAAGTCTTCAGATCATGTGGACAGAAAGACTTCAGTGATGCCTAACACTCTTTGGCTCTGAGTGTTTTGGTTGTCCTCGCAAGAATTTCTCTCTCTCAAAGGCTTCGAGGTGGGTTGCTCTCAAACGACAAAAGCCATGCACTAACTCTGAGCAGCCACCAATTTATGGTGTAGGGGGTGGGCTATTTATAGCCACTAGACAACCCGACCTGATTTGTCCGAAATGACCCTGGGTCACTAAGGAACTGACACGTGTTCCAATGGTCAGATTTCAAACACACGCGGCAGCTTGACTTGGGCTACAAGTAAAGCTGACTCATCCAGCTCTGGATAAGATTTGCTCTCATTGTCTTCGCTCGAAGACATAGGATTTGGTTGAGCATCATTTCAGTCACTCTGACTTTGTTTACTTGGACCCCACTTAACAGTACAGTGGTTCCTATGACTCGACAAAGAAGAAAAGAAAACTACGAAACAACTATGTCTTCGCACTCCATAGTCTTCACGTGAATGTCTTCCCGAGTCATAATCTTCGTTGTGATTGTCTTCACATACCACCATTGTCTTCAATGTCTTCACACATTTTTAGGGGTAATCTCCGGTAGGTAAACCGAATCAATGGGGGACTACTACCTGTGTTATCCTGCAATTCTCACAAACACATTAGTCCCTTAACCAGGTTTGTCGTCAATACTCCAAAACCAACTAGGGGTGGCACTAGATGCACTTACAATCTCCCCCTTTTTGATGATTGATGACAAACTGGTTGAAGTTTTCAACGGGGATAAAAGTATGTGAAATTGTAAAGGATTGAGGTATTGTCTTCGTAAGTAGCAAAAGGCTCCCCCTGAAGCTGTGCATATGAGTGTTTTGCTTTTGAATGCAAATGCACATGGCATGTTGTACTTGTGGAGATCCTCTTCAACTTATGAAGACAATTCATCATGCATGAAAAGATATAACGAAGATAACGACATGCATAATGAAAAGTGGACGTCTGCGAAATGACTTCGTGCGGAATTTATCGTCGCACATGCGGAATTTATCATCGCATCACATAGTTGACAGAAAAGGTAGCAGACGACCATCAAGTTTAAGTGTTACAACTCAAAGAACCAAATGTATCAAAAGCGAGAGTTGTAAGCACTTAGCAAAAAGTATAGCAATCACCCATATGGACCCGCTTGAAGACTATCAACTCATATGCTTCTCCCCATTTTGTCAGTAAGGACCAAAAAGGTTTGAAGACATAGAGCTTCTACTCGTACCCATGAGGAGTAGGTTAAGCTGCAGGGTCATCGTTGGGGTCTGGTGGTGCAGAAGAACTTGGAGCAGTGTCGATGCGAGGCGAAGTTGCAGTTGGTGAAGTAGCATCGTCGTCGTCATCAATGACTCTGGCATTGACAGTTGCAGCTGAGGATGAGTAGTCAGAGTCTTCGAGTGAGGGAGTCCGACATAAGACGGCGTTCCTGGGAGGAGTGGAATCAAATTTGAATCTCTCTGTGAAGCCATCTTGTTGAAGATCATCTTCAGAGCTCAGCAATGTCAGACTCTTCCACGACCGCCGATAGGTTTCATGAGTGACAAATGCATTCTTGGTGGCAAGGTTTCGAATGCGATTAACATCCACCAAGAGGCTTTGCATCTGACGCTTCAGCTAGTCATGATGCTTATCCTGTTTTTGATGCAGGGCGACGAGAAGCTCTCGATCATTAAGAACACGAGATCGCTTCCGAGGCCTTTGAGCAATGGTGCTTTCAGTGGCTTCAGTATGGGCACGATGAGGTGCACGTGTATTTCCAGCCAAAGGATAAACACGAGTAGCAGCAAGAACTCCTTCAATAGGTTGTGTGAAACTTTGGTGATCGGCGTTGTGAAGATAAATTGGCTCCTTGGCAGGCTTTGGGTAAATGGCTTCGACAGACATATCAACCTCTGGCAAGAATATGAGATGATTGCACGCAGAAGGCTGATAGTTGACAGCAGAATGAAGCTTGATGAGGCGCATTACCCATGGAGCATAAAACTTCAGACCAAATAGATCAGAGCCAGATGCAGCCAATTGCCTGATGAAGAAATCCTGAGCGTTGAAGCTGATGCCATTGAGGATATAGAAAACCAATGTCTTCATAGCGCCTTCAAGCTTTGCTGCAGGAGAATGTCCTTTGACAGGCCATAGAGTTCGCCTGATGATATGATAAATAGTGCGGGGCAGATACTCCAGGTCTTCAACAAAGAATTCCTTTGGATATTCAGCGTCTTGGGGCAGTGGCTTCATCATGCTCAGCATTTGGCTCATGTTTGGCTCAGGCTTCTGAAATATGCTCTCCAAGGCATTGCGGTGAAGCTGACAACCAGGTTCATAGAGTTCACCTGGAGTGGGCAGGGCAGTAAGCTCAATAACATCAAGTGCTTTGGCTTCGTGGTGTACATTGTCTGTCATCCACTCAAGGACCCAAGTCTTTGGATCCCTGTTGTAGCCGCGAATGTGAAGAGTTGCATAGAATTGCAACAGAAACTCTTCATTCCAATTTTCCTTGTCAGTCACAAACCGTAGAAGGCCTGCATCTCTGAAGCAGTCGAGGGCTTCTTCCAAGCAGGCCAGGCCAGCAATGGCTTCGCAGTCTAGACGCATATGGGTAAAAATGCACCCTTGGTTGTATAAGACACAAGAATAGTAACTGCGCTGCTGATAGCTCCAGAACCGATCTCATGAAATTCTTGGCCTTGTATAGGGGTTCTTGGCACTATCAAAGAAGGTGTTGTGTGCTTTGAAGCCATTCACATTAAACGATCCTGGTGAAGTTGCAGTACCTAGAAACCTTGGCAGTCTGGGCTTTGGCTTCTGGACCTGAGGCCTGTGCTCCACATGATAGTCAAATTGAGGTCTGGGAGCAGGAGGAGGAACCAGAATAGGCCAACGAACCATGACAGGTTGGCCGCGATCAAATGCCAGCTCAATGGTGTGAGGCCTTGGAGGGGGCACAGGAGCATCAGCATTGACATGGGCTTCGAGCTGCACAATGGCTTCAGGTGCAACATTGGCTTCAGGCGCCACATTAGCTTCAGCTATGACAACGTCATTGGCTTCAGTGTTGTTGGTGGTGGTCGCATCATTATTTTCAACCTCCACTTGAGTAGCTGGAGGGTCAGGCATAGACTCGTTCTCCTCGAGAACAACTTCTTGGTTGTTAGGGGGTGTGGCAACACGCTCTTCTTCTTGATGGGGTTCTTCTTGATCATCGGCTGATGCAGCCGGAATGTCTTCAGCAGTTTTGACTTCAGACTCAGAGACGTTCACAGTCGGAGTGGCGTCAGGAAACACTTGTCGTGCCACTGAGTTGTGGTGCTCATCTCCTTTTGGAACGCTCGACAGAGCGACTTGCGACCTTGGTCCTTTGCGAAGCCTGCGGAATGCGGGCGACGCTTTTGGAGAGGGAGTTGGCTGGACCACATAGTCGTCATCATCAAGCATCGAGTGGTGACTTGAGTTGGGGGAGTACTTGGTGATTCTTCTTGGCGGGGGGAGTCTTGAGGGCGATCAACCCATGATGCATCCTGAGCAATTGGCGTCAATGGACGACCAATGCTGATGAGTTCGCTGTTCGTGAGAACAGGCGATGATACCATTTGGTGCTCAATCTGAGGAAGGACTTCATCATCATCTACATTGTCTTGTGGACCAATGTCTTCAGCTGCGGTGGGGTCAACAGCTGGAACTTCTTGAGCTGCAGGAGCCTCTATGGTAGTAGGCTCGAGAACAATTAACTGACGCTCTTGGTTTTCTGACGCAGGACGAGCAACTGAGATTGGTTCGACGACAAGGGGCTCTGTGGGAGCAGCCCGATCTTTCTTCTTTGTCTTCCTCTTCTTGGTCGGTGGAGCATCGTCAGTGGTGTTCTTGCTCTTGCGCTTTCTGGCTTCAGCCTCAGCTGCCCTTGTCTTCTTAAGTTCAGACGCAGCTGTGGGGACCTTAGGCTTCGAGCCTGTCATACTGGCAGGGAAGACAATGCGAGGTGCTTCCCGCCCTGATGCTTCAGCTTGGGCCACAGCAGGCTTCTTTTTCTTGGCAGCCATCTTGGGGTCGATGCCTAGACGCCCAAGAGCTTTGCGCTTTTCAGCTTCGTTATGGACTTGCACACACTTGCTGTCGGAGAGCTTCATCCTTTCTCTTGATCCTTTTGCTGCTTCACGTTTCTGTTGAAACTGCTCTTTGAGCTCATGCAACATTTTCTTAAAGCGTTGAACATCAGCAGCACTAAGATTGGCCATGTTCCTTTTGAATTGGGCTTTTTCATGATCAATCTTGTTCTTCAATTCAACGATCTTCTGTGCCAGTGCCAGCTCATTTGCAATGGCACTGTGAAAAGAGACACTGATGCCAATGGGAAGTTCAAGATCATCGATGCTGACACTTGGGTTGTCAAACCATTCATCAATGAAGTTATTCAATATTTGCACATCAAAGAGAGGCAGATCATTGAAGATCTCCACCTCCTCCTTGCTCTTTATCAACAGCTCAAGAGCATCATCGCCAAGATCTTCGTCACTTGACAGATCAATGGCTTCATCCTTGTTCCTCAGAACGGCAGCTGGGGTCAGTGCTCGCGCAGAGCTCTGGATGGGTTTCTTCTTCTTCTCGGTCTTGGAGATGCGAGAAAGATCTTCAGACTGCACACTTGCTTCTGGAGGTGCAGTGGCTAGAGGCTTCGCACGCGAAGCTTTAGCAGCAGCAGAGGGCTTTGAAGCCTTTGGTTTCTTCTGCTTCTGTGGCTTAGGTGGAGCAGACGTTTCATCAGAATCAGCATCGTTTGCAGAATGCTCCACGGCAGCCCCCTGAACCGCAATGTGTGTGATGAGACCTTCGAGGTTGTAGAAGGGCCCGACAATATTGGGTTCAGCATCACGGGTGCCATCAGATCGAGGAGCAGATGGACCGGGGTTGAAGTCTAATCCAAGTGATTTCTTGTTCTCTTTAGCAAAAGCCTTTGCAGTCTGAAAGTTGCGCTTGAATAGATTATCATCACGACACCATAGCAATGATGATGGGTCGGCATTGGCAGGCTGTGGTCCACGGACCATACAGGGGTAGAAACCCTGAGCAATAGCTTCAGATCTGTTCTTGGGTTGAAGATTTCGAAAGAGAATATCACCCCAAGGACACTTGATGGCATTCTTCTCAGCATACTCCTGGGTCACGAACCTGTATTTGAACCATTACTCGGCCCATCTCCGAATCCACTGGATTCGAGTTTTGCGCTGATTGTAATCCTCTTCAGGATTAGTCTTGTACAGCTCATAGAGATCTGGTGGCAAATCCTTTGATGTGCCCCCACGGCGCTGCCTGCCGCCCTTTCTAGCTGACTTTTCTGTGGCCATCGTATTCAAGCAGAATGGCTTCAGTACAGTGAATGGCTTCCGCTTGCTGGTCAGACAGGAACTTGCTGATGGTGAATGAACGTGATGCTGTAAGAACTCTGCAAATGAATGCAGACTATGAGAAACAAGGGATTCTCCCACGGACATGTACCTGTGACAGTATTAGAGATGCGAGGGAAAGGGAAGAGGTCATATGCATTCTCAGAAGATTTTGAAGATAAATCAGTTTGAAGACATTGACCTCATAGCGCGAAGGCATTCACTTATATGTTGAGAGTTGGTTCCAGATTTGTACGAATCCAAGAATAGGTACAAGTGAGGAATCTAGCTACTTGTGAAGCATAAGTGAATATACTAGGCATGATATGAGATGCGGAACTGAATAGATCCAGTTTTGTAGGCACATAAACTACTTTTGGTGAGGAAGGGTGGATCTATCGGATCAAAAAGACAGTAAAAAGGAGATTTTATTTACCACATGAAGAACTGCTAGACGGAGTGAGGTAGGAGGCCGAGCAGTTCAATCTTCTGTGCCCTAACTTGGCGACAGAAGACACCTACGGCGGCGGCGGAGAAGACGAGGTCCATGGCTGGCGTGATGACGGCGTCGGTGAGGTCGCGGCAGCTAAGCGCTTCGTCGCCGGCGTCGTCAAGAGCTAGCGGTGGCGCTAGGGTTTGTGCGAGGTGGAGAGGTGGAAGAAAGATTTTGACCACGATATGATGTGTATTTATAAGTAAAGGGACAACACAGCGCAATTCACATATGAGGGACACGTGGCAAACATGCAACACATTGGAAGATGTTCCATGTTCCCACGCACGTCTGGATTGTCGGGTGGTCGTTCCGGCTTCTCTGGGTTTCAGGCAATAAGGATATGGCATTTAAAATAGATTCAATTTTTGTCTCTATATCTTCTGCTGACAAGGACGCAGAGAAGACATTTGACTGTTTCAATAGAATGCATATGATTTGGATAGATAGAATTTGAGATAGAAGCATAGAAGAGGTTAGGGTCCGATCACATTCACTTAGACCGAAAGATTCAAGCATGAAGACATAGCTATAAGTGAATGCTGTAGAGGACAGAACACAAGTATATGTATATATCTGAATGAGACCAAATCAATATTGTGAAGATAAACATAAAGTCCAATCAAAGTTGAAAATAAATCAAGAGCGAAGACTTTGCAAACGACACGCCAGATGAAACACTTCAAACAAAAGTTTGGTGGTGGCGTTACCCACCGTATAGGAAGTATTAGGCCCAGACACGGCGCACAATTATCGTGGCGCTCCGAAGTCAAATTCCGCTTTAATGTATTCACACTTAGAGTGTATGTCTTCATTGCTTGAAGATATACTTTAATTCGTGTGTTGCACATCTAAGTCATCAATATGCATAAGTGTCAGGATGTGTGTCCAATTACATGACATTTGAGGATTCTAAGATATTTAGCTCACACCGCAACTTGCAAAACCTTTTCTCATCCAAGGGCTTTGTGAAGATATCTGCCAATTGCTCTTCAGTGCTGACGTGAATGATATCAATATCTTCCTTGATGACATGATCTCTGAGAAAGTGATGACGAATTTCAATGTGCTTTGTCTTCGAGTGCTGAATTGGGTTGTTGGCAATCTTGATGGTGCTTTCATTGTCGCAGTAGAGTGGTACTTGCTTCAGATGGATGCCATAGTCCTTGAGTGTTTGCTTCATCCATAGAAGCTGAGCGCAGCAAGATCCAGCAACACTGTATTCAGATTCAGCAGTGGAGAGAGATACACAGTTCTGCTTCTTTGAAGACCAACAGACAAGTGATCATCCCAGAAAGTGACATGTGCCTGATGTAGACTTGCGATCCATCTTGTCACCAGCATAATCAGCATCCGAGAATGTTGGGGAACATAGTAATTTCAAATTTTTTCCTACGCACACACAGGATCATGGTGATGCATAGCAACGAGAGGGGAGAGTGTTGTCTACGTACCCTCGTAGACCGAAAGCGGAAGCGTTATATCAACGCGGTTGATGTAGTCGTACGTCTTCACGATCCGACCGATCCAAGTAACGAAAGCACGACACCTCCGAGTTCTGCACACGTTCGGCTCAGTGACGTCCTCGCCTTCTCGATCCAGCAAGACAGGCGAAGTAGTATATGAGTTCCGGCAGCACGACGGCGTGGTGACGGTGTTGGTGAAGAACAATCTCCGCAGGGCTTTGCCTAAGCACTATGAAAACTATGACGGAGGATAAACTAGAGGAGACGGGGTTGCCGGCACACGGCTTGGTGTTTCTTGATGTGTCTTGGGTGCTAGCCCCGCCCCTCTATTTATATGTTGAGCCTTGGGGTCGAAACTTGGAGTAAAAGCCTCCACAAAGTCGGTTTCACCCGAAAGGCAAGAGTCCTTCTCGGACTCCAGGGCCAGACGCCAGGGTTCCCGGCGTCTGGACCCACACGCCAGGGACCCTGGCGTATGGCCCCTGGACTCCGCAAAACTTCCTTTTGCGCTTTCCAAAAACCTTGTGGGCTTTCCCCTTTGGCCCAAATAAAGTGTTCTCGTACCCAAACATTTCGGGAAACATCCGGAACCCCTTCCGGTGAATTCCGGAACCCTTCCAGAGATCAAACTACTATCCACATATCAATCTTTACTTCCGGACCATTCCGGAGTTACTCGTCATATCCGTGATCTCATCCGAAACTCCGAACAACATTCGGTCACCAACAAACATAACTCATAGTACTATATCGTGAACGAACGTTAAGCGTGCGGACCCTACGGGTTCGAGAACTATGTAGACATGACCGAGACACCTCTCTGGTCAATAACCAATAGCGGAACCTGGATGCCCATATTGGCTCCTACATATTCTACGAAGATCTTTATCGGTCAGACCGCATAACAACATACGTTGTTCCCTTTGTCATCGGTATGTTACTTGCCCGAGATTCGATCGTCGGTATCTTAATACCTAGTTCAATCTCGTTACCGGCAAGTCTCTTTACTCGTTCTGTAATAGATCATTCCGCAACTAACTCATTAGTTGCAATGCTTATAGTGATGTGCATTACCGAGTGGGCCCAGAGATACCTCTCCGACAATCGGAGTGACAAATCCTAATCTCGAAATACGCCAACCCAACAAGTACCTTCGTAGACACCTGTAGAGCACCTTTATAATCACCCAGTTACGTTGTGACGTTTGGTAGCATACAAAGTGTTCCTCCGGTAAACGGGAGTTGCATAATCTCATAGTCATAGGAACATGTATAAGTCATGAAGAAAGCAATAACAACATACTAAACGATCAAGTACTAAGCTAACGGAATGGGTCAAGTCAATCACATCATTCTCCTAATGATGTGATCCTGTTAATCAAATGACAACTCATGTCTATGGGTAGGAAACATAACCATCTTTGATCAACGAGCTAGTCAAGTAGAGGCATACTAGTGACACTCTGTTTGTCTATGTATTCACACATGTATCATGTTTCCGGTTAATACAATTCTAGCATGAATAATAAACATTTATCATGAAATAAGGAAATAAATAATAACTTTATTATTGCCTCTAGGGCATATTTCCTTCAGTCTCCCACTTGCACTAGAGTCAATAATCTAGTTCACATCGCCATGTGATTTAACATCAATAATTTACATCACTATGTAATTAACACCCATAGTTCACATTGTCATGTGACCAACACCCAAAGGGTTTACTAGAGTCAATAATCTAGTTCACATCGTTATGTGATTAACACCCAAAGAGTACTTAGGTGTGATCATGATTTGCTTGTGAGAGAAGTTTAGTCAACGGGTCTGCCACATTCAAATCTGTATGTATTTTGCAAATATTCTATGTTTACAATGCTCTGCACGGAGGTACTCTAGCTAATAGCTCCCACTTTCAATATGTATCTAGATCGAGACTTGGAGTCATCCAGATCGGTGTCAAAGCTTGCATCGACGTAACTCTTTACGACGAACCTTTTGTCACCTCCATAATCGAGAAACATATCCTTATTCCATTATGGATAATTTTGACCGCTGTCCAGTGATCTACTCCTAGATCACTATTGTACTCCCTTGCCAAACTCAGTGTAGGGTATACAATGGTACATAGCATGGCATAGTTTATAGAACCTATGGCTGAGGCATAGAGAATGACTTTCATTCTCTTTCTATCTTCTGCAGTGGTTGGGCATTGAGTCTTACTCAACTTCACACCTTTTAACACAGGCAAGAACCCTTTCTTTGCTTGATCCATTTTGAACTTCTTCAAAACTTTGTCAAGGTATGTACTCATTGAAAAAACTTATCAAGCGTCTTGATCTATCTCTATAGATCTTGATGCTCAATATGTAAGCAGCTTCACTGAGGTCTTTCTTTGAAAAAACTCCTTTCAAATAATCCTTTATGCTTTCCAGAAAAATTCTACATTATTTCCGATCAAAAATATGTCATTCACATATACTTATCAGAAATGCTGTAGTGCTCCCACTCACTTTCTTGTAAATACAGGCTTCACTGCAAGTCTGTATAAAACTATATGCTTTGATGAACTCATCAAAGCGTATATTCCAACTCCAAGATGCTTGCACCAGTCCATAGATGGATCGCTGGAGCTTGCACACTTTGTTAGCATCCTTTGGATCGATAAAACCTTTAGGTTGCATCATATACAACTCTTCTTCCAGAAATCCATTCAGGAATGCAGTCTTTACATCCATTTGCCAAATTTCATAATCATAAAATGCGGCAATTGCTAACATGATTCGGACGGACTTAAGCATCGCTACGGGTGAGAAAGTCTCATCGTAGTCAACTCCTTGAACTTTGTCAAAAACCTTTTTCGACAAGCCTAGCTTTGTAGATAGTAACACTACTATCAGCGTCCGTCTTCCTCTTGAAGATCCAATTATTTTCTATGGCTTGCCGATCATCGGGCAAGTCAACCAAAGTCCACACTTTGTTCTCATACATGGATCTCATCTCAGATTTCATGGCCACAAGCCATTTTGCGGAATCTGGGCTCACCATCGCTTCCTCATAGTTCGTAGGTTCGTCATGGTCAAGTAACATGACCTCCAGAACAGGATTACCGTACCACTCTGGTGCGGATCTCACTCTGGTTGACCTACGAGGTTCGGTAGTAACTTGATCTGAAGTTACATGATCATCATCATTAGCTTCCTCACTAATTGGGGTAGGAGTCACAGGAACAGATTTCTGTGATGGATGATGACCCACAAGTATAGGGGATCTATCGTAGTCCTTTCGATAAGTAAGAGTGTCGAACCCAACGAGGAGCAGAAGGAAATGATAAGCGGTTTTCAGCAAGGTATTCTCTGCAAGTACTGAAATAAGAGGTAACAGATAGTTTTGTGATAGGATAATTTGTAACGAGCAACAAGTAACAAAAGTAAATAAAGTGCAGCAAGGTGGCCCAATCCTTTTTGTAGCAAAGGACAAGCCTGGACAAACTCTTATATAGAGAAAAGCGCTCCCGAGGACACATGGGAATTATCGTCAAGCTAGTTTTCATCACGTTCATATGATTCACGTTCGGTACTTTGATAATTTGATATGTGGGTGGACCGGTGCTTGGGTGCTGTTCTTACTTGAACAAGCATCCCACTTATGATTAACCTCTATTGCAAACATCCGCAACTACAACAAAAGTATTAAGGTAAACCTAACCATAGCATGAAACATATGGATCCAAATCAGCCCCTTACGAAGCAACGCATAAACTAGGGTTTAAGCTTCTGTCACTCTAGCAACCCATCATCTACTTATTACTTCCCAATGCCTTCCTCTAGGCCCAAATAATGGTGAAGTGTTATGTAGTCGACGTTCACATAACACCGCTAGAGGATAGACAATATACATCTCATCAAAATATCGAACGAATACCAAATTCACATGACTACTAATAGCAAGATTTCTCCCATGTCCTCAGGAACAAACGTAACTACTCATAAAGCATATTCATGTTCATAATCAGAGGGGTATTAATATGCATATAGGATCTGAACATATGATCTTCCACCAAATAAACCAACTAGCATCAACTACAAGGAGTAATCAACACTACCAGCAACCTACTAGTACCAATCCCGGACTTGGAGACAAGAATTGGATACAAGAGATGAACTAGGGTTTTGAGAGGAGATGGTGCTGGTGAAGATGTTGATGGAGATTGCCCTCTCCCGATGAGAGGAGCGTTGGTGATGACGATGGCGATGATTTCCCCCTCCTGGAGGGAAGTGTCCCCGGCAGAACAGCTCTGCCGGAGCCCTAGATTGGTTCCGCCAAGGTTCCGCCTCATGGCGGCGGAGTCTCGTCCCGAAAGGTTGCTTATGATTTTTCCCTTGACGAAAGACTTCATATAGTAGAAGATGGCCACCGGAGAGCCAACAGGGGGCCCACGAGGCAGGGGGCGCGCCCCCCACCCTCGTGGCCAGGTGGGACCCCCTCTGACGTACTTCTTCCGCTGAATATTTTTTATTATTTCCAAAAATAACTTTCGTGGAGTTTCAGGACTTTTGGAGTTGTGCAGAATAGGTCTCTAATATTTGCTCCTTTTCCATCCCAGAATTCCAGCTGCCGGCATTCTCCCTCCTTATGTAAACCTTGTAAAATAAGAGAGAATAGGCATAAGTATTGTGACATAATGTGTAATAACATCCCATAATGCAATAAATATCGATATAAAAGCATGATGCAAAATGGACGTATCAACGGACTACTTTCCAATAAGGGAGCAGGTACAGTTACCTCATCAAGTTCTACTTTCCTCCCACTCACTTCTTTCGAGAGGAACTCCTTCTCTAGAAAGGATCCATTCTTAGCAACGAATGTCTTGCCTTCGGATCTGTGTTAGAAGGTGTACCCAACTGTCTCCTTTGGGTATCCTATGAAGACATATTTCTCCGATTTGGGTTTGAGCTTATCGGGATGAAACTTTTTCACATAAGCATCGCAACCCCAAACTTTAAGAAACGACAACTTTGGTTTCTTGCCAAACCACAGTTCATAAGGCGTCGTCTCAACGGATTTAGATGGTGCTCTATTTGATGTGAATGCAGCTGTCTCTAATGCATAACCCCAAAACGATAGTGGTAAATCGGTAAGAAACATCATAGATTGCACTATATCCAATAAAGTACGGTTATGACATTCGGACACACCATTATGCTGTGGTGTTCCAGGTGGCATGAGTTTGTGAAACTATTCCACATTGTTTTAATTGAAGGCCAAACTCATAACTCAAATATTCGTCTCCGCGATCAAATCGCAGAAAAACTTTATTTTATTGTTTCAATGATTCTCCACTTCACTATGAAATTCTTTGAACTTTTCAACTGTTTCAGTTTCATTAGGTAGATATACCCATATCTGCTCAAATCATCTGTGATGGTCAGGAAATAACGATTCCCGCCGCGAGCCTCAACACTCATCGGACTGCATACATTGGTATGTATTATTTTCAATAAGTCAGTAGCTCGCTCCATTGTTCCGGAGAACGGAGTCTTAGTCATCTTGCCCATGAGGCATGGTTCGCAAGCATCAACTGATTCATAATCAAGTGATTCCAAAAGCCCATCAGCATGGATTTTCTTCATGTGCTTTACACCAATATGACCTAAACGACAGTGCCACAAATAAGTTGCACTATCATTATTAACTTTGCATCTTTTGGCTTCAATTTTATGAATATGTGTATCACTATGATCGAGATTCAATAAACCATTCACCTTGGGTGTATGACCATTGAAGGTTTTATTCATGTCAACAGAACAACAATTATTCTTTGACTTTAAATGAATAACCGTATTGCAATAAACATGATCAAATCATATTCATGCTTGACGCAAACACCAAATAACATTTATTTAGGTTCAACCCTAATCCCGAAAGTATAAGGAGTATGCGATGATGATCATATCAATCTTGGAACTGCTTCCAACACACATCGTCACTTCACCCTTAACTAGTATCTGTTTATTCTGCAACTCCCGATTCGAGTTACTAATCTTAGCAACTGAACCAGTATCAAATGCCGAGGGGTTGCTATAAACACTAGTAAAGTACACATCAATAACATGTATATCAAATATACCTTTGTTCACTTTGCCATCCTTCTTATCCGCCAAATACTTGGGGCAGTTCCGCTTCCAGTGACCAGTCTCTTTGCAGTAGAAGCACTCAGTCTCAGGCTTAGGTCCAGACTTGGGTTTCTTCACTTGAGCAGCAACTTGCTTGCCGTTCTTCTTGAAGTTCCCCTTCTTCCCTTTGCCCTTGAAACTAGTGGTCTTGTCAAACACTTGATGCTTTTCTTGATTTCTACCTTCGTCGATTTCAGCATCACGAAGAGCTTGGGAATCGTTTCCGTTTATCCCTTGCATATTATAGTTCATCACGAAGTTCTAGTAACTTGGTGATAGTGACTAGAGAACTCTGTCAATCACTATCTTATCTGGAAGATTAACTCCCACTTGATTCAAGTGATTGTAGTACTCAGACATTCTGAGCACATGCTCACTAGCTGAGCAATTCTCCTCCATCTTGTAGGCAAAGTACTGTCAGAGGTCTCATACCTCTCGACACGGGCATGAGTATGAAATACCAATTTCAACTCTTGGAACATCTTATATGCTCCGTGGTGTTCAAAACATTTTTGAAGTCCCGGTTCTAAGCCGTAAAGCATGGCGCACTAAACTATCAAGTAGTTATCATACCGAGCTTTGTCAAACGTTCATAACGTCTGCATCTGCTCCTGCAATAGGTCCGTCACCTAGCGGTGCATCAAGGACATAATTCTTCTGTGCAGCAATGAGGATAATCCTCAGATCACGGATCCAATCCGCATCATTGCTACTAACATCTTTCAACTTAGTTTTCTCTAGGAACATATCGAAAATAAAACAGGGGAGCTAAACGCGAGCTATTGATCTACAACATAGATATGCTAATACTACCAGGACTAAGTTCATGATAAATTAAAGTTCAATTAATCATATTACTTAAGAACTCCCACTTAGATAGACATCCCTCTAATCCTCTAAGTGATCACGTGATCCAAATCAACTAAACCATGTCCGATCATCACGTGAGATGGAGTAGTTTCAATGGTGAACATCACTATGTTGATCCTATCTACTATATGATTCACGCTCGACCTTTCGGTCTCAGTGTTCCGAGGCCATATCTGTAATATGCTAGGCTCGTCAAGTTTAACCTGAGTATTCCGCGTGTGCAACTATTTTGCACCCATTGTATTTGAACGTAGAGCCTATCACACCCGATCATCACGTGGTGTCTCAGCACGAAGAACTTTCGCAACGGTGCATACTCAGGGAGAACACTTATACCTTGATAATTTAGTGAGAGATCATCTTATAATGCTACCGTCAATCAAAGCAAGATAAGATGCATAAAAGATAAACATCACATGCAATCAATATAAGTGATATGATATGGCCATCATCATCTTGTGCTTGTGATCTCCATCTCCGAAGCACCGTCATGAACACCTTCACCGGCGCGACACCTTGATCTCCATCGTAGCATCGTTGTCGTCTCGCCAACTTATGCTTCTACGACTATCGCTACCGCTTAGTGATAAAGTCAAGCATTACAGGGCGTTTGCATTGCATACAATAAAGCGACAACCATATGGCTCCTGCCAGTTGCCGATAACTCGGTTACAAAACATGATCATCTCATACAATAAAATATAGCATCATGCCTTGACCATATCACATCACAACATGCCCTGCAAAAACAAGTTAGACGTCCTCTACTTTGTTGTTGCAAGTTTTACGTGGCTGCTACGGGCTAAGCAAGAACCGTTCTTACCTACGCATCAAAACCACAATGATAGTTTCTCAAGTTAGTGCTGTTTTAACCTTCTCAAGGACCGGGCGTAGCCACACTCGGTTCAACTAACGTTGGAGAAATAGACACCCGTCAGCCACCTATGTGCAAAGCACGTCGGTAGAACCAGTCTCGCGTAAGCGTACGCGTAATGTCGGTCCGGGCCGCTTCATCCAACAATACCGCCGAACCAAAGTGTGACATGCTGGTAAGCAGTATGACTTGTATCGCCCACAACTCACTTGTGTTCTACTCGTGCATATAACATCTACGCATAAAACCTGGCTCAGATACCACTGTTGGGGAACGTAGTAATTTCAAATTTTTTCCTACGCACACACAGGATCATGGTGATGCATAGCAACAAGATGGGAGAGTATCGTCTACGTACCCTCGTAGACCGAAAGCGGAAGCGTTATATCAACGCGGTTGATGTAGTCGTACGTCTTCACGATCCGACCGATCCAAGTACCGAAAGCACGGTACCTCCGAGTTCTGCACACGTTCGGCTCGGTGACGTCCTCGCCTTCTCGATCCAGCAAGACGGGCGAAGTAGTAGATGATTTCCGGCAGCACGACGGCGTGGTGACGGTGTTGGTGAAGAACAATCTCCGCAGGGCTTCGCCTAAGCACTACGAAAACTATGACAGAGGATAAACTAGAGGAGATGGGGTTGCCGGCACACGGCTCGGTGTTTCTTGATGTGTCTTGGGTGCTAGCCCTGCCCCTCTATTTATATGTTGAGCCTTGGGGTCGAAACTTGGAGGAAAAGCCTCCACAAAGTCGGTTTCACCCGAAAGGCAAGAGTCCTTCTCGGACTCCAGGGCTAGACGCTAGGGTTCCCAGCGTCTGGACCCAGACGCCAGGGACCCTGGCGTCTGGCCCCTGGACTCCGCAAAACTTCCTTTTGCGTTTTCCAAAAACCTTGTGGGCTTTCCCCTTTGGCCCAAATAAAGTGTTCTCATACCCAAACATTTCGGGAAACATCCGGAACCCTTTCCGGTGAATTCCGGAACCCTTCCGGAGATCAAACACTACTATCCACATATCAATCTTTACTTCCGGACCATTCCGGAGTTCCTCGTCATATCCGTGATCTCATCCGAAACTCCGAACAACATTCGGTCACCAACAAACATAACTCATAGTACTATATCGTCAACGAACGTTAAGCATGCGGACCTTACGGGTTCGAGAACTATGTAGACATGACCGAGACACCTCTCTGGTCAATAACCAATAGCGGAACCTGGATGCCCATATTGTCTCCTACATATTCTACGAAGATCTTTATCGGTCAGACCGCATAACAACATACGTTGTTCCCTTTGTCATCGGTATGTTACTTGCCCGAGATTCGATCGTCGGTATCTTAATACCTAGTTCAATCTCTTTACCGGCAAGTCTCTTTACTCGTTCTGTAATACATCATTCCGCAACTAACTCATTAGTTGCAATGCTTGCAAGGCTTATAGTGATGTGCATTACCGAGTGGGCCCAGAGATACCTCTCCGACAATCGGAGTGACAAATCCTAATCTCGAAATACGCCAACCCAACAAGTACTTTCGGAGACACCTGTAGAGCACCTTTATAATCACCCAGTTACGTTGTGACGTTTGGTAGCACACAAAGTGTTCCTCCGGTAAACGGGAGTTGCATAATCTCATAGTCATAGGAACATGTATAAGTCATGAAGAAAGCAATAGCAACATACTAAACGATCAAGTGCTAAGCTAACGGAATGGGTCAAGTCAATCACATCATTCTCCTAATGATGTGATCCCGTTAATCAAATGACAACTCATGTCTATGGCTAGGAAACATAACCATCTTTGATCAACGAGCTAGTCAAGTAGAGGCATACTAGTGACACTCTGTTTGTCTATGTATTCACACATGTATCATGTTTCCGGTTAATACAATTCTAGCATGAATAATAAACATTTATCATGAAATAAGGAAATAAATAATAACTTTATTATTGCCTCTAGGGCATATTTCCTTCAGAGAATCCAACTAGATCAAACTCTGAGCCCTTTGGATACCATAATCCTAGTGTTGGGGTGTAAGCCAAATATCGAAGAATTCGCTTCATAGCTAAGTGATGCGATTCCTTTGGTGCCGCTTGGAATCGGGCACACATGCAAACACTAAGCATGATATCTGGCCTAGATGCACATAAATAAAGTAAAGAATCAATCATGGAGCGGTATACCTTTTGATCGAACTCTTTACCATTGGCGTCCGGACCCAGATGACTTTTGGTTGGCATTGGCGTCGTGTAACCTTTGCAATCTTGCATTCCAAACTTCTTCAGGCAGTCTTTGAGGTATTTCTCTTGAGATATGAAGATGTCGTTTCGTTGCTGACGAATTTGAAGACCTAGGAAGAACTTCAGTTCACCAATCATGGACATCTGATATTGCTCTTGCATCATGTGCCCAAACTCATCACTGTATTTCTGATTAGTGCAGCCGAAGATAATGTCGTCCACATAGATTTGGCACACAAATAGTTCTCCATCATATGTCTTCGTGAAGAGTGTAGGATCTAGAGAACTAGGTTTGAAGCCTTTGCTCTTCAGGAAGTCTTTGAGTGTGTCATACCAAGCACGAGGGGCTTGTTTGAGGCCATACAGTGCCTTGTCGAGCTTGTATACCATATCAGGATGTTTTGGATCTTCAAAGCCAGGTGGTTGTGCAACATACACTTCTTCTCCAATCTTGCCATTGAGAAAGACACTCTTCACATCCATTTGATACAGAAGGATGTTGTGATGATTTGCATAGGCCAACAATATGCGAATTGCTTCAAGCCTAGCCACGGGAGCAAAGGTTTCATCGAAGTCAATCCCTTCAACTTGAGTGTATCCTTGAGCAACTAGACGAGCCTTGTTTCTGACAACTTGACCATGCACATCTTGCTTGTTGCGGTATATCCATTTGGTGCCAATGATATTGTGCTTACGAGGATCAGGATGCTTGACCAATTCCCATACATTGTTCAGCTCGAACTATTGAAGCTCTTCTTGCATAGCTTGAATCCATTCAGGTTCCATGAAGGCTTCAGCAACTTTCTTGGGTTCAGATATAGAGACAAATGCAAAGTGCCCACAGGAATTTGCCAGTTGCGTTGCTCTTGAACGAGTAAGTGGACCAGGTGCATTGATGCTATCAATTATCTTCTCAATCTATACTTCATTTGCAACACGAGGATGAGCTGGACGAAGATTTTGCTCTTGCTGATCATTGTCTTCATTTTGAGCATTGGCTTCAGGCTGAGCATTGTCTTCAGGTTGATTAGGTGCAGAAATGATAAGTTCTTCTTCTACCTGTGCCTCAGAAGGTATGATTTCTCCAGTACCCATAAGCTTGATTGATTCACTAGGAGGGACTTCATCTAGCACATTTGGCAGGTGCTCTCTTTGCGAGCCGTTAGTCTCATCGAACCGCACGTCTACAGTTTCGACCACTTTATAGTGAAAGAGGTTGAATACTCTGTAGGAGTGCAAATCCTTTCCGTAGCCAAACATAAAACCTTAATGTGCTTTCGGTGCAAATTCTGAAGTGTGATGTGGATCCTTGATCCAGCACCTAGCACCAAAGAACTCATGAGTGATACCCAGCGTATCAAGATAAGTGTCGAGGCCTGTGTTCCTGAACTCTGTGCCGTTGTCACTTCTGATATGCTTGATCTTGATGCCATAGTTTGTCATGGCATGATTTGCGAAGCGTCTGAAGACATCCTGCACTTCATTCTTGTAGAGAATTATATGCACCCATGTATATCTTGAATAATCATCAACAATGACGAAGCCATAGAGTCAAGCAGTGGTAGTAAGAGTAGAGTAGTGAGTAGGGCCAAATAAGTCCATGTGTAGCAGCTCAAAGGGTTGAGATGTCGTCATGATTGTCTTTGAGGGATGCTTGGCCCTGGTCATCTTTCCAGCTTCACAGGCACCACACAGATGATCTTTCTTGAACTTGACGCCCTCGATGCCTACGACGTGTTTCTTCTTCGCGAGAGTGTACAGGTTCCTCATGCCAGCATGCCCTAGCCTCCGATGCCAGAGCCAACACTCTGAAGCTTTTGCTAGAAGACATACAACCAACTGTGGTCCTGCTGAGAAATCTACCATATACAAATCGTCTTTCCGATACCCTTCAAAGACTAGAGACTTGTCAGATTCCATCAAAACAAGGCAACGATATTTCCCAAATATCACAATCATGTTTAAATCACAAAGCATCAAAACAGAAATTAAGTTGAAACCAAGGGATTCAACAAGCATCACTTTGTCCATGTGCTGATCCTTTGAGATTGCAACTCTACCTAGACCCAATACCTTGCTTTTACCAGTGTCAGCAAATGTGATGTGACTCTTGTCAGATGGACGTAAGGTTGAGTCCATGAGAAGACTTCGATCACCAGTCATGTGATTAGTGCATCCACTGTCCATAATCCATTCTGAAGCATGTGGTGTCATACCCTACAGTACAGTTAGGGGGATAGGCTTCACCAAGAGTATTGTGAAGCATAAACATTTGACGGACAAGAGGATTATCAAAGCTCAGATCAAGGTTAGGACTGATAGGATGAATGGCAAGTGATTCAGGAACAAAATACATAGTAAGACCATTTGGGCATTTTATCTTGCGCCCCACAAGATTTTTTTAGGTCCCTAGCGTAAGCATCGGACGCCTTTGATTACCGGCTGGAGACCTTTCCCTGCAAAAGAAAGTTAATTTTTCTTAACCACCCACATCTTCAGGGGTGGCTTAGAAGCAATGAGTCTAAGTGCAGCATCTGAGAACTTCGGCTTTGGAGCCCTAGCAAATAGCCTTGCAGGAGGAGAATAATACCCATATGAATAAGCAGAATAGTTCTTAGTCTTATGAACATAGAGGTTTGATGATACACGCTCATATTCATAAGTTTGAGTATGATTTCCCTGCAAAACATTGGCGTTAGGGTGACTCTGGTGAGTCCTCTGTCTGTATGAAGCCTTTGGACCATACGTAGCCTTTGGTCTGGGGTTTGTCTTCTTCCCTGGAGGTGTCATGATGACATTCACAAGAAGATTTTCAAGGTACCTTTTGGGCACCCAGATCTTCTCCAAGGGTGGTCCATTCCTGCAGTTAGTACCAATATACCTGGCAAACACTTCACCAGTCTGATTCTTAAACAGTTTATAGTTTGCATCAAAGGATTCATCAATGATAATCGGGTTAGCACAAGTGAAGCCAGATAAGGTGGATGGGTCCACTGAAGGTCCCTTTGCAGCAACCCATGTGGTTTTGGGGTACTGCTCAGGCTTCCAGTAAGAACCATCAACATTCATTTTCCTCTCGAATCCAACACCCTCTTTTCTAGGGTTTCGGTTCAGAATCTGCTTTTTGAGGACATCACATAGTGTCTGATGCCCTTTGAGACTTTTGTACATCCCAGTCTCAAGCAATGTCTTCAACCTAGCATTTTCATCAGCAATAGTAGTGGTATCCTTAGCAGAGGGGTTAATTACCACATCAGCAGTTGAAGATATTGTGACAGTAGCAGCAGTAGAACATTCAGCAACAGAAGTAGCGTATCACGCTCAAGGCATTTTAGACATGGTGGTTCAAATCCTTCCTGAGCGGGACTGATCTGTTGAGCACGAAGTGACTCGTTTTCTTTTTGAAGATCTTCATGAACTGCTCTCAATTTCTCAAGTCCTTGCTTCCTTTGAAGATAATCATAGGAAAGCTTTTCATGAGTTGTTGAGAGCGTTTCATGATGACTTTCAAGTTCCTCGTACTTAACATGAAGATTTTTTATGTCTTCAATTAAGGACTGAGATCGGGTCATTTCCGCGTCCAACAGGTCATCGCTTTTGTCTAACAGTTTTTGAATATGTTCCATAGCTTTCTATTGTTCAGTTGCAATTTTAGCAAGAGTTTTGTAGCTGGGTTTGGATTCACAATCAGAGTCATCTTCACTTGATGTTTGAAAGTAAGCATCGCGTGAGTTTACCTTGGCACCACGTGCCATGAAGCAGTAGGTGGGGGCAGAGTCGTCCTTGTCATTAGTATCAGCGTTGGTGATGGAGCCATTGTCTTCAGTGTTGAAGATGGACTTGGCAACGCAGGCTGTGGCTAGAGCCAGACTTGCAACGCCAGAGTCAGACTCCTCCTCAGACTCCACCTCTGCCTCCTCAGAAGCAGACTCCTCCTCTGAATCCATCTCCTTGCCAACAAAAGCACGAGCCTTGCTAGATGAGCTCTTCTTATGTGATGAAGACTTGGACGAGGACTTGGAGGATTTCTTCTTCTTCTTCTCATCAGAATCATATCCCTTGCTCTTTTTCTTCTTCTTGTTCTCATTGTCCCATTGAGGACACTCAGAGATGTAGTGACCAGGTTTCTTGCACTTGTGGCATGTTCTCTTCTTGTGGTCATGAGTGGAAGCTTCATCATTTCTTGAGCTGGATCTTGAAGACTTTCTGAAGCCTTTCTTCTTGGTGAATTTCTGAAACTTCTTCACAAGCATAGCAAGCTCCTTTCCAATGTCTTCACGATCCCCAGAACTGCAGTCAGATTCTTCTTCAGATGAGGAAGCAGCTTTTGCCTTCAAAGCACGAGTACGTCCATAGTTGGGACCATAGATATCCCTTTTCTCAGATAGTTGTAACTCATGTGCGTTGAGCCTCTCAAGTATGTCAGACGGATCGAGAGTCTTGAAGTCAGGGCGTTTTTGTATCATCAGGGGTAGTGTATCAAATGAGCTGTCAAGGGATCTCGGGAGTGTCTTGACGATTTCATGCTTGGTGATCTCAGTAGCGCCGAGTGCATGAAGCTCATTGGTGATATCAGTGAGGCGATCAAACGTGAGCTGGACATTCTCATTGTCATTTCTCTTGAAGCGGTTGAAGAGGTTGCGAAGGACACTGATCCTTTGATCTCTCTGGGTTGAGACGCCTTCGTTGACCTTGGAGAGCCAGTCCCAGACTAGCTTCGAAGTTTCCAGAGCACTCACACGGCCATACTGTCCTTTGGTCAGATGACCGCAGATGATGTTCTTCGCAGTAGAATCCAGTTGAATGAACTTCTTGACATCAACAGGGGTGACGCCTTCAACGCCCTTGGGAACGCCGTTCTTGACGACATACCAAAGGTCGACATCAATGGCTTCAAGATGCATGCGCATCTTATTCTTCCAGTAGGGGTAATCAGTGCCATCGAAGACGGGGCACGCAGCGGAGACTTTGATTATCCTTGCAGTCGACATAGCTAAAACTCCAGGTGGTTAAACCGAATCACACAGAACAAGGGAGTACCTTGCTCTGATACCAATTGAAAGTGCTAGTTATCGACTAGAGGGAGGTGATAGGCGATTTTTATGAAAGTCTTCAAAACATGAGAGTTTCGAAGAAAAACAATAGAAATGAACCTATTGATATGCAGCGGAAGGTAGACTACACCAGACAAGCCATAGTTAAGCAAATAATGAAGCTAAAGTACGAAGACTATTAGCAGCTAGGTAGTATGGATCAAGATGGAAGATAGTATGAAGCCAAACAACAATAGTCGTCACACAGTGAAATCAAACAGATCAGGCACGCATGCAAATGACTTCACGAAGACAAACTATAAATAAGTGAGGGAAGAGATAAAACCAGTTGCTTGATGAGGACAAGGATTTGTTAGACCAGTTCCAGTTGCTGTGACAACTGTACGTCTGGTTAGGGAGGCTGAGTTTCAACTCAGATGACCGCATCTTCACCTTATTCCCCTTGATCTAAGGACACCTAGTCCTCGCCCAATCACTCTGGTAAGTCTTCAAGGTAGACTTCCAAACCTTCACAGACTTCGTTCATCGGCAATCCACAATGACTCTTGGATGCTCAGAACGCGACGCCTAACCGGCTGGAGGATTCACAGTCCTCAAGTGTAACAAGCCTTCAGATCACGTGGATAGAATGACTTCAGTGATGCCTAACACTCTTTGGCTCTGGGTGTTTTGGGCTTTGTCCTCGCAAGGATTTCTCTCTCTCTCAAAGGCTTCGAGGTGGGTTGCTCTCAAACGACAAAATCCGTGCACTAACTCTGAGCAGCCGCCAATTTATGGTGTAGGGGGTGGGCTATTTATAGCCACTAGGCAACCCGACCTGATTTGTCCGAAATGACCCTGGGTCACTAAGGAACTGACACGTGTTCCAATGGTTAGATTTCAAACACACGCGGCAGCTTGACTTGGGCTACAAGTAAAGCTGACTCATCCAGCTCTGGATAAGATTTGCTCTCATTATCTTCGCTCGAAGACATATGATTTGGTTGAGCATCACTTCAGTCACTCTGACTTTGTTCACTTGGACCCCACTTAACAGTATGGTGGTTCCTATGACTCGACAAAGAAGAAAAGGAAACTACGAAACAGCTATGTCTTCGCACTCCATAGTCTTCATGTGAATGTCTTCTCGAGTCATAATCTTCTTTGTGATTGTCTTCACATACCACCATTGTCTTCAATGTCTTCACACATTTTTAGGGGTCATCTCCGGTAGGTAAACCGAATCAATGGGGGACTACTATCTGTGTTATCCTGCAATTCTCACAAACACATTAGTCCCTCAACTAGGTTTGTCGTCAATATTCCAAAACCAACTAGGGGTGGCACTAGATGCACTTACAGTTAGTATTGCTTATTCTGCTTTGAGCAATACAAATACACCAAATTGATGTTGCAATATCATGGATTCCTATTCCGCTGATGCTAAAATATGCGACCAAAATTGTGATGTTTTCGCTCTTTATGAAGTTGATCTTTGTTCACTTTGATTACTAGAATTATATCAGAATAAGACATCTGCAGTTAACTTGTTGGTATTTTTTCCATGAACTGAATCTGTTCAAACTAATACTACCCTGGTTCCCTTCCAAAAATCAATGTTCTCATTCATCATGTGTACAAAGTTTTGACAACATCACCACATTGAATAAGCCTTGCATCAATATTTTTCCTCTGATATGCAGGGTAAGTTTGCTCCGGATGTGGAAGATCAGTAGGAGAGAACATCGTCCCAAAGATAGCAACACTGTAGACGTCAAATATGATTATGCTGCAGTTTCAACTACGTCTGAACAACAGTAGATATGTGTTTTTCATATGTACTCGCGAAGTGTAAAAATAGTATCTCTCTGAATATCAGGAGCGTGCACAGTTGTGTGTTATTGCCTGCTAATTGACGTTGTTCCTGATCAAATCTTGTACACGAAGGAAAAATGTATATCGGCGGCCTCATCAACTCTTTCTGGTCCTGTTTTTGTGAACATCCAATCGTGTATAGCTCATACTGCACATGGAAAGACCAGAGCCTATGTAACTGGACGGGGATCTACGTGACTGCATCCGCTTCAGTTGTTACTGCTCTTCGGAGTCCATTATGCTGCGTGCTATGCAGTCGACAACTACCGTGTGCGCAGGATAATTTATTGGCTTGCTTGTCTAAGTTACGGATTGAGTTTAGGTTTCCTACTCTTTGAAAAATGAAAAAAAGGAGTTCAGGTTTTCAGCACAGCATGAGGAGGGGTTAATGCATCACTGATTTGGGATACAGGGGAACATAACTGCGATTTAGAGGTGGGAACTCTAGACCCAGATTTCCCCTGTTTTATCATGCAACTGTTGCCATGGATTGAGAACTCTAGATTTTGATTTCAGGTTCCCATGTTTTCTTTTCGATAGAGGTGTACGGCTGCTTCCAGCAGTAAAAATGGCATTTTTGCGAAACACAATAAGCATGATCCGCAATGCCATAGTAATGCAAATGATCATGGCAATCTGATGACCTGATGATTTCTTTTGTAGCAGGGGAATACGACTATATATATGCAAGCTGCAGTATTCCCACCACCACACAATGCATACATGGTGTTGGCTGGATGAAACTGTCAATAGTACACGGTTTTGTTTCCGAGATATTAGAGTAAACCAATAGAAAAAGCATGTTTTGCCACCCAATTTGTGAGCCAATAGACGGACCTGATCTACTCCTGTTGAACCAGCATGGGAGGAGAGCCCATAGAGGGAGCTCCCATTGAACCAACATGGGCGGAGTGCTAGGACTGGAACAATTGGAAGGAATTGATCGAAAAACCGACGAGGGACTTGTCAGATTTTTGGTGTAAAATGCAGGATACTTGAGAAGATAATCGCCTCTACTTCTAATTAATCCAAGTAATTTTTGGCGAGTTCTTTCTTACTCTTTATTCACGATGGTTATGACATATAGCCGGATCGGTTCAGCGATTATACCGAGAGTAAAACATGAGGTAAATGGCCTAAGCAAAGCCCCCTGGTTGAACTAAATTACAGCAAACAGTAACTATAGCAATAAGCCAAGTAACAACAGCCATTGGATTCTGATGGATAACTAAGGGATATATGTTAGGATTTTTCTCCTGCTAGGACCTGACAAAGAGTCCATCAGAAAGAAGTATACTAAGAGTCCATTAGGAATTTGTAAGATAAGAAAGACTCCAATTGTATATAAGGAAGTCTAATCGTATTAGGAGAATGGGAAAGGCAAAGGCCTCAAGGGCCTAAGCATCCATTATATAAGGTTGGCATGTGGCCATGCATTTTGTTTTCCCAAGTTGTTCTCTCATCCAAACATATGTCTATGTCTCAAAAATAAAATCAAAACCTATGTCTGCACAATCGCTTGCGGCCATGCATTTTGTTGGATCAAGGTTCACAATAGTTATTATTAGAGCCAATCACCATGGCTTTCGCTGCTGCTGACAAGATGTCATGGAGGATACTCCACGCCACGACTCATCTTTGATCCTCATGGAGAACCTTGAAATTTTCCCAGGAAGATTAATGGTCGTGGCCTTCATCAGATTTTGTTTAGATGAGCTTTTGGCAGTTTGCAGGGCCAGAACATGTACCATGGTTGTTATCAGCTTTCACACGTTACTCCTTGTATTGTCCAGTTTATTAGGTGCAACCGTGCAAGTGCAGTCCACGATGATCAGTAGTGGAAAAGGCACCCGAGCAGCAAGCAGTAGCAAAAAGCATGAGAAGAAGCAGAGGTAGCCAAGCTCGACGGCAGCAACAACCGACGCAGATAGAGGATCGATGACAAAGCAAACAGGTGCAACAACCAGCGGTGGTGCCATAACCAAGCACAACAACAGCAGAGGCACAACTAGGAGCAACACCGACGATGCGCATGCATGGTCGCTTCTCAGGTCTGGTGTTGTATGTGCCTCGTTGCAAATCAGTGAGATCTATCAGCAAGAATGTATGCCACCGCCAGAAATAAACAAACAATAATGTACGCTGTATGATCTTTTCGTATTGTTTAATATGACTAAAAACGGCGGGGTTCAGCTATCTCAACGGTAACGAGCTAAGAAAGTTTGCCTCCTACAGCTAACACCACAATAGCTATCAGAGTTCTGGAGCAAAACACAACTGAACAAATTCACAGAGAAATAGCTGCACTAGAGGAATTAATGCGTCATCGATTTGAGATACAGGTACATGACCAATATTTAATGTAGAAGCTGTGGACCACTTCCCCTATTTTGTCATGCAACTACTGCCATGGATTGGGAGCCCTGTATTCAGATTTCAGAGTTCCATGTTTCCTTTTTGACAGAGGTGAAGCGGCGATTCTAGCGAGTACAAACTGCAATTCCACGGAACACCATAAGCATGACGATCCACCATGCCATAGTAATGCAAATAATCATGGCAATATGATGACCCGTGGAGCTCTTTGCTAGCAGGGGAATCAAAATTATATATATGCAAGCAGAAGTCCTTTGTTGGCTGGGTAAAACTGTTGATAGTCCATACCCTTTTTTTACTGAGATATTAGAGTAAACCAATAGAACGAGCAAATTTTGCTTCACAGAATTTGCAAAACGATGCCGGTGATGGTCAAAGGTGTAGTCTAAAGAATGCAAAAGCCAGCCGTTGAGTGACAGTGATGTGCGCTTCCTCTGTTCAATCACAATTGTTTGTCTTTCAGCAACCCATGGCAGACAGATGTTGATGTGCAATTGCAATAGCAAAATATCATGGATAATATTACCATTCGCTGATGCCGAAATATATTTATTCAATTTTTTATCAAAACTGTGTGTATATTTATTAATGAAATGCGCAGTCACTACAATCTTGTCTCACGTGATCCAACACACAGGTTGGGATTGAGTGAAACATTACCGACCACACACATCATTCAAACTAAATCTAGTGATGCCTTCGGTGACGTCGACTGGTGTAGTAGCGAATAGGCCCTAGCACGATCACCAGACCTCGCCAATGTCACCCCTGAGAACAGCCCGAGGCTGCGGTACCCTTTCCTATATTCATGATCGCATCCACATTTAGCTTTTACCATTCCATCTCGTAGGCTTCTTCCATTTAATTCTTTACCGGGCTTTATTTAAACTGCTTCAGATTTCCTGGTTCATCCATAAGAAAGGTAAGTTTGCTGTCATATATTCATTGCATTTACCCAGTATTACCAGGGCCCAATCCAGACCAGAGCAAACTAAATCGGATTCAGCCGGCAGCTCCTAGACCTTCCACATCTCATGACGAAGTGCTTTTACTTCCATACATCTCATCTCTACATGGAAGCCATCCTCCTGTTCCAAACCACAAATAGTACAGGTTGGCAAGGCCACCAAGTTCCTTCTCCAGCGATTATGCTGCACACCTAGCGCTTCAGAGGCGAGTTTTTGGCCAAACACTCGAATCTTGGGTGGGACTTGAGCTCTCAAAATAACGTGCCAGATTTGAAATATAAGGTTGATGATAACATATGCGACCATAATTTTGATGTTTCCTCTCTATGCGAGGTAGTTTTTTTTTTACTTCGATTGCTAGAATGATATTAGAATAAGACATCTGCATTTTAACTTGGTATTTTTTTCATGAACGGAACATTACACACCCAGTTCTTAGCAAACTTTTCATGGTGCGCTTCTATCTATTCAAACTAATACTACCCTGGTTCCCTTCCAAGAATCCATGTTCGCATTCAACCTGTGTACGTAGTGTCGACAACAACTTGACCAGATTGAATAGGCCTGGGATATGTAATATATGAAGCCTTGCATCTCTGTACTCGTGAGACTTGTTACATCTGTATAGTCCCTTTTCGGTATATCCCTATTGTATAAGGGGGTTTTCTGCACTTTGAGACACATGTATATGCAATGGCCTTTGGCCCTCAGTAAAGCTTAGTTGCTCATTCCTAACATGGTATCAGATGCTTAGGTTCCTCTCCCGCTCCCGCACGCTCGCAGCTCCATGCCTCGCTCCCCCGTCGCCGGCCTCCCTCTCCCTCGTCTCCGGCCACTCCCGCTCGACTCCGGGCGCTCCCCCCTGCCGCCTGTACGCCGCGGCCGCTCCTGCCCCGGCTGGCGCATCTCCGCCGGTGCACCTGCTGCGCCCCTCCCCGCTCGAGCGGCCTCCTATCGCGCTGCTCCCCGCTCGAGAGGCTTCCTCCCGCGCCGCTCCCCGCTTGCGCGGGTTCCTCCCCGCTCGCGCGGGCTCTGCCACGCCACTGCTCTTCTGGATCTGGCGCTCCTCCGCCAGATCCCGCTGAGGTCGGGGTTCTCCAGCGTCGGGCCGGACCCCCTCTTCTCGCGCCGGGCCGCGTCCTTCTCTGGCCAGCCGCCGCTTCGCGCTAGCTGTGGTCGATCCAGCCCCGCATCGAGCGCTGCTCGCCTCGTGTGTCGGCGCGCGACGGAGCGCCTCAGCTCGGTTCGGCCGACCCGTTGACTCCAGGAGACGAGCGCTCTGCTCGATCTGCCTCTAGTTCGGCCCTCTCGCTCCGGACCCAGTTCGGGCTTCTCGCTCCGGACTCAGTCCGGCCCTCTCGCTCCGGACCCAGTTCGGGCTTCTCGATCCGCACTCAGTTCGGATCCAAAAAAAAGAGGGAGATTTCCTCATGTCCTCTTTGGGCTATGCCGCCGTCCCTCGGTGCTCGGTGATCTTTGATGGCACCAACTATGCCGAGTTTGCGGGATTTATGCGTATTCATATGCGCGGTCTTCTTCTCTGGGGCGTTCTCTCTGACGAGGTCTCCTGTCCACCATGCCCTGTTGCTCCTGTGGCTCCTACCCCGCCGGTGCCGCCGGTCCTAGCTGCTGATGCTTCTCATGCTGATCGAGATGCAGCCAAGGTGCTTGATGATGCTGTGGTTGATGCTTATGATCAACAGGTATCTGCCTATTCAGATGCTCTTTCTGTCTACCGGGATGATCTGTCTGCTTACACTCAGTGGTGCAATGATGATGCTCGAGCTGCTGCTGTTCTCACTGCAAGTGTTCTCCCTCAGTTTGCTTCCGAGTTCATGGGCCTCGGCACTGTTGCATGATGTGGTCCTATCTTTGTCAGCGCTATCAGCCCTCTCGCGATGCTCTATACCTCTCTGTGGTGCGTCAGGAGCATGCTCTTCAGCAGGGCGACTCGTCTGTTGATGAGTTCTATTCACAGTGTTCTGCCATCTGGCGTCAGCTTGACTCACTGCGGACAGTTGTTTGTGGCACTTGCCGTTGCTGTCAGACCACTTGGTCCGACTTGGAGTTTCAGCGGGTTCATGCGTTCTTATCTCGTCTCCGCTCTGAGTTTGAGCCCAGGAGGGCTCACTTGCTTGCTCGTGGTCGTGTTCCTCTCTCGGAGGTGCTTGCCGAGCTTCGTGCTGAGGAGACTCGCCTTCGCTCTGCTGGGTTGCTGGTGGTTCCCTCTGTGTTGGCTGCTCGGGCTCCTGTGTCGTCTGCTCGGCTCACCGCTCCACCGCTCCTACCCACACCTTCAGGGAGGTGGGTCGCCCTCCTTATGCTGAGAGGGGCCGGTCACGCCGTGATACCTTCTGTGGCTACTGCTCTCGGCCAGGTCATCCAGAGTCTGATTGTCCTGAGAAGAAGCGAGATCAGAGGCGCTCTTCTTCCAGTGGGACTCCTGGATCTTCCTCGACTCCGTCACTCACTGACCAGGACATTGTGAGGCTCAAACGCCTCTTGGCTTCCTCAGGCTCTTCGTCGACTGGTTCAGCTGCTGCTGTGACTGCATCCACTTCTCCACCACCGCAGGCATCTACACAGTCAGGTACATCTTCGTGGGTTTTGGATTCTGGAGCCTCCTTCCATATGTCTTCTGATTCTTCTGTGTTGTCTTCTCTCCGACCTCTTGATTCGCCTGTTAATGTTCTTACCGCCGATGGCACACCTCTTCCTGTTGCTAGTCGTGGTCTTCTTTCCACTCCATCTTTTTCTGTTCCTAGTGTTTCACATGTTCCTCGCCTTACCATGAATCTGTTTTCCGCTGCCCAACTTACTGATTCTGGTTGTCGTGTCATTCTTGATACCGACTCTTGCTCCATTCAGGATCGTCGCACCAAGGCTTTGGTTGGTGCTGGCCCCCGGCGCCGTGAGTCAGAGGGCCTTTGGGAGGTTGACTGGCTTCGTGTTCCTTCCGCTGCCACCACTCCTGCCAGTTCCCATGCTCTTGCTGCCTCTTCGTCTGCGTCCTTCCAACAGTGGCATCATCGCCTTGGTCACCTCTGTGGCTCTCGCTTGTCTTCTTTAGTTCATCAGGGCCTCTTAGGGTCCGTATCTGGAGATGTTTCTTTGCATTGTAATGGTTGCAGACTTGGCAAACAGACCCAGTTGCCTTACCCTACCAGTGAGTCGGTATCTCAGCGTCCTTTTGACTTAGTTCATTCTGATGTTTGGGGTCCTGCTCCCTTTGATTCGAAAGGTGGTCATCGCTACTATATCTTGTTTATTCATGATTTCTCTCGCTACACTTGGCTCTACTTCATGAAATCTCGTAGCGAGGTTCTCTCTATATACAAACGTTTTGCCGCCATGGTTCACACCCAGTTTTCCATGCCCATTCGTACTTTTCGTGCTGACTCCGCTGGTGAGTTTATCTCTCAGCTGTTGCGTGGTTTTCTTGCAGAACAGGGAACTCTTGCCCAGTTCTCGTGTCCTGGTGCTCATGCTCAGAATGGCGTTGCGGAACGTAAGCATCGTCATCTACTTGAGACGGCTCGTGCGCTGATGATTGCGGCTTCCCTTCCGCCTCACTTTTGGGCTGAGGCTGTTTCTGCATCCACCTATCTCATCAACATTCAGCCATCGACTGCTTTGCAAGGTGGTATTCCTATGGAGTGTCTCACTGGACGTTCTCCTGACTACTCAGCCCTTCGTATGTTTGGATATGTGTGCTATGTCCTTCTTGCTCCACGAGACCGCACCAAACTGACTGCTCAGTCGGTTGAGTGTGTCTTCCTTGGCTATAGCGATGAGCACAAGGGCTATTGCAGTTGGGATCCCGTTGGTCGTCGTTTGCGCATCTCGCGTGATGTGACTTTTGATGAGTCTCGCTCTTACTACCCCCATCCTTCTTCCTCGAGCTTCTCTGTGGACGATATTTCCTTTCTTCTTCTCCCCGATACACCCCGCTATGTGCCTCATGTTTCACTTCCTCCTCCTGCACCTCTCATTCCTTCTTCTTCACCACCGACACCATCTTCCCCATCCTCCTCCTCCACATCTCCACCATCCTCTCCCGTCCGTCACCCTCTCTCACTGTTTCCTCTCCACTATACCCGTCGCCCTCGTTCTGAGGATGCTTCTCCTGACGCGCCTTCCACCTCTGGTGCTCCTCCTTTCACGCCTCCCCCAATTCATAACCTCCGTGCTTGGCCTCGCCCCCCGCCTGATCGCTACTCTCCTGATCGGTACGGTCTTTCTGTTCTTGCTGAGCCCACTTCCTATCGGACTGCCATGACTCAGCCTGAATGGCAACTTGCGTTGGCCGAAGAGCTTGCTGCCCTTGAGCGCTCAGGCACATGGGATTTGGTTCCTCTCCCTTCTGGTGTTCGTCCCATCACCTGCAAGTGGGTCTACAAGATTAAGACTCGCTCTGATGGTTCTCTTGAGTGCTACAAAGCTCGTCTTGTGGCCCGTGGTTTTCAACAGGAGCAGGGACGCGATTATGATGAGAATTTCGCTCCTGTGGCCCACATGACCACTGTCCGCACTCTCCTTGCTGTGGCTTCTGTTCATCATTGGTCTATCTCTCAACTTGATGTCCAGAACGCTTTTCTCAATGGCGAGTTGCGTGAGGAGGTTTATATGCAGCCACCACCGGGGTACTATGCCCCTGATGGTATGGTCTGTAGACTTCGGCGCTCCCTCTATGGTCTTAAACAGGCCCCTCGCGCCTGGTTCGAGCGCTTCGCCTCTATGGTGACTGCCGCTGGTTTCTTGCCCAGTGATCATGATCCCGCGTTGTTTGTTCACACGTCTCCTCGTGGTCGGACTCTTCTCCTTCTCTATGTTGATGACATGATCATCACTGGTGACGACTCTGAGTACATTGCCTTTGTTAAGGCTCGCCTTCGCGACCAGTTTCTCATGACTGATCTTGGTCCACTTCGCTATTTTCTTGGGATTGAGATCTCCTCGACCTCTGATGGCTTCTACATCTCCCAAGAAAAATATATTCAGGATCTTCTTGCTCGCGCTGCTCTCGGTGATGAGCGCACTGTTGTGACTCCTATGGAGCTCAATGTTCAGCTTCGTGCCTCTGATGGTGACCCTCTTCCTAATCCCACTCGCTATCGTCACCTCGTTGGCAGTCTTGTCTATCTTGCTGTTACGCGTCCTGAAATCTCCTATCCTGTCCACATCCTGAGTCAGTTTGTTTCAACCCCCACCTCTGTCCACTATAGTCACCTCCTCCGTGTTCTACGATATCTTTGTGGCACGATCTCTCAGCGCCTTTTCTTTCCCCGCTCCAGTTCTCTTGAGCTCCAGGTCTACTCTGATGCTACCTGGGCTAGTGATTCCTCTGATCGACGCTCGCTGTCTGCTTACTGTGTCTTTCTTGGTGGCTCTCTTATTGCCTGGAAGACAAAGAAACAGACTGCAGTTTCTCGCTCGAGTACAGAGGCTGAGTTGCAGGCGATGGCTATGTTGACGGCTGAGGTGATCCGGTTACGGTGGTTACTTGAGGATTTTGGTGTGTCTGCTACTACCTCGACTCCCTTATTGTCAGACAGTACTGGTGCTATCAGTATTGCACGTGACCCGGTGAAGCATGAGCTCACCAAGCACATCGGTGTGGATGCTCACTTTGTGCGTGCTGCTGTGCAAGATCAGACTCTCGCTCTTCACTATGTGCCTTCTGAGTTACAGTTGGCTGACTTCTTCACGAAGGCACAGACTCGCGCGCAGCATACCTTTTTCCTCTCCAAACTCAGTGTTCTTGATCCACCATGAGTTTGAGGGGGGGTGTTAGATGTGTATAGTCCCTTTTCGATATATCCCCATTGTATAAGGGGTTTTCTGCACTTTGACACACATGTATATGCAATTGTCTTTGGCCCTCAGTAAAGCTTAGTTGCTCATTCCTAACAAGACTAATATTTTGTTCTCTGTCATGCAGGGTAAGTTTGCTCCAGATGTGGAAGATCAGTTGGAGAGAACGTCATTCCAAAGAAAGCAACACCGTAGACGTCAAATATGATTAAGCTGCAATTTCGACTAGTACATATGAACGGCAGTAGATACATATGTGTTTCTCATGCGTGCATACTTTCAAATCTAGAAATGGCAACAATCTGAATATCAGGAGCCCCAGCGTAGATGGTTGTGTGTTATTGGTTGACGATCCTGATCAGATCTTGTAGTAAATATATTCCAGGGGCCTCATCAACTCTTTCTTGGTCTAGCTTTTGCAAATGTCGAATAGCCTAGAACTTGTGCTGCACCTGGTAGGAAAGATCAGAGCCTGTGATAGGAGAGGGGGATCTACTGAAACATTGTTCGCGCTTCCCGTGGGGCTTCTGAGTCCATTAAGCTGCAGGCCATGATATACCTTTTCTAGACTTCCAGCCCCGTTCGGAGGCAAATCATTGGTGAGGCCATGGAGCAGCGCCGGTCATGCAGGACGGAAGGTATATCTGTGGAAATTCCCCTTCAGTGCTCTGTTTTTCCAATTGCATCCATCTACATTTATAGTATAAACAGATTCGCTTACTGGCCATTTTTGTTAGGAAAAACAACAGTTGAAAATCACGGCCTAAACAAGTTCATTGTTTACTCATTGCTAGCAAACCATAGCCAACCTCTCCACGTAGAAAAAGATGGAACTTACAAACAGCGTTTAAAAGGAACAGCAAAATGCATACAGAATTAGGTAGCCATTCAACAGGTCCAGGTTTCTTACTTAAAAAAATGTTCAGTTTTCAATAGGCGGAAATCAGAAAAAGCATTGTACGTGCTTCATTCATAAACATAATCAACTTCAGATATAGGCTTCATAACGTAGCCATCCAACAGAATTAGTGGGGTCTCAAGGGCAGCTTTTTAAGCCCAGGTTCGTTTTGTATTGAGGGCAGTCTTCTGAATCGCATAGTGTTTATGTTGTATCCCTTCACTATCGATGGACCGCCGGTTTCCGCTATCTAGATGATAAGAGAAGGTAAGAATGGGAGCACTCGTGGAAAAAAAAAGGAAGAAACATAGAAGCGGAATTAACGCATCATCGACTTGAGATACAAGGTGCAATTTAAATATGATATGAGAGGTCTGGACCAGACATCCCCTGTTTTATCATGCAACTATTGCAATAGATTGGGAACTCTTGATTCAGATTTCTGAGTGTGAAGATGCGATAAACGTCTTACCTCTGTACGAGGGGACGTGGTTCATGTTTATAGGCAGGGGCGCAAATCCTTGTAGCGCATACAGGAGATAGAGTACATCTTGAAGAAGAAGAAAGAGAGAGATAGAGTTAGCCACGGTTAAGCTAGTTACCTAGGCCAACAAACTACCAGAATATCTCCAAGAGATCTACCACGTTATAATGTTGCACTATGCGCTGAACCTGAACCTTATATGTTTAACACCCTCCCATAATCACAACTTTGTTAAGTTGAGATTACGTTTGAATAATTCAAAATTCCTTGTAGGCAATGCCTTGGTGAAGCCATCTGCAACTTGATCTCTGGAATGTACAAACCGGATCTCAAGCTTCCTGCTAGCAACCCTTTCTCGAACAAAGTGGAAGTCAATCTCAATATGTTTTGTTCTTGCATGAAACATAGGATTTGCAGACAAATAAGTGGTAACCAGAGCCTCCTTCTTCCACAACATCTAGCATCCATCAAACCCTAGCTCCAACCATGTCGTCTTCCGCTGTCGCTCCTGTACCCACCATCCATGGTCAGGTAACAGAGAAGCTCACCAGGACGAACTATGTCCTCTGGCGTGCTCAGATCATGCCCCAGCTCATCGGCGCTGGCCTGTTTGGCTACGTTGACGGATCCATCAAGGAACCAGAGAAGTTCCTCGTCACCAAGGATAAAGATGGCAAGGAGGAAGCCGTCCCGAACCCTCTACACCAAGTCTGGGTAAGGGAAGATCAGCAGGTACTTGGTCATCTATTGATCAATCTCTCTCGAGAAGTTCTTATCCAGGTGACTTCGATCCGCAAGGCGCATGAGCTCTGGACTGCTGTGGCGAGCATGTTCTCGTCCCAGTCCCGATCTCGCATCAACAACATCAGGATCGCCCTCTCCAATGCGCAGAAGGGCACGCAAACGGTGGGCGCCTACTTCGCTCACATCCGCTCCCTCGCCGACGAACTGGCGGCCGCTGGCAAGCCGCTGGATGACGATGAAGTCATCTCCTACATCCTGGCAGGGCTGGACATGGAGTACCAGCCGCTGGTGTCGGCACTCGACACCCGAAAACAACCGATCACGATCGATGATCTGTTCGCTCAAGTAAGCAACCTCGACCAGCGCATTGCTATGTTCCATGGTGCTGGCAACAACGCCGGGTTCAAGAGCTCCGCCAACGCCGCCGTTCGTGGTGGTCGTGGTGGCTCACGCGGCTACCGTGGCCCTCCGCGCAACAAGGGAAAGAACAGCGGCGGCGGCAGCGGCAACTCCAACAACAGCGCCTCTCGTGGGCGGCCCTCCTACACCAACAACAAGGGCCGTCACAACAACTCCAGGAGCCGCCCCGACGCTGTCAAGTGTCAAATCTGCGGCAAGATCGGTCACTCAGCAAGGGATTGCTGGTACCGGTTTGAGGAGGATGAAGGAGAATCTTCGCAAGATGAGAAGGTCGCTGGTGCTGCAGAAGCCTCATACGGGGTTGATACAAACTGGTATGTTGATAGTGGCGCTACAAATCACATCACCGGTGAACTTGAAAAGGTGACTATGCGGGAGAAGTACCGCGGCCAAGACCAGATACATACAGCAAGCGGATCAGGTATGAGGATTAAACATGTTGGTCATTCAGTTTTTCAAACCCCTCACCGAAAGATTCATCTAAGAAAAAACCTTCATGTCCCTAGTGCATCTAAAAATCTACTCTCCGTTCATCGTATTGCCATTGACAATCATGTCTTTCTCGAGTTTCACCCTTTTTTCTTTTTGATCAAGGATCAGGCAACGAGGAAGGTGCTCTACCGAGGTAGATGTGTTCGCGGGCTTTACCCATTGATTCCGGAGTTTAGAAGAATAAATAAGCAAGCTTATGGTGTCACCAAAATCTCCTCGACAAGGTGGCATGATAGACTAGGGCATGCATCTTTTTCTTTAGTTGAACGATTACATAGGAAGAATAAGCTCCCATATGTTGGAGAGCATAATGTTGAAACAATTTGTGATTCTTGTCAAAAGGCTAAAAGCCATCAATTACCTTATCCAATTTCTACGAGTATTTCTACCAAACCGTTGCAACTTATTTTTTCTGATGTTTGGGGTCCTGCTCCAAGTTCTGTTGGTAGGCATACTTACTATGTTAGCTTCATTGATGACTATAGCAAGTATTCTTGGATCTATTTACTCAAAAAAAGATCCGAGGTCTTTCAAGTGTTTCACAACTTCCAAGCTCTCGTTGAACGAAAGTTTAATAGCAAAATCATTGCCGTTCAATCCGATTGGGGAGGGGAATATGAAAAATTAAACTCGTTCTTCCAAACTCTTGGCATCTCTCACCAAGTTTCTTGTCCTCATGCTCATCAGCAGAATGGATCTGCCGAAAGAAAACATAGGCACATTGTTGAGGTTGGTCTAGCTCTCTTGGCTGGCGCATCCATGCCCCTCAAATTTTGGGATGAGGCTTTTCTTACCGCTGTTCATATCATCAACATGCTTCCTAGTCATGTCATCAATCATGAAACACCGGTAGAAAGGCTTCTTCGCATCAAACCCGATTATACATCACTTCGTGTTTTTGGGTGCGCATGTTGGCCAAACCTTCGACCCTACAACAATCGCAAACTTATGTTTCGCTCGAAACAGTGTGTCTTCTTGGGCTATAGCCCTCAACATAAAGGAGTTAAGTGCCTTGATGTCTCCACTGGACGAGTCTATATCTCTAGAGATGTCGTGTTTGACGAGACAAAATTTCCCTTTGCTGATCTACATCCAAACGCCGGTGCTCTTCTTCGCCAAGAAATTCTCCTTTTGCCATCCCATCTAGTAGGTGCCTCTGGGGAAGATAACTGTAATGATCACATGTCAACTAATCCTCATAACAGTTTGCTTGAGCTATGTGATGATGCAGGACAAAACAGTGAAGCCAATGGTGCTCACGGTGATGAAAACGGTGAAGAAACGGCTCCAAACGAGCCATATTTCATGTGCAGGCCCTCGGGGGACATATCTCCCTCGGGATCCGGGCCGCACCAGTCCTGCAGGTGATCTCCTTCGGGATTGACGCCTCTGCACCTGCGCCTGACAACGACACGTCCGACAGCGCTCGGGTCGCCCGCCCTGACTCGGCAGCGTGCCACGCCTTCGACCAATCCGCGGGCGCTGATGGCCCGCGCCAATCTCCGGGCCCCACGCGGCAGCTGACGAGCCGCTTCCCCGATCCGCCCACGTGCTACGCGCGGCGCCCGCGTCGGCCGTCCGGCTCGGGGCCCCATGTGGTGGACCACCCGACAGGCGCTGGATCTCGCATGGATCCTGATGACGCTCCTGGTGGGAGCGAATCTCCTGCTGCGGGTGGATCCTCTGTGGCGGATGGCGCCCCTTCATCACCCGCTGAAGCCGCAGAAAATCCTGCCTCTTCGTCAGATCTCAGAATATCTGCCTCGGGATCACTGGGGGATACTGATGTGGATTTTTCTGCTGCAGACCCCGGATCTTCTGTGCAGCAAACTGCTGCTGCTTCACCATCCATGCCTCGCACACGTCTACAAAAAGGGGTATTGCAACCTGTCAATTATAAAAAGGTACTTAAGTTTGGCTTAGCTTGCTCTACAGGTGAACCACAAACGCTTGATGAGGCATTAGGTGACACAAAGTGGAAGCAAGCTATGGAAGAAGAGTACAGAGCACTCTAGAAAAACAAGACATGGCATCTAGTTCCTTCACGGCAAGGTCAAAATCTCATTGATTGCAAGTGGGTATTCAGAATAAAAAGGAAGTCTGATGGAACTATTGATCGATATAAGGCTAGACTTGTTGCCAAAGGATTTAAGCAATGGTATGGCATAGACTATGAGGACACCTTTAGTCCCGTTGTTAAAGCTGCCACCATTCGTCTTGTTTTGTCTATTGCTGTTTCCAGGGGATGGAGTCTTAGACAGCTAGATGTTCAGAACGCGTTCCTTCATGGTGTTCTGGAAGAGGAAGTGTATATGAAGCAACCTCCTGGGTTTGAGAACAAAAACACACCTTTCCATGTCTGCAAGTTGGATAAAGCTTTGTATGGCCTTAAACAAGCTCCTAGGGCATGGTACTCCCGTCTCAGTCAAAAATTACAAGCACTTGGTTTTGTTCCTTCCAAGTCTGACACGTCACTGTTCATTTACAATAAGTGCAACACATCTATCTTTGTGCTCATTTATGTTGACGATATTATTGTTACAAGCTCATCAAATGAAGCAGTGACAGGACTGTTGAAAGATCTTAGTGCTGAATTTGCACTGAAGGATCTAGGAGACTTGCATTTTTTCCTAGGTATTGAGGTAAGGAAACAAGGAAGTGAACTTCACCTATCTCAGGAAAATATGCTACTGATCTTGTAAGAAGAGCTGGGCTACAGGGATGCAAGCCATCACCAACACCAATGTCAAGTTCTGAAAAAATTTCTCTTACAGAGGGAGAACTCCTGAATCAGGAAGATAGTACCAAGTACAGAAGCTTAGTTGGTGCACTCCAGTACTTGACTCTTACAAGACCAGATATTTCTTTTGCTGTGAACAAAGTTTGTCAGTTTCTTCATGCTCCCACTACAGTTCATTGGACTGCTGCAAAACGGATAGTAAGATATGTCAAAGACACTGTTAATGTTGGTCTTACTTTCTCCAAGTCTACTTCAACTCTTGTCAGTGCATGCTCTGATACCATGTGAAGATGCGATAAACGTCTTACCTCTATATGAGGGGACGTGGTTCATGTTTATAGGCAGGGGCGCAGATCCCTGTAGCGCATACAGGAGATAGAGTACATCTTGGAGAAGAAGAAAGAGAGAGATAGAGTTAGCCACGGTTAAGCTAGTTACCTAGGCCAACAAACTACCAGAATATCTCCAAGAGATCTACCACGTTACAATGTTGCACTATGCGCTGAACCTGAACCTTATATGTTTAACACTGAGTTCCGTGGTTTCTTTTGAACTACATAGGTGAAGGTGCAGTTCCACTAGTAAAAACGGCATTTCTGCAAAACACAATAAGCATGATGAATTGATGATCTACCATGCCATGCTAATGCAAATGTCCGTGGCAATATGAGGACACGAGAAGCTCTTTGGTAGCAGCTGAATCAACACTATTTTTGCAAGCGGTAGTTTTTCGCCACCCACAATGCATCCTGTCCTTTCTGGGGTCTAACAATTCATACCAATCCAAGTAGACCAATCCAAGATATTAGAGTAAACCAATCCAAGTAGCACATTTTGCTTCACCGAGTTTGAGAACCAATACAGAGATGTTACTAGGTCTAGTATAAAGAATACCAAAACCAGCCCTTGGGTGTTGTGTGCTTCTCAGCTCAATCGCAATTGTTTGTCCTTCAGCAACCGGTGGCAGCCACAAGTCGAAGTGCTCCATTATTTTGTTTTTCTACGGGCGACAGGTGCTTCTGGACCACCGTCCTCTTTGTCCGTGCAAACAAGATGCATATACAATACGGCACCCCTTCAGTTTGCACCCATTGCAGTACCCAAATTTAGGAAATCTTGAAGTTATAACTTGGGCATGCACGATATCATTGAGAAATATAGCCAAGCATTGAGATTTTGATGACATGGGAGGTCTGGACCCAGATTTCCTATGTTTTCTCATGCAACCATTGCTATTATGGACCGGGACTTCTTGATTCAGATTTTAGGGTTCCACGTTTTCTGCTTGACAGCAGCGAAGTGGCGATTCGAGCTGTAAAAATGGCATTTCTCAGAATACGATAAGCATGAGGATCTACCATGCCATTGTAATGCAAATGATCATGGCAATATGATGACCCGAGGAGTTCTTTGGCAGCAAGGGAACCGACACTATATATATGCACGCGAGAGTTGTTCCACGACCACACAATGCATACGAGGGAGGTCCTTTGTTGGATGCGTGAACAGTCCATATTCCACACTCATTTAATTGTGAGATATTAGAGCGAACCAATATGAAAGGCACATTTGGCCTTCACCGATTTTGTGAGGCGATAGAGTGCTTTGTCCTTAATAGTAACCCCAATCACTGGCTGCTGTCCCACATCGGCATGCAAGAATCCATGAACATCAATGTGAGTTCATGGGGAACTGAGGCTTCCGAGGGCAGCAGGCAATCGCGTTCCAAATTTCTGAGCCACGCGACTGCGGAAGTTTGCTCCTCCATGATCCGCCACTCTCCTGCCGGCCGTTGAGCTGTCCGCTCATCCGCTGCCATGTGTGGCCTGCCGAAGTTTGCTCTTCCATGATCCGCCACTCTCTTGCCAGCCGTTGAGCTGTACGCTCATCCGCTGCCATGTGCGCCCTGTCCTGCTTCCACCATTTATGGACATGACATATGACCGGAGTGTCGTATATGATCGTCGAGTCATTCGAGAATCCGACGGTGTATGGTGACATGTTGGAGGTCGGGAGATGGTGGATACATGAAGGACTGGTGCACTGGAGCTTTGCCGGCGAACCGGTGAAGACGATGAAGAGGGCTTTGGGAGTAGTTTCTGGCCAGAACGCTTCATGAAAAAAAAACTTACGATTTAGAAAAAAAAATTAGGCCATTTGTGGGCAGCGCTGCAAGGCAAAACCGTCATCTTACTCAGTGCATGCTTGAGTCTACTTTTTTAGAGTTGTGGTTTGATTAAACCACTTTAATCTGATGTTGTGGTATTGCTTGTTCTGATTTGATTTTTTGTTCACTTATGAGGTTGATTTTTTGTTCACTTCGGTTACTAGAATGATATCAGAATAGGACATCTGCAGTTAACTTGTTGGTATTTTTAACATGGACTGAACCTTGCACGGCTGGTTCTTAGAAAACATTTCATGGTACGCTTAATACTACTCTGGTTCACTTCTAGAAAGCAACATTTGCATTCGTCCTTTATATGTGGTATTGACAACTTCACCACATTGAATTCGCCTTGGATATGTAATGTATAAAGCCTTGATTCTCTGTGCCCTTGTGACTAATGTTTTTTCCTCTGTTATGCAGGGTAAGTTGTTCCTGGCCAGATGTGGAAGATTAGTTAGAGAGAACGTTGTTCCAAAGATAGAATACCATAGACGTCAAATATGTTTATGCCGCAGTTTCAACTACATCTGAACAACAGTAGATGTATGTGTTTTTCACACGTACTTGCAAAGTGTACAAGTAGCATCAATCGGAATATCAAGAGCCCTAATGAGCACCGTTGTGTGTTATTGGCTGCTAGTCAATGTTCATTGACAGTATGTGAACGGTCCTGATCAAATCTTGTACTACTCTACACAAAGGAAAACATTTTTCAGTGGCCTCATCAACACTTTCTTGGTCTAGTTTTTCCGAATGTCCAACAATGTAGAACTTGTCCCGCACCTTGAAGAACCAGAGCCTATCACAGAGGAGGACGGGGGGGAGCCTCTACTGAGACAATATCCGCTTCATTTCGTCTAACAAACATCACTGGCATTTCCCGACACCAAATCGCAAGGCCAGCGGTTATGCCCATGTTCGTTTGTGCTGAGAGCAGCAGTTGATGTGTCGTCTTTTGAATCAGACAACATTATATCTTGTTTTCCTTCACTGTCGACGAAGGCATGTATGGATATGGTTCCAGGTGCGGATACGGGCAACTTAGCTGCGATTCAGATATGGTTCCAGGTGCGGATACGGACCCCAGATTCCCCTGTTTTATCATACAGATGTGACACCCCCAATTTGACCGTACACTAATCATGCACGCAAATGTGTACGATCAAGATCAGGGACTCACGGGAAGATATCACAACACAACTCTAAAACATAAATAAGTCATACAAGCATCATAATACAAGCCAGGGGCCTTGAGGGCTCGAATACAAGTGCTCGATCACAGACGAGTCAGCGGAAGCAACAATATCTGAGTACACACATAAGTTAAACAAGTTTGCCTTAAGAAGGCTAGCACAAACTGGGATACAGATCGAATGAGGCGCAGGCCTCCTGCCTGGGATCCTCCTAACTACTCCTGGTCGTCGTCAGCGGCCTGCACGTAGTAGTAGGCACCTCCAGTGTCGTAGGAGTCGTCGTCGACGGTGACGTCTGGCTCCTGGGCTCCAGCATCTGGTTGCGACAACCAGGTAGAAAGGAAAGGGGGAAAAGAGGGAGAGAAGCAACCGTGAGTACTCATCCAAAGTACTCGCAAGTAAGGAGCTACACTACATATGCATGGGTATATGTGTAAAGGGGCATATCAGTGGACTGAACTGCAGAATGCCAGAATAAAAGGGGGATAGCTAGTCCTGTCGAAGACTACGCTTCTGGTCATCTCCATCTTGCAGCATGTAGAAGAGAGTAGATTGAAGTCCTCCAAGTAGCATCGCATAGCATAATCCTACCCGGCGATCCCCTCCTCGTCGCCGTGTTAGAGAGCGATCACCGGGTTGTATCTGGCACTTGGAAGGGTGTATTTTATTCAGTATCCGGTTCTAGTTGTCATAAGGTCAAGGTACAACTCCGGGTCGTCCTTTTACCGTGGGACACGGCTATTCGAATAGATAAACTTCCCTGCAGGGGTGCACCACATAACCCAACACGCTCGATCCCATTTGGCCGGACACACTTTTCTGGGTCATGCCCGGCCTCGGAAGATCAACACGTCGCAACCGCACCTAGGCTCAACCGAGAGGTCAACACGCCGGTCTAAATCCTATGCGCGCAGGGGTCTAGGCCCATCGCCCATTGCACACCTGCACGTTGCGAGGGCGGCCGGAAGCAGACCTAGCCTAGTGGCGTTCCAGTCCAATCCGGCGCGCGCCGCTCCGTCGCTGACGTCAAAAAGAGCTTCGGCTGATACCACGACGCCGGGATACCCATAACTACTCCCGCGTAGATGGCTAGTGCGTATAGACCAAATGGCCAGACTCAGATCAAATACCAAGATCTCGTTAAGCGTGTTAAGTAACCGCGAACGTCGACCAGGACCAGGCCCACCTCTCACCTAGGCGGTCTCAACCTGCCCTGTCGCTCCGCCACAAAGATCCACTTGCGGGTACTCCTACGAGCCGACCCGACTTTAGTCATCACATGTGTCATGTATATAGTATATAAGTATATACCCGTGATCACCGCCCGATAGTATAGCACAGCAGACGGACAAGGATGTAGGGCCACTGATGGAAACTAGCATCCTATACTAAGCATGTAGGATTGCAGGTAAAGGTAACAACAGTAGAAGCAAGGGCAGGCTATGCATCAGTATAGGATTAACGGAAAGTAGTAACATGCTACACTACTCTAATGCAAGCAGTATAGAGAAGAATAGGCGATATCTGGTGATCAAGGGGGGGGGGCTTGCCTGGTTGCTCTGGCAAGTAGGAGGGGTCGTCAACTCCATAGTCGAACTGGGCAGCAGCAGTGTCGGTCTCGTAGTCTACCGGAGAGAAGAGGGGGAAGAAACAATAAATACAATGCAAACATAAACATGACGATGCGTGACATGACAATGAGCAGTGCTAGGTGTGTCCTAACGCGACAGTAGGTGGTACCGGCGAAGGGGGGAACATCCGGGAAAGTATTCCCGCTGTTTTGCGTTTTCGGACAGATGAAACGGAGGTGAAATGTTACAGGTTTTCTATGCTACGGATGTGTGGCGGACGAACGGGCTGCGTATCCGGATTCGTCTCGTCGTTCTGAGCAACTTTCATGTACAAAGTATTTCCATCCGGGTTACGGATTAAAAGATATGATTTTCAAAAGAATTTATTAATTTCTGGATTTTTAATTAATTATTTAATTTAATTTGAAATTTGGATTTATGACATCAGCATGATGTCATGCTGACGTCAGCAGCCAACGTTCACCGTTGACGTGGTCAACCTGACAGGTGGGTCCCACCTGTCAGTGACTGTTAGTTAATTATCAGTAGTTAATTAGGTTAATTAGTTATTAGTTTAATTAATCTTAATTAATTAATATTAACATGATTAAATAAGTTAATTAATTATCTTAATTAATTAATTAATTATTTTTTTCATTTCATTTTTTTATTTCGTTCTGGGGCTGGGCCCCGTTTGTCATAGGTCAGGGGCGGACATGTCCGCCCGGGCCCTTTGGGCACCGGACTTGTCCGGGCTCGGCCATAGTGGGCGCGGGCGCACGGGCGAGCGGGCGCACGGGCGAGCGGGCGCGCGTGCGGCCGTGGGCGCGCACGAGCGCGCGGACGGGCTCGGTCGCCGCGCGGGCTAGCGCGGGCGCTGGACCTGGACGCGGCCAGCCGGGGCCACGGCAAGGGGGGAGGGTTCGCCGGCGTGGCAGCGGCGAGGCCACGGCAGGGCAGAAGGGGAGGAGCAGGGCGCGGGCGCCGGAGCGCCAGAGGTGGCCATGGGTGTGGGGCGTCGCCTGCGCGTGGGGGAAGGAGGCCGCAGGGACAGGACAGGGGGCGGCCGGGGTGAGGCCACGACGGGCGTGGTGCGGGCGCGGGCACGGCGCGGTAAGCGCGCATCGGACGCGGCCGGAGCGCGTCAACCGCGGGCGAGATCGGCGGGGACCGCGGCGACGAGCGCGAGCGCACGAGGGAGAGGGAGGGAGCGAGGCGGGGCTCACTGGGTTCTAGGGGGATTGGCAGCGGGGCGCGAGGCGGTTGACGGCGACGACCGGGCGACGAGAAGGCAGGCTGTTGAGGTGGGGGAAGCAGGCCGGCGGGCGAGGAGGAAGCAGGCCGGTGGGGAAGAGGCGCCGGCGAGGTCCAGGCGGCGGGGTCGTCGGGCCCGAGGCGCGCGCGTGCGAGCGAGCCCCGATCCGATCTGGATCGGGGGCGAGGAGGGGAACGACGTGGGGGAAGAGTGGTGGGTTAGGGTTTCGGGACCCTGGGAGTGGGGGGATAAGGGAGTGGGGGCGCGGGGTGGGCCGGCCCGAGGGTTGAGGCAGGGGTGGGCCGGTCGGGCGGCCTGGTGGCCAGCTGGGCCAGTCGGCCCAGTGGGGGAGGGTTTTCTCTTCTTTTTTTCTTTTTTTGTTTCTCCCCTTTGTATTTTCTTTCATTATTTCTTTTCTGTTTTAATTCATTTAAAAGTATTTATGCATTTTATAAAAATGTATTTACTTCACCATAATTACCGATGCAATAATTGACATAGCCCGAACATTTTGTTTTAAATTTTGAAAAACTTTTATTGTTGACACTAATTGAATTTAAATTATGAAACGGTTTTGGATCATCGCACGGTTAACAACAGTAACCGAGGTGACGTGGCATGATTAGCGGGGAATTACTGTAGCTTGATTACCCGGGCGTTACAAATCTCCTCCACTACAAGAAATCTCGTCCCGAGATTTAGGAGGTAGAAGGAAAAAATGCGGGGTATTCTTCGCGCAGACGATCCTCTCGTTCCCAAGTGGCTTCATCTTTAGAATGGTGCGACCACTGGACTTTGAGGAACTTGATCGCCTTCTGACGTGTGCGGCGTTCAGCTTGGTCGAGAATGCGGACCGGATGCTCCTTATAGGAGAGGTCCTGCTGCAATTCGAGCACTTCATGATCCACTGCTCGGATTGGGTCCTTGAAGCAACGGCGGAGCTGTGACACATGGAACACATCGTGAACCTGAGAAAGGTTCGGTGGAAGCTCCAGTTGGTATGCCACTTTTCCACGCCTTTCGAGAATAATGAATGGGCCAATATATCGAGGAGCTAGTTTGCCCTTGATTCCGAAGCGGTGAGCACCCTTCATTGGTGTGACTCGAAGATAAGCCTTTTCGCCAGGTTGATAGACCATGTCTTTATGATGACGGTCATACTGACTCTTCTGACGTGACTGAGCAGTCTTGAGATTCTCGCGAATAATGCGGACTTGTTCTTCGGCATGTTGGATAATATCCAGACCGAAGAGTGGACGTTCCCCAGTTTCTGACCAGTTCAGAGGGGTTCGGCACTTTCGTCCATATAACACTTCGAAGGGGGCCATCTTCAGACTAGCTTGATAGCTATTATTATAAGAGAACTCAGCATACGGGAGAGATTCCTCCCATTTCTTGCCGAAGGAAATAACACAAGCTCGAAGCATGTCTTCGAGAACTTGGTTGACGCGTTCAACCTGCCCTTGCGACTAAGGATGAAATGCAGTACTGAATGACAGATGAGTTCCCATAGCTTCTTGGAAACTTGCCCAGAATCTTGAAGTGAATAAGCTACCACGGTCTGAGCTGATAACCAATGGAATACCGTGGAGTGAAACAATCCTGGACATATAGAGCGTTGCCAACTGACTAGCAGTGATCGTTTCTTTGACCGCCAGAAAATGTGCAACTTTGGAAAGCCGGTCAATGACGACAAGAATAGCATCATTACCTTTCTGTGATTTGGGAAATCCAGTGACGAAGTCCATCTCAACATGGTCCCATTTCCATTCAGGAATAGAGATAGGTTGCAGAGTTCCAGCAGGCCTTTGATGTTCTGCTTTGATACGACGGCAAACGTCACACTCAGCAACATAACGAGCAATGTCTTGCTTCATATTAGACCACCAGAATCTCTGACGGATGTCTTGGTACATCTTTGTACTACCAAGATGGATACATAGAGGCGTATCATGAGCTTATTTCATAACTTCCTGTGTCATATCCAGGTTTTCTCTGCACATGGCACCACTAGGCGGCCCTTGAAGTATAAGGTGCCATCTTCAGCAACCGTGAAGAATGAGGGCTTTCCTTCCGCGAGGTAGCACTTAATCTTGTGGGCTTCAGAGTCATACTTCTATAGCCTTTTGATGCTGTCCACGAGATCTGGTTTAGCAACTAGGGTATTGAGGGAACCCTGGGTAACAACGTGGAGGTTCACCTTGCCAAACTCCTTAGGAGGGGGAGCGAGTGCACCCGGAGGAACAATATGGAGGTTCAGCTTCCTGAATTCTTCAACAAGCGAGGGCTGAACTTTGTGAACCTGGAGGTGGTTGCAGTAAGACTTGCGGCTCAAGGCATCAGCCATTACATTAGCCTTGCCTGGCGTATAGGAAATACCCAAGTCAAAGTCTGCAACAAGATCCATCCATCTCTGCTGACGGAGGTTCAGGTCTGGCTGAGTAAACAGATACTTCAGACTTTGGTGGTCAGTGAAGATCTCGCAACGATTACCAAGAAGGTAATGTCGCCACTGCTTTAGCGCATGAATGACAGCAGCAAGTTCGAGGTCGGGAACTGGGTAGTTCTCTTCGTGAGGGCGTAATTGCCGAGAGGCATAAGCAATCACTTTGCAGTCTTGCATTAGGACACAGCCTAATCCTTGACGGGAAGCGTCGCAGTAAATGACGAAGTCCTTCTTAGTATCAGGTGGAGCTAGAACTGGGGCATAAGTCAACTTGTCTTTGAGTGCCTGGAAACTTTTCTGACATTTGTCTGTCCATTGGAACTTGACGCCCTTATGCAACAGGTTAGTCAGAGGCCTGGCGATCTTGGAGAAGTTCTCGACGAATCGACGACAATAGCTGGCGAGACCGAGAAAACTTATGACTTGCTTAACGTTCTTGGGAGGAGTCCAATCAAGGATAGCCTGGACTCGTTCAGGGTTGACGGCAATACCATCCTTAGAGATGACATGCCCAAGATAGGTTACTTCGGGTAGCCAGAATTCACATTTGGAGAACTTGGCATATAGTTGATGCTCTCGTAGCTTTTCCAGCACAAGTCGAAGATGTTCAGCATGTTCTTCTTCGTTCTTGGAAAATACCAGGATATCATCCAGATAAACCACGACGAACTTGTCGAGGTAATCCATGAATATATAGTTCATCAGACGAGAGAAGGTGGCTGGAGCATTGGTTAAACCGAAAGACATGACGGTGTACTCGTATGAACCATATCGAGTCACGAAGGCGGTCTTTGGGATATCCTCTTTGCGAACACGGATCTGGTGGTAACCCAACCTCAAGTCGAGCTTAGAGAACACTGACGAACCCGCCAGTTGATCATACAGATCACTGATCCGAGGGAGAGGGTATTTATTCTGAATGGTAGCTTGGTTTATAGGACGGTAGTCTTGAACTAATCGGTTTGTCCCATCCTTCTTCTTGACAAAGAGAGAAGGTGCTCCCCAAGGAGAGCAACTTGGGCGAATGAATCCTTTGCGAAGAGAATTGTCGATTTCCTCCTTAAGCTCAAGGAGTTCATGCGGCGACATCTTGTAGGGTCACTTGGCTATAGGAGTGGTGCCTGGTTTCAAGTCGATGATGAATTCGACAGCTCTAGCAGGGGAAATCCCTGGAAGTTCTTCAGGGAAGACGTCGAGGAATTCACGCACGACGGGAATGTTTTCAATGCCCTCGAGTGGTGCAGCGTTCAATGCATTCAACGCATAGAGCCTTGCCTCGGCATTTTGCACCAGATGGGCTTGGTAAGTAACTATCTCATCTGAAGGGTGTAGCAGATGGACGGTCTTAGTGGTGCAAATGATTGAAGCAGTATGCGCTTTTAACCAATTCATTCCCAGAATGAGATCGATGCTACAAGACTTCAGTACGATGGGAGAGACAAGAAATTCCAGTCCTTCGATTTCAACGGGGACGTCGTTGCAAATCATGGAGGTTCGACATTGGCCCGCAGGGGTGTGTACTAATAGTGAAGCATTCATGTCTTCGCTTCTAATGCCATGCATGAATGCAAAATCTTCTGACATGAATGAATGTGATGCACCTCTATCAAATAAAACAGATGCTGGTACTGAATTTACGAGGAGTGTACCCATCACAGTAGCAGGCTGGTCTTGAGCTTCGTTGAGATCAACGTGGTTGGCATGAGCACGACCATAAGACTTAGCATTGTTGTTGCGGGGCTGATTGTTACCACGGCCAGTTGCTGGAAGGGCCAGTTGATTCTGGTTCTGGTTGCATTCTCTAGCACGGTGTCCTGGTTGACCACACCTGAAGCACAAGCCATTATTGGGAGTGGGAACAGGGGCTTGGGACGGTGGAGCTGGAAGTCTTGACTGCCTAGATGGTGGTGGAGGCAGACGAGGTGCAGCATAGGTCTGCCTTGGGGCAGATGCATTTGGACGGTACATGCTGTTCGGGATCCATATCTTACGCTTCTGTGAGGGCGGGCCCGAAGATGAGCCCGTGTCACGGTTGCGCCTGTGAGAGCTCTGGTATTCCTGCAGGCCAGTTTCGACATTGATGGCCTTGTTCACCAAGGTGGCGAAATCAGCAAAGTCATGCACTAGAAGTGCGAGCTTGATGTCAGCTTGAAGGCCATCACGGAACTTCTCCTGTCTGCGTGCATCAGTTGCAATGTCCTCTTCAGCATAGCGAGACAAGTCCAGAAACTCCCGTTGATAAGCTTCAACAGTTTTGTTGCCTTGGGTGAGGTTGCGGAACTCACACTTCTTCCGGTCCATGACTCCCTGAGGAATGAAGCGGGCACGGAAAGCAGCTTGGAAGTCTGGCCAGGTGATGATTGTTCCAGCTGGCAGAGTACGCCTGTGGCTGTCCCACCATTAAGCTGCGGGCCCCTTCAGAAAGAAGGAAGCAAAGTTGACATAGCTGGCAGGGGCTACATCGGCAGACTCCATCTCATAGGTGATGTCACGGAGCCAGTCATCAGCATCCAGAGGCTGAGTTGAGCTGCAGTACACAGTTGGGTTCAGGCGCATGAAATCCTGCAGAGTTACTGGGGTTGGTTGCTGGTCCATATTGGGGCGAGGAAACTGAGCCATCATATTTTCCATGAATTGGCGGTTCAGTTCGAACTGTTGGATCATACCAGCCATGTACTCAGGTGGTGGTGGGGCATTGCCACCACGACCACGACACAGGGGTAGTTCATCATTGAGAAAAATTTGCAAAGACAAGAATCATTCATGATGAAACATGCATAATGAAAGGAGCACGATAGCTACTACATAGTAGTCGGCATAACTTACGAAAGGGGTCATGCATAGAGTTCAGTACAAAGAGTTCAGTACATAGACTAAAACAACATAGGCGGCACACAGGCTCGCGGCCAATGCATCTAACACTACAAGCAAGCCTACATCAGTCCCAAGAGGTACTGTGGAGGTAATCGTAGCCCCACAGCTGGTAGTGAGGCAACGGATAGCCCTCCACGTCAGCAGACTGGGGGCCGCGGATACTCAGGTGTAGAGCCCGACGCTCAGGTGGCAGAAGAGGACCAAGTGCGGGAGAGTAGCCTCCCACCTCTGGCCAACCGACACCGTGGGGCATCACGGTCCTGGCTGGGTAGATCGCTGTACGCGGTAGCTGTCCAGATCGGACAAAGGGGTGCAGCAGCGTCAGAGCACGGTAAAGGTGCTGACGGGTGGTGTACATCTCGTGGCGAAGAGCTCGGTTAGCTCGATCTAGCCCATCAGCATGCAGAACTAGGTTCTGATGGTAGAAGGGCTCTCGGGTGACAGTGGAGTAGGCAGCAGTATAGTATCCCTCCGCACCAACATCAGATGCGATAGCAATGTGCCTGAAAGGGGAGGTGTCCAACTCCCGATACTCTCCACGAAGACGTGTCAGAGCAGCATAGGCAGCATCGTGGACAGCCATATCGATGGTCACACCAACACCATGAGCGGTGTGCAGCACAGTAGTGGAGTCATACTCCCGCGAGTAGAGGTGGACGATGGCACGGTACTGCTCCTGGTTAAAGTCCTGGTACTCCTCGTAGACGGTGTACTCAGGGTGCCAGCGATAACCCAGATAGGTCATCATCTCAGCTAGCACAGCCGGTGATCCCGAGGCACCAATGGCCGTCGTGTGACGCACGACCTGCCTCGTGGGTTCCATCTGAAAGTAAAGACGTTTCAAAGGAGTCAAATGACAGTGTGTGAATTGTTCAAAATACTATTCTAAGAAACAACTATGGCTTATCCAACTTTGGGGTGATGCGGTCACAGGATCCTAGTGTTAGAGTTAGTAAATTCGTTTAACCCGAGTAGAAGAGAGTTCAGAGTCCCAGAGTAAAGGTCGAGGAGTAAAAGATCCTAGTACCACCCAATGGCGACGTGGGCCCGTAAGACACACAACCATGTTAGTAAAAGTTTTGCAATGACTAGACTCAACTTCGGCCAAGGAGTTGGAAAGGGGACTCCTACAGGCAGTCGGCTCTGATACCAACTTGTGACGCCCCCGATTTGACCATACACTAATCATGCACGCAAATGTGTACGATCAAGATCAGGGACTCACGGGAAGATATCACAACACAACTCTAAAACATAAATAAGTCATACAAGCATCATAATACAAGCCAGGGGCCTCGAGGGCTCGAATACAAGTGCTCGATCATAGACGAGTCAGCGGAAGCAACAATATCTGAGTACACACATAAGTTAAACAAGTTTGCCTTAAGAAGGCTAGCACAAACTGGGATACAAATCGAACGAGGCGCAGGCCTCCTGCCTGGGATCCTCCTAACTACTCCTGCTCGTCGTCAGCGGCCTGCACGTAGTAGTAGGCACCTCCAGTGTTGTAGGAGTCGTCGTCGACGGTGGCGTCTGGCTCCTGGGCTCCAGCATCTGGTTGCGACAACCAGGTAGAAAGGAAATGGGGAAAAGAGGGAGAGAAGCAACCATGAGTACTCATCCAAAGTACTCGCAAGCAAGGAGCTACACTACATATGCATGGGTATATGTGTAAAGGGGCATATCAGTGGACTGAACTACAGAATGCCAGAATAAAAGGGGGATAGCTAGTCATGTCGAAGACTACGCTTCTGGTCATCTCCATCTTGCAGCATGTAGAAGAGAGTAGATTGAAGTCCTCCAAGTAGCATCGCATAGCATAATCCTACCCGGCGATCCCCTCCTCGTCGCCGTGTTAGAGAGCGATCACCGGGTTGTATCTGGCACTTGGAAGGGTGTATTTTATTCAGTATCCGGTTCTAGTTGTCATAAGGTCAAGGTACAACTCCGGGTCGTCCTTTTACCGTGGGACACGGCTATTCGAATAGATAAACTTCCCTGCAGGGGTGCACCACATAACCCAACACGCTCGATCCCATTTGGCCGGACACACTTTTCTGGGTCATGCCCGGCCTCGGAAGATCAACACGTCGCAGCCGCACCTAGGCTCAACCGAGAGGTCAACACGCCGGTCTAAATCCTATGCGCGCAGGGGTCTAGGCCCATCGCCCATTGCACACCTGCACGTTGCGAGGGCGGCCGGAAGCAGACCTAGCCTAGTGGCGTTCCAGTCCAATCCGGCGCGCGCCGCTCCGTCGCTGACGTCAAAAAGAGCTTCGGCTGATACCACGATGCCGGGATACCCATAACTACTCCCGCGTAGATGGCTAGTGCGTATAGACCAAATGGCCAGACTCAGATCAAATACCAAGATCTCGATAAGCGTGTTAAGTAACCGCGAACGTCAACCAGGGCCAGGCCCACCTCTCACCTAGGCGGTCTCAACCTACCCTGTCGCTCCGCCACAAAGATCCACTTGCGGGTACTCCTACGAGCCGACCCGACTTTAGTCATCACATGTGTCATGTATATAGTATATAAGTATATACCCGTGATCACCGCCCAAGTGATAACGGCGCGATAGTATAGCACAACAGACGGACAAGGATGTAGGGCCACTGATGGAAACTAGCATCCTATACTAAGCATGTAGGATTGCAGGTAAAGGTAACAACAGTAGAAGCAAGGGCAGGCTATGCATCAGTATAGGATTAACGGAAAGCAGTAACATGCTACACTACTCTAATGCAAGCAGTATAGAGAAGAATAGGCGATATCTGGTGATCAAGGAGGGGCTTGCCTGGTTGCTCTGGCAAGTAGGAGGGGTCGTCAACTCCGTAGTCGAACTGGGCAGTAGCAGTGTCGGTCTCGTAGTCTACCGGAGAGAAGAGGGGGAAGAAACAGTAAATACAATGCAAACATAAACATGACGATGCGTGACATGACAATGAGCAGTGCTAGGTGTGTCCTAACGCGACAGTAGGTGGTACCGGCGAAGGGGGGGAACATCCAGGAAAGTATTCCCGCTGTTTTGCGTTTTCGGACAGATGAAACGGAGGTGAAATGTTACAGGTTTGCTATGCTACGGATGTGTAGCGGACGAACGGGTTGCGTATCCGGATTCGTCTCGTCGTTCTGAGCAACTTTCATGTACAAAGTATTTCCATCCGGGTTACGGATTAAAAGATATGATTTTCAAAAGAATCTATTAACTTCTGGAATTTAATTAATTATTTAATTTAATTTGAAATTTGGATTTATGACATCAGCATGATGTCATGCTGACGTTAGCAGTCAACGTTGACCGTTGACGTGGTCAACCTGACAGGTGGGTCCCACCTGTCAGTGACTGTTAGTTAATTATCAGTAGTTAATTAGGTTAATTAGTTATTAGTTTAATTAATCTTAATTAATTAATATTAACATGATTAAATAAGTTAATTAATTATCTTAATTAATTAATTAATTATTTTTATTTTTTTTATTTTTTTTTCATTTCCTTTTTTTTTATTTCGTTCTGGGGCTGGGCCCCGTTTGTCATAGGCCAGGGGCGGACATGTCCGCCCGGGCCCTTTGGGCGCCGGACTTGTCCGGGCTCGGCCATAGTGGGCGCGGGCGCACGAGCGCGCGGACGGGCTCGGTCGCCGCGCGGGCGAGCGCGGGCGCTGGACCTGGACGCGGCCAGCCGGGGCCACGGCAAGGGGGGAGGGTTCGCCGGCGTGGCAACGGCGAGGCCACGACAGGGCAGAAGGGGAGGAGCAGGGCGCGGGCGCCGGAGCGCCAGAGGTGGCCATGGGTGTGGGGCGTCGCCTGCGCGTGGGGGAAGGAGGCCGCAGCGACGGGACAGGGGGCGGCCGGGGTGAGGCCACGACGGGCGTGGTGCGGGCGCGGGCACGGCGCGGTGAGCGCGCATCGGACGCGGCCGGAGCGCGTCAACCGCGGGCGAGATCGGCGGGGACCGCGGCGACGAGCGCGAGCGCACGAGGGAGAGGGAGGGAGCGAGGCGGGGCTCACTGGGGGCGTAGGGGGATTGGCAGCGGGGCGCGAGGCGGTTGACGGCGACGACCGGGCGACGAGGAGGCAGGCCGTTGAGGTGGGGGAAGCAGGCCGGCGGGCGAGGAGGAAGCAGGCCGGTGGGGAAGAGGCGCCGGCGAGGTCCAGGCGGCGGGGTCGTCGGGCCCGAGGCGCGCGCGTGCGAGCGAGCCCCGATCCGATCTGGATCGGGGGGGAGGAGGGGAACGACGTGGGGGAAGAGTGGTGGGTTAGGGTTTCGGGACCCTGGGGAGTGGGGGGTAAGGGAGTGGGGGCGCGGGGTGGGCCGGCCCGAGGGTTGAGGCAGGGGTGGGCCGGTCGGGCGGCCTGGTGGCCAGGGTGGCCAGTCGGCCCAGTGGGGGAAGGGTTTTCTCTTCTTTTTTTCTTTTTTTTTTTTTCACCCCTTTGTATTTTCTTTCATTATTTCTTTTCTGTTTTAATTCATTTAAAAGTATTTAGGCATTTTATAAAAATGTGTTTACTTCACCATAATTACCGATGCAATAATTGACATAGCCCGAACATTTTGTTTTAAATTTTGAAAAACTTTTATTGTTGACACTAATTAAATTTAAATTATGAAACGGTTTTGGATCATCGCACGGTTAACAACAGTAACCGAGGTGACGTGGCATGATTAGCGGGGAATTACTGTAGCTTGATTACCCGGGCGTTACAACAGAGTTCCATGTTTTCTTTTTGGCAAAGGTCTACTTGTGATTCCAGCAATGAAAACGGCATTCATGCAGAACACAACAAACATGATGATCTACCATGCTATAGTAATGCAAATGATCATGGCAATATGATGAGCTCTTTGGTAGCAGGGGAATCGACACTATATATGCAAGTGGAAGTTTCTTCACTACCCACACAATGCATGTATGGAGGTCCTTTGTTGGTGGAACAATCCATACTCCACATTCTTACTTCTCTGAGATATTGGAGTAAACCAATACAAAGAACACATTTTGTATTGTGAATTTGTGAACATATACCGAGTATGTGTTAGGTCTAGTATAAAGATGACTAAAGCCAGCCCTTGGGTGTTGTGCACGATATTTGGGGGAATCAACGCTATATTCATTACAGAGTATAGTGGTCGCATATACAGGGGCCGAGCAATACAACTGAAGGCTAAGGGCGGTCGAGTTCCTGATGAGATCGTGAAAGTAGTGGGACGAGACAGTCTTCATTCTAACAACCACAACAACAACAATGGCAGGCTTCATGATGTTCAGACTGGAGCGAATGTCGATGAAAACTGCTATGGGAAGCCCCTTGGTAACTGAGTGCTAGTAGGAACATGTAACACTTGAAGTTCACCTAATGCTATCTTTTCCTGGACAAAGTGTATGCCTATCTGTAGGTAAAGCTGAGCCCTTCCTCTACTCAATCAAAATTGTTTGTATTTCAGCATGGGTAGTTCCTCTTCACAGCGAAACCAAATTTTAGGCATCGAAGCTTGCATGCTCTCACAGTCTTCCATCCTTAGAACCACAAAATCATTCGAATTAGAATTTAGACAAATCAAGTGTTAGCCTTTTTAATCTTGATTATGTATCTACATATTTGTTTTGAGTCCTGCATGTAACTTAGACGGTCTAGGGAGTAGCTAGTCGTCGGAGCTTTAGTTTTACGCATGAAGGAGGCGAGATGTTGGGCTGCCGTTCGATGCGGCGAGCATGGCGAGATGCTGATGGTGCCGTGCGATACGGCAAGATGCGACGGTGGCTGGAGCGTGGCAGGCTGCTCATTCATGTTGAGCCAAGTGATTTGGCCAAGTCCTAGTTAGTTAGAGCCAAGTGATTTGGCCAAGCATAGTTAGTTAGAGCATGTGAGGTTGTAGCTGCATGTGTGCATGGTGCTAGCCGAGTCATGAGTGAGTGCATGCGTGAGTTTGTTAGTGACTGTCATGGGCGTGCATGTAGCTAGTCAGTTGGTGCATGGTTTAGTGCATGGAGGGTGTGCTGTTAGTGGCCGGTTATAGTGGCTGGTAGTGCGTGCGTGAGGCCAACGCCTGGTGTATATATACTTGTTGCATATTGAGTAATGAAGGAGCCAAGAGAAATAGAGAGGAAAAAAGGCCAGTGGTGTGAGCCTGTGAGGCTGCGGCCACAAAAAATTCTTGTGTCTCCATTTTCTAGTGTTTTGTGAGAGGCAACCGGGAAGAAGAAGGCGCTGCGAGAGGCGGCACCAACATCAAATGCACAGATAAATGAGAAAATATATATAGCCCCTTAGATTCCTGATCTGGGGAGTCCCCTGGAGAGAGGTGGGTGAGAGGGGGGAGGACCAGGGAGCCAGTGAAGCGTAGGTTCCGCTGACTTACGCTCCCTTTGCATGCTTTTTTTTGTCAGTACTAAGGAAAAGCGTGTGATTGGTCAGCATTATGTTTGCTGCTTTGATTATATCAGCTAAATATTGGCTGCTAACGCGAGGGCTTGTCCACTCTGCATACTCAATGAATGTTACTTGTGAATGACTGTACAGATCACGAGCAAAGTCATGTGAGCAAATTCTGTTGTTTTGTTCTCTTACATTAGTGATTGACAGAATAAAGGTGCCAAGGGGGGATGTGGGGGCAAATGAAGTGGAGATTCAGCTACAATTAGGCTTCATTCATTTGTTTCTCTGGTCAGTAGGACCGGGACGCCATCACCACCCTCCTTTCCGATCTCCGCTCGATGGCGCTCCGCGTGGCTCCCCCGCTGCCGCCTCCTCCTCCTGAGCCTGACTAGACCGCCTGGCGGCTGTATGGCGTGTGTGTTTTGGGTTTAGGGCTTGTTGTGCTGTGTCCTCAGCATTGACCCTTTCTTGTACCTTTTGTTTCTGTGGACTTTCGTGTGTGTGCGCGTGGTTTTGTGTTGGACCTTGTTGGATGCTTGTGGTGCGGTTGGCTTTATAATATAAAGCGGGGCGAAAGCCTTTTTCGGTAGTACTACAGAGGGAATGCTTCTGATTGCCAGCACTATCGGTTGCTTTGGTTATATTAGTTGTGCGCTGCCCGTGAATCCTGCTGTTGTTAGCCCCTTAGATTCGTGCTTTAACGAGTACGACAACATGATTGAGGCGAGAAGAGGGGCAACTGGGGAGCGAGTGAAGTATAGGTTCAGCTGAATTATTTTTTGGTTAGTACAGGAAGGAAATGCTTCTGATTGCTCAGAATTGTATGCTTTGCTTGATTATATGGCTCCTATGTCCTAACGCGAGTGCTTGGGCATTCTGCATACTTTGATATTGATACTAACAAACAATGGTACAGATCAAGAGCAGCAAAATAGTCTTAGTACTGATCATTACTGTTTTGTTTGATTTATTTTGCAGGGATCCCTAATACGTTGAATGTGATCTCAAACATCCCTTTTCTTTCTGTCGGTCTCACTGGGCTCATCTTGTGCCACTACAAGTGTTGAGTAACGTGATTGTATTGGAAACATCGGATAGACTAGGAAGTATTCTGGCTTGTCTTGTACTCCAAGTAGATCATGTACTCCTATATATATATAGGCAATGTATCCTGTGCAACAAGAGAACTCGTGCACCAGATGCACCAGCTACACATGAGCCCTCAGATCCTAATGGAAGGGACAGGATCTATCTAAGAGGTTGGCTGCTGGTACGTTTTGCAAAGGAGACCTTGAAGTGTAGCTAAATCGACGAAACGACATCCGAAACCCAGTTCTGTGTCTTCCTCTTCCTGTACCACTGAATCAGGCCCTGAGACTGGTGTATAGTTAACAAATAAAAACATTTTCTTCTGCTGCTAACATGGTAATCTTGCCCAGGCATCTTGAGATGTTGTTACCTGGAACCTAAGATCAGTATGCATTTCGTCTTTCCCTTGCTGTTAGTTATGGACCTTTTCCTAGGACATCCACGTCTCACTCAGAAAATAAAATGAGATAGTTGCAGGATGTACTCCAATGGAAATGTAAAATCCGGAAATACTGTACAACCTTATTTGAAAAAATGCAATGCAGCGCAAACTGAATTTAGGCCTTCAAAGTGCAACAAAAATTCTCACAAACTGAATTGCAGTGTTAAATGATTTTGGCAAAAGATGCATGTGATCTATTCTTCAATCAGTTGTCATGCTTGAAGGTTTATAACTGAATTATGTGATCGCGCTGGACACAATATTTTTGAGCTATTTCCATGTAAAAACGTCAAGATATTTACACGTGGGAACATCGCAAGAATTTGATACAAAAAATAACATAAACTTTACAAAAGTTGTCCATCTGAACTTCAAAAGCCACGTACTACATCTACAAGATTTATTTCTTCCTAATCTAAGCGCTACACTTACGAGATTGTTGTGACCCCAGCCATGAACGTCTTCACCTGCCGACGCACAAGAAAACATGGGTTAATCCTCAATTGCATCAAACCTGCACAAAAATGAAGTCAGGAACAATAACTGGTTGTAAGTACAGGTTCTAATAGTGAGAATTCTGGCAAGATAAAATCTGGAACATGAAAATTAGTGACGGTTTCCTCATTTGGGCATCAAAAAGGGCATTCAAAATCAACGAAGTGAGTGACAAGAGTTGAGTAGCAAATAATATACTGCAGACTTGTAACATAAATCCCAGTTATTAACTTGTTCATATGCAAGTACTGACAGTCATATGGAAACTTTCTTTTTAGTTGGAAAACATGAAAAATGTTTATAATCATACTGCTCGTTTGTCTATTTCCAATCTTGCTGCACCAGCTGAGGATAAACTTTTACCCTTACGATTTACCTATTCTGCTCATGCTTCACTTGCAATACAAGTACCGCATTATTAGAGTATACCTCTGGAAGGTATGGTCCTGAATATATGTTGACACAACGAGAATTATTGTATTGTTGGCAGGGTGTGGTGTTTCTTTTATCTAATGAAGCAATTGATCCATCTGCGACAAACACACCGGTGTCAATGTTAGTGTAGAGTTGCAGGCGTCGATGATAGGAACAATATGATTAAACTAGATTTTAGCAACTGATGGCCCTAAACTGAGTAAACACTGAACACCGACACTGAAAAAAAATGAGCAGGCTGGCAGCACCTGTATTCTGCCTGCTAACATTTATAAACATGAGCTGAGGCCTGCTGGAGCACTGATATCTTCATACGAAAGTACTAACTGTCTATTTTCCAGTCTTATAGTTGCAACTGAGGATATTTTTTGTATGCCTTATAACTGCAGATTACAGGGACCTCATAATTTATGAGATTTTGCAAACGGATTATAAGGAATGCCGACATTCTGCCACTGATGGGTTACTACATTGTATATACGAAACTGAAAACACCAGTTTCAGGGAAATGATGAACTACATAATAAAATCACGAAGATGAACTTGCAATGCATTCAGTAAGTTAAGTTGGACACTGCAAAGTGCACTTTCTACTTAATAATTTTTACTAATAAAGGATCAAAACAGGGAGTCAAACCTTGTGCTTGACATACAGATTGTACAAACATATCTCCCCTCATCTATTTTTCCAGTAGCCTATAGTTACTGGTAAAATTATCCATTAGAACTGCATGTCGCACATTGATTCGGTGCTCATATTATTCAACTTACCAAATGCCACTACATTCAAATGAATCGGCGAACCGAAGGATTGGGAACGTGGATAACAGAAGAACCCAAATTAGTGATTATACCGTGGATCCTTTATCAGTAAAAAGAGGATGGTTGGCTCCTAATCAGCCGGGGAAGGGGGAGGGCGCATCTGGTGTAACGAGGGGCCAGCACAGAGAGCGAGCTCGCCTAAATTTTGCTTAGCCCTAGCTCCAGGCTTGGTACAGAACACAGGAAAGGGAGGAAGACGATCTGTATGCGTGGAGGTCAATTCGCTGGATTTAGCTATACTGCAAGGACTGTTCTGTAAATACACCAGGAGCCCAATCATCGCACCGAATCCTGTCCCTCTCTTACGAATCCAACGGCCCATCTATCGCTGGTGTACCTGGTGCATCAGTTTGCTCGTTTCACCAGATACTCTCTCCCTATATATATGCCCACGAGGCACAAGCAATATAACGAACTATTACACCAAATCCCTCTCTCCTTCTAACATGGTATCAGCCTAGCCGATCCAAACCCTAGCAGCCGCTCCGCGCCGCCCCTAGGGCGGTCGGCCTCCATGACCGCCGCAGGGGGCTGCGCCGCCCGTACCTAGGGTTCGTCCGCCGGTCGTGTTGACCGCCTACCCTAGAGAGTCTTTTTCCCGAGCCCTTGCTCCGGGTTCTTCTCTCTCCCGCCGGTCATCTTGATGGGCGTTTTTTTTTGGTTTTCTGATCTAAGCTTGATCGATTTGTGTCGCCCGCCGCCGCTGTCAACCTCGCGCGCCTCTACTCCGACTTCGGCATCGATTACACCGGCGTCTCATCCGACTTGGCGGCCTCGCACGCCATGCGGCGGCTCGGAATGGCCGCCATCCGCGCCTCCCCGTACCTGTCGTCGCCAGGCGTCGTCGCCTTAATCCAATCGGAAATCCTACACCAACCCTTGCCTCCATCCGTATGTGTTGCATGCGGTCCATGCAGATTTCATCACCGAGCCAAGCGATCCACAAGTCTCCATGATGCGCATATATTACGTCACGTGCGTGTGCGGCTGCGGTGAACTCTGCTCTGGCGGCTCTGTGTTGCACCGCAGCTCTGACCGTCCTCTGATGCCACGTGGACACTCGGTCGCTCGCGTGTTTCCACGCGCGGATGCCGACTCGTGTCGTTTCCCTGGCATGTGGGGCTACGGCCATCTGTTGTTGTCTGCGCCTCTCCAACCTCGTGAACAATCAGACTGATCATCTGAGCATCACGATCCACTTCATACGCGCCGTGTGATCGGTCTGATCAGCTTTTTGCACGCGCCATCATAGGATTTCGTGACGATCGTCCGAAGTATGCGCGCCCCTTCAACGATCGAGCAACGGGCTGCCGTTATGTCACCCCGTCGGGCCGCAGTGCCGCCGCTCTGTGGTTCTTCTCCCTGCTGCACTGACCCACGTCACCGCTACGTCGCCCCTTTGGGCCGTAGTGTCGCGGCCCGCGGTCCACTGTCGCCCCGAGACTGTCTGCTCCAGGTCGTCCCCGTGGCGGCACCGACCCTTGCGCCACTGTTGCCTCGCCCCGTCGGGCCGTAGCAAGCGTGGCACGCGGTCCACGCCGCCGTCGTGAGACCGTTTCCGCGGTTGCACCGACCCCGATTTCGCAGTTGAGCCGCCCCTTTGGGCCGTCGTGCCATGGCCCGCGGTCCCCGCCGTCGCCCTAACCTGCCCGCCGCCGCTGTGTCGCCCCTTTGGGTCGTAGCGCCGCGACCCGCGGTCCACTCAATCGTCACCGCGCGTCGACCTCCCGTGGTATGCGCCGCGTCGTCTCCCTCGGCCCGGGAACGCCACCGTCCGCGCCGGTCTTCGTCACACTATCGGGTTCCTTCCCTCCATCGAGCACCGCCGTCGCGCTCCTAACCAAGCCGCCGCCGCCGCCGCGCTTCTTCGGCCGCCGCCGCCGCTACCCCCTAGCCGCCGCCGCCCGTCCACCTCCTTCGTCTTAGTCCAGAACCAGCCCGTCGCCAGCATCGCCGTCATCTACCCCGACCACTTCATCTACTCCGACAACCGCGGGCGGCAACAGCCCCGCGCCAATTGGCGCCGCAACCGCCGTCGAGTCCTTCTCTGCTGGCCTCTCCGACTTCTCCGACATGGCGTACAACTCGTGCAGGTCCCAGTCTACACATGCCCGGTGCTGGCAACACCGATGCATGCCTTCGTCCATGATGTTTCCCCGGGCCTGGCAAGCCTGGTGCGGCGCTTCGTCAACTTCGTCTTCGTTCGTCTACGCATGACCGGTGCTGGCAACACCGATGCGTGCCTTCGTCCACAATGTGTCCCTGGGCTTAGCAAACTTGGCGCGACGCGTCGTCAACAACGTCTTCTTCCCAGCACACCACTACTTCGACACCACTACGCCCATGACTAACTCGGCGCCTCCTTGCGCCCGTGGCTCCACGGCGACTTCCTCGACACCGGCCATTCCGACTCGACATCGACCACGGCGTTCTTCGCACGGCTACCTCGACCACTGCTACACCACTCACGCTCTCGGCTACCTCGACAAACGTCACAAAGGGCTATCGCCTTGCTTGAGCAACCTCGTCGGTTTTCACTCCAGCCATGCCTTCCGCGATGTGTCGACCGTTACGACTGTGGGGGGTGGTCCGTCGGCTTGCCTTCGGATTCTTCTCTAGTCTCACCATCTGCGTCGCTACCATTGTGACTGCGGGGGGATGTTGAGTAACGTGATTGTATTGGAAACATAGAATAGACTAAGAAGTATTCTGGCTTATTTTGTACTCCAAGTAGATCAAGTACTCCTATATATATGCCTACGAGGCTCAAACAATACAACGAACTATTGCACCAAATCCCTCTCTCCCTTCTAACAACAAGAACTACTCCGGGCTATGGTGCTCACCTGACGCTACCAATTCTGGTTCCTGTTCTGACTCAAATTGAGGTTTGAGGCAGACTGATGTTGATCCTGCTGGCAGCTCACAGGCGGAGCTCTGGAGTTGGACGCTCTTCTTTGCTGGTGTCACTGCTGTCGGTGTTGGTTCATCCTACTACCATCTCTACCCGAACAATGCCACCTAAGTTCAGGACAGATTGCCTGTGAGTCTTTCCTAGATCTTCTGTGCCATAGATCTAACATTCAGCATCATGATATTTACACCATCTCCTCTAATGTATAGTCCCTAGCTTGGTGCATGACATGTACACACTGTATAGTCGCCAGACCCTAGGAGTTGCTCCTTCTTTCTTGATTTTAAATATTTCAAGCGCTGACATATAGGCTTGTTTGTCTAGATGACGATTGCTTTCACGTCTATCACGGCCATTTTCATCATTGAAAGGGTTGATGATAGGGCAGGAACAAAGTCCCTTGCACCCCTTGTTATTGCTGGTGCACTGTGCATCCTGTATTGGAGGTAGGCAAGATCTTTCGATTGTTTATCTGTACTTCTCTCAGAAATATTTCCTTCCTTTAACTTAACTTTCTTCTCTGTTATGTAGTTTCTTTGATGATCTTCGGCCATATGCAATAATCCAGTTCGTTCCATGCATTGTAATACCTGTCATGGCTATAGTTATTCCACCAATGTATACACTGTAGAAATGCATGCTCTAGCCAATGCAACCAAAAGACCGATCTAATAAAAAAGACTATGCATCACATTATATGTCAACACTCCCCCTCACGTGCGGCTCCCTCAGGCCTAAACGTGGACCGAAAGTGGGCTGCAATTTAATTGCGCCAGCCAGGTTTTGAACTCAAGACTTCTTGCCTCCGATACCATGTAGAAGTGCATGCTCTTGGTCTCCTAGATGCCTCTGCTGGCGTTGCCGAGACGTCGAGCCAGCGTGGTTGATGACTGCGGCCTCGCCTCTGGGCCTGCGCTTGCCTGAGGACGCCGCGAACGCGTTTTGACCATGTTGACGTATAATGTGCTGCCTAGTCTCTTCCATTAGATCGGTCTTTTGGTTGCATTGGCTATAGCATGCACTTCTACATGGTATTAGAGCGGTTAGTCTCACGACATCGAACCTAGGTTCTTCCACCACTTCCGCAGCGCGTCGCCCCCGAGGAGATTAATCTTCTCTCCTCGGGGCCGCGGCACCCGATCGATCAAAAGATTGGATCGGTTTCTATAGCTTAGATATTAGATCAATTAGATTTCCAATTTTGAGATCATCCAGTAGATCGTTGCTTTTAGCCACAAAAAAAGATCCGACGACCCGCTAATCCGGTGACAAATTGCACAGATCGGTCTAACTTGATTCACCGCCAGTTAGGTGTATATTCCTGAACAAATTGGAGTGCAGGTCGACCGCGTCCTACGGACGCTACACGCGCAGGCCAAGAGGGTCGACGACCAACAACGGCCCGCTTGACTCCGAGCGACGCACCACTTCGTCGGACGAGCGCATCAACCCGACACCTCCCCGACGCGATCTACATCAACACCACAGGCGGTCAGCAACCAGCCGGGCGTACGAGTGCATCGACCGTTCGACACCGGGCGGGTCACATGGACTCGATCCGATCTGCGTCGACAAACAGCCGCCCCGGATGCCGGCCTCTACTTCGTCAACCCGCATCGGCTGCCCCTCCACATGAGCTCCGCCGTCATCCACAACGCGCCGCGGTCCGCACAGTGATGTGACCGTGACACGCACGCAACCGAGGTTATCACCACTGCTGGCGAACTGCGTGTGCCAAAACGCGTTCGCGGTGTCCTCAGGCAAGGGCAGGCCCGGAGGCGAGGCCGCAGTCATGAACCACGCTGGCTCGACGTCTCGGCAAGGCCAGCAGAGGCATCTAGGGGTGGTTTGGTAGCATGCGTGGAGAGTCTATATGCCCAAAAAATTCTCTATCCGACCCACTTTTCTTTGTTTGGTAGACTCTATGGGCTCCCTTGGGCATAGTCGAACCGATGCATAAAAGGGCCTTAGCATAGCCGAGTCCAAGCACCGCACACAGGCCTGCCGAACGACCACCCGGCCCACCGAGGTTATCAAGAGGCTGAGACCGCGCAGGAGAAAAATCTCCCCCGACCCACTTTCCTCGAACGACCACCCGGCCCCCTCCCCTCGCGCGACCCCCTCCCCCCTCCCTTCGCGCGACCCCATCCTAACCTAGCCGCCAGCGCCCGCCTGCCGCCGGTCCACTCCTTCATCAATCCCCCGCCGCCGTGCTGAAGGTTTCTACCTCGCCACTGCCCCGCCCCTGCGCCTGCCGGTCCTCCACTCGTCGCCGGCCCGCCCCTGCTCCTGGCCGGCCTCAACTCGCCGCCGCCGCCGGAGTGGATCCTCACACGGGAGAGGTAGCAGATCCGACCCTTCATTCCCTCCCCCCGCCTTCCTCCTCTCCTCCTTCCCCTACCCCTGCCTCGGCTCCCGAACTTGAACATGGAAGAGCCCTTGTTGCAGTACAGAGAAACAAAGCCGAGTATGGTTAATTGTAATATGCTAATTTGATTGTATTTACTGTCTATCTTCTGTAGAGAGATCCTACTATGGTTAAGACAAAATTTTATGCATGAAGGAATTTATTGAACTATTTATCTTCTGTTCATTGCTTGTCATGCTGAAAAAATTATAGTGTGCTAAGTTTCCTGTTATTTGTTTGTATTGTCATAGATGGATGAATTGGCAAGAAAAAGAAGGCAACTAAGGGCGCGTTTGGTTCATTAGCTAGCCTTGCTTAGCTGGGGTAGATTTTCCTAGCTGGTGTGAGCAAGAGCTCGTAAGAGCAAACCTGGCTGTTTGGTTGCAATGAGCTGTACACCGGATAGCAGCACCTGAAGACAATTCGAATAGAAGAGGTGCATCGTGGACCATGACTCATGGATGAGGGAGTTATGTTACGGGTGTACAGAGAAGTGGGGTTGCTGTTTTTGTGCCTGTTGGCTTGCCCGCACGAGCGAGCCGAATTGGCTCTCCTCCATGAGCAAGGTTTTGACAGCGGTTACAGGCTTAATTGCCATCAAAAGCTAGATTTTTCTGTCCATACCAAACACCTGACCTTGCCTAGCGAGGCTAGTTTAGTTCTTGCCTCAGATCCAAACGCACCCTAATTGTGAGAGGAGCCGGTCTAGTGGCTGGATTGTATGCTTACATGATGGTCATGTTTAGAAGATCTAGGCAAGAAAAACCAAGGATAACCTTGGGCAGCATGGCCGATCGTGCCATATCTAGAGAGTCAAATTTGAGATACGTTTATCACTCTAGTGACATAAATTGTTCAAATCAACTCAGAATGAGAAAATCTCCATTTTTCCGTTTGTGTGCTATATTTAGAGAAAGAAATTTGTTGTTGGATAGCATCCATACTACTATCGAGGAAGAAGTTCTCATGTTTCTTTACATGGTTGGCCATAACCAAAGCTATAAGACACTACGACCTATCTTTAGAAGATCTATCGAAGTTATTAGTAGGTATTTTAAGGCAGTGCTTTATGCTGCTGGGGAGTTGAGAGATGAGATGATCCGGCCTCCCTCCAACCATTGCCATCATAAAATACGAGAAAGAACCCGCTTCAATCCATATTTCAAGGTAAATGTTTTATTCAAACAAAGACAATAATTGATGGGACTTATGAATAACAACCATTTGTCTTTATTAATTAGGATTGTGTTGGAGCAATAGATGGGACTCATGTGCTTGCTAGAGTCCCAACAAGTATCTCAGCTGCCTTTAGGGGTAGAAAGGAGGGGACTACTCAAAATGTGTATTTCGAATGAGGTTATGTAATATGAATCTACTGATGCAGTACTAGAAATTATGGTTATTATGTCTAATGTAATATGAACCTAGTGATGCACTGCTACAATTCATGGTTATTATGTCTTATGTTAATTGTTGATTTTTTTCTTCACATTATCATCATTCAGATTATGTTGGCATAGTAATGTTTTATTGCTTGAATTGTTTAAATTTTCTCATCGAACATATGGCAAAATATCCGTTCATGCAGTCTACCAAACACCGTCTCAGCACACTATGTCTTTTCTGATGCAGGCTACCAAACACAGTCTCAGCTCAGCATGCATCGATACATATATTGCTACCAAACAGCTGCAGTTGCATGTACTCAACATGTCTAGACTAAGCATATATCAAAGGAGAACAACTATGCTAGGGTGCGAATATCTACCAAACACAACCTTGGAGACCAGGAGCATGCATGCATCCATCCATGCATCGCGTGCCCATCCAGGGGCCATCTACATCCGCTCCAGCATGCGATCACGGGAGGGCCAACTCACACCGAGCGTTGCACGCGTCTGCATGGGCTACTTCACCGAATGAACAGCTTCGGCGTCGTCTTCAGCGAGCCAACATCGACGCTTCTGCACCCACACCAACATCGACGCCTCTGCACCGAGCGACCAAATACACCAAGCGATCTGCACCGACATCCGGCCATGACATGGAGCTGTACGACTACGGTCACGCTACGAGCCAAACTACTTCGTTGAGCCCATCTACACGACCCGACATCGACCACACGCAGGCGGTGTCGAACTTCTCAAGCAGCAAGGTATCTACATCATCGTCGCCACGAGGAACGCCTCCTAGCGATGTTCTGCTTCACGCCTGCTGCTACATCTCCAACACATCATCGCCAAGATCTTTATCAACATGGTCTTCATCGTCATCATCGTCAACACACTGCCGCCGCCACGTCCACAAGATGAACACCTAGCGTCCTCTGACAGACTTTTCTGCAAGACGCGACCTCGACGACGGCAATGACCGTTTCATGACGACGGCATCGACTGTGTCATCTACGACGGCATGACTGCATCGACATGGCATCACCATAGTGATGACCCCTATATGGCCACATGGTCCTGGCCAAACCAATGTGTGCTCGATGGGTTTCCTCCGGTCCTGGCAAAACCGGTGGATTCATCGCCGACGGCACCCTCTGACATCTGCAAGGTGCATCGTACACGACTGCAGCTCCGTCATCTACAACATCGCTCATTTTTTTTGCGCCCCCGGCTTTGTGCGGCTTCATCATCCACGACGACTATACCATCGACCATGACTACTTCAAACCACGGCTACATCACGATCGGCGACCTCAGCATCGACCACACGACTACGTCTACAGCAACACATCGCCAACAACTCCAGTCAACAGCGTCCGTGTCGTCACCAGCGTCCACGCCACTCCCGCTGTGGCTGCGGGGGGGAATAAAGAAGGCAGGAAGGCACCAGAAGGGGACACAGTCACCGCCCTAAGTGTCAACCCATCAGAGACGCAGTTGATGATGGCGCGGCGGAGAAGACGACAGAAGTGCAAGACTTCAAATTCAGTCGCAATCGTCCGCTTCACTCCCTACGACTGAGGGGGAATGTTAGAAGTATAATGCGTTTGAGTTAGAGATAGAATTAGTAATTTTTTGTCTTGTACTCCAAGTCTCTACCCCATCATGTACTCTATATAATCCCTCACGAGGATCAGATCAGTACAACACAATATTAGGGATCCTATAATTTCTACATACACATTCAAGCTACTGGTTGTGGGCAGCAGGTTAGTGTTATTGTCGCTCAATATCACCAGGGTGTATGCAGTTCCATTATTTGTGTAGATAACTATATGTGATTCGCGTTAATGTACTGGGTTATTTGACTGTCGGTTTTCTCCAGCATAAGAACTGGTGATACCTTTTTTATTTTTGCAGTATGTACTCACGATGCTTGGTTATAAACCATAGTTACCTTGAAATTCATAGAAAACTCACTAGAAGTTGTACTGTTCCCCTTCTTATGTTCTTATTCTCTCAATAACATTGACCGGTGCCAAGATGATTCTGTTTCCCCAGTTATGTCTGCTGTTACCTAGAAATTTATAAAACAGTCAACAGTCCAACTAATATAAATGTGTATGAATTGCTGTTTTCCGGTTGTTGGCCTTTGATGGAGTTGTTACAAGAATAAGTTATGCAGAAGCATTTATTTAGGCGCAATTTAAACTTAGGCCACTGCAAGCATTTCTTGTAAGCACATTTTTTGCGAGGGCTTTCTAAGCGCAAAGATACTACTGTTCTTATTTTTTAAATTGATTTCAGGATTTTACCTTCTTGCCAAAGTAGAAGAGGCTGCGGACAAACCTATATATCGGTGGGCACATGACATTGTTAGCGGACATACTCTTAAACATCTATGTGCCGCGATGGTACCTGTTTTCTTGACTCTTACGTTGGCAAAGAGGACAATTGAACCTGACAGGTATACGTCAGCTTACTCAATGCATCGCTTGAGTATTTTTTTGTATAGTTTTAGTTCGATTGAACCACTTTAATCCGATGTTGATATTGCTCGCTCTGCTTTGAGCATACAAATACACCAAGTGTTACCAAATATCAATAATATTGCCATTCCACTGCTTTACCAAATTTTTGATGTTTTCGCTCTTTATGAGGTTGGTTTTTGTTCACTTTGGTTACTAGAATGATATCAGAATAACACATCTGCAGTTAAATTGTTGGTGTTTATAACATGAATCGAAACTTGCACAGGTAGTTCTTAGCAAACTTTTCATGATGTGCTTCTGTTTATTCAAACTAATAATAGTACTATGGTTTGCTTCCACAAATCAATGTTTGCATTCATCATGTGTATGTAGTTTTGACAACAACATCACCACATTGAATAGGCCTTGTATCTATGTATCCGTGTGACTAATGTTTTTTCCTCTGTCATGCAGGGTAAGCTTACTCCAGATGTGGAAGATCAGTTGGAGAGAACGCGGTTCCAAAGATAGCAACACTGTAGATGTCAAATATGATTATGCTGCAGTTTCAACTACGTCTGAACAACAGTAGATATGTGTTTTTTCATATGTACTCCTAAAGTGTAAAAATAACATCAATCTGAATATCAGGAGCCCCTGCATGCACAGTTGTGTATTATTGCCTGCTAATCGACGTTCGTATGTGGTTGTTCCTGATCAAATCTTGTACAGGGAGGAAAAATGTATATCAGTGGCCTCATTAACTCTTTGTGTTAGTTTTTAGGAACCTCCAATCAGAGACTGCATCCGCTTCAGTTGTTGCTGCTCTTCGGAGTTCATTAAGCTGCATGATATGGGCTTGACATCTTCCGTGTGTGCACGATAATTTATTTGCTTGCCTGTCTAAGTGATGGATAGTTCAGGTTTCTTACTCTTTCAAAAGAAAAAACGGTTCAGATTTTTAGCACAGAATAAGGAGGGGTGCATCATCAATTTGGGATAAAGGGGCACATAACAGCGATATAGAAGCGGGAGCTATGGACCCAGATTTCCCCCGGTTTGTCATGCAATTGTTGCCATGAATTGGGAACTCTAGATTCTGATTTCAGGTTCCCATGTATTGTTTTTGATTGAGGTATACGGCTGATTCCAGCAATAAAAATGGCATTTTTGTGTAACACAATAAGCATGATGATCTGCCATGCCATAGTAATGCAAATGACCATGGCAATATGATGACCGATGGTCTTCTGTAGCAGGGGAATGGACACTATTTATAAGCAAGCGGCAGTTTTGCCACCACCACACAATGCATACATTGTGTTGGCTGGGTGAAACGGTCCATACTCCATGATCTTTGTTTCTGAGATATTAGAGTAAACCAATAGAAAAGGCATATTTTGCTTCACTGAATTTTTGAGGCAATAGATGGACCTGCCCCTGTTGAGCCAACATCGGAGAAGAGCCAATAGAGGCATGGGAGGGGTGCTTGGACCGGAACAATGGGAAGGAACTCATCGAAAAACCGACAAGGGATTTGTCAGATTTTGGGGTAAAATGCAGGATAGTTTAGAAGATAATCGCTTCTACTTCTAATTAATCTAAGGAAGTAAGTTTTGGCGAATTTTTTCATACTCTTTATTCACGATGGGTGCAGTAGGTTATCCAACGGTGCACGTGTGATGGCGAGATCCAATGGCTTACTTGGCTTATTGCTTTAGTTACTGTTTACTGCAATTTAGTTCAACCAGGGGCTTTGTTTAGACCATTTACCTCATATTTTACTCTCGGTGATTGCTGAACCGACGAGGGATAGCCGACTGTGCCATTCACTTGTGTTTCTCTGATAGATAACCGAGGGATATATGTTGAGATTCCTAAAAGTCCATGAGCATGAAGTATCCTAAAAGTCCATTACGAAATTGTGCAGGCAAGAACAATCAATCTGTTTCCCAAGTTGTTCTCTCATCTAAACCTATGTTTGCACAATCCCTTGCGGTCATGCATTTTGGTGGATCAAGGTTCACAATAGTTAGAATGTTGCGGAGGCTTTCACAGTCTGACCAATCACCATGGCTTTCGCTGCTGCTGACAATATGTTGCGGAGGATACTCCACATCACCACTCACGATTCATCATGCTATATACCCCATCAAGGGGAGCGTGCTTCATCATTTTTTATCCTCATGGAGAACCTTGAAATTTTCCCAGGAAGATTAATGGTTGTGGCCTTCATCAGATTTTGTTTAGATGAGCTTTTGGCAGTTTACAGGGCTGTAACACGTACCATGGTTGTTGTCAGCTCTCAATCGAGTTACTCCTTGTATTGTCCAGTTCATTAGGTGCAACCGTGCAAGTGCAATCCACGATGATCTGACACAACAATATGCAGTAGTGGAAAAGGCACCAGAGCAGTAAGCAGTAGCAGAAGCATGAGAAGATCAGAGGTAGCCAAGCTCGATGGCAGCAACAACCGACACAAATAGAGGATGGACAACAAAGCAACCAGGCACAACAACCAGCGGTGGTGGCACAACCAAGCACAACAACCAGGAGCAATACCGACGACGCAGATGCATGGTCGCTTCGCAGGTCTGGTGTTGTATGTGCCTAGATGCAAACCAGTGACATCTCTCAACAAGAATGTCTGTCACAACCAAAAATAAACAAACAACAATGCACACGGTATAATCTTTTCGTATTGTTTAATATGACCAAAAACGGCGGCGTTCAGCTATCTCAACTGTAGAAAGAATATGCGGTGCAACTCAATTGTATTATATGGAGTCGGTCACAATATATACACAGGATGTCTTGCGTGACGAGGAAACTAATCCTACCATATCTCTAGGAGTCAACTATACAAGGCTAGAGACGACAGGAATAGCAATACAAATATGTCACGTTCAACTCCCCCCGCAGTCGAAGCATTGGCGTAGGCGATGCAAAGACTGGAACGGAACTCCTGAAATGCAGCGGTTGGAAGCCCCTTGGTCATAATGTCGGCAAACTGTTGGGTGGTCGGTACATGAAGAACACAGAGCTGACCCAACTGAACCTTCTCGCGGACAAAATGAACATCAAGTTCAATGTGCTTGGTGGGCTTATGCTGCACCGGATTGGTCGCGAGATAGGTGGCCGAAACATTATTACAGAAAAGCACCGTAGCTTTCGGGACCGAGACCCGAAGTTCGCCAAGTAGTTGACGTAGCCAACATGTCTCGGCAACAACGTTGGCAACGGCACGGTACTCGGCCTCGACACCCGAGCGGGAGATGGTGGGCTGCCGTTTAGAGGACCATGAGATGAGAGAGTCGCCGAAGAAGACACAATATCCCGACGTAGATCGTCGAGTGTCAGGACAACCGGCCCAATCCGCATCAGTGTAAGCAAACAGCTCGGTGGAGGCGGAGGCACGGAGACGAAGACCGAAGGTCGGTGTGCCGCGGATGTACCGAAGAATGCGCTTGACCAAAGACCAGTGAACATCACGAGGCGAGTGCATGTGCAGGCAAACCTGCTGCATGGCAAACTGAATGTCTGGTCTGGTGAGCGTGAGGTACTGAAGAGCACCAACAATACTGCGGTAGAGAGCGGCGTCAGTGGCAAGTTGTCCAGCAGTGGCAGAGAGCTTCGGCTTGGCCTCAGCAGGAGTAGCAGCAGGTTTGCTGTCGGTCTTGCCAGCACGATCCAATAGATTAAGAGCATACTGTCCTTGATGAAGAAAGAATCCGGAAGAGTCACGTCGCACATTGATACCGAGGAAGAAGTGCAGTGCGCCCAAGTCCTTAAGCCGAAACTCAGAACCGAGACGACCAATAATCTCGCGAAGTAAGTCCGCACGAGAGGCGGTGATGAAGATATCGTCAACATATAGAAGAAGCATGGCGACATGATCAGCTCGATGAAGCACAAATAGTGATGTGTCGGAGGTGGTGCTGCGAAAACCGAGAGCAGTGAGGAATGCTGCAATGCGTTGATACCACGCACAAGGCGCCTGCTTCAGACCGTAGAGAGACCGTGAGAGCAGGCAGACATCATCAGGCCGAGTGGGATCAACAAAACCAGCTGGCTGCTGACAAAGAACACGCTCCTGAAGGTGACCGTAGAGAAAGGCGTTGTTGATGTCAAGCTGATGAACTGGCCAGTGTCGAGAGGCGGCGAGCTGAAGAGCGACACGAATCGTGGCGGGTTTAACAACCGGGGAGAATGTCTCCAAGAAGTCAACGCCGGCACGTTGTGCAAATCCGCGAACCACCCAACGAGCCTTGTACTTGTCCAGAGTGCCATCCGGTAGAAGTTTATGCCGAAATACCCATTTACCGTTGATGATGTTGGTGCCGGGGGGGGGGGGGGGGGGGGGGCGAGGAACCAACGTCCAGGTCCTATTGGCGACAAGAGCATCATACTCAGCGCGCATGGCCGCGAGCCAGTGCGGGTCACTCAATGCAGAGCGCACCGAGCGCGGTATCAGAGAGATGACCGTGACACTGAGGTTGTGGTAGCGGGGGTTCAGCTGATGAATCCCGTCCTTAGCACGCGTCACCATAGAGTGATGAGGTGGCGGAGGCGGGAGGTGAGGCCGTTGTCGAGGCGGAGCGGCAGCCACAGCCGCAGGTGCAGACGACGTCGAAGACGAAGCCGCAGAGGGGTCCGCGGGCGACGAGGCGACCACCACAGAGGGCGGCGGTGACGAGACCGCGGGTGAGGCCGCGGGGGCGACCGCGGGTGAGACACCGGAAGGCGGTGGCGACGAAGCCGCGGGTGGCAAAGATGGGCCAGCGGGTGAGACCGCATGCGGAGACGACGAGCCGGCAGGCGAGGCAGCAGCTGGCATAGAAGGCGCCGGAGACGCAGCCGGGAGCAACGCCGTGGCCGAAGAGACGGCCGAGGGCCAAACAGGAGATGGCGATGAGGACGCCGATGGTCCTGCATGAGCTCGTGCCGAAGCCAGCGGAGACGAGACCGGCTCCTCTTGAGCCGACGGAGTCGAGGCAAGGTGCGCCGTAGCCGGCGAGAGACCCGGACGTGCCGCCGAATCAGCAGGCAGCTGCGGCGTGGGTAGGCAAGGGCGCCACGCGACCGTCACGGGGCGGTCTCCAAAGGGGTCGCCGCTGCCGAAGTAACCCGCTCAAAAGGGAAGACAACCTCATCAACGTAAACATGTTGCGAGACAAATACGCGAAGAGAGACGGGATCGTAGCAACGAAAGCCTTTGGTGTTGGGTTGATAGCCAAGAAACACACAAGCAAGAGACCGAGGTGCAAGTTTGTGGGGAGCGGAGGCGGTAATGTTGGGGTAACATAAACAACCAAAGATGTGAAGGTCATCATAGGATGGAGGAGAGCCGAACAAGAGATGATGAGGTGTAGCTCCATCGGGGTTTGCAAGGCCGGATGTTGAGGAGAAGCATGACAGTAGCAAGAGCATCTGACCAGAATCGGGCAGTCATGTGTGCATGAAAGAGTAACGCAAGAACACTCTAATTGAGGGTGCGGAGGACACGTTCGACACGACCGTTTTGTTGGGAGGTGTATGGACATGTGAGGCGGAAAACAGTGCCGTGGGTGCATAGAAGATGTCGAATGGCGAGATTATCAAATTCTTTTCTGTTATCCGTTTGAAGGTGAGCAATGGTGTGATGAAAGTGGGTGTGGACGTAAGCATAAAAGGAGTGGAGGGTGGAGGCGACGTCGGATTTACGGTGTAGCGGAAAAGTCCAAGTGAAATGAGAAAAATCATCTAAAATCACAAGATAATATAAGCCCGAATTGCTAGGCACTGGAGATGTCCAAACATCACAATGAATAACATCAAAAGGAAAAGTAGCTATTGATGTAGATGAAGGAAACGGAAAGCGAACGTGTTTCCGGATGCGGCAAGCATGACATGTATGAGCCGCCGATTTATTACATGAAAAGGAAAAGGTGCTCAAAATTTTGTGAAGAGCGTCGGCGCCGGGATGACCAAGTTGAGCGTGCCAAAGCGAGACATCGACATGAAGAGCAACCGGACTACCACTCATCGTAGGACCACATGGGTAGAGATCGTCGGGGGAATCACATCGGTGCAGAACCCTCCGGGAGCGAGCATCCTTGACAGAGAAACCAAGAGCGTCAAACTCAACAGTGACATGATTTTCACGAGTAAGAGTACGAACAGAGCATAGGTTTTTGATTAAGGATGGTGAAACAAGCACATTATTTAGAGTTAAAGATGAAGAGGGAAACAAAAGGGAGGATGAACCGTGATGAGTGATGGCAAGAGAGGAGCCATCACCAACCACGATGCGAGAGTTGAAGGGATAGGGGGAGGCACGGGAGAGGATACCGGGGTTGGAGGCCATGTGAGCAGCGGCGCCGGTGTCCATGTACCAATCGCCGCCTCCGTTGTAGGTGCTCGGCGAGGGTGCAACATGAAGGGCGGAGAGGAGCGCCGGGTCGTAGACTGGAGGGGCGCCACCATATGCGCCATAGCCCGGAGGACCGCCGTAAGCCGAGGTGCCACCGTAGGCCGCGGCGTTGACGTATGCCGCGGGAGCCGGTGCGGTCAGCAGTGCCGGATGAGAGATCGGCCGTGGCCCGAGGATGCCCGGAGCAGGGGGACAGGGGACGGGCATGGAGTAAGCATGCACGACTCCCGTCCAGGGATTGTACCCGGAGAGCCACGACGAAGGGGGAGCAGCCGCGTTGGTCGCGGGAGGTCGCTGCGCCGTGTTGGCATTGCGGCCCCGACCCCCGCGGCCCTTCTGCTTGCGGCCACGAGAGGGCGCGGGCGTGGCTGGCGGGGTGGGACCAGGCGCGCGCGGCGCTGGCGGGGCTGGAGGAGTGCCGTGGCCAGCGGCGAGGCCGACGTGAAGGGCGGCGTGGGGCGCCTGCCGGGCGGAGTGATGGAGGCGCTTCTCCTCCATGCGAAGGTATGTGACTGCCTTCACGTACGTCGACGTGACGAGAGAGAGGTTGGCGGCGGACTGGCCAAGGTCAGGGTGGAGGCCGCAAAGGAGGTTGGTGAGGAGACGGAGTCGTCGATGGTCATGCCGATGTCGCGCAGCTCGTCGGCGAGAACCTTCAGCCGCGTGCAATACTCATCGATCGAAAGATCATTTTGTTGCATAGTGAAGAACTCCCCTTGAAGGAAGACGTGGTGTTGGAGTTGATTGTCGAGGAAAGGTCACACAGCTGCGTCCACATAGCGTACGCCGACGGGTCACGGGAGTTCACCATGTTGAAGAGGCCGCCAGAGATGGTGAGGAGGAGCCAGTTGACGATGCAGGCGTCCACAGGAAGCCACTCGTCGTCGTCCTTCATGTCGCGGAAGTCGACGCTCCTGTCAACATGCTCGTTGAGACGGTAAGAGCGGAACAACACCGCGAAGTAGGTGCGCCACGCGTTGTAGGATGGCGAGTTGAGGTCGAGGATGACAGGTACGTGGTCTTTGATGTGAAGCTCGTTCAGGCAGTCGGAGTTGAACATGGCACCGACGAAAGAACCAGCGTCGGATGGGTCGGCCTTGGAGCGGGACATGGTGGCGTCGGGTGATGGGAAGGGGGCGGACGCGACTACAGGAGGAAGAGAGTAGCGGCGGCGGCTTAGGGTTTGGGTGGTGGCCGAGGGAAGGGTTGGCGACGGCTGTAGAAGAACAGCGGCGGCGGCACTAGGGTTTGGGGAGAAGGGAGCAGCGGCGTCGTAGGGTTTTGGGTAGGAGGAGGCGGCGGCGGCGGCTACGGGAGAGGTAGCGGCGGTGGCGGCGTTAGGGTTTGGAGTTGGCGGCAGCGGCGGCTACGGGAGGGTGCGGCGGCTGCGGGTTGCGGAAGCGAGAGGAGATCGCGGTAAAATTGATACCACGTAGAAAGAATATGCGGTGCAACTCAATGGTATTCCATGGAGTCGGTCACAACATATACACAGGATGTCTTGCGTGACAATAAAACTAATCCTACCATATCTCTAGGAGTCAACTATACAAGGCTAAGGAAGATAGGAATAGCAATACAAACATGTCATGTTTAACATCAACAGTAACGAGCAAGGTTCTAGAGCAAAATAAAGAAAAGCTAAGAAAGGGTGCCTCCTACAGCTAACACCACAATAGCAATCAGAGTACTGGAGCAAAACACAACTGAACAAATTCACAGAGAAATAGCTGCACAAGAGGGATTATTGCGTCAACGATTTGAGATACAGGTACATAACCACTTCCCCTATTTTGTCATGCAACTATTGCCATGGACTGTGAGATCTGTATCCAGATTTCAGAGTTCCATGTTTCCTTTTCGACAGACGTGAAGGGGCGATTCTAGCGAGTACAAACTACAATTCCACACAACACCATAAGCATGGCGATCCACCATGCGATAGTAATGCAAATAATCATGGCAATATAATGACCCGTGGAGCTTTTTTGACCGCCACACAATGACACAATGCATATATGGAGGCCCTTTTTTTTTTTGAGCATCAGTACAGACACAAGCGCTCATATACACGCGCATACACTCATCCCTATGAACACACACACGCACACCTACCCCTATGAGCACTTCCGAGAGACTGAGCCGGCATATCATCTTGAGATTTAAGAAGTCACCGTAGGCGCCTCGTCGTCGACGGGAACGTCTCCTCTCACTGAAAGCGCATCGCCGGAAATCCTGAAATAAATCCAGGAATAATGCGAACACCAAGATTTGAACCCTGGTGGGTTGGGGATACCACTGTCCACCTAACCATCTCAACCACAGGTTAGTTCGCTGGAGGCCCTTTGTTGGGTGGGTGAAACAGTTGATAATCCACACCCTTTTATTACCAAGATATTAGAGTAAACCAATATAACGAGCAAATTTTGCTTCACGGAATTTGCGAAATGACACCGGAGGTGGTCGGAGGTGTAGTGTAAAGAATGCCAAAGCCAGCCCTTGACTGAGAATGATGTGCGCTTCCTCTGTTCAACTACCATTGTTTGTTTTTCAACAACCCATGGCAGATAGATGTTGAATTGCTCCATTATTTTGTTCTTCTATGGGCAACATGCGCTTTATGAACACTGTTCCCTTTGTCAGCACAAACAACAAGATGCATACACACAAGACAACTCTTCAGTTGTCATCATTGCAATAGCACGATATAATGGATAATATTACCATTCCGCTGATGCTTAAGTATATTTATTTATTTTTGATCAAAATTGTATGTATATTTCTTAATGGAACACGCAGTCATTACAATCTTGTCTCACCCGATCCAACACGCAGGTTGGGACTGAGTGAAACATTACCCACCACACAACATCATTCAAACTAAATCTAGTGATGGACATTGGTGCAATAGCGAATAGGCCCCAGCACGATCACCAGACCTTGCCACTGTCACCCTGAGCACAGCGCAGAGCTGCAGTACCCTTTCCTATATTCACGATCACATCCACATTTAGCTTTTACCATTCCATCTCTTAGGCCTCTTTCATTTAATTCTTTACCGGGCTTTATTTTAAACTGCTTCAGATTTCCTGGTTCATCCATAAGAAAAATAACTTTTCTCTCGTATCTTCATTGCATTTATCCAATATTACCAGGACCCAATCCAGACCAGAGCGAACTAAATCGGATTCAACCGGCAGCTCCTAGAACTTCTGCATCTCATGTCGAAGTGCTTTTGCTTTCGCATGTCTCATCACTGTCCTCCTGTTCTAAACCACAAATATTACAGATTGGCAAGGCCACCAAGTTCCTTCTCCAGCGATTATGTTGCATACCTAGTGCTTCAAAGGCGAGTTTTTTTGCCAAAGACTCGAATCTTAGGCGGGATTGAGCTCTCAAAATAACGTGTCAGAATTGAACTATGAGGTTGTTGCTAAAATATGCGACAATAATTTTGATGCTTCCTCTCTCTGCGAGGATTTTTTTGTTCACTTCTATTACTAGAATGATATCAGAACAAGACATCTGCATTTATTGGTATTTTTTTCCATGATCGGAACCTTGCTCGGCGACAATGGGATTCTAGCCCAGCGAATGCAGCTGTTGGAATCGCGGAAAAGTGGTGGCACAATACATGATTTACTTCAATGCATTGGTGCTTGTTGAGTACTCGGTCTTGAGTTCCAAGGTGAGAACCTAGGCCTGACCCATGTTGGTTATACTTGGCAATGACGATTGTTTTACATCGTTTTCTTGTTGAAGGCATTGCCCGGATATGCTCAAACTTTTTCTTCAAGGTGAAAACCTAGAACTTAGCCTTTGGTGCTTGGATCTGGTAACGGTGACGCTTGATCGTCTTTTCCTTCCTGAAGGCGTTGCTATTGAAGAACCTCATTGTACTTGTGTTGTGAAGATATGGCTGCAGGTGCGCATATGGTTGTTGCTATAGTTTGTTGATTATGGTTTTGATCGTTTTGGGGTCTTTTTTTTTCTCGCTGGGCATAGCTTTGGTCTTGTATGACTTTACTATTTGCCGGAGAATTTAGTTTTGTGTGTGTGAGATGGTGTTGGTGTTGGTTGTGCGCATCCTATCTATGCAGAGGCCGGATGTGTACTCATTATGTTTGTATCCGCTTGATGCTTCATTTTGAGTCAATAAAATCCATCCTTTGTCAAAAAAAGTTCTTAGCAAACTTTTCATGCTATGCTTCTATATATCTATGCAAACTCTGGTTCTCTTCCAAGAATCCATGTTCGCATTCGTCCTGTGTACGTAGTGTTGACAACAACTTCACCAGATTGAACAGTCCTGGGATATGTAATGTATGAAGCCTTGCATCTCTGTACCCGTGTGACTAATATTTTTTTTCTATGTCCTTAGCAGGGTACGTACTGTCGACAACAAATTCACCAGATTGAATATCCTTAGCAGGGTAAGTTTGCTCCAGATGTGGAAGATCAGTTGGAGAGAACGTTGTTCCAAAGAAAGTAACACCGTAGACGTCAAAGAAGATTAAGCTGCATTTCGACTAGTACATCTGAACGACAGTAGATACATATGTGTTTCTCATGCTTGCATACTTGCAAAGTGTAGAAATGGCAGAAATCTGAATATCGAGAGCCCCAGCGTGCATGGTTGTGTGTTATTGCTTGACAATATGTGAACGATCCTGATCAGATCTTGTAGTAGATATATTCCAGGGGCGTCATCAACTCTTTCATGTCCAAGCTTTTGCAGATGTCGAATAGCCTAGAACTTGTCCTGCACCTGTTACTGGTAAGAAAGACTAGAGCCTATCACAGATTCACAGAGGAGGGGGATCTACTGAGACATTGTTCAGGCCTCCCGTACGTCTTTTGAGACCATTAAGCTTCATGCCATGATATACCATTTCTAGACTTCCAGCCCCGTTAAACGCCTGGAGGCAAATCACTGTTGAGGCCGTGGAGTGGCACCGGTCATGCAGGACTGAAGGTACATCAGTGGACATTCCCCTTCAGTGCTCTGTTCTTCCAATTGCATCTATCTACATATAGTACAAACAGATTCGCTTACTGGGCAATTTTGTTAGGAAAGAAGACAGTTGAAACTCACGGCGTAAACAAGTTCAGTGTTTACTCATTGCAAGCAGACTATAGCCAACCTCTGCAAGTAGAAAAAGATGGAGCTTACAAACAGAGTCTAAAAGGAACAGCAAAATGCATACAAAATTCGGTAGCCCTAAAACAGGTAAAGGTTTCTTATTTTGTTTTAAATGTTCAGTTTTCACTAGGCAAAAAACAGAAAAGGCATTGTACGCATTTTCTTTGTAAACATAATCAACTTCAGATATATGCTTCCTAACGTAGCCATCCAACAGAATTAGTGCGTCTCAAGGGCAGCTTTAAGGCCAAGTTCTTTCAGTATTGAGGGCAGTCTTCTGAATCGTATAGTGGTTATGCTATCTAGATGGACGGCCGGCCGGGTTCCGTTATCTAGATGATAACAGAAGGTAAGAATGGGGGTACTCAAGGCAAAAAAGGAAGGAAGAAAGAAGCGGAATTAATACATCATCGACTTGAGATACTACATACATAGGAGAAATTTAGATATGAGATGTCTGGACCAGATATCACCTGTTTTATCATGCAACTGTTGCAACAGATTGGGAGCTCTTGATTCAGATTTCAGAGTCCCATGGTTTCTTTTTGACATTTTTTCCCCAAAAAGGGGGTTATCCCTGGCCTCCACATCAGAACGATGCATACGACCAAGATTATTAAAAACCAAAAGGTTCAACACAAGTCTTCATGTCTCGATCAAAGAACGAAAAAGGCTCACAAAGAGCTAAAAAGTAATATAAAAGCCACAATCGGCTGGCATAAAAAGATAGGATCACTAATTGCCTATCCTATTACATGAACGCCATCCAAACCGGTTGAAAATATCCTGTGCTACCATCTCCTATCGGGTAGATCCAGTAACCATACGCTCCCTGGCCTCCGTCGGAGTGAGTAGCGACCACATACGGATCAACGCAGTGGCTCGGAAAATAACCTGCAAAAAAATGAATATTTGTTGTTTTGTTAAAGACCAAATCATTTCTGCAGTTCCAGACTGCCCATAATAAAGCACATACTCCTACACGATTGTGTCTCGCTGTTTCAGAATCTATCCCGTCTAGCCACGTCCCAAATAACGTGTTGATAGTATTCGGCGGAGTAATATTAAATGCTATGTGTACCATCCGCCATAATTTTTTTTGCCAAAGGGCAGTCAAGAAAGAGGTGTTTGATGGATTCATCATGGTCGCAAAAACTACACCTCGTAGATCCTGTCCAGTTGCGTTTTGCCAAATTATCCTTGGTTAAAATGACTTGTTTATGCATAAACCATATAAACACTTTGATTTTTAAAGGTACTTTTACTTTTCAAACATGTTTCGAACGAGGAATAGCACTAGAGTTGATAACATCCAAATACATGGATTTAACCGAAAACTCTCCATTCTTAGTTAGTTTCCAGCACAACTGATTGGACTGTTGAGACAGTTGAACATTTATCAATCTTCTCACAAGATGGAGCCATGCTTCCCAACGGTTTCCGCTAGCGTCCTCCTAAATTGAATATTGAGAGGAGTGGACTGTAGCACTGTTGCAACGTAAGCGTCTCTTCGCTGAACAATGCTATAAAGAGAAGGATATTGGAGTGCAAGGGGCGTCTCCCCTAGGCATGTATCCTCCCAGAACCTCGTAGTGATACCGTTTCCAACTATAACCTTTGTCCTGTTGAAAAAGAGTGATTTAACTCTCATCAGTCCTTTCCAAAAAGGCGAATCAGTCGGCCTCACTGTCACCTGGGACAAGGTTTTAGAGTGAAGGTACTTATTACGCAAATCTGAGCCCATGTGGCCTCTGTCTCTACAGATAGCTTATACAGCCACTTGCTGAGAAGACATCTGTTTTTTACCTCAAGATTTCCAATACCTAGGCCCCTTGGTCTTTCGGCCTACAAATGATATCCCATTTAGCGAGTCTGTATTTTCGTTTTAGTTCATCACTTTGCCAGAAAAAACGTGATCGATAGAAGTCAAGCCTTTTTCGAAGTCCAATTGGTACCTCGAAAAAGGACAAGAGAAACATGGGCATACTCGTGAGAACCGAATTAATGAGAATTAATCGGCCTCCGTATGACATCAGCTTGCCCTTCCAGCAGCTTAGTTTCTTCTCAAATCGATCCTCAATGCACTTCCATTCTCTGTTTGTTAGCTTATGATGGTGGATTGGTATACCTAAATACGTGAAAGGTAAAGCCCCCAATTCGCACCAGAACAATTGTTTGTACGCATCTTGGTCATCATTACCTTTTCCAAAACAGAACAATTCACTTTTGTGGAAGTTAATCTTTAACCCGGTCAATTGTTTGAATAAGCATAACACCAGCTTCATGTTTCGCGCTTTTGCCAAGTCATGCTCCATGAAGATGATAGTATCATTAGCATACTGTAGGATAGACACACCTCGGTCAACTAAGTGCGGAACGAGGCCACCTACCTGACCAGCATCCTTAGCCCTTCCTATTAGAATTGTCAACATATCGACCACTATGTTGAACAGAATAGGTGACATCGGATCTCCTTGCCTCAGACCTTTGTGTGTTTGGAAGTAGTGACCTATGTAATCATTCATAATTCCAACACTCCTTTTTTTGCGTGAAAGAGTCTACCTGGTGTCTCTAGGCCTGATCAAAACCTTTCATACGCAAGGCCTATTGAAGAAATGGCCATTTGACCTTATCGTATGCTTTCTGAAAATCCACTTTGAAAACAACTCCGCCTAGTTTTTTCGTGTGGATTTCATGGAGCGTTTTATGTAGGACCACAACCCCTTCTAGGATCTTTCTATCCGGCATGAAAGCAGTTTGGGACGAATGCACCACAGAGTGCGCAATTTGTGTAAGCCTATTAGTCCCAACCTTGGTGAAAATTTTGAAACTTACATTAAGACGACAGATCGGCCAGAACTGCTCAATTCGTACGGCCTTTGTTTTCTTAGGAAGTTATCGTTCCAAAATTTAATTGAAACAACTGAAGCTATCTAGAGAATAAATCATGGAACATCGGTAGCAAATTGAAAGAAATATGCCCTAGAGGCAATAATAAAGTTGTTATTTATATTTCCTTATATCATGATAAATGTTTATTATTCATGCTAGAATTGTATTAACCGAAAACTTAGTACATGTGTGAATACATAGACAAAACAAAGTGTCCCTAGTATGTGTCTACTTGACTAGCTCGTTAATCAAAGATGGTTATGTTTCCTAACCATAGACATGTGTTGTCATTTGATGAATCGGGATCACATCATTAGATAATAATGTGATGTACCCATCCGTTAGCTTAGCATAATGATCGTTTAGTTTTATTGCTATTGCTTTCATCATGACTTATACATGTTCCTCTGACTATGAGATTATGCAACTCCCGAATACCGGAGGAACACCTTGTGTGCTATCAAACATCACAAGTAACTGGGTGATTATAAAGATGCTCTACAGATGTCTCCAAAGGTGTTTGTTGGGTTGGCATAGATCGAGATTAGGATTTGTCACTCTGTGTATCGGAGAGGTATCTCTGGGCCCTCTAGGTAATGCACACCACTATAAGCCTTGCAAGCAATGTGACTAATTAGTTAGTCACGGGATGATGCATTACGCAACGAGTAAAGAGACTTGCCGGTAACGAGATTGAACTAGGTATGATGATACCGACGATCGAATCTCGGGCAAGTAACATACCGATAACAAAGGGAACAACGTATGTTGTTATGCGGTTTGACCGATAAAGATCTTCGTAGAATATGTAGGAGCCAATATGAGCATCTAGGTTCCGCTATTGGTTATTGATCGGAGATGTGTCTCGGTCATGTCTACATAGTTCTCGAACCCGTAGGGTCCGCACACTTAACGTTCGATGACGATTTGTATTATGAGTTATGTGATTTGATGACCGAAGTTTGTTTGGAGTCCCGGATGAGATCACAGACATGACAAGGAGTCTCGAAATGGTCGAGAGGTAGAGATTCATATATAGGACGATGGTATTTGGACACCGGAAGTGTTCTGGGTGATACCGGGTCACCGGAAGGGGTTCCGGGTAACCCCCGACAAAGATATGGGCTTAATGGGCCAAGTAAGGGAACACACCAGCCCACAAGGGGCTGGTGCGCCCCCTATAGGGCCAGCCACGTGGGGAGAAAGGGAAAGGGGAGGAGGAAAATGAAAGTATGAAGTAGGACTCCTACTTCCTTCCCCTCCCCCTCCTTCCTTTCCCCCTTGTCCAAATATGGTAGGAGGGATTGGACTAGGGGCCCAAGTAGGATTCCTCCTAGTTGGGCGCGCCCTAGGCTACCTCTGTGACGCCCCCGATTCAATCGTACACTAATCATACACGCAAACGTGTACGATCAAGATCAGGGACTCACGGGAAGATATCACAACACAACTCTAAAAATAAAATAAGTCATACAAGCATCATAATACAAGCCAGGGGCCTCGAGGGCTCGAATAGAAGTGCTCGATCATAGATGAGTCAGCGGAAGCAACAATATCTGAGTACAAACATAAGTTAAACAAGTTGCCTTAAGAAGGCTAGCACAAACTGGGATACAGATCGAAAGAGGCGCCGGCCTCCTGCCTGGGATCCTCCTAAACTACTCCTGGTCGTCGTCAGTGGCCTGCACGTAGTAGTAAGCACCTCCGGTGTAGTAGGAGTCGTCGTCGACGGTGGCGTCTGGCTTCCGGGCTCCAGCATCTGGTTGCGACAACCAGGTAGAATGGAAAGGGGGAAAAGAGGGAGAAAAGCAACCGTGAGTACTCATCCAAAGTACTTGCAAGCAAGGATCTACACTACATATGCATGGGTATCTGTGCAAAGGGGCAATATCGGTGGACTGAACTGCAGAATGCCAGAATAAGAGGGGGATAGCTAGTCCTGTCGAAGACTACGCTTCTGGCCACCTCCATCTTGCAGCATGTAGAAGAGAGTAGATGGTAAGTTCACCAAGTAGCATCGCATAGCATAATCCTACCCGGCGATCCTCTCCTTGTTGCCCTGTTAGAGAGCGATCATCGGGTTATATCTGGCACTTGGAAGAGTGTGTTTTATTAAGTATCCGGTTCTAGTTGTCATAAGGTCAAGGTACAACTCCGGGTCGTCCTTTTACCGAGGGACATGGCTATTCGAATAGATAAACTTCCCTGCAGGGGTGCACCACATAACCCAACACGCTCGATCCCATTTGGCCGGACACACTTTTCTGGGTCATGCCCGGCCGCGGAAGATCAACACGTCGCAGCCCCGCCTAGGCACAACAGAGAGGTCAGCATGCAGGTCTAAATCCTATGGCGCAGGGGTCTGGGCCCATCGCCCATTGCACACCTGCACGTTGCGTACGCGGCCGGAAGCAGACCTAGCCTAGCAGGCGTTCCAGTCCAATCCGGCGCGCGCCGCTCAGTCGCTGACGTCACGAAGGCTTCGGCTGATACCACGACGTCGAGTGCCCATAACTTTCCCACGTAGTTGGTTAGTGCGTATAGACCAAATGGCCAGACTCAGATCAAATACCAAGAACTCGTTAAGCGTGTTATTTTGAAGTAACCGCGGACGCCGACCAGGGCCAGGCCCACCTCTCACCTAGGTAGTCTCAATCTGCCCTATCACTCCGCCACAAAGATCCACACAGAGGGCCGTTGGGACAAAGGTCCTTTCAGCCCCCAATCCGTGATTCACTCGCGGGTGCTCCACGAGCCGACCCGACTTTAGTCACCACATGTATCATGTATAAAGTATATAGTATATACCCGTAACCACCTTCCGAGTGATCACGGCCCGATAGTATAGCATGGCAGACGGACAAGAATGTAGGGCCACTGATGGAATACTAGCATCCTATACTAAGCATTTAGGATTGCTGGTAAAGGTAACAACAGTAGTAGCAAGGACAGGCTATGCATCAGGATAGGATAAACGGAAAGCAGTAACATGCTACACTACTCTAATGCAAGCAGTATAGAGGAGAATAGGCGATATCTGGTGATCAAGGAGGGGGGCTTGCCTGGTTGCTCTGGCAAGAAGGGGTCGTCAACACCGTAGTCAGCCGGGGCACCAGCAGTGGCGTCGGTCTCGTAGTCTACCGGAGAGAAGAGGGGGAAGAAACAATGAATACAATGCAAACAGATGCATAACGATGCATGACAAAGGAAACAACGGTGTTAGGTGTGCCCTAACGCGGTAAGAGGTGATGCCGGCGAAGGGGGGAAACATCCGGGAAAGTATCCCCGGTGTTTCGTGTTTTCGGACAGATGAACCGAAGGGGGAAAGTTGCGTGTTCGATATGCTAGGGGTGTGTGGCGGACGAACGGACTGCAAATCCGGATTCGTCACGTCGTTCTGAGCAACTTTCATGTAGAAAGTATTTTCATTCGAGCTACGGTTTATTTTATATTAATTTTAAAAGATTTAAATCATTTTTAGGATTAATTTAATTATTTTAATTCAACATTATCCAGAACAGTGTTTGCTGACGTCATCATGATGTCAGCATGACGCCAGCAGTCAACAGAGGTGTTGACTGGGTCGCTGACGTGTGGGTCCCACTGGTCATTGACTGTTTAGTCAGCAGTTTAATTAGACAGAGTTAATTAGGTTAATTATCTAATTAGTTAATTTAAACAGAATTAATTAAGTTAATTATTTAGTTAATTAATTAATTGATATATATATTTTTAATTCCCTTTTTTTAGAAACGTTCTGGGGCGTGGGCCCCTCGTGTCATGGGCACAAGGCCTTAGCGGGCGCACGGGTGGCGGTTAACAGGGCGGCGCCCGAACGAGGGGCGGACCGGGCCGCAGCGGGGGGGGGGGGGGGGGTACGGGCGCCATAGAGCGCTGGCGGCCACGGCGGGGCGCTGCCCGGGCGCGGGTGCCGGCCAGACAGCGTGGTGGGGGCGGCATGCTGGCGAAGGGGCCGGCGGCGGTGGACGGAGGCGTTCTGGGGCGGACGAGCGGAGTCGGGCGGCGAGCGCGGCGACTACGGCAGCGCGAAACACGGCAGAGCAGTGGCGTGAGCGGTGGGCGCGGTGGCGCGAGCAGCGGCAGCTGGGCAGAGCGCGGCGGCAACGCGAGCAGGCTGCGCAGCCATCGGTGGGCTCAGCCGGGAGCGGGCAGAGGCGCGGGCGCCGGCGGGCGCGCGCCTGGGCGCGTCGAGGGAGCGGCGTGTACGGCCGGGGGGCATTCAGGGCGCGGCCAGGAGCGCGTCGAGCGCGCACGGGGGAAGCGGGCGGGCGCGGCCAGGGTCACACGCGCGTGTGCGGCGCCGGTGAGCGAGGCCCTAGCCGAAGTGGCCGGAGCAGGGGAGGGGGAGGAGATGCCGGGGCCTCACCACGGGGCCGTGGGGTCTAGGCAGTGGGGGTTGAGGAAGAGGACGGTGACGCGACGCCGATGAGGAGGAGATCCCGCGAGGGAGAGGAAGGCGACGGTGGCCGCGGCGTCGTGGGCGTCGGGGGAGAGGAGGCGCCGGCGAGGTGGTCCTAGGCTACGGCGGCGTGGTCCGAGCCCCCTTTTCCCGATCCAGATCCAAATTCCTAGGCATTTATTTGCACACCCCGAACATTTTTGTTTTAAATTTTTGAAAAACTTTTATTGTTGACATTATTTTGAATTTAATTTTTGAAAAGTTTTGATCCAACGCGATATTAACAACAGTAACCGGGGTGACGTGGCACCGTTAACGTGGGATTACTGTAGCTTAATTACCCGGGCGTTACAAAACTCCTCCACTACAAGAAATTTCGTCCTGAGATTTAAGAGGGGAGTAAGGGGGAAAGTTCTGGTTACGAAATTCAAACGATTCTTCTCGGTCTTTGTTGCTCTTCCCGAAGTAGTTGATCCCTTTTGGTGATGTCCTCATTTCTCTGCTCCAGGTCATCATGATGAAGTGGCCATCCTTCCTTCGGAGTCTTCATCATACTAACGAAAGCTCCCTCTCCCTCCTTTATATACGTGGGCAGGGCACCCCTAGAACACACATCAATTGTTCCTAGCCGTGTGCGGTGCCCCCCCTCCACAGTTAACACCTCAGTCATATCGTCGTAGTGCTTAGGCGAAGCACTGCGCCAGTAACTTCATCATCACCGTCGCCGCCGTCGTGCTGACGGAACTCTCCCTCGTCCTCAACTGGATCAAGAGCTCGAGGGACGTCATCGTGCTGAACGTGTGCTGAACACGGAGGTGCCGTACGTTCGGTACTTGGATCGGTTGGATAGTGAAGACGTTTGACTACATCAACCGCATTACTAAACGCTTCCGCTTTCGGTCTACGAGGGTACGTGGACACACTCTCCCGCTCGTTGCTATGCATCTCCTAGATAGATCTTGTGTGATCGTAGGATTTTTTTTGAAATACTGCGTTCCCCAACTGTGGCATCCGAGTCAGGTCTATGCGTAGATGTTATATGCACGAGTAGAACACAAAGAGTTGTGGGTGATAATAGTCATACTGCTTACCAGCAACGTCTTACTTTGGTTCGGCGGTATTGTTGGATGAAGCGGCCCAAACCGACATTACATGACCACGTTCATGAGACTGGTTCTACCGACGTGCTTTGCACACTGGTGGCTGGCGGGTGTCTGTTTCTCCAACTTTAGTTGAATCGAGTTTGACTACGCCCGGTCCTTGTTGAGGGTTAAAACAGCACACTTGATGAAAAATCTTTGTGGTTTTGATGCGTATGTAAGAACGGTTCTTGCTAGAAAGCAGCCACGTAAAACTTGCAACAACAAAGTAGAGGACGTCTAACTTGTTTTTGCAGGGCTTGTTGTGATGTGATATGGTCAAGACGTGATGATATATAAATTATTGTATGAGATGATCATGTTTTGTAGAAGTTATCGGCAACTGGCAGGAGCCTTATGGTTGTCTCTTTATTGCATAAGATGCAAGCGCCATATAATTGCTTTACTTTATCGCTATGCGATAGCAATAGTTGCAAAAGCAATAGTTGGCGAGACGACTATTTGACGACACGTTGATAAAGATCAAGATGAAGGAGATCATGGTGTCATGCCGGTGACAATGGAGATCATGACGGTACTTTGGAGATGGAGATCAAAGGCACAACATGATGATGGCCATATCATGTCACATATTATGATTGCATGTGATATTTATCTTTTATGCATCTTATTTTTCTTAGTACGACGGTAGCATTATGATATGATCCCTTACTAAAATTTCAAGGTATAAGTGTTCTCCTTGAGTATGCACCGTTGCGACAGTTCTTCGTGTTGAGACACCACGTGATGATCGGGTGTGATAAGCTGTACGTTCACATACAACGGGTGCAAGCCAGTTTTGCACATGTAGAATACTCGGGTTAAACTTGACGAGGCTAGTATATGCAGATATGGCCTCGGAACACTGAGACCGAAAGGTCGAACGTGAATCATATAGTAGATATGATCAACATAGTGATGTTCACCATTGAATGCTACTCCATCTCATGTGATGATCGGACATGGTTTAGTTGATATGGATCACGTGATCATTTAGATGACTAGAGGGATGTCTATCTACGTGGGAGTTCTTAAGTAATATGATTAATTGAACTTAAATTTATCATGAACTTAGTCCTGGTAGTATTTGCATATCTATGTTGTAGATCAATTGCACGCGTATAGCTTCCCCGTTTTATTTATGATATGTTCCTAGAGAAAACTAAGTTGAAAGTTGATAGTAGCAATGATGCGGACTAGGTCCGTGATCTGAGGATCATCCTCATTGCTGCACAGAAGAATTATGTTCTTGATGCACCGCTAGGTGACTGAACTATTGCAGGAGCAAATGCAGACGTTATGAACATTTGACAAGCTCGGTATGATGATTACTTGATAGTTTAGTACACCATGCTTTACGGCTTAGAACCGGGACTTCAAAAATGTTTTGAAACGCCATGCTGCATATGAGATGTTCCAAGAGTTGAAATTGGTATTTCAGACTCATGCCCGAGTCGAGAGGTATGAGACCTCTGACAAGTATTTTTGCCTACAAGATGGAGGAGAATAGCTTAACCAGTGAGCATGTGCTCAGAATGTCTGAGTACTACAATCGCTTGAATCAAGTGGGAGTTAATCTTCCAGATAAGATAGTGATTGACAGATTTCTCAGTCATTATCACCAAGTTACTGGAACTTCGTGAAGAACTATAATATGCAAGGGATGACGTAAACGATTCCCCGAGCTCTTCGTGATGCTGAAATCGGCGAAGGTAGAAATTAAGGAAAGCATCAAGTGTTGATGGTTGACAAGACCACTAGTTTCAAGTAAAAGGGCAAGGGAAAGAAAGGGAACTTCAAGAAGAATGACAAGCAAGTTGCCACTCCCATGAAGAAGCCCAAAGCTAGATCCAAGCCTGAAACTGAGTGCTTCTACTGCAAAGGAAATGGTCACTGGAAGCGGAACTACCACAGATACTTGGCGGATAAGAAGGATGGCAAAGTAAACAAAAGTATATATGATATACATGTTATTGATGTGTACTTTACTAGTATTCATAGTAGCCCCTGGGTATTTGATACTGGTTCAGTTGCTATGATTAGTAACTTGAAACAGGAGTTATAAAATGAACAAAGACTAGTTGAGGGCAAGGTGACGATGTGTCTTGGAAGTGATTCCAAGGTTGATAAGATCACCATCTTACACTCCCTTTACCTTCGGGATTAGTGTTGAACCTAAAATAAATGTTATTTGGTGTTTGCGTTGAGCATAATATGATTGGATCATGTTTATTGCAATATGATTATTCATTTAAGTCAAAGAATAATTGTTATTCTGTTTACATGAATAAAACCTTCTGTGGTCATACACCCAAGGTGAATGGTTTATTGAATCTCGATTGTGGTGATACACATATTCATAATATTGAAGCCAAAAGATGCAAGGTTAATAATGATAGTGCAACTTATTTATGGCACTGCCATTTAGGTCATATTGATGTAAAGCGCATGAAGAAACTCCATGCTGGTGGGCTTGGAATCACTTGATGCTTGCGAACCATGCTTCATGGACAAGATGACTAAGACTCCATTCTCCGGAACAATGGAGTGAGCCACTGACTTATTGGAAATAATACGTACCGATGTATGCAGTCCGATGAGTGTTGAGGCTCGCGGTGGGTTTCGTTATTTTCTGACCTTCACAGATGATTTGAGCAGATATGGGTATATCTACTTAATGAAACACAAGTCTGAAGCATTTGAAAAGTTCAAAGAATTTCAGAGTGAAGTTGAGAATCATCGTAACAAGAAAATAAAGTTTCTACGATCTGATCGCGAGGCGAATATTTGAGTTACGAGTTTGGCCTTCATTTGAAACAATGTGGAATAGTTTCGCAACTCACGCCACCTGGAACACCACAGCGTAATGGTGTGTCCGAACGTCGTAACCGTACTTTATTAGATATGGTGTGATCTATGATGTCTCTTACCGATTTACCACTATCGTTTTAGGGTTATGCATTAGAGATAGCTGCATTCACGCTAAATAGGGCACCGTCTAAAAATCCGTTGAGACGACATCGTATGAACTGTGGTTTAGCAAGAAACCTAAGCTGTCGTTTCTTAAAGTTTGGGGTTGCGATGCTTATGTGAAAAAGTTTCAGCCTGATAAGCTCAAACCCAAATCAGAGAAGTGTGTCTTCATAGGATACCCAAAAGAAACTGTTGGGTACACCTTCTATCACAGATCCGAAGGCAAAATCTTTGTTGCTAAGAGTGGATCCTTTTTAGAGAAGGAGTTTCTCTCGAAAGAAGTGAGTGGGAGGTAAGTAGAACTTAATGAGGTAATTGTAGCTTCTCTCGAATTGGAAAGTTGCTCATCACTAAAATCAGTTCCAGTGATGCCTACACCAATTAGTGAGGAAGTTAATCATGATGATCATGAAACTTCAGATCAAGTTACTACTGAACCTCGTAGGTCAACCAGAGTACGATCCGCACCAGAGTGGTACGGTAATCCTGTTCCGGAAGTCATGTTACTAGACCATGATGAACCTATGAACGATGAGGAAGCGATGATGAGCCCAGATTCGGACAGATGGCTTGAGGCCATGAAATCTGAGATAGAATCCATGTATGAAAACAATTTGTGGTCTTTGGTGGACTTGCCCGATGATCGGCAAGCCATTGAGAATAAATGAATTTCAAGAGGAAGACGGACGCTGATAGTAGTGTTACTATCTACAAAGCTTGACTTGTCGAAAAGGGTTTTTAACAAGTTCAAGGTGTTGACTACGATGAGATTTTCTCACTCGTATCGATGCTTAAAGTCTGTCCGAATCATGTTAGCAATTGCCACATTTTATGAAATATGACAAATGGATGTCAAAACTGCATTCCTCAATAGATTTATTAAAGAAGAGTTGTATATGATACAATCAGAAGGTTTTATCAATCCTAAAGGTGCTAACAAAATGTGCAAGCTCCAGCGATCCATCTATGGACTGGTGCAAGCATCTCGGAGTTGGAATATATGATTTGATGAGTTGATCAAAGCATATAGTTTTATACAGACTTGCGGTGAAGCCTGTATTTACAAGAGAGTGAGTGGGAGCACTACAACCTTTCTGATAAGTATATGTGAATGACATATTGTTGATCGGAAATGATGTAGAATTTTCTAAAAAGCATAAAGGAGTGTTTGAAAGGAGTTTTTCAAGAAATACCTCGGTGAAGCTGCTTACATATTAGGCATCAAGATCTATAGAGAGAGATCAGGACGCTTGATAAGATTTTTCAATGAGTACATACCTTGACAAGATTTTTGAAGTAGTTCAAAATGGAACAGTCAAAGAAGGAGTTCTTGCCTGTATTGCAAGGTGTAAAGTTGAGTAAGACTCAAAACACGACCACGGCAGAAAATAGAAAGAGAATGAAAGTCATTTCCTATGCCTCAGCCATAGGTTCTATAAAGTATGCTATGCTGTGTACCAAACCTATTGTGTACCTTGCCATGAGTTTGGCAAGGGGGTATGATATTGATCCAGGAGTGGATCACTTGACAGCGGTCAAAATTATCCTTAGAAGACTAAGGAGATATTTCTCGGTTATGGAGGTGATAAAGTGTTCGTCGTAAAGAGTTACGCCGATGCAAGCTTTTACACCGATCCGGATGACTCTGGGTCTCAATCTGGATACATAATGAAAGTGGGAGCAATTAGCTAGAGTAGCTTCATGCAGAGCATTGTAGACATAGAAAATTTGCAAAATACATACGGCTCTAAATATGACAGACCCATTGACTAAGCTTCTCTCACAAGCAAAACATGATCACACATTAGTACTCTTTGGGTGTTAATCACATAGCGATGTGAACTAGATTACTGACTCTAGTAAAACCCTTTGGGTATTAGTCACATGGCGAGTTGAACTAATCACATGGTGATGTGAACTAGTGTGTTAAATCACATGGCGATGTGAACTAGATTATTGACTCTAGTGCAAGTGGGAGACTGAAGGAAATATGCCCTAGAGGCAATAATAAAGTTGTTATTTATATTTCCTTATATCATGATAAATGTTTATTATTCATGCTAGAATTGTATTAACCGGAAACTTAGTACATGTGTGAATACATAGACAAAACAAAGTGTCCCTAGTATGCGTCTACTTGACTAGCTCGTTAATAAAAGATGGTTATGTTTCCTAACCATAGACATGTGTTGTCATTTGATGAACGGGATAACATCATTAGAGAATGATGTGATGGACAAGACCCATCCGTTAGCTTAACATAATGATCGTTTAGTTTTATTGCTATTGCTTTCATCATGACTTATACTTGTTCCTCCGACTATGAGATTATGCAACTCCCGAATACCGGAGGAACACCTTGTGTGCTATCAAACGTAGCAACGTAACTGGGTGATTATAAAGATGCTCTACAGATGTCTCCAAAGATGTTTGTTGGGTTGGCATAGATCGAGATTAGGATTTGTCACTCTATGTATCGGAGAGGTGTCTCTGGACCCTCTCGGTAATGCACATCACTATAAGCCTTGCAAGCAATGTGACTAATGAGTTAGTCACAGGATGATGCATTACGAAACGAGTAAAGAGACTTGCCGATAACAAGATTGAACTAGGTATGATGATACTGACGATCGAATCTCGGGCAAGTAACGTACCGATGACAAAGGGAACAACGTATGTTGTTATGCAGTTTGACCGATAAAGATCTTCGCAGAATATGTTGGAGCGAATATGAGCATCTAGGTTCCGCTATTGGTTATTGACCAGAGATGTGTCTCGGTCATGTCTACATAGTTCTCGAACTCGTAGGGTCCGCACGCTTAACGTTCGATGATGATTTGTATTATGAGTTATGTGATTTGATGACCGAAGTTTGTTCGAAGTCCCGGATGAGATCACGGACATAAAGAGGAGTCTCGGAATGGTTGACATGTAAAGATTCATATATAGGACGATGGTATTTGGACACCGGAAGTGTTATGGGTGATACCAGGTCACCGGAAGGGGTTCCGGGCAACCCCCGGCAAAGATATGGGCTTAATGGCCAAGTAAGGGAACACACCAGCCCACAAGGGGCTGGTGCGCCCCCTATAGGGCCAGCCACCTGGGGAGAAAGGGAAAGGAGAGGAGGAAAAGGAAAGTATGAAGTAGGACTCCTACTTCCTTCCCATCCCCCGTCCTTCCTTTCCGCCTTGTCCAAATATGGTCGGGGGGGGGGGGGGATTGGACTAGGGGCCCAAGTAGGCCTACTTGGGCGCGCCATAGGCTGCCTCCCCCCTCCACAGTTAACACCTCGGTCACATCGTCGTACTGCTTAGGCGAAGCCCTTGCGCCGGTTACTTCATCATCACCGTCGCCACGCCATCGTGTTGACGGAACTCTCCCTCATCCTCAACTGGATCAGGGCTCGAGGGACGTCATCATGCTGAACGTGTGCTGAACACAGAGGTGCCGTACGCTTGGTACTTGGATCGGTTGGATCGTGAAGACGTTCGACTACATCAACCGCGTTACTAAACACTTCAGCTTTCGGTCTACGAGGGTACGTGGACACACTCTCCCGTCTCGTTGCTATGCATCTCCTAGATAGATCTTACGTGATCGTAGGAAATTTTTTGAAATACTGCGTTCCCCAACACAAATCCCCTTTAACAATATGCCAACACTTTTTATAAAACTCCGCCGGAAACCATCCGGCCCTGGAGCCTTATTATTCTTCATTTGTGAAATAGCTTCAAACACCTCTTTCTCCATAAATGGGGCGGTCAAAATATCATTCTCATCCGCAGCAACTTGGGGGACATCCTCAACCCTGGACTCATCCAAGGATACGAAGTTATCCTTCGGAGGCCCAAACATCTGCTTATAGTAATTGGTTATATATAATTTTAGGTTTTCCTGTCCTAAAATCGTCCCATCCTGCTCAAGCTGAAATATCATCTTCTTTCGGTGCTTACCATTCACAATCATATGAAAGAATTGAGTGTTATCATACCCTTGGACGATTTTGCGAACTTTAGCTCGCGATGCCCAATTCAATTCCTCCTCTCGAAGTAGTTCTTTCATTCTCATCTCCGCCTCCACTTTAGTTTCCAGCTTCCTGGTATCCAAAATGGTGGACTCGGCTTTTAAATCTCGGGATTGAATTAGTACAAGGAGCCTTTCCTTTTCAACCTTATAAGTCCCACCCACGAAGGAATCTTCGTACATGCCTTATCTTATTCTGCTATCTTTTAACAGGGGACCTCCCTCCTGAATCTTTAGCCCATTCCCTTGCTATCAGATCCAGGAACCCTTCTCTTTCGAACCATGCTAATTCGAAAGAAAAAGTGTTTTTATTCCCCACATGGGTTGCCTCGCCAGAGTCAACGAGCGGCGGGGTGTGGTCCGAGATCGCACGTGATAACACTTGGACTATTACCAGGGAAACTTCTGCTCCCATTCAACGCTAGCGAGGACACGATCCACCTTCTCAAATGTCGGGTTTGGCAACGTATTAGCCCAAGAGAATTTTCTGCCAGAAAGTTCTATCTCTCTAAGATCCAAGCTTTCGATTATGGTATTAAACATAAACAACCATCTTCCGTCGAAATTCTCATTATTCTTTTCCTCCCTCCTTCGAATAATGTTAAAATCGCCCCCAACCAGAATTGGGAGCTGCTCGCTACCGCAAATAGGGACAAGATCAGCCAAAAATTCTGGTTTGAGTTCTGGCTGCGCGGCACCATACACCGCCACTGATGCCCAATTAAACCCATCGACCTTTGATCTGACCCGAAACTTCACAGCAAAATGTCCCATGACCACACTCCGAACTTCCAACGAATCACATTCAACCCCATGTAAGATCCCACCGGACCTTCCTCTTGGAGGTAGGCAATGCCAGTCAAAATCGACACCTCCCGATAAAGTGCTAAGGAACTGGGGGGTGAAATTGTCCCTTCCAGTTTCGGAAAGGGCGATAAAATCCAACTGGTGTTCGATAGACGCATCCGCTAGAAACCTTATTTTAGCCAAGTCTTTAAGACCTCTGCTATTCCAAAAAATTCCCCTCATATTTCATCATGAAATTTTTTAGAGATACGGATCCTAACACTTCTACGCACAGCCGAAGCTGGATAAATCTTTCGTTTCCACTTCCGTTTAGGCTTATTTTGATCCTCCAGCCGGTCCTCACAACCGGGCTCCGTGGACCTAACCTCCTGAACACCTACAAGGGTAGAGTCCCTTGGGGAACTATATCCTTCGTCCTCATCTGTCTCAGGAAGTGAAGGGGCAAGATCCGCACAAAAACTGTCAAGAACCCTGACTCCCAACGCATCTATTTCGGAATCGTTCATGGGTTTAACGGCTGCTAAGTTTCGAATCATTTCTAAAGCACGCTCCGCTTCAAGATCCAGGATATCATTAACTGATTTAGAGATTTCACTGCCATTACTACCTAGTGAAACTCCTAACTGATTTGCGTTATGAACGATCTCATCATTGGAAAAAATGTATAATAGAATTGGACGTATTGACCGACATACCAGTAGTGACCTCAATGTCACGAAGCTTGGCCGCCCGCATAGCGCACCTTAGCTGCATGTCATCAACATCAGGCTGATCCTGGAGGCGACAACTCATCCATCGTCCTTCAGAGACAGGATCCGGGATCCCTCCAAAAGCAATGATCTCCTCCCGCGTGGCCCCGTTTGGGGTGGGGCCTCCTGCCCAACCTCCAACAGGGCTCAACTGAACTGGAGCAGCCGGGGTACAACCGAGAGCCGTTGTAAGCACCGGGGAAGCTCCCGGCGCCTCCCGCGGCATCGGCCGGTGTCCGGATCCCGGGGACGCCACGGGAGCCCCACCAACCAATGGCGCCAAGGGAGAAGTAGGGGCGGAGGCCACCTGCCCGCGCCCGCTCCCGACCTGGCCCCACCCCCGGAAGGTGGCATGGCCAACACCGGGCTCGTTACCTACTGCAAGGCAACGCTCCGAGTGGGCGTCGAGAGCCCGAGTCAAGTAGACGACGCGGACGCCGCCGCAGCCGTGTGCGCCATGGGAGAGGCAGGGGCGGAGGCCTCCTGCCGCCCCCCCCCTCCCGGTCCGGCCACCGCAACCATGTGCGCCATGGGAGAGGCAGGGGCGGAGGCCTCCTGCCCGCGCCCCCCTCCCGGTCCGGCCGCCCTGCTGGCCCGCGGCACGGCCATCGTCGCACCAGTCATCAACGGACTCCTCGCCGGCGGGGAAGCACCACTCAGAGAGGGGGATCGTAGGGCCGCCTGCCCAAGATCATCCCCACCATCGAGGCGTAGCTGAGCGCCCAGACCGATCACTGCCGGTGGAGTCGGTGTACTCTCCACCGAGGTTATCGCAACAACCAACTCATCAGAACAACCACCCACCGGTGTGTCAGCAGCAGCAAAATCCTGGGGAGGAAGCGATCGCTCATGCAAATCATCACACTCCACCTGATCGCTCCATAGTCTAGGAGGAGCATAGGCAGGCTCAAACGAACCAAATCTCAACGTGTTCATGGGTGCAACAGTCGAAGGTGTAGTCCCTTTCCCGGGCGACGACGCGTCGGAACCCGGGATGTTAGACGCATCACGCCCACGGTCATCCTCTCACACCTCCTTGTTACCCGAGCCATCATCCTTATCAAGCATATCAACATCGTTCCCTGCCAAGGCCTCTGAGAAAAGCTCGGTGTCCTCGAACTCGATCTGGAGGTTGTAAATCATGCCTCTATGAGTCCACTTAACCACATATGGTACATACTCGATATCCAGGATACTGACAAGCAATCTAGCCACCCCGTTTGCTCGGGTAAAGGCCATATCCACCCTCTCGGTTTTCCCAACCAGTGTCCCCAAGCTAGCCGCGACTCGAACATCATTCAGCGGCTTCGAAGGTGCCCCCGAAAATTTAGATGTTTTCGCTCCTTATGAGGTTGATTTTTTGTTCACTTCGATTACTAGAATGAAATTGGAATAAGACATCTGCAGTTAAGTTGTTGGTATTTTTAAAATGAACTGAACCTTGCACGGCTGGTTCTTAGAAAACTTTTCATGGTACACCTAATACTACTCTGGTTCGCTTCCAGAAAACAATTTTTGCATTCGTCCTGTGTATGTGGTATTGATAACTTCATCACATTGAATTCGCCTTGGATATGTAATGTATAATGCCTTTGATTCTCTGTCCCCTTGTGGCTAATGTTTTTTCCTCTGCTATGCAGGATAAGTTTGCTCTAGATGTGGAAGATCAGTTGGAGAGAACGCCGTTCCAAAGATAGCAACACTCTAGCCGTCAAATATGATTTTGCTGCAGTTTCAACTACATCTGAACAACAGTAGATGTATGTGTTTCTCACGTGTACTTGCAAAGTTAAATAGCATCAATCTGAATATCGGGAGCTCCAGCGAGCACCGTTGTGTGTTATTGGCTGCTAATCAACGTTCATTGACAGTATGTGAACGGTCCTGATCAATATTGTACTACTCTACACAAACGAAAACATTTGTCAGTGGCCTCATCAACTCATTCTTGGTCTAGTTTTTCCGAATGTCCAACAGTGTAGAACTCATCCCGCGCCTCAAAAAACCAGAGCCTATCACAGAGAGAGAGAGAGGGGGGGGGGGGGGGGGGGCGGGGGAGGGTCTGTACCGAGACCATATCCACTTTATTTCGTCAGGGTGAGCAGTTCAGTCCATGTCCGTTTGTGCTGAGAGTAGCAGTTGATGTGTCATCTTCTGAATCGGGCAATGTTTATCTTGTGTTCCTTCACTGTCGACAAATACATGTATGGTTCCTGATGCGGATATGGGCTAATAACTGCGATACGGATATGGGAGCTCTGGCCCGAGATTTGCTCTGTTTTACCATGCATTTGTTGCCATGGATTGCGAGCCCTGGATTCATATTTCACCCTTCAGAGTTCCATGTAGTTAACAAATGATTTCAGAGTTCCTTGTTTTCTTTTTGGCAGAGATGTACTGGTGATTAGAACAGTAAAAACGGCATTTCTGTGAAACAGAACAAGCATTTTTTTTAGAAAAGGAGGATGTACCCCGTCCTCTGCATCTGGACGATGCATGCAGCCATATTATTAATTATTAACAAAAATCATATAAGGTGATACATCAATAAGTCTGAAGCCACTATCTTGGCAACGCTGTTGCTACTCCTATCCCCTTGATGAAGGTGTGCCGAATGTCCGGGCCTAATACCAAACAGACATCGGACCAAAGCCTAACATCTAAAGCCGGGTGTCCCATCCACGCCACTACCTGGATTGGGTCCCGCACCGGTCCGGCACACTCCCAGTGAGCACCGCACGCTGCAAGGGCCGTCACCTCCATCTTCCATCGGTCCATCCTCAGAGTAGAACTGATGCACCAACCTTGCGAGGCCTCTCTGGCATCAACGCCACCATGACGCCATACAACTTCCTCCTCCTGCGCGAGTCCATCTCCGCGCATCAGACGCCGAGTCTCCACTGCGCCATGCTGCCGAGAACCACCATCGACGATACGGTTGATGCCACACCGCTCCGCCTACATGCCATCTCGCGTCGACTCCGAACTACCAGCAACTCCACCACCCTGAGCAGTCCCTGGCCGACACCTTCAGGAAGGAATATGACACCAAAGTGCCATCGTCACCCAAACAGAGGAAGAGAGGCTTTCTCCTGCGCTCATGGCAGAGGTGGGGGGCGTAGCATCCACACCGAAGCCTCCAGGAAGGGAATCGGCGCCGATCGAGGGCATCGACTTTGGTGCGGCCGCCACGCTGGCCTGGAGTTTCCCCCGGATCCATGCCCACCCGCCAGATCCGTCCAGGCAGCATTGGCGTCGCCCATAGTCGCTACCGTAGCCAGCACGAACCGGAGTAGATCGAGTCGGAGACGACGCCTCTCATGGAACTCCGGTCGGCCATCGAGGAGCCATTGCAGCACCGACGCCTCCACCTCGCCCACGCAGTTGTGGAAGGCCCCCCATCTGCACCCGCGGATGCCACCCGCCAGGCAGGCCGCACCGCGCGCCACCGATCGAGGCTGCCGCCCCGAGAGACGATCTGCCAACCGGCGCCGCGCCATGAGAGCCAGATCCCCACGCCTGCGTCCGCGCACCGCACGCGCTCCCGTGCGTCGTACACACTCGGCGCGCAGCCCCAACGCAAGCTCGCCACGGCGACCACGCGCTACCACGGCGGACGCCCTGCAACGCCCAAGCACCATGAGAGGGAGAACCGGAGTGCCCCGCCGCCGCTGACGCTGCGCGGTCTTTGCCCGGCGGCGCCTGCTGGCAGCGGCGAGGGGAAGGGAGATCTGGCGAGGAGGGAGCTCACTCGGCGGCTAGGGTTCCGCCTGGGTCGCCCGCAGGATAAAAAGGAAACAGAACAAGCATGACGATCTACCATGCCATAGTAATACAAATGGTCATGGCAATATGATGATCTCTTTGGTAGCAGGGGAATCGAGACTATATATGCAAGTGGAAGTTTCTTCACCACCCACACAATGCATATATGAAGGTCCTTTGTTTGTGGAACAATCTATACTGCACATTCTTACTTTGCTGAGATATTGGAGTAAACCAATACAGAGAGCACATTCTGCTTCATGAATTTGTGAACAGATGGGGAGTATGTGTTAGGTCTAGTATAAATATGACTAAAGCCAGCCCTTGGGCGTTGTGCATGATATTTGGGGGAATCAAGGCTATATTCTTTACAGAGTACAGTGGTTGCATATGGAGGGACCGAGCCATACAACTGAAGGCTAAAGTCGCTGGGGATCGTGGTGTGATCGTGCAGGTAGTGGGATGAGGCCGAATCTTGAGTCTAACACCCGCAACAGCATCAACGGCGGGCTTGATGATGTTCAGACTGGAGCGAATGTTGATGAAAACCGCCGTGGGGCCCCCTTGGTAACTGAGCGCTAGTAGGAACATGTAGCACTTGAACTTCACCTAATGCTACCTTTTCCTAGACAAAGTGTATGTCTGTCAGTATGTAAAGCTGAGCCCTTCGTCTACTCAATCAAAGTTGTTTATATTTCGGCATGGGTGGTTCCTGTTCCAGCAAAACCAAATCTCAGGCATTGAAGCTTGCACGCTCTCACAGTCTTCCATCCGTAGAACCACAAAATCATTCGAATTACAATTTAGACAAATCAGCATGCTTTTTTTTGGTCAGTACCAAGGAAAAGCTTCTGAGTGGTCAGCATTATGTTTGCTGCTTTGATTATATCAGCTAAATTGGCTGCTAATGCGAGGGCCTGGCCACTCTACAAACTGAGGAATGTTAGGTATGAATGATGGTACAGATCTTGTAAGACGCGAGGGCTTCGCCACTATATACTCTCGACCCACCCTTCCAGCCTCGCCCCACAGGCGACGGGGAGGGAACGCTAGGCGCCGCTGGCCTCCTCCCCTCCTCCCGTCCCCTTCCTCCCCCGCCGCCGCCACAGGGTGCGGCTAGGCAAAGCCTGGCTGGCGCTGGCGGCGGCGGGCCTCCTCGTCCCCTCGCATGTGGCATCGGTGTGGGGCGCTTCAACGGGCCAGGGCACCGTGGTTGGTGGGTCGCGGCGGCGCGGCGGGTGCCCTTCCAACGATCGACGGCTGGGGCCTTGCACGGTGCGTCGGCTGGTGGCTGGAGGGGCGTGCTTGCTGCTGCTCGCGCCCCGATCTGGCGCTGGGAGCCATGGGCGGCGCGGGGCCGGCGGCCTCTGCAGGTCCTGGACGGCGTTGGCTGCTGGCCGTGGTGGACCGGCGAGATTCGGCGGCGACATCTGTTGCTGGCGGCTGCTGGATGTCCGGGGCGGGGCGTGCTTGGCGAGGCGGCAATGGACCTTGCTGATCTGCATCGGGGGCTTGTCCGGCCACCATCTCGTGAGCGACGCGGGCTGTGGTGGTGTGGGCCGGCCGTCGCCGGTGGCTTCGGGTGCCGGTGGTGGTCCGGAGTGGTGGTGTGCCCTGTCGGGAGGGTCCGGCGGTATGGCCGCGGTGACCGGCTTGACCGGGGTGCGGGTGGAGCGGGTCAGTGGAGGCGGCGGCGCTCTCCGGTGGACATGCCCCATCGGCGGCGCCGTGTGGCGGATGTGATCTTCCTTCTCCTCGATCTAGAATGGCTATGATCGGGGGCGCTTGCTCGGGAGGATCTGACCGGGGCCTGAGGCGTGTCGGAGTTGCCGCTCTGGGTGGGTCAGATTGGGCTCGATCCAGGATGTACCCACGATAGGCGAGTCCCTCCCTCCGGTGGTACGGTGGTCGCTGCTAATATTCGGGACTTCACGGTACTGTCGGGCAACACGGAGTCGAGGGCCATGGACACGGCGTTGTCTGAGTGTACTTGGCGACGGTCGTCGGGAATCGCAGAGGTGTGTCTCACCCAGTCCGGCTCATGTCGGGGACACAGGGCTGGGGGCCTTGCAGTGGTGGCGCAGGCCCAGCCTTCGTGGCTCATGTCGGGTTAGGAATGAAAGATGTGGACTTTCGCTATTCCTACCGTGGCTGGTACTCTGTGGTGGCCGGTGGGTGAGGTCTTGGACTTGGATGCCGGAGCGGCGGCTCCGGATGGTGGTTCGGATGGTTGCCTCTCCGACGGGCGCCATGTCGGCGGTGGTGGCTCCCTTCTTTGTCGTGCTGGCGATGAGAGGGATAGCAGTTGGTGGCTCGGGGGCGTCCTCTGCTGGAGGTCGCCCAGATCTGGATCTAGGGTCTGGGCATGCCGCGTTTGCCCTAGGGCCTCAGTGACTTAGGATGGGGTGCCGAGCGAAAGGTCCGCGCTTTTGCACCGGCGACGGCGACGCTTGCAGGCACCGTTCACTTCCTGAAGACGTCGCCGTGGATCTCCTCGCCGCGTCAGAGTTCCGAGTGAAGACCCTTGCACGGTGGGGATAGGCAACGACGACGCTCTGAGTTGTTCTCTCTGTTGGGGGCATTGTCTAGGAGCTTAGGTGTCCTAGGGTGTTGCGTGATTGTGCTCCATTCTCCCTGTGTTCCCATTGGGTAGCATAGTTGCTTGTCTGCTTCGCGATCTGGGTAGTGTAGGATCATCTTTGTATGAGGGTCACCTCACCAACATGTATCGTTTGGCCGCGTACCTAGTTCGGTTCGTGCCTTTATTTATAGGGGGGCAAAAGCCTGTTTCGAGAGACTCTACATACTCTACCCCTTGTAAAACGTGAGATCGAACCCCCCTCCCCCCGCGTCGCCCCTGCGCGGCGAACGTGAGGCAACCCAAATCCCCGCTGCCGCCGTCCCCTCCCCTCCCTTCACCTCCCTCGCTGCCGCCAGGGTGCGCGCCCGGGCTGTGGCGGTGGCGGCGGGACTTCTCGCGCCGTCTCGCGCGGCGTGGCGGGCGCGGGCCATTCCCTTCGGGCCAGGGCGGGATGCAGGCGCCAGGTATCTCGGCGTCGATGGGCGGATGCGGCTTGGTGCGCCTCCATGCTGCCGGCGTGGTGGCTGGCTGCGCCTTCGGTGGCAGCCGGCCCGTCAGGTGGTGCGCGTAGGTGGGGTTAGATCCGACCCGATCTGGCTCTGACGCCTCTTCCGGCGGCGCGGGCTGGGTGCAGCAGGGCCGCGGGCGGCTGGCACCGCCGTGCAGAGGGGTGGCGGTGCTGGTGGCGTGGCGGTAGGTGGTGGTGGCGCGTGCGGGCTCCGTGGTGCAGTTGGGCGCCCTTCTCGGCGGTGGACGGCGGCGTGGGGCGCGGGCGGGCTGTTCCTGGACCCCTCCTTCGCGGCGGTGGCGGTGCTGGCTCTTCTCCCCCCTTTGTCGGACTAGCGGCCGTCGGTGGCCACGCGTTGAGCTGTGCCAATAGCAGGGCTGGGGCAAAGCAGGTGCTTCGGGGGGAAAGGGTAGTTGTCGCACCTCGCCTTCCCCTTTCCCCTACCTGATGCTTCGTGGTTGTTGTCCCGGCGATGTCTGAGGCGGGACGATCGTTGCCGGTTGCGGCGGTGGTGGAAGTTGGCTCCATCAAAAGCCCTCTCCTTTGAGGGTGCCGGGACGGTCTTGATGCTGGACGGCGGCCCTGGCGGTGGGAGATCCGTTTATCTTGGGCAGATTGCGCAACTCGGGTGCGGGCGGGCAGACAGGGCCGCGCGCGCGGCATGAATGAGGGTGGTTGGCGGAGCGGGGGTGTGCCGAAGGGTTGGTGCACCGGGGGTCATCACTTGCCCAGTTCTCATATGGGCCGACGGTGGCGGCGTCCGCGGACGTAGTTTCCTCCCTGCAGGCTCCGTCGTGGTGCTCCCTTCCCCTTCGGGTTACTGCAGGCGAAAGCTTGATTTGCGGGATCGGACAGTGGCGGCTATGGTCGTGCCCTTGTTGGAGGCACTGTTTTGAAGTCCTTGTTCTGCCGTCGGTCGTCTCACCTCTCCTCGGTGGTTGCTCATAGTGATTTCCGTCGGCTTAAGGCGATGCCTCTTTGCTCATCTTTAGTGTGCTTTGTAGTTCGTTGGAGTGGTGTGTTGGTGCCCGGCATCTTTATATCTCGCCCTGGGTGTGTGTTCTTGCCTAGGGTGCGTGGTGTGTAGTGGTGGTGTGTGTTTGTATCGGCTCTCGGTTGTAATCGGTGATGAATGTTTTATAATATAAAGCGGGGGCAAAACCTTTTTCATAAAACGTGAGATCTAGAATTAACTGGTGCGACAGGCACCTGTGGCAATAAGTCGGCGAGTCTCCTGTGTCGTCGTGTTCGTGGTGTGTTTCGGCGAGAGAGTGAGCGATCAAGCCGGCGATTTGATCCAGCTGCCTGGCTGGCTGCTTAGGATCGTACGTGTGCAACTCGTCCGAAACCAGCAGCTTTGTACGTGTACTTGCGTGCGCTCCTTGAGAAAGAGGGAAACTGGGGAGGGAGTGAACTGTACCTTTGGCTCAATTACTTTCTCAGGGATCCCTAAAACATTGAACGTGCTCTCAAACATCCCCTTCCTATTTGTCGGTCTCGCCGGTTCATTCTGTGCCACTACAAAAACTACTTCAGGCTATGGTGCAGACTAGATGCTCTTACCAATTTTGGTTCCTGTTCTGACTCAACTTGAGGTTTGAAGCACACTGATGTTGATCCTGCTGGCAGCTCACAGGGGGAGCTCTAGAGTTCCACACTCTTCTTTGCTCGTGTCACTTCTGTCGGTGTTGGTTCATCCTACTAACATCTCTACCCGAACGATGCCACCATAGTTTGGGACAGATTGCCTGCGACTCTGCGAGTCTTTCCTAGATCTCAGCATCATGATATTACATCATCATCATCTCCTATTATGTATACTTCCTAGCTTGGTGCCATGACATGTACACAGTCTATATTTTTTTTTTAAACGAGGCAAAAGATTTGCCATTTTCATTGATTAAGAGAGAAGTTTTAGAGGTTTAAGGCCCATGGCCGAATTACAATAATCACTCTCGCGGCATTACGTTACTCAAGTGCTTCGCCCCCGCAATGCTCCAAAGCGAGGTTTCCTCTTTAATCCTAGTGAAAATGACACCCACTGGAACGGCCTCGTTACGGAAGATCCGTGCATTCCTCTCTTTCCACAATTCCCAAGAGATGAGAAGCATCAAGGAAGCAAGTGGCTTTAGCGATTGGGTCTTCCTGTTAGCATTGTGGCTCCACCACTCTTTGGCGGAAGTCGCGTCACTCCAATCAGAAGGATGCACATCCTGGAGACCAAGCCAATCTTTGACCATGCGCCAAACTCTAATAGTGTATCGGCATTGGAATAGTAGGTGGGCCCCCGACTCCTGGACTTGTTTGCATAGTGGACAAAGATTACATTTTGGCCACCCACGACGTTGAAGCCTGTCCGCCGTCCAAATCCTATTGTTGATTGCCAGCCATGCGAAGAACTTACATTTAGGAGGAGCCCAAATCTTCCAAACGGTCGGGATCATGGTTGTGTCAGTATGGCCCAAGAATTGCGCCTTGTAGGCCGACGCCGCTGAGTAGAGACCGTCAGTAGTGAACTTCCACGTTATGTTGTCGGGTGTGTCGACGTCGAGGTTGACGTGGGAGACCCTCTCCCAAAGGGTGACAAACTCAACGAGGTGTTCGACGGTGATGCCTTGAAGAATGTCCACCTGGCAAGTCCAGAAGTTCTCATGCAGAGCCATTCGGACCGAGCAATTCTTCTTCTTCGACAAGTCAAAGATTTTAGGAGCCAGGTCTTTGGGTCTAATACCATCAAGCCAAGGAGACTCCCAGAACTTGGCACGCATACCATCCCCAACTTGGACCTTGGTAGCCGCAGCAAAGATATTTCTGTCATTGTCATCACATGGGGTTCCCAAGCCAACCCATGGCTTGTCTGGGTGAAGCCACTCGGCCCACAACCAACGAAGGCGAAGAGCAATGGCAAACTTGTCAAGATTTAGGATTCCAAGGGCTCCATGCATCTTGGACTTGCACACCTGCTCCCAATTTATCTTGCATTTTCCACCAGTGACCTTATCACAACCTGCCCAAAGGAAAGCACGTCTGAGGGCATCAATCTTCTATTTGACCTCGACCGGTAACTGTAACACCATCATGTAGTTGATAGCAATCGCCGAGAGGACCGACTTGACCAAGACCGCACGATCCGCCGAGGCAATATGCCTTCCCACCCAAGGAGTGAGCTGACTCGCCACCTTGTCCTCTATGGGTTGGTAGTGGATTCTCTTCAGCCTCTTCACGGACAAAGGCAACCCAAGGTATTTCATCGGAAAGGAGGAACGCTTGGCCGGGAAGGATTGGAGGATGTCCGAAAGATCAACATTTTTGCAACGGATTGGGGCGACACAACTTTTTGAACAATTTGTGACTAGGCCGGTGACCTCACTAAAGTGCTTGAGAGTTTCGGCGAAAAATTGGACGTCCTCCTTAATAGGCGCAAGAAAAACAATGGCGTCATCTGCATAGAGCGAAGCACGAATAGGCATAGCATTTCCGCCGAGCGGGTGAAGATTTCCTTGAACCGTGATCTTCACAAGGATGTGGTGCAGCGGGTCGATAGCGAGCATGAATAACAGGGGGGATAGAGGGTCCCCTTGCCTCAACCCACGACCAAGCTTGATGGGATCGCCGGGCACGCCATTGAGCAAAACACGCGACGAAGCTGAGGATAGCAGTGTCGAAACCCAACCACGAAAGCGGGGCGGGAAACCAAGGTGTCGAAGCAGGTCGAGGAGGAAGTCCCGCCGAACGGAGTTGAAGGCCTTTTTGATATCAAGCTTGAAGAGCAACGCCGGGGTTTTTCTACGGTGGAAGCGTCTCGCGAGATTGCGCACATACATGAAATTGTCATGGATGCATCTTCTTTTAATGAACGCACTTTGGGTGTGTGAGACGAGTTGATTCATGTGTGGGGCAAGCCGGTTGGACATCATCGTAGCAATTAGTTTAGCAACAACATGTATAAGATTGATGGGACGAAAGTCGGCGATGTCCTCAGCACCGTCCTTTTTCGGAATGAGGGCAATGTCAGCCGAGTTCAACCGATGGAAGTGAGTAGCATGGAGATCAGAGAAATGGTTGATGGCAAGCATGAGGTCCGGCTTCATAGTGTCCCAACATGCCTTGAAAAAGGCACCCGTGAATCCATCAGGGCCCGGTGCCTTGTCGCTTGGCATGGAGAACACAACTCTCTTAGCTTCCTCCTTGGTGAAGGCCTCTCCCAATTCATGAAGGTCGCAGTGGGCGTGGGGATGATCCCCCAATTGATGTCAATGTTACGTGAAGGGCCTTTTTTTGCGATGTTCTAGATGTGGCGGTGGACAATGTTTTTCTTGTGCTCGTGCTCGGTGACCCAACCATTGTTGTGCTTGAGGCTGTGAATGAAAATTTTCCTTCTTCTATGGTTGACCCGCAGATGGAAGTAATGTGTGTTGGCATCTCCTTCCTTGGGGTTAGTGATTCTGGAGTTTTCACGCTTCCTGGCCTTCTCCAAGGCGGTCAAGCTGATAACCTTTCTCTTAAGCCTTTTGCAGATGTCACTTTCTTCCGGACTAAGAGCTCTTTCATCTTGCCCCGGGTCAAGGTGGAGGATGACTTCGATGGCCATATGGAGTTGGACCTTTGAGTTTGCAAAGAGGGTCTTGCTCCAAGCACGCAATTTTTGACTTGTCTTCTTGATCTTGTGGAAGAGCCTTTTATAGGGCTCACCGTGTCTAGAATCCTCGCTCCAAGCATCACTGACTACCTTTTGGAAGCCCGACATTTTGATCCAGTAGTTTTCGAAACGGAAGGACTTGGGCCTCTTGGGTGCATCATGATTAGCAAGTAATAGGGGACAGTGGTCTGAAAACGATGATGAGAGGGCATGAAGGATGTGAGTGGAGAATTCGACGTCCCAATCCTCATTGGATAAGAAACTATCAAGTTTGCTCAAAGTCGGATCATTTTGTTCATTACTCCATGTGCATCTTCTATTCTGAAGGTGAACCTCCTTGAGCTCACAATCGTTCAAGGTGTTTCGAATGTGGACAAGGCGGCTTCGGTCCACATTCGTGCGATTCTTGTCTCTAGCCCGATATATTTGATTGAAGTCTCCGCTAACCAGCCATTTGGTTCCCGAAGTTGGTTTTTGCGAGATGAGCTCTTGGAAGAAAGCATCCTTATGCGTGCTACGAGTGGGGCCATATACTGTAGTCAGTTTGAAGGTTTTTTTTCATCGGAGTTGTTGAGCTTCACAGTCACGGAGAGGAAGTAGGCTCCGGTTTGTACATTGGTGACAGTAACAGCATCACTATCCCAGAGTATCAAGATTCCACCTTTAGTGCCATCAGCCGGTCTTTGAGCAAAGTTCTTGAGGCGCTGGCCACCCAGATAAGTAGCGAGGATTGGATCAATGATCTGCAGCTTCGATTCTTGGATGCAAACAAGATGACAGAAGGAGGCGGCAATGGTTTCATGTATAGCAGCACGCCGGTCTGGACAATTAAGCCCACACACCTTCCAGCGGTTGCAACAACACTTCGTGGTTGCGTTTGGTGGTGCTACTTCAGTACCGGGACTGGAGTTTCAGGGTGAAAACCCATGGTGTGTCCTTCGCCGGTCATACCTGGCAATGGCGGTATTTCGATATCGTTACCTTGTTGAAGGCATTGCATGATGTTGCTCAGTTCTTCTCTCAGGGTGAAAACTCAGGATTTAGTATTTGACTGAATCCGGCAACGGTGACACTTGTGTGTCTTTATCTTCTTGAAGACGTTGCTTTTGGAGAACCTACTCGCAGCCTGTGTGTTGTCACGGTAGTGCTTGGTATCGTTGTTGGTTACGGCGTGTCTTAGATCTTTTTTTCTTTTGTTATTTTTTCTTTTTTCTTTTTGGCTGTGTGCATCCTTGATGCCTCGAGTTACTCGTGGCATTGAGTTGTTGCAGAGGCCGGGTGTACTTGATATCATCTTGATATTAATATATTACCCTTTGTCGAAAAACTTAAACCATTGATACATCAAAGCAGACAAAGCACTCAGATCATACATCGCCCGTGGCCACGTCGCTCATGTCTAGTCCTTCATGTCCTCCATGATGGACCAGGGCTTCTTCAACAACAACAGAGAGATCGCAGTCAAGCCTAAATAGGGCTCGAAGAGCCGCAATCGCAATGTCAGGGAGGCGCCCCTGGAACAACGAGGCAAATTTTGCAATTGCCGCCTCAGTTATCTGTTCTCCTTCGGCCACGATGCCCATCCGATGACATAGTAACTTCTCCGCAAGTTTGGCGATCGACATGTTCATGTTCTTTGCCAGGAGACGCGAACTGTGGAGAATGAGTTGTAGGCCGGTGACCCCTGCGAGGGTTTTTCTTCTGCCTTCGGTGCCCTTGGAGGCGTAGAGCACATAGCAGGGGAAGGCAGCAGCGTCGGCATGCGCGGGATGAAGATGGGCGTGTCCTCCTGGCCTTCCGTCTGTGCGTGGAAGGAAGGGATATGGATTGGCGTTGTCACTTCATGATCAATTGGAGTTGTCTCTTCATGACCATGTGGCAGCGGCGACGGTGTCGGTGTGGCGAGGATAGATTCTGGTGCAGCATCAGTCAGATCTGAAGTGGCCAAAGCGATCTTCATCGCTGCATTCGGCGAGATTAGGTCCCCCTCCGTCGAACTGGAAGGGAAGGCTGCAGGGCCTAGGTGCGCCTCTGTGCACAACACGATGTGGTCGGGCGCCTCGCCAACATCCAACATCCGGCTAGCTGTGGATCTGCAATGCCAACCCATGACAGAGCTGGTAGGCAGAACTTCGATGATGTCCCGAGAGGTGTACTAGTAGAGAAAGGGTCAAATGTTCAGTTCATTAGTCCCGGTATGAATTTGAGCTGGCACTCCATTAGTGCCGGTTCTAACGGCTAGGCGGGCCACTCTCATTAGTACCGGTTCGTTCCATACTTTTAGCACCGGTTCGTTCCACGAGCCGATACTAAAGAGAGTGGTTGCAGGATGTTGTCAGTCTGGGGCCCCTCTAGCACCTTTAGTACCGGTTTCTGCCACGAACTGGTACTAAAGGTCGTCCTATATAAACCCTTCGTCCACCCGCGCTCTGTTCTCCCCCCTTTCCGCTCTCCTCTCTGTTCTTCCCTTCTTTCTCTCGAGCTCATCACAAATTTTGCCCAAATTTTGTCAAGATTTGAAGGCCCCCGTCCATTCAAATGATCACAAAGGTTAGCAACTTTGTCCTTTCATCTCTCATTGCTGGATCCTCTTGCAATGGTTTATATAGTGATTAATTTGTGGGTTTTACTAATTTGGGAGGAATTATATGTGGTAGTATTTTATTTATATGCAATTTGAGGACAAAATAACACTTAGTTTGCATATGTAGGTGTGATTTACTTAGTGCCCTTCTAAATCTCCGAAGTAACCACCGTCGATCACCCGCACCGTCCCGTCGCCGGCACCACCTTGCGGTGAGCCTCTTGTTCTTATCTTTTTTATATAAAAAATTCATGTTTGTGTGATTTGGATATATAGTTACTCGTATAATTATCTTACCCGTACGTTGTTTGTTATACATAGTGCCATGGTCTTGATATCTGTCCCCGTCGGCCCTTGTCCGTGTTATGATTCGGATGTGGTATATTCTCTTTTAAAACTATTTGTTGCATTTCGTGTTTATGACAAATTATGCCCATCAAGTTGACATAGATATTTTTATCTAGGAGGTATGTGAACCGGAAATTCCAACCGACCCTATTGTCGAGAGGTTAAATTTAGTTGAAAGAGAAAACGAGTATTTGAAAGAAAAATTGAAAAGAATTGAGGGGGAGAAGATGGAATTGGAGTTGCATGTTGCCGATGTCGTCGATGATCACAAGATCAAGATGGAGAAAATGCGCTTGAAGATTAGAAAGATTAGAAAATATGCCATTGATAATGAGGCTTGGTATCATTATGTTGTTGGATCAATTGTTACCTTAGTTGCGATCTTGATCGCATTTGTTGTTGCATTTAAATGTTTTAGCTAGAGAGTTATTTGTTTGTTGCATTGAAGTGTTATATGAACTTTATGTATGAACTTGTATTAATTTGGTCTTTTCGGTGTTGTGTAATGAAGATGAGCCGACAATGGATGTACGATGACCGATGCTCTCCCGAGTTCATTATGACGTGCATACTTTTCTGCTTGCGGCTGAGGCAAACAAGCGGGCGGATGGTTTTATGCCTTGTCTATGTGCTGGCTGTAAGAATAATCACAATTACTCTAACTCAAGAACCATTCACATCCACCTGTTTGAGTCCGGTTTCATGCCCCACTATAATGTTTGGACCAAGCACAGAGAAAGATGGGTTATGATGGAAGGCAATGAAGGAGAAGAGGACAACGAAAGCTATCCTGGACATGGGTTTCCTGAATACGATGATACAACAACTGGGGAAGAAGTTGAGCCGGCAATGCGGGAAGAAGCTGAATAAGAGGCATCAGATGAGCCCGCTGATGATCTAGGTCGGGCCATTGCCGATGCAAAGAGAAACTGCGCAAGTGATTTGGAGAAGAAGAAGTTGCAGCGCATGTTAGAGGATCACAAGAAACTGTTGTACCTGAATTCCGAAGCTGACAAGAAAAGTTGGGCACTACACTGGAATTGCTGCAATGGAAGGCAGAGAATGGTGTATCTGACAACGGATTTGGAAAGTTGCTGGTAATGATAAAGAATATGCTTCCAAAGGACAACGAATTGCCCGAGAGTGCATACAAAGCAAAGAAGGTTGTCTGCCCTCTAGGGTTAGAGGTGCAGAAGATACATGCATGCCCTAATGACTGCATCCTCTACCGCGGTGAGTACGAGGATTTGAACGTGTGCTCGATATTCGGTGAATTGCGATATAAGATCAGCCGCAACGACCTTGGTGATGTCGAGGGCGAGCTCCCCAGGAAAAAGATTCCTGCCAAGGTGATGTGGTACGCTCCTATAATACCACGGTTGAAACGTTTCTTCCAAAACAAAAAACATGCCAAGGCGACGCGATGGCACAGAGAAGACCGAAGAAAGACGGAAAGTTGAGAGTACCCGCTGACGTGTCGTAGTGGAGAAAAATCGAGAGAAAGTATATAGGGATGAGTTTGTAGGTGACGCAAGGAACGTATGGTGTGGTCTAAGCGCAGATGGCATTAATCCTTTTGGGGAGCAGAGCAGCAACCATAGCACATGGCTTGTGACTCTATGTATGTATAACCTTCCTCCTTGGTTGTGCATGAAGCGGAAGTTCATTATGATGTCAGTGCTCATCCAAGGCCCTAAGCAACCCGGCAATGACATTGATGTGTACCTAAGGCCATTACTTGAAGAACTCTTAGAGCTGTGGAATGGAACAGGTATACGTGCGTGGGATGAGCACGGACAGGAAGAATTTGACCTAAAGGCGTTGCTGTTCATGACCATCAATGATTAGCCTGCTCTCAGTAACCTTTCAGGACAGACAAACAAGGGATACCGCGCATGCACGCACTGTTTGGATGATACCGACAGTATATATTTGGATAATTGTAGGAAGAATGTGTACTTGGAACATCGTCGATTTCTTCGGAGCAGGCATCCCGTAAGAAAGAAAGACAAGCATTTCAAAGGTGAGGCGGATCACCAAACAAAGCCTCGCCACCGTACTGGTGCTGATGTACATGATATGGTCAAGGATTTGAAGGTAGTCTTTGGAAAGGGTCCTGGCGGACAACCTGTTCCGAATGACGCTGACGGACGCGCACCCATGTGGAAGAAGAAAATCTATATTTTGGGACCTGCCCTATTGGAAAGACCAAGAGGTCCGCTCCGCAATCGACGTGATGCACGTGACGAAGAATCTTTGCGTGATCCTGCTTGGCTTCTTGGGCGTGTATGAAAAGACAAAAGATACACCGGAAGCACAGGAGGACCAACAATGTATGCACGGAAAAGACGGCATACATCAGGGTCATGCCAACTATGCTCTTACCAAAGAAGAGAAGGAAATCTTCTTTGATTGTCTGCTCAGTATTAAGGTACCGTCTGGCTTCTTGTCGAATATAAAGGGAATAATAAATATGGCAGAGAAAAAGTTCCAGAACTTAAAGTCTCATGACTGCCACGTGATTATGACGCAACTGCTTCCGGTTGCATTGAGGGGGCTTCTACCGGAAAACGTTCGATTAGCCATTGTGAAGCTATGTGCATTCCTCAATGCAATCTCTCAGAAGGTAATCGATCCAGAAAGCATACCAAGGTTAGAGAATGATTTGGTGCAATGTCTTGTTAGTTTCGAGTTGGTGTTCCCACCATCCTTCTTCAACATCATGACGCATGTCCTAGTTCACCTATGCGAAGAGATTAACGTTTTGGGTCCTATATTTCTACACAATATGTTCCCCTTTGAGAGGTTCATGGGAGTCTTAAATAAATATGTTCATAACCGTGCTAAGCCAGAAGGAAGCATCTCCAAGGGCCATGAAAATGAGGAGGTCATCGAGTTTTCTATTGACTTTATTCCTGACCTTAAGCCGACTGGTGTTCCTGAATCGCGGCATAAGGGCAGACTGGATGGAAAAGGCACGCTAGGAGGGGATCAGATAATATGTATGGACGAACATTCTCTCACTCAAGAACACTACACAGGTCTACAGAATTTCACCTTGGTGGCTCCGTATATGGACGAACACAAGAATTTTCTACGCTCGAAACACCCGGAGAGGTCTGATGACTGGATTACACGTGAACAAACGGGGACTATCGCCGGCTGGTTGCAGACACGTGCCATGCATGATGCCGCTATTGAAGATGACATGTACTTGTTGTCCCAGTTACCATCTTCGAATATAATGACTTTCAAAGGGTACGAGATAAATGGGAATATATTTTACACGATCGCACAAGATAAGAAGAGCACCAACCAAAACAATGGTGTCCGCTTTGATGCAGCAACCAACACGGGAAAGGAAACATATTATGGTTACATAGAGGACATATGGGAACTTGACTATGGACGTGCTTTGAAGGTCCCTTTGTTTCGGTGCAAATGGGTCAATATGACACGAGGCGGGGTAACGGAAGACCTGCAGTATTGAATGACAACAGTGGATCTCAACAATCTTGCGTATGCAGACGAAACATTCGTCCTAGCCAATGATGTGGCATAGGTTTTCTATGTGAAGGACATGTCTACCAAGCCGAGAAAAAGAAAAGATAAGGAATTGAATGCATCATATGATGAGGCAAAGCGCCACATAGTTCTTTCTGGGAAGAGAAACATCGTGGGAGTGGATGACAAGACAGACATGTCAGAAGATTATGAAAAGTTTGTTGAAATTGCTCCATTCACAGTGAATATTGACCCGAGCATCCAGTTAAATGATGAAGATTTTTCCATGGTTACGGCGCAAAGGGACACACGCGAAAAAAGTTTCACACCTAAAGATCTGGGATGTGATCGGCTTCATTATCATCACTTTCTTCTGTGTTTCACACCCAGGAGGGAATCTCTGTAATAGTTAGGGTAGTTATGTGTTTTGGCACTTGAAACGAGAAGAAATTTTATGTGCAAACAAATTTTTTAATGCATTTACTGATTTTTTTCAGCTAAATGACCCTGAAATTGAAAAACACATAATTCTTTCATGCATTTACAAATTCTTTCATGCATTTACAAATTATTTCAAATGAACTCCGAAAAGGTTGAAAGTTCGCATGGTATCATAATTTCAACCACATAGCATATGCAAAAAAGTAGAGAGGGTTACGGCAAAAACTGGATGCACTTCATGTATAAAATGGACAATCTCTTTCGAAGTATCAGGGTTTCGGACGAAAACTCATCTGTTACAAAGGCATTTCATTTTTTAAATAACCTAAGTATTACCAAATTGAATATAATGATAAAACACACTAATATTAAACATAAGAAAAAAGAATCACTGGAAAATCTATTTTTAAAGTTAAGTTATTCACAAACTAGTGATTCACACAAATTTCGAATAATTCAAAATTTAAACTATTCCAATTTAAAAACTACCGGCACTAACAGAAAGTCTGTAATTTTTTGTACCTAAAACAAAAATATTCACAAACAAACTCTAAATACAGCAAAAAACAACTAAAAAATAAATAAAAGAAAATAAATAAAGCAGAAAAGAAAAAAACAAGAAAAAAACTAAATGAAGAAAGCCCGCCTACTGGGCCACAGTGGCCTGCATACGACTAGAAACCCAAATTCTAGTTGGGCCAGGATGCAGGCCTGCTCGCCCAGTAGGCCCAACTGGGCATCGTAGCAGAGGTAGGCCCAGACGGCCTGCTTTAGAGAGGAGCTCGAGACAGCAGCGGCGGCGGGGCTTATAAGCAGGTCCGAGCGCCTCTCGGCTAGCGAGGTGGGACTAAACTTCTGCGGCCCTCGCCTGGCAGCGCACCCCCTTTAGTGCCGGGTCATGGCACCAACCGGTACTAAAGAGGGGCTCATTAGTACCGGTTGGAGCCACCACCCGGTATTAAAGGCCTGCCCTTCCCGCCGCTTGGCCTGGCCAAAACAGGCCTTTAGTACCGATTGGTGGCTCCAACCGGTATTAAAGGTGCCTCCTATATAAGAAACACTTCAAAAAATTTAGTTTCTCATCTCCCACCTCTCTCTGCCGCCGCCCCGTCCCGTGCCGTCACCGCCCCTGTCGCGCTGTCCCCGTCGACTCCGCGCCGCCCCCGTCCTCGTCGCGTCGTCCCCGTCGACTTCGGCCCGTCCCCGTCGCCGCGCCGGCCCGTCGCCGTCCCCTCGCCTCGCCGTTGTCGTCGCCTTGGACCTCGCCTTGCCGTCGCCGTCGCCTCGACCTCGCCCGCGCGCGCTGTGAGCCCCTCTCCCCCGGGCCCCTCTCCTCCCTCCAATCTAAGCCACCGCGCCGCCGTCGCCGTAGCTAGGTGCACACACGCGCGCGCACACACACACTACACACTACACGCGCACACACACACACAATTTTTCTGTTTTTAGTTTATTCTGTTTTTTCTGTTTTTCATACAAAGTTTTAGCTGAATTAATTAATTAGATTAGATTAATGTCAAATAGTATATACAGAAATGTTAGTTATAATATAATGACAAAGGTTTTTTCTATTTTTTATACAAAGGTTTTCTGTCAAATAGTATAATGTCAAAGGTTTTAGATATAATAATGTTATAGAAATGTTAAAAATGTTATAGAAATGTTAGTTATATAGAAATGTTAGAAATTTTAGAAATGTTAGTTTTACCTAGATGAATTATATTAATTTCAAATTGTTAGACGATGATCGATGTTTTTATTAGTTTCTTCTAATTTTAGTTAAGAAATCACAATTCAATCATTTAAAAAATGTTACGTTTGGATATAGTATTTGTTTTCGCCGATGTCTGGCCCACATCCTCGCCATCGACCCGTTCACGACGACGTCCTGCTTCAGAGGACCCATGTCCGCGACTGGGCTCCGCCGGGCTGGCACTGGGATAGCGGGATTTTTGCTTGACCAGGTCATAGATCCCAAAGGAGAATACCATTACCCGCTACCGCCCCATGAACCACTCCCAATTTTCATCGTGCTCCGAAGGCACCAAGGCAACATGTAGGAGAAATTATATATATACCTAATTGTATATATATATACATGTGTATGTGTGCATAATGGTGGTTGTGAGACATTCGATGATCGGCTCTACGAGAAATTCTATTTATATATGATCGGTTCTACGAGAAATTCTATTTATATATATTCATAACGTGTATAATATGTAGTATCGTAAAATACCCCAAAATTAAAGAAAAAGAAATCATGAATCCAAAAACCCCCAAAACTAAAGTGCCCCCGCCCCCGGCGCTGGCTCGTTCCACATGGTGGCCCTTTAGCGGCGGTTCGTGCAGAGCTGGTACTAAAGAGGGGGACCTTTAGTCCCCTCCCTTTAGTGCCGGTTCTAAAGGCTCTTACGAACCGGTGCTATATCCCGGTTCTGCACTAGTGGTGGTGCGCGGCGACGGCGGAGGCGAGATCATTGCAGAGCAAGAAGTCTCGATCTGGACGATGTCCTGAGAGGTGGTGCACGGCGACGCTGGAGGTGAGCGCCCGCGAGAGTCCATGGTGGTGGTGGCAGCAGCGACGGAGCCCCAACATGAAAGACGACCCGCAGATCGCTTGTCTCTGAACCGGTCTTCACTGTCACGGTCATCATCTCTACGGCGTTCGTTGTCGTCGTCGCGATGGCGAGGCTCGCCGCCCACCAGCCCCCAGGCGACAGACTGCGAGCGCGGCTGGGCAGCAGGGCGCACTGACTGGTCGCTGATGCACCCTCACACCGTAGGTGGAGCAGCAGGTTGGGACGGAGGAGCACGAGGATGCCGCACGACAGCTGCAGATGACAATGTTGGAGGAGAAGCCGGCGTCAGGGGGTTGGTGCAGTTCCAAGCGCGGTGACCAATCTGCCGGCATCTGAGGCAGGTGAACGGATTTCGACAGTCAACCTTGCAGTGTCCTTTGAGGAGGCAGCGATGGCATTCTCTGTCACTGAACTTGACGAAATCCCTTCGCGCAGGAGGAGGAAAATCACACGCAGCTCGACGGCTTGGGCGCCGGCGGTTGGGGCGCCGCCACCAATATGTCGGCCGAACAAGTTGCCAGTCCGCCGACCGGCCGAAGTCAGCCTCGAAGCACGATTTAGATTCCGCAGTAGGAGGAGCATGGCTTGACGAAGAGCTCCGCCTTGAGACTGCGGCAGGATTCGCAGGGCTCGAGGAAGCGCCCGGCGCCGCACGACGACAGGCAGCAGGCGCCGATTTGATGCATGGCCGGAGGACGCCATGGACGGGGAGCTGGGGGTGGAATCTACGTACTTTTAAATAGCGCGCTAAGCATCTTAACGGCAGACCTCTTCTAAATGCTATAGCATGCTATAGCGGAGCTATAGCGCGTTATTTAAAATGTTTATTCATTTATTTGGACCAAAGTCTCTTAGCGCAAGACTTTTTGTAAACGAGCGGGCTATTTAAAACAGTATCTAGCAGCGCATCATGAGCAGCGAAGTGCACCTTGCGGGGACGGCTCGTCGCGTCCGAGATAACCGCGCAGCACGCTGGCAAAAGAGCACCATCATTCGAGGCAGCCGCGCTGCACGCCGGCAGAGGAGCACCATCCCGGATGCACAGAGGAACTCCCCTCCAGCTGCAGGAAGAGGGCCGCCACCAGATCTGGCCGCGAGAACCGACGAGAAGGGAATCCCGGAGGGAACCGTGGCGAGATCGAGGAGGTGCTTCGCGGGGAGGGAGGGGGTTGGGCGGGGCCATGGTGGCTGCGGGCACCGGAGCTGGGCGTCGCAGGAGCGTGGGAGCCATTCTCACTCACCACTAGTAGTATATTGTACAGTGTATAGTCCCCAGACCCTAGGAGTTGCTCCTTCTTTCTTGATTTTAAATATTTCGAGCGCTGACATATAGGCTTCTTTTGTCTAGATGACGATTGCTTTCACGTCTATCACGGCCATTTTCATCATAGAAAGGGTTGATGATGGGGCCGGAACAAAGTCCCTTTCACCCCTTGTCATTGCTGGTGCACTAAGCATCCTGTACTGGAGGCAAGATCTTTCGATTGTTTATCTATCCTTCTGTCAGTAATATTTGCTTCCTTGAACTTAACTGTCTACTCTGTTGTGTAGTTTCTTTGATGACCTTCGGCCATATGCGGTAATCCAGTTTGTTCCATGCATTGTAATACCTGTGATGACTATAGTTATTCCACCAGTGTATACACATTCAAGCTACTGGTTGTCGGCAGCAGGTTAGTGTTATTGCCGCTCAATATCACCAGGTTGTATGCAGTTCCATTATTTGTGTACATAGCTATATGTGATTCACGTAAATGTACTGGGTTATTTCATAGTCAATTTTCTCAAAGCATAAGAACTGGTGATACCTTTTTCTTCTTGCAGTCTGTACTCATGATGCTTGGTTATAAACCACAGTTACCTTGAAAATTCATAGAAAACTCACTAGAAGTTGTAATGTTCCCCTTCTTAAGTTCTTACTCCCTTAATACCATTGAACGGTGCCAAGATGATTCTGTTTCCCCAGTAACGTCTGCTGTTACCTAGAAATTTATAAATCAGTTAACAGTCCAACTAATATAAATGTGCATGAATTGCTGTTTTCCAGTTGTTGGCCTTTGATGATGTTGCTACAAGAATGAGTTATGCAGAAGCATTTATTTAAGCACAATTTAATCATAGGCCACCGCAAGCATTTATTCTAAGCACATTGTTTTTTAGGGTTTTCTAAGCGCAGAGATACTTCTGTTCTGATTTTTCAAATTGATTTCAGGATTTTACCTTGTTGCCAAAGTAGAAGTGGGTGCAGACAAACCTATATATAGGTGGACACATGACATTGTTAGAGGACATACTTTTAAACATCTATGTGCTGCGATGATACCTGTTTTCTTGACTCTTATGTTGGCAAAGAGGACAATTGAACCTGACATGTATACATCAGCTTACTCAATGCATCACTTTTGAGTCTATTTTTGTATAGTTTTAGTTCTATTGAATCACTTTAATCCGATGTTGGTATTGCTCGCTCTACTTGAGCATACAAATACACCAAGTGTTACCAAATATCAATAATATTGCCATTCCACTGATTTACCAAAAAATTGATGTTTTCGCTCTTTATGAGGTTGGTTTTTGTTCACTTTGGTTACTAGAATGATATCAGAATAAGATATCTGCAGTTATTTTTTTGGTATTTTTAACATGAACCAAAACATGCACGGGTAGTTCTTAGGAAACTTTTCATGATGTGCTTCTGCTTATTCAAACTAATACTACTCTGGTTTGCTTCCAGAAATCAATGTTTGCAGTTTTGACCACCTCACCACATTGAATGGGCCTTGCATCCATGTATCCATGTGACTAATGTTTTTTCCTCTGTCATGCAGGGTAAGCTTACTCCAGATGTGGAAGATCAGTTGGAGAGAACGCAGTTCCAAAGATAGCAACACTGTAGATGTCAAATATGATTATGCTGCAGTTTCAACTACGTCTAAAGAACAGTAGATATGTGTTAATGTGTTTTTCATGTATACTCCCGAAGTGTAAAAATAGCATCAATCTGAATATCAGGAACCCCAGCTTCCATGGTTGTGTATTATTGCCTGCTAATCGACGTTCGTATGTGGTTGTTCCTGATCGAATCTTGTACAGGGAGGAAAAATGTATATCAGTGGCCTCATCAACTCTTTGTGCTCTAGTTTTTGCGAACTTCCAATGGCCTATACCTCGTCCTGTAACTGGACGGGGTTCTACGTGACTGCATCCGCTTCAGTTGTTACTGCTCTTCAGAGTCCATTAAGCTGCGTGCTATGCAGTCGACAACTTCCATATGTGCAAGATAATTCATTGGCTTGCTTGTTACTTACGTATGTGCAAGATAATTTATTGTCCGACTTGTCTAAGTGATGGGTTGAGTTCAGGTTTATAACTCTTTCAAAATTGAACAAAGTTAAGGTTTTCAGGACAGCACGAGGAGGGGTTAATGGATCATTGATTTGGGATACGGGGGAACATAACTGCGATTTAGAGGTGGGAGCTCTGGACCCAGATTTCCCCTGTTTTATCATGCAACTGTTGCCATGGATTGAGAACTCTAGATTCTGATTTCAGGTTCCCATGTTTTCTTTCCGATAAAAGTGTACGGCTGATTCTAGCAGTAAAAATGGAAATTTTGCGAAACACAATAAGCATGATGATCCGCCATGCCATAGTAATGCAAATGATCATGGCAATATGATGACCTGATGACCTCTTCGGTAGAATGGGAATTGAGACTATATATATGCAAGCGGCAGTTTTCCCACCACCACACAATGCATACATGGTGTTGGCTGGGCGAAATGGTCAGTACTCCACGCTTTTGTTTCCGAGATATTAGAGTAAACCAATAGAGAAAGCATATTTTGCTTCACCCGATTTGTTAGCCAATAGAGGGACCCGCTCCCGTTGAACCAGCATGGGAGGAGAGCCCATAGAGGGAGCCCCCGTTGAACCAGCATGGGAGGAGTGCTAGGACCGGCACAATTGAAAGGAATTGACCCAAAAACCGACGAGGGATTTGTCAGATTTTGGTGTAAAATGCGGGATACTCGAGAAGATAATCGCCTCTACTTCTAATTAATCTAAGGAAGTATTTTCTGGCAAATTCTTTCTTACCCTTTATTCACGATGGGTATGACATATATAGCCGGGTCGGTTCAATGATTACCCAGAGTAAAACATGAGGTAAATGGCCCAAGCAAAGCCCCCTGGTTGAACTAAATTACAGTAAAGAGTAACTAAAGCAATAAGGCAAGTAACAATAACCATTGGATCTCGCTATCACACGTGCATCGTTGGATAACCGACTGTGGCCTTCACTTGTGTTGCTCTGATGGATAACTAAGGGATATATATTGAGATTTCTCTGGACCTGACAAAGAGTCCATGAGAAAGAAGTATCCTAAGAGTCCATTAGGAAATTGTATGATTAGAAAGACTCCAATCGTATTAGGAGAATGGGAAAGGCGAAGGCCTCAAGGGCCTAAGCATCCTTTATATAAGGATGGCATGTGGCCATGCATTTCGTTTTCCCACGTTGTTCTCGCATTTAAACCTGTGTCTGCACAATCTCTCGCGGCCATGCATTTTGTTGGATCAAGGTTCACAATAGTTAGTATTAGAGCCAATCACCATGGCTTTCGCTGCTGCTGACAAGATATCACGGAGGATACTCCTTGTCACGACTCGCGACTCATCAGTCTATATATCCCATCACGGGGAACATCGAACATGCTTCATCATTTTTTATCCTCATGGAGAACCTTGAAATTTTCCCAGGAAGATTAATGGTCCTGGCCTTCATCAGATTTTGTTTAGACGAGCTTTTGGCAGTTTAGAGGGCTGGAACATGTACCATGGTTGTTGTCAGCTTTCAATCGAGTTTTTTTTTTTGGCGAGAGAATTGAGTTACTTCTATTATTGTCCAGTTCATTAGGTGCAACCGTGCAAGTGCAGTCCACGATGACCGACACAACAATATGCAGTAGTGGAAAAGGCACCAGAACAGGAAGCAGTAGCAGAAGTACGAGAAGAAGCAGAGGCAGCCAAGCTCGACGGCGGAGGATCGACGACAAAGCAACCCGGCGCAACAACCAGCGGTGGTTGCACAACCACGCACAACAACAGCAGAGGCACAACTAGGAGCAACACCGACGACGCGCATGCATGGTCGCTTCGCAGGTCTGGTGTTGTATGTGCCTAGTTGCAAATCAATGTCATCTATTAACAAAAATGTATGCCACCGCCAAAAATAGACAAACAATAATGTACGCGGTATAATATTTTCGTATATTTAATATGCCAAAAAACTGCGGGGTTCAGCTATCTCAGCGGTAACGAGCAAGGTCTAGTATCTATCTGCAGCAAAATAAACAAAACCTAAGAAAGGGTGCCTCCTAAAGCTAAAACCACAATAGCTATCAGAGTTCTGGAGCAAAACACAACTAAACAAATTCACCCATGATTTAATATGGGAGCTCTTTTTTTTTAGAAAAGGAGGATGACCCCCGGCCTCTGCATCTGGACGATGCAAGCAGCCACTTTATTAATTATTCACATAAGACCTTAAAAAGTCGTACAACAGTAAGACTAAAGCTACCGTCTAGGCAATATCTGTCGCTACTCCTATCCAGTTGATGTAGGGATGCTGATAGTCTGGGCCTAATACCAAATAGACCTCGCAGCCAAATCTAACATCTAAGACCTGAGGTCCCAATCAGGACGCCTGCCGGGTATGGGGTACCCACGAGTCCGGCGCACTCCTCAACCAGGACGCCTGCCGGGTATGAGGCCGACGCAGCCACCTGCCACAAATCCATCTTCAGTGATGTACTGTTGCATCTACCTTGCCCGGTCTAGCTGTCGTCGACGCCACCACGACGCCAGACAACACCATCATCCTGCGCTCGTCCATCATCACATGCCCACCGGCGAGAGCCCACTGCTCCATGCCGCCGAGACCCGCCGTCGTCGACGCGAGAGAAGGCACGCCACACCACCTCACGCCTCTTCCATCCAGCGCCGCTCCACAAACAATGCCCCCAATAGGGAACACGACACCGCAGCGCCGCTATCGTCCGATCCGGTGATCTTAGGATTTCTCTTGGAGCGGCACGAGCAGGATGACGATAGTTGCTTCACGATGCCTTCATCAAGGTAATGACGTAGACGCTGCCATCGCCCGCCATGACCGTAGTCGGCTCGGTTTTCACCGACGACTATGTCTCCCCAACTCGCCGCCGGTGCTAATACTGGGATCCAAGATCCGTCACTACCAACCTGGCCTACCGCCTTCGATGGAGAAGGCAGCCACCACCACCATGCCCGGGCCAAGAGACCCGGATGTCCTCGTGCCGCGAAGATTACCCATGGGGGATCTCCTCTTGCCGTTGTCGAGACGAGGCGCAGCCGTAGTGGATCTCGATCTAAACCCCTCGGGCTTAGATCAGATCTCATCGCAGCCAAAATCTCATCTGCCAAACGCCTGCCGGAGATCTCCTGGCCACCGCCAACCCGCTGCGCGCTGCCGTTGGAGGAGGAGGGAGATGGACGCCGCTGCCCCCACGCGTTACTGAGGACTAAGCCGCCGCCGCCGCCTCACCATAGGGGCTTCGCCCCGCGGCGTCCTCAGCGACGGCGGCGGTAGTGGGAGGCGATGGAGGGGGAGGGCTGAGGGCGGTGTGGACGGGGACTCCCCGGGGGCGGCGTGGCGCCGCCTCGGGGGAGAGAGGTCAGGGGAGATAGGATAAGAAAGCCTCGGGGCTCCTAACCAGAGATAGATTGATGTGTCTTTTAAAACGGGGGAGAATTTTACTTCCCCGGCCTCTGCACCAACCAGGGATGCATACGGCAATTTTAGTATGAGTATCAAGATATTTCTTGATGAGAGGTTCCACCACACATCAAGCTTGATCCTCAATAAACGGGGGAAAACCCCTGTGCATCGCCTGTCAATTCTAGGAATTGAACTCGGGTCGCTAGGCTGCACAACCGCATGCCCAACACCACTGAGCCAAGGCTCTCTTTGCATTTTTCGCATTCAGATTTAAGAGTTCTATGTTTCCTTTTCTACAGAGGTGAAGGGGCGATTCTAGCGAGTACAAACTGCAATACCACGGAACAGAAGGCTGGACAAACGACGTGCAAATTCAGATTCTTCCTAATGCTACCCTGGTTCCCTTCCAAAAATCAATGTTCTCATTCATCATGTGTACGTAGTTTTGACAACAACATCACATCGAATAGGCATTGCATCTATGTATCCATGTGACTAAAATATTTTTCCTCTATCATGCAGGGTAAGCTTACTCCAGATGTGGAAGATCAGTTGGAGAGAACGTGGTTCCCAAGATAGCAACACTGTAGACGTCAAATATGATTATGCTGCAGTTTCAACTACGTCTGAACAATTTTAGATATTTGTTTTTCGTGTGTAATTGCAAAGTGCAAAAATAGGGTCGATCTGAATATCAAGAGCCCCAGCGTGCACGGTTGTGTGTTATAGCCTGCTAATTGGCGTTTGTATGCGGTTGTTCCTGATCAAATATTGTACACGAAGGGAACATGTATATCGGCGGCCTCATCAACTCTCTGGTCTAGTTTTTCCTAAACAACCAATGGTCTATAACTCGTCCCGCGCTTGGAAAGACTAGAGCCTATGTAACTCGACGGGGATTTACTGTCACTGCTCTGCATCAATTGTTGCTGCTCTTGGGAATCCATTAAGCTGCATGCTATGCACTCGATGACTTCCATGTGTGCAAAATCATATATCAGCTTGCCTGTCTAAGTCACTAAGTGATAGACTGAGTTCAGCTTTCTTATTACTCTTTCAAATGAGAAAAGAAAAAGAGTTCAGGTTTTCAGCACAGAATGAAGATGGGTTAATGCATCATCGATTTGGGATAGAGTTAGAGGTGGGAGCTCTGGACCCAGATTTCCCCTGTTTTATCATGCAATTGTTGTCATGGATTGGGAACTATATATTTTTATTTCAGGTTCCCATCTTTTCTTTTCGATAGAGGTGTATGGCTGATTCCAGCAGTAAAAATCGCACTTTTGAGAAACACAATAAGCATGATGATCTGCCATGCCATAGTAATTCAAATGATCATGACAATATGATGACCTGATGATTTCTTTGGTAGCAGGGAATCGAGACTATATATATGAAAGCGGCAGTTTTCCCACTACCACACAATGCATACATGGTGTTGGCTGGGTGAAGCGGTCCATACTCGACGCTTTTGTTTCTGAGATATTAGAGTAAACCAAATACAAAAAGCATATTTTGCTTCACCAAATTTGTGCTCCAATAGAGGGATCGCCTGTTGATCTAGCATGGGAGGAGTGCCAGGACCAAAATAATTAGAAGGAATTCATCGAAAAACCGAACGAGGGATTTGTCGGATTACAGGATAAAATGCGGGATGGTTGTGAAGATGATCACTTTTACTTCTAGCTAATCTAAGGAACTATGTTTTGTCGAATTCTTTCTTACACTTTACTCAGATGGGAACGGTAAACATAGCCAGATCGGTTTGGTGATTACCGAGAGTAAAACATGTGGTAAATGGCCTAAGCAAAGCACCTGGTTAAACTAAATTACAGTAAACTGCAATTACAACAATAAGCCACGTAACAACAGCCATTGTATTTCTCAATCACACGTGCAACGTTGGATAAGTGAATGTACCCTTCACTTCTGTTTCTCTGATGGACAACTGAGGGATATATGTTGAGATTCCTTTTCTGCTAGGACCTGACAAGGAGTCAATGAGAAAGAAGTATCCTAAGAGTCCACTAGGAAATTGTAAGATTAGGAAAGACTGCATTTGTATAAGGAAGTCTAATCATATTAGGAGAATATGAAAGGTCAAGGCCTCAAGGGCCCAAGCATCCGTTATATAAGGATGGCATGCGCCCATGTTTGAGGAGGCAAGAACAATCAATATGTTTCACCAAGTTGTCCTCGCATCTAAACCTATGTATACGCAATCCTTTGCGGCCATGCATTTTCTGGTGGATCAAGGTTCAAAACAGTTGGTATTAGAGCCAACCACAATGGCTTTCGCTGCTGCTGCCAAGATGTCGCGGAGTATACTCCGAGTCACGACTCGGCAGGCTATGTATCTCCTCATGAGGAGCGTGCGTGCTTCATCATTTTGACCCTTATGGAGAGCATTGAAATTTTCCCAGGAAGAATAAGAGAAATGGCTTTCATCAAATATGGTTTAGACAAATTTTTGGAATTTATAGGGCCAGAACATTAACCATTGTTGTTGTCAACTTTCAATCGAGTTTCCCCCTGTATTTGTCCAGTTCATTAGGTGCAACGCAAATGCAGTCTACGGTTATGACACATCAATATGAAGTGGAGGTAGAAGGGCAGTAGCAAAAGCATCACAAGAAGCAGAGACAGTGCATGCGCATCCAAGCTCGACGTCGGCAGCAACCGACACAAATTGGGGAATCACCACTGATATATGGAAGCGGATGTTTTTTCACCACCATACAATGACACATTGCATATGAAAAGGCCCTTTGTTGAGTGGGTGAACATTAGTAGAAAACAGACCTTTCGTCCGAAGCATTAGTCCCGATCTAGGCCCGGGACTAATGTGACCATTAGTCCCGGTTCCAACGGCTAGGAGCGGAAGGGGGCATGGGCATCATTAGTCCCGGTTCATTTTTGACCTATAATCCCGGTTGGTGATGGCGTCAGGCTGGCCCCCCACGAGCCCCTTTAGTACCGGTTTGTATCACCAACCGGAACTATAGCTTGACCTTTAGTCTCAGTTTGTATTACCAACCGGGACTAAAGTTATTCCTATATAAACCCCAGTTCGTCCCGAGCTCATCCTCTCTGTTTTCTCCTTTTCCCTCTCTGTTCTTCCCCTTAGCTCAAGCTCATCCTTCATTTTTTGCCAAGATTTGTCAAGATTTGAGGCACCCCAACTATCCAAGTGTTCACAAAGGTTAGCAATTTTGTCCTTTCATCTCTAATTGCTAGATTAACACGTGCAATGCTCTATAAGTATAGTGATTTGTGGGTTTAGTTTGGGAGTAATTGTGTGAGAATTTATTTGATTTATATTGAATTTGAGCTCAAATTAACATAATGATACCAAGCCTCTTCATTAACGGCATTTGGAACCGTCGCCAAGTGAGTGTGGGCGATAGAAGGGTCCTTCCCACACGACCCAGAAAGCGTCGGCGATAGGCTCTCTGGCCACACACGCTCGGCAAAATGAGGTCGTGTAGGACGGTCAAGCGATCAAATATGATTATACATACAGTTGTATTAAAAATCACAATTATACAGGCCAAACTGTTTCCAGTCGTAAGTTGCTTGTTCTGCTTTGAGCAATACAAATACACCAAAATTTATGCTACACTATCATGGACTTTCATTCCACTGATGCTAAAATTGTGATGTCTTCGCTCTTTATGAGGTTGATCTTTGTTCAATTTGATTACTAGAATGATAACAGAATGAGAAATCACCAGATTCATCATGTGAGTAATATTTTTCCTCTGTCATGCAGGGTAAGCTTACTCCAGATGTGGAAGATCAGTTGGAGAGAACACGGTTCCCAAGATAGCAACACTGTAGATGTCAAATATGATTATGCTGCAGTTTCAACTACGTCTGAACAACAGTAGATATGTGTTTTTCATATGTACTCCCGAAGTGTAAAAATAGAATCTCTCTGAATATCAGGAGCGTGCACAGTTGTGTGTTATTGCCTGCTAATCGACGTTTGTATGTTGTTGTTCCCGATCAAATCTTGTACACGAAGGAAAAATGTATATCAGCGGCCTCATCAACTCTTTGTGCTCTAGTTTTTGCGAACCTCCAATGGCCTGTACCTCGTCCTGCACCTGGAAAGACCAGAGCCTATGTAACTGGACGGGGATCTACGTGACAGCATCCGCTTCAGTTGTTACTGCTCTTCGAAGTCCATTAAGCTACGTGCTATATATGCAGTCAACAACTTCCGTATGTGCAAGATAATTTATTGGCTTGCTTGTCTAAGTGACTGATTGAGTGCAGGTTTCTTTCTCTTTCAAAAATGAAAAAAAAAGGAGTTCAGGTTATCATCACGTGAGGAGGGGTATGCATCATTGATTTGGGATACAGGGGAACATAACTGCGATTTAGAGGTGGGAGCTCTAGATCCAGATTGAGTGCAGATTGAGAACTCTAGATTCTGATTTCAGGTTCCCATGTTTTCTTTCCATAGAGGTTTCTGGCTGATTGCAGCAGATATTAGAGTAAACCAATAGAAAAAACATATTTTGCTTCACCGAATTTATGAGCCAATAGGGTCGCCTGTTCCTGTTGAACCAGCATGCCAAGAGAGTCCATAGAGGGAGCTCCCGTTGAACCAGCATGAGGAATGCTAGGACTGTTGGCAACAATCTAGGGGCAATTTGACTTGTCATGGTGCGAGCGGATGATTCGACAAGGGTGATCTACATCGACCAAGATCAGAAGAGGCATGAAAACCAATTGTCAAGATTAGGGAGAGATCGTTAAGAGTAATCTTGATTAGAAGTATTTGCATTTCACGTGGCTTAGTTTAGGGAACTAACCATGTCACGTACGTGTGATAGTAGTAGTAGTAGGAATTGGCTTACCAAGTCGTGTCCGACTAGGTGTTTACTGTTTCGTATAGAGCTTGTGTCCCGGTTGCATTAGAGTTCCTGTACAAGTCGGTTTATAGGTTGTCGTGCAGGTTAGGCTTTGGGTTGGCTGTCTCACGCATATATCTACGCACAGGAGGCTTGCAATAATGTACCATGGACAGAGAGAGAAAAGGAGAAAAAGAAATAAAGAGAAGAGAGGCACGACACGTGCCTTTTGCTATCAGTTTTTGTGCGTGTGTGTTCATCGTGATTTCATGTGATCGGTCCTGTGGTCGAAATTTCCAACAATTGGATGGAATTGATCAAATAACCGACAAGGGATTTGTCAGATTTTGATGTAAAATGCGGGATAGTTGGGAAGATAACCGCCTTTACTTCTAATTAATCTAAGGAAGTACCTTTTTTGCGAATCCTTTCTTACTCTTTATTCACGATTGGTATGACGGACTTTGCTACACCTATACGTAATTTACCCACATAAACTTACGTACTACCTGACTTGGCTTAATTTAGTTGGGCGAAAATTAGGCCCAGGACCATACCATGAAAATCGAGGAGGGGGGGGGGGGGGGGGGGGGGGGGGGCTGATTAGCTTAGAAAGGAAATTACGTGGCATTACGAAGATAGATTAGGTACGTAGGTCTAGCATTATTGTTGGTATGACATATATACCCGGGTCGGTTCAGCGATTACCGAGAGTAAAACATGAGGTAAGTGGACTAAGAAAAGCCCCTGGTTGAACTAAATTGCAGTAAACAGTAACTAAAGCAATACGCCAAGTAACATCAGCCATTGGATCTCGCCATCACACATGCACCGTTGATAACCGACTGTACCTTTCACTTGTGTTTGTTTGATGGATAACTGAGGGATCACTACCAGAAAAACTTCGTTTGCCGACGGCCAAATCTATGCCGACGGCACCCGTCGGCATAAATGCCGCTATGCCGACGGCCAAGGGCAGGCCGTAGGCGTAGAAAAGCCGTCGGCAAAAATACATATATGCCGACGGGGCCGTCGGCATATACGAGGCCGTCGGGACCGCTCGAGGTACGCCTACGGGGCCCGTCGGCATAGGAGCGGCTATCGGCACAGCCCTTGCCGTCAGCGTTGACCGTTTGACGACGTTGAGCCTACGCCGACGGGTGGTAACGGCGGCCGTCGGCATACCCGTGCCAGCCCTACCGTCGGCATAGACCTGGCCCATACCCCTCTGCCACGTCATCGATCCGTGTGCTATGCCACGTCATCGATCCGTGGGACTGCACCTCCGTGTGTGCACAGATATGCCGACGGCCTAGCCGTCGGCATACATTTTGTTAGTTTTATTTTAAATTTCGCTTTATACTACCTATGGCAAATATATGCCTACGGTATAGCCGTCGGCATAGGCCCCTCTGCCACGTCATCGATCCGTGCGCCATGCCACGTCATCGATCCGTGGGACTGCACCTCCGTGTGTGCACAGGTATGCCGACGGCCTCGCCGTCGGCATACTATTTTTTTATTTTTACTTTATTTTCTCATTTTTACTTTATTTTAGTTTTTGTTTTTGCATAAGATAATTATGCCTTATCTAAAAACATACCCTGATTGTATATCGATTGCCCCCCGTTACGAACGTCACTATCGCCGTGTCACGGAGGGGGGAAACGGTCGACACGGAGGGAATTCTAGTTGGGGGGGGGGGATTCGGGGTGTAGCTATGTCACCGAAACATCGCACGGGTCCCGATGCATATGTGAAAGTGTTCAGGCATGCGTAGACGCCCGTCTTGGGGCTCCGCGGTGTGCCCCCCTGCACGCAAGGCAGTGCCGCCGTCACTTGGATGGGGGCACACCCCGGAGACGCGTACCGCCTCTTCGGACATGCCACCACACCACCCCGCATGTATGAGGGCCCGGTGCGACGCTCGGGTGGCATTGCTACCCCCCAGGGCCCCCGTCCCGCCTAACCCTGTAGCGACCACGGGATCTAGCCCTTTGACTTTGCACGGACGGGCTTTGAGCAGTGGACCTATCCACCCGGTTGTGTTAGGTCAGCCCATAGGAACACTTTGGAGCAACATCCGGGCCAGACCCAGGGCAAGATCCCCTCCGTGTAGACCCGACGCGCCTGTTTCCCCCCTCCAGGTGCCGGCGGCGGCGCCGTCCGTGACGGGGGGCACACCCCGGAGACGCGTGCCGCCTCTTGGGACATGCCACCACACCACCCCGCATGTATGAGGGCCCGGTGCGACGCTCGGGTGGCATTGCTACCTCCAGGGCCCCCGTCCCGCCTAACCCTGTAGCGTTTGACCACGGGATCTAGCCCTTTGACTTTGCACGGACGGGCTTTGAGCAGTGGACCTATCCACCCGGTTGTGTTAGGTCAGTCCATAGGAACACTTTGGAGCAACATCCGGGCCAGACCCACGGCAAGATCCCCTCCGTGTAGACCCGACGCGCCCGTTTCCCCCCTCCAGGTGCCGGCGGCGGCGCCGTCCGTGAGGGGGGGGGCACACCCCGGAGACGCGTGCCGCCTCTTGGGACATGCCACCACACCACCCCGCATGTATGAGGGCCCGGTGCGACGCTCGGGTGGCATTGCTACCCCACCAGGGCCCCCGTCTCGCCTAACCCTGTAGCGTTTGACCACGGGATCTAGCCCTTTGACTTTGCACGGACGGGCTTTGAGCAGTGGACCTATCCACCCGGTTGTGTTAGGTCAAGCCATAGGAACACTTTGGAGCAACATCCGGGCCAGACCCACGGCAAGATCCCCTCCGTGTAGACCCGACGCGCCCGTTTCCCCCCTCCAGGTGCCGGCGGCGGCGCCGTCCGTGAGGGGGGGCACACCCCGGAGACGCGTGCCGCCTCTTGGGACATGCCACCACACCACCCCGCATGTATGAGGGCCCGGTGCGACGCTCGGGTGGCATTGCTACCCCCCAGGGCCCCCGTCCCGCCTAACCCTGTAGCGTTTGACCACGGGATCTAGCCCTTTGACTTTGCACGGACGGGCTTTGAGCAGTGGACCTATCCACCCGGTTGTGTTAGGTCAGTCCATAGGAACACTTTGGAGCAACATCCGGGCCAGACCCACGGCAAGATCCCCTCCGTGTAGACCCGACGCGCCCGTTTCCCCCCTCCAGGTGCCGGCGGCGGCGCCGTCCGTGAGGGGGGGGCACACCCTGGAGACGCGTGCCGCCTCTTGGGACATGCCACCACACCACCCCGCATGTATGAGGGCCCGGTGCGATGCTCGGGTGGCATTGCTACCCCCCAGGGCCCCATCTAAAAATGTAATAATTGAATTGATTAAAAACTCCGGTATTCATCATTGAAAATGTACAATTGCTGTGAACCTTTTAGTGCTCGGGCACCGGGCCGGCTGCCCGGGCACGCCCGGTGCCCGAGCACTGAAAAGTTCACAGCAACTGTCCATTTTCTTCATAAAAGTCTAATGAATACCGGAGCTTATAACGTATGGATTAGTGAACTATTTAAACAGGTCAAATTGCTTTTCCCTCGGCGAGGTGGGACTATTTTTTCAAAAAAAGTAGTTGCCATCCATGCCGACGGCTATGCCGTCTGCATAGGCCTCCTATCTAAGCCGACGGCCTGGCCGTCGGCATAGATCCACCTTATCCACTCGATGGCCCTCTCGCTGCCATGTGGGACCACTCCTATGCCGACGGCCTGGCCGTCGGCATAGGGCCACCTTATCCTCGACGCCCCGGCCCTCCTCCTCCACTCATTTCTCTCTTCGCGCACCCCGACCCAACTGCCGCCGCCGCCGCCCTATCCAGACCCTCGCCGCTGCCCCATCCCCTCCCCAACTCCGGCGCCGCCCCGCCCCCGCCCCCATCCCATCCCCTCCCCTTCCCCAACTCCGGCGCCGCCCCGCCCCCGCCCCGCACCGCCCCCACTGCCCGCGCCGCCCCCATCCCCTTCCCCAACTCCGGCGCCGCCCCGCCCCCGCCCCCATCCCATCCCCTCCCCTTCCCCAACTCCGGCGCCGCCCCGCCCCCGCCCCGCACCGCCCCCACTGCCCGCGCCGCCCCCATCCCCTCCCCCACCGCCGCCGCACTGCCCTCACTGCCCGCGCCGCCCCAAGACGGCCATCGACGCCGCCGGGCCGGCCCGTCCCCGTCCTCGGCCGCCCCGTCCCCGGCGGGCCCATCCCCGACTGCACCGGCGGCCGACGCCACTGCCCCGCCTGTCGCCGCCCTTCTCCGCCCCGACCTCGTCGCCGCCCCGCCCTGCTCCGCCCTGCCTCTGCTTCGCCGGTGAGCCCCCTGCTGCTGCTTTGCTGCTACCGCTGCCGCTTGCTGCTTGCTGCCGCCGCTGTCGCGCTGATGCTTGCTGCTGCCGCTGGTTGCTGCTTCCTGCTGCTGCCGCTGCTTGCTACTTGCTGCTGCTACGTTAGGTTAGTTAGTTTAGGGTTTAGATGGATAGATTAGTTAGATATATAAATAGTTAGATAGATGGATTATAAGATATAAAAATTTTGTTGATAGGTTAGTTGAGAAAAAAAATTGTTGTTGATATATAGATGGATAGATGAGTGGATACTACATCATGATATATAGATGGATAGATGATGATGATGAATATGTGATGAATAGATGATGAGCCCCTATAGTTTTTTTTGCCTACATGATGCAAAAATAAATGAATGCATGTTTAAATGTTTTAAATATGCTCTATGAGTTGTGATGTTGTAATTATTTGTCGCGATGGAATTTGCAGGCTTTGTGGTGTTGCATTCATCGGAGTGACCGTTGTCCGACGCGTTGGTCCACCTGAGCATCCCTCTGCTCTTCGACTACTTCCTCTACAGCCGAGGGTGAGCTACAAGTCCATCTCCTCCATTTTTTCATGTCAGTAGATTTCATTTTCAAGTCAAGTGGCGTAACTTAGGCGTCTCCCGTCCGAAAGGCACTTACTCTTCTCCATCATGGAAACCCTGGATGTAAAAATTTTGTTGCTTGGTTCATGGAGAAAGTAATTGTCCACACTCCCCTATTAAATACCTAGTTCAACATTTATTAGTTAACTAATGCACGCAACAATTTCAATTATACTTGTAGGGAAAAGATCCGAACATATCTATGGATGATGAATTGAGATGGGTTTCCATGGGTTTTGACCCTGCCGTCATGACATGTAAAAAGTATGATGTGAATGGGTATCACTTCCATACAGAGGATCACCAGAACAGCCGGCCTGATCCCAAAACTATAAATACCGGAGTGTACACCCCCGGTCAAAATTCAGTAGACTACTACGGAAGGGTACAAAATATATACGAGATTAAATTCCACCAGGGGCGCGAGACCCTAAGTCTGCCTGTGTTCAAATGTCGATGGTTCGATCCGCGGGAGGGGGTAAAACATACGCCTTCCATTGGTTTGGTCGAAGTTAAACCATCAACCGTCTATGCCGGAGCCGATCTCTTCATTGCGGCTACCCAAGCTACACAAGTATATTATCTGCCTTACCCATGCCAGAAAGAGTACCTAAAGGGTTGGGAAGTTGTGTTCAAGGTGTCGCCACATGGTAAGCTACCGAACCTAAATGAAGACGATTACTACAACATTAACCCCATGACATACGAGGGAGTGTTCTATCAAGAGCAACCTGATGATGATGATGTGGTTAGAAACGATGACGCTAGACCATTGGGTGATGATGATGTGGATCCAAACGACGACGAAGCACGTAATGATGGTGAGACCATTGTCAATGAAAATGACATACTTATGCTAGAAAAGTTAAACTTAGACGCTGACCACGAGGAAGAGCCTCCACCTCCGTCAGACAACGAAGATGATATGATTGATCGTGATGATGAGACGGACCGAGAAAGAGGTTACAACAGTGATGATTCATATGGTTTCTAGCAGATGTACGTGTCAAGTATTTTTTTCTATAGTTTAGGAATATGCCTTTTATGCCTTTTTATTAATGTGTTTATTTTCATGCCTTTTCCTTCATTTCATTAATTTACTAATTGCTTATTCTCTTTTCAATGCAGGTTCGTGGAACATGGGCAAGGGGAAGGCCGACGGCGTGGGTTTCCTACGCAAGGTCATTGGCCTGCCTAGTCGGAGTGGTCGAGCACGTAATCCTCCCCCCCGGCTACTTGACGATGACTCCTCACAGGGAGGTCGAGGGAGAGGTGCCCCTAGAGGAGGAGGGGCGGGGGGAGAGCCCCTAGAGGGCGAGGTGGGGGGAGAGCCACTACAGGGGGTCGCGGCCAGAAAGAGCGCACCCTCACCGAGTTAGGGGTGTTGTCTTTGAGGCCATCCTCTAGTGAGGTACCCTCCTCTGGTGAGGAGGAGGACGAGGAGGACGAGGCAGGAGAGGAGGAGGAGGTTCGGGATGGGGCCGAGGAGGAGGTGGAGGAGGAGGAGGACGAGGAGGAGGAGGATGAGGAAGAGGTTGGGGAGGGGAAGGCAGGCGAGGAGGAGGGTGGTGGCGGGGATGATGGTGCTGGCGGGGAGGGGGTTGACAACAAGGGGTGGCTGCGTGGTAACGCAAAGCTACCAAAGCAGGTTCCTGCTACTGAGGAGCAGAAGTGGCTCATTGAGCCCACGGGGAAAGAGTAAGTGCCACTTTATAATAATTTCATTATTTTGCTTGTCACATGCTCATTCCGGTTGTTATTTATTTTGCTTGTCACATGCTAATAGTTCATTCTTTTGCAGCAACTGGATATATTCTAAAGGGGTCCGTATTCCCAACGGCCTCATCACCGTCCTGCTGAAGTTACACTGGCCGGGGTTGTACTGTCCGGATCCAGTCAGGCACCCGGACCATCGGGTCTTGGCCATGAGCTGGGAGCACTGGGAAGCGGCCCTCCACGCGGAGCATGGGACCCATGCCAAGGCCGTGATCACCACTTTCTGGGTGAGTTCTCTTCAGAAGCACAAGTCCATTCTAGTTTCATGAATGATTTAACTCATGGCTTCTTCCATTCTTGTTTCGTGCATGATTGTAGAAATTCTATCGAGTTCTCCCGGAGCACAGGGGCAGAGCGGACCAGATCGTGCTACGCCAATGCAAGAAGAAGGCCCGCCAGATGCAGTACGAGGTGCGCTATGTGGCCATCTCGACATACTACCACGACTATCTTGGTGTGAAGATGACCAAGGAAGAAGCGCGGAGGATGGGCATTACCTTGGAGAGGGACGAGTTCTTGGCGGTAAGTATAAAAGATTTTTCATTATGCTTTCATTACCTTGTGGTACATTTCACCGTTTCGTGTTGACATGCCATTACGCTTTTATTATGTAGGTGTGTCCAAATTGGTGTTATGGAAAAGACGAGTCCTGGGCGGCATTGGTGGATCTTTGGTGTGATGAGGCTGGAGCCTGGGCGGCTATGAGAGTCAAAAACAAGGCTAACCGAGGGAAGGAGGGAGTACATGCTCAGGGAAACCGAAACCACTATCTCCACAAGGCAGTTAATGTATGACTAGCTAACCCCATTAAACATTCTTCTTCTTCTATTTACCATCACTTTCTTATGTATGACTAACCTCTGTTTGGTGGTGCAGGAGGAGAAACTGAAGCGGCCTCTCTCAGACATGCAGGCGTGGGAGATCGCCCATACGCGGAAGGACCCCAAGCCTGGCGAGCCCAAGTACTACGGCAAGAAGACCACGGGGAGGAAGAAGGCCTACTCCGAAGGGTATCTGGCGTTACATCCTGACACACCTGACCCCATTGCGGCGGATCTGGACGAAAGGGTGGTGGTGGGCATGGGGCCGAAGGAGCACGGTCGGGAGGCGGTTCTCGATGCTGTGATCACTCCGTCTATCTCCTACACACAGCTCCGTCGGATCGACCCGACCCTGAGCCAGCGCACGAGCACGCGCATGAGCAGTGCACTGTCACTGTCCCTCTTTCAGGAGCAGCAAACTGTAAGTATTTTCCCTTTTATCTTCATTGTTCCCTTTATTTTCCGCATTTAGTAGTTTTATGAGTCTCGTCATGTCATACTGTAGGCCTACATGGAGTACACACGCCAGGAGACCATGGCGTAGCACGACCGCCTTCATGCATACCATCAGCAGAGGGATCGCGAGATGCATCACGCTTTTCAGGAATTGGCGGCCGGCAGGTGTCCTCAATGGCCATCAGCAGAGGGTCCTCCAGCACAACCAGTGCTGCTGACCTTTGAGGAGTTTGTGGCACAGAACGCTGGCCCCTCGCCGGTTAGTTCATCCCCAATCAATTCACCCAAAGCATGTCATGCCTTTCAACACAGTCTTATATCCCGTTAATATATCTTTTCAACATCCAGGGAACAGGTGCATCTACCGTTGGCGGTGGTCTTCGCAACACTCCCGAGACACGGAGCCCGACCACTCCGATCCACGGAGACGGAGGCGGAGGCGGTCTTGGCGGTAGCGCTGCCGCTAGCAGTGACGACCTGGGCTTCGGCGATCTTGGCGGTGACGACCTCCGCGGTACTCGACGTGGGGCTTAAGCCTTTCTCGATGCTATGATACTTGCTTGTTCTCGATGCTATGATACTTGTATGCTTGTGATGTTACTTATCTTATTGTTGTTTGTGAGATTCTTATATGCTTTGTGGACTTATATGTGTGATGCTTTGCGATGCTTCTTAGCGACGCCAATTTGTTGTGTGATGCTGTGTATATGCTCTTTGTTCTATATGCTATTTGTTATATATTCAAATGAATTGAGCTGAAAAGAAACAGAAAAAAGAAAAAAAAACTGGACAGAATCTATGTCGACGACCTGGCCGTCGGCATCCTGGCGTGAGCTCCCAGTGGACGACACGTGGAAACTATGCCGACGGCTTAAGCCGTCGGCATAGGCCTGGCGTGAGCTCCCAGTGGCCGACACGTGGCACGTCTATGCCGACGGCCTGGCCGTCGGCATAGACCTGCCCCAGGAGCGCCCAGTATCTGACACGTGGCGTGTCTATGCCGACGGCCTAGCCGTCGGCATAATTTCAAACTAAGCCGACGGCCCATAGACACGCCCATGCTGAACGGCGTCTCGCCACGTGGCGAGAAGCCATTGGGCAGCACTTGACGGCGGCCGCCGTTAGGCGATGACGTTGCCGACGGCCAAGGCCGTCGGCATAGATGTACGGCCACCGTCGGCATAGGGTCTATGCCGACGGTCATCCTGGCTACGCCGACGGATATGTTGCCGACGGCCCTATGCCGACGGGGGCCGTCGGCATAGGCTTGACCCGACGGCTAGTCATGGCTATGCCGACGGCCCTGGCCGTCGGCATAGGGTGCGATTCCGGTAGTGGATATATGTTGAGATTCTTAAAAGTCCATGAGAAAGAAGTACCCTAAAATCTATTAGGAAATTGTAAGATTAGAAAGACTCCAATTGTATTAGGAAGTTTAATCGTATTTGGAGAATGTCAAAGGTGAAGGCCTCAAGGCCCTGAGCATCCTTTACATAAGGATGACATGCGTCCATGTTTGAGGCAGGCAAGAACAATCGATCTGTTTTCTCAAGTTGTTCTCTCATCTAGACCTATGTCTGCACAGTCCCTTGCGGCCATGCATTTTGGTCGATCAAGGTTCACAATAGTTAGTATGTCGCAGAGGCTTTCACAGTCTGACCAATCGCCATGCCTTTCTCTGCTGCTGACAAGATGTTGTGGAGGATAATCCACGTCACGATTCACGACTCATCAGTGTTTATATCCCATCACGGGGAGCGTGCTTCATCATTTTTTATCCTCATGGAGAACCTTGAAATTTTCCAAGGAAGATTAATGGTCGTGGCCTTCATCAGACTTTGTTTAGACGAGCTTTTGGCAGTTTGCAGGGCCCGAACATGTACCATGGTTGTTGGCAGCTTTCACAGGTTACTCCTTGTATTGTCCAGTTCATTAGGTGCAACCATGCAAATGCAGTCCACAATGATCGACACAACAATATGCAGTAGTGGAAAATGCACCAGAGTAGGAAGTAATAGTAGAAGCACGAGAAGAAGTGATGTAGCCAAGCCCGACAACTGCGACAACCGACGAGACTAGAGGATCGACGACAAAGCAACCAGGCGCAACAACCAGGGGTGGTGGCACAACCAAGCACAACAACAGCAGAGGCACAAGTAGGAGCAACACAGACGACGCGCATGCATGGTCGCTTCGCAGGTCTGCTGTTGTATGTGCCTAGATACAAATCAGTGACATCTATCAACAAGAATGTATGCCACCGCCAAAAATAAACAAACAATAATCTACGCGGTATAATCTTTTCATATCGTTTAATATGACAAAAAATGGCATGGTTCAGCTATCTCAATGGTAACGAGCAAGGTCTAGCATCCATCTGTAGCAAAATAAAGAAAAGCTAAGAAAGGGTGCCTCCTACCACTAACACCACAATAGCTATCAGAGTTTTGGTGCTAATCACAACTGAACAAATTCATAGAGAAATAGCTGCATTAGAGGGATTAATGCGTCATCTGAGTTGAGATACAGGTACATAACCATGATTTAATATGGGAGCTATGGACCACTTCCCCTATTTTGTCATCCGACCATTGCCCTGGATTGGGAGCTCTGTATTCAGATTTCAGAGTCCCATGCTTCCTTTCCGACAGAGGTGAAGGGGCGATTCAAGAAAGTACAAACTGCAATTCCACCATGCCATAGTAATGCAAATAATCATGGCAATATGATGACCCGTGGAGCTCTTTGGTAGCAGGGGAATCGACAATATATATATATATATATATATATATATATATATATATATATATATATATATATATATATATATATATATATATTCAAGCAGAAGTTTTTTGACCTCCCGGCAATGACACAATGCATGTATGGAGGTCCTTTGTTGGGTGGGTGAAAGAGTTGATACTCCACACCCTTTTGTTACCGAGATATTAGAGTAAACCAATATAACGAGCAAATTTTGCTTCACAGAATTTGCGAAACGATACCGGAGGTGGTCAGAGTCATAGTGTAAAGAATGCCAAAGCCAGCCAGTGAGAGTGATGTGCGCTTCCTCTGTTCAATCACAATTGTTTGTCTTTCAGCAACCCATGGCAGACAGATGTTGAATTGCTCCATTTTTTTGTTCTTCTACGGGCAACATGTGCTTTATGACCACTGTTCCCTTTGTCAGCACAAACAACAAGATGCATACACAACAAGACACCTCTTTAGTTGTCGTCATTACAATAGCAATATATCATGGATAATATTACCATTCCGTTGATGCTAAAATATATTTATTTACTTATTATCAAAATTTTGTGTATGTTTATTAATGGAACACGTAGTCAATACAATCTTGTCTCACCCAATCCAACACCCAGGTTGGGACTGAGTAACATTACCCACCTCACACATCATTCAAACTAAATCTAGTGATGCCTTCGGTGATGTCGACACTGGTGCGGTAGCGAATATCCCCCAGCACGATCACCAGAACTTGCCACTGTGACTCTGAGCACAGCCCGAGGCTGCGGTACCCGCTCCTATATTCATGATCACATCCACATTTAGCTTTAACCATCCCATCCCTTAAGCCTCTTCCATTTAATTCTTTAGCGAACTTTATTTAAACTGCTTCATATTTACTGGTCCATGCATAAGAAAAATAACTTTGCTCTCATATCTTCATTGCATTTATCCAATATTACCAGGACCCAATCCGGACGAGAGCGAAACTAAATCGGATTCAACCGGCAGCTCGTAGACCTTCCACATCTCATGAGTCATGACGAAGTGCTTTTGCTTTCGTACATCTCATCACTGCATGGAAGCCATCCTCCTGTTCCGAACCGCAAATAGTACACCAAGTTCCTTCTCCAGCGATTATGCTACTGTTAGAGTACGTAATGGGCCTAGACTAACGGGATATACCGTAATGGGCCTAATGGGCCTGGGCTGGCGGTATAGCCCAGGCCCATTAGGCCCATTACGTACTCTAACAGCTGCACACCTAGCGCTTCAGGGGCCAGTTTTTGGCCAAAGACTCGAACCTTACGTGGGACTTGCGCTCTCAAAATAACGTGCCAGATTTGAACTATGAGGTTGATGCTAAAATATGCGACCATAATTTTGATGTTTCCTCTCTCTGTGAGGTAGTTTTTTTTTCACGTCGATTGCTAGAATGATATCAGAATAAGACATCTGCATTTAACTTGGTATCTTTTGCATGAAAGGAACCTTGCATGGGTAGTTCTTAGCAAACTTTTCATGGTGCAGTTCTATCTATTCAAACTAATACTAACATGGTTCTCTTCCAAGAATCCATGTTCACATTCATCATGTGCACGTAGTGTCAACAACAACTCCACCAGATTGAATAGGCCTGGGATATGTAATGCATGAAGCCTTGCATCTCTGTACCCGTGTGACTAATATTTTTTTCCCTGTCACATGCAGGGAAAGTTTCCTCCAGATGTCGAAGATCTGTTGGAGAGAACGTCGTTCCAGAGATAGCAACACCATAGACGTCAAATATGAGTAAGCTGCAATTTCGACTAGTACATCTGGACAGTACATACCTATGTGTTTCTCATGCGTGCATACTTGCAAAGTGTAGAAATGGCATCGATCTGAATATCGAGAGCTCCAGCGTGCATGGTTGTGTGTTATTGCTTGACAATATGTGAACGATCCTGATCAGATCTTGTAGTAAATATATTCCGGGGGCCTCATCAACTCTTTCTTGGTCTAGCTTTTGCAAATGTCGAATAGCCTAGAACTTGTCGTGGACCTGGTAGGAAAGACCAGAGCCTATCACAGCGGAGGGTGACCTATAGAGACATTGTTCGCGCCTCCCGTACCTTTTCTAGGCTTCCAGCGTAAACGTCCGGAGACAAATCACTGGTGAGGCCGTGGAGTGGCACCGGTCTTGCAGGACTGAAGGTATATACGTGGAAATTCCCCTTCAGTGCTCTGTTTTGCCAATTGCATCCATCTACATATAGTATAAACAGATTCACTTACTGGCCATATTTGTTAGGAGAAATGATAGTTGAAACTCACAGCATAAACAAGTTCAGTGTTTACTCATTGCAAGCAGACCTTAGCCAATCTCTCCAGCTAGAAAAAGATGGAACTTACAAACAGGGTTTAGACTTTAGAAGGAACCGCAAAATGCATACAGAATTAGGTAGCCATACAACAGGTCCAGGCTTCTTACTTCCAAAAGAATGTGCAGTTTTCACTAGGCGAAAATCAGAAAAAACAATTGAAATAAATTTCAGATATAGGTTTCATAACGTAGCCATCCAACAGAATCAGTGGGGTCTCAAGGGCAGCTTTAAGCCCAGGTTCATTTGTATTAAGGGCAATCTTCTGAATTGTATAGCTTTTATGTCGTGTCGGTTCTGCTATCTCGATGATAAAAGAAGGTAAGAATGGGAGCACTCATGGCAAAAAGGAAGAAAGAAAGAAGCGGAATTCATGCACCATCGACTTGAGATACAAGGTACATAAGTGCAATTTAGATATGGGAGGTCTGGACCAGATTTCCCCAGTTTTTATCATGCAACTGTTGCAATAGATTGAGAGCTCTTGATTCAGATTTCAGAGTTCCATGTTCTCTTTTTGACAAAGATGAAGGTGTAGTTCCAGTAGTAAAAATGGCATTTCCGCGAAACACAATAAGCATGATGATCTACAATGCCATGATAATGCAAATGCTCATGGCAATATGATGACCAGAGGAGGTCTTTCATAGCCAGGAATGGACACTATATATATAGGGAAAATTATCCATCCTAGTATCTGTCAAAACCGTGAGTATGTACACGTAGTATATATACTACTTTTTTATGTACAAATATGTACGTAGTATATAGGGAAAATTATCTATGTGTTTCTGGGCACCATATATATATATATATATATATATATATATATATATATATATATATATATATATATATATATATATATATATATATATATATATATATATATATATATACGTAGTATCTGTCAAAACCGTGAGTATGTACGCGTAGTATCTAGGGTGGAGTGCAGCGATTTGGTGCCCAGACTCATCTGCACCCGTCCATAAAAAAAATAAAAAATACTAGAAAAATTCAAAAAAAATCCAATTTTTTCTACCATGGTAGAAAATTTATTGCGTGATGTTTGCTCCAAATTATAGCTCATTTTGACACCTGAGTACTTCTCGGCAAAAAAGACAAATCGGGTCAAAACAGTACATAAACAGTAAACTATTTTACAGACCCTGAATTTGTCTTTTTTTCCGAGGGTTGCGCATTTGTCCAAATGATTTGAAAATTAGAGCGGGCCTCACGCATCAAATTGTCTACCATGGGAAAATTTGGAATTTTTTGAATTTTTCTAGTATTTATTTTGATTTTTTATTCAACACGGGTGCAGATGAGTCCGGGCTCAGAAAAGGATTTTCGTATAGGGTGGGTCTATTATAATAACAACCTTAAGAGTCTTATTCTACTAACACTTTCTTATTCTGCTAACAGTACCCAACTGACCCGTAGAAACAAACTAACCTCAAAAAGGACCAACCGAACTACTCACCTTATCTTCTCGTACCCCCCACCACCCCCACCCCCCCCCCCCCCCCCCCGAATTCTCTCTCTCCCCCACGACCTTCCCCTTTCCAGCGCCCATTTCCCCCTGCACCGCTGCCCCACCTGCCGACCTCGCAAGCCTACCCCGCGCCATCCCCTCCCCCCCCCCGCGCCGCCCACTTCCCCCACGTCGCCGCCGTCCTGCCTACCCCGCGCTGCCGAGCCGCCTCGTTCCCCCGCGCCGCCGCCCCACCAGCTTCCCCCCAACCCCGCCATCACCTTCTTCCGACGAAGCCCACCAGGCCACTACCCCGTGAGCACCATCCTCCCTGGTTCTTTATTCCTCGCCGGATCGGCCCACCATGGCTCCCCTCGCGGCTTCCCCCGCCACCGGATCCGATGCGCGCCGACGAGAAATCGCCGGATCCCGTGCCCACGAGCTGGACGCACCTTAAATCCCGGCGAGAAGGTCGACGGCGGCGCCATCGCGAGCTCCTGGGTGAAGGTGCAGGCTCGACCGCAGGCTCCCTCTCCTGCCCCCACCTCTCACACAGTCGCCCGACCTGCGAGGCGACGCCTTGTCCCGCGCCTTCGCCGAGCTCAATCGCCATGGATCCGTGTTGCTGCAAGCTTTTGACAGCCGACCCGTTCGACGCGCGTGGCCGTGCAGTGCAGTTGACGCCCCGTGTGCAGCTCACTGACGTGGTCCGATAATTTTTTTCGGTTTTGTGCAGTTCCAGTGCAGTGCACATCGTCCGGTTCCACCTTTTCCTCACTTCTTGCCGGCGAATATGGCGCAGGTGGTGCTTTCCATTGGCCGTGAGGACAACGACTTTGCCCCTGTACTCCCCCCTCATCGTGCACAGGGCACATGCCACATCGCCGCCGACCCTCAGTGGTCCAATATATATAATTTTGCGGTGAAAAATGTTTGTATTCTTCTTTACAATATAGGTGCAGTTCGTTGTAAATCCCTCTATGGTTTACTTTGCGAAAAAGACAAAGGGAAAATAATTGTATCGATATTGCAGTGCGATTTTGGTTGCGCAGCGGTGCATTTTTAGTGGTAATGTAGTGCGGGGTGCCCACACATGCAGTCCGAGAAATCCCCACGGGAGGTTCACTTCTTTTTCTAATGCAATTTGTTTTGTTTGTGGGACGATTGAAAAAAGTAGTTCACTCCATTTTGTGTAGCAGCGCATTACCCCCCTCTATCAAGTGCAATTTGTTTCGTGTCTCTTAAAATTCAGTCGACTACATAAATACTTGCAGTGCGTTTGATCTTTCGATGTGGTTCACTTTTGAGAAAGATGTTGTTCACTCGCCGCAACATGAAAGTGCGAAATTTTTAGCAAAACAACAAGATTGTAATGCGGTTCACTTTGATATATGTCGCGGTTCACTTGCCCTTGTCTATGTGGTCCACTCTTGTTCATAAAAAAGTTGGAAAGAAGACAACAAAAACTTTTCTGAGAAAAATTTATGTTCGACAAAAGAAATCATGAAGTTCGCTTGACTCTCTGATGCAGTGTGGTTTTCTGTCTGAAGCAGTGCACTTATCTGTCTGATGCAGTATACATGATGATTTGGGTGTCGCGAAAAATAGAGTGTCCGCGTTTCGGTATTTTTAAAATTGCTCTTAAACCGTAAGGAATTATAGAGAGCGTTATACATGAAAAAGTTGCTCCTCGACGATATCTTTCCAACGGCATATAGTATGGATCATTCCGATCAGCCATTTGTAAAAATTTCATGAAAAACCGCCGCTGCCACTCGTCGTTTGTCGCACGATTTATAAAATTAACTTAAAACCGTACGGAATCTCAAAAACATTTGTACATATGATAGTTGCGCCTCGGCCGTAGCTTTCCAACGGTGTATCGCACGCCTCATTTTGACCAACGGTTAAAAAACTGGAGCGAAAACAGTACCGAAAAATTCATTTTTTAAAAACACAATTCCGTGATTTAGTAAATTTGAAACTGCATGCTCTTAAACTATAATGAATCAGAGAAAATAATAGATATGAAAAAGATGCGCCTCGATGATATCTTTTCAACGGTGTAGCATTTGCTTCATTCCGACGAGCGGTTTAGAAAAGACGTGAAAAAATGCTCGCTCCACTCGTCATGTGCCGCACCATTTTCGAAACTGCTCTTAAACCGTGATGAATCTTGAAAAAAATTAACATGGTGAAGTTGCGCCTAATCTATAGCTTTTTTCAACGGTATATTACATGCCTCGTTCTGAGAAATGGTTTAAAAACTGGAGCGAAAATAGTGTCGAAAAAACACCGCGTGCAGTTTTTTGCGACATGAAGTTCACTCGCTTGAGAACTGCAGTGCCCTTGCTTCAACAAATGACATGGGAGGTCCTCTTTTGGATGTGTGAAACAGTCCATATTCCACTCTTTTCGTTTTGAGATATTAGAGTAAAACAATATGAGAGGCACATTCCGCCTCACCAAATTCGTGAGCCGATACGGAGTGGTTTGTCCAGCGACCCCAATCGCTGGATGTTTTACCACATCCTTAATTCCTTATACGGGAGTTCATGAGGAATTAAGGCTTACAAGGGCACCAGACGATCACGCTCCAAATTTCTGACCCGCGCCGGACTGCCGGGGTTTGCTCTTCCGTGATCTGCCACACGCCTGCTTGCCGTCGAGCTGTCAGCTGTCCACTCATCCACTGACATTTGCGGCATATCCCGCTTGCGCCGACATGCTGTATGGCTAGTGTACCGTACATGAGGGGCGAGCCACTTGAGAATCTGACGCTGGAGGGTGACAGGTCGGAGGCTTGGAGATGGTCGATACACTGGTCCGCTGGAGCTTTGCCGGCGAACGGATGAAGACGATGAACATGGATTTGGGAAGCGTCCTGGCCTAGAACGCTTCGTCAAACAAAAACTGGCAATTTTGAAAAAAAAGATAGGCCACTTGTGGGCTTGAATGATTCTGGCCGAGCGTATACCCGCACGTGGCACGCCTGCCGCCTCGCCGTCGTGGACGCCCCTTCTCATAGCCCCCATCGCCCCGTGACCTCGAATCATCGCCACACCGCGCCCGGCTCCCACCTTTGTCCCGCTTGAGGGCGTCGCCATTGCAGCGCGCCATAGAATCCCTCGTCGTTGGTAGCTGCACCGTCACCACCATGGACTGGGAGCTCTGCAATCAGACTTTAAAGTTCCAAGCTTTCTTCTGGACAGAGTTGAGTGGTGGTTCCAGCGGTAAAAAACGCATTTCCCTGGAACACAACAAGCATGATGATTTGCCATGCCATGGTAATGCAACTGATCATGCCAATATGATGACCTGATGAGCTATTTGATGCAAAATAGCGGAATTGTTTTCGCCATAAAGAATTCATAGAGGTCCTTTGTTGGGTGGAATAGTCCATATTCCACTCTTTTGGTTCTGAGATATTAGACTAAACCAATAAAATGTGCATATTTTGCTTTGTGAACCGAATCCAAGATGATTCCAGTTCTAAGTGTAATCTCAACTTGAGAAGTTCAGATTAAGGGAGGATGTTAAACAAGCTATGTTAAGCATAGCTAGATTGGCCTTTGGGTCCCTTAATGTACACGCATAGGTTGCTAGGTTGTTAGTTTATTTTCTCTCTATCTGTCTTTCTATAACCTATGTAATTCTCCTTCCTTCGGTTAGCTATACTAGCAAACATGCCTGTGCGTTGCAACGGGAGAAAGACCCCTCCCCTGTCTTTAGCTTATATGGACCTTGTGTTGCATCCTCATAAGAGAAAAAAAGGCGTTTGATTTTACAATTCCACATATTTATTGTTTATCACAAAATAGCACTGTAATAATGAATCAGGTTTACTAAGGTAGTGTTGCATTAGAATCATTAAATAATTCATATATCAAAGATAATACAGTGATGCTGCATTAGATTAATTAAATAATCCAGAAGTCAACAACAATACAGGTCTAGAAATAATCCATATGTCAACATGAGCTAAATTCAAACATATTCAGTTAGCAGTTGTCATACAAAAAGTAGTTGGGAAAATGAATATGTCTTTACCATAGAAATTTTGCGTGAATCTGATCTATGTTTTTTATTATTCAAGATTACCACCACTGACATCATAATTCTTCTGCCCATCGAGAAACTTCACGACATATGATTCTTCGGGACTGGACACTAGAATATCAATTTTACACATGTGCACAATATTGGCATGCCTTTATGCATACTTTGAACATATTTAAGGATGGAACGTGCAAGATTTACGTTGATTACCTTCGAATAATATATGAAACTGTGTATTCCCCTAATGATAGATAAACATGAGAAAAAAAATTCTTATTACATTTTCAGTGTTACTGTAGCGATAAGATTGATAAAATAGTAAAGGAGTAGCTTCTAGAGGAGAAACAAAAACTTCGACCCAGCAGCCGCCCATCTGCCGTTTTATTTAGATGTGATCTTCTACCAAAAGCTAGTCGATCTTGCTTCTTCACAAAGCTAGCTCTCCCGTAGCTGATTTTGATTCGTTGCAGTACCCACCGACATGGGAACCATGTGATTGGCAAAGTGCTTGTGTTGCTTTGATCGAATAAATTACCGGACAAATTTTGAAACCACTGCATTTATTTTCCATTGCCCAACGGAAGCCACCATATGATGTGCAGTCACGTCACCTACCAGTTCGTCAATCCTCTTAATCTCAAATCGCCCAGATCACCACAGCTAGATATATCTACTCCATCTTCAGGGCTACAAAGCGGCAGTGACCTAGGATCACGTTGTCGAAAAAGGCTTTCGCCCCGCTTTATATATAAAGCACCGATCATCAAGCATCCAGTACAAACACTCGCCACCGCAACACACGCACACACCCAGAGCAGGATACATAGGCGCTGAGCGCAGCAACACCACCCCTAGCACTACCACGACGAGGAGATGAAGCTACATATGACGGACCATGAGCTCCAAGGCGGCGCCTTCAGGAAGGACGCGACACCGGAGCGCCGCCACCGCCCGATCCGAGGATCAGAGTTTCCCCTGGAGCCGCATGCCGGGCAGTGAGAACCGCGACGACGCCTTCAAGACGGGAACGATCTTCGCCGCCGCCGGTCTGTCCGAAGATAGAACAGGTTTTCACCTCGGCCAACACCCACCGCCACCGACCGCCACACCCCGGCCATCACGCCGCCCACACGGCCATGGTGACTGGGCAGCACCAAGGCACGACCTCCGCCCAAGAGCACCGCGCTGCCACCACCAGGGCCGCCGCCCCGGCATCCACGACGTTGAGACCACCTCACCCCAGACCCGCCGCAACCCCAGCGAAAGAGACGAGCAGAAAGGTCCCACCTTTCGCACCCCTGAGCGATCCCCAGCGTCGAGACTCAATAGGCCGGCCAAAACTGGCATCCACCGATCCGTCCTGCTGCCCCGAGCGCGAGACGAGCTCGGTCCTGCAGCACAGAGAGGGGGACGAGGTCAATCCTGTTGCACCGTGCGCGAGACGAGCTCGGTCCTGCTGCACTGTGCGCGACACGAGCTCGGTCCTGCAGCACCGGGCGCGAGACGAGCGGTGGACCGCAGCTGGGAGAGGTCCAGCCCTTTGATGGGAGTCGCGCTCGGGCACCGAGGAGATGGGCCGAAGGTCGAGACGGTCTGAACGCAGACGAGCCGACGCCGAAGAAGCCGGCCGCTGCCACGGGCAGAACCGTCGAGCCACCGTGAAGCCGGCACGCCACCGGGAGGCCACCATCGCCGGACCTCCCCACGCCGCCGCCCAAGGCCGGAGCAGCGGCCACGCCCAGCCGCTGCCCTACCCGCGTCGCCCAGCGAGCTCCAAGCGCCGGAGCCACCAGGCACGCACCACCGATGCCACGGGCCGCCGGCCGACCCCCAACGCCTGATCCGGTCCGATCAAGCAAGAGACCAGCCAGTCCCGCCGCCACCACCAACCAGAGCCACCTCCACCCCCCGCACCCCACCGTCGAGTCCAATCGCCGCGCCGCGACCACACCGACAACCAGCACCACCACCAGAGCTACCCCCACCGCGAGGACCAGCCGGAGCACCACCGGCCCAAGCCAGCCACCGCCGCCGAGGGCAGCCACGCGCCACCCGAGACGCCGACGACCAGATCTGGCCGCGCCAGATCGAGGGCCGCGGGCACCACGGGCACGCCCGCGAGCAGCCATCCCCGTGATCCCCAGGGGCCACAGCGGCGATGGGCCGCGCATAGGAGCCCGCCGTCGCCGCCCGAGACCACGCCAACGCGCCCCGCCGCCAGCACGCCGCCACCCGCCGAGGAGACCGCCCGCGACGAGCCCACCAGCAGAGGGGAGAGAGGGTCCCACCGCCGCCGACGCCGTCCGGGCTTTGCCCGGCGGCGGCGAGGAGGAGAGGAGGGGTGAGGAGCCCGGGGCCGGCGGCGCTAGGTTTTCCCCCTCGGCCGCCGCGGGAGCGACGCGAGAGGGACGAGACCAGGGGTAGGATTTTCGCAGCCCTTCTTTCCCTGGGATGACGTTCCTGACGCTGACGAACACCACCATAAGGATAGGAAACGCCGCCATAGCCTCTGGCTCACATCATGCCATATCTTGCGTAGGTGCTGGCATCGAAGTCTTCCCCAGAATCCCAGAAAGCAGTGTGGCGGCACATGGATTCATCATCGTCCCCAATCACTCAGCGCATGGTCCCTGAGCGCTGCCTCTGCGGGGCAGCACGCTAGGGCGACGACGACCAACGCACAACCATCCGAACAGGGCCGCCGGCAACGACTGCAGCGAGATGCACAAGAAGAAGGCTGTGCATGCATTGAGCCACTATGCGCCTCCGGCAAGGAGCGGAGGCCAGGCCCAAGCACTGACCGTGATGCCGGGATGAAAGACTGGCAGTCTGGCACAGAGTTGTATAAACGGGCACCCGTCGTCCTGGCTCTTTCGCATCACACACAGCTCCGAGCGGCTATAACATGGTGGCCGCGGCATCGTCTCCGAGCATGGCGTCGTAGGTTCCCTTTGACTCCCGCTCCGTTGCGCCGCCGCTGAGTGTGATTCTCGCAGCGAAAAGGTCGATGTGGTGGCGGCCCCGGCCTCTTCTGTGCAAATGGCGTCGACGAAGGGCCGCAACATGGTGACCGGGGGCTAGGAGGAGACGGCAGTGGCATCGGAGAAGCGAAGCTTGGGAAGCGGAATCCAGCGGGCGGCCTGGTGCACGCCGGAGGTCAGGTGCGGCGTGATTCCGATGGAACGACAACTCAACAGGATGATATAGAGACAAAAAAAATTACGTTCATTTGTTTCAATCGTGGAAGGAGACGGTATTTTGGATATGGACCGATGCAATCGGAGGAAGTTTTCCTTTCCAACCTAATCAATTGGCGTGCGTTATTTCGTTTCTTATTACGGACCGCGGGCTTCCCAGCCTCGCTTCAATGGCAGTTTGGCCTCGAAACGCTTGGATGTACGGAAAAAACGCTTCAGGTCTTTTTAAATCTCAGCCGTCAATCTTTATAGTTAACATAAAATTAACGGATATAAAAGGGCGACTTATGAAGAACTATGAAAGTTTCCGTCCTTTAATATTATTAGGTAGAGATGCAACCGAGGTTTCCCGTACCTCACGAGACATGTCGGCATACCAATATATAACCACGCGGGTCCCCATGTGAGGGGATTGAGGCGCTTCAACTATTCACCTTACAACAGGTGCTTCAGGACCAATGTCCACTTCGTTAGACCAAACGACACCTTGCATATACAACAGGACACCTGCTAAGTCTCCGACCATTTTACTCTCCTTGAAAGGAAGATGTTCAGGTTTCACGCATTACAAAACATGCCATCCGACGCGTTGCTCGGACAACAGATGTGGATCCAGGCGGAGGAGCTCGGACTTGATGTGTTGCAGCCCCTCGACTGCATTTCTGATATCGTTGACGCGGCGGTGTACGTCGAAAGGGTACCCGACGTTCTCCGCCACGGGATCCCACAACTTTGTGATTACAAGAAGCACAAGTAGATGAATGGAAATATCGATGACGATGCTCCAGGTTTCAGAGATAGCTGCATCATCTTCTCTTCAGATAAACAAACGTAAACTGCTCCCAGCTACACGGGTACGTAGATGCATGCGAACTCCCACGACCGCGGCATATGCTTATCCCCTTGATTGCTAGGCTGTGGTAGCTAGCGCGTAACACCGACTCATGACTAGCCTCATCGCTTTCCATTGATCTGTGCGGCATGTGCGTGTGTGACCACAAGAACCGCAACCAAGCTAGATTGCGTGTGGGGTTTAGTTTCATCCAAATCTCTCGAAATAGTCTTTCGCTCGGCTTTATTATAGATAAAGGACACGGAACGGGTCCGCTCTCCCTTCCTACGCTCGTCGCCACCCTCTCTCAAAATAGGTTTTCGCCCCGTTTTATATATAAAGCAACGAACCAAAGTACACGATCGAATGACACAATATGGTGGGGAGGTCCCTTACAAAGCAGATCAAAAGATACACTATGAGCTTAGAACAAGCCTAACACCTCGCCGAGGCATATGAACAAAGACCCCTGAGCTTAATGACAACGCCCCCAAGAGGGTGACGGCGCAAAGCATCGCCGCTGCCGAGTCTGAGAACCCTAGGTCCGGCTGCTTGACACGAGAAAAATGTCCTAAAACTCCGTGGAGAAGGGAAGATGGAGTGTATTTCTCTCATGCGCGGGAAAGGAAAAAATGTATGCGGGTGTGACATTGTACCCTGGTACACAAAGAAAATGTGCGGAAAATGAGTATTTAGTTAATATCATTGCAAAAAAATAAAATTACAAGTTCCCATAAAGAAAAGTACGCTCTGTGGCCTACTAGCACGACCAAGCCGGCGATTGTGTGATCTCCTGGTCCCGGCGACTCATAAGGCTCCCGATTAATTACTCCAACGGGATACCTTCGATTAAGTTGTCTGGTCCTCTTCATTGTCTTGGCTTCGCATTCTTCACCAATGATGATAGTGGTGGTGTGTGTGGGCAGCGACAGAGCCTGTGTGCTCGTCGGTACACGCGCCGCAGGTTTGTGGCCATGCGCTAGCCATGTCCACCCTTGCCGCCGCGCCTCATCGGTCTTGGCGGCGCCGATGTATAGTTGGTGTCGAAGTTAAATGGGTCCTGCTCGGCTAGGACTTCTTGACGATCAAATGACCTTGTTGGGGTATACGAGGGGTACGCCTCACCGTAGTAAGTTGTTTAGGAGATTGGTGTCGGTGTAAAACCGTCGCACGTTCACATCAGTACGACCGGTGTGGTTGGTGCCTCGCCTCGACTAGACGCCGAGTATTTAGTGGTCCACCAAGATAATGGGGTGCCGCCTCACAAGGCCGTCGAAAGGTGGCGTCGTAAAGGCCGTGTTACCTTGGGCTGGTGCTACGCCAGAAGGTGACCTGTACGACGGCGATGCCATGCACTTGTACACCAAGACTTGTACGTCAATGACCTGCCCGCCATGGTGGGTGCGCCTCTCGAAGGAGGGAACGGTCTTGGGCTGCATCATCATGAACTCCAGTCCCTCCAAGAAAACATGGCAAAAGAGACCCGTACGCCGGTGACATGTTCTCCATGGACCTGTCTCGGGCTACGGTGTCGTGAGCTCCGATTCAGCTATGCCGTCTCCACCGGCAGACCAATGTTCAGTCAAGTCTGATTCATACGCGATGTTCTGTCAAGTCCGATTCATACGCGATGTTCAGTAAAACATCTCGTACGTACCTAGCTACCCGGCTGCCGGCTGGCCTCATACCAAACTTAGAGCATCTCTAACATACACCTTAAAGTGGTCAAACCCATGAGAAAAGAGGTGTTTACAGTTTCAGTCGAAAAAACGGCGCCTAGCAGATCCTGTAAAGCTCATTCGGCCCATAAACTTTTTAAAGGGCACTGAAAATTCATCTGCGAGAACCTCATATGTACAGTTTTGAAGGTAGTATACAGTTCAACCCGTAAACCGGTCAAACTTCGTTGGAGCAGACGCGCCTCCACGGAACTGGCCGGAATCTACCTGGAACTCCCCGAAATTCGTTGCCGCACGTCGGAAGAAGCCGCCGCATGCCAGAATTTGTCACCGCCAGTCTGAATTGCGGCCGTCCATGGGCAGGGAACGGGCGGCGGGAGCTCGTTCGCAGCGGCCTGCAGTGCTGGGCTCAATCGAGGATGGGCAGGCGCGCCAGGAAGTGCGCGGTCGGGGCGGGCGGCGTAGGGCTCCTCCATTGCATGCGTGGCCGGGAACGGGCGGTGCTGGGGCGAGGCACTCCGTGACCGGAGACGGGCTGCCGGGACGGAGGAAAAATGAAAAAGAAGGGCTATGGTGGGATACAGTTTTATTTACGGGGTTTGCTCTGCCCGGGGCAATTTCGCACCGTAAAACAGTTTACAGTGCACCTTATATTTGTTTTTAGGGGTCAACTTATACCGAATCTGTTAGAGATGCTCTTACTCTGGCGCTGGCCGAATACAGGTTTGCAACGATCGAGCAGGACCTGTAATTAGCGACTGCATTACGTTACGTGAAATAGAACAGGCCCATACAGAAACCCACGGTTCCACGTTGATCCTAATTTACTTCTTTGGTTTGAGGTGTGACGGGAACTTACCGACCCAAACCTCCTACCCGTGGAACCAATCCACGAGAGGCGACGCCGACGCGATGGTGGCGGCCAAAAGGAGACGCTGCGCCGCCAGAGACGACGAACTCTGCCTCCACCTCTCTTTCCTCTCTCGGTCTCTCCTGGACTGGATCTCGCCGCTGCCGCCTCTCCTCGCCCCAGCGGAGGTAAAGCTCCCCATCGTCCTCCTCCCTCCCACCCGCGGCCATCTCCCTCTCTCGCCATGCCGTCCACCCGCATGCCTGGGAGACCTCCTGTTGTTTTTCTCCTCAGCCTCCTCCTCTCCGCTCTCTCCCCTATGTTTTTCTCCTCAACCTCCCGTCCTCCCACTTTCCATCTACCCTGTATCAACATTATTTTAATCCGATTGAACCTTGTCCTATTTAAATTATACAATGTTAATCTGATTGAACCTTGGTCTATTTAAATTTGATGCCATGCTAATCAGATGAGTTTTAATGTACACTCTGGTTTCTACCGATCTGATCCAGATTAGAGACGACAGCACCGCGACGAATCCTGCACTGTAGTCATGAATTCTCGAGACTGCACCCAACTAGCCAAGGTTGAAGGTTAGCACTACCCACCACTGTCTACCATCTACTAATCCGCCTATTTATTTGTTGAGGGAGGCCTTTTGCTACCGCTTGTTTTGCATTGCAGGAGCGTTGTATGATCTTCTCGCTTAGTCGTTAGAGTAGCGTTGCATACAAGGGTTGGTGAAATCACATTAAACTAACAGTACTCCATGTGTGCGCGATGGGTGAAGCTAGCAGGTTAATTACTACTCCCATGCAATACTTTCAGATAGCTGCAATTTTTGAATGTCTACTATAATTTTATACTACCAATTTCTCTCAATTCTGAACTTTTATTATCAAAATTGTAATCAATTTTTCGTTCCTTTGATTGCATGATTTATTATGCTAATTTTGACACATTGACACAATATTCGAAGGAAAATCGCCTACAATTAAGTTGCTTCGGCGTTGCATGATATTCTTCGTTGAAAGGAATTAGCAAGTAAGCTAGCCTTTCTTAATTGAGTTGGGGAATGGCCCCATCAGGTCGCGAAAGGCCGAACAAGTTTGCTCAGGGTAAGGATGACGCTAAGACCTCAAAGCATCATGTTGTTAAACAAACTAGGGTTTGGAACAATGCTCGATACCCTTGGTGGGTACGGCTGTCATATATTTATAAGAGGGAACCGTACAAATACAGTTATGTTACAACACGTATATCTAATATATACTTAGTCTAACACCCTCCCTCAATCTTAACTATGTCCTGAAACACTCAGAAGGTTAAGATTGCAACGGCATCCTTCAAAAGAAGGCAAGGGCAAGGGTTTAGTGAAAATATCAGCAAGCTGATCCTTCGAAGAAACAAACTTAATCTGAAGGAGCTTCTGAGCAACACGTTCCCTCACAAAATGATAGTCAACTTCGATGTGCTTCGTTCGGGCATGAAATACTGGATTGGATGAAAGGTATGTTGCACCGATGTTATCACACCAAAGAACAGGCGGCTGAGTTGGGGAGACCTTCAACTCTCGAAGCAATGACTGCACCCACATGATCTCAGCTGTGGCATTAGCAACAGCTTTGTACTCAGCTTCGGTACTACTCCGAGACACCGTAGCTTGCTTGCGAGCTTGCCAGGCGATCAAGTTAGGCCCAAAGAACACAGCATGTCCCCCCGTGGATCGCCGATCATCAGGACAACTAGCCCAGTCGGCATCAGAAAATGCTGAGATCAGTCCGGAACGCGCAGGCTGAAGATGGAGACCATATGAACCAGTTGACGAACATAGCGCAAGATGCGCTTAACAGCTGACCAGTGAGGAGCACGTGGTGTATGAAGATACTGGCACACACGGTTAACTGCAAATGATATGTCTGGTCGAGTAATGAGCAAGTACTGCAGTCCACCCACAATACTGCGGTACTCTGTGGCATCCTCAGGAGCAAGCAAGTCACCAGCAAGAGCTGTCAGTTTGTCTGTAGCAGACATGGGAGTCGTAGCAGACTTGCACTGCAACATACCGGCACGACGCAGGAGGTCCTGAGAGTACTTCTTCTGAGTAAGAGTCAAGCCACCATCAGAATGAAGAACCTCTAGGCCCAGAAAATAATGCAGTCTCCCAAGATCCTTAACAGCAAACTCAGCACCAAGAGAGGACACAAGCCGATCTGTAGCAGAAGCAGACGAACTGACAAGGATGATGTCATCAACATATACCAGAATGTACATAGTCACCTCAGGTCGCTGTAGAATAAACAGAGACGTGTCTGCTGTAGAAGGAACAAACCCATGCGCACGAAGAGCAGCGCCAAGACGGGCATGCCACGCACGCCGGGCCTGCTTCAAACCGTAGAGAGCTTTGACAAGGCGACATAAATGATGTGGCTGAGCAGGGTCAACAAAACCTGGCGGCTGACGCATATAAACCTCTTCTTCCAGAACTCCATGGAGAAAGGCATTCTGAACATCAAGCTGTCGAAGCAACCATCCGCGAGTAACAGCCAAAGAGAGAAGAACACGAATAGTAGTTGGTTTAATAACAGGACTGAATGTGTCTTCATAATCACTGCCATAGCGTTGTTTGAACCCCTTGGCAACCAGGCGTGCCTTGTACCTCTCAATGGAGCCATCAGCATGTTTCTTCACCTTGAATACCCATTTAGAGTCAATGATATTAACACCAGATGGAGGTGGAACAAGACGCCAAGTGCTGTTTCTTTGAAGAGCATGAATCTCCTGCTCCATCGCAGCACGCCAATGCGGGATGCCAAGCGCCGCTCGAAAATGTCGTGGTTCAGTCGTAGGGTCAGCCTCAGCATGTGCCACACAGGCCGCAAGCCACGCGACAGTGCCGTCAGTGCGCTTCTTCGGTTGGAAGATGCCACTTTTGCTGCGAGTATGGGGACGCAGGACGACAGGCGGAGGTGGCGCTGGAGCTGCCATACCAGAGGAGCCACTATCCATCAGCGGCGAGGAGGACGCACCGGCGGGCGAGTCAGGCGCATCCGGTGGCACGGTCAGGGTCGGCGAAGACAGACCGGGCGTGATCGGCGTCGACGAACCAGGCGACGAAGACTCGGTGACCTGCGAGGCCTCCGGCTCAGGGGAGAGCGCCGCGGGTCCAGCCGGCCCGGCCGACAGCTCCGCAGGTTCGGCCGGCCCAGGCGACAGCGAGGCCGCTGGCCCTGGCGACTTGGTCACCCTGTCGGATCCTCGTGCATGGGGCATGCACGCGTGATCGACGTCGGGGTCAAGCGGGGTAGTGGCGGGGGCAGCCTCGTCGAGCGCCTCATCCGGCGTAGCAGCAATTGGCGCAGTTGTGGCCATATCATCATCCAGAAGCTCAAGTCGAGCGCCTCGTTCAGTCCCTGCACCATGGTTAGGCAACAACAGAGGAGAATATGCAGCATCCACAAATTGATCAGGCAAGACTGGAAAAGAGTGCAACTCAGGGACGGGAGTATCGGTGGGTGATGTGAGCGTGGAAAACGGGAAGACAGTCTCATCGAACACAACATCACGAGAAATGTAAACACGATTTGACGGGATGTGAAGACACTTGTAACCTTTGTGGAGAGGACTGTACCCAAGAAACACACATTGTTTAGATCGATACTCAAGTTTATGCTTATTGTACGGACGAAGATGCGGCCAACACGCACAGCCGAACACTTTGAGGAGGGAGTAATCTGGAGTTTCATTAAGCAACACTTCGAGTGGAGACTTCATGTGAAGGCATCGTGCGGGAATCCTGTTTATCAAAAAACAGGCAGTAACAAAAGCATCGCTCCAGAACCGAAACGGGACAGAGGCATGTGCAAGAAGTGTCAGGCCAGTTTCAACTATGTGACGGTGTTTGCGCTCAGCTGCACCATTCTGCTGATGTGTATGAGGACAAGACACATGGTGTGAGATGCCAAGCTTCTGAAAGAAGGTGTTAAGGTTACGATACTCATCCCTCCCCCCCAGTCTGACTGAACATGGATAATTTTGTGCTTAAGCAATCGTTCAACATGTGCTTGAAATTGCATAAAGACATGAAACAGATAATTTGCGCTTAATAAGATAAATCCAAGTAAAGCGACTGAAAGCATCGATGAAACTGACATAATAGTTGTGACCACTAACAGAAGTTTGGGCATAGCCCCACACGTCTGAAAACACAAGTTCAAGAGGAGCCGTGACAACACGACTTGATACAGAAAAAGGCAACTGATGACTCTTGCCTTGTTGACAAGCATCACACACTAGAAACTCCTTATTACTCGACTCAACAGGAAGATGATGGCGATGAAGCACATGGCGCACAATGGGAGTAGCGGGGTGGCCCAGGCAAGAGTGCCACTGTGACGACGACACCCGAACACCACTGAAAACTTGAGAGACTCGTGGCATATCAAGTGCGTATAAGCCGTCGCGAGCTCGACCACTAAGAAGAACGTCCCTCGTGTCCCGGTCCTTAACAAAAAAATGGAAAGGGTGAAACTCAACAAACACATTGTTGTCACGAGTTAATTTAGGAACCGAGAGTAAACTACGTGTGACTGAGGGAACACGAAGGACATCAAGCAGATGCAAGGTTTTAGTGGTACGTGAAAGAAGAGATGCCTGACCAACATGTGAGATGGGCATACCTGATCCATTGGCCGTGCGGACCTGATCGTGACCTGTGTAGGGCTGGCGAGTGGCCAGCTTCTCAAGCTGACTCGTCAAATGGTCCGTAGCGCCTGTATCCATGTACCAGACAGGATCCACCGAGTATGAAGGAGTGAACCCGGGATCCGGTGTAGCGAGAGCAGCTTGCTTCTCATTGCCCTTCCCATTGTTCCCAATGCCAAGAAAATCTCGTTTAAAGCGACGATGGCAGTGAGACGCCAAGTGCCCCTCGATGCCGCGGAGTTGACACTCAACCCCACCACCACATGCCTCGCAGTGGAGCCGCTTGCGGCAGCCGTCGGAGGTGGAGCGGACGGCGGGGCTGGTTGCCTGAGGTCGGCGGCGCCTTCTGCTTGGCACCGCGGGCGCCCCCGCGGAGAGCAGCGTTCGCAGAAGGGCCCTCCGTGTAGACGCCAACGGAGCGGCGAGCAGCGAGCCTCTGTTCGGTGTTGAGAAGGCGTGCATAGAGATCGCGAGGCGGCATCGGTGTGTCACGTCCATTAACGTTTTCAACGAGAGAATCATAGTCCACATCAAGCCCATTGAGAATGAACGAAGTAAACTCCTCATCACGAAGAGGCTTCCCAATAGACGACAGTGTATCAGCCAAACTTTTGACCTTGTTGAAGAAGGCCGTGACGGAGAGGTCATTTTTCTTGACCTCACCCAGCTGGTTACGAATGGCAGAGGAACGGGCCAGCGACTGCGAGGAAAAGCTGGAGTCGAGCGTGGCCCATGCATCCCTCGATGTCGCGGCAAAGACCACCATGCCGGCCACGGAGGGTGTGAGCGAGGACTGAATGGCACCCAGAATAGCTTGATCCTGAGCGATCCACCGACAATGAGCAGGGTTGGACACCATGACGGAGCCACCAGCGGCCGAGGGCACCGGAACCATGGCCGGGGGACACGGCAGCGTACCATCGACATACCCCTCAAGGTAGTGACTACGCATCAGCGGCAACACCTGAGCGCGCCACAGGAGGTAGTTGTCAGCAGAGAGCTTCACCGTCACCAGGTGAGCAAAGTGGAAAGGTCCTGGTTCAGCCACCGGTGCGGAGAGCTGCGAGTCATACGTCGGGGAAGCACTGTACGGAATCAGCGCATCGGCCGACGGAGGCGGACGGTAGTGTTGGTGATGACCGTAGGGCGCCGTAGGAGGAACGCCGTAGGGCTGCAGCGGCGCGACATACGGCACAGGGGCAGCGTAGGGCGCGCCATACGGCGACTCATAGGGCACCGCGGAGGACGAAGCATACGGCGCCGGCGCGACGTACGACGACGACGGAGCGACGTACGGCGCTGGATACGACCTGTCGTAGGGCACCTGGACGGGGGCACCACGAGGGCCTGAAGCCGGCGGCGCAACATGCGATGGAGTCGCACCATACGGAAGCCGCGCAGAGGCACCGTAGTTTACCTCCAGAGATCCATCACGAGGCTGGACTGGATGGTTGACCGCCAGAGACCCATCGTGGGGTGGCTGCGCTGGATCATAGGAGTTCGGCGCCAGGGCTGCATCACGAGGAAGCGACGCATCACCGGCGAGCAGCGATCGGGGTGCAGGCGGGTGCGATCCCGATGTGGCCGGACGGGCCCAGGCGAGCGGAGCGGACGCCATGAACGGCGATTCCGTCGCCAGGGTTGACGGAGGCAGCACGGCGGCGAAGGCCGACGCGGCGGCGGCAGAGGAAGCGGAAGCACGGCGCGGATCGAACGCGTCGTCTGATACCATGTTAAACAAACTAGGGTTTGGAACAATGCTCGATACCCTTGATGGGTACGGCTGTCATATATTTATAAGAGGGAACCGTACAAATACAGTTATGTTATAACACGTATATCTAATATATACTTAGTCTAACACATGTCATGGGCGAACCCGGAGGCTCATCAAGCAGCAGACGCCACAAAGATCGGTCAGCTCCTCCGCCGCCTACCCGGTCCGGCAACAAGTCCAACAAGGTGGAGTACCTCCGTTCATCGCCGCAGTTGCCTGCGCCGGGCAGCACGGCGCTGCGGAATGCACGCCCCCAGGCAGCACAGCGCTGCGGAGTGCATGCCTCCGACCCAATCACAGTTCAGAACTATCATTGCTATTGACTCTGATGCTCCTTTTTTTACGACTATCTTAATCTTCCTGTACAACTGACAAACTTGAGGATGTGCTGCCACACTTGACCGTGAGAGATGGCGCAGCGGCTCTTGGGCAAGGCGGTCGAGATGATGGATCGGTCTGCTTTAGTGGCGAAGTCCACAACCCGGTGAGGGGTGCACCCGTGGTGCCGCTTGCACTGCCGTCGGCGTGTGATTAGGTGACGAAGTCCGCGCCTTCGACGACAGATGGTTCGGCGGCGAAGCCCTCGTCTCCGACATCATTGACTGGTGCTAATGAAGTGGATAAAAAGCGACCATCTGATGAAGTGGAAGCTGGAGCAGTCTCAAGGAAGCCCAGGTAACCTCCTGGTGGTACGTATGCTCTTGCCACGTTGTGTGTCGTTCGGAACATAATTCTCTTTTTCAACCCTTTTTGTATATATATTTTTTGGTGTCGCGAGTAATACGACCAACTTAGACGACTTTTGCTCTCCCGAAGCAAAAGAACTTCGGGCATTGGTGAAAAAGTATCAGAAGATCCGTGCCAAGGAGAGCCTCGCGTTTGAGAGTCTTAAGGCTCCTTCGGCTGAGCAGACTTCTGCACCCTACCTTGTCGTCCTGCTTGCTAGCAAAAAGTACATCTCCTATGAACTCACAGATACCCAAGAGGCGTTGAGGGAGCGGCCTTTAACAAGGAACAAGTGATAGAGTGGATCACATCTGCGATAGGCCTTTGGAAAGGCCGCTATGGGAGTGGGGCACTACCAGATCTTGAGGTCCTGATTAGCCACCTCCAAGCTATGGTGGCTCGGCTTCCAGTGCATGGCGACTCCCCTATTAAGATGATCCCGCACCCGAGTGGGTGCTCCCTCTGATCCGCTCGTGCAGAGATTGCTTCCGGACGTCGCCGCCTTGAAGTAGACGGGCCATGCCTAGAAGAACGCCTCACCGACCTGGCGTGCGTCCGCAACTGAGAGTAGAAACATATCAAAGATCATCGAAGGATGGTCGAGGGACATCGTAGGCTCGCTGAGGAAAACAAGACCCTTGTCAAGAAGCATGCAGAGCTAGCGGCACAAGCTGAGAAGCACGTGGAAGTCCTGGCTGAGATGACGACTTCTTGCACCCGACACGTTGAAGCTAATGAACATGCAGTCCGGGTCTCTTCGTTCGTAGGAGGCTGACTTGTATGCAAGACGTTGTGAAGAGGTGTATGCATTCTTTGGCAGCTGGCGGCACTCCCCCGGAGAACGCGACCGTCCTATCCTACCGGCCTCTTGAGTGAGGGTCCGGTTCAGCGCCATCATCTTCTGCTCCTCTAATGAAGGGATACACATTAGTTTCAGATGATTTTTTGCTTAGCGAAATAAAAACAGAATAGGAGATGATGGCACTGGACCAGTCCCCTCACTCAAGAGGTCATTAGGACGGTCGCAATTTCAGGGGAAGCACTGCAAGCCGCCAAGAATGCACCGCCTCCTCGCGACGTTTTGCATACAAGTCAGTCTCCTCATAAAAGATCCGGGCTGCATGGTCATCAGTTTCAAGGTGCTGGGTGCAAGAAGTCGTCATCTCAGCCAAGACTTCCACGCGCTTCTCAGCTTGCGCCGCAAGCTTCGCGTGCTTCTCGGCAAGGGCCTTATTCTTCTCAGTGAGCCTACAATGTCCCTTGGCCGTCCTTCGATGATCTTCGACCTGTTTCTCCTATCAGCTATGGATGGACGCCAGGCCGGCGAGGCGTTCCTCCAGGCGCAACCCGTTCTTCTCAAGGCGGCGATGTCCAGAAGCAATCTCCACAAAAGCCACATCAAACTTATGGATCAGAGAGAGCACCCGCTCGGGCGCGGGAGCATCTTCAAGAGGGGCGTCGCCATGCCCTCAAGCCGAGCCACCACAGCTTAGGTGGCCAATAAGGATCTCGAGATCAGGGAGGGTACCGCTCGCGTAGCGGCTTTTCCAGGGGCCTATCATAGATGCGATCATTTCTATTACCCCTTCCTTGTTAAGGGGTCTCTCCCTCAGCGCCTTTTGGATATATGCAATTTCAGAGGAGATGTACTCTTTTGCTGGCGAGTGGGAGGACGAGGCTGGGTGCAGAAATCTGCCTAGTCGGAGGAGCCTTAATACTCTCAAACACGATGCTCTCTTCAGCAAGGATCTTCTGGTGCTTTTTCACCAATGCCCGGAGTTCGTTCTTTTGCTTTGGGAGAGCAGAAGTCATCTAAGTTGGTCGCGTTACTCTGGACACTTGAAAGAAAATACAAAAAAGAGATAAAAAAAGGTTTCTACACTAAACGACATGCAAGGTGGCAAGAATTACACGTATCACTAGAAGGTGACATGGGCTTCTTTGAGACCACCCCAGTATCTAGTTCATCAGATCGCCGTTTTTTGTCCACTTCATTAGCAGCAGTCGATGATGTCGGGACGAGGGCTTCGCCGCCGGACCGCCTGTCGTCAGAGGCGCTGACTTCATCACATGATCCAGCACCGATGGAGGAGCAAGCGATAGCACCGAAGCATCCCTTGCTGGAGACGTGGACTTCGCCACTAAAGCAAACCGATTCATAATCTCGACCGCCTCGCCCAATAGCCGTTGCGCGTCATCACTCACGTTCACGTGCGGCAGCACATTCTCAAGCTTGTCGTGTGTACAGGAAGATGAAGATAGTCCTACAAAAAAAGAGGTATATAGGCAGTTTTTTTATGTACCTCAGGCACATCTAGCTGAGCATCGAGGCAATAGCGAATTAGCGACAGGATCGGCTGAATGAACTCCACGCCACCGTGCTGCCCGGCACCGGCAAGGGCGGCGATGAATGGACGTACTCTACCTCGCTGGCCGGACTTGCTGCCGTACGGCACCGGCAAGGGCGCCATCACTCACGTTCACTTGCGGCAGCACATTCTCAAGCTTGTCCTGTGTACAGGAAGATGAAGATAGTCGTACAGAAAAGAGGTATATAGACAGTTTTTTTATGTACCTGTGGACATCTAGCGGAGCATCGGAGTCAATAGCAATGGCAGTTCCCTTTTTGAATTGTGATTGGATCGGCTGCGTGCACTCGGCGCCGCCGGCAAGGGCGGCGATGAAGGGACGTACTCCACCTCGCTGGACCTGCTGCCGTGCCTGGTCGAACTTGTTTGACCTCTCCCGGCCCATCCTAGCACGATCTGCATGCAACAAATAAAAGAGAAGTCAATGGAATATGCATGCATGAAGATACGCCTAGTCCGCAACTTCAGGTAGAAAAGAAAAGAAAGAGGCTACCTAGCAGCAGCGGGGTACCTGGCTGGACGGAAAAGCTTCGGCCGGATGGAAGTACGCCTGCAGCATCGGATCTCGCAAACCTGGTATTTGGTCGGCGCCAGAGTAAAGTTTGTACGAGGCAAATGCACACGGGGCTCTAAGCTATATTTATAGCTTTATTTTTCAAGAAAGCTTCCAATCTATGTTTTCTTTTTGACAACAGTGAAGCGGTGATTCCAGTGGTAAAAATGGTATTTCCCGGAACACGATAAGCATGATGATATACCATTCCATTTTTCTGCAACTGATCATGGCAATATGATGACCCTTGGAGCTCTTTGGTAGTAGGGGAATCAGGCACTATATATAGGCAAGCGGGAGTTTTTTCACCACCACAAAATGAATGTATTGAGGTCCTATGTTTGTTGGCTGGGTTAAACAGTCCATACTCGACACTTTTTTGTTTTCAAGATATTAGAGTAAACCAATACAAACCACACATTTTGCTTCACCGAATTTGTGAACCGATAGGGTGCTCAGGTCTAGTAGTATAAAGAATGCCAAAGCCAGCCCTTGAGTGCTCTTGGCTTCCTGTGCTCAGGGCACATGGATGGTTGTTTGTTTCCAGCAAAATCAAATCCCAAGCATAGGAGCTTGCACGCTCTTAGTGTCTGCCCAGAGTAGAAATACAAAATAATTCGAATTACAATTTAGACAAATCAGGTGCAAAGACAATTCGGAAATAAACTGTTTTATTTTGATCACGTTTAGGAATAATATTGTGATGCACCGCTTGTTATTAGCCCCCCCCTATGATCAGGAACAGGTGGTTCCTAGCGTATAACACTAGAAGTTCCAGACTTATAGATGTTTTTACCGTCAAATGTGGGAAATGTTGACGATCAGAAGCATTGTCCTAACCAAAAATGATAATGATGAATAATGTTAGTACAGATTATGAGCAAAGTTATGTTTTGCCAGCATGTATTGGTGTACTTTATTTGTAAAGCGTTGCATAAAGCCATTTTCGGTAAAGTGGAAGAAACTGCAGACAAACGTATCTATAGTCGGACAAATCAGCTTGTTAGTGGCCATACCCTTAAGAATCTATGTGCTGCGATGGTGCCTGTTTTCTTGACTCTCATGCTAGCAAAGGATAACTGAACCAGAAAGGTATGCCAAAAACCGGTTTACTCTGTAGACCGCATTATCTTATTTATTTATTCATTTAGTTTGATTGAATGTCTTAAACTATATTTACATGTTAGGTTGAAGTTCTAATCTTATACAAGTACACTCAATGTTGACCAAACAAAACTTTATGAAATGGTATTTGCAGCTGCGCATGACAATCTAATTAAGGGAAAGCACATGTCATCTATTCTTGAATTATACACTAGTCTATGGATTACTGAACCAAAATTAAGACGGATGGATAATCTGTTCTCCCTTTTAAAGAAAAACCGGAGGCATTTCGATATATCGATTGCCAAGGAAAAGAACAGTATACAGCAAAACATGCAGTTCAAGAACAAACTCATAAAACAGAGGATCAACCGGGCAATGCCTCGAGGCCATGCATAATTCAACTGAGTTCATGGAAGGCCAAAACAGGGGACTCACAATGCAGGGCGCAAACTCTCCTGCTGTGGAAGCTGCGATAATGTTACACAATTACAACTCCAACTCCAACCAGGTCTGACGTTTGCTAGGTTTCAGATCCGTTCAGCTGGCAGTGTTAGTTCTTTCTGTCCAGCAGGGGTCTTGGCTGAGATCAGTTCAGCTGGCAGTTCTGCATCCTGTCCAACAACAGTCTTGGCTTGGATCTGCTTAGTTGGGTGGATGGTGCCCTCTCTCCATCTATAGAGAGAGTCGGCGATTATAGTGCCTATCTTCTCGTCAATTTCACATGGCCCTATGCCGATAGCCATGAGCAGACCACAGGCGCTTTTCCATTCCCTCGGGTCTCTTCTATTTGACATGGCTCGACCAAGCACGCATAAGGTTAGAGAGAAGTCTCCACACTGTGCAGCGATCTTCTTATGATACACAACCCAAGTTGCAAGTAAGTCCTGGAGAAATTGTCCACAAGGTTGGTATTTACTTGAATTTAGAAAACTAAAAACACACACCTAAAAAAAAGTCGGGAGTCCCTGCATGCACGGATGGGTGCTATTGCCCGCTAATCAATGATCGTGTATGAATGTTCCTGGTCAAAAGTTGTACACGAAAGAAAATGTTTATCAGTGGTCTCATCAACTCTTTCTTGGCCTAGGCTATGCAACTGGACGTGAATCTACCGTGATAGCTTCCGTTTCAGTCATTGCTGTTCTGCGGAGTGCATTATGCTGCATGCTATGCTATAATTCTCGGTGACTTACCAGTGGACAAGATCACTTATTCGCTTGACTGCCTAAGTGACGGATTGCTTTCCGGCTGTCATGGCCATTTTCGTCAGGAAATAGGGCAGTTGACTGCGCGAACAAGTTCAGTTTTTACATATTACAACGCAGACCATATCCAAACTATATCCAAGTACAAAAATATGGAAATTACAAACAGGTCTAAATGGAAAATCAAAATGCATAAAGCTCACTTAGTTCAGATTTCTCACTCTTTCAAAAAGACAAAACAAAAAGGTTCATGTTGAAAGAGTGCCACCTACTGCTAACACCACGACAACTCTAGTATCAGAGTTCCGGAGAGAAAAACACCAGACCAAATTTACAGAGAAATAGCAGATCTGGACCTTAGATTTTCCCTGTTTTATCATGCAAATATTGCCATGGACTGGGAGCTCTGTATTCTGATTTCAGGTTTCCATGTTCACTTTGCTGAGAGGTGGACGGCAGTAAAAATGGCATTTTTGCGAAACACAATAATCATGATGATCTGCCATGCCATAGTATTGCAAATGATCATGGCAATACGATGAGCTCTTTCGTAGCAGAGGAATCGACACTATATACATGGCAATATGATGAGCTCTTTGCCTAGCGCATTATTTCTAACAATTTTTTCCCACCACCACACAAAGCCTACATGCATGGAGGTCCTTTATTGTCTGCGTGAAACCGTTCATACTTGACACTCTTTTGTTTCTGAGATATTGGAGTAAACCAATACAAAGAGCACATTTTGCTTCTCCGAGTTTGTGAACCGATAAAAAAATGATCGGAACAATGGTTTAAAAATGCCAAAGCCAGCATGCTGTGCGCTTCCTCTGCTCAGTCCGTCACCATGGTACATGCTATTATGGTGGCAAAGAGGACCATTGAACAAGAAAAGTATGCACCATCTTAATGCTGTTGGAAGCAGTGTTCTAGTGAGCTGGCTGGACGGAGGCACACGTTCCGCTCATGGGCGGCGCATGCATGCCCACGCAGGCGGACGATTTGCACCTGCCCTGGCCGTTACATGTAGGCTAATCAGTTCTTGATTCAGGTTTTCACTAAAGACAATGTAGGCTCATTTCCAGAGTGCTAACCTCAGGTTCGTTTGTATTGAGACTGAGAGCAGCAGTTGGTATTTCGGCTTCTGAATCAGGCATCATTTATCTGGTTCTGTTTTAGTAGCGCGGGCGAAAAAACACCATATATATGCAAGCGGTAGTTTCGTTAGTCTTTACCACAACACAATGAATATATGTAGGTCCTTTGTTGGGTGGGTGAAACAGTCCATACCCCACACTCTTTTGAATACGAGATATTACAGTAAACCAATACAAGACCGAATTTGTGAACTGATAGAGAGATGGTGTTAGGTGCAGTGAACCAATGACAGCTCTACTATATTGTTTTTATAGGGGCAAAACGTGCTTCAGGACCACTGTCCCCTTTCTCAGCGCAAACAACAAAAGGCATATGCAACCCGACACATCTTCAGTTTGTAGCCAAACCTTCCAAGCACAAGAAGATATAAATTGCCAGTTACAAGCATCTTTTACTCCCCTGACAAAGAAGAGCTCCAGGTTTCACACATTGCAAAACATGTCATAGCTGAGCAGAAAGATGAAAGATAGAATTTTACAGTAACAAGTTCGTGCACTTAGAGCACACATGCAAGCAGTACATGCTTTATTGTAAACATAATCAACCCCAGATATAGGTTTCTTGATGTAAGCCTCCAATATAATTAGGCCACACAGGTGGTTCCTTGTTTCCAGCAAAACTGGATCTCAATTCCAGGAGCTTGTAGGCCCTTTTTTTTACAAAAGGAGGATGACCCCCGGCCTCTGCATCTGGATGATGCATACAGCTATTTTATTAATTGTTCATAAAGACCTTATAAGGTAATACATCAGGTAGTCTGAAACCACCATTGGCCACATCTGTCTCTACTCCTATCCACTCGATGAAGGGGTGCCGATTGTCCGAGCCGAATAGCAAACAAACATCACACCAAAACCTAATATCTAAAGTCGGAGGCCCCAACCAAGCTACGTTGCTGGGTCTGGGGCACACACCGGTCCGGCGCACACTCAGAGCCCACTGCCGCCATCTACCTTCGATCCATCTTCAGAACAGGTACTGATGCATCAACCTTGCCAGGCCTACCTTCAACGCCACCATAGCGCCAGACAATGCCACCATCCTGCACATATCCATGAACAAGCGCCCGTCTTCGAAACTCTGCAACGCCATGCCGCCGAGATCTGCCGTCGGCCTTGCGGTAGATGTAACACCGCTTCTCCTCTTGTCCCTTCTAGCCAACATTTGCTCCAAAACGATGCCCCCAAAAGGGTACTTGTAGGCCCTTGCAGTCTACCCTGCATAGAAACACAAAATCATTGGAATTACAATTTACACAGATCAAGTGAAAAGGAAATTGAAAAATGCATTTATTTTGGTTACGATTTAGGAATAAATGTCGAATGAAAGAAGCAGCTTTTGCTGATGCGAAGAGAATTATTAGTGATACAAGAAAATTGTAAACATAAACTAAGAGGCGGTTTTGATAGGCAAACAAGCATGTACCCATGTTATATGTGGAGGACATGGCAAGTCTCTAAATGCAATATTTCTATATTATATAATCAAAGGTGAAGTGGTACCAGTACTTAATTTATAAGCTTTTCAGCACTTACGAGATTGTAAGTATGATAGAAGAGATGTAAAAAGCACTTACAATTATTATTTTTCTCCTTCACTCTCTAAGAGCAAAATGTCGGGACAAGGTAGGGCATAAATCCCGGTAAGTTAATATGGTTCCACCAATCTTTACTGCAGTCTATATTGATCGTCGTCTGCTTGTACGTTTGATTTTGGATATTCTTCATCTCACTGCACTGAGCTACATAAATATAAGACAACTCTTCAAAATCCCAAGCTTTCTTGTATGTCGTGGATAGCTTTGGCAGCTCTTCCAATTTAAGCCTTTTCAGCCGAGGAAAAATTATTGGCGCGTAAAGCGATTCTCCATTTTCAATCAACCTTTCCATTTCCTGGCACTGTGCAATTGTAAGCTGCTCGAGGACATCTTTTAGTTTATCGCATTTGTAAATACTGACCACTCTAATGTCCATCCCCGCATTCTTCCTTGTCACTTTCTCTAGCTTGAACATATTGTTCAGTTCAAATATTTCAAGGTAAGGGAGTAGCCAGTCTTCATAGCTAGAGCCACCTTCAGCTACCAATACCTTACTATGAGAGCTTGCTATGATGGACAATTCTCTCAGTTTTGTGAGAACGGATAACAACTGCAAATTAATAATAACCATATGGCTCTTATCTTCAAAGTGCTGCATGCAGAGGGCATGTGTACACACCCATTTTAACATTCCCAATTGTTTTATGTCTGCTATTGTCTGCACAGTATACCCAAACATAGGCAAATCTATGGTAGGCCTTGTAAATTCCAACAAAGTTGATGAAGAATACTTGACCTTAGGGAAACTAGTACAGGTACAGAAAAGGTCCAATCCTCGTAGGCTTTTCAGTCCTAAGATAATTAAGCCCTTTCGGTATTTCTAGCAGAACCATGTTATTTCAGATATACGAGTACTTGAGATTTGAAAGTCTTTCCAGTTCTAGAGGCAGGGCATTAATTGCTGCTGCAGAAAGATTGAGATGTTGCAGATTCAACAATATGCATATCTCGGAAGGCAATCCATCTCTTCCCGTCCCCTCCAGGTCTAAAAAGGTTATCTTCTTGAAGTAATGAATGAATTCAGGCGAGAAATCATGTTGAGCGACCAACATCTTGAGGTGTGGGAAACAAACTTTGGAATACCATTGACACAATCTTGATGTGTCTTGGTGCAATATCCAAGCCTCCTCCACCATGCGCTAATTTTCTTCGGGCAAGGCTGATCTATATGATGATTTTGGTAACAAAATATCTTGGTATCCACCATTATTCTCAATCCATAAGGCCATTTGACGGATCATGCTGTGCATTTTCACATGTGAATATTATGTAGAGTCCACGCTAGTGTCACCTTTTTCCAACATGGATGCACTCTCAAAGCCATTAATGATTGTATAGCCCGTATCATTAGCATTAGACACATCTAATAGACCAAGTCCTATCCACCACCATATAAGATCCTCCATGGATATGTTCTCATTTCCAGGCCATAAAGAGCATAACAGAAAACGCTGCTTCATTTCATCTGCCATATTATTGTAATAGCCTTCTTGGAGACGTTTGAAAAAATGCTGATGCATACTAGTGATTTGATGCAGCTTTGACTTCTTCCATAGTTCTTTGGTGGTTCTCCATTCCCTGTGATCTTTCTTGTCCGACATAAGTTGACCAATCATGCATAATGCCATAGGTAAACCACTGCACTCCTCAACGATCTGTTTGATACTTCCATAAGTAAGCTCAAATAATACCAGAGTTCTACTTCTACACCATCCATTCTATGTATATAAGCTCATTAAGTATATTTGATATAATGATTGTGTGAGCAAGTTCAGTTTTTACCCATTGCAACGCAGACTATAGGGAAAGGATCCAAGTACAGAAAGATGGCACCTACAAACGGGGTTTAGAAGGAACAGCAAAATACATACAACACGTTAAGTTTAGGTTTGTTATCTATACCTAATATTAAAGGAAGGAGGCTTTCATAGTTCTCCATACGTCATCCCTTTTATATCCGTTGATTTTATATTAATTATAGAGATTGACGGCCGAGATTGAAATCCTTTTTGGTTCATCCGCTGTTTCCTTAGGAATAGACTTAGAAAAAATTCGTCTGCTATAAAAAAACAATTGCACGCAATGGGAGTCGAACAAGTATGGCGAGTCATGCAAACGCATCGCACGGGCCAACTCACACAGCCAATGCTTTTGAGTAAAGTTAGGACTTAGGAAGTCCAGCCTCAAGTATGGAAAGCGCCAGACGCCCCAGTTTGCTCTGCTATAATTTAACTTTTTTTAGGCAAAGATAAAATTTAACTAGGCTGACCTCCAGAAGCCCCAGTTTGGTCTGGCCCACGTATACTTTGCTATTTCTTTTCTTTTCTTTTTTTTTTCTTTTTTGTTCCTTTTGCTTTCCGTATTTCCTTATTTCTTTTCTATCTTTCTTTATTTTTTGTATATTATACAAAATTCATTGCGTTTTTATAGACGAAAATATTAATCGTATTTAAGGAATTTCTCACCCTATATTAAGAAAATGTTCATCATATTTCATCAAATGTTCATTTTGTATTTTGAAATTATTCTCCATGTATCACTAAAATGTTCAATATGTATTAGAATATTGTTCAGTGTATATCACAAAAATGTTCAATGTGTATTTAATTTTTTCCAGTGTATATCACAAAATGGTGTGTATTTTAGAATTGTTCCATGTATATTACAAAATTATTCAATATATATATATATGTAAAAATTGCATATCGTATATAAAAAAATTCAATAAATATTCAAAATTTCAAAAGTTTCTTCATGTATTTCAAAATTGTGATCACTTTTTACAAAAATTGTCCATGTTTTAAAAGTTTGTTTGAATTCGATATCTGTTCACAATTTTCATGCATTATTCACAATTTTTAAGATTCTTTTCACCTTTGTCCAAAGAAATGTTTACAGATTGAAATAACGATTGCTGATGTACTTAGTACATTACATTTAGTGGTGCGCTTTAGCCACAATCAGTCGGTTTCTCTACTGGTTAGCAACGCATCTATCCATTGGGTTGTCAGGAGTTCGACTGCCACACGTGCCATTATATTTTTTCGTGACATTTATACATTCGTTCAAAGTTTGGGAATGGGCCGACCTGTTTGCGCGCCCGCTTCAGCGAAGCTCGCCTATTGGATGCACACGAGCATCCAATAGGAGCTCTCTATGGAAAGTTAGCGTACCAATTCCTCTGCTCGCTACTCAATAGGGCCTTAACCTGTTTCTTGTATGCACAAAAAATTACGTACGCAGGTGCTCATGTTTCATCTGTCGTCAACCGTCCCATGTGAGCCGTCGTGTGCCCGCAAAAATTAATCGAGTCATAAACGCATTGGTAACGGATGCATGCAAAACATATTAGCAACGGATGCTATCGAAACTTACGTCCTCCATGTCTGGCCTGGTCCGGAATAATCAACCGATTAGACTAGCTATTACGTTAAATATATACATGTAACCTCGACCCAATTGGCCCCTAACCGTCGCCTCTGCCCACATGCTCCAGGCATTTCAGGCCGATGATGCCATCGCCTCCTCCATGTACGCTTCAATCACATATCAAAGCCGCGGGCGCGACATCCAGATTGTCATCATGCTGTTTGAGGCGGCCATTGAGGTGTTCGACATGGGACTGCACACTGGTGTCTCCCATCGTGAAAGCACACGATTACTTGGTGTGACCGTGTGAGCATCACGCTGGACTAGATGGCCTTACGAGTATGTACACCATGGACCGGGTTCTCCAACCGTGACACCGGTCTCTGCCATCGCGAATACACTCATCTATATGATGCCACACTCACACACAGCATGGACGTGATGCGGTACTGTACATGCATGTGGCGGGACGACACGTCGGGCAGCATGCCGGCCTCGACCTCGGACGTGATAGATGTGCATGGCAAGGCCCATGATCACAATAGTGCTGGTGGTCTTGACAACTGATCCTTTGCCCCGCCATCTATAATTTAAACATGAATGCTTGCACAGCTAGCTATAACTTCTAATCACCAGGTATGTCTTCTCCAATTAGTTTTCTCCTTCTCCACCTTGAGCTCCTTTTCTAATTCTAGCTGAAATTTCATAATCGAAGATAGTAGATCCTAATGAGATCTCATATAAAAAAACACATCTATGATATTAATATTTTTCATTTGAGACATTAGCCATTAGGGACAAGCGCAAGTATAAAACAGCACCTCTAATTGTTTGCACACAAGTGACGGTCGCACTATGAGGTTGGTGATAGACGAGCACATAATATTTTATTCTCCTGTTGCAACGTACGGGCATGTTTGCTAGTTGTAATAAAAAAACAGTTCCAATTTTCACTATAGAAACAAGTTGGGACAACTGGACACACATGTAAGCAGTACGTGCTCTATTCATAAACATAATATACTTGAGAGGAAAACCAAATCCTAATCTAAAGGCCAGAATTAAGCCCAGGGTCGTTTCTGTTGAGAGCAGTGGTTGATCTGTCATCTTCTGAATCATACAGTGTTTATGATGCGTTCCTTCACTGTCGACGATGGTGCGCACATGCATTGGTCCTGGTGTGGATATGGGGTACAACACTATGGTTTTGGATATGGGAGTTCTTGACCCAGAATTCCCCTGTTTTAGCATGCAACGGTTGCCATGGATTGGAAGCTCCGGATTGAGATTTCAGAGTTCTGTGCTTTCTTTAAACATTGCATTTCGATGGAACACAGTAGGCATGATGATCCATCACGCCATAGTAATGAAAAGGATCATGCCAATATGATGACCTGATGAGCTCTTTGGTAGCAAGAAAATCGATACTATATATATAAAAGTGGAATTATTCACCACCCACGATTCATATATATTTTGGAACTTTATATGGAGGACCTTTGTTGGGTGCAACAGTTCATACTCACAGTCTTGTTATTGAGATATTAGAGTAAACCAATACAAAGAGCAGATTTGGCTTCTTCACCGAATTTGTGAACCTAGTCTGTGTTAGTGTTACCTGTACTGTAAAGAATGCCAAAGGCAACACTTAAGTGATGTCTGTGTTGCTCATCTTCCACCTATGTTCCTCTTATAGACACCATTAGATAGCTTCTAGTGCCACTGTAAAAGGGTTGTAACCCCTGAATCCTTTCTATTTAGTTAACTTAGTGATTTGATCCCAAAAAAGACAGAAACGCCCAAAGAAGTTTTGCGGATTTGAGTTTTCCATGTCCAACGAAAGCTCAATTACATGAATCATATTGATCGATAATCGGTACGAGATAGTGTGATACATGGCACTACTAGGCGGCGGCAGGCCGGCCAGGATCTAAATGTGCCCTCACGTGCAGCCACAGGATCCTATGCCCCACATCATCGTCCTGACCCCGCTCATCTCAATCCTATCCACCACTTGCTGCAACACGACAGCGCGCTTCCGACCTTGCTCATCGCAGGACCAAGCCACCCGTCGTGGCACCGCTCACTTCCCCACTTGTAGCACCGCTGCTGGCTCACCGTCCTGAATCGCATCGCTGCTCGAAGCACCGCGGCAAAAAGCCCTCACAGCACACCCAGCGTCGTGCATGCGCCCACCTCCAGCTAGAACAGGAAGCGAGGCCACTCGTGGCACTCAGAGTCGTTCCTCATCGTCGAGGCTACTTGCAGCTGCACGGCCGTGCGTCGTGTCAAGCACCGATCGCAACACCCGTGCCCCTATCGTGTCCAGCATCGGCGGGTGACGGTTGCAGCTTCGCCCCTCGCCAGATGCACCTTCCACTGTAGCCGGTTGAAACTGCGCCATTCGCCAGATGCAGCTCCTGCTGTGACCATCGCACAACACCTGTCGTCAGCCTCCGTGTCATTTCCAGTCGGTTGCAGTCATCAGCGCAGCCGGTTCCAGCATGGGTGCCACCCCGATTGCATCATCAGCGCTGAAAAAACGTCGCAGCTCGCAGACTTACAACTTTGTGTGTTGCTGGTCCCAACTCCTCCAGCACTATGATTCGCCGCTCTTAGCATCTCGCGGATCATCAGCATCTCGCCTCGACCGTCGTAGCACCTTCGCTTGCCCGTCCCAGTCATAGCACCTCGCCTTGCCATTTGTAGCCAATTTTTTAAATAGCCGATACACTTTTAATGTTAAATTAAAAATGACTCTAATAGCCCGCTATTTCCCGCTAAGCCGCTATGCAAAACCATCATTCTACATTATTTTTTGTTCTTGTTTATGATATATATGATGCATTGATGCGAAACTTGGTTATTAAATTAGATAACTGTATGATTCTCAGATTTTGATGTGTGAACATGTGTATATGTCAAGTATATGCAATATATCATTTATGATGCCTGATTGTATACTTAATTTTTTTTTGTTTTCCTTGATTTAAGGAAAACACTAAATATGGCTTAGCTTCATTATAGCTTTTCATAGCTTCTGGCCGAGCCGCCATTAAATGACATAGCCCGCTATGTAAAACATTTGTTGTAGCAGCACGGCTCGCAAGTTACATCATGCAGCCGCCACGGTCGCAACATGTCCCTGCCATCCTAGTAGGCACCATCTGTAGTCACGCTGGTTGGGGCTTGCAGTTCGCATCTTCGTTCGACAACAGCCACAACTCCGTCCATGGCTGGGACCGACTAGGGATTGATGGGCATGGCCGTGGCGACCGAGCTGCAGCAGTCTGAGGTGCGCAGGGAGGGAGATGCGTGCGGCAGCAGGTGGTCGGGCTGCGTTGGTGACAGCGAGCACATGTGGGCTGGTGCAGGGATGAGGGAGGTCACCCATGGCTCATCGATTCAAGGGAGGAGCACCGCATGGGGAGACATGGACGTCTGTTTCGTCTAGATTTCGTCTGTTTGGATCAGTAAAATGAACACCCATGTCGGGTTTGGGCCGCCCGCCAACCTGTGCACCCAATGTGCCACCGCGTCCCAAATGTTGTCCGTGTTGGACAAAAAAAACACCCAAAAAGGCAATCCAACTTAAAACAACAAAAAAGGCAGTGCAAAATAGCTAAAAGCATAAAATTAATTAGACTGTCCATGTCTTGGTCACGACCCGCACATAGTATTTAAGTTCAAATTTAAAAATCAAAAAAATGTAGATATGTCACCCGCCATGCCGCCGATGCCATCGCCATCTTCAAGCGCCACCGTCCTCACCGTCCTCGTCCTTGGTCAGGTCGATGTAGGGAGGCAGCATCCAGTGGTGGGGCGGCGGCCCCCAAAATGGCCCGGCGTCCTGTGCAGGCTGAGGCGGCATCCAGCGGTGGTGCTGGTAGCGGCGACGACGGCACGGGCTGCATGGCACCGTGGTCGTCCACGACCACGATTGCCCGTACAATGCCTCGTTCCACACCAGGCCGAGTGGCCGATCCTCCATGGCCTCCTCCATCGCCTCCTCCTTGACCTCCCACTTGATCTCCTTGACGTCCATCTCCGACACGTAGATGTCCCCAGTGGCCTAGAGCACCAGCATCTCTTCCAAGCCCACACACCTCTTGGCTCCGCTTATACTCCCTCTCGGAGTCCTTCATGACGGCTGCACCAGCCGCTCCTCCTCCTCGGCCGTCATGGTGGCAGCGGCGACAGGGAGGGAGAGAGTGTCGGCTGTCATGATTGGTTACTTGGTCTGCCATTGTCTTAATCGGACAACGTTTATGCTGGGGTCCTTCATTGTAGATGATGGCACACATGCCTCGTTCCTAGGGTAGATACGGAGTACATATCCACCCTTTGTCGAAAAGATACGGGGTACATAGTTGCGATTTATGTATGGGAGCTTTGGACCAGAATTTCCCTGTTCTACCATGCAACTGTTTTCATGGATTAAAAGCTCTGGATTCAGGTTTCAGAGTTTCTTGTTTTATTTCAGGTATAAAAAATGCATTTCCACATAACACAATAAGCGTGATCATATACCATGCCATAGTAATGCAAATGCTTATGGTGATATGATGAGCTCTTTGGCAGCAGGGGAAGACACTATATATATATATATGCAAGCGGCAGTTTTTCTACAACCACACAATTCAAACATGGAGGTCCTTTGTTGGGTGGGTGAAACATTCCATACTCCACACTCTTTTGTTTAGGAGATATTAGAGTAAACCAATACAAAGAGCACATTTTCTTTCACAAAATTTGTGAACCTATGCAGACCACGTGCGGTGTCAGAGCCAACATCCAAAGAATGAGTTTACAAAGTCCCCTAATTTTCTTTGCTTAACTCACATTTCCTCATTTATTTGATGTACATTGTTCTGTATACATGAATTATAAGTGGTATTCAGATCACTGGCGGAACTTCGGCAAAGCTGAATGGGCCATGGCCTGCCCATGGCTAGAGTTAAAATAAATAATTATGATGCCTAGCGCACAAAGTTGATGGACGCGGACACACATAAGGCACACAGCAGCCTGCCAGCCTCGCGCATGATAGCACCGAAGCAGTCGGTCCCTGAAAAAAGTGCACAACGGAGTAGCTCATACGTCAGTGTCTGGCCGCCGCTCATGGCGCTAAAGGCAGCACACGTTAGCCGTCAGGCATCACCGCACCCCATACGTAAGTGCCTCCCACCGGGCTATCGCAGGGGCGAGCAAGCAAGGCCAGATCCTTGTGAATCTCTACGAGTTTAGCATATCTAAATTTCTGCAAGTTGCACAATACAAGTAAATATATTTGAATCACTCTCAATTGTATTCCCCTAAATTCCACCTAGGCCATTGTTCGCTGAATCATCCCCTAGACTCCAAATAATCATAAATAAGCTTCTCCTCTGTGGCCCAGACCCTGGTTCGCGCTTCCGCGCGATTGGATGTCCGGCGCCACCCGATGCGACGAGAGGGGAGAGTAGGCTCTCCGCCACCGCCGTTGGCTACCGGTGCATAACCCGGCGGCTTCCTCCAGCGGCGACGGAGGCGAAGGAAGAAGATGTGGTGCACGTGGCGGCTAGGGTTTGGGGGAGCCACCCGAGTCGCCCGAAGCGAGGGACGACGCAGGGGCCATATCTACTTTTACTTTTTACATGCTTTATTCATAAATAAACATATTCAACTTAATTTGATAGATTCCATCATGTATCCATCCAACAGAATAAGGCTGGCTGTCCAGTTCCAGCAAAACCAAACTAATTTTACGTGTCCCAATTGCTGACCGGATCAACCTGGCAAGTGTTAATCATGTCTGGCGTCGGCCACATCTACTACCTCCTCGCCGGTCCCTTCTGCTTGCGCACGTCCGCCACCACGGTGGCCATCCATGGCGACATGCGCAGCCACCAGAACCACAGCCAGCGCGACATGGAACCGCCCCGGCTGCCACCCCTATAGACACACAAATTGATCATTGATCTTTTAGCCGTGTGCGGTGCCCCCCTCCACCATAATTCACCTCGGTCATATCGCAGCGGTGCTTAGGCGAAGCCCTGCGTCGGTAGCTTCATCATCACCGTCGTCACGCCGTCGTGCTGACGGAACTCTCCCTCGAAGCTCTACTGGATCGTGAGTTCGCGGGACGTCACTGAGCTAAACGTGTGCAGATCGCGGACGTGTCGTACATTCGGTACTAGGGTCGGTCGATCGTGAAGTCGTACGACTACATCAACCGCGTTGTCATAACGCTTCCGCTTACGGTCTACGAGGGTACGTAGACGACACTCTCCCCTTTCGTTGCTATGCATCACCATGATCTTGCGTGTGCATATGAATTTCTTTGAAATTACTACGTTCCCCTACATTAATCATGTGTGGCGTCGGCCACATCTACTACCTCCTCGCCGGCCCCTTTTGCTTGCGCACGTTTGCCACCACGGTGGCCATCCATGGCGACATGCGCAGCTACCAAAACCACAACCAGCGCGACATGGAGCCGCCCCGGCTGCCACCCCTAGGCGAGCCCGCGCCAAACTCCTCCACATAAGGAACGGCCCGTCCACCCCGAAGCTGCACATGAGGGGTAGCCGCCCGCCCCTGCGACGGCTGATAGCAGGTCCTGCGTGGGCTTCTTCCGCCCGATTCCAGGCTCTAGTTGACGTCGTCGCCGCTCAATTCCACGCCTCCCTCAACCACCACTGACACTCAAGTGGACGGGAGACGATACGACTCTAGGGGACCCCGTGCTGCTCGATTCTGCGCTCCCTTGCACCGGGAGCTGCTACCGCTCGAGTCCACATCGTGCTGGTCTAGCCGGCTTGCAGCGGGGCACAACGCGCAGCTGCCAGGAGGGCTTCTTAGCATGGGAAACAGCGGGGCAGGAGTTTTAGTCGTAGCGTAGGGTTGCCTATGTGCATGCGCGAAGGGCTGCGAGTGTGTCTCAAACGCTATGTGCGGCTGAGGCGATGACTGGCAAGGATACAACCGGCGAGTGGAGCACGGTGGGAGAGAGATGAGGAGGAAGTCGAAAAATTGGGAAAGAAGATGAGTGGCTGACTAGTGGGAACTCGTCTACCTCCGTAGGTCAAACATTGACTTCGTTAGTCTTTGCCACGTTAGACAGACAAGCGGGCCCAACCAGTCAATTTCGCTATCTTCTTGAGCTTATCAGAGAATCTATGTGATTTGTGATTTGTTAGCGTAAAAATGATTTTTTTGTGAGTTGTCTCAAGTAATGTGATATCAATCGGTTACCTTAGCCTCAGATTTGCTGGTTTTATGCAATCATACCTCCTAAAAAGTTCATAATATTTTAGATTGTTTAATGTTCATCCATCAACATCACAACATGTGCTCCAGGATGTAAATTAAGTCTATGTATGCAAAATTTTCTGTAATTAGGGTTTGGTAGTAGTACTAGTACTTATAGATGGAATATCATTGATAAATGTAGTTGACAACCTATCAACACTTTTGAGATAGGAATTCCTCTATTTTATCATGCAACTGTTGTCATGAACTAGGAGTTCCTGATTCAGATTTCCGAGTTCCACGCTTTCTTTTTCACAGCGGTGAAGTGACGATTCTAGCGGTAAAAGTGGCATTTCCCGGAGCACGATAAACATGATGATATACCGTACGTGCCATTGTAATGCAAATGATCATGGCAATATGATGAACCAAGGAGCTATTCGGTACCAGGGGAATCAACACTATATATATGCAAGCAGAAGTTTTTCACCACCACACAATGCATGTATGGAGGTCCTTTGTTTGTCTGGTGGGCGAAACAGTCCACACTCCACACTCTTTTGTTTTTGAGATATTAGAGTAAACCAATACAAACAAGACATTTTGCTTCATCGAATTTGTGAACCAATAGGGAGTTCTCAGGTCGAGTAGTACTGGGTGTCTTTGGTTCCGAAATGAAGTGCAATAGAATGTCATGGTTACATTATACATTGTAATGGGTCCGTTCCGTCCTCGTGTTTGGTATGGATAATTCGAACGATTGTAATAATCACATTTTGACATTTGATGGATGCAATGGAATGGATTTGTAAGTGGCCATCCATCTATGCAGATAAGCATTTTTACTTGTTTCGAGCAAAACCAAATCCCAAGCCAAGGAGCTTGCACTCAATATCTCACAAGTGCCCTACGTATAGCAACACAAAATAATTGGATTTCAATTTAGAAAAATCAAGTGCAAAGACAACATGGAAATAAATTGTTTACTTTGGTCACTTGTAATGTTTAGAAATAATACTGTGATGCACAGCTTGTTATTATCTAAATAGGACGTCGCCCCGCTTTATATATAAGGCAAATCACAGAGTAAACGACCGACGGATACATGGTAGTGAGGCCACCCTCTTACATAGGAGATCCCAAGATAGCTGGGCAAGAAAAACGCACGCGACTATGCTGCCGAAGGAGCAAACATGACAACATCAATACAACGCCACTACACACCCTAAGACACCTAAGTTGCACGACAACACCCTCAAGAGGGGAAACGGCGATGAGCATCGCCGCAGCGGAGTGCAAGATGTACAAGGGTCTTCACCCGAAACCCTGGCACGGAGGTGAACGACAACGACGTCCTCAAGACGAGAGCGAAACCTGCGTGTGTCATTGCCTTCGGCGCCAAGGCGTAGAGCTTTTGCTCGACAACTCATCCATGTCACCACGAGGCACCTAGGACAATCGTCACGAGCACATGCCTCAAGATCCAAATATGGGAAGTACCATTGCGAAAGGCAGCGAACGAACCCGGGCCACCCCCACTAGACCTATCGCCACCCCGCAACCAAGAGGCATAGGCACCACCTCAGCCTTGGGAGCCAACCATGCGGACCGCCTTCTGGGGCCACTGCTCCGGCGTCCCTGGTCCGAGACCTCGCCAACCGCCCAGTTCACAACACCCCGCCCCCATGGTAGGAAGGCAGTGGGCGCACCACCTACTCCAAGCTGGGAATCAGCCACCGAGTCTGGGTCTACGCCTCCACGGTATGAGGTGCCCACGCCTGCATCCCCAGCCAGTCTCGGTGGACCGGTGGGGTGGGTGGGGGGTACACGACCAGTAACTACAGACGGCCGCCGCCGGGCATGCCCCAACCATATTCCTATGGCCTTGGCCAATGCAACCCCACACGAGATCCGTCTGCAGGCATTGCGCAGTCCCACCGTCCACCGTCAACCATGGCGCCCATGAGGAGAGGAACCTCACCACCCGCCGACATCACCTAGAGCATGCCCGCTTCCACCTGGAGCGATGGCCCTGACCTGCTCAAGGCCCAGATTTGGAATGCCCGAGCATGAGCCCGAGGTCCTCACCAAATATCGTTATTCTTTGAACTCTTCTTGTAGAACAATACTAACCATCTCAAAAGGAGGATGTGAATTCAGTGCATCCTGAGGGATGGCCTGTGATCCTCACCCCTAACCTAAAAGGCTAAACTCTAATCTAGAAGGCTCGCATATGTAGTGGGCACTCGCTGGTATTCCGACTCACCCCTAAACAGTTTCGGCTAAACCATAACATACAAACCTAACTTATTCAGGAGATGTGTTGACTTTTAGTCCGTCGAGGCTCTTTTCAACAACTCTCATCTCTCAAGTGGTTGTATACTATTGGTGATGGTATTTTGACAGTCGGTGATGGTCGATCTAATGAGACCCTTGTGCTTTACCAATGTTTCACGGGAGGAACTCACTCAGATCGACCCCAACAACAGTCGATATCCTTCCTCCAAGAACTTCTCTCAGCTCAAGTGGTTGTATAGGTGGTGGTATTTCCCTCACCTTTCCTTCGAGAACATCTCATACAAAGAGAGTCCCGTCAGACTGGAAGTCAAACCATCTCTAGAATATCACACCGCCGCCCCTTTTATATATCTATTAATAAAAGAAATAGCTGTTCTTAGTCCGTTTTGCTATTTTATAGAAAATCCCCTAATGTTTCTGACATTAAACCCGCACTACATATCATATGTTTTCTAAAATACTCATATCTTCCAAATCGTAACTCCAAATGTAACGTGTTATATATGAAATTTGATTAGAAAAATATGTAGAATCTGAATATGACACTAGTAGAAAAGAGGGCTTTGGTTCAGGCCGGGTCAGCCCATTAGTCCCGGTTCAGTCCAGAACCGGGACCCATGGGGCACTGGTCCCGGTTCATGAGGCCAGGGGCCTGCCGGGCCTCGTGGGGGCATTGGTCCCGGTTCGTCTGACCCCTTTGGTCCCGGTTGGTGGGACGAACCGGGACCAATGGGCCTCGCTCCTGGCCCACCACCATTGGTCCCGGTTGGTGGCTTGAACCGGGACCACAGGGTGCCCTTTAGTCCCGGTTCATACCACGAACCGGGACCAATCACTAGTAGAAAACAGGGCTTTGGTCACAGGGCAATATTAACATTAGTCCCGGTTCAGTCACGAACCGGGACTAATGTGAGCATTGGTCCCGGTTCATGCGGCTAAGGCATTAGTCCTGGTTCACCTGAACCCTTTAGTCCCGGTTTGAGACACGATCCGGGACTAAAGGGTGCGATGCCCTTTAGTCCCGGTTCGTGTCTCAAACCGGGACTAAAGATTAGACCTTTAGTCCCGGTTTGAGACACGAACCGGGACTAAAGGGTGCCATGCCCTTTAGTCCCGGTTCGTGTCTCAAACCGGGACTAAAGGGCTCATTTTCAAACTCTACCCCCCCCCCCCCCCCCGATCGCCTTTTCGGTTTTGTAAAAAGCAAAAGAAAATGATAAAAACTTCAAAAATTAAAATCCTTCCAGATGTAGTTATGTTACTACATGTACTAGTTAGGAAAATTTAAAACCTTAAATTTGGACATGTTTTGCAAAAAGTGTAGGGAAAATGTAAAACGGCTATAACTTTTGCATACGATGTCAGAAAAAACGTATAATATATCAAAATGCTCAGCACGAAAATCCGCATCCGATTTTGACGGCCTACGGTCTGTTTGCAAATTTTTAGAATCCTCAAATTCTAAAAGGAAAAAAAGTTATGCTCAAATTTCTGTTTTTTTTGAATTTTTGTTAAATCTGGTCAAACTATGGTCAAACTACTTATTCAAGAAGTCTTAGTGTTACTAAATAATTATTCAAGAATATTAGTGTTACTAAATAATTATTTCAGTTTTTTTGAATTTTGGTCAAATCTGGTCAAACTATGGTCAAACAATGGTCAAACTAATTATTCAAGAAATATTAGTGTTACTAAATAATTATTTCAGTTTTTTTGAATTTTGGTCAAATCTGGTCAAGCTGTGGTCAAAATCTGGTCAAACTGTGGTCAAACTATGGTCAAACTACTTATTCAAGAAATATTAGTGTTACTAAATAATTATTGTTTTTTAAAACAATAGTTTCAAACTCAAACAGTGAAATGTGTGACTTCATGCTCAAGCTAAATTCCTGAGGGTAAATAGGATTGACATCTTACTATTGTCAGGAAAACAACAAGTGCAGACTTGGAAACGAGGGAGAATAGAACCCGGAAGTTAAGCGTGCTCAGGCTGGAGTAGTGAGAGGATGGGTGACCGTCCGGGAAGTTAGATGATTTGGAATGATGAGGGTGATTAGAGATTAGAGGTTAAATTGAGCAGTGATGAGGGGTGGTGACCGTCCGGGAAATTAGATGATTTGGAATGATGAGGGGAGGGCTTTGTCGTGCTCTACCTCACCTCCTATGCACATGAGGTGTTCGATGAAATGCCCAAGCCACACTAGTTAAGCTTTCTCGTCTCGAAGCTCGACCTCAAAGCACCATTTTCCTCGAGATTTGTCTAGGTTTAGCGGCCCGTCACATCCCATTCCCGTCTTCACCGCCGTTGATCGCCTGCGCCAGGAAGAGGGTTCCTGCGAAGGTGATGTGGTATGCTCCTATAATACCACGGTTGAAACGTCTGTTCAGAAACGAAGAGCATGCCAAGTTGATGCGATGGCACAGTGAGGACCGTAAGAAAGACGGGAAGTTGAGAGCACCCGCTGACGGGTGGTAGTGGAGAAAAATCGAGAGAAAGTACTGGGCTGAGTTTGCAGGTGACCCAAGGAACGTATGGTTTGGTTTAAGCGCGGATGGCATTAATCCTTTCGGGGATGAGAGCAGCAATCACAGCACCTGGCCCGTGACTCTATGTATGTATAACCTTCCTCCTTGGATGTGCATGAAGCAGAAGTTCATTATGATGCCAGTTCTCATCCAAGGCCCTAAGCAACCCGGCAACGACATTGATGTGTACCTAAGGCCATTAGTTGAAGAACTTTTACAGCTGTGGAATGGAAACGGTGTACGTACGTGGGATGAGCACAAACAGGAGGAATTTAACCTGCACGCGTTGCTGTTTGTAACCATCAACGATTGGCCCGCTCTCAGTAACCTTTCAGGACAGACAAACAAGGGATACCACGCATGCACGCACTGTTTAGATGACACTGAAAGTATATACCTGGACAAATGCAGGAAGAAAGTGTACCTGGGCCATCGTCGATTTCTTCCGACCAACCATCAATGTCGAAAGAAAGGCAAGCATTTCAAAGGCGAGGCAGATCACCGGAAGAAGCCCGCCATGCGTACCGGTGATGACGTACTTGCTATGGTCAATGATTTACACGTAATCTTTGGAAAGGGTCCTGGCGGACTAGCTGTTCCGAATGACGCTGAGGGACACGCACCCATGTGGAAGAAGAAATCTATATTTTGGGACCTACCCTACTGGAAAGACCTAGAGGTCCGCTCTTCAATCGACATGATGCACGTGACGAAGAACCTTTGCGTGAACCTGCTAGGCTTCTTGGGCGTGTATGGGAAGACAAAAGATACACCTGAGGCACGGGAGGACCTGCAACGTTTGCATGAAAAAGGCGGCATGCCTCCGAAGCAGTATGAAGGTCCTGCCAGCTACGCTCTTACGAAAGAAGAGAAAAAAATCTTCTTTGAATGCCTGCTCAGTATGAAGGTCCCGACTGGCTTCTCGTCGAATATAAAGGGAATAATAAATATGCCAGAGAAAAAGTGCAGTGCGACGACTGGATTACATGTGAACACATCAGGACTTTTAGCAGTTGGTTGGAAACACGTCTCAGAGGTGACAACACTGTTTGTGATGAGCTGTACTCATTGTCCAGGGGACCATCTTTGACTGTATTGACTTACAAAGGATACGAGATAAATGGGAATACATTTTACACGATCGCCCAAGATCAAAAGAGCACCAACCAAAACAGCGGTGTCCGCTTTGATGCAGCAACCGAGAGGGGAAAGGACACATATTATGGTTACATAGTGGACATATGGGAACTTGACTACGGACATGATTTTAAGGTCCCTTTGTTTAAGTGCAAATGGGTCAATCTGTCAGGAGGCGGGGTACAGGTAGACCCACAGTACGGAATGACAATATTGGATCTGAAAAATCTTGGGTATTATTGAAACTAAAATTTATGAAACTAAAATTATCAAAGTATTTTCTGTTCAAAACATTATAAGCAACCTCTAGTATTATTGAAACTAAAATTATATAAAATTGATGCAACTAAAATTATCGAAGTATTTTCTGTTCAAAATCATTGAAAGCAAAAAGAATTTTCATAAAGAACTTTTTTTGTTAGAAACTTTAATAGCAAAAAGAATTATCATAAAGTAAAATAAATAAGTAATTAGAAACAAAATAAAATAAAATAAATAAGTTTTTTGTTGTAAGTAGAAACAAAAAAAAATAAATAAAGCAAAAGAGAAAACAAAAAGCCAGGCAAAAATAAAAAATATGCCAGGATTCAGGGAATCCATCACGGCCTGAATTACGGACCTACTGGGCCACCACGGCCTGAATACGACTAGAAACCCATCGATGGGCCAGGATTCAGGCCCGCAGAAGGCCCAGTAGGCCCATCAGGCATAGCAGTGACAATTAGGCCCGTAAGCCTTCAATGGAGAGGAGCTCGAGAGGGGAGCGGCAGTGAGGCTTATAAACCACTGTGCGCCCCTCTCAACTAGCGAGGTGGGACTAAACTTTCGACGCGGGCGCAGCAGCACAAGGCCTTTGGTCCCGGTTGGTGGCACCAACCGAGACTAAAGGTGTGCATTGGTACTGGTTCGTGGCACTAACCGGTACCAATGCCCCCCCTTTAGTCCCGGTTGGTGCCACCAACCGGGACCAAAGGCCGCCGCTTCCCGCCCTTTGGGCTGCTGAAAAGAGGCCTTTGGTCCCGGTTGGTGACACCAACCAGGACTAAAGGTGGCATTGGTACCGGTTTGTGCCACCAATGGGTTTGCTATATAAGTCAGCACTTGTGAAAATTTCGTCAGTTATTCGATCCCTCCGACGACGCCGCCAGGCTGCCCGAGCTCGCCGTGCCTCTGCCGCGCCCCCGACCATGCCGCCGTCGCCCCTGCCCCCCGACCACGCCGCGCGCCCTCGCCGTGCCTCTGCCGCGCCCCGACCCGCCCCGCCATCGCCGTCGCCGTCGCCGTCCCCCGCGCCCGTCATCGCCGTCGCCCGCGCCCTCGCCGTCGCCGCGCCCTCGCCCGACGTCGTCGCCACGCGCCGTCCCTGCCCCGACGCGTGCCGCCCCTGCCCCGCCGCGCGCCGCTCCTGCCCCGACGCCGTCTCCGCGCCACTCCCCGCGCCCCTGCTTGCCCCAACGCCGGCCGCCGCACGCTCCTCCCTCTGTGAGCACCGCGCCTCTGCCGGCCCCGTCGCCGTGCTATTTTTTACATGTTTTTAGATTTCATATATGTATGTATGTATTTTTTAGATATATGTATTTTTTTATGTATGTTCATATATGTATGTATGTATATTTTTACATGTTTTTTGTATGTATGTATGTATTTTTTTTCAATTATAATGATGTTTTAAAAATACATATATGCAAAAGTTAGATCTTTAGAAAAGTTTTATCTATATATGTTCTCTGATTTAGTACATTTTAGGTTAGTTTCATTTTTAGAAAAGTTTTATATATTTAGGAAGAAGGAATAGAAGGAAGAAGAAGGAAGAAGAAAAAGTTTTATATATGCAAAAGTTACATTTTTAGAAAAGTTTTATATATCTAGCTAGGAAACGAAGAAGAAGAAAAAGAATGAGAGGAAAAAGGAAAATAAGAAGAAGAAGAAAGGAGAAGAAGAGGAGAGGAAGAAGATGAGAAATAAATAAGAAGAAGAAAAAAGAAGAAAAAGAAGAGGAGAAGAAGAAAGGAATAGAGGGGAAGAAGAGAAAATAGTTCTCTTCTTCCCCTCTATTCCTTTCTTCTTCTCCTCTTTTTTTCTTTTTTTTCAATCTTCTCCTCTATTAATATCTTCTTCTCCTCTTTTTATTTCTTCTTCGTCTTCTTTTTTTTATCGGATATGTCGTTGTCGATATACCCCGTGTCCCGATAACTTCAACACGAGGGGGGTGGTTCGACCTACCCCCTCCCCGATAACATTATTTTCCCATGTATGTATGTCGTCGTTGTCGATATAACCCCCTCCCGGATAACTTCGACCGGGATAACTTATACCATGGGAGCACCCCCCGGCCCTCACGCTCGACCAAAACTCTCGAGGACACCCAAACCCTAGAAAAAACGATGTCGGTCTCCTACCCCCTCCCGCCGCGCCCCTACCCTTGAAGCGTTGCTGAGGCCACCCCAAACCCGGAATAAGCTAGGTCTACGTTTGCACTAATATATCCACCTGCTGTCATGTTTGTGTAATAATTGCCATGTTGTCTATTTGCAGAAACAATGGAGCACGGACCAGACGAGGAAGCAGAAGAGGTGTTGGGGGACATAATGTTTGCCGGAGGTGATGTCTTGTCGTATCTTAACGACAATGATGGTCTGGAAGAATAGGGTGAAGAAGCAGGCTACGGTGATCGAAGAGTGGAGGAGGCAAGACATGATTATGATGGCTCCGGTGACCCAATGCTGGTGCAAGAAGGAGCCCGTGGTGACGGCTCCGGTGACCGAACAGAGTCCGGCCAGGTAAATATATTAGTTAAGCTTGTGCTGACTAGCTAATTGATGCATTCATTGTTTTGGTATGTACACATATTAATTAACTCTCGTCTTTCTTCTTTTTTCTAGCCCTCCGGATCGAGCACAACTTCGGTAAAGAGACGAGGCCCGAAGAGAAAGTTGCGCTCGGATGAAAGGTTTGAGATCACAGCAATCGCGCGCGACGGCCAACCGATTGAACCCATCCGGACAAAGGAATCATTTGCTGCTCAGTGTGGGGTTCTTGTTAGGGACAAGATCCCGATCAGCATCCACCAATGGTATAAGCCTAAGAAGGAAGACCCTGAGGTGTCTTATGTCAATGATATGCAGAAATATGATCTTTGGACTGAGCTGAAGGCAAATTTCACCCTACCGCTAGAGGAGGATCCGGAGAAGCCAGTTAAAGAGCAATTAATCAAGTCTCATGCTCTTAAGCAGATGGCAAACCTATTCAGGAGGTGGAAGAATGAGCTGAAAACGTTTATCGACAAAGAAGAGACACCAGAATTCATCGGCAAATATGAGAAGATCAGAGATCACTGGCCTGCATTTGTGGCCCACAAGACATCAGAAAAGAGTAAGAAGTTGTCAGCGACAAACAAGAAAAATGCTGCGAAGAAGAAGCTTCACCATCGCACGGGGTCAGGTGGCTACCTCAAAGCCCGGCCTAAGTGGGCCAAGGCTGAGAATGATGTGCTTGATAAAGGGATCAAACCAGAGACACTGAACTGGCCAGACCGTTGCCGGACTTGGTTCTTCGGGGCTGGCGGAACCTTGGACCCTGTATCAGGGAAGTGCGTTTGGACGGACGAGCGTTTGAGAATACCAGCTAAGAGGCTTCAGCACTACATCGATGCAGCGCAGCAAGGGACGTTCGTTCCAGACAGAGAGAATGACGAGGTCACAATGGCCCTCGGGAATCCGGAGCACCCTGGACGGACACGAGGCACGCCAGGCTCCGTTCCGTCGAAGGCTGGTTTTCCGGACGCAGGCGGTTACAAATGCCAGGAGAGGAGGAAAAAAGTGGAGCAGACCCAAATTCAGAAGCTGCACGAAAGGGTTCAAGCGCTAGAGGAACGAGACGTAGCTCGTAGCAAGCGACCTGCCGAAACTACCCCCGAAGCTACCCCGCCATCTCAGCGGAGAAGCAGCGTGGCTTCCACCGAGCTGCTTCAGCCGGAGCATGTCTTGATGGCTCCTGCTAGCTACCCCGTGGATGCTATCACGGAGTCTCAACATTGCCACCTTATGACACAATGGCAGAACTTCAAAGTCAAAGCGGCTCTCGGCTCTGTTCGACCTCCTGAACCCGGTGCAACTTTTCACTGTCGTCCGATTCCAGAAGGATATGCTAGGGTGACGGTGGACGAAATAACGGAGGGATTTGAGGACCTCCAGCTTGACCACCCTACCAGTGAAGGGGAGACTCGGCTCGGTTCTGCTCTGAAGACTCCATGCCTATGGGGGAAGGAGCTCATCAACCTTCCGAACTGCACGCCTCCGCCTCCTCCTCCTCCTCTGGCGAGTAAGGGCACTCCGCCTCCTCCTCCGGCGAGTGACCAGGGCACTCAGCCTCCTTCTCCGGCGCGTGGCGGCACTCCGCCTCCCCCTCCGCCTCCTTCTCCGGCGAGTGATCAGGGCACTCAGCCTCCTTCTCCGGTGCGTGGCGGCACTCCGCCTCCTTCTCCGCCTGCGCTGGCGCGCCCGAGCAGCCAGCCTCCTCCTTCTCCGCCTCATCAGCAAGGGCGGAAGAGACCCGCCGCCGCTCCGGCTGCTCCGGCGCGTCGTAGTCCTTCTCCTCCGCCTCGTAAGCAAGGAAAGAAGACAACCGTAGCCACTCCGTCTGCTCTGCCGGTGTCTAGGAGTACAGCCAGAGGCGGGAGGCATTACAGATTCGGTCCTTCTCTGAAGACTCCAGAGAAGTTACCATACGAGAGGACCAAGGAGGAAACCACGAAGATCGTGCGAGTTGAAGTGACCAACTTCTTTGAAGGGGTGAAAGCAAAGAAACATCCACCTCCGGAGGAGAAGGTAGATCCGGTGAAAGAGAAGCGCACTCTGGCTGCCCTGACAAAACCACCAAAGTCTCCGCCGAAAGGCAACTATGAGCGCATTATTGCAAAGACATTTGTCGAAGCGGAGCGGTCGGGAAGTACTGTCAGTGATCAAAGGTTAAAAGAACGACAAGCTGGGAAATAAATTGCCCAGCTCGGCGAACAAGCGAACCAATCGTGCCCCCTGCTCAAGGTGTCTAGCGACATCGTCGCTAATGATCCGAGGATGGTGCCCGGTTATAGCAATCTTGGAGATTACCTGCCCGACGATGTACATTATGATTTCTTGGAGGTGGACCAACACAAATACCATTACGGGAAGCCTCTCTTCAAAGATGAAAGATCTCTAACAACGATGATGCGAAGATTACATGATTGGTACATGAAAACCTGCAAAGAGTCTGGGGGGAGGAATACTTTGACGCTGAGAGTTAAAGAGGAGCATGACCTCGTTGGAATTGAACTGTTGAATGTTCCATTTGAGGAGTTCTTCCAGTTTTTCAATCAAAAGGCCCTCGATAAATCAACGGTCACTTGCTACTATCTGTAAGTAGTACTACTTCTGTCATTGAGTCTCTCTATATAGGCCAGCTCTTTCATTACATGTATTTATAATTATCCTCACTATATTATGCAGATTGAAGATCGCCGAATTGAAGAAAAGACAAATCGGTGATATTGGGTTCATTAACACAAATCTCATAGATGCAACTGAGGTTAAATATCATGCCGAAAATACCGAGGCCAACTTGCTACGATCGTTGGTAATAAATGAAAACAAAGATATAATACTCTTTCCTTACAACTTCAAGTGAGTGTTGCTGTCTTGTGCATATTCAGTTTCCCTTATTAGTCCAGGTTATAGTAATGTATTTGATGACTTATGCATGCGTGCGCAGCTTCCACTATATTCTCGTAGCGATTAGTCCAGGTTATGTTGAACCGTGACTAAAGGGCTAGGGCATTAGTAACGACCCTTTAGTCCCGGTTCAACAACCGGGACAAAAGGCCCTTACCAACCGGGACAGATGACCCTTTTTCTACTAGTGTGATGATATTTTACCTGTTAACAATTTTAATAAATATATTATATAAGCTGCAATGTTAATCAACAATGCATTATTCGTTTTTTTTTCATACCGTACTGATTCAGATCGGGGATAAACACCTCAGCAAAATCAGGATTCGACATGAAATCTATATCTATAATCTATAACTACTAATAAAAGAAATAGATATTCTTAGTCTGTTTTGCTATTTTATAGAAAACCCCCTAATGTTTCTGACATTAAACCCGCAGTACATATCAAATGTTTTTTAAAATACTCATATCTTCTAATTAAACTGTAACTCCAAATTTAACGTGTTATATATGTAATTTGATTAGAAAAATATATAGAATCTGAATATGATGTTATTTTACCTGTTAACAATTTAAAAAATACAATCTAGGCTGCAATGTTAATCAACAATGCATTATCCAAATCATTTCCAGAGTTGGCCGCCTCCATGAGGTGCACACATCACTAGTAGAAAAAGGGTCATCTGTCCCAGTTGGTAAGGGCCTTTTGTCCCGGTTGTTGAACCAGGACTAAAGGGTCGTTACTAATGCCCTCGCCCTTTAGTCCCGGTTCTTACACGAACCGGGATAGATGGGCCTCCACGTGGCCGGTGCGGCGAGCCCAGGCAGGAGGGCCTTTGGTCCCGGTTGGTGGCACTAACCGGGACCAATAGGCATCCACGCGTCAGCATTTCAGGGGCTGGGGTTTTTGTTTTTTTGAAAGGGGGGGTTAATTTAGGTGTTTCATATATTGTGTTAGCTAGCTAATTAATAGAGAGAAATGTCCTCTCTTATCTCCGTGCTTGGTCGACGCTACATACTATATACGTATAGAGAGGACTAGACACGCTAGCTAGTAAGCAAATGAAGGAAACAGAAGATCGTCATGAACATATGCATACAGAGAGAAGTGATATCGACCACCTCTCCTTCTCCGAGAGATTGGTCGCACAACAAGTTCTCGTATATCTATCCGACACTACCGGCTACATATATACAATAATTATGTCTTACAATATAATCTCCTAATTATATATGAACACAGGGTCCACATAGTATTCTCCGTTTTCAGCGATCACGTGGTCAAGGAAGAATGCCGCCAATTCCTCTTGAATTGCTCGCATACGAACTGGTGGTAGGAGTTCATCCCGCATCCGAAAGATCTAATTTGAAGAAGGGGGTCAATACATACACACACACACACACACACACACACATATATATATATATATATATATATATATGAATAAATGAAACTCAACACAAATGATGGTAATAAAATAAAATTGTGAATATTATTGCTTACGCACTTCATATTGTTCGTCAGAGTAGCCCCGCTCACAGGTCGTGTGGAGGATGCACTCGCAAACGTAGTATCCACAGAAATCATTCCCTTGTTCCTGCCACAACCACTTTACAAGAAATAGAGGTCAATCAAACTGATAAGCAAGCATGCTAAATGGTATTGATGAAACTAGCGCTTGAATCACTAGGAGATGCGCGGAACATGCTACTATAGTACTTACTTTCGGGTGTCTAAATTGCAGCTTCTTCGGCAGTCCCGGAGCTTTTTTGGTGAATTTTCTCCAAACCCTGCCAGACAAAGAAAACAATTACTTGATATCAGGAAATGAACAAAGTTGTTGATATGGTGGATAATGATCGATTTAACTTAGTTCTCGAGCATTTGAGTCATGTCCGCATAGTCCTGGGGATATTTTCATCTCGAGTCTAAGACGGTTACTACTCCCTGCTCAAGCTTAATCTCTAGGAGAATATAGTGGAAGCTGCGCACGCATGCATAAGTCATCAATTACATTACTATAACCTGGACTAATAAGGGAAACCGAATATGCACAAGACAGTAACACTCACTTGAAGTTGTATGGAAAGAGTATTATATCTTTGTTTTCATTTATTACCAACGATCGTAGCAAGTTGGCCTCGGTATTTTCGGCGTGATATTTAACCTCAGTTGCATCTATGAGATTTGTGTTAATGAACCCAATATCACCGATTTGTCTTTTCTTCAATTCGGCGATCTTCAATCTGCATAATATAGTGAGGATAATTATAAATACATGCAATGTAAGAGCTGACCTATATAGAGAGACTTAATGACAGAAGTAGTACTACTTACAGACAGTAGCAAGTGACCGTTGATTTATCGAGGGCCTTTTGATTGAAAAACTGGAAGAACTCCTCAAATGGAACATTCAACAGTTCAATTCCAACGAGGTCATGCTCCTCTTTAACTCTCAGCGTCAAAATATTCCTCCCCCCAGACTCTCTGCAGGTTTTCATGTACCAATCATGTAATCTTCGCATCATCGTTGTTAGAGATCTTTCATCTTTGACGAGAGGCTTCCCGTAATGGTATTTGTGTCCGTCCACCTCCAAGCAATCATAATGTACATCGTCGGGCAGGTAATCTCCAAGATTGCTATAACCGGGCACCATCCTCAGATCATTAGCGACGATGTCGCTAGACACCTTGAGCGGGGCGCACGATTGGTTCGCTTGTTCGCCGAGCTAGACAATTTTTTTCCCATCTCGTCGTTCTTTTAACCTTTGATCACTAACAGTACTTTCCGACCGCTCCGCTTCGACAAATGTCTTTGCAATAATGCGGTCATAGTTGCTTTTCGGCGGAGACTTTGGTGGTTTTGTCAGGGCAGCCAGAGTGCGCTTCGCTTTCACCGGATCTACCTTCTCCTTCGGAGGTGGATGTTTCTTTGCTTTCACCCCTTCAAAGAAGTTCGTCAGTTCGGCTCGCATGATCTTCGTGGTTTCCTCCTCGGTCCTCTCGTATGGTAACTTCTCTGGAGTCTTCAGAGAAGGACCGAATCTGTATTGCCTCCCGCCTCTGGCTGTACATCTAGACGCCGGCAGAGCAGACAGAACGGCTGCGGCTGTCTTTTTTCTTTGCTTACGAGGCGGAGGAGAAGGACTACGACGCGCCGGAGTAGCCAGATCGGCGACGGGTCTCTTCCGCCCTTGCTGACGAGGCGGAGAAGGAGTAGGCTGGCTGCTCGGGCGCGCCGGCGCAGGCGGAGATGGAGGCGGAGTGCCGCCATGCGCCGGAGAAGGAGGCTGAGTGCCCTGATCACTCCCCGGAGGAGGAGACGGAGGAGGAGGCGGAGTGCCGCCACGCACCGGAGAAGGAGGCTGAGTGCCCTGATTACTCGCCGGAGGAGGAGGCAGAGGAGGAGGCGGAGTGCCCTTACTCGCCGGAGGAGGAGGAGGAGGCGGAGGCGTCTAGTTTGGAAAGTTGATGAGCTCCTTCCGCCATAGGCATGGAGTCTTCAGAGCAGAACCCAGCCGAGTCTCCCCTTCACCGGTAGGGTGGTCAAGCTGGAGGTCCTCAAATCCCTCTATTATTTCATCCACCGTCACCGTAGCATATCCTTCTGGAATCGGACGACAGTGAAAAGTTGTGCCGGGTTCAGGAGGTCGAGCAGAGCCGACAGCCGCCTTGACTTTGGAGTTCTGCCATTGCGTCATAAGGTGGCAATGTTGAGACTTCGTGATAGCATCCACGGTGTAGCTAGCAGGAGCCGTCAAGACATGCTCCGGCTGAAGCAGCTCGGTGGAAGCCACGCTGCTTCTCCGCTGAGATGGCGGGGTAGCTTCGGGGGTAGTTTCGGCAGGTCGCTTGCTGCGAGCTACGTCTCGTTCCTCTAGCGCTTGAACCCTTTCATGCAGCTTCTGAATTTGGGTCTGCTCCACTTTTTTCCTCCTCTCCTGGCATTTGTAACCGCCTGCATCCGGAAAACCAGCCTTCCACGGAACGGAGCCTGGCATGCCTCGTGTCCGTCCAGGGTGCTCAGGATTCCTGAGGGCCATTGTGAGCTCGTCGTTCTCTCTGTCTGGAACGAACGTCCCTTGCTGTGCGGCATCGATATAGTGCTGAAGCCTCTTGACTGGTATTCTCAAAAGCTCGTCCGTCCAAACGCACTTCCCTGATACAGGGTCCATGGTTACGCCAGCCCCGAAGAACCAAGTCCGGCAATAGTCTGGCAAGTTCATTGTCTCTGGTTCGATCCCTTTATCAAGTAGAATATTCTCAGCCTTGGCCCACTTAGGCCGGGCTTTGAGGTAGCCACCTGACCCCGTGCGATGGTGAAGCTTCTTCTTCGCAGCATTTTTCTTGTTTGTCGCTGGCAACTTCTTACTCTTTTCGATGTCCTGTGGGCCACAAATGCGGGCCAGTGATCTCTGATCTTCTCATATTTGCCGATGAATTCTGGTGTCTCTTCTTTGTCGACAAACGTTTTCAGCTCATTCTTCCACCTCCTGAATAGGTCTGGCATCTTCTTAAGAGCATGAGACTTGATTAATTGCTCTTTAACTGGCTTCTCCGGATCCTCCTCTGGCGGTAGGGTGAAATTTGCCTTCAGCTCAGTCCAAAGATCATCTTTCTGCATATCATTGACATAAGACTCCTCAGGGTCTTCCTTCTTAGGCTTATACCATTGGTGGATGCTGATCGGGATCTTGTCCCTAACAAGAACCCCGCACTGAGCAGCAAATGCTTCCTTTGTACGGGTGGGTTCAATCGGTTGGCCGTCGCACGCGATTGCTGTGATCTCAAACCTTTCTTCCGAGCGCAACTTTCTCTTCGGGCCTCGTCTCTTTACCGAAGTTGTGCTCGATCTAGAAAAAAGAAGAAAGACGAGAGTTAATTAATATGTGTACATACCAAAACAACGAATGCATCAATTAGCTAGTCAGCACAGGCTTAACTAATATATTTACCTGGTCGGACTCTATTCGGTCACCGGAGCCGTCACCACGGGCTCCTTCTTGCACCAGCATTGGGTCACCGGAGCCATCATAATCATGTCTTTCCTCCTCCACTCTTCGATCACCGTAGCCTGCTTCTTCACCCTGTTCTTCCAGACCATCATTGTCGTTAAGATACGACAAGACATCACCTCCAGCTAAGATTATGTCCCCCAACACCTCTTCTGCTTCCTCGTCTCGTCCGTGCTCCATTGTTTCTGCAAATATTACAACATGGCAATTATTACACAAACATGACAGCAGGTGGATATATTAGTGCAAACGTAGACATAGCTTATTCCGGTTTTGGGGTGGCCTCGGCAACGCTTCAAGGGTAGGGGCGCGGCGGGAGGGGGTAGGAGACCGACATCGTTTTTTCTAGGGTTTGGGTGTCCTCGAGAGTTTTGGTCGAGCGAGAGGGCCGGGGGGTGCTCCCGTGGTATAAGTTATCACGGTCGAAGTTATCCGGGAGGGGGTTATATCGACAACGACGACATACACACATGGGAAAATAATGTTATCGGGGAGAGGGTAGGTCGAACCCCCCCCCCCTCGTGTTGAAGTTATCGGGACAAGGGGTATATCGAAAACGACATATCCAATAAAAAATAAGAAGACGAAGAAGAAATAAAAAGAGGAGAAGAAGATATTAATAGAGGAGAAGATTGAAGAAAAAAAAAAGAAGAAAAAAAAGAGGAGAAGAAGAAAGGAATAGAGGAGAAGAGGAGAAGAAGATATACCGTTGGTAAGGGCCTTTTGTCCCGGTTGTTGAACCAGGACTAAAGGGTCGTTACTAATGCCCTAGCCCTTTAGTCCCGGTTCTTACATGAACCGGGACAGATGGGCCTCCACGTGGTCGGTGCGGCGAGCCCAGGCAGGAGGGCCTTTGGTCCCGGTTGGTGGCACTAACCGGGACCCATAGGCATCCACGCGTCAGCATTTCAGGGGCTGGGGTTTTTGTTTTTTTAAAGGGGGGGGGGGGGGTTGGGGGTTTTGGGGGGTTAATTTAGGTGTTTCATATATTGTGTTAGCTAGCTAATTAATAGAGAGAAGTGTCCTCTCTTATCTCCGTGCTTGGTCGACGCTACGTAATATATACATATAGAGAGGACTAGACACGCTAGCTAGTAAGAAAATGAAGGAAACAGAAGATCGTCATGAACATATGCATACAGAGAGAAGTGATATCGACCACCTCTCCTTCTCCGAGAGATTGGTCGAACAACAAGTTCTCGTATATCTATCCGACACTACCGGCTACATATATACAATAATTATCTCTTACAATATAATCTCCTAATTATATATGAACACAGGGTCCACATAGTATTATCCGTTTTCAGTGATCACGTGGTCAAGGAAGAATGCCGCCAATTCCTCTTGAATTGCTCGCATACGATCTGGTGGTAGGAGTTCATCCCGCATCCGAAAGATCTAATTTGAAGAAGGGGGTCAATACATATATATATGAATAAATGAAACTCAACACAAATGATGGTTATAAAATAAAATTTTGAATATTATTGCTTACGCACTTCATATTGTTCGTCAGAGTAGCCCCGCTCACAGGTCGTGTGGCGGATGGACTCGCAAAGGTAGTATCCACAGAAATCATTCCCTTGTTCCTGCCACAACCACTTTACAAGAAATAGAGGTCAATCAAATTGATAAGCAAGCAAGCTAAATGGTATTGATGAAACTAGCGCTCGAATCACTAGAAGATGCGCGGAACATGCTACTATAGTACATACTTTCGGGTGTCTAAATTGCAGCTTCTTCGGCAGTCCCGGAGCTTTTTTGGTGAATTTTCTCCAAACCCTGCCAGACAAAGAAAACAATTACTTGATATTAGGAAATAAACAAAGTTGCTGATATGGTGGATAATGATCGATTTAACTTACTTCTCGAGCATTTGAGTCATGTCCGCATAGTCCTGGGGATCTTTTCGTCTCGAGTCTAAGACGATTACTACTCCCTGCTCAAGCTTAATCTGTAGGAGAATATAGTGGAAGCTGCGCACGCATGCATGTCATCAATTACATTACTATAACCTGGACTAATAAGGGAAACCGAATATGCACAAGACAGCAACACTCACTTGAAGTTGTATGGAAAGAGTATTATATCTTTGTTTTCATTTATTACCAACGATCGTAGCAAGTTGGCCTCGGTATTTTCGGCATGATATTTAACCTCAATTGCATCTATGAGATTTGTGTTAATGAACCCAATATCACCGATTTGTCTTTTCTTCAATTCGGCGATCTTCAATCTGCATAATATAGTGAGGATAATTATAAATACATGCAATGAAAGAGCTGACCTATATAGAGAGACTTAATGACAGAAGTAGTACTACTTACAGACAGTAGCAAGTGACCGTTGATTTATCGAGGGCTTTTGATTGAAAAATTGGAAGAACTCCTCAAATGGAACATTAAACAGTTCAATTCCAACGAGGTCATGCTCCTCTTTAACTCTCAGCGTCAAAGTATTCCTCCCCCCAGACTCTCTGCAGGTTTTCATGTACCAATCATGTAATCTTCGCATCATCGTTGTTAGAGATCTTTCATCTTTGACGAGAGGCTTCCCGTAATGGTATTTGTGTTCGTCCACCTCCAAGAAATCATAATGTACATCGTCGGGCAGGTAATCTCCAAGATTGCTATAACCGGGCACCATCCTCGGATCATTAGCGACGATGTCGCTAGACACCTTGAGCGGGGGGCACGATTGGTTCGCTTGTTCGCCGAGCTGGGCAATTTTTTTCCCAGCTCGTCATTCTTTTAACCTTTGATCACTGACAGTACTTCCCGACCACTCTGCTTCGACAAATGTCTTTGCAATAATGCGCTCATAGTTGCCTTTCGGCAGAGACTTTGGTGGTTTTGTCAGGGCAGCCAGAGTGCGCTTCGCTTTCACCTGATCTACCTTCTCCTCCGGAGGTGGATGTTTCTTTGCTTTCACCCCTTCAAACAAGTTCGTCACTTCGGCTCGGACGATCTTCGTGGTTTCCTCCTCGGTCCTCTCGTATGGTAACTTCTCTGGAGTCTTCAGAGAAGGACCGAATCTGTATTGCCTCCCACCTCTGGCTGTACTGCTAGACGCCGGCAGAGCAGACGAAGCGGCTGCGGCTGTCTTCTTTCCTTGCTTACAAGGCGGAGGAGAAGGACTACGACGCGCCGGAGCAGCCGGAGCGGCGGCGAGTCTCTTTCGCCCTTGCTAACGAGGCGGAGAAGGAGGAGGCTGGCTGCTCGGGCGCGCCGGCGCAGGCGGAGAAGGAGGCGGAGTGCTGCCACGCGCCGGAGAAGGACGCTGAGTGCCCTGATCACTCGCCGGAGGAGGAGGCGGAGGAGGAGGCGGAGTGCCGCCACGCGCCGGAGAAGGAGGCTGGGTGCCCTGATCACTCGCCGGAGGAAGAGGCGGAGGAGGAGGCGGAGTGCCCTTACTCGCCGGAGGAGGAGGAGGAGGCAGAGGCGTCCAGTTCGGAAGGTTGATGAGCTCCTTCCGCCATAGGCATGGAGTCTTAAGAGCAGAACCCAGCCGAGTCTCCCCTTCACCGGTAGGGTGGTCAAGCTGGAGGTCCTCAAATCCCTCCGTTATTCGGTCCACCGTCACCCTAGCATATCCTTCTGGAATCGGACGACAGTGAAAAGTTGCGCCGGGTTCAGGAGGTCGAACAGAGCCGACAGCCGCCTTGACTTTGAAGTTCTGCCATTGCGTCATAAGGTGGCAATGTTGAGACTCCGTGATAGCATCCACATGGAAGCTAGCAGGAGCCGTCAAGACATGCTCCGGCTGAAGCGGCTCGGTGGAAGCCATGCTGCTTCTCCGCTGAGATGGCGGGGTAGCTTCGTGGGTAGTTTCGGCAGGTCGCTTGCTGCGAGCTACGTCTCGTTCCTCTAGCGCTTGAACCCTTTCGTGCAGCTTCTGAATTTGGGTCTGCTCCACTTTTTTCCTCCTCTCCTGGTATTTGTAACCGCCTGCGTCCGGAAAGCCAGCCTTCCACGGAACGGAGCCTGGCGTGCCTCGTATCCGTCCAGGCTGCTCAGGATTCCCGAGGGCCATTATGAGCTCCTCGTTCTCTCTGTCTGGAACGAACGTCCCTTGTTGCGCCGCATCGATATAGTGCTGAAGCCTTTTGACTGGCATTCTCAAAAGCTCATCCGTCCAAACGCACTTCCCTGATACAGGGTCCAAGGTTCCGCCAGCCCCGAAGAACCAAGTCCGGCAACGGTCTGGCCAGTTCATTGTCGCTGGTTCGATCCCTTTATCAAGCAGATCATTCTCAGCCTTGGCCCACTTAGGCCGGGCTTTGAGGTAGCCACCTGACCCCGTGCGATGGTGAAGCTTCTTCTTCGCAACATTTTTCTTGTTTGTCATTGACAACTTCTTACTCTTTTCCGATGTCTTGTGCGCCACAAATGCGGGCCAGTGATCTCTGATCTTCTCATATTTGCCGATGAATTCTGGTGTCTCTTCTTTGTCGACAAACATTTTCAGCTCATTCTTCCACCTCCTGAATAGGTCTGGCATCTTCTTAAGAGCATGAGACTTGATTAATTGCTCTTTAACTGGCTTCTCCGGATCCTCCTCTAGCGGTAGGGTGAAATTTGCCTTCAGCTCAGTCCAAAGATCATCTTTCTGCATATCATTGACATAAGACACCTCAGGGTCTTCCTTCTTAGGCTTATACCATTGGTGGATGCTGGTCGGGATCTTGTCCCGAACAAGAACCCCGCACTGAGCAGCAAACGCTTCCTTTGTCCGGATGGGTTCAATCGGTTGGCCGTCGCGCGCGATTGCTGTGATCTCAAACCTTTCATCCGAGCGCAACTTTCTCTTCGGGCCTCGTCTCTTTACCGAAGTTGTGCTCGATCTAGAAAAAAGAAGAAAGACGATAGTTAATTAATATGTGTACATACCAAAACAATGAATGCATCAATTAGCTAGTCAGCACAGGCTTAACTTATATATTTACCTGGCCGTACTCTGTTCGGTCACCGGAGCCGTCACCACGGGCTCCCTCTTGCACCAGCATTGGGTCACCGGAGCCATCATAATCATGTCTTTCCTCCTCCACTCTTCGATCATCGTAGCCTGCTTATTCACCCTGTTCTTCCAGACCATCATTGTCGTTAAGATACGACAAGACATCACCTCCGGCTAAGATTATGTCCCCCAACACCTCTTCTGCTTCCTCGTCTCGTCCGTGCTCCATTGTTTCTGCAAATATTACAACATGGCAATTATTACACAAACATGACAGCAGGTGGATATATTAGTGCAAACGTAGACCTAGCTTATTCCGGGTTTGGGGTGGCCTCGGCAACGCTTCAAGGGTAGGGGCGCGGCGGGAGGGGGTAGGAGACCGACATCGTTTTTTTCTAGGGTTTGGGTGTCCTCGAGAGTTTTGGTCGAGCGAGAGGGCCGGGGGGTGCTCCCGTGGTATAAGTTATCACGGTCGAAGTTATCCGGGAGGAGGTTATATCGACAACGACGACATACATACATGGGAAAATAATGTTATCGGGGAGGGGGTAGGTCGAAACCCCCCCCCCCCTCGTGTTGAAGTTATCGGGACACGAGGTATATCGACAACGACATATCCGATAAAAAATAAGAAGACGAAGAAGAAATAAAAAGAGGAGAAGAAGATATTAATAGAGGAGAAGATTGAAAAAAAAGAAAAAAAGAGGAGAAGAAGAAAGGAATAGAGGGGAAGAAGAGAAAATAGATATTCTATTTTCTCTTCTTCCCCTCTATTCCTTTCTTCTTCTCCTCTTCTTTTTCTTCTTTTTTCTTCTTCTTATTTATTTCTCATCTTCTTCCTCTCCTCTTCTTCTCCTTTCTTCTTCTTCTTATTTCTTTTTCCTCTCATTCTTTTTCTTCTTCTTCCTTTCCTAGCTAGATATATAAAACTTTTCTAAAAATGTAACTTTTGCATATATAAAACTTTTTCTTCTTCCTTCTTCTTCCTTCTATTCCTTCTTCCTAAATATATAAAACTTTTCTAAAAATGAAACTAACCTAAAATGTACTAAATCAGAGAACATATATAGATAAAACTTTTCTAAAAATCTAACTTTTGCATATATGTAATTTTAAAACATCATTACAATCGAAAAATACATACATACATACATACAAAAAACTTCTAAAAAATACATACATACATATATGAACATACATAAAAAAATACATATATCTAAAAAATACATACATACATATATGAAAATCTAAAAACATTTAAAAAAATAGCACGGCGGCGGGGCCGGCAGAGGCGCGGTGCTCACACAGGGAGGAGCGCGCGGCGGGCGGCGTCGGGGCAAGCAGGGGCGCGGGGAGTGGCGCGGAGACGACGTCGAGGCAGGAGCGGCGCGCGGCGGGGCAGGGGCGGCACGCGTCGGGGTAGGGACGGCGCGCGGCGACGGCGACGGCGGGGCGGGTCGGGGGCGCGGCAGAGGCACGGCGAGGGCGCGCGGCGTGGTCGGGGGGCAGGGGCGACGGCGGCGTGGTCAGGGGCACGGCAGAGGCACGGCGAGCTTGGGCAGCCTGGCGGCGTCGTCGGAGGGATCGAAGAACTGACGAAATTTTCACAAGTGTTGGCTTATATAGCAAACTCATTGGTACCGGTTGGTGGCACAAACCGGTACCAATGCCACCTTTAGTCCCGGTTGGTGTCACCAACCGGGACCAAAGGCCTCTTTTCAGCAGCCCAAAGCATTGCTACCTGTTCGTGCCACGAACCGGTACCAATGCACACCTTTAGTCTCGGTTGGTGCCACCAACGGGACCAAAAGCCTTGTGCTGCTGCGCCCGCATCGAAAGTTTAGTCCCACCTCGCTAGTTGAGAGGGGCGCGCAGTGGTTTATAAGCCCCACTGCCGCTCCCCTCTCGAGCTCCTCGCCATTGCAGGCTTACGGGCCTAATTGTCACTGCTATGCCTGATGGGCCTACTGGGCCTTCTGCGGGCCTGAATCCCGGCCCATCGATGGGTTTCTAGTCGTATTCAGGCCGTGGTGGCCCAGTAGGTGGCAATTTTTTTTATTTTTTGCCTGTTTTTTTGTTTTCTTTTTTGCTTTATTTATTTTGTTTTATTTCTACTTACAACAAAAAACTTATTTATTTTATTTTATTTTGTTTCTAATTACTTATTTATTTTACTTTATGATAATTCTTTTTGCTATTAAAGTTTCTAACAAAAAAAGTTCTTTATGAAAATTCTTTTTGCTTTCAATGATTTTGAACAGAAAATACTTTGATAATTTTAGTTGCATCAATTTTATATAATTTTAGTTTCAATAATACTAGAGGTTGCTTATAATGTTTCAAACAGAAATACTTTGATAATTTTAGTTTCATAAATTTTATTTATGTCATTAAAGTTTATTTTATTTTGTTTCTACTTATATATTTTATTAAATTTATATTATTTTGTTTCTAATTACTTTTTTATTTTATTTTTTATTTTTCATGCACCATTTTTCATGCATTTACTGATTATTTTGAGCTATAAGACCCTAAAATTGAAAAGCATTTCAAATGAACTCTAAAAAGGTTGAAAGTTGGCATGGTATCATCATTTCATCCACATAGCATGTGCAAGAAAGTTGAGAGGGTTACGGCAAAAACTAGATGCACTTCTTGTACAAAACGGACAATGGTATCATACTCGTCTATTACAAAATTGGCATGCTATCATCATAATAGTTGCGGGAGAAAGTCTTCACTTTTTCTTCGCTTGTGTCATTTGCTTATTGTGCCGTAACCATGGATAATCTTCATCGTTTATCAGGATGCTTGGGTCAGCCTTGACTTTGAAGGGAGGAATTTCATGAAACTTTTCATAATCTTCAGACATGTCTGTCTTGCCCTCCACTCCCACAATGTCCCTTTTTCCTGAAAGAACTATGTGCCGCTTTGGCTCATCGTATGATGTATTCGCTTCCTTATCTTTTCTTTTCCTCGGTCTGGTAGACATGTCCTTCACATAGATAACCTGTGCCACATCATTGGCTAGGACGAACGGTTCGTCAGTGTACCCAAGATTGTTCAGATCCACTGTTGTCATTCCGTACTGTGGGTCTACCTGTACCCCGCCTCCTGACAGATTGACCCATTTGCAGTTAAACAAAGGGACCTTAAAATCATGTCCGTAGTCAAGTTCCCATATGTCCATTATGTAACAATAATATGTGTCATTTCCCCTCTTGGTTGCTGCATCAAAGCGGACACCGCTGTTTTGGTTGGTGCTCTTTTGATCTTGGGCGATCGTGTAAAATGTATTCCCATTTATCTCGTATCCTTTGTAAGTCAATACAGTCGAAGATGGTCCCCTGGACAACGAGTACAACTCATCACAAACAGTGGTGTCACCTCTGAGACGTGTTTCCAACCAACTGCTGAAAGTCCTGATGTGTTCACATGTAATCCAGTCGTCACACTGCTCCGGGTGTTTGGAGCGTAGACTGTTCTTGTGTTCATCGACATACGGGGTCACCAAGGTAGAGTTCTGTAGAACTGTGTAGTGTGCTTCAGACCAAGAATATCCGTCCCTGCATATTATTGAGTTCCCCCCTCCAAGCGTGCCTTTTTCAGTCAGTCTCCCCTCATACCGCGATTTAGGGAGACCTATCTTCTTAAGGCCAGGAATGAAGTCAACACAAAACCCAATGACATCCTCTGTTTGATGGCCCATGGAGATGCTTCCTTCTGGCCTAGCGCGGTTACGGACATATTTTTTTAGGACTCCCATGAACCTCTCAAAGGGGAACATATTGTGTAGAAATACGGGCCCCAGAATGACAATCTCGTCGACTAGATGAACTAGGACGTGCGTCATGATATTGAAGAAGGATGGTGGGAACACCAGTTCGAAACTGACAAGACATTGCACCACATCACTCCTTAGCCTTGGTATGATTTCTGGATCGATCACCTTCTGAGAGATTGCATTGAGGAATGCACATAGCTTCACAATGGCTAATCGGACGTTTTCCGGTAGAAGCCCCCTCAGTGTGTCATGATATTCAAATGAACTCTAAAAAGGTTGAAAGTTGGCATGGTATCATCATTTCATGCACATAGCATGTGCAAGAAAGTTGAGAGGGTTACGGCAAAAACTGGATGCACTTCGTGTACAAAAAGGACAATCTCTTTCGAAGTATCAGGATTTCATACAGAAACTCGTCTGTTACAAAGGGATTTCATTTCTTTAAACTTATTTGAACTCCTGAATTTTTGTGTGTTCAAAATGCACCATTCAAAGCCACATTATCAATTTTCAACCCTTTCTGACTTTGAAAGGAGGAATTTCATGAAACTTTTCATAATCTTCAGACATGTCTGTCTTGCCCTCCACTCCCACGATGTCCCTTTTTCCTGAAAGAACTATGTGGCGCTTTGGCTCATCGTATGATGTATTCGCTTCCTTATCTTTTCTTTTTCTCGGTTTGGTAGACATGTCCTTCACATAGATAACCTGTGCCACATCATTGGTTTGGACGAACGGTTCGTCAGTGTACCCAAGATTTTTCAGATCCACTGTTGTCATTCCGTACTCTGGGTCTACCTGTACCCCGCCTCCTGACAGATTGACCCATTTGCACTTAAACAAAGGAACCTTAAAATCATGTCCGTAGTCAAGTTCCCATATGTCCACTATGTAACCATAATATGTGTCCTTTCCCCTCTCGGTTGCTGCATCAAAGCGGACACCGCTATTTTGGTTGGTGCTCTTTTGATCTTGGGCGATCGTGTAAAATGTATTCCTATTTATCTCGTATCCTTTGTAAGTCAATACAGTCAAAGATGGTCCCTTGGACAACGAGTACAGCTCATCACAAATAGTGTTGTCACCTCTGAGACGTGTTTCCAACCAACTGCTGAAAGTCCTGATGTGTTCGCATGTAATCCAGTCGTCGCACTGCACTTTTTCTCTGGCATACTTATTATTCCCTTTATATTCGACGAGAAACCAGTCGGGACCTTCATACTGAGCAGGCATTCAAAGAAGATTTCTTTCTCTTCTTTCGTAAGAGCGTAGCTGGCAGGACCTTCATACTGCTTCGGAGGCATGCCGTCTTTTTCATGCAAACGTTGCAGGTCCTCGCGTGCCTCAGGTGTATCTTTTGTTTTGCCATACACGCCCAAGAAGCCTAGCAGGTTCACGCAAAGGTTCTTCGTCACGTGCATCACATCGATTGAAGAGCGGACCTCTAGGTCTTTCCAGTAGGGTAGGTCCCAAAATATAGATTTCTTCTTCCACATGGGTGCGTGTCCCTCAGCGTCATTCAGAACAGCTAGTCCGCCGGGACCCTTTCCAAAGATTACGTGTAAATCATTGACCATAGCAAGTACGTGATCACCGGTACGCATGGCGGGCTTCTTCCGGTGATCTGCCTCGCCTTTGAAATGCTTGCCTTTCTTTCGACATTAATGGTTGGTCGGAAGAAATCGACGATGGCCCAGGTACACATTCTTCCTGCATTTGTCCAGGTATATACTTTCAGTGTCATCTAAACAGTGCGTGCATGCGTGGTATCCCTTGTTTGTCTGTCCTGAAAGGTTACTGAGAGCGGGTCAATCGTTGATGGTTACAAACAGCAACGCGTGCAGGTTAAATTCCTCCAGTTTGTGCTCATCCCACGTACGTACACCGTTTCCATTCCACAGCTGTAAAAGTTCTTCAACTAATGGCCTTAGGTACACATCAATGTCGTTGCCGGGTTGCTTAGGGCCTTGGATGAGAACTGGCATCATAATGAACTTCCGCTTCATGCACATCCAAGGAGGAAGGTTATACATACATAGAGTCACGGGCCAGGTGCTGTGATTGCTGCTCTGCTCCCCGAAAGGATTAATGCCATCCGCGCTTAAACCAAACCATACGTTCCTTGGGTCACCTGCAAACTCAGCCCAGTACTTTCTCTTGATTTTTCTCCACTGCGACCCGTCAGCGGGTGCTCTCAACTTCCCGTCTTTCTTACGGTCCTCACTGTGCCATCGCATCAACTTGGCATGCTCTTCGTTTCTGAACAGACGTTTCAACCGTGGTATTATAGGAGCATACCACATCACCTTCGCAGGAACCCTCTTCCTGGCGCGGGCGATCGACGACGGTGAAGACGGGAATGGGACGTGACGGGCCGCTAAACCTAGACAAATCTCGAGGAAAATGGAGCTTTGAGGTCGAGCTTCGAGACGGGAAAGCTTAACTAGTGTGGCTCGGGCATTTCATCAAACACCTCATGTGCATAGGAGGTGAGGTAGAGCACCACAAAGCCCTCCCCTCGCCGGCCAGAGAAAAACAGAGCACTGGAGTGCTCTGCTCGCGGGCGAAGGGTATATATAGGCACCTCATTGGTCCCGGTTCGTGGTATGAACCGGGACTAAAAGGCAGCCTGTGGTCCCGGTTCAAGCCACCAATCGGGACCAATGATGGTGGGCCAGGAGCGAGGCTCATTGGTCCCGGTTCGTCCCACCAACCGGGACCAAAGGGGCCAGACGAACCAGGACCAATGCCCCCACGAGGCCCGGCAGGCTCCTGGCCTCACGAACCGGGACCAGTGCCCCCATGGGTCCCGGTTCTGGACTGAACCGGGACTAATGGGCTGACCCGGCCTGAACCAAAGCCCTCTTTTCTACTAGTGCATGTCTCCGTAGTGTGCTAATGTGTCATCGTTTGTTTTTTTCGTTTTTCTTTACTCGCCCATTACAACATCACATTCCGAACATGACATGAATAAATGCATGATCACTTGCCCGTTTCATTGCATGGATTAAATCTACATGCAAGCCATGTTGAAATAGAACACCTGTAGAATCGTTAATTGCGCTTTTATAGGTTAAGACCATCTTTGTTTGGGCCGTAGCTACAAATTCTCAGATTATAGATCATTTTTTGTAAATTAAGAACATGTGGTATTTTTTCTCTTCGGTTGCAACGCACGGGCCTTTTTGCTAGTCTTACTAACACTAGTATATACCAAAAACTGTTTGTCAAGTGTCCGACAGTTGCCTCTCGGCAAGTTCTGTTTGCCTGAGAGGTGTACGTCGGGTGGTCTTTGTCGAGAACCACTCTCGACAAAGGCTTTGTTGAGTATTTTAGGCCTTTTGCCGAGTCTTTTCTGCACTCAGCGTATGAATTAATCCCAGTAATGCTAGCTTCTCTCAATTCACCAATGGATACAGGGTTTGAGTTTGATTCAGAGATACAAGTGACTAGCAGCAAGATGGGAATCTGGGAAACTAGACCCTGGGAGGTGGGAGAAGGAAAAAAAACGCCCAATGGCGGGGATGCGAAGTTTCTACACCCAGGCTCAAATGCTCCTAGGTGAACATTAAATCTGAAAGAAAATTAGGAAAAATGTGAAAAATCCTAAAAAGAATTGTGGCAAAATTTAAGAAATGTTTGGATTATATGCAAAAGTTCATCACGAGATCATATTGGTGGAAGGCGTGGTAAAAAGACCGATGCTCTGAAAATGCTACTTTCAAACGCATTTTGGAGCTCTGATTTTTTTTTCAGGACTTCCATCAACGTGATTTCAGGATGAAATTTTGCATGCACAATAAACATTTCTTAATGTATGCCACAAAAAAACTCGCAATTTTTTAATTTGTTTTTAAATTTTATTTTACTGTCACACCAGGAGCATTTGAGTCCGGGTGTAGAAAGGTACTTTTGCAATGGCGGCCAGTTTCAGGTTCTCAGTTCTTCGATGCCCTCCTTTAGAAACTTTTAGAAACTGAGACCTGTTTAGTGGTCGCTCACCTGCACTAACTTGGTCCAGTCGCTCCCAATCACTCAAGAGCTGGGTTGGGCCTTCTGCCTCAGGTGTGGTGGTAGTAGTTCGTGGGACAAAGAACTTTACATTAACTTCTTCACGCCGGCGACGGCGGTTGCGCAAGATCACATATATGCTTGCTTCTCTAAGTGGCAGATTGTTGTCACGTCTGTCATGGCCTTTCTCACTAGGGAAACGACAGTTGACTGTGTGATTGTGTGAACAAGTTCAGAATCGTGTGAACAAGTTCAACGCAGACCATGGCCGAATAGAAAGACCATAGCAAAGAACAGTTGACTGGTCTTGTTGTTGTGAACAAGTTCAAAGCAGACCGTACCAAACTCTTCAAGTACAGAAAGATGGAACCTACAGGCTACAAACACGGTTTAAAAGGAACAGCAAAATGCATACAATACACTAAGTTCAGGTTTCTTACTGTAAAAAAGAAGTTCAGTATTTTACTACAGAAACAAGTTCGTACAACTGGTATGCCCTATTCATAGACCTAATCAGCTTAAGAGAAAAACAAAATCCAAATCACAAGAACATCATTAAGCCAAGGTTCGTTTTCTTAATCGGACATCGTATACGCTGCGTTACTGGGTTAGATACGGGGTACATAGCTGCGATTTTGATATGGGAGCTCTGGCCCCAGATTTCCCCTGTTCTATCATGCAACTGTTGCCATGGATTGGGAGCTCTGGATTCAGATTTCAGAGTTGCGTGTTTTCTTTGGGGTAAACTGCATTTCCGCGGAACACAATAAGCATGATGTACTACCATGCCATAGTAATATGATGACCTGACGAGCTCTTTGTTAGCAGGAGAATCGACACTATATATCTGCGAGCGGCAGTTTATCTACCACCACATAATGCATATATGGAAGTCCTTTATTGGGTGGATGAGACAGCCCATACTCCACAGTCCACACCCTTTTGTTACCGAGATATTAGAGTAAACCAATACAAAGAGAACAATTTGCTCCACCAAATTTGTGAACCTATACTGATGAGGTGTAAGGTCTCTGTGTAAGACTACTATGTAGCGGCGCCGCATGTATGCCTTGCCGTGCGGCAGTTTCTAAAATGGTTGCGTAGCATGCATGCCGTGCAGCGGCTGGCCTGACAGGGTATGTAGTGAGAGCCTCACATTGCATTCGCCCTGTCCTATGCATAGATAGCTACAGTGAAGCAGACTGCCATTATTTGAGAAAAAGGCTAGTAGCTAGTAGCTTGCTTAATAATGTATTCTCGTAAAAGAGGCAGGCAGCCATTATTCATAAACAGTGTCATGTTTTGTTAAATTTTGCTTCCCAGGATTAAACGTGCAAACCGAAAATTGTTGTGGTTGATTTTGTTCGAAAGCTTGCCAGTGATTACAGCACCTAGTTGTCGCAATAAATATTGTTGTGCTTGTCAGTTTATTTCTATCAAGTTGTCGGATTGGCAATGCCTAATTGTCAGATTACAGGTTAGATCGTGCTTACTCACCAGATTAGTCTAATGTTTTGAGCTTAGTTGGCATGTTGCAAGTACTTAGCTACCAGATTAGAAAATGCTTAGTTTCCAGATTAGTACTCTACATAGTTGTCTGGTTGCTGATCAGTTGCCAGGTTGCAAGTACTTAGCTACCAGATTAGCAAATTCTTAGTTTCTAGATTACGTACTACTTAGTTGTCAGATTACTGAGTAGTTACGAGGTTGCAGGTGCTTAGCTACCAGATTAGAAAATGCTTTGTTTTCAAATTATGTACTACTTAGTTGTCAGGTTACTGAGTAGTTTTTTAAAAAAACTTCCAATCTATTCATCAACTGTCATGGCAGTACAAAAAATGCTAGAAATAACAAAAAATACATCCAGGTCAATTGACCACCTAACGACGAGTACAAAAACTGAAGTGAGCCGATGGAGTGTCGCCGTCATCGCCCCTCCTTCACCGGAGCCGGGCAAAACACCTTGTAGTAGACAGTCAGGAAGTCGTCGTCCTAAGGCCCCATAGGATCAACGCACCAGGGAAGCAACAGCCGCCGATGAAGAGAAGCATAGATCAGAAGAATCCAACCTGTAGACAGCACACGAACATAGACGCACCAAGACTGGATCCATGGAGATCCACCGAAGACCAACACCGACCGATTCCATGAGATCCGCTGGAGACACACCTCCACACGCCTTCCGATGGCGCTGTACACACCGCCAGAACGGGGACTAGGCGGTGAGGACCTTATTCCAGCTAAAGTGAGCCGCCACCGCTATCTCACCACCATCGAGGGTCGAGGTCAACCGCGCCTCCATGGACCTAAGGCCACCAGAGACTAGGTGAATCAGCACCTGCGCCGACGGTAAGCGAGAAGACCCTCGTCTTGGGAGGAGTTTCTCATGAGGAGAGCTAGATGTGATCTGGTCAAAAATCCAGTTCTGGTTACTGAGTAGTTGTCAGGTTGCAAGTACTTAGCTACCAGATTAGAAAATTCTTAGTTTGCAGATTACGTAAAACTTAGTTGTCAGGTTACTGAGTAATTAGTCACCAGGTTAGTCGGATCTTTTTTAGCTTAATTGTCTAGATGCAAATACTTAGCTACCAGATTATAAAATTCCTACTTGCCACGAACCACTTAGTATTCAACACTTAACTGCGACTCCTAAAAAACAGACACGAGTAGTGGAAAAAGAAACTGGTTCAATCATGCACTAAACACTCTCTTCCATAGAATGGAAAGAGAATCATTTAATTGTTAGCACTAATCTTGCATGTATCTACATATTTGTTTTCAGTTTTGCATGTAGTTTAGATAATCTAGTGAAGTGTAGGTAGGCCAATGATGCTTTAGCGATGTGCATAAAGGAGGCGAGATGCCGGGCTCCCGTGTGATGCGGTGAGTATGGTGAGATGCTGGAAGTGCCATGTGATATGGCGATGTCGTGAAAAGCGGCAAGGCGCAACGTAGGCTGGGGTGTGATGGGCGATACAAACATGTTGAGCTGGGTGATAGGTGCATGCTTTGGGTTGGAGTCAAGCCGCTGGCTGGATAGGTGAGATAGGGCTGAGAGAATCAGTTAGTTTGTTAGCTAGTTGCATGCATGCATGAGTTGTTAGCCAGTGGGGCATGCACGTCCGGGAGAGATTCTAGAGAGATGGTGTTGTGTGGGCGTTGGCTATGCAAGTGCTGGACGTGGCCTTGCCTGTAGCTAGGGAGTGGTTAGTGGCCCGTGTGGCCGTGGCTGTGTGCGTGCGTGAGTCCACATATAAAGAAGAGGTAATATCATCGAAAGTTACAGAGCTTGGGTTCGACGTTTAGTTTGATGCTAAAACTTTAAAAATACAGATTTATGGTCATTTAACTTGCTTTTTATGGAAGTACAGTCACTTCCCTCATATTCAGACGTATCCTGCACTTATGTGACACGACAACGGGGCTATGACCCCCTGTCAGTGATTAGAACTGCTCTATCCGGCGTGCACAATTTTGTTTTGCATAATCACCCTCTGTATTTAATTAAACAGAAGTCCATCAATAACACATGTGGGCCCGCACATATTTTTGCATAATCACCCCTCGCTCTCTATTTAATTAAACAGAAGCCCCTCAAAAGCATGTGTGGGTCCTACTTGTCAGCACAGACGGTAGGAGAAATGAGAGTAAAAAGAGGGCGTTGGGGGATTCGAACTCCCGACCGCATGTACAATGCACACACTAGCCAACAACTACACCGACTACATACTCATGACCATTCGAACTCACGACCTCATATACAATGTACGTACTTCTTTTCCTAGACTCCTTTTTTCTCGGGTTTCCAGAAAATATTGCCTTTCTAGGCCAAAAAAGGCATCAAAACATATAATGTTTTTTCTTTTTTGAGAGGAAATTATATAATGTTTAATCCATTACGTACAAAACTTTTCTGCAAGCGAGTTTTTTTACTCCCTTTTTCTGGAAGGGGCTGGAAAATCCGGGTTTCAAAATATCTCAATAATTCTAGTTTTTTCGCCTAAATTTTTGAAATGAATTTTGATTTCAATTTTTTAACATCTAAAAATATTTAGTTCGACAAAAAAGTTTAAATAAGTTATCAGAAATTCGGTCCGAGAGAGAAAAACAAGAATATGAGTAGTTGTCATCGCAAATTATAAAATTAAGTGTTCCTCTTTGTGGGTAATAACATGTTCTTGGTGTTGTGGTTGGCTCGTGCACTAACACGCTCGAAGTCAAGAGATTGATTCCGTCTGTTCCCCTATTTTTCTGCAAAATTATCCATGCGCCCGAACTTCAATCTAACACACGGACGGATGGGCCCTGCGTATATTAGCCTAATTACCTATTTAGCATAATCCGTTGTTAGTATCCCACTGACTAGTGGCCCCACCCCTAAATTACCCATTAGACATATGGGCCTATTTATCGGCTTTTTGTGTATTGTTAAATAAAGTTTAGTTCCAGATGTTCAACGTGAATCGGTGCTGGTGTGATGGTTGTACGCCTACCTGTTTTACTAACAGGTCTTGGGTTTGAACGTCATTGTCCCATTTTTTTCATTATATTTGAGCCCTTTTGTGCATAATTAAACAAATTACAAGGGGGTTTTCTAAAAAAATCCTGCATGCTACAGTCACCCAACGCCGTGTGTACTTTAGCCACGGACAAGTGGGTCTCCGCCAAGCTGGCGCGCCATGTGAGCAGGCCATACGGCTAGATACGAGAGGAAGCATCGTATTTGCACGAGAACGCAAGTTGAATGACCATAAATCCGTATTTTCAAAGTTTTAGCACCAAGCTGAACATCAGACGCAAGTTATGTGACTTCGGATGATATTACCTCTATAAAGAAGTGTAAAGCATATGTTTGTTTGTGTTGAGCCAAGAAAATAGAAGAGAAGAAAAGGGACAGCTGTGTGAGTTAGCCGGCCACCAAAATACTTGTGTTCTTGTTCTTGAGTCTTTTCCGTGAGCTGAGAGAGTTGGTGAGAGGAAGAAGAAGGAGCTGCGAGAGGCGGCGCCAACATTAAATTCCTAACATGAGTCTAGATCACAATTGTTTGACTTTCAGCAGCCACCAATCGAAGTGCTCCCCTATTTCTTTTCCTACGCGCAACACGGGTACTTCGGGACAATTGTCCCCTTTGTTAGCGCAAATAACGAAATGCATATACAAACCTCTTTTGCCCCTACTAATTGCAATAGTCAAACTCTCTGAGCAAAAAAAGATAGAAATTACAAGTTACACGCATTGTTTAAGAGGAACGTGAAAATGCATATAGCACGCTGCATCGTCTCACAGAAGTCCAGATCTTTTTACTCTCGCTGAAAAGAAGACGTTCAGGTTTTATACATTACAAAACATGCCATGGCCAAATCGAAAGAAGAAAAATTGTATCTTACAGTACCAAGATGAAAAATAGTACACATGTAAGCAGTACATGCTTCATTGATAAACATAATTAACTTCATTTGATAGGTTCCATCATGTTGCCATCCAACAGAATTAAGCTGTGTTTCCAGTGAAACCAAATTGAAGCCCCATCTTGCTAGAGTTACACAAGCTTGCATGCTCACAAAGTCTACCCTACATACAAAACCAAAATCATTTCAATTTCAATTTACCAAATCAACTGAAAAGACAAATAGAAATAAAATTATTTTGATCACTTTCAGAAACTAATGTCGAATGAAAAAAAAAACAACTTTTGCTTCTACAAAGAGATTAATTAGTGATATCATTTCCGAAACCAGATGGTGATACAAGATAACAATAGAAATAAGAGCTGAACCAAGGATCAATTTGGATAGGCAAACAAGCTGCTTGTACCCGGTAACTCACAAAGTGACCAGGAGCTTACGCACAAGTTCCTTGAATGTAAATAAAATCAATTGTTTCTACATGTACATGTTCGTGCCCATCATGTGCAAAGAGAGCCTTGGCTTAGTGGTTGGGCATGCGGTTGTGCAGCCTAATGACCCGAGTTCAATTCCTAGAATTGACAGGTAATGCACAGGGGTTTTTCCCCATTTATTGAGGATCAAGTTTGGTGTGTGGTGGAACCACTCATCAAAAAAATATCTTGATACTCATTTAGAAAATTCTGAGGACCATGTTTATCTTGGTAGTCATACTAAAATGGCCGTATGCATCCCTAGTTGGTGCAGAGGCCGGGGAAGTGAAATTCTGCCCCATTTTTACGCGGCTCGGGCGCCCTAGCAGCCGCCGCCTCCAGGCCCTCCCTCCCCACCCTGATTCTCCGCCGCCGCCGGAGGAGGCCGGCGAGCGAAGCTCGCCCGGCGGACGGCGGACCTTCCTCCTCTCCTCGCGAGGGGATCCTCTGGCCGAAACATCACGGCGAACCTGGTCGCCCGGCGTGGAGGCGGAGTGGGCGTGATGGGGCCGCGGCCCGATCGGAATCCGGCGGTGGTTGTGCCTCCACGGCTGCGGGGGCAGCGTGGGGCCGGCCATGGCGGCTGGCGGCGGCGGATCTGGGCCCCCACCCCAGATCGGTTCCCCTCCAGATGGTGTGGACTCGGGCGCCGGCCTGGCGGCCCTGAGCGGCGGTGGGCGCGCATCGAGGTTGCCCCCACTCACCGGCATGGTTGGGGGTGGCCAGAGTTGTGTGCGTGACGCCGGCATCGTACGGAGTCGACTCTGACGTGCGCGGCGGTGGGAATCTGGCAGGCGGTGGCCGGCTGTGAATCCCGGTAGCGTCATTTCCGACTCGATCTGCTCCGGTTCGTGCTAGTTCCAATACCTACCCAGTGCTGGCTAGACGGATCTGGCGGGTGGGCATGGATCCGGGGGAAACTCCAGGCCGGCGTGGCGGCGGCACCAAAGTCGACGCCCTCGGCGCCGATTCCCTTCCTAGAGGCTTCAGTGTGGATCCTACGCCCCCACCTCTGCCATGACCGCAGGCGAAAGCCTCTGTTAATCTGTTTGGGCGACGATGGCACTTTGGTGTCGTGTTCCTTCCTGAAGGCGTCGGCCAAGGACTGCTCAGGGTGGTGGAGTTTCTGGTAGTTCGGAGCCGACACGAGATGGCATGTAGGTGGAGCGGTGTGGCATCAACAGTATCATCGACGGTGGGTCTCGGCGGCATGGCGCAGTGGAGACTCGGCGTCCCATGCGCGGAGATGGACTTGCGCAGGAGGAGGAAGCTGTCTGGCGTCGTGGTGGCGTCGAAGGCAGCTAGACCGTGCAAGGTCGATGCAACAGTACAACTCTGAAGATGGATTGATGGCAGGTGGTTGCGGCGGCCTCATACCCGGCAGGCGTCCTGGTTGAGGAGTGCGCCGGACCGGTGGGTGCCCCATACCCGGCAGGCGTCCTGGATGGGACCTCTGGTCTTAGATGTTAGGTTTGGCTGCGAGGTCTGTTTGGTATTAGGCCCAGACTATCAACATCCCTTTATCATTTGGATAGGAATAGCGACAGATGTTGCCTAGACGGTGTCTTTAGTCTTACTGTTGTATTACTTTGTAATGTCTTGTGTGAAGAATTTATAAAGTGGCTGCATGCATCGTCCAGATGCAGAGGCCGGGGTCCTCCTCCATTTCAAAAAAAAATAAAAAATCATGTACATGTTCGTGCTATAGTTTCACAAAAGAACAGGTTCTGTGGTGTGTGTTCAAATACACAAATTTGGTGCCTCAAGAATATGTGTTTTCAGGACTAGTTCCTCTTATTGGTCCAAGGCAGAAAATATATCTTTTCTATATGAAACTTTACTCTCGCATAGAAGATGTGAACATATATCCTGTTAAAAGTTTCATAATGTTTAAGGCGGTATACTGTTCACCCATCAGCATCACAACATCTGTTCCAGGAAGTAAATTAAGCACCGGTCTGCAATATTTCTATAACTATGGTGAGGTAACACCAAACTTATAGATAATATATCATAGAGAAATTTAGTTGACAACCCGTCAACAGTTTTGAGACAAGGGAGACTGGGATTTCTTGATTCAGATTTCTGAAATCCACGTTTTCCTTTTGACAGCGGTGAAGTGGCGATTCTAGCAGAAAAAATTTGCATTTCTCGGAACACGATAAGCATGATGATCTACCATGCAATTGTAGTGCAAATGATCATGGAAATATGATGACCCGACGAGATCTTTGGTAGCAGGAAACTGGTACTATTTATATGCAAGGGGAAGCTTTTTCATCTCCACACAATGCATATATGGAGTTCCTTTGTTGGCTGGATGAAACAGTCCATACTCCACACTATTCTGTTTCCGAGATATTAGAGTAAACCAATACAAAGACCACATTTTGCTTCACCGAATTTGTTAACCCATACAGTGCTCTTGCCTGAGTTGGTGGCGGCCAGCGGGGCGCTGCCCAAATCCGGCCCGTCGGGATCCAGGGAAGTCCCAGGTGGTTGGCCCTGCTGTTTTTCGTGCTCCGGAACCTCGATCTGTAGCAGCCTTCTCGATCTGGACACCGACGGTTCCGGTCTTCCTCTTGGATATCTCAGCTTTTGGTGCATGGCAACACTGGATATCCAGATAGGAATTGATCCGATAGGATGTGCCCACATCTTGGGCCAGAAAGGCTTCATGAGGGCGTGGCGCGAAGTTTCGCTGTATTGCCGGTGCCATGTGACATGTCTAAGTATAGATTTCCACGGTGTTGACAGTGGTGAAGAAAGTCATGGTGACTACGGTTGGAGACTTGTAATGGCAGAGAAGAGTTCTGGTTGCATTGAAGAATGGCAGGCTGCGGTGAGGATGGATTTGGTGAGCTCCGGGCGAAAGCCTAGCTCAACCTCGGTCGTTGCCGGCGTCGACGGCGTCCTCGGACGTCGTTCCCTCCTTGGAGGCGTCGTCGTGGAGCCCCTTCACCACCATTGTCGCCTCGGTCTCGGGCTCTCTGGGTGAAAACCCAAGTTTCGACCTTGGTCGGAACGGGCATCGGCGGCATTCTTGTCGCTTCCCTCTTGGGGGCGACGCCTTGGAGGTCTGGTCCTCGTCAGCTCGCGGTGGCTCGGGTGGCTTTGTGGGTTCTTCATCGGCCAGGCGTGTGCGCGGCCTCGGGGCCGGTGAGGAAGTCGGAGCGGCGGCTCCGAAGAACATTGTCGTGGAGTGTCTGATCTGGTCGCGTGGGCGGCAGCGTCATCAGCTCAGGTGGAGCGTGGCCTCGGGGCCGGCGGGAAAGTCGGAGCGGCGGCTCCGGACAGCACCCCTGTGCTGTGGAGTGTCGGTTCTGGTCGTGTGGACGGCAGAGTCGACGACTCGTGTGGAGTGCGGCCTCGGGGCCGACGTGTGTGAGTTTTTGTGGTTTGTAAGCCGGAGTGGCGGCTCCGGGTTGTGTGGTGGAGTGGCAAATCTGGTTGTTTGGGCAACAGGGGAGTCGGCTCGTTAGGGACGTAGCCTCGGGGCTGGTGTGTGTCGATGTATCGGTTTTCGGCCAATTTTCCTTATAAATTGGTCAATTCTCTTCTTTTGAATGCAGAGGCAAAGCTCCTGCTGTTTTCTCGAAAGAAAATTGGGAACAAACGAACTGTAGTTTTGGCTAAGTGATGTTATATACACCTGTTCTTGGTTATACAATGCTTCTGATCGTCAAAATTATCTGTTGCTCTGATTATAGTAGCCACACTAGCTGCTAGAGCGAGTAGTTTGATTGAATATCTTGAACTGTTTTTACATGTTAATTAAGTTGAAGTTCTAATCTAATACAAGTACACCCAGCTTTTGAGCATACAGAATATAATGAAATCATCTTTGCAGCTGCACATGACAATCTAATTGAAGGAAAGCACATTAACCTAAAAAGCAAATGTATAAAATTACCCTAAAGAAGCAAATGTTTAACATAAATTGATATACATAGATATATAAGCACAGGAAGTACACGATGAACAAACAGGAATGCACCAGACGTCACAGGCGATGTCTCAGACTGCTAGATAGGCCTGCAGTCATAAATCATTTGTGTTTAAAACTGGACATGACATAAACGGTCGATCAATCAATTAATCGAACTGGATGACGGAGCTGTAGACTTTCTTGGGCTCCCAGTCGGTGGGGATGACCTGGCCGGCGACAAGCTTCTTCCCGGACTCGTTGGTGATGCACAACGAGAAGGGCCCTTGCATGGGGTGCCCGACGTCCATCCTCCAGATGGAGCCCCATGACTCCTTCATGGGCACCCACTGTTACATTGTAATCCAAATTCTAGTACCGTGTTGGACTAGACGTAGTACAACTGGTGTGGGCGTTGCGTTGACGTCGACGCGTATAAGTACAACTCGTTTACTTATCCTTCAAGGACTCTTATGTATTGCCCTCATATATACCTCATGTAGTCGCACCTAAGACGGTCTGTCGTCTCGTGCTTGTAATACTCCTCCATCATAGTGATTGCGCCTTCATGCGTCCGTGGTTTTCTCCCATAAGGGTTTCCACGTTAAATCCGTGTCTCTCGTGTCTCATTTATTTCTCGTTTTATCTAACACCCACTCCCCCGTCGGAGCCAACTCGCCGCCGTGGCTAGCGTCTCACCGCGACTCCATGATGTCCAGCTGGTTCACATCGCCGTCGCTGTTCTCGTACTCCACCAGTATTGCCATGTGTAGAATGGGTTCCACCCCGCCCCCACGTAGAATGTCACCGTCAGCCCCGGGTACTGGCATGGCACACTGCACAGCCAAGTCATTCACTCTCAGTGTGTGTGTCGCCTCACAAACACACAATACTTCTAGCAATCGATCTTGGAAAGTTAAGACGATGGTCATGATAGTGACTAGCAATAGAGCTAGCTAGGTGGGTGTGATACCTCCTGAACTGCACATCAATGATGCCGGCGTTGCGGCCTTGGCCACGGCTGCGATGGCGGTGCCGCTGAGGTCGAAGTGGTAGTGGGAGACCGGGTAGTACTTCATGTCCGTGATGATCACCGTCTCCGGCATGCCGGAGCACGCAGGGTGGTTTGACCTCAAGCACCTTATCTGCATTTACATTACAACGTTACAGGCGGCACACACAAACATCTACAGTATGTCGTATGTGAATATCTCTGCATGCCGCATGCACGCGTGCGTGTGAACATAGTAGCAAACTAGAAGCAAACGCGCGCTTTGCTGGGCTGATTTTTTATTTCCGTGAAACATTGTTATTTGGCTATTTTATTTGGCCTTATTCCAGTATGATTCCCATGTTTATTTTGGCATGTAGCTAAAATTATAGTTTCTTCAAGAAAAAGACTAACAATCTAGCGAGTGATAATTACATGAAACCTTATTTTTGTAACACTTTAGAAAGAACCTCAGTTTTGTGGCACTGAGAAAGAGAATGTAATGTGCATATAACACAAAGGCAACTTCTTTAAATTATTGTAGTCATAACCATAGAACATGAAACTAAGAAAAATTAAGACATTTGTTTCAGACTCTATTGGAAATATCGGGCGATCACAATATTCTCCATTCACTTTGAACCCCTAGCTGGCAGCAAATGTCTTCTTTTTTCACAATTGATGATGTAGATTACATAATACATATTACTCATTTTTCTTGTCATTCTGCTTCTTATGTACATATATAGAAAATGAATAGAATGTGTAATATGCATATGTGCCAAATATAGGAATCATTTTTCGTCAAAAAAAAAAGGAATAGCAGACAACCAATTCAACATTTTCTTATAAATAAAACAGAAACTTCAGAAGCCCAAACAACCGTAACCATTTATCCACTACTCCTGAAGAGATAGTTGTATCAACAAAGAAGGTAAAAACTTTCACCTTATGCAAGCATCTATTAACAGATGTGTTGTTGTGCAAACGGTAATATCTGGCAAAACACTCATTCTAAAAATTCTCAAAAAGAGAGAAGGGAATGACCTCATCACATAACCAAAACTGAAGCCATGTAAACTGAACCACCTCCTGAAGAGTGTGAGACGGAGGTGCTCTGAAGCTAAGCCACGGTCTGGTGTGGATTCAATCACTGTGCGAATACAACTGCTTTTTTGTTCTGTGATTCACATAAATTTTAACTGAAAACAAAATCAGAAAATAATTATGGAGGCACAATGAAGCCAATTTCCATGAAGGGGCAAGTACTATTTCTTACATGTGTAGCTTTGTGCTATATGCGTCTATTTATGCACTGATAGATTTGCCCAAGAAATACATATGCATCTACTTTCTACATAATAAAGCTACTCATATATGCACCAACACATATTATATATAGCCGTCAAACTCTTGTCCTCGCTTTTCACCGTGAAGCTCCTGTACTGTAGAGAGAAGAGATTAGTATACCAAAATAAACAAAAGAAGGGCTCTCTTCTGCCACCGTACACCCTCAAGAAGCCGCCGCTGCTGACCGAAGCATGAAAGGGGAACCGATAAGTTATTACGGGTTGGTACTACCGCCGGTCGGCCTGACGGACAATTGTGCCAGCCTCCCAGGCTTGGCCATGACGCCGACGTGCAGCAGTAGTGCCCAGGTGAGGTGAAGATCTTCCAGCAACGACCCCATAGCCTGGACGTGATCCTTGATGCTTCGACGGCGTGATGAAAAGCAGCAGAGCATCATCTCCAGCCAAAAGTCCAACAGAACGACCAATCAGGTCGGCATCGCATTGCATCACTTATCCTACCTACCTGGGAGCTCGCGCTTAGATCCTTCAGCAGTCGCTTGCCCCGCCCTGAAACAATTACGCGCCATCTGCCGCTCCCGAATGCCGGAATGCGACCAAGCCCCCTCATGCGAGAGAGACGCTAGAGCAGAGAGAAGAGAGGTGATATGGACTCACCTAGACAGGGGCTCCTTTCCTCTCTTTAATCCGCCGCCCTCCCTGTCCTCGTCGAGCCGCCGCCCCCTTACGATCTACTGCCAGTACAGCAAGGATGGCGGACGCGCACGATAGCAGGAAAGGCGGAGGAGCAGCGGCGAGGCAGGAAAGCCACCGTATAAGGGTGGCGACGGCGGGGACACAAAAGGGCATGCTGCGTGCAGGAGGAGCCGAGGAGGTCTCCGTCTCGTGGGGATTTTCCAGAGATAGATGCTGAAGATACACCGGGAACCGCCTCATCCCCACCATGCTCGCACAGACGCGTGTCGGTCAAACACCTGCAAACCCATCACGCACACCTCGCGACTGGGACCGTTTGGCTGGAAAACAGAAACCTAAACCGACTGACAGGCTAATCCCAGCGGTCGACGCAGCCCCGATTAACCACATAGCTCCATTTCTTGGGACCTTAGTAACTGTAAGGATTTTATGTAAGGTCATACCTGGTAGCAGGAGCCGCAGCCCTTGCCATCCATGAAGAGCGGCTCGTAGCCGCGGGAGGTCATGGAGGAGAAGGGGGCAAGTTGATGTTCTTGAACACGCACGTGCCGCCGTTGTCATCATGGGACGCGCCGCACCATGTCGCCTTGGTGTCTAGCCAGCTAGAATTGTCCACAGAAGGAGCGGCCCCGTAGGGTGGCGGCTCGACGACTGCGGAAGGAAGAGGCGCGCGGTGCTTGGCGCAGCAACCACGCGCATGGGCAACCATGATGCAAAGGAGCAGCGCAGCCGCGACGGGAACCAAGGAGGATGCCATTGCTGGTTCTTGTGCCGGATGGCGGAGGGCACTTGCCGTGTTTATAGCGCGGGACTGCTGGCCGGCCGGGCGCAAACTGGTATAGCGCGCCCGCAGGGAGACGGATATTATTGCATACTCTCTTTGCCTTCTATATATTTCTTGTGCATTAAAAAGGAGGCAACTTCACTTTTCAAAGGTTGCAAAAAGCCCAAGGAACAAAGGTTTACGAGACGTATGAATCTGAGGTGAACCATGGGAAATTGGCATACCTGATCCATTAGCTTTGTGGACCTGTTCCTTGCCGTTGTATCTCTCATGCTTGTTGAGCTGTCAAGTTGCATATTATCTTATCGATGGCCCCGGAAGCTAGGTACCACATAGGATCAAAGCCCTGGCCGGTGGAGACGTTGTTGGCGGAGCGCTCCTTGCGGATGAAGGAGTGGTCGAGTTGTTCGTAGCAGTCGAAGACGACATGGGAATATTGCACTGATAAACCTGAAGAAGAAGAAAATGTCAACGTTCTTGCCACCGTTCTTCCGGAGTTGCAAGAGTTGTTGTGCGGTGTTGGAAATATGAGAAATTTACCATATGAATATAATTAACAGAAACAGTAGATAAAACATGACTAGAATGACAAAGATAAGACAAGTCATGCAATCTAATAGAGAGTATGCAAATATCATCTAAAGTTGTGCACTTGAACAGAACATGCCTAATGCAAATGCTTGAACAAGAAACTCTAGCATGACCTCGAATTGAAGAGACATGAACACATACCGAGCAGCAAAGGAAGCATTAGCGTTGGCATTGATGTTGTCACCCATGTTGTCGAAGAAGTTGTCGATGTCGGGGAAGAAGTCGTCGTTGGGGAAGTGATCATCGGTGTACGTGGCATCTGTGATGGAGAGTTCACTAGTCGTGCAGAACGATCCCTAAAAACCTTATCACCCTTCTCTCATACAGGACTTGAAGTGGCGGGGTTTCTAAGGCCTACTGTCTCGATCTGCAGTGCACGCTGCAAGCCGGATGGGGGGGGGGGGGACCTAGCAGTAGCTCAATGCTGGAAACTCGGTGGCGTGATGCAGATGTTGTTTTGGTGTGTCTTTCTAGAGAGGAGCGACCTCTCTTTATAGGCACAGGAGTAGGACACAAAGTGGCAGCAATAGAAGGTGAAACAAAGAAATGGGATATGAAACGAACAGACAGCAGTGTTCATATTCAAACTCCACTACAACAAAATTTTCAGCTCCCGTATGACTTTTCATATACCAGTCATGCGCGGCAAAAATTTAGAATATAGCTCGGCTCATTCCTGCAACCTGTGGCATGCGCGCGTCATGACGGGGCGTGGTGTGGTAAGGCGGGCGGTGGAGGAGGGGCGCTCGTGTACGTCACTCTTCTCATGATCATACATGTGGGAAAACAACCTCCCTTGCAAGGAGGTCGAACTCCTACTAAATTAGCAGTATAGGACTAAAATTTAGTCTCACCTCTTACCTTGCATTAATGTGCTAAATGAGCCTTTAGGATCTATTAGGAATTCTGAAAGTGGTTATTGGGCTGGCCCAAAATAGATCAAATTTCATCAATCCCCCACCAAATCCTAGGAGCACACAAAATTTGTATTTGCTTCCAGAACACTGTTTTTATACTAGTACTGCAGTGGAGACTGTTAAGTTGAACTTACACCTAGAACTCTATGTTGCACTAGTAAGAAATTTGTACAATGGACTAGGCCTTGAACTGCATGTTTTCTGCAAATCTAGCATCACACAAAGCCTTGACCGATACTAGGCTACCGTGGGATTTCCCGCGGGTGAAGCTTATGCGTCATACTCCGAGGCTTTTCATGAGTTTACTAGAGAGCACACCACTCTCATAGATTGCGACATTCAACAATCAGAGTCATTTATGTGTGTTATTTAAAGGATGTTCTGCAGGACAACATATCTGCTTAAATAAGACATCGAAACACATTAAGATAAACATTAACCTACCATGCTGATTAGGAGAGTATTGCATTTTCATGTAGTGGTATTATTAATTGTAAGGATACTATCCTCTCAGTTGACCAACAGCTTGTCGTCCAATTCTAATTCACGGGATCTCCGATCACATAGAGTAGGTTACCATTGTGAACAACTCATATAGACTTTAATCTTTTCTGTACATAGGAATATATCTGAACATCTAAAAATAGATGTTTAGATGTTTAGAAATAGTCCAACGCAATAACTCCAGAGGTCTTGATGGCTTCATATTATCCTTTTAGCTACTCACTTTGGTGATCACAGTTTAATTGTCGCAGTTCATATCGATACCTTTTTTTTTACGTAAAGTTCATATGGATGCATGCTACATAGGAATTCTGAAAGTGGATAGTGAGCTGGCCCGAAATAGACCAAATTCCAGCAGCTGGGGTCCCCGTAGTTGTGGCTGTGGCTGGGTGACTCGCAGCCACGACGGTTTCCGCCACTGCGCTGCAGGAGTTGCGGTTATCATTTCCGCCGCCACCGCCGCTCAGCGTCGCCCGAGTTGCAGTTAATGTTGTCGACCGAGGAGCGCTGGAACACGCGATTCTGGATGGTGGGGAGCATGTGACGGAGCTGCATCACATGCACCCTGGAATGCTGGAACGGGTCGCGTACTTTCTGCTCCGACACACAAGAGACTGCTGCAGAAACTGTAGCTGCTAGAGCCTGTTGTTGGAGAGCGGGACCGGAGGAAGCTGAGGCAGTGCCGAGGAAGCCGACAGACTTGGTTGTGATTGCATCTGAAGTGAGCGACGCGAGGACGGAGCTGGTGGCAGCTACTACAGTGGACGGGGTTTAGCCCAGGATCGTCGACATTAGATGGGAAAAGGATCGTCTGATACCATGTAAAACAGGATGGTTTGTAGTTCGGCACTCCTCAATCGCAAAGTTCCTTCCTAGCTCGGCCTCCATGGTCGCTCTTATCTACACCATTCGTTATGCTTTGGGATATGTGTAGGAAAGCAGCGTGAACTGTTTGATGCAGCGTCATTTGCAGGCGCTGTCCGGTCCGACAAACAAAAAGTAGGCTAGGCATGTATGCTAGTCCCCTCGTGTTGTCTCGGTCTGGTGTTCAAAGCTGGTCAATATTTCATAGGCTCGCATGCAGCAGTCGCTCACACGCAGCAACTTTGCAGTGTACAAGATACTGTTCACTCTCTCTCTCGTGAACTTTTACTGATCATGAGCATGCTGCACATGCAGGCCGAAATAGTATGACTCATTGCAGGCAGCGAGGGATGTTGTGTAACATTGTGAGAGAAAAGGAGAGAGAGAGGCGTTCTGAACAGTGACAGGAGATGTTGTGTGACAGTGTCTTTCTCAACTAGGCATGCAACTTCGTTTTTCTCCCTCTATCAACTTTCTTTTTCTCTAATCCGCGAAAAGAAAAATTCCTTTTTCTCTTTCTCTCTATCATCTCTGCATGCACACCGCAACTCTTTCTCTATATTTCCTAAAAAACTACATGGATGTGACAGAAACAAGGGGTGAAGAGAAAGAGAGAGAGAGAGATGTGCATGTGAGTAGACTAGCCTTTTCAGAGAACGGCGATGGCGTGGACGGGCTCGCGTGCTCCTGGTAAGTGGACGAATTGTTGGACGACGCGTTTCAGGGCTGTATTGAATGCGACCGTAGGTAGACAGGTCGGCTACACCCATGAAAACAGTGGCATACGCAGACGGCGGCGTGTAAGAAACGGGTAGTTAGCAGTCCATGATGATGTTGTTCCATTGGTACAGGTCAAATCCTGGAGCAGGCGTGGATTGGTCGAGTAAGCCAGCATCCCCAGTTCAATTATCAAGCCAAATAGCAAATGGTTTAGGTGGCAGATAAGAGCTATGCCGCAACTATATCAGCTCAACTATGTTTCTGCTTATGTAACCCTGTCGCGTTTAAAAGACTTATGCTACGACTATATGTTTATGGGCTAAGACAAATACTAAGTTTATTCGGCCCTGTCGCCGTGTAATCGAGTGCTATGCTATCATCTGAATGACAATTCGGAATTGTCCTAGTACCAGTAACTTAGTTTAATAACATAAATAACAATTACATTTTGCACGTGCATCACCGGGTGCCCTTTTGAGGATGTGTTGTAACGCTCTTCATCGGGTTTCCGTAAATTAAGCGGACAACTCTATTCTACTTTTTTAATGAATCGGAACTTAAGGGGCCATGTTTAAAAAAAAAAATTGGCCCGTGCTGATGTGATTTTTTATTGAATTACAAAAATGCCAAAGAAATAACTCACATTAAAGATGTTGCTCATACGCTGCCTGCTAACCACACCCCATGGTATCCATCCTTCGGAGTCTTGGTCAAAAGCGTTGCAAATAAATGGAGCCACCTTCCGATTTTTGGTGAAAATCATTGCAAAAATATGGAGTACCATCCACCTTCAGATTCTTGGCCGAAAACATTGCAAACTTATGGACAATCTTGGGGAAGACGGAGCTATGTCTACAAAACAGAGATGCCTACGTGTGAGATGCTAGTACAACCCTATAAAAATTCAGTGTAGCACTTTCAAATAGTTCCCCCATTCTGTTGAACAAACAAATATGGCCAAAAAAATTGCACTCCACTGCAATGCATGTGGTGTACGCACGTAGAAAAAAGATCGACAAACAACAAAATTATAGACATGGTAATAAATAAAAAAGGAGAAAACTTTTTAGAAAAACAACTACACATCTAGTATTAGCTTTTCGTAAATTGATTATGCCACTTCCTCCAAAAGAATAGTACATGACACATAAATTCGCATGAAAAAAATATAGTAAGCTCACAATAATTTATTTTTCCATTGACAAACACACAATTTAATTTCTTTTTAATACCTCAGTTAGCGTCCTCACTGAAAACACATGAAAAAAAACTCTACCCAGTTTTAGAAATGTTTTTCCTTCCTTCTCATTGAAATAGCGCCGACAAGTAAAAAGAAGGCTAGATACTTGCATCAGTTGCATGCCTTGTTCATCTGGTGTGCATATAAACAAAAGACATTCCTCGACCTCCGCCAATCCTCCTAAAGCTTATTGTTGACGAGGCCAAACTTTTGGGTTACAACAGAGGCCAAAAAATTAGGGACATTTGTATTACGCGAGTAATTGTCATGCCATTTTCTCGGGCTTTTGTAACACTCTGTAACTCTATTCTCCTCTAATTTAATCGACGAGGCAATCTTTTGCCTTTGATTCAAAAAAATAAATTTCTCGACGGTGTACTTCAAAAAGATGCTTCCGTGTGACTACCACCCAATACTGTTGCAAAGCATTCTCATCACTGCCCCCACAAGCATCGCGAAAGGAAAATAAAACAATCATGCCTCTAACAAAACATAAATTTGGTGATTTGTATGGTGAGAACAATCGAAAAGATCCAATCGATTGCGCTGGCCTCCATACATAAAATACGCCCAGACATTTAAAGACATCATAAATCCCTAGTTCAAACACTACATGCTTTTATTCAAGAGACCTAGATGGCTAGATGTGGTCAGCCCCAATACCCAGTCCTCCCTAGTTGAAAAAGCAAATTCCACGAAAGACATAGCAATGCATATCCATCATCCCTTGCCTTCTTCCAGAGTAGCCCGTAACACATCGTCAGCCACGAAATTCTCATGCTCATCCCGCAGACGAAATACCTCAAAAACAGCTGTTTGACGGAAAGTGGCCAAGTTTTTCTGCATAATTCATTGGTAGCGGCATGCAAATAACATCTATCTTGGGAACAAAAAAAAACAACATCCCGTTTAACAACAAGATTATGAAAAAACATAGCAGACTCTATCACCTTATTCAGTGGCCACATCATTTTGTCCCCATCGTGCTGCCCAATCGTGTGGAGCTTACACATTCCGGACTAGGCAAACAAACATGTCATCTCCACCAGGCGTCCACTTACAAAAACGTTGGGAAACTTACAAACATTCATTTACCTTGTGAAGACGTCACGGGTTAACTTCGGGAACTTACGCTTCCATCTGTCAGCTGAACAAAGTCATTTCGCAAAGAACTCATTTAGACAGCTGAACAAAGCTGTGTGAATCTGTGACACGGCTCCTGGTGGGTCGTGTGCTGCAGCTTTGCTCCCGCAACTTGGGCACACAATCCGCAGTCTTCATCGCTTGGACGTCGATCGGCACTATCCGCTCCCACCGCGGGCGACCTCATGCGACGTCATGAAGCACGCGCACCTGCTCGAGCTGCTTTACCACCTGGTCGTGCCAGCGGTGCCCATGCTCACTGACACGGAGAATGCACACACCACCCTGCCGCTCGGAGAAATCGAAGTGCATATCTCTGTCCCTGAGGAGCAGCAACCGGGCGGCGGCAGCCAAGGCCAGGAGGAGAAGCCTTGCACTAGCACCGACAGCGAGCACGTGATGATGCAACTGTTCGAATTCATCGCGTTGAAGCTCAAGGATGGTCGCCTTGGTAAGGTGATAAAGCCGGTTGAGCTTGTGGTCAAGGCATCGTGGAAGCTGCTCGCCGGTATACCTAGTATGCATGTTGAGCCCTTCATGTCTGCCGGCGCCAACCAGTAGGAGATCACGATCCCACCGGTGTTCGAGCTGGTTAGCTCCGGCGTTAAGTTTGCGCCCACCAACGGCAACATGTCTAGTGCGTCAACTATCGCATTCGACCGCAAGACAGCGACACTCTACCTCCCCGCGGTGACCCTCGACGGCAACACTGAGGTGGTGCTCCAGAACCTGATCGCCTTCGAGTCATCGCCGCATCAGGCCCGCTGGTGCTCACCCGGTACACGGAGCTCATGAACGGCATCGTTGACACGGACGACGACGTTGCACTGCTCCGCAAGCGGGGCGCATCGTGCTCAACCACATGAAGAAAAGGGACAGTGAGGGGGCCAACCTGTGCAACGGCATGAGCCGGTCGGTGCAGCACTCCAAGGTGCCGACCATGGACAAGGTTATCGAGGATGTGAACCGCTACTACGATGGTCGGTGGCGCGTCAAGACGAAGCGGTTCATGCACAAGTATGTGCTCAGCTCGTGGAAGATTCTCACCTTCCTCGCCGCCATCAGCATACTGCTGCTCACCACGTTGCAGGTCTTCAGCTCCATTTACACATGCTTCTGATGGTGGTTCGGTGACGGCGTCACCGTCATATCGGGGTCAGAGTGTCCCACTCCGTCTCTGTGCGTTATGTACACGCATTAAATACACCGCGTCCGCGTCCGGTAATACTACATACGTCCCAAATCCCGAAGTGAACGAACGCATGGCGATACCAGGAGCGAGCGAGCTCGTCCACGCCAGATAATTTCCGAGCCTTTTCGGGCCTACCATAAAATTATTGTTCACCCAGGGGATCAGCTCCTTTATTGCGTCTGGCACTGGAAGGGGCGTCGCGCTATGCATGTGAGTAGACTAGCCTTTATTTTACTGACAAGATCTGCTCACATAGCTCATATCCCGATGTAGTGTACTGTAAAATGAACTCAATTGGGGAGCCCTTGACATCTACTCCCTCCGTCCGGGTTTATTAGACCTAAAAGACATCTTTTCTTAGACCAAGACACATAGTAATTTGCTCACATTAATTCTTCCATTTCACTCCCAATGCACTCTCTGACATGCATGCAACCAATGAAAAAGCACGTATGAAGTGTATTAATTTTACAGTCATGGCACCAATAATAATGGCTTTCAATGCAACCAATGAAATGGTTGCATGCATGCACCTTTTCCAAAGCGGGGCCTTATAAAATGGAACATGCTTCAATGGTTGCATGCATGCACCTTTTCCAAAGCGGGGCCTTATAAAATGGAACATGCTTGTAATGCTGAGAGGCCTAATAAACCCGGACGGAGGGAGTAATTTATATCTAGGTAGAGGGGTACACACGTACAGATACATACAGATCGTAACAGAACATGTATATACGCTACGAGCTAGTTGGCATTCTAACGTCCTGACTTATCATACAAGTTGGTACATGTTTGGTTGTTTAACAGTCTATAGCTTTTTGTAGTGGTTCTCATGGAACTCATTGCCAGGACGAGAAATGAACATAATGAGAAAAGTATCCTTATGCTTGTGCGTATTCTAGAAAAAAAGTATCCTCATTAAGGAGTGCCGCAAATGTTATGAGATTGCAAAGAGTGGGGATCGATGTTCGACAAGAAGATTGCAGCAGAAGACATGCCAGTTCTTCAAGGAATCGGCAAGCTGGCAATCGAGTTCTTGAAAGAAGATTGTTTGGACTTTGGACATCTTATATTTACTCATTAGAAGCACCAATGGAGCTTCCACGTTAATCCTTAAAAAGTACATTTAACGTCTACCGGATCTAATTATTAGTTATTAACCACCGTCAGATGAAGTAACAAGGAGTCCATGCATATTGTCCCACCTCTATAGGTTTGTTTGGTTGAATAGGATAACCTCACGTCACCCAGAGGAAAAAACAACACAGCCCAATGAAAACAAGAATCATCTCTCGGTATCCTATTCTATCTAGGTCAAACAGCTAGAGAAGAACGACAATTTCTCAAGCTCAAGGTGGACGTAAAGAAACGTGCATCAGTATGTACGCACAGTCACTCTTCCAAATCCAATCACACTAGAATCCAGCCATGGAGGATGCAGCCGAGAAGGAGGTTCATTGACATCCGGCCGTTGTCATCTTAGCGGCCAGGGCAGATAGGTGTTTCTCCAAGGGAAGTTTCCTCAGCCGTCATCTTTCCGCCGCCGTCATCTCAGCGGGGAAGTTTCCTCTCCAACCAGCCATCAACGCTCTCCTCCCTTAGCTACTGAATACGCAGCCACCATATACGCCGTGGTATAGGCTAGCAACCCACCCGTAGCTTCTGAATACGTGGCCACAACGGACGCAATTGTACAGGCTAACAGCCACAAGTATCAAATTGGCTGGGAGATGCGCCATCAAGCACACGAACACGTAACAGGCAGTTTAGCAAATCAAAATCACCCATGATGGTGTGCCAGCGGCCAGCCATAGTCTTAGGCCCTAGGAAGCGAAACCACATGCGATGGAGGAAATCTAGGACAATCCATGCCATGATTTGCTCAAGGCGGCGGTGCAGTAAACCATGTTCCGCAAGGCATGCGGTGATATGTTCAAGGCCGCGGTGATGTACTATCTATTCCCTCAGCCAAGCCACGATGTCAGTGAGGTCATGTTCGTATAATGCACATAGTAGGAACTTACATCGTGCAATACCAGCAGTCCAGCACAGTTGCATGCCTATGTGTATTCATGAACAGAAATAATCACATAGAAGTATGTGTTGGTTGGTCTACAGAGGTACATACTACATATAAGCAGGTACAAGTTTGCCTTGGCGTCCAAGAATATAGGGAAAAATACATCCCAAGGCAAGCTTTCTCTTGATGTTGGCCTTTCTTGAGTGTGAGCTGCTCTTGATACTATCTCTACACTGACATGGTCATAATAAATACATGAAAGAAAGATTTTCACTTGACCTTGCCAGCACTTTTTCAATACCATTGAAACCATACATGACTACTTAAAATAACCGTTAGATCTTAATTCTACGTCTAGGACTAAACAAGATACGTACTTCACGTTTAGCAGCCCGTACAAGTCAAATCCGATCAGCCCAAAAGAGTCCAGATATTTTACACTAGGAAACGTGTAAACAAGAACCACCTAAAAAATTACACTTTTTTAAGGAAACTTTTTTTTCCTTAGGAAACGTAGTAATGCAATTAGCCAGGCATGCATGACACGGCTAGAGATATGCGTGGTTTTAAGAAAAAACTATACGTACACAATCACAGATACGTGTGTTATATCAACGCCGTACACAAATTAGACATACATATAAAGTCCGAATTTTGTGTGTGACGGTGGTTTTCCAAATAACAAAATCACTTAGTTAATAAAATTATAATAATTTAATAGTAGCTAAAAGTGGAGTTGTGCTCACGTCCACATATTTTGATGACATAGATGCTGACTATACAATTTTTTTTAACTAGAGTACCTGGCAGAGTTCATCGGCCAAAGAAAAGCATCGGCGTTACTTTTTCCGATGGCTCGGTTGTGGGATATTGAAACGACCAGTTTTTATAAATGTACAGAATAACTTTATCAGTCATATAGATGGGCTTCAAATAATTATAGGAATTGTTAGACCATCGAAGGACGAGATATTATTTTTTTTGGGATCAGATTAACAATATTCAAGCAAACTTCCAAATTCTAAATAACAAAATTTTAAAATATAAAAATGCCTTTTACCACTTTATATCGTAAAATAAGATTCAATGTGCAAACCAAAAATATTAATTATCATTTGATGTAAAAACTGATATATTATTGATGTTTTTCATGAAAGCTAGATGCGTAAAAGTTGATGGAAATTTGTGTTCGCTTTGTCCCTTGAAGAGAATATATATAATTAGCAAAACATTCATTTGAACACGTTTGTGATTGGGGGTCCGGATTATTATGTTAAAAAAAAACATGTAGTCTTTCCTTATGACCTATACACTATATAAATGAATTGGGCTTGATTAGTAGATTTTCGTGTTTATAATCTAAAAGGCAAGTGGGAAATATGATGGTCACATTTTGGTCAAAAATCTTCTACATTGCATGTTATTAGTTGCAATCATCCAGAACTATTTTCGAATTATATAGAAATTTTAATTTTAACGGAATCAGTAAACATTAATAGATATTCAATGCTTCCATTAAATAGACTAACCCGTGCAGACGCACGGGTTGACGACTAGTGAGTTCTAACGGAAATGTGTTTTGACTCCGGATCAGCAGTGTGCTCTTTGGCCTTGTGAAGCATTTCCATTGGTCAGATGGTTTTGATAGTTAAGCATGGCCGCCTTTTGGCCGGTTTCGACTTTCTTCCATTGTAGATTATTTATTTTTAGATGTATAACAACATGGCCTGCACGTCCCCTTCTTCACCATTTTATTTTCTTGAAATATGGGCGTATGGAGCTTGGTGCATTTGAAAAGTCAGGAACAACAAGTTATTTTGAAGGGGGCAGCTATCGCGTACAGCGTGCTCTGCCCACACATTGCCCTGTCCAGTTCAGTGCTCAGTCAAAGATACTGAGGAAAACTTGCTAGAATCGTTCCTTCGACATCAAAACAAAGGGAAAATACTCCTTCATTACAACTTCAAGTGAGTGTTACTGTCTTGTGCATATTCGGTTTCGCTTACTCGAGGTTATCGTAATGTAATTGATGAGTTATGCGTGCGCAGCTTCCACTTTATTCTGCTAGAGATTAAGCTTGACGGGGGAGTAGTAACTGTCTTAGACTCGAGACCTAAAGATCCCCAAGATTATGCGAACATGACTGCAATGCTCGAGAAGTAAGTTCAGTCATTATCCCACCACATCGGCAACTTTCGTTCATTTCCTGATATCAAGTAATCATTTTCTTTGCATGGTAGGGTTGGAAAAAGTTCACCGGAATGGTTCCGGGTCTGCAGAAGGAGCTGTGATTTACACACCCCAAAGTAAGTAGCACTAGCTAGTTCCGCGCATCTCTCAATGATTCTTGTTTCATCAATACCATTATCATGCTTGATTATCAGTTTGATTGAACTCTATTCTCGTAAAGTGTTTTTGGCAGGAAGGTGGGAATAATTTATGTCGATACTATGTTTGCGAGTTCATCCGCCACTCGACCTCTGAGCGGGGCTACTCTGATAAACAATTTGAAGTACGTAAACAATAATATTCACAATTTTATTTTATTACCATCAATTGTGTTGAGTTTCATTCATATATATGTATTAACCCCCTTCTTCAAATTAGATGTGGGAGATGCGGCAAGAACTCCTACCACATGATTGCACATGAGCAATTCAAGAGGAATTGGCGGGATTCTTTCTTGACCACGTCATACATAAAGACGGAGAATACCATACGGAAATTCAATGGGAGTTTGGCGCTTGATGATGTCAGGGATGTTATATTGTATATATGTAGTAGCATCGGATAGATATACGAAAACTTATTGTTTGACCAATCTCGGAGAAAGAGAGGTCACTTCCCTCTGTATATGTTCATGACGATGTTGTGTAATTAATGGTTCCTTCATTTGCTTACTAGTGTCGAGTTCTCTCTATATGTAGTAGTTAGCGTCGACCAAGCACGGAGAAAGAGAGGTCACTTCTCTCTATATGTAGTAGCTATAGCTAGCTCAATATATGAAACCCCTAAATTATCCCCTTAAAACCCCTAATTAACCCCCCCCCTAAAAAAACAAAAACCCCAGCGCATGCGAGATGCTAACGCGTGGCTGCCTTTTGGTCCCGGTTGGTGTTACCAACCGGGAATAAAGGGTGTACTCCCTGGGCGCCCCCCAGCGGCCACGTGGACCTCTTTTGGTCCCGGTTCTTAAGCCAACCAAGACTAAAGGTTTTGGCCATTAGTCCCGTCTGTTTTGTCCCGGTTCCAGAACCGGGACTAAAAGGTCCTCTGGAACCGGGACTAGTACCCTGTTTTCTACTAGTGTGGAGATGGGGACATGGAGCAAGCCACCTCCTACTCGTCAACCACTTCGTCACGCTGTACATCATTGAAGATGAAGATGTGGAGCATGTCGAGGCGTCATCCGCTCGTCGCTCCTGATGCTCTACGAAGGGCGGAGTCCATGAAAATGACACCATGCCATGGTATTGTCCATGTCCCGTTCGAGGAAGATGGTGCCACTGCCACCCGCGTCATGCTCATCGGAGGCTGAAGTTGAGAAAGCTGACGCCACACAAGACAAGGCACAACGGCTAGGCGAGGCGACGCGACTTCAACAACAACACCGATCTTCTACGAACTATGGCTGCTTTCGACGCGGCTCTTCTACGAACTATGGCTATTGTCGACACAACAATCCTGACAGTGAATAATAGGGGTATTTACTGAGGGCTGATCCTACCTACAATGCATGTGTGACACACGGATTTTACGAGTCCGGGCCCCTCGCGGAGAGGTAACAGCCCTGCGTCTCGAGCCCTGGGGCTATGTTTCTCTCGTGTCTATAGATTACAAAGGATGCGAACCCTTGTCCCAGCACTATGGGGCGGCTTATATAGATTTCGATGCCCCTCATCATGGCTAGGTTACAAGGGAGATGAAGAGGGTGTTAACTACGAGCATTAGAGGTAACTGGTGCCTTAAGTATGCTTAATTGCTTGGCGTCGTGTTCCTCGGACTCTTCAGAACCCGTGCGGACCATTCGCCTCCCCGGTCCGAGTGCAGGCAAACATAGCCGAGTGAATGTGGCGCGTCCGAGTGAGTTGGCTTCATCCGAGTGGATGTTCTGAGGGGAGCATCTGAATGCGACAATGGCTCAGGAGCCTCTTGGTATGTTGATGTGGGGCCCTAGGTGGTCGAGGATGACAGCTCTCTGGCTTCACCCTTAGTAGGTGACCCCATCATTAGCCCCCGAATCGGTTAAGGTTTAGCAGGACAAATTAGCTTAGCATTTGCTTCAGACCGAGTGCCGCGGAGGCACTCAGAATCCATCGTCAAGCGCTAACCAACTGTAACCTGAGCAAAACCGCAATGGATTCTGGACTAGGTGTTTGCCTGCCCTCGGCTAAAAGCAAAACAATCATTTTATCTTACTGTGAGATAAATATATATTGAACTATTTTATTTGCAGGACCAATACAATTGTATTTTTCTCAATCGCTCTGTTGAATCATATTATATTATAGGTGTCTTGTTTCAGGATTCTTGAAATTTTACACCATCGTTACCTTAGCTAGGTTCTTATATATATGGAAACTCTGGACCCATATTTCAGAGTTTCGTGTTTTTCTTTCAACAGAGGTGAAGGGGCGATTCCAATGGGTAAACATTGCATTTCCATAGAGCACAATAAGCATGATTATCTACCATGCCATAATGATGCAAATGCTCATGGTAATATGATGACCCGGCGAGCACTTTGATAGCAAGACAAGCGACACTATATATATGCAACTGGAGGTTTTCTCACCACCACACAATGCAGACATGGATGGCCTTGGTTGGGTGGGTGAAACAATCCATACTCCATACTCTTTTGCTTCCCAGATATTGGAGTAAACCAATCGTCAGGAAGAATAAGATACATCCTCCAGCTCAGCCTCCATCAGCATAAGGGTCTCTTAAAGCTCCTAGAAGATTCTGAAGCAAATTGGAAGGATGTCTATACGAGGCAAATCTCCTAGGCATAATTTTGCACCCAAATCTTTTTTGATATACCAAAAAATTCTTATTATAACCTGATCCATGGATATGACATAGAGAATATCCATAGGGCTCACACATGTCTCACCCCTAGGGGCATCACGTGCCTTAGGGGTGCATAGGAGCTGCTGACTAGAAGAGCTAAACTTCTCTAAGGGCTCATTATACAAAGGAATCTTCAAAAGCTCCACCCCATGTGACCTATCGGGGTTATGGAAGGCATGGATACCAGCGAAGATTAAAATCTTCCTATGGCAGGTGGCGCATAATAGAACTAGTGGGGATCAGGTGCAAAAACGAAGAGGCCCGGGGATTGGCAAATGTATTTGGTGGGGAGAAGGTGAGGACCGCGATCACATCTTATTCAGATGTATTAGCTAGATTTGTGTGGAGTGCCGTCCGAGAAGCCACTCATGGAACCCGAGTGGTTTCTCGGATTTCTACCGTCTAGCGTCTGCCATCGCATGGGCCCTTTGGACTACCAGAAACAAGGCTTTGATAGAGGGTCATTTCTTCCATCACCCGGCTGACCTCCTATACAAAATGATGTCTTTCTTGCAGCTTTGGAAACTTCTGGCAAGAAACACGGGCAGAGGACGGGTAGAGGAGCTCGCAAGCAAGGTGCGAGCAAAGTGCACTAATCTTCGACGGGCATCCTAGGAAGATCACCGGCACGTGGCCGCCCAAGCTTCCTCGACAGCTCTTTGCGCATTTCGTAGTTCTTGTCTTTCCTAATTTAGCTCTTTGCGGCCATCTTCATCGTGCTCATGCCAGCGTTTTGGTTACCGAACGAAATTTCGCGATTTCGCGCGGTTACTGTGTTTACCGCCCCCCTCGAGAAACACTCATACCAAGCAAATATTTCGAACATTTTGAAAATTTTGAATTCAAACGCTTACTGTGGAGTTAAATACGCAACATCTCTTCGTCAACGGAACTGGTCCTGCCCCAGTGGCAAAGGCATCCTTTTCTCAGCAGCTAGTCCTGGGTTCAAGTCTTGTCCTGCACAATTTTATTCCCTTTTAGGATGCAAAAGTTCAAAAATGTTGCACTGACCTACTCCCCCCGTTTGGAATTACTTGTATCGAAAATGGAGACAAGTAATTCCGAACGGAGGGAGTACGAGCAAGCGGAATCTGTGGTCCAATAGCGCCACTACGCCAGGCAAGGATCGTGCTATCTTAAGAGTTAAACACCTATCTATATCCGCATCAAAAATATTTGAATTTAAATTTCGTCCGAATTTTTTCGGTATTTCGTGGTTACCGTGGTAACCGCAAATTTCGGTGCCCCTCTAGAAAAAAGGTCCGCTTGGGATCCAAAACCTTTGCTCATGCTCGCCACGTCTGCCTTCCCGAACGAGGACTACGACTTCGCCGACTAACGAACTGACCCTGAATCCCAGCCCGTCATCGCTCCAATCCAACGATGAAGGCGTGCCACCCGTGAAGGACCCCGAATCCCAGCCAGTCAGTCCAGGAATCCTAACAAACGTCGCTAACTGGTCCAGGAATCCCACCCGTCGCTCCAATCCTAACAAACTTCGTCGACTCTGGTGAAGGACCCCGAATCCCAGCCAGTCCAGGAAGATTACCGCCATCGCCTCCTGTGAATCTTCGTCCCCAGGCCGGGCTCTGCCCAGGGCGAGGGATTTGGGGGGGCGGCCTCTGCCGCAGATTCTGCTGTTTTTAGCCCCTTAGATTCGTGATCTCGCGAGTCGCGACTCCGTTGAAGACAGTCAAGGCGAGCAGAGGGGAAACTGGGGCCGCAAGTGAAGCTTAGGTTGTACTAAATGACATTTTTGATTTGTACACGCAGGAAATGCTTCTCATTGGTCCGCATTATGTCTGTTTAGTTGATTACTAACTTGGCTGCCAACGCAGAGTACTTCGGCACTCTGCATACTCGATGAATGTTACTTATGAATGATGGTACACGACGGAACAGATTCTGCTGATATGTTCTCTTGGGTTAGTGATTAGTTGAATAACGTTGCCAAGGGGGATTTGGGAGCAAATGAAGCCTAGATTCTGCGGCAGAGGCCGCCCCCCAAATCCATGTATGCCGATCTCAGTGAACACAACTAATGTGGTAAGGGGACAATTTGGGAACTGACCAAGTGCAGTTTCAGGGTTTCAGCTAAGTGATCCTCCATATACATGTTTCTGGTTAGTACAATGCTTCAGATTGTCAGCATTATTTGTTGACTTCATTATACTTCTCGATGACTTCCGAGTGTATAAGAGGACTTACTTGCTTGCCTGCCTAACTGACGGATTTCTTTCATGCACTTCATGGCCATTTTGGTCAGGAAATATGACAGTTGACTGCGTGAATAGGCTCTTTTTTTTACCCATTGCAATGCAGACCATATCCAAAGTATCCAAGTATAGAAAGATGGAACTTACAAAGATGCTGAGTTCAGATTTCTTACTCTTTCAACAAACGAAAAACAAAAAGGTTCATGTTTGCCTAAGAAAGTGTGCCACATACTGCTAACACCACGTCAACTTATGATAAAATGAAGACAGATTAATGTGTCATTGATTTGAGATAACTGCAATTTCCCCTGGACCTAGATTTAAAATAGGAGCTCTGGACCCAGATTTACAGAGAAACAACAACCCTCATGGCAAACAAAACATAACTACAATTTAATAAGGAAGTGGTGAACCAAGATGATTTCCTCTGTTTTATCATGCAACTGTTGCCATGGATTGGGAGCTCTTGATTCAGATTTCAGAGTTCCATATTTTGTTTTTAGCAGATGTGAAGGGGCAATTCCAGTGGGTACAAACTACAATTCCACGGGAACACCACATGCATGATGATCCACCATGCCATAGTATTGCAATTGGTCATGGCATTTGGATGACCCGAGAAGATCTTTGGTAGCAAGGGAATCGACGCTATATATATGCAAGCAGAAGTGTTTTCGCCACCACACAGTGACACAATGCAGATATGGAGGTCCTTTGTTGGGTGGATGAAACTGTCCATAGTCCACACTCTTCTGTTTGTGAGATATTAGAGTAAACCAACACAAAGAGCACATTTTGGTCAATTGAATTTGCAAACCGACAAGGGAGATGGCTTAAAGTGTGGTATAAAGAATGCCGAAGCCAACCCTTGAGTGATGTGTGCTTCCTCTGCTCAATCGCAATTGCTTGTCTTTCTTCAACTGGTGGCAGCCACAAGTCGAATTGCTCCATCCTTTTGTTTTTCTAGTCGCAACATGTGGTGCTCCACAACCACTGCCTCTTTTGTCTATGCAATTAACAAGATGCATACACAACACACAACCACTTCAGTTGCAGCCATTGCAATAGCAAAATATCATGGATAATAATGCCTCTCTGATCATGCTAAAATATTTGTTTCTTCTATAAAAAAAAGGTGGAGTAATTTTTTTTGGAAAAGGGAGTTTTGACTATAAAATCCCATTATTTTATAGTGTCCTGATTCGGGCTTTATAAAATCCCAATATTTTGACTGCATTTATATATTGGTATCTGCACATGTTCAGATGGAATATTTTTTTGGAAAAGGGAGTTCAGATGGTAGGAGTATATTGGCCACATCTCTATATTACTTGGAGTATATTGGAGCAATATTCAGTCAGAAATCAGTAGCAACATTGTCAGATTGTAGTCATGTCAGAAAACTGAAGATTATCACTGAAGTTTCCAAAATTGGAGCCTGTCAAACTATCACTGAAGTTTAACTGAATTCATCTAGATAACTGAATTTTTAGCTCATTCTTCTTCTTATAGTTTAGATTAAAGCCAGAGATTGGCTCTCATTTTGATAACTTTATAGCTACTCCTTGTAATTCTTATTTTTGACTGATAGTTTTATATCTTTCTGTGGTTCAGTCCCTTCTTGGGGAACTTGTAACTAATCTGTACATAACCTCATTTTTGACTGAGAAAGAATTACTACAGCTTCTGTGAATTTCAGAACACTATAATTGACAGACACAGGACACTATAAATTTCAGAGAACTGCAGCAGTAGATTATGCACGAATCTGTGTAAATTGATAACTGGAGCAGCCGATGGAGTACAAAATGCAATTGACAATTTTATTTACAGTAGCTGACATTTTTATTTACTCCATTGAGACTATAAATTGACGAGGAGTACAATAGTTAGGCACTGTAAATTGATGGAGTACAGTAGCTGACAATCATTTGATGAAACAGAGAATGCAATTGACATTTTTATTTACTCCATTGACACTGCAATTGACATTTTTATTACCCCAATTAACACTGCAATGCAATTGACACAGGTTCAGGGTACTGTAGCTGCAGCGAACAGCAGCAGAGGCAATCAGCAGTCGCCAATAGCAGCAGCTGGGCGGGGACTCGATCTAGCGGGCGGCGGCAGCAGCAGCAGGTGGCGGGCGGGCGGCAGCGGTAGCAGCAGGTCCGCGTCGTCGTCTCGCCGCCGGGGAAGATCCGCCTGGCCCTGCCTGCCAAAGTCAGCGAGAGGGGAGCGGCGGCCGGGGTGGGCAATGGAGGCTGGGGTTGCCCCGGGCGCGAGGAACCACCCAGGGACCCGAGCAGGGCGATGAGGAGGAGGCGCCCGTCGAACTGGCCGCCTTGGAAGAGCAGCCGCAGTCGGGCGGCGCAGGTTCCCGCTGCGGAGCAACCGCAGGGACTCCCTCGGTTCCAAATTACTTGTCGCTGAAATGAATGTATCTAGAATTAAAATACATCTAGATACATCCATACGTGCGACAAGTAATTCGAAACGGAGGAAGGAGGCGACAGTGCAGGTAGACGGCGGCACAGGTGGGCAGCAGCGCAAGTGGGCGGCGGCGCAGGTGGGGGCTGCCGACGGTGGCTATGAAATGTTTTTTGTTTTTTGCCAAATTAGAAATGAACTGAGCTCGGACATTCTTTTCCGGACGGACGGAGTATGTGTTTATCACACGTACTTGTAAAATGTAAAGACAACATATCATCTGAAAAATCGGAAACACGATTATGTGTTATTGACAGTATGTGTATGTTTTTGTCAAACCTTGTAATATCTACATGATGGAAAATGCTTTTCAGCGGCCTCATCAACTCTTTCTTGGTCTAGTTTTTGCAAATGTCCAAAAACATCACCCGCAAAAAAAGATGTCCAAAAACATAGATCATGTCTCGTACCTCGAAGCACAAGAGCTTATCACAGAAGAGGGTGTCGACCGGCACCGCATCTGCTTCATTTTATCTAATAAAAACACTGGCGCTTCTTGTACGTCTTCGAAGCCCATTTAGGCATACAGAAGAACCGAAGAAGGTAGGTTCGTGGAAATTCCCCTTCAACACTCTGTTTTGCCAGTTGCATACATCTACATAGTTTTTGAGAGATAATAGGCAGCCTCATTCATACATTTCAGAACTATTCAGTACAAACTATATTCCTGATAACTTCAGGAGATACATTAAACCAGCATGACCCTTCATCATGTTCAGCAGACTTTGCTAGAACATGAGCTGCCTCATTACAACGTCGACTAACATGAGTAAAACAACAGGATAAGAACCTTGGAGCCCTACTCTTAATGTCAAAAACTACAGCACCTGTGTAAGACCTGTCATCCACTTTACTCTTAATTTTGCTGATCAAACTGGCACAATCTGTCTCCACAAGGATTTTCTGGAAACCGGAATCTTCAGCAAAAATCAACGCATGGTGTCGTGGAATTGTCACGGCAGATGTCCTCGGGTTAGGACTTAGTCGTGGAGCCATCGCAACTAGGAAGCTTGAAGGGGTTAAGTGGGACAAGGAACACGAGGGTTTATACTGGTTCGGCCCCTTACGGTGAAGGTAAAAGCCTACGTCCAGTTTGAGGTGGTATTGATTAGGGTTTCGATGACCAGGGAGCTTAACTGCTATGCCTGGCTTTCGATGGGATTGTTCTTGTCTCTAAACCGCTGCCGGGTCGTCCCTTTATAGGGAGGCTGACGCCCAGCAGCCCTCAGAGTCCCGGCCGGCTCATAAGAGTGTCCGGCTCGGACTCTCGACTATACTTGCCTTACACTACAAGTTCTACCATAATGATGATTGTAACTACGGGCCTTAAGCCATGGCCGGGTCTTAAGCCCATCTCTGGCCCATCGTCTTCAAGCTTGGCTCCGGGCTTCTGGCAACGACCATAGAGTAACCCGGCCCCTCCTGGCGGGTGACTCTAAGGTCTATATCCTCAACATTAGGCCCCAGATTGATTTGAGATGGCTCATGTCAATCTTCAATTCTTTCGACAGAAAAATCTCCGGCTTACCATTCGTGTGGAGGCCATAACCCGGCGTGACGTCATCCTCCGGACTCCGGATAATCCGCCGTGACGTCATCGTCCATTAAGCCCGTTTTTTACTCCGCCAGATCCGCAACGGATCTTTTCATTTACTGTCATCCCGAAAATCGAGGCGTTGTGAGGGGAGATAACCACGCCTTGGTCTCCTTGATTCTCGCGCCCGCATTATGAGCTCGCCTTATAAATAGGCCGGCCCGACGGGGTTCTCTGCCACTCTTCTTCCTCCTCGCGCCACTGCCTCTCTGCCCGAGCTCGCACTCCGCCGCCGTCGTCTCGCCTCCGGTCTTCGTCAACCTTGGCCGCTGCATCACCCTAACTCGGACCAGACAAACGGCGGCGACCCCCGCACCTTTTCAGCTCCGGTAAGTCCTTCTTGACCTATAGAGTAGATCCGCCGTAGGATTTGCCCACGTTCTTCGTGTTCGTCGCCATTGTCCGCAAGCTTCGGTAGTTCTCATAGTTACTGCCCTTGTTTGATCTTAGATCTGCATAAAATTAGTGCGGCGGCTGTTTGGCACTTATTTCAAATGCCAGTAGGTCTCTTTCCACTGCATAACGGCTTCGTTTGAGCTCAAGAACTCCCTCACTTCTGTTTCTAGGTCTAGAAATTTTTTCTTTTGCCCGACCACTTTGATCCAAAAAAGTTACTGTAATATGTGAAACCTGTTTTACCACACTTAGTAAAAACTGCAACCATTGAATCTTGGCGGCTTACAATTCCGGTTTAAAGAAACCACGCGCCGTAGAATCCTCCGGTTTAAAGAAAACCATGCCTCGTAGAATCCTCCGGCTTAACTGTGATAAGGCCGTAGATAATCAACTTATTCTGAATGCTCCTGCGGCTTGAATAACCTGCTGTACCTAGGTATACACCATTAGGCCCCTTCATAAGCCGCCACCTTAGCTTTGAACTATAGATCTCCTCCGGCTTACAATTAACCCGGACATTTTTCATTTTTGTCATAGACTGCCGACTTTCACCATGCCTCCCAAGGCTCCCATTACTTGCAACTGGATGAGATCCAACGTCACTAATGAGACCCTAGCAGATTTTGTTAAGTCCGAATATTTGCCCAAGAAAGACATCATGTCCTACCGTGCCCCTGACCCGTCAGAAGAGAGGCCACAGCCAAAGGATAGGGAGGTAGTGATTTTTGCGGACCACATGAGCCGGGGCTTCGCACCGCCCGGCTCAAAGTTTTTTAGGGATGTGCTCAACTTCTTCGACTTGCGGCCTCAAGATATAGGGCCCAACTCAGTGTCCAACATCTGCAATTTTCAAGTCTTCTGCGAGGTTTACCTTGGAGAAGAACCTAGTCTGCTGCTCTTCAGAGAGCTTTTTTACTTAAACCGTCAGAACGAGTGCGCCAATGGGCCAAGTCTGGAGTTAGGTGGTATTTCCATCCAACGGCGTAGGGACTGCCTTTTCCCTTATGCAGAGCCGCCGAGCCACCCAAAGGACTGGAACATGACTTGGTTCTACTGCCAAGATACGTCCTCGGCTGATGAAAGCCCGCTGCCCGGCTTTCGCCCAACACGTCTGGAGCCGACTCACCCATTGTCAAACAAACTGACTCAAGCGGAGCGCCAGCCTCTGCTCCCCACTATCAACAAGATCAAGGCTCTCCTGGGCAATGGTCTGAACGGAATCGACCTGGTCCGGGTCTGGACCTCATGGTGGGTGATCCCATTGAGCCGCCGCCCCGGCTTAATGTGTGAGTACACCGGACGAAAGGATGACCCTCAGAGACACAGCCGCAATGATCTTCCAGAAGACGTTGCAGAGGAGATGACCAAGGCTCTTTTAAACGAGAGCCTGGCAGACTGCGGAAGGACCGGGTTAGCCCCCTTCTGCAAGACCAACCCAGCCCCAGCGGTAAGCCGCTGACTTTAACCTTTTATCCTCTTCTGAATATAACCTTCATCTGAACCGTTTTAAGAATTCCTCATTGTATTTTTCAGGCTGATGACAAGTTCTGGCGGGTCAAATATGACCATGAGGCGGCCAAGAAGGCCAGGAAGGCGAAGAAAGCCGCCAAGAAAACCGCCCCTCGCAAGAAAGGGAGCAGGCCTACCGCCTCCGAGCTGATGCAATTAAGCGACAGCTCCGAGTCAGAGGTAACCCCTGAGCTTTTAAGTCCTTACTATATTCACTGTTTGTTGCTGTCCGCCTTATCAATACTTGCTCATTGACAGGATGACACCGGCGCCAGTAACCCGGTGGTTGAAGAGGTAATGTCACTTTCCTCCGACTCGGAGCCCTTGCCACAGCTGAAAGTCCGAAGGGTAACCCGGAAAGTAAGCTTTTCACATCCTTTAGCTCATCAAGACCCTCAATTTATTTTGAAGCGACAGGTTCATGAAAGCCGGCGTCACACCCGGACCAACAAGGACACCGACCTCTCCGCCGGGTTACCCGACGCAACAAGGAAGCGCCGAACTGAGGTTTTTTCCCACTTGTACCCTTTTCATCCATTGGCGGGTGTTATCCGTCAGCCACTCAATTCTTCTGACTCCAATTATCAGGAGACCTCACCTTCCTCGGGCGACTCTATGCAGTCGAGTCTTCCGACTTTCAAGACCGCGCCCGGGTAATGACAACCATCTCATATTATACTTGTCTGTACTTACTTGCTTTGTGCTGAATGTTTCTGTCCTTTCAGCGCCCAGGCAAAGCTCACCAAGAGAGCAAAGAAGACCAAGTCAGCCGGAGTGCCGGATTTACCTGAACCGGAGGTGACGGCTCAAGAACCGCCAGCTGCCTCCGCCCCCGAAGCCGCCACTCCAATGGACACGGCACCTGAGGCCACTGCCCCGACTGCCAAGGCAACGACCGAATCTTCTGTTAACCCGGAGGCCTCCAGCTCGGCTCCACCAGCAGACGACCCAGACGTGGTAATCACCCGGACGGAGTTCGTTGAGCCGGGGAGGCCCACCGTGCTGGCCAAGTGTTCCGCTAAGGGGGAATTGCTGCAGTCCCACCGGGTGAATCTAGACCTCTCCAACTACACCAACCTGAGCATTGGAGAGCTCATCTCTGGCTACATCAGTCAAGTACACAAGAGCCGGGACGCAGAGGTCGCCATGGTGACCCAGATCCAGAAAAAATCTGAGGTATCCTTCTGCTATTCTTTTACTGACTACATAGTTACCTTTAGCATGCTAGCCCCCAAGTCGACGACTTATGATTGAATATGTTGTAGACTTAGGTTCCGGCTTACTCAATTGAGCCGGCAGTACGTAAATAGATACGTTCAATATGCATTAGCCCCCAAGTGCCAAGTGTCTTTGCTTGGAAAACGCTTGGGACTTATATAATGACTGTTAACAACCCAGAAATGTACGCAGGCTGTTGGCAAGAAGCTAGAGGCGGACCTTGCGGATCTCAAGAACCGGTTGAAGATGCAGGAGATGGAGACCCGGAAGGCAAACGCCAAGTTTGTATCCAGCATCGCCTCTCAAGAGAAGCTGAAGACAGAATTTGATGCTGAGCGGAAAGCCTGGGCCGAAGAGAAGGCCGCACTGGTGACCCGGGCGGAACAGGCGGAGAAGGCTCTCTCTGAGAAGACCGCCGAGCTCTCCGGCCTAAAACGCCAGGTTTCCCAAATGGTGGCCGCCATCTTCAGTAAGTCGCCTCACCGGCTTTCATCAAGTTTAGAATGTTTATCTCTCATGATTCATCCTTGTCGCCGGCTTACCTGATTCTGTTAAACAGGTCCCAGAAGTACCAACATCAACCAGAGCGTGGTCACCAAGCTAAAGGCCGTGTATACCCTGGTGGAGCAGCTCTACACCGGGTCACAGCGTGCCTTAGCTGTGGTGGCCCTATCCAACGAGGTGCCGACTCACCTGGCAGAAGTCCTGCGCCGGCTCGCCGTTCTGCCTCAGCGGATCCAAGAGCTGCGACGGGCCTCTGCGAGAGCCGGAGCGATCGCTGCGCTGAGCCGGGCCAAGGCATTCCTGCTGGAGTTAGACCCGGCAGACATCACCCTTGGCTATCCGAGCCTGAAGGAAGACGGCTCAGCTTTCGATCAGAAGGACTTCGCAGCTTGCGTGAAGGCTGTACGCCCGGTGGCCACCCTTATCGGGAACGACACCGATCTGACCAAGTACCAGCCGGGTTATGACGCGGAGAATCAGAGGATTCCAACCCCTCGCTATGAAGCCCTCAACTTGATCCCGCCGGCTCGTCAGCACACCTTCGCCCCGGAGATTGACCCGGCCGGGTTAATTGACGAGGAAGCCCAATTCGAAGCTCTCAGCGGCATCGACTGGAAGTCATCAACCTTCCAGGTCTTGGGATCAGCCGGCGGAGAAGATAGAAACGAGCCGGAGACTTCCACTCAACGGGCATCATAACTCGGCTGGCAGTTTACCAAACAATGTTCCACCCTTTTTAAACTTTGATGAGTTTTGTAATAGAGTAGGTGCGACAGTTCATCTCTGCCGTGCCATCGTGCACGTATTGAATGCGAAAGTCTTTTGAAGTTGTCTCTTCGATGTTTCTCTCCGGGTCATAATCAATCGTTTGTTTTTCGTAACCTCAAAGAGTTGCCTTTAATTATCCTGCATAGATAGGCAAATCACAAGCCTCGGGGCGTCTTACCGTCCGGAGAATCATAAATTTTAGATAACCCGGAATATGAATCGAAAAATACTTGTCTTCAATAGTATCTTGAACATAGCCGTAAGAACATACCGACCAGCCTGCAAGTATACTTCTGGCTTAGATAATCCGGATGAAAAAGTTGGTACCGTAACTCCGGTTTACCTGCCTTATAACACCCATTGCGTTCAGCAATATTGCAAACCAAGGTTAAGCCGGAAATGTGAGACCCGGCTGTACACACCTTGACATAATCAAAGAGAACTTGTGATAAAGCAGAAGAACTTAGGGGCTTCCGGTTCGGATACGACCAGAGACCCGGCCCAAAGGGGTTAAGCTAAGATTCGGATACGATCATATAGCCCCCAGTGGGTGTGGCGATGCCAATCAAGAGGGTACCGACAGCTATGTTCTCTTTGGTTCGAATACGACCCATGTTTGAACAGGAAGCCCCCAAGTGATTTTAAGAATTGTTTAACGACGCTGATTCGAATACGATCCACGTCGGTTCTCAGAGGGGTTAAGCTATGATTCAAATATGATCAAAGGTAACCTCCCAATGAGCTCGGCACTTTGCCAATCAAATGGGTATCGACAGCTATGTTCTCTTTGGTTCGAATACGACCCATGTTTGAACAGGAAGCCCCCAAGTGACTTTACTGCTGACGGCTAGATTCGAATACGATCATAAGCCGGATCCTCCTTTAAGTCATCATGTAATCTTGTAATAAAAACAACACGTGCATATTTGGAGGAGAAAAAAGGACAGAGGTCCTGCTTTATTGCTTATCATAATATATACATGGCTGAGAGAAATATGTACACCACGAGAGCCGGTGGCTCAAGTGTAGTAAGGCCGAAGCTGAGCTATGTTCCACGGCCGACGGGTCTCCTCCTCCGACTTACGTGAATCTCTGTGCTTCCGAATGTCAATGAGGTAATATGACCCGTTGTGCAAGTTCTTGCTGACCACAAAGGGCCCTTCCAAAGGTGGGGATAACTTGTGTGCATCTGTTTGATCCTGGATGAGCCGGAGCACAAGGTCGCCTTCCTGGAAGACCCGGGATTTGACCCGGCGGCTATGATAACGGCGCAGGTCTTGTTGGTAAATCGCTGAACGGGCTGCTGCCACATCACGCTGTTCGTCCAACAAGTCAAGAGCATCTTGTCGCGCCTGTTCATTATCCGTCTCAACATAAGCCGGAGGGCAATTCCTCCACCCAACAACCCGGCGTCCGTTGTAAAGGGACCAAAAGCCGGGGCTTGATGCCCTTCAGAATCTCCTGATTAGCTCTCTCAGCTTGACCATTGGATTGAGGATGAGCCACAGAAGAAACATCAAGTCGAATATGCTCTCATTGACAAAACTCTTCCATGGCGCCTTTGGAGAGATTGGTGCCATTGTCAGTGATAATGCTGTGTGGAAAACCAAAGCGAAAGATCACCCTTTTCATAAACTGAACTGCCGTGGCTGCATCACATTTGCTCACTGGCTCCGCTTCAAACCACTTGGTAAATTTGTCAACTGCCACCAAGAGGTGGGTCTTCTTATCCTTGGACCTTTTAAAAGGTCCAACCATATCAAGCCCACAGACCGCAAAGGGCCAAGTGATTGGGATCATCCTCAGCTCCTGAGCCGGCACGTGAGCCCGTCGTGAGAACCTCTGGCAACCATCACATTTACTGACCAAGTCCTCTGCATCAGCATGAGCCGTCAACCAGTAAAAACCATGACGGAAAGCCTTGGCCACAAGGGACTTCGAGCCGGCATGATGGCCATAATCCCCTTCATGGATCTCACGCAAGATCTCTTGACCTTCCTCAGGGGAGACACAACGCTGAAATGCTCCTGTAACACTACGATGATGCAACTCGCCATCGATAACGATCATTGACTTAGCCCGCCGGGTTATTTGCCTGGCCAAAGTTTCATCCTCAGGCAACTCACCCCGGGTCATGTAAGCCAGATATGGCATTGTCCAGTCTGGTATGACATGAAGAGCCGCCACCAGTCGTGCCTCCGGGTCAGGGACAGCCAAGTCTTCCTCTGTAGGCAACTTAACCGAAGGGTTATACAGGACGTCCAGGAAAGTGTTAGGCGGCACCGGATTTCGCTGAGAGCCTAGCCGGCTTAGAGCATCAGCCGCCTCGTTCTTCCTGCGATCAACGTGCTCTACTTGGTAGCCCTGAAAGTGCCCAGCAATGGCATCAACCTCACGGCGATAAGCCGCCATGAGAGGATCCTTAGAGTCCCACTTGCCTGATACTTGTTGAGCCACCAAGTCTGAGTCGCCAAAGCACCTTACCCGACTCAAGCTCATCTCCTTAGCCATCCGAAGACCGTGGAGCAAAGCCTCGTACTCAGCCGCATTGTTAGTGCAAGGAAACATCAACTGTAGCACATAATGGAACTTGTCACCTTTAGGGGAAGCCAATACAACGCCAGCCCCCGAGCCCTCCAACTGCCTGGACCCATCAAAGTGAATAGTCCAATACGTGTTATCCGGCTTTTGCTCGGGTACTTGTGACTCTGTCCAATCATTAATGAAATCCACCAAGGCCTGAGATTTAACAGCAGTGCGTGGCACATATTTGAGACCATGAGGTCCAAGTTCTATAGCCCACTTAGCAATTCTCCCTGTGGCCTCTCTGTTTTGAATGATATCACCAAGAGGAGTAGAACTGACCACAGTGATAGGATGACCCTGAAAATAATGCTTAAGTTTCCGGCTTGCCATGAACACACCATACACAAGCTTCTACCAATGCGGGTACCGCTGTTTGGACTCAATGAGCACTTCGCTGACGTAATAAACCGGCCGCTGAACCGGATGCTCCTTGCCCTCCTCCTTGCGCTCCACCACAATAGCCACACTGACGGCTCGTGCGTTTGCCGCCACATACAGCAGTAAGGGCTCCTTATCACCCAGAGCAGCAAGGACTGGGGGCTCTGCCAGCTGCTTCTTCAAATCCTCAAAGGCGGTATTAGCTGCATCATTCCAGACAAAGTTATCAGTTTTCTTCATCAACTGATATAAGGGCATGGCCTTCTCACCCAAACGGCTTATAAACCGGCTCAAAGCAGCGATGCGACCCGCCAAGCGCTGAACGTCATTTATACACGCCGGCTTAGCCAGGGAGGTGATGGCCTTGATCTTCTCTGGGTTAGCCTCAATGCCTCTGTCAGAAACCAAGAAACCCAAGAGTTTGCCTGCAGGAACACCAAAGACACACTTGGCCGGGTTAAGCATCATCTTATAGACCCGGAGATTATCAAAGGTTTCCCTTAAATCATCTATCAGGGTTTCCTCTTTTATGGACTTAACCACAATATCGTCCACATAAGCGTGAACATTGCGCCCAATCTGTTTATGAAGACAGTTTTGTACACAACGCTGGTAAGTCGCCTGTGCACACTTGAGTCCAAAGGGCACAGACACATAGCAGAAGGCTCCAAAGGGAGTGATGAACGCCGTCTTCTCCTGGTCCTTAACTGCCATCTTAATCTGATGATATCCGGAATAAGCATCCAAGAAACTTAAGCGTGCACAACCTGCCGTAGCATCAATGATTTGATCAATATGGGGGAGGGCAAAAGGATCAGCCGGACACGCCTTGTTCAAGTCCGTGTAGTCCACACACATCCGCCAGGTGCCGTTCTTCTTGAGTACGAGCACCGGGTTAGCTAACCACTCTGGGTGGAAGACTTCAACAATAAACCCGGCCGCCAAGAGTCGGGCCACTTCTTCACCAATAGCTTTCCGCCTCTCTTCATTAAACCGCCGAAGGAACTGTCTGACCGGCTTAAATTTCGGATCAACATTGAGAGTATGCTCAGCGAGTTCTCTAGGTACACCTGGCATGTCAGAAGGTTTCCATGCGAAGATGTCCCTATTCTCACGGATGAACTCGATGAGCGCGCTTTCCTATTTTGGATCCAGATTTGCACTGATGCTAAACTGCTGGGATGAGTCCCCTGGAACAAAATCAACAAGTTTAGTCTCATCAGCCGATTTAAATTTCATCGCCGGCTCATTCTCCGTAGTCGGCTTTTTCAGAGAGGTCATATCTATTGGGTCAACATTGTCTTTGTAAAACTTCAACTCCTCTGTGGCACAAACAGACTCTGCATAAGCCGCATCGCCTTCCTCACACTCTAGAGCCACCTTTCGGCTGCCGTGAACCGTAATGGTCCCATTGTGGCCCGGCATCTTGAGCTGTAAGTACACATAACACGGCCGTGCCATGAACTTGGCGTAAGCCGGCCGCCCAAATATAGCATGATATGGACTTCTTATCTTGACCACCTCAAAGGTCAATTTCTCCACCCTGTAGTTGTTCTCATCACCAAAAGCCATTTCCAATTCGATCTTGCCGACTGGATAAGCCGACTTACCAGGTACCACACCATGGAAGATAGTGTTTGACTGGCTGAGGTTCTTATCAACCAACCCCATACGGCGAAAAGTCTCATAATAGAGGATGTTGATGCTGCTGCCTCCATCCATGAGCACCTTTGTGAACTTATATCCTCCCACTTGAGGAGCCACCACTAAGGCCAAGTGGCCCGGGTTATCCACCCGTGGAGGGTGATCCTCCCTGCTCCACACTATAGGCTGTTCGGACCACCGCAAGTAGCGTGGAACTGCCGGCTCAACAGCATTCACAGCCCTCTTGTGAAGCTTCTGATCTCGTTTGCACAAACTAGTGGTAAACACATGATACTGTCCGCCACTAAGCTGCTTTGGATTGGTCTGATAACCTCCCTGCTGCTGTTGATGACCCTGGCCAGACTGTTGATTAAAGCCCCCTTGACCGTTCTGAGGACCAGAATTTGAGCCGCCGCCCGGGCCATGAAAGCCGCCGGCGCCTGAGCCGCCGCCCGGGCCATTGTAATTCTTGAAGGCCTTCATGATTGCACAATCTTTCCACAGATGAGTCGCTGGCTTCTCTCTAGAACCATGCCTTGGACAAGGCTCATTCAACAGCTGCTCCAGCGTCGGACCTGACCCGCCGCCTCGGGGAGGGGGTCTCCCCTTGCGTCGCTGGTTATTACCTTATGAGCTGGCGTTGGCTACAAACTCTAGGCTGCCATCAGCCTTGCGCTTGCCTCCTCCTTGGTTCCCCGGGTTATGCTGAGGACCCTTGCCGTTGCCATTCTTCTTTCCCTTCCCTGCCCTTTCATCATCTGAAGGGGGATCCTTGGTACCGTCAGAATCGGCATACTTGACAAGAGCCGCCATTAGTGTACCCATGTCACTGCAGTCGCGCTTAAGCCGCCCGAGTTTCATCTTCAGGGGCACGAAGCGACAGTTCTGTTCCAACATTAAGACTGCAGAGCCGGCATCCATCTTATCTGATGAATGTATGATCTCCTTAACCCGGCGAACCCAATGTGTCGTAGACTCACCCTCCTGCTGCTTACAGTTAGTCAAATCCACAATTGACATAGACTGCCTACAGGTGTCTTTGAAGTTTTGTATGAACCGGGCTTTCAGCTCAGCCCAAGACCCGATGGAGTTCGGTGGTAGCCCTTTCAACCAAGTGCGGGCAGTCCCGTCCAACATCATGGTGAAGTACTTAGCCATGGCCGCCTCACTGACCTCCAGTAGCTCCATGGCCATCTCATAACTCTCGATCCAGGCTGCAGGCTGTAAGTCTGCTGTGTAATTAGGCACCTTTCTAGGGCCTTTGAAGTCCTTGGGTAGACGTTCATTACGGATAGCTGACACTAAACAAGGGACACCCCCGGTCCTGGTAGGGATACCCACGTCGACGGAAGTTGTCGGATAAGCCGGGGGGGTCTGATAAGCCGTTAATTGAGGCACTTGCTCCGCCTCTTGCCGCGCTTTGTCCTGGTCGGCTGCGTGAAAGGCTCCGTTATAAGTCGGGCCATGGCCAGGGGCGGGTCATGGCGTCGGACGTTACTTGAGCCGGTCGCTGAGACCATGTGCCTGCTGTAACTCGGGCTCTGGCCCGGACGAGGGGTCGAGTGGATCCTGTCCCGGCTGTAGGAATACGCCTCTTGCTGCGCCAATGCTGTTTGAAGGAGTTCCCTGACCCGGGGTTTCAATAGCCATCGGAGAGTCGCCGTCAACTGGGAGAGCCGCCAGCCGTGCGGCCGCAGCGACCATGTTCTCCAGCGGGTTATTATAATGACCCGGGGGTATTGGCACGTACTGAGGCAGGGCAGGGGGCACCTGGGGAGGCCCCATCACTTGTGGCTGAATAGGGGTCCCGGACCCGGGCACTATGACCCCTGGCGGGTTACTAGTCCCTGCACCTGGAGTGTTGAAGAGGTTGCGTGGATCGTAAACCGGAGGGAGTCGAGATTGGGCCTTTTGATGCCTCCTTCTTAGGACCTCATTGGCCGCGTTTTGATCCATTGTGAGCCGGAAGGACTGCGCTTGAATCAACTGGGTTTGGGCATCGAGAGCCGCCCGCTCCGCAGTCATCCTGATCCCTTCCGCTGCCAGATCCTCCTTAGCCTTTACCAGATCCAATTTTAACTGCGCCACCTCCGCATCATGCCGAGCTTGATCTGCCGGGTCAACCGTGGCGGTTAACAGGGCCGTCATCTTGTCCGTGAGATCCATTAGCACCTGAGCCGGGGAAGGCACCGGGTTTCCTGCTCCAGCAGCGGGGTTCTGAACAGGCTGCGCACCAGCCATAAAAACTCCAACCTGACTTGGCGGCTCAAATAGGTCCGGAATACTGTCACCATCGGAACAACCCATGAGCCTGTCGTCTTGAAGTTGGTACAACGAGTTTGACTCATCGGTGGCCGACTCGCCGTCAGAGCCGGCGGCCGTCTCATCACCAGATCCAGATCGATCAGAGAGTCCTCTATGGATACATCCCACAAAAGCATGTCTTAAGGCAGGCCGGGCCCGGGCGGGTCGCGCACGCTGAGCCGTCTCGATGAGATCGGCGCAGAGACCCGGCTCAGGGCCCGGCTCACCAATCTTGCCAATGAAAACATGAATTCCGCCGAAGGGGACCCGGTACCTGTACTCAATTGAGCCGGCGTCGGGGCCCCAGCTTGCATCGTCGATGTAGAGCTTGCCGCGACGGCTCTTGGTCATCCGGCCCACAGCGTATCCCTTGAGCCCTTTTAAGCTGCCCTTCAAGAACTCAAATCCACCGTGCGCTGGCCCCACGGTGGGCGCCAACTGTCGTGGAATTGTCACGGCAGATGTCCTCGGGTTAGGACTTAGTCGTGGAGCCATCGCAACTAGGAAGCTTGAAGGGGTTAAGTGGGACAAGGAACACGAGGGTTTATACTGGTTCGGCCCCTTACGGTGAAGGTAAAAGCCTACGTCCAGTTTGAGGTGGTATTGATTAGGGTTTCGATGACCAGGGAGCTTAACTGCTATGCCTGGCTTTCGATGGGACTGTTCTTGTCTCTAAACCGCTGCCGGGTCGTCCCTTTATAGGGAGGCTGACGCCCAGCAGCCCTCAGAGTCCCGGCCGGCTCATAAGAGTGTCCGGCTCGGACTCTCGACTATACTTGCCTTACACTACAAGTTCTACCATAATGATGATTGTAAGTACGGGCCTTAAGCCATGGCCGGGTCTTAAGCCCATCTCTGGCCCATCGTCTTCAAGCTTGGCTCCGGGCTTCTGGCAACGACCATAGAGTAACCCGGCCCCTCCTGGCGGGTGACTCTAAGGTCTATATCCTCAACACATGGCGCATTGCAATAGCTTCACCCAGCTCCGGATCATCAACATGATGAATAAACCCTCTGTTTGCTGCCAGCACCAGACCTAGATGATTTCGGCTCACAACACCAATGCCCATGCGTTTAGTCTGGGAAAAATCGCAGCATCAACATTGACCTTGACCGACTCAGCCGGCGGCGGAGACCACTTCGGGATTGACACCTGGTGCTTATGCCTATTGGATCCAGTCGACCTGAAATTGTGCAATAAGATGAAATCAACATAAGCTTTGATCTTGCCTGCCACACGTGAAGGATGAGACATTTTTTCACCATTTCTTATGTTGTTCCAGTTCTCCCATATATGCCAAATCGCCACAGCAAGGATCAGTGCATGTAAATTTGAGGCACTAGAAATCCAATCCAGTAGCCATTGTTGTATATGGACAAAGCTTTTCAGTTTTAAAGACAAGTTAAAACACTTTTTAAGCTCACCCCAGATTTCTTTAACATAGTGGCACAAACAGAGGCAGTGTTCCAGAGTCTCAAACTTGTTACGATATATGCAATCATACCTTGTTGCAATTGACCGTTTGTGGAGCTGATCACCCGTAGGAAGGCAATTGTGAGCTATTCTCCATAGTACTATCTTCATTTTATCTGGACACTGAATTCTCCACAGATTCTTCCACAACTTCTGCATAACATCTTGATTCGAGGAAGATCCACTACCGACAGAACTTCGATTGATCCAGAACTAATTTGTTCTTGCTAGACTGTAGCCTGACCTCAGTGTATAAATTCCATTTTTGGTATATGGCCAGGAGGCGAAGTCACTGCACCCTTCAGAGCTTAGGGAAATTTTAAGAATTCTTTCTGCAATGTCACGATCAAAGAGTTCTCTAACAGTATCTTCTTTCCAAGTGAGCTGTTACTAGAGATTAGAGAGGTCACTGTTTGGTTATCTTCCACTGGAATTAATGTTTGCATTGTCCCATGTATGGTGTCTGGTATCCAATTATCCCGGATGATAGAAATTTGTTTTCCGTCTCCAACTCTCCATAACAATCCTCTCCGCAGGAGCTCCTTCCCATACATAATGCTTCTCCATGTGTAAGATGCTGCTCTTGGGAATTTTGAGTTCCAAAAGTCACCATCAGGAAAATATCTCCCTTTCATTACACGGTGACATAGAGAGAGGGGCTCCAATAACAGTCGCCAACATTGCTTAGCAGGCATGGCTTGATTAAATAAGTGCATGTCTCGGAAGCCCATTCCCCCAAGATATTTCGGAGAGGACAACCACTCCCAAGATCTCCAATATGTAACTTCTTCCTGCCATCCTCCATACCCCACCAAAAATTTGAGATTGGCCTTCTTAGTTTGCCACAAATATTAAAGGGGATCTGAAAACAGTTCATCACATAAGTCGGAATTGCCTGTGCAACTGATTTCAGAAATACTTCCTTTCCAGCCCTTGACAAACACTAGTAGAAAAAGGGCCTATTGTCCCGGTTGGTAAGGGCCTTTTGTCCCGGTTTTTTGAACCGGGACTAAAGGGTCGTTACTAATGCCCTAACCCTTTAGTCCCGGTTCTTACACGAACTGGGACAGATGGGCCTCCACGTGGCCGGTGCGGCGAGCCCAGGCAAGAGGGCCTTTGGTCCCGGTTGGTGGCACTAACCGGGACCAATAGGCATCCACGCGTCAGCATTTCAGGGGCTGGGGTGTTTGTTTTTTTTGAAAGGGGGGGGGTTGGGGGTTTTGGGGGGTTAATTTAGGTGTTTCATATATTGTGGTAGCTAGCTAATTAATAGAGAGAAGTGTCCTCTCTTATCTCCGTGCTTGGTCGACGCTACGTACTATATACGTATGGAGAGGACTAGACACGCTAGCTAGTAATCAAATGAATGAAACAGAAGATCGTCATGAACATATGCATACAGAGAGAAGTGATATTGACCACCTCTCCTTCTCCGAGAGATTGGTCGAACAACAAGTTCTCGTATATCTATCCGACACTACCGGCTACATATATACAATAATTATCTCTTACAATATAATCTCCTAATTAAATTGTAAGAACACAGGGTCCACATACTATTCTCCGTTTTCAGCGATCACGTGGTCAAGGAAGAATGCCGACAATTCCTCTTGAATTGCTCGCATACGATCTGGTGCTAGGAGGTCATCCCGCTTCCGAAACATCTAATTTGAAGAAGGGGGTCAATACATATATATATGAATAAATGAAACTCAACACAAATGATGGTAATAAAATAAAATTGTGAATATTATTGCTTACGCACTTCATATTGTTCGTCAGAGTAGCCCCGCTCACAGGTCGTGCATCGGATGGACTCGCAAATGTAGTATCCACAGTAATTATTCCCGGGTTCCTGCCACAACCACTTTACAAGAAATAGAGGTCAATCAAACTAATAAGCAAGCATGCTAAATGGTATTGATGAAACTAGCGCTTGAATCACTAGGAGATGCGCGGAACATGCTACTATAGTACTTACTTTTGGGTGTTTAAATTGCAGCTTCTTCGGCAGTCCCGGAGCTTTTTTGGTGAATTTTCTCCAAACCCTGCCAGACAAAGAAAACAATTACTTGATATCAGGAAATGAACAAAGTTGCTGATATGGTGGATAATGATCGATTTAACTTACTTCTTGAGCATCTGAGTCATGTCCGCATAGTCCTGGGGATCTTTTCGTCTCGAGTCTAAGACGGTTACTACTCCCTGCTCAAGCTTAATCTCTAGGAGAATATAGTGGAAGCTGCGCACGCATGCATAAGTCATCAATTACATTACTATAACCTGGACTAATAAGGGAAACCGAATATGCACAAGACAGTAACACTCACTTGAAGTTGTAAGGAAAGAGTATTATATCTTTGTTTTCATTATTACCAACGATCGCAGCAAGTTGGCCTCGGTATTTTCGGCATGATATTTAACCTCAGTGCATCTATGAGATTTGTGTTAATGAACCCAATATCACCGATTTGTCTTTTCTTCAATTCGGCGATCTTCAATCTGCATAATATAGTGAGGATAATTATAAATACATGCAATGAAAGAGCTGACCTATATAGAGAGACTTAATGACAGAAGTAGTACTACTTACAGACAGTAGCAAGTGACCGTTGATTTATCGAGGGCCTTTTGATTGAAAAACTGGAAGAACTCCTCAAATGGAACATTCAACGGTTCAATTCCAACGAGGTCATGCTCCGGTTTAACTCTCAGCGTCAAAGTATCCCTCCCCCAGACTCTCTGCAGGTTTTCATGTACCAATCATGTAACCTTCGCATCATTGTTGTTAGAGATCTTTCATCCTTGACGAGAGGCTTCCCGTAATGGTATTTGTGTTCGTCCACCTCCAAGATATCATAATGTACATCGTCGGGCAGGTAATCTCCAAGATTGCTATAACCGGGCACCATCCTCGGATCATTAGCGACGATGTCGCTAGACACCTTGAGCGGGGGGGCACGATTGGTTCGCTTGTTCGCCGAGCTGGGCAATTTTTTTCCCAGCTCGTCGTTCTTTTAACCTTTGATCACTGACAGTACTTCCCGACCGCTCCGCTTCGGCAAATGTCTTTGCAATAATGCGCTCATAGTTGCCTTTCGGCGAAGACTTTGGTGGTTTTGTCAGGGCAGGCAGAGTGCGCTTCGCTTTCACCGGATCTACCTTCTCCTCCGGAGGTGGATGTTTATGTGCTTTCACCCCTTCAAAGAAGTTCGTCACTTCGGCTCGCACGATCTTCCTGGTTTCCTCCTCGGTCCTCTCGTATGGTAACTTCTCTGGAGTCTTCAATGAAGGACCGAATCTGTATTGCCTCCCGCCTCTGGCTATACTGCTAGACGCCGGCAGAGTAGACGGAGCGGCTGCGGCTGTCTTCTTTCCTTGCTTACGAGGCGGAGGAGAAGGACTACGATGCGCCGGAGCAGCCGGAGCGGCGGCAGGTCTCTTCCGCCCTTGCTGACGAGGCGGAGAAGGAGGAGGCTGGCTGCTCTGGCGCGCCGGCGCAGGCGGAGAAGGAGGCGGAGTGCCGCCACACGCCGGAGAAGGAGGCTGAGTGCCCTGATCACTCGCCGGAGGAGGAGGCGGAGTGCCACCACGCGCCGGAGAAGGAGGCTGAGTGCCCTGATCACTCGCCGGAGGAGGAGGCGGAGTGCCCTTACTCGCCGGAGGTATCCAGTTCGGAAGGTTGATGAGCTCCTTCCGCCATAGGCATGGAGTCTTCAGAGCAGAACCCAGCCGAGTCTCCCCTTCACCGGTAGGGTGGTCAAGCCGGAGGTCCTCAAATCCCTCCGTTATTTCATCCACCATCACCCTAGCATATCCTTCTGGAATCGGCCGGCAGTGGTAGGTTGCGCCGGGTTCAGGAGGTAAAACAGAGCCAACAGCCGCCTTGACTTTGAAGTTCTGCCATTGCATCATAAGGTGGCAATGTTGAGACTCCGTGATAGCATCCATGGGGTAGCTAGCAGGAGCCGTCAAGACATGCTCCGGCTGAAGCAGCTCGGTGGAAGCCACGTTGCTTCTCAGCTGAGATGGCGGGGTAGCTTCGGGGGTAGTTTCGGCATGTCGATTGGCGTCTCGTTCCTCTAGCGCTTGAACCCTTTCGTGCAGCTTCTGAATTTGGGTCTGCTCCACTTTTTTCCTCCTCTCCTGGCTTTTGTAACTGCCTGCTTCCGGAAAACCAGCCTTCCACGGAACGGAGCCTGGCGTGCCTCGTGTCCGTCCAGGGTGCTCAGGATTCCCGAGGGCCATTGTGAGCTCGTCGTTCTCTCTGTCTGGAACGAACGTCCCTTGCTGCGCTGCATCGATATAGTGCTGAAGCCTCTTGACTGGTATTCTCAAAAGCTCGTCCGTCCAAACGCACCTCCGTGATACAGGGTCCAATTTTCCGCCAGCCCCGAAGAACCAAGTCCGGCAACGGTCTGGCCAGTTCATTGTCTCTGGTTCGATCCCTTTATCAAGCAGATCATTCTCAGCCTTGGCCCACTTAGGCCGGGCTTTGAGGTAGCCACCTGACCCCGTGCGATGGTGAAGCTTCTTCTACGCAGCATTCTTCTTGTTTGTCGCTGACATCTTCTTACTCTTTTCCGATGTCTTGTGGGCCACAAATGCGGGCCAGTGATCTCTGATCTTCTCATACCGGCCGATGAATTCTGGTGTCTCTTCTTTGGCAACAAACGTTTTTAGCTCATTCTTCCACCTCCTGAATAGGTCTGCCATCTTCTTAAGAGCATGAGACTTGATTAATTGCTCTTTAACTGGCTTCTCCGGATCCTCCTCTGGCGATAGGGTGAAATTTGCCTTCAGCTCAGTCCAAAGATCATCTTTCTGCATATCATTGACATAAGACACCTCAGGGTCTTCCTTCTTAGGCTTATACCATTGGTGGATGCTGATCGGGATCTTGTCCCTAACAAGAACCCCGCACTGAGTAGCAAATGCTTCCTTTGTCCGGATGGGTTCAATCGGTTGGCCGTCGCACGCGATTGCTGTGATCTCAAACCTTTCATCCGAGCGCAACTTTCTCTTCGGGCCTCGTCTCTTTACCGAAGTTGTGCTCGATCCGGAGGGCTAGAAAAAAGAAGAAAGACGAGAGTTAATTAATATGTGTACATACCAAAACAATGAATGCATCAATTAGCTAGTCAGCACAGGCTTAACTAATATATTTACCTGGCCGGACTCTGTTCGGTCACCGGAGCCGTCACCATGGGCTCCTTCTTGCACCAGCATTGGGTCACCGGAGCCATCATAATCATGTCTTTCCTCCTCCACTCTTCGATCACCGTAGCCTGCTTCTTCACCCTATTCTTCCAGACCATCATTGTCGTTAAGATACGACAAGATATCACCTCCGGCTAAGATTATGTCCCCCAACACCTCTTCTGCTTCCTCGTCTCGTCCGTGCTCCATTGTTTCTGCAAATATTACAACATGACAATTATTACACAAACATGACAGCAGGTGGATATATTAGTGCAAACGTAGACCTAGCTTATTCCGGGTTTGGGGTGGCCTCGGCAACGCTTCAAGGGTAGGGGCGCGGCGGGAGGGGGTAGGAGACCGACATCGTTTTTTTCTAGGGTTTGGGTGTCCTCGAGAGTTTTGGTCGAGCGAGAGGGCCGGGGGTGCTCCCATGGTATAAGTTATCACAGTCGAAGTTATCCGGGAGGGGGTTATATCGACAACGACGACATAAATACATGGGAAAATAATGTTATCGGGGAGGGGGTAGGTCGAACCCCCCCCCTCGTGTTGAAGTTATCGGGACACGGGGTATATCGACAACGACATATCCGATAAAAAATAAGAAGACGAAGAAGAAATAAAAAGAGGAGAAGAAGATATTAATAGAGGAAAAGATTGAAGAAAAAAAGAAATAAAAAGAGGAGAAGAAGAAAGGAATAGAGGAGAAATCGAAGAAAAAAAAGAGGAGAAGAAGAAAGGAATAGAGGAGAAGAAGAAAAAAATAGAAATATCTATTTTTGAGAAGAAGAAAGGAATAGAGGAGAAGAAGAAAAAAATAGAAATATCTATTTTTTTCTTCTTCTCCTCTATTCCTTTCTTATCTATTTTTTTCTTCTTCTCCTCTATTCCTTTCTTCTTCTCCTCTTCTTTTTCTTCTTTTTTCCTCTTCTTTTTTATTACTCCTCTTCTTCCTCCCCTCTTCTTCTCCTTTCTTCCTCTTCTTATTTTCGTTTTTCCTCTCCTTCTTTTTCTTCTTCTTCCTTTCCTAGCTAGATATATAAAACTTTTCTAAAAATGTAACTTTTGCATATATAAAACTTTTCCATGGATCATCATTTCTCATATATATCTATCTATAGCCACATACATATATAAATGGAAAAAAATGCTATGAACAAAAATACATATATACTTGGTAAATATTCTATGAACATCGTTTCTCATATATATCAATGCATACATCCATGGATCATCATTGCTCATATATCCATAGTCATATATAAAAACTTTCTGTATATGAACAAAAAACTTTCTATGAACAAAAAAACATTTTTGACATATTTAGCACATTCTAAATTTTCCGAACTCTTTTACAACCACAAAAATTAACATCATTAACTCTTTTACAACCACAAATATCTAACCATCATTTTTGACATTTTTGACATATTTAGCACATTCTAAATTTTCCTAACTTTGATGTATTTTTTACAAACTTTTCTAAAAATCTAACTTTTGCATATATGTATTTTTAAAACATCATTACAATTGAAAAAATACATACATACATACAAAAAACATGTAAAAAATACATACATACATATATGAACATACATAAAAAAATACATATATCTAAAAAATACATCGGGCGAGGGCGCGGCGGCGACGAGGGCGCGGACGACGTCGGGCGAGGGCGCGGCGACGGCGAGGGCGCGGGCGACGACGGGCGCGGGCGACGGCGAGGGCGCGGGACAGGGGCGGGGCGCGTCGGGGCAGGGATGGTGCGCGGCGACGACGTCGGGCGAGGGCGCGGGCGACGGCGACGGCGGGGGCGGAGGGCGGCGTCGGGGCAGCTTGGCGGCGTCGATGTCGTCGAGGGCGTCAGGGGCAACTGCGAGATGAAGATGAAAATTTTCACAAGTGTTGGTTATATACCCAGAGCTTTGGTCCCGGTTCGTGGCACCAACCAGGACCAATGCCCCCCTTTAGTCCCGGTTGGTGCCACCAACCGGGACCAAAGGTCTCTTTTCAGCAGCCCAAAGGGCGGGAAGCGGCGGCCTTTGGTCCCGGTTGGTGGCACCAACCGGGACTAAAGGGGGGGCATTGGTACCGGTTAGTGCCACCAACCGGTACCAAAGGTGTGCATTGGTCCCGGTTCGTGGCACCAACCGGGACCAATGTCCTGTGCCTGCCAAAGCCGCGGTGCGGTGGGATGTTTAGTCCCACCTCGCTAGCCGAGGAGCGGCAGGACCTGTTTATAAGCCATGCTCTGCCATCTCCATTGAACTCCTCTGAACTGCAGGCCTCTGGGCCTAATCTTGCACTGCTATGCCTGTGGGCCTGCTGGGCCTTCTGCGGGCCTGAATCCTGGCCCATGGATGGGTTTCTAGTCGTATTCAGGCCGTCGTGGCCCAGTAGGTGGCATTTTTTATTTTTTCCCATTTTTTTGTTTTCTTTTTTGCTTTATTTATTTTATTTTGTTTCTACTTACAACAAAATACTTATTTATTTTATTTTATTTTTTCTAATTACTTATTTATTTAACTTTATGATAATTCTTTTTGCTATTAAAGTTTCTATCAAAAAAGTTCTTTATGAAAATTCTTTTTGCTTTTAATGATTTTGAACAGAAAATACTTCCATAATTTTAGTTGCATCAATTTTATATGATTTTAGTTTCAATAATACTAGAGGTTTCTTATAATGTTTTGAACAGAAAATACTTTGTTAATTTTAGTTTCATAAATTTTATTAAAGTTTATTTTATTTTGTTTCTACTTATATATTTTAATAAAGTTTATATTATTTTGTTTTTAATTACTTATTTATTTTATTTGTTATTTTTCATGCACCATTTTTCATGCATTTACTAATTATTTTGAGCTATAAGACCCTAAAATTGAAAAGCATTTTAAATGAACTCTGAAAAGGTTGAAAGTTGGCATGGTATCATCATTTCATCCACATAGCATGTGCAAGAAAGTTGAGAGGGTTACGGCAAAAAACTAGATGCACTTCGTGTACAAAACGGACAATGATATCATACTCGTCTGTTACAAAGTTGGCATGGTATCATCATAATAGTTGCGGGAGAAAGTCTTCACTTTTTCTTCGCTTGTGTCATTTGCTTATTGCGCCGTAACCATGGATAATCTTCATCGTTTATCAGGATGCTTGGGTCAGCCTTGACTTTGAAGGGAGGAATTTCATGAAACTTTTCATAATCTTCAGACATGTCTGCCTTGCCCTCCACTCCCACAATGTCCCTTTTTCCTGAAAGAACTATGTGGCGCTTTGGCTCATCGTATGATGTATTCGCTTCATTATCTTTTCTTTTTCTCGGTCTGGTAGACATGTCCTTCACATAGATAACATGTGCCACATCATTGGCTAGGACGAACGGTTCGTCAGTGTACCCAAGATTGTTCAGATCCACTGTTATCATTCCGTACTGTGGGTCTACCTATACCCCGCCTCCTGACAGATTGACCCATTTGTACTTAAACAAAGGGACCTTAAAATAGTATCAGCCTAACCGATCCAACCCTAGCCGCCCGCCGCTTCGGTCCCGCGCGCCGCCCCCGGGGCGGTCGACCTCCATGACCGCCACCGGTGGCCGCTCCGCTCGTACATATGGTTCGGTCGTGTTGACCGGCTGCCCTAGTGACTCTTTTTCCCGAGCCCTTACTCCGGGTTTTTCTCTCTCCCGCCGGTCATCTTGATCGGCGTTTTCTTTTTGGTTTTTTCGACATACGATCGGTTTACGTCGCTCACCGCCGCAGTCGATCCCCGCGCCTCTACTCTGACATCGGCGTTGACTACACCGGCCACTTCGTCATCAACCGCGCGGCAAGGCTGGATGCGCCGCCCAAGAGATGCCTTCGTGCGTCGCTGCCGGCCGCTCATCCGCGTGGTCTCTCCATTGCCGGTCCGTCTTTGTCGTCATCGCCTGGGACATCACCGACAACGTCGCCATCGACTCTGATCAGCGCTCGTCCCCGCCATGGCGCGTACAACGCCGCCGTCGGTCTGGTCAACCGATCATGCGTCTGTCTTCGCCAAGCCGTCCCCGAGACGCGCCTACCGCCGGTCGAGCCACAGGTTGCCATCACATCATCCAATCGGACCACTGCGTTGCCACCCCAAGGTCTTCCCGCCGGCCGCCCCGACCCGTGCGCCGCTCCCGTCGACGCCCTTCGGGCAGTCGCGCCGCGGCACGCGGTCGATGCCGCCGCCCCGAGATCCTCCCGCCGGCTACCCCATAGCAGCCGCCGCCTTTGCGTCGCCCCTAAGGGTTGTCGCACCGCGGCACGCGGTCCACGCCGCCTCCCGTCGTGCCGTCGCCCCCGGCCAGTGGTTCTCCCCGCGAGCCGCCGCTACACTGCCTCTTCGGGCTGTAGCACCGAGGAACGCGGTAATCGCCGCCACCCGAGGCCGTCCTCACGGCATCACCAACACGCGAACCACCGCTGCTCCCCCCCCCCTCGGGTCGTAGCGCCGCGGTTCGCGGTCCACCGCCGCCCCGAGGTCAGCCGTCGCCATGACCCGCCTGCAGCCGCTGCGTCGCCCCTTCGGGCCGTAGTGCCGCGGCCCGCGGTCCACTCTAACGTACCCACGCGTTGACTTGTCGTGGTATGCGCCGCGCCACCTCCCTTGGCGCGGGAACGCCACCATCCGCGCCAGTCTTCGTCACGCTGTCGGGTTCTTCTTCGCCTACTTCGAGCATCGCCGCCGCACTACTAACCTAGCGACCGCCGCTGCTACCCCCGTAGCCCCGACAGATGGGCCCCACCTATCGGTTTTGCTGTTTTCACGATCATATCTGAGCGTTAGTGCTCCGTGTTACGCATTAGACGTGTTTCTGGTGGTTTTTTGTGCCCTGCCTTCAATGTGGTACCATGTTGTTACCCTAGCCCAGTGTTGTGGTTTTGGGTAAATAATCACTGAATGTTGATGCCGCAGTTGACAAGTATGGTTAGATGGGAGCCATATCGGCTGTGTGCCGCAATGAGGATGGTTTATATGTGGGTTCATCAGCTCTTGCTTTCCAAGGGTTGACGGATCCTACAATTCTTGAAGCTCTAGCTTGCCGTGAAGCTCTCGCCCTAGCAAAGGATCTCATGCTGCAGCGATTCGCTGTTGCCTCGGACTGTAAAACAGTAGTATTGCACATCCACAACTGCACCATGGGCCGTGTTGCATCGGTTGTGAACCAGACAGAGGAAACTTCTAGGGATTTTTATTTCTTGCAATTTCGTTTTTGAAGGTAGGCTTTCCAATGTGAAAGCATATAGGGTAGCTAAATATGCTCTACACATTGATGAGGGACGCCATTTGTGGCTGCTCCACCCTCATGACCTTTCTGTTATTTCTGTACTTCGAGTCATGGATCAACCAAGCAGAGCATATTATCCCCCCAAAAAAGAGATATGGATGCAATCACCTCTCCATATCTTATCAGCTCAGCCGATGTTTATCTTCTCTTTTCTTGACGTGTACGCCTGCACAAACAAAACGAAAAACATCTCGTACGTACCTAGCTACCCAGCTGCCGGTGGGTCGTCTGATTAATACGTGATGTTCAGTAAAGCCGAAATTATTCGATCGCCATCTTCACATTTATCTCCCGAGTTTGCTGGCTAGATCGGTAGTAGCGGGTATTCAAATACCTATAGGCGCGCTTGCCGGTCGGTATACGGGTACTCGAAGAGATGGCCGTCCAAATTGTAACCTCTATGTGTAATGTCACGTCACCCTCTCACACAACGAAAGAAATCTGAACAAATCAGAACTTTCCATACTGGCGCAAGTTATTTAGTAATGTAAAATCAATCACGAACAATCTCTAAAGATCAAATCTAAATTAATTAACCTTACCTTAAATCACTCAATCACATTAATTAGAAAACAAATATTTGATTTTCAGAAAAATCGCTCAATCACATTAACCTTACCTTAACTCACGGATGGTAATCAATCTTCAGACAAAGGAAACAATACATCGAGGAAGCAGTAAATAAACTCCCTTTCTTATGACATGTATATGATCTTCCCTTCGCTCTTCGTTGTCGAGCGTTCTTGATTCTCGAGGCCGATGCTTGGGCTGCATCACTGGGTCGCGACGGTGCCGGAGGACGAGGACGGAGAGGCCGGGTGCCGCGGCCGGTGAAGGGGGCGAAGAAGGGCGGCTTCCCTGGCCCTGGTCGTGGCCGTGGCCCTGGGAGTTGGTGAAGTGGAAGCGGCATTTGAAGGACCCGGCGTGGGTGGCCGTCACGCAGACGCACTTGGAAGCGGGACCGTGGCCCCCGCCGGACGGCGCCGACGCCGACCCGGGCCACCTCCTCCGCGTATTCTTGGAGCTGTGGCTGGCCGATTTACATGAAATTAATTCCCTCAGTTGTGGTGGCAAATATAATACACATAATCCATATTGTTATGCACTAGCGTGTGTGTGTGAAATAGATGGATTATGGTCCCGTACCCAATAAGATGGATATATGTGTGTGTTAGAGAGAGAGAGAGAGGGGGAGAGAGAGTCAGGAAGAGGGAGGGAGTGAGTGTGTGTTTGTGAGAACATTAATATTGAACTCTTAAAGTTAATCTGGCCCCGTTGCAACGCACGGGGGTTTTTCTAGTTTATTTGGAAAGTTTTTGTCCCCACGTGATCCTAAAAAGGAAATATTATCTTTCGTGTGAATCAAAAGTGCTAAAAAGGACACTGCTAATTAATTAATCATCCCACATGATCTCTTGTCATATGATGGATGCCTGCATGCCTCCCGCTCATGTTGTCTTTTGTGTAATAATTTTGGTTTTTCAAAATTTTAAAAAGCCATATCTTTCAAACCGCGTGTCGGAATTCAGATCCGTTTTCACCGTTGGAACCCTCGTGACGTGCTCTTCGAAACTAGATCCCGCATGGGTATGTTTTGATGAAATTTTTTATGTGCAACTAAGTCCCTCTTTTTGTGCAACCACTTAGCAATCGATGTGCAACTACCTCATAGATGATGTGCAACTTTTCGCCTACCCGGTGAAAGTGTAGTTTTCATTGATGGCACATCTATCCCGAAAGTACCTCATCCTAGTGAGATGTTCAAATTCGTGTTTTGCCCAGACCAACTGCCTAGTAGTTCATGTGCAACTTTCCCCTCGCCCGTCATTGTGCTTTCACTGTTTGTTGCATCAGCCAATTGTCTAGCGGTGGTTGTGCAACTTTGGATACTGTCACTGCCAACTGTCTACCAGTGATGTGCAACTATCCCTCATACCTCATGGATGTGTAATTTCCTTAGTAGCACTCGAAACCACCCCGTCTAGTGGGATGTGCAACTTTAGCGCCCCATTTATATTCAACTTTTACTACCCTCATGAATATGTAACTTTTCACTACCCTCATGAATGTGGAATTTTCACCATCCAACTATCCCTGCTTGTGAGATGTGCAACTTTATATGTTGCTCCGGCCAACTGCCTATCAGACTTTGTGCAACTTCATTTGTTGCCCCCGCCAACTGAAACTACATATCCACAACTAGGGAGGGGAAGGAGTTGCACATCTAGTAATAGGAAGTTTGCTCGAACAACAGACTGAGTTGCACATATCTGGTAGGGAAGGTTGGGCAGGGTGTGTCAACTGTAAAAAAAACTACGCATCCACGAGTAGGGATAAGGGTTGCACGTCGACTACTACATAGTTGGTCGGGACAATAGACTAGTTGTACATCAAGTTTTCATGGTTTCTAGGTTGTAACCTCATGTGCAGTTAGATCATGCAGCTCTAAAAATTGGTTTTGAAAAAATTGCACCATGTAGTACTAAAGTTGCACAATGCAGTACTGAAGTTGCACAAAATAGCGTCAAAGTTGGCATCAAAAAATTTCGTCGAAACATACCCATGCGGGATCTAGTTTCAAAAAACTCGTCGTGAAGAATCCAACGGTTAAGACAGATCTGAATTCCGACGCGCGGTTTGAAAGATATGGCTTTTTAAAAATTCGGAAAACCAAAATAATTGCACGTGAAGTTGTTTCTTTCAAATCGCTAACAAGTGTGAACAAATTAAATACTAATAACGAGATGCACTAGCAGACAAAAAAACAACTCATGCATGGCTGTGAAGCCCGGCCGCGTTGTCTTCAAATAGTGTGTATGCACTTTTTAGATTTTAGGAAAATATATTTATTTAAACATAGATTTTCCGAAAACAGGAAACACAAAAACAAGTCAAACAAATACCATCTCACCAAATAAAGTTCAAGCACGGAGTGAATCGGACTTAATTTGCTGGAAAGTTTGCTGGAAAACATAGATTTGCCACCTGATAGCTTTGTAACACCTCAAAATATTTTCGGCCGGGTTGCTGTGATCTTGTACCGTGGCCAAGGCTATGTATTTATATTTATTTATTTATTTTCCCTAATAATCTCTATCTAATAATAAAGCAAATTGAGTTTCTGGTCGTACGTCATAAAAATACCCTCGAAGTTGGTAAGAATTACCCACCAATGCCACCCGTAAGTTAAATTAAAAAACGATTCGGTTTTTCCAAATTCGTCGTCGTACTAAGTTCTTATATACCGGTGTTACTGCACATATAACACAAACTTAGAGATGGCGCAGTGGCTCAAGCCGTTCAGTCCCACCGCGGACACCAGGGTTCCAATCCCAGGTTCTACTAATTTTCCCCACCATTTTTGTCACGCACCTCCCCTCCCCACCCAGTGCGCGTTAACGGGCCGGCCCGCAGGGCGTGACGCCTATATTTTTTTCCTTTTTTTTGCATTTCGTCTTTTGTCTTTTTTTTCTCATTTCTTTTTTTTTTGTGTTTTTCCTTCTTTAAATTAATCTGAGATTTCCAAATTTCAAAACATTGCAAATTTTTTAAAACATGTTCGAGAAATCATAAAAAATTTGTGATTTCAAAAATGTGTGGGACATCATAAAAAATTCGCAGTTTTAAAAATATTGGTGATTTTAGAAGAGTGTTCACAAATTATTAAATAAAATCAAAATTTGGAAAAAATGACAGGAAATAAAACTATGTTCATGATTTTGAAAAATAATCGTGTATTCAAAAAAATTCGTGAATATGACAAAAATGTCCATGAAATTTTAGAAAATATTGAAAAACTCAAAAAAATGCAAGTTTGTGGTCGATGAGATTTGTTTTAAAAGTTTAAAAGTGTGCCGCGCAATGGCAAGCTCATTGCCTTGGGATTTACCATGTCGACTACATTGCGATCATATGGATATCGCATCTATCATCAACAAGGGTTGGAAGAAAGATAAGTTGCAACATGGCGAGTAACTGTGTCAAAATAGAGGACGCTCATATGTCAGGGTATTGAGTCATACTTATTTGGCTAGAGTGTAATTCTTTATCCTCAGGTTCTGCAGATTTTCCCCCTCTTTTTGTGATGCACCTCCCCTCCCCCAGTGCATGTTCATTGGCCGGCACGCAGGGCGTGACTCCCCTATTTTTTTCATTTCATCTTTTGTCTTTTTCTTTTATTTTCTCATTTCTTTTTTGTTTTTTCCTTCTTAAATTAATTCGACATTTCCAAATTTCAAAACATTGCAAATTTTGAAAAACATGTTTGAGAAATCATAAAATGTTTGTGAATTCAGAAATGTGTGGGAAATCATAAAATTTTCGCAGTTTCAATAAATATTAGATTTTACAAAACTGTTCGCAAATTATAAAACATGTTCGCAACATCATGAGTCACTGTGTTAAAATAGAGAACACTCATATGTCAGGGTATTGAGTCAAACTTATTTGGCTAGCGTGTAAATTTTTTCTCTCCCGTTGCAACGCACGGACATGTTTGCTAGTAATATGAAAGGGAGGATTGTGTTTTTCCAAAAAAAAAATTAGTCATCTTCGTACGTCGTCTCCGTTTCTTTCGTTTGCTTCCGACGTGTCCCGTAACTCAAATCGTTCGCCTTTGTTCGTCCCCTTCGTACGTCTCCTTTCCGTAAAAAGGATGGCATCTCATCTGTTGCCGCTGTTAGCGTGACTCAAGCTGTCACCTGGCTGTAATAAAAGAGATAAAACGAAGCGAAACAACTCGATCGAGGTCTCGTGTTTCCTCCGTCGCCTACAAAACCGTGGCGCCGCCGTGCGCCGCCGCCGATGCTGTCGCTGCCCTGGCCGGCCACCACGGCTGCGCACTCCAGGACCGCATCGCGGGCGCAGCCGAGAGAATCAAGGAGGATGCCATTGAGGGAGAGTAGGCGGGCGTCGAGATCCGCGATCAGGTGGCAAGGCGCTGCTGGTGCTGCTAAGAGGCCGTGGTGAATCCTCTCCATCTCCAAAATAAATAAAAGTGAGGAGCAGTACGAATCTAGGTTCCCAGACAATAGAATAAGGAGGCTAGATGTTGGATAAGATGTTGAGTAAGTCTTGTTGTTGAAGATGAAGTGATTGCCAACGAGATGCTAGGTAAGAAGCAAAAAGCCGTACGGCTATGCGGCCATGGAGCAGTACAGGAGTGCCATCTCATTGAAGGTCAACGGCTAAACATGAGGAAGATGCTGCTTTTATTCATTAGCGTGTACAACATTAAGTCGGGGCAGTTTATTTTTTTTTAAATCGTGGCCATCTAACAGGGAGGAGGCCTGCGCAGTGCTCATCGTCAAGCGTCACAGCCGCTGCCGCCAACCGTCTGTTCCTGTCGTCATGTCCTCTTTGGGCCTTTGCGGTGGCAGCAGCCAGCCAGCCAATTTCTCTTCCTCTCCAATGTAGTTAAGTAGCTATAAGTGCAGCGTTGCCTATACCGTTCTCAGGTAAGCAAGGATTTTGCTGCTTCCGAAAAAATATTTTCATCTATTTTACTTCTATTGTATCTACAGGCATACTGCCTTGATTATGGTGACCCCCACCAGTCCACCACTTGGCTGGTTGTATTTATATTGTCACATTGATGGACTGTTACATGGTACATGGAAATCTCAAGTCATTTGTACATATTTGCACACATGAATGGCCAATACTGCCTTATTTTCCATTCTCTTGCTGATGTTTACATATTACTTTGCCCTTTTAAAGATACAACTGTTTTTCTACAACAAAAGGGTGCGTCCGAGGAAAAGCAGCAATGCCATATTTTCATTGTGTTGAAAAAAATCAATTTCTTGACTATTTTGTTACTAATATACATTTGTTGACCGATACAGCTGCTATAGAGAAATAAGGTTTGTTGAGTATTGTTACTTGCCTTCCTGTGTTATTGTTGAGAAAGATTTCTGCTGCTGGATAACACCCGAGGTTACGGCGTGCTCTATGTATGTGTTTGTGCATGCTCAGACTGCGGCCGTGTGTCTGTGTGGTGCGTGCTTGCTGATGGAAAGTGCGGCTTTCGGGCCAGCCCTTCATGACACTGATTGGTTGCTACTGCTGATTTTGCTGCTGCTTGATACTAACCTATACAGTAGAGAGAAGATGATATGTATGTTTAACTTTTGTTGCAAATTGAACTGGCTATTTGTTATCTTTTCCCTAATATTTCTCAAGATCAGATTCTTTTTGGAGCCCTCTATTGCAAAATTACTTAATATACAATGTGTTCAATAAAAATCATGAAACCCTTAACTCCTTATTGATTTCATTGTCCCTTTTCCTTGCAATTTTCGTCTTATGCGTGTGGCTTCCAGTTGCCTCTATCACAAAAAGGAAAATAGAATTTCAACGTCGTCCACCTATGCTCCACCTGAGGTGCGCCTTTGTACAACTTGAGTACTATATTTTATATGACCAGACCATGAATAGCCTTGAAGTAGCACGCCCCCTTGTTGTTGTAACTATTACACCGTCGTACAATATGAGTATGAGATTCTATATGATCAGACAATGTATAGCCTTGAAGTATCAAGCTCTATTGTTGTTGTGACTTTAAACATGGACTTTTGCTATTGTGTTATTACTTGACATGATTTCTGATAGGTAATTACCATATGTTTTCTATTTATGCCACGTGATGTAAATAGGTTCAATTTAAGTGATATCGTGCATGTTGTTCATTGAAATGTATGTTGTTCTTGCACATTGATCGAAGACAAGCATGTTGGTGTTGTTGCAGACTCATAGTTATATAATTTCATACATTATCCTTAATCATGTATAGATATTTCTATTTACTGCTTTAAACCATGTGTAATATCATTACAGTTCATTACCCATATCATGTCCCATAACAAGAGATTTGCTGTCAATTATCAATTGTAATGCAGATATTGAGTTCAACACTTTGGCTACCTCAACTGCACATGAGGAAAAGGATACTTGGAAGTGCTCAAAATGAGTTATTTTGCACATTTTGTTTTTAGTAATCCTCTATGCATATATCTTGGTACAAGTGAACTTAGTTTTTGTTATTATTGGGCAGGCTCTTCATTTCCCTTCCAGTGGTGCCTCTTCATTTATAAGAAAATGTTTTTGTGAATTTGAGATTAACCCATCAACATGGAATAGAAATTGTACTTTTGAGTACTTTCAATATTTTGCTACTTACAAAGCTGTTTTTGAATTTCTAGGCGCATCTTTATTTTGCACCCGTTGCAATGCATGGGTATTTGCTAGTACTCCCTCCGTCCGAAAATACTTGGCGTTGAGATGAATACAAGCGGATGTATCTAGATATATTTTAGTTCTAGATACACCCCTTTTTAACCATTTTCATGACAAGTATTTTCAGACGGAGGGAGTATATAGCTAAGGGCCCTTGCGCTGGTCTCGTACCAAACTTACTCTGGAGCCGGCCGGATACAGGTTTACAAGATCCAATCTTGCTGGTGTACTTTCATCCGGCCGAAGCCTTTCCGTCCAGCCAGGTACGCTGGTGCTGCTAGGTAGCTAGCCTTTCTTCATGTAGTTGGGGAACTGGCCGCATCTAGCCATCTACGTACATGGGATCTCCCTTGACTTTTATTTATTTGTTGTGTACGCAGACCGTGCTAGGATGGATCACGAAAGGCCGAGCAGGTTTGATCAGGGCAAGGATAACGCTAAGACCTTGAAGCATCATGCCATTGGCGAACCCGGAGGCTCATCAAGCAGCAGACGCCACAAAGATCGGTCAGCTCTTCTGCCGCCTATCCGGTACGGCAACAAGTCCAACAAGGTGGAGTACGTCCGTTCATCGCCGCTCTTGCCGGCGCCGGGCAGCACGGTGCTGCGGAGTGCACGCTCCTGACCCAATCATACTTCCAAAGAGGGAACTGTCATTGCTATTGACTGTGATGCTCCGCTTGATATCCTTGAGGTACATAAAAAACTGTCTATATACTTTTTTTTTGTACGACTATCTTCATCTTCCTGTACACAGGCCAAGCTTGAGGATGTGCTGCCGCACATGACCGTGAGTGATGGCGCGCAGCGGCTCTTTGCGCGGTGGCCAAGTGTGGCACCCGGCTCAGAGAAAACCGGAACGCCCCGTATTCCAGCCCAGAGATCGATAAAAAGTCTTCTGAAATACGGCACTGCTTAGTATAGAACAAACCAGTTTACTATTATTACACGAATATGAATACAAGGTCTCCGATATTACAATGAATAACATCGGCACGGCGACACTACGCCATCCTCAGTTGCTCTATGCAAGCAGCAGAACAACTCGAAGCAGCGGAAAAACTTCTAGCAGCGGAACAACGACAACGGTGATGAACTCCACTCCGCAGGGACTCTGGCTGGAACGCTTATCCTAGCTCGCGAATGCAGGAACAACACCAAACAAGCAAGCAATCCAGGCACGACCTGCAAACTGACATGACACGCCAGGTCAGTACATTGAATGTACTTGCAAGCTCACAATTAACCAGAAGCATTCAAGACAAACAACAGCATGGCAATTACAGGTTAATCAGGGATTATCATGAGATCATCAGGATAACATGGCATGAACAATATGAAGGACAATATATGATCATGGCATGAACATATAAATCTGATGATACTAGCATGCAACATGATGACACTACATGCACTATTTAATCTGCTCGGGTTACTACGTAACCATCGCATGCATCACTTACCAACCTCGGACATCACACGATTATCTCAGGATCAAATCAAGCTTGGTATAAACAATACCGTAGTAATCATTAAATGACCACAAGGAGCTTGATCTTTACCCACGATTCTCGCACAACATCACGAATATCCAACAACTCGGTATCCTCGATACCACGGTGATCATTCCGGCGATCACAACCATGACCAACACTTGGTCTCAAACCGTGATCCTTCCGGCGATCACAACCAACTTATCCCATCATCGAACCGGGGTTGTCATTAATCAAGTTATTATTAATACTGTTGACTCACGATGGGACCGACACGAACTGGGCCCTTATCCGCGGGCGCGGCTATCGATAGATTTAATATACACTCTGCAGAGGTTAGTACACTGTACCCACACCACGGAACCCATGGCCTCGTACTCCCATTCGGGTGGACCAACGGCGTTCCGACAAAACCGATCTACTGCCATGACACTCTCCCGGCCACTCCGACCAACTTCCCTCTGGGCTAAGTCCTGGGTGGCCCCGTGTCTACCAAAGACACAACGACCACCGTCGTGGTCCGTCCCAAACAGGGACAAAAGCGCTTATCATCCAATCTACGGGCACACAAGGTTATGTCCGCCTACCTGATCAGGGTAAGCACCCCCATAACCTTTCCTAGTTGGAGGCACCGGCGAGAGGCACGACAATAGACCCAGTTAGGACCTTCCCATATCGGCAAGTGTGCTTGCACTGGTCAGCTCGATATGGTGGCACCATGACTCAGCCAATAGTTGTTCAAGTTCAATTTAATCCGGTTAAACTTGAATGCAAATATGCTGAGCCATGATAAAATAACATGATGTAATTACAATGCATGAGCATGATATCAACATAAGCATGAGAGTACGACATAACTATCCACTATATCAACAATGAATCATATCCAACTGAGCATGGCATACTGACTAACATGAACATCACAAGTACATACTTCTCAGAAACATAACATGACCACTAGCATCAACAATAAATATCATGCAAGAACATAACAACAATGCAAGCATTTAACCAACGGGATGCAATGAAACATGCATAACAACGGCACTCGGAACAGACGATAGTCATGCACCGAAGACCATTACCGACATCAACATGTACTACTAGCAAGCATAAGCATATGAAAGGAATACTGGCAACTAGCAGGGCATGATAACCAGGTGCATAACAACATAGCAAGAAGGTAAGCACTAACCCAGAAGCATTACCGAAACAACGATAACCATATTTTAAACAAGCAAACATTTAATAAATATTCAAGTTGAAAACCATGGCTACTACATGACTATCATGCAAGTGGGTATTGTGGCTTGCCTGGAGGTGAAGAAGGCACCGGGAAGGAGTGCGGTGAAGCCGCGAAAAGATTTGCCGGAAACAGTTCTCTCTCGGAGGGGCTGTTTACATGCAAGGGCAAAAGGTCATTTTAAGAATGTTAAAGCATAGTGAAAATGATACCAACAGAACGGGCTCGACGAAACGAAGACGTGGGCTTTGGAATCACCTCATTTGGAGTTGTGGTTAAAAAGATATGAAGGGTTGAAGTTCAGGGACTTTTCTGCAAAAATATCATCACAAACAAGTCCCTGAGTGGATAAGGCAGAAGCGCAAAGTTAGAAATACGCTTTCTGTTTAAGAAAACGCATTTTGGGCTGAAACAGAGAGGAAATACGCTTTCAGTAAAAGAAAGCGTACTTTGAGCTGAAGCAGAGGGAAAATGCGCTTTCCCGAAGGTGAAAACGTACTCAACCGAGTACGCCTCCACTTAATCCAGTCAGCAGGGGCGGGGCCCGGCCGAGTCTCGCTGACACGCGGGGCCTGTGGCCAGCTGACAGGGAGGGGTCGTCTCCTTCTTCTCCTCGCTCTCGCCCGCGCCTGGCCGAGGCAGAGCCGGCCCCGACGATGATTGCCGGCGGCACAGGTCACCTCAGACGGCGCCCGACCTACCGGCGGGTTCAGGAGACCGAGGCGCGCACGCCCATGTAGGTCTCGACCGCCGTGGAGCTTGGGGAAGAGCGGAACGTCGACCGCGGCGGAGCATGCCGTCGGCCACCGGTGGGCTCGTGGCTACAAGCCACTTGAGGAGGAGGAGAGGTGACGAAGTGGTTCGGTAGTGGTGGTGGAGGCCTCGGGAAGTGGTGGAGCGGAGGGAGAAGGTCAGGGTCGCCGGAATCGGAGGGACCCGAGGCGGCGGCCGAGGCGGCGATGGAAGGGAATGAGAGCTCCTCGAGCTCGGGGAAGTAGCTAGGCGGGGCACTGGGAGGTGGGTGAGGTGAGTGGTGAGCTCAGAGAGGCTCGGGATGGCTATTTATAGCCGGGCGAGGGAGTGTCACGCTGGCGTCGCCGCGGACGCGTGTGCGCGCGCTCGAGCTCGGGGGAAGGCGACGAGGAAGTGATTCAGAGCTCACGGAGACGAGGCCGAGCTCGTTGACAAGAGGAGAAGAGGCCGAACGCCATAAATGCCCGGTCGGCTATAGGCTTCCCGTGGGCGCGCGACGACGAGAGCTGACGGAGGGGAAGAGGGCTCCAGGAGGACGGCGACGACGCAGGCCAGCTGTTGGACAGGCTCACGAGCGCCAAGGCGACGAGAGGAGGAGGGGCCGGAGCTAGAAGACGCCCTGGATGCGGCCAACGCCAGCAGAGCGCGCGCATTGCATGCCAAAGCTCGTGGTCACCGCGTGCACTGGTGCACACAGTGGCACACGGCCGGCCAAACAATGTCTGGGGGCTTGTCCTTCCTGGGGAGGTTGCAACTGCGGTGGTAGTTTGGTTAAAAGTGACATGGTTAAATGGCAGTTAACACCTGAAGTTTACTGCAGTAAACTTTGATGAGCACTGGTGATCCACAAGAGAGGGATTGGATCAAATGGAGTTGTCTGGGAGGGTGAGGTAAAGAAGAACTTTCACCCTGGTCACTTGGAGAAGATTAGGATTAAGATTTAATGTAGTTGCTTAACAACCACATAAACTGGTCCAGAAACTAGATTAGGATGATGCACTCTGATGAAGCATCAACTTGAGCTCAAATTGGGCAAGGCAGAGTCATTTGGTCTTATGAAGATGCTCAAAAAGTCTCATACCAATTGGCCAAGCCAAACTGGTACTTGCTTCACAAACATCTCCTCTGGACAGAAACTTGCAAAACTTCTAGAGGAATAATGGCTTGATGAACCATGCCCAAAATGGGTGGAGGTAAGTTATATGGATAATAGAAGGCCTAGAAAAATTGGCAGCCATAATGGAGCAAGATAAAATATACTTGCTTCACAAACTGAAATTTTGGACAGAATCAAAGAATTGAAGATGAGCTCACATGGAGGCAGGACATGAGCTCTACTTTGGTGGAGGGCTATGATAGGATGATATGAGGGATCATGCAAAATGGCAACTCATTTGGATATGCTTAGCTTGCACCTCCTTCACAAAGCTTCTTTCTGGATAGAAACTTTGGAAAATCATAATTAAATAATTACTAGGCAAATGAGGTTGCATTTTGGCATGTGGCAATGATATGGACAGGAAAAGGTGTCCAAGGAGTTTGAGGTCAATTGGGAAAAGGAAAATAGCACTTGCTTCACAATGTGCCATTTAGGGCAGAATAGGAAATGAATTATTTGAGCATGATGATAAACATGACAAATGAAATATTTTGTCATATTTGAGAAAGATATGACCCAAATAATTTATGAGAATTATTTGGGAATTTTAGGAGTGATGGAAATAAAGGTTGCTTCACAACCTAGGGCAATTTGAGTTATTCCTTTAATAGAAAAGGAATATTCCCAATAAAAAGAATATTGGGATTTGGGCTAGGATGAAAATGACAGGGTCTAGGGAAGGATTTGGGTATGACAAGCCACTCTCGAAGCAAAGAAGAATTCATCTTCTTCACTTTCCAGACCACAAAACCACGGAAAAAAGAAAACTCAAGCAAAAACCTCAGAAAAACAAAAGAAAAAGACAGGGCCAAAAATCAGGCTGTCACACCGGGATGATGGATTGGTCTGCTTTAGGAGCAAAGTCCACGTCTCCGGCATGGGATGCACCCGTGGTGTCGCTTTCAGCATCGTCGGTGCGTGATCAGGTGACGAAGTCCGCGCCTCCGACAACATGCGGTCGGGCGGTGAAGCCCTCGTCTCCGACATCCTTGACCGGCACTAATGAAGTGGACAAAAAGTAGTCATCTGGTGAAGTGGATGCTGGGCGGTCTCAAAGAGGCCCAGGTCACCGCCAAGTGGTACGTGTAGCTCTTGCCACCTTGCATGTCGTTTGGATCAGAATCCTATTTTTTTTTTACCCTTTTTCTATATATTTTTCTTGTCGCGAGTAACGTGACCAACTTAGTCGACTTTTGCTCTTGTGAAGCAAAATAACTCCAGGCATTGGAGAAAAAGCACCAGAAGATCCTTAGCAAGGAGAGCGTCGTGTTTGAGAGTGTTAAGGCTCCTCCGGCTAAGCAGACTTCTGCACCCAGCCTTGTCCTCCCGCTTGCCAGCAAAAAATACATCTTCTATGAACTCACAGATATCCAAGCAGCGCTGAGGGAGCGGGCCCTTGACAAGGAACAAGTGATAAAATGATCACAACTGGGATAGGCCCCTAGAAAAGCCGCTATGGGAGTGGGACCCCGCCTTATTTGGAGGTCCTGATTGGACACCTCCATGCTGTGGTGGCTCGGCTTTAGAGGGCAAGGCGACTCCCCTCTTGAATATGCTCCCACAGCCGAGCGAGTGCCCCTCTGATCGGTAAGCTTGATGCAGCTCGTGCGGAGATTGCTTCCGGACACTGCCGCATTGAAGAGGACAGGCCACGCCTAGAAGAACGCCTCGCCAACCTGATGTCCGTCTGCAACCGGCAGGAGAAACATGTCGAAGATCATCGAAGGATGGAGACTGACATCATAGGATCGCTAAGGACAACAAGACCCTTGCGAAGAAGCACGCGAAGCTGGCGGCGCAAGCTAAAAAGCGCGTGGAAGTCCTGGCTGAGATGACGACTTCTTGCTCCCGACATCTTGAACTTCATGAACATGCAGTCCGGGTTTCTTCGCAGGAGGCTAACTTGTATGCAAGACGTCGTGAAGAGGCGGATGCATTCTTGGCGGCTGGCGGCACTCCACCAGAGATCGCAACTGTCCGACCTGTTGAGTGAGGGTCCGGTCCAGCGCCATCATCTTCTGCTCCTCTAATGAAGGGTTGCACATTAGTTTCGGATGAGTTTTTGCTTATAGCGAAATAAAAATAGAACAGGAGATGATGGCACTGGACCGGTTCCATCACTCAAGAGGCCGGTAAGATAGAACGGTCGCAATTTTCTAGGGGAATGCTGCCAGCCGCCAAGAATGCATACGCCTCCTCATGACGTTTTGCATACAAGTCATTCTCCTCAGAAGAGATCCGGACTGCATGTTCATGAGCTTCAAGGTGTCGGGTGCAAGAAGTCGTCATCACAGCCAGAACTTCCGTGCGCTTCTCAGCTTGCACCCCAGCTTTGTGTGCTTCTAGGGAAGGGCCTTGTTATCCTCAGTGAGCCTACAATGTCCCTCGGCCATCCTTCGATGATATTCGTGTTGGGGATCGTAGCAGAATTTTAAAATTTCCTACGCATCACCAAGATCCATCTATGGAGTATACTAGCAACAAGGGGAAAGGAGTGCATCTACATACCCTTGTAGATCGCGAGCGGAAGCGTTCCAATGAACGGGGTTGATGGAGTCGTACTCGCCGTGATCCAAATCACCGATGACCGAGTGCCGAACGGACGGCACCTCCGCGTTCAACACACGTACGGAGCAGCGACGTCTCCTCCTTCTTGATCCAGCAAGGGGAAAGGAGAGGTTGATGGAGATCCAGCAGCACGACGGCGTGGTGTTGGAAGTAGCGGGATCCCGGCAGGGCTTCGCCAAGCTTCTGCGGGAGGGAGAGGTATTGCAGGGGGAGAGGGAGGTGCCAGGGGCTGTGTTCTTGCTGCCCTCCCTCCCCCCCACTATATATAGGGACCCCTGGGGGGGGCGCCGGCCCTGGGAGATTAGATCTCCAAGGGGGGGCGGCGGCCAAGGGGGAAGGGGGGTGGCTTCCCCCCCAAGCCAAGTGGGGCGCCCCCACCCCCAGGGTTTCCAACCCTAGGCGCAGGGGGAGGCCCAAGGGGGGGCGCCCCAGCCCACTAAGGGCTGGTTCCCTTCCCACTTCAGCCCATGGGGCCCTCCGGGATAGGTGGCCCCGACCCGGTGGACCCCCGGGACCCTTCCGGTGGTCCCGGCACAATACCGATAACCCCCGAAACTTTCCCTGTGGCCGAAACTGGACTTCCTATATATAATTCTTCACCTCCGGACCATTCCGGAACTCCTCGTGACGTCCGGTATCTCATCCGGGACTCCGAACGACTTTCAGGTTTCCGCATACTAATATCTCTACAACCCTAGCGTCACCGAACCTTAAGTGTGTAGACCCTACGGGTTCGGGAGACATGCAGACATGACCGAGACGCCTCTCCGGTCAATAACCAACAGCGGGATCTGGATACCCATGTTGGCTCCCACATGTTCCATGATGATCTCATCGGATGAACCACGATGCCGAGGATTCAATCAATCCCGTATACAATTCCCTTTGTCAATCGGTACGTTACTTGCCCGAGATTCGATCGTCGGTATCCCAATACCTTGTTCAATCTCGTTACCGGCAAGTCACTTTACTCGTACCGTAATGCATGATCTCGTGGCTAACTCCTTAGTCACATTGAGCTCATTATGATGATGCATTACCGAGTGGGCCCAGAGATACCTCTCCGTCATACGGAGTGACAAATCCCAGTCTCGATCCGTGTCAACCCAACAGACACTTTCAGAGATACCCGTAGTGTACCTTTATAGTCACCCAGTTACGTTGTGACGTTGGGTACACCCAAAGCACTCCTACGGCATCCGGGAGTTACACGATCTCATGGTCTAAGGAAAAGATACTTGACAGTTGGAAAAGCTCTAGCAAACGAACTACACGATCTTTTATGCTATGCTTAGGATTGGGTCTTGTCCATCACATCATTCTCCTAATGACGTGATCCCGTTATCAATGACATCCAATGTCCATAGTCAGGAAACCATGACTATCTGTTGATCAACGAGCTAGTCAACTAGAGGCTTACTAGGGACACGTTGTGGTCTATGTATTCACACATGTATTACGATTTCCGGATAACACAATTATAGCATGAACAATAGACAATTATCATGAACAAAGAAATATAATAATAACCATTTATTATTGCCTCTAGGGCATATTTCCAACAGTCTCCCACTTGCACTAGAGTCAACAATCTAGTTACATTGTGGGAATCGAACACCCATAGCGTTCTGGTGTTGATCATGTTTTGCTCTAGGGAGAGGTTTAGTCAACGGATCTGCAACATTCAGGTCCGTATGTACTTTACAAATATCTATGTCTCCATTTTGAACACTTTCACGAATGGAGTTGAAGCGACGCTTGATATGCCTGGTCTTCCTGTGAAACCTGGGCTCCTTGGCAAGGGCAATAGCTCTAGTGTTGTCACAGAAGAGAGTCATCGGGCCCGACGCATTGGGAATCACCCCTAGGTCGGTAATGAACTCCTTCATCCAGATTGCTTCTTGCGCTGCCTCTGAGGCTGCCATGTACTCCGCTTCACATGTAGATCCCGCCATGACGCTTTGCTTGCAACTGCACCAGCTTACTGCTCCTCCATTCAAAATATACACGTATCCGGTTTGTGACTTCGAGTCATCCAGATCTGTGTCGAAGCTAGCGTCGACGTAACCCTTTACGACGAGCTCTTCGTCACCTCCATAAACGAGAAACATATCCTTAGTCCTCTTCAGGTACTTCAGGATATTCTTGACCGCTGTCCAGTGTTCCATGCCGGGATTACTTTGGTACCTTCCTACCAAATTTACGGCAAGGTTTACATCAGTTCTGGTACACAGCATGGCATACATAATAGACCCTATGGCCGAGGCATAGGGGATGACACTCATCTTTTCTCTATCTCTGCCGTGGTCGGGCATTGAGCCGTGCTCAATTGCACACCTTGCAATACAGGCAAGAACCCCTTCTTGGACTGATCCATATTGAACTTCTTCAATATCTTGTCAAGGTACGTACTCTGTGAAAGACCAATGAGGCGTCTTGATCTATCTCTATAGATCTTGATGCCTAATATATAAGCAGCTTCTCCAAGGTCCTTCATTGAAAAACACTTATTCAAATAGGCCTTTATACTTTCCAAGAATTCTATATCATTTCCCATCAATAGTATGTCATCCACATATAATATGAGAAATGCTACAGAGCTCTCACTCACTTTCTTGTAAACACAGGCTTCTCCATAAGTCTGTGTAAACCCAAACGCTTTGATCATCTCATCAAAGCGAATGTACCAACTCCGAGATGCTTGCACCAGTCCATAGATGGATCGCTGGAGCTTGCATACCTTGTTAGCATTCTTAGGATCGACAAAACCTTCCGGCTGCATCATATACAATTCTTCCTTAAGAAAACCGTTAAGGAATGCCGTTTTGACGTCCATCTGCCATATCTCATAATCATAGTATGCGGCAATTGCTAACATGATTCGGACGGACTTCAGCTTCTCTACCGGTGAGAAAGTCTCATCGTAGTCAACCCCTTGAACTTGTCGATAACCCTTAGCGACAAGTCAAGCCTTATAGATGGTCACATTACCATCCGCGTCTGTCTTCTTCTTAAAGATCCATTTATTTTCTATGGCTCGCCGATCATCGGGAAAGTCAGTCAAAGTCCATACTTCGTTTTCATACATGGATCCTATCTCGGATTTCATGGCTTCTAGCCATTTGTCGGAATCCGGGCCCGCCATCGCTTCTTCATAGTTCGAAGGTTCACCGTTGTCTAACAACATGATTTCTAGGACAGGGTTGCCGTACCACTCTGGTGCGGAACGTGTCCTTGTGGACCTACGAAGTTCAGCAGTAACTTGATCTGAAGCTTCATGATCATCATCATTAACTTCCTCCCCAGCCGGTGTAGGCACCACAGGAACATCTTCCCGCGCTGCGCTACTTTCCGGTTCGGAAGGGGTGACTATCACCTCATCAAGTTCCACTTTCCTCCCACTCAATTCTTTCGAGAGAAACTCTTTCTCCAGAAAGGACCCATTCTTGGCAACAAAGATCTTGCCTTCGGATCTGAGGTAGAAGGTATACCCAATAGTTTCCTTAGGGTATCCTATGAAGACGCATTTTTCCGACTTGGGTTCGAGCTTTTCAGGTTGAAGTTTCTTGACATAAGCATCGCATCCCCAAACTTTTAGAAACGACAGCTTAGGTTTCTTCCCAAACCATAATTCATACGGTGTCGTCTCAACGTATTTCGACGGAGCCCTATTTAAAGTGAATGCGGCAGTCTCTAAAGCATAGCCCCAAAATGAGAGCGATAGATCGGTAAGAGACATCATAGATCGCACCATATCCAATAGAGTGCGATTACGACGTTCGGACACACCATTTCGCTGAAGTGTTCCAGGCGGCGTGAGTTGTGAAACGATTCCACATTTCCTTAAGTGCGTACCAAATTTGTGACTTAAATATTCTCCACCTCGATCTGATCGTAAGAACTTTATTTTCCTGTCACGTTGATTCTCAACCTCACTCTGAAATTCCTTGAACTTTTCAAAGGTTTCAGACTTGTGTTTCATTAGGTAGACATACCCATATCTACTTAAGTCATCAGTGAGAGTGAGAACATAACGATATCCTCCGCGAGCCTCAACACTCATTGGACCGCACACATCGGTATGTATGATTTCCAATAAGTTGGTTGCTCGCTCCATTGTTCCGGAGAACGGAGTCTTGGTCATCTTACCCATGAGGCATGGTTCGCACGTGTCAAATGATTCGTAATCAAGAGACTCCAAAAGTCCATGTGCATGGAGTTTCTTCATGCGTTTGACACCAATGTGACCGAGGCGGCAGTGCCACAAGTATGTGAGACTATCGTTATCAACTTTACATCTTTTGGTATTCACACTATGAATATGTGTAACATCACGTTCGAGATTCATCAAGAATAAACCATTGACCAGCGGGGCATGACCATAAAACATATCTCTCATATAAATAGAACAACCATTATTCTCGGATTTAAATGAGTAGCCATCTCGAATTAAAACGAGATCCAGATACAATGTTCATGCTCAAAGCTGGCACTAAATAACAATTATTGAGGTTTAAAACTAATCCAGTAGGTAGATGCAGAGGTAGCATGCCGACGGCGATCACATCGACCTTGGAACCATTCCCGACGCGCATCGTCACCTCGTCCTTTGCCAATCTCCGCTTATTCCGCAGTTCCTGTTTTGAGTTACAAATATGAGCAACCGCACCGGTATCAAATACCCAGGAGCTACTACGAGTACTGGTAAGGTACACATCAATTACATGTATATCACATATACCTTTGGTGTTGCCGGCCTTCTTGTCCGCTAAGTATTTGGGGCAGTTCCACTTCCAGTGACCACTTCCCTTGCAATAAAAGCACTCAGTCTCAGGCTTGGGTCCATTCCTTGGCTTCTTCCTGGCAACTGGCTTACCGGGCGCGGCAACTCCCTTGTCGTCCTTCTTGAAGTTCTTCTTACCCTTGCCTTTCTTGAACTTAGTGGTTTTATTCACCATCAACACTTGATGTTCCTTTCTGATCTCCACCTCCGCTGATTTCAGCATTGAATATACCTCAGGAATGGTCTTTTCCATCCCTTGCATATTGAAGTTCATCACAAAGCTCTTGTAGCTTGGTGGAAGCGACTGGAGGATTCTGTCAATGACCGCGTCATCCGGGAGATTAACTCCCAGCTGAGACAAGCGGTTGTGTAACCCAGACATTCTGAGTATGTGCTCACTAACAGAACTATTTTCCTCCATTTTACAGCTGAAGAACTTGTCGGAGACTTCATATCTCTCGACCCGGGCATGAGCTTGGAAAACCATTTTCAGCTCTTCGAAAATCTCATATGCTCCATGTTTCTCAAAACGCTTTTGGAGACCCGGTTCTAAGCTGTAAAGCATGCCGCACTGAACGAGGGAGTAATCATCAGCACGTGATTGCCAAGCGTTCATAACGTCTTGGTTCTCTGGGATGGGTGCTTCACCTAGCGGTGCTTCTAGGACATAATCTTTCTTGGCAGCTATGAGGATGATCCTCAGGTTCCGGACCCAGTCCGTATAGTTGCTGCCATCATCTTTCAACTTGGTTTTCTCTAGGAATGCGTTGAAGTTGAGGACAACGTGGCCCATTTGATCTACAAGACATATTGTAAAGATTTTAGACTAAGTTCATGATAATTAAGTTCATATAATCAAATTATTCAATGAACTCCCACTCAGATAGACATCCCTCTAGTCATCTAAGTGAAACATGATCCGAGTTAACTAGGCCGTGTCCGATCATCACGTGAGACGGACTAGTCAAGATCAGTGAACATCTCCATGTTGATCGTATCTTCTATACGACTCATGCTCGACCTTTCGGTCCTCCGTGTTTCGAGGCCATGTCTGTACATGTTAGGCTCTTCAAGTCAACCTAAGTGTATTGCGTGTGTTCCGAGGCCATGTCTGTACATGCTAGGCTCGTCAACACCCGTTGTATGCGAACGTTAGAATCTATCACACCCGATCATCACGTGGTGCTTCGAAACAACGAACCTTCGCAACGGTGCACAGTTAGGGGGAACACTTTCTTGAAATTATTATAAGGGATCATCTTACTTACTACCGTCGTTCTAAGCAAATAAGATGCAAAACATGATAAACATCACATGCAATCAAATAGTGACATGATATGGCCATTATCATTTTGCTCCTTTGATCTCCATCTTCGGGGCACCATGATCATCTTCGTCACCGGCATGACACCATGATCTCCATCATCATGATCTCCATCATTGTGTCTTCATGAAGTTGTCACGCCAACGATTACTTCTACTTTTATGGCTAACGCGTTTAGCAATAAAGTAAAGTAATTTACATGGCGTTATTCAATGACACGCATGTCATACAAAAAATAAAGACAACTCCTATGGCTCCTGCCGGTTTTCATACTCATCGACATGCAAGTCGTGATTCCTATTACAAGAATATGATCAATCTCATACATCACATATATCATTCATCACATCTTCTGGCCATATCACATCACATAGCACATGCTGCAAAAACAAGTTAGACGTCCTCTAATTGTTGTTGCAAGTTTTTACGTGGCTTGTATAGGTTTCTAGCAAGAACGTTTCTTACCTACGTAAAACCACAACGTGATATGCCAATTTCTATTTACCCTTCATAAGGACCCTTTTCATCGAATCCGTTCCGACTAAAGTGGGAGAGACAGACACCCGCTAGCCACCTTATGCAACTAGTGCATGTCAGTCGGTGGAACCTGTCTCACGTAAGCGTACATGTAAGGTCGGTCCGGGCCGCTTCATCCCACAATACCGCCGAAACAAGATAAGACTAGTAGCGGCAAGAAGAATTGGCAACATCTACGCCCACAACTGCTTTGTGTTCTACTCGTGCATAGTAACTACGCATAGGCCTGGCTCATGATGCCACTGTTGGGGATCGTACCAGAATTTTAAAATTTCCTACGCATCACCAAGATCCATCTATGGAGTATACTAGCAACAAGGGGAAAGGAGTGCATCTACATACCCTTGTAGATCGCGAGCGTAAGCGTTCCAATGAACGGGGTTGATGGAGTCGTACTCGCCGTGATCCAAATCACCGATGACCGAGTGCCGAACGGACGGCACCTCCGCGTTCAACACACGTACGGAGCAACGACGTCTCCTCCTTCTTGATCCAGCAAGGGGAAAGGAGAGGTTGATGGAGATCCAGCAGCACGACGGCGTGGTGGTGGAAGTATAGGGATCCCGGCAGGGCTTCGCCAAGCTTCTGCGGGAGGGAGAGGTGTTGCAGGGGGAGAGGGAGGTGCCAGGGGCTGTGTTCTTGCTACCCTCCCTCCCCCCACTATATATAGGGACCCCTGGGGGGGCGCCGGCCCTGGGAGATCAGATCTCCAAGGGGGGGGCGGCGGCCAGGGGGAAGGGGGGGTGGCTTCCCCCCCAAGCCAAGTGGGGCGCCCCCACCCCCAGGGTTTCCAACCCTAGGCGCAGGGGGAGGCCCAAGGGGGGCGCCCCAGCCCACTAAGGGCTGGTTCCCTTCCCACTTCAGCCCATGGGGCCCTCCGGGATAGGTGGCCCCACCCGGTGGACCCCCGGGACCCTTCCGGTGGTCCCGGCACAATACCGATAACCCCCGAAACTTTCCCGGTGGCCGAAACTGGACTTCCTATATATAATTCTTCACCTCCGGACCATTCCGAAACTCCTCGTGACGTTCGGGATCTCATCTGGGACTCCGAACGACTTTCAGGTTTCCGCATACTAATATGTCTACAACCCTAGCGTCACCAAACCTTAAGTGTGTAGACCCTACGGGTTCGGGAGACATGCAGACATGACCGAGACGCCTCTCCGGTCAATAACCAACAGCGGGATCTGGATACCCATGTTGGCTCCCACATGTTCCACGATGATCTCATCGGATGAACCACGATGTCGAGGATTCAATCAATCCCGTATACAATTCCCTTTGTCAATCGGTACATTACTTGCCCGAGATTCGATCGTCGGTATCCCAATACCTTGTTCAATCTCGTTACCGGCAAGTCACTTTACTCGTACCGTAATGCATGATCCCGTGGCTAACTCCTTAGTCACATTGAGCTCATTATGATGATGCATTACCGAGTGGGCCCAGAGATACCTCTGCGTCATACGGAGTGACAAATCCTAGTCTCGATCCATGTCAACCCAACAGACACTTTCAGAGATACCCGTAGTGTACCTTTATAGTCACCCAGTTACGTTGTGACGTTGGGTACACCCAAAGCACTCCTACGGCATCCGGGAGTTACACGATCTCATGGTCTAAGGAAAAGATACTTGACATTTGGAAAAGCTCTAGCAAACGAACTACACGATCTTTTATGCTATGCTTAGGATTGGGTCTTGTCCATCACATCATTCTCCTAATGACGTGATCCCGTTATCAATGACATCCAATGTCCATAGTCAGGAAACCATGACTATCTGTTGATCAACGAGCTAGTCAACTAGAGGCTTACTAGGGACACGTTGTGGTCTATGTATTCACACATGTATTACGATTTCCGGATAACACAATTATAGCATGAACAATAGACAATTATCATGAATAAAGAAATATAATAATAACCATTTATTATTGCCTCTAGGGCATATTTCCAACAATTCGTCCTGTTTATCATGCCAGTTGCGGATGGACGCCAGGCTGGCGAGCCGTTCCTCCAGGCGCAACCCGTCCTCCTCAAGGCGGCGATGTCCAGAAGCAATCTCCACAAGAGCCGCATCAAGCTTACATATCAGAGAGAGCACCCACTCGGGTGTGGGTGCATCTTCAAGAGGGGCATCTCCATGCCCTCGAAGCCGAGCCACAACAGCTTGGAGCTAGCCAATCTGGACCTCGAGATGACGCGAGGACCCGCTCACATAGCGGCTTTTCCATGGGCCTATCGCAGATATGATCATTTCTATTACTTGTTCCTTGTTAAGGGGCCACTCCCCCAACGCCTCTTGGATATCTGCAAGTACACAAGAGATGTACTTTTTGCTGGCAAGCAGGAGGTCGAGGCTGGGTCCAGAAGTCTACTCAGCCGGAGGAGATTAAGACTCTCAAACACGATGCTCTCCTCGGCAAGGATCTTCTGGTGCTTTTTCACCAATGCTCGGAGTTCCTTTGCTTCGGAATTATTTAAGTTGGTCGCATTACTCACGACACCCGAAAAAAATACGAGAAAAGGGTAAAGACAAAGGGGTTCTATTCTGAACGATGTGCAAGGTGGCAAGAGCTAGACGTACCACTAGGAGGTGACCTAGGCTTCTTTGAGACCGCCCCAGCATCTACTTCATCAGATGGCCGCTTTTTGTCCACTTCTTTAGCGTCTGTCGATGATGTCGGAGATGAGGGCTTCACCGCCGAACCGCCTGTCGTCGGAGGCGCCGACTTCCTCACATGATCACGCACCAACGACAGAGCAAGCGACACCACTAGAGCATCCCTCGCCGGAGACATGGACTTCGCCACTAAAGCAGACCGATCGATCATCTCGACCGCCTCGCCCAAGAGCAGCTGCGTGGCATCACTCACGGTCATGTGCGGCGGCACATCCTCAAGCTTGTCCTGTGTACAGGAAGATGAAGATCGTCGTGAACAAAAGACCTCAGGGACATCTAGCGGAACATCAAAGTCAATCACTGTTCCCTCTTTGGAACTGTGATTGGATCGGCTGTGTGCACTCCGCGCCACCGTGCTTCACGGCGCCGGCAAGGGCGGCGATGAATGGACCTACTACACCTCGTTGGACTTGCTGCCGTGCCTCGATGTCTTGGCGTCACTCTTGCCTTGGTCGAACTTGCTTGACCTCTCCCGGCCCATCCTAGCACGATGTGCATGCAACAGATAAAAAAGAAGTCAATAGAATATGCGTGCATGAAGATGCGCCTAGTCCCCAACTTCAAGAAGAAAAGAAAAGAAAGAGGCTAGCTAGCAGCAGCGGCGTACCTGGCTGGAAGTACGCCTGCACGATCGGGTCTCGCAAACCTGGTATTTGGCCGGCGCGAGAGTAAAGTTGGTACGAGGCAAATGCACGTGGCACTAAGCTATATTTATAGCCTTGGCCACCCGTCCAAGATCACAACGACTTCGCTGGTCGTAGAAAATACTAGAAGCACAGGCGCGCTTTGCTGCGCCGTTCCATAACACTGATGTGTCATTACATGTAGATTATTGCAAGCCTGCAAAACACCCAGCTTAACTTCACAAATTATAGTAGTTCCTATTTGTCAGGTAAGCATTTTCCAATGGAATTACAAATATGGTTCAGCAAATGATAGAACTAGGAGATGGCAGAATGGGGGTGATAATTACAGGCAAACAAATTTGGCTATTCCTCTAATATAGTGCAGTGTGTAACCAATCTATCATAAAAGAAACTACCTCAAAATAATTGTTTACATATGTCCGCCTCATGTCTCACAGAATACAAATAACGGCTTGAGAAATATCATATCTAGCTCATTGTGTGTATCTGGCTCCATTATCTCGTTTGTGCCGCAGTACGCCAAGTTAGTAACGAAGTACATCTGACTTCATGACTTATGATGAACTTATGGCAAAGAGACTGTGCATGTAATGTACAGTGAACAATTTATCCGTCTAGTTTTGAACAACTCTTTCAATCCATACATCATTTTTTTTTACCGTGGAACAGTAGGAAAGGCTCCTACTCTGAACAATCCATACATCTTTGAACTACACATGTACATAAAAGGGATCGTTCATGTCTAGTTCCCTAGTTTAGAGGAAGAGTGACAGCTAACAAATGCACCAGAAAAAAAAAGTATGTATATGGATCTTTATGTTCCCAATCCGACTCTTTTTGCTTTTCTCGTATTAGTCGCGGAAGCTCCCAGAAAAATGAACCGCTCAACACTTGTCATGTTATCTATAAGAACAAATGCATGATACCAGAAAATACAATGATCTTATTGGCATGTATACAATATACCTTCCGACAATAAGTCTATTGAAACTGAATTTTGTTAACATGTACTATATCAGTAGATCAGTTCTTCAGGAACCAACAGGAATGTAAGAAGTGTAACAAATAAGGATGTGGAGTATGTCATCGCGAGCTCCAGTGATCCCGGATGAGCACTAAAATCAGAAAAAAAATACTAAACAGATTAAAAAAACTGATTTTTTTAGAAAGAAACTTTTATGCTTTTTCTACATGCATGCAAATTTCATGATGAAATTACATTTTTGGAGGTCTATGCACAAAAACAAAATTGATGTTCCAAGAAAGTGTTTTTGGAAGCACTTTGGAACATCAACTTTGATTTTTTGCCCACACCTCCACAAATGTAATTACATCATGAAAATTTGCATGCATGTAGAAAAAAACATCAAAGTTTCTTGCCAAAAAAATCAGATGAATTTTTTTAGTATTTTTCGGATTTTATTGTTCATGCAGGAACACTGGAGCTCGAGATCATATGAGTACTTTCGAACAAATAACTAATTGTGCTAGAAAAAAATCCACGCAGTTAGTAATAACTATTAAGATGCAACCATATTATAGTGCTAGTTCTCTACTCAGCCAATACACATCCTGGCAGGACCATAAGTGAGGTCGGAGTCCATTTCATTTGACTACACTTAGGAGTCGATCCAAGTAAGGTCAGATTCCTTTTCATCCCACTACACTTAGGAGTCAGTCCAAGTAAGGACGAAGCAAGAGTATAATATGGATTAGATATAGCCACCAAATGGAAAGAGGATGAAAATGTGTGAGTAAATTTCCTTCTATATTAGTACATCATGGTGGTAGGAGCCAATATAATCCATAAAACTATGTCCACTTGTAAAGAAGAGACTACTAAACGTACAATTACTTAAGAGCGACCCTATCCTTCATGTGTTATATGTCTGCTTAAGGTAATAAGAGAACAATAACCATACTCGATAAGTGAATAGCATTGCGGCCAATATGTGCTGGAATTATGTTGTCGAATGCCCAAGAGGCCAAGACATTTGTGAGTTACTTAAACTAGAAATATTTTTCTAGTCTGGGCTCGAAACCATTGCCTAGAAATAAACAATAACAGCAATATGGCCCGGGCATGGAGTTTGAATTCACTACTAAGAAGAAAAAAAACTCGTACTTCAGACTACAGTCTGATAAGCGATAAGTTTGTGATGCAGAGAAGCTAGTCATGCGCTATAGAAATATGGCTACCAAAGATATGCCTAATTTTGGAAAGAGGAGCACCCAGGAGCGTCAAGCTATGTCTCACCCATACCAATTTCTAACGGAAACCGCCTACGGGCAGACGACAAAGTGCTGGCCCATTAGCTGTGCTGTTTCATGGCTTCGCTCGCCTGTGTACAGTCGTTGCGTTTGATCCGTTCAGTCTGGTTTAAAAAAAATCTTTGTTAATGTTTTTTCTTTGGTTTTCTTTCTTTGCCAGTTTCATATGGCTTTCCTTTTCATTCGTTATATTTCTGGCTTTCTTTGTTTTTTTAATGCTTTCTTCGGGTTTTTTCTTCATTTTACTTTGTTTTCCTTTATTTTTCTCTCGGTTTTTTTGGTTTCTTCGCTTCTTTTGTTTCTTTGTCGGTTTTCTTTCATTTTTTGAACACGTGTCTACTTTTCATACATGCAATACATTTTTTATACATGTAATACATTTTTTTACATGTTAGACATTTTTACAAAAATAAGTTTTGAATATATTTTTTAGATATGTTTTAAACATTTTATCAAATACATGTTGAAACATTTTACAAATGATAATTTATGTTTGAACTATGCTAACCTTTTTTTACATTGTAGACATATTTTTTGAAGATGTCACGAACACATTTTTGAAACTTGTGAAGATGTTTTTAAAATGCGATGTACAGTTTTTGAATGTACGCAACATTTTTTGAATTATTTTTATACATTGTGTAAACGTTTTCTTTAAATACCACGTACATTTTTCTGAAATGTAAGATATTTTAATTGTCACAAACATTTTCAGCTCACATGATTAACATTCGCACAATTTCATTACGAAATTTGTAATTACCAAACGTTCTGATTATCACAATAGGTCCAAACGATCTGATCTCCGTCCGTTTTGCTGATCCGACGGCGCGTTTTAAAATCGTGGTTAGTTAATGCTAGCGGCGAGTCTCACGCTAGGCATGGGCTACTTGATTTGCGCCCCTGGCTGACCAATTCCTGTGGGTCCAATCCCTCACACGGTTCAGAAAAATAAAGTGCGAAATGGGATTCGATCCCTGGTGCTACAATAGCACAGCTAGCCAATTAACCACTAGGACATCGGCTCGTTGCTGTTGTTTCTAAAGGATAACAGTATTTGTCACCAATGATTACTCTAATTTCCATTACATGGCCCTTGTGATTTGTTTCTCTGGTTTTCTTTATCTCCGTACGGCTAGAGACCTACATTCATATGTTTTATGTCTCTTTTCAGCAACTAGGTTAGCATTGCATTTTGATATATTTCACCGATAACTTCTTTGTAAATAGCAAGATAGTATACACTCCCGGACTTGATAACTTAGGTATAAACATCATGATAATTTTGACCCATGGAAAAAAGATGTTGAAAATATACTCCAGTAACATCGGTTAAATAACGTGATAATATAGGTTCCCGGACCTGATAACTTAGATACAAACACCATGATAATTTTGATCCATGAAAAAAAGTTGTTGAAAACATACTTTGAAAACTTTTTGTGTAAATAGCATGATAATATAGGCTCCCGGTCCTGATAATTTGGAAATAAACACCATGATAACTTTGATCCATGAAAAACATTGTTGAAAACATATCACTGATAACTTCTCGTGTAAATAACATGATAATATACGCTCTCGGACATGATAACTTAAATACAAACATCACCATAACTTTGACCCATGTAAAAAAGTTGTTTGCAAACATACTTCGGTAACATCTATATAAATAACATGGTAATATAGGCTCCCCGGACCTGATAACTTAGCTACAAACATGAAACACCACAATAATTTTGACCCGTGAGAAAAAGTTGTTGAAAACATACTTTGATAACTTTTTGTGTAAATAGCATGATAATATAGGCTCCCGGTCCTGATAACTTGGGTACAGACACCACGATAACTTTGACCCATGAAAAAACTTGTTGAAAATATACTCCGGTATGATGTGTGCAAATAAATGGTAATATACACATAGCATAAATGATAACTTATTTAGCGCGGGCGTGATAACTTTTGACCCAGAAAAAAAAGTATTCAAAACATGCCGACATGGTATTAGTTTCGAATGTCTCGTCGCGGCTGATTTTTTTGTGAAAACAGATTTTGAATCGAACAGGTGGTTTGAGCTACAAAACTTTTTGAAATTTCAAAATAAAGAGAATCTACGATGACATTAGTTTGCCTGCATTTTTAGTGCTTTTGCACGTGGGAGAAAGTAGGAATAAGTCATTTTTATGCCCGAAATTTGCCTATGTAAACATTGTGGTAACCTATATAGCACAGACATGATAACTTGTATACCCTAGGTGTGGTAACTTTTTATCTGAAAAGAAGTCATCGAAACATATCGACATGGGATCTAGTTTCATAGGGCTCGCTGAGATGATTTTTTTATGTGAAAACAGTTTTTCAGTCCAAGTGACGATTTGAGCTACAAAACATTTTGAGTTTTGAGTTTTAATGGAATCTTTTGTGATGTCATCAATTTTGTTTTTATGTGCATGCAATGGGTTACGCTGAATTCATTTGGTAATAAAATAATATTTAACGCATATTGCATGCGGCTTGTTAGCGAGATTGCATGCGATTGGGATCGTTCGGATCTATACATATAATCCGAACATTTGGAAGATATAACAGTCCATTTCATTAATGTTATACATTTTCTGTGTATATAAAAAATATTTTTCTATACACATTTTCTAAAATTAATGTAAATTTAAAGTGGTTTTAAGATACACATGTTTATATATATATATATATATATATATATATATATATATATATATATATATATATATATATATATATATATATATATATATATAGACACACACAGAAGTAAAAAGTTCGAAGGAAAAAACCAAAATAAAAATAGAATCAAGCATGACGTCAACACGATGCGGCAAGTGGTTGTGGGCCGGCCCAGTTTGGGCTCCCTGCAGACGACTCGTGCCTAAGGTATTGCCACACTTTTTAAAACATATTTTTAAATGGGAAACACTTCTGAAAACTCTGAACAATATTTAACAAAGTGCACATTTTCTGAATTTCCAAATTTTGTTAATTAACAATAGTTCTAAATTTGTGAACGTTGATTAATAAATAAATATGAGCAAAAATAAAAATTGAAAATCGTTTTCTGAATTTTATGAGCATTGATTAATAAATATGAAAAAACATAAGTAATCCGAACATATTCTTTTGAGAATATGAAATTTTTTGAAAAATTGCAAAAAATGAAATATTTTAAAATTTTGAATTTATAATATTATGAAAAATAGGAACAATAAACCGCAAAAGGAAAAATTCAAAGAAAACAAAAAGGAAAGAAAAGAGAAAAATAAAAATAGGAGAGAAGGTTAAAAAGCAAAAACGAAAAGAAAATAAAAATAAAGAAACACGGTTTAGGAACCTCCTAGATGGTTCCGAAAACGGAAAAAACTGGCTGGGAATCTAAGGTTCCCAAAATAGGGAAAGATTTTTTTACAAAAACTATTAGTGAGTTGATTTCAAACGTGTGAAAATTTCTAATCCGTTAACATATTTTTGAAAATATATGATCTTTTTCAAATCCGCAAATGTTTGGGCCATGCCAACATGAGCCCGATAGGAGTGATGTCGTTGCCAAGCTGGGGCAAGGCCTTGATCAAATCTTGTACTCCCTCTATTCCTACATGTTAGACGTTTTGGCAGTTGGAACAGAGGTGGTACTACTCAACACGAAGGAAAATGTTCTTCAGTGGCATCATCACCTCTTTCTTGGTCTAGTTTCTGTGAATGTCCAACAGCATGGAACTCGTCCTACTCCTGGATGAAAGTTCCCCTTCAGTGCTCTGTTTCGCCAATTGCGTCAATCTATATCGTTAACATATTCGCTTGCTTGCGGATTGTTTCAAAAGCCAAACTCTCCAAGTAGAAAAAGATGGACCTCACAAACAGGTGTTGTTCACATTCAGGTGGATGACAATCCCCCGATGACTTCCAATTTCTGTTTTTTACCATTTAAATATTGGAGCTCTGACCATTCGGTATGAGCGGTGAGCTATCTCAAAAGCAAAGACATTGGAGCTCTGGACCAGATTTCCCCTATTTTGTTATGCCATTGTTTCCATGGATTGGGAGCTCTGGATTCAGATTTCAGAATTTCATGTTTTGTTTTTGGCAGGGGTGAAAGATAGATTCAAGTGGGTACAAACTGCATTTCCATAGAATACCATAAGCATGATGACCCACCATGCCATAGTAATGCAAATGATCATGGCAATATGATGACCCGAGGAGCTCTTTGGTAGTAGAGGAATGGGCACTATATATATGCAAGCGGAAGTTTTTTCACCACCACACAATGCATATATGGAGGTCCTTTGTTGGGTGGGTGAAACAGTCCATATCCACTCTTTTGTAATGGAGATATTAGAGAAAACCAATACAAAGAGCACATTTTCCTCACCAAATTTGTGAACCAATACTGAGATGGTGCTAGGTGTAGTGTAAAGAATCCCAAAGGCAGCACTTGGGTGATTCACAGTTCGTCCATATTCCATCTCAATACATAAGTTTGGTATACACACCATGTGCCTCACAATCGACTACTGGGACTATAGGACCATCATCTTCCAAAAGAGGGATGTTCCTCAAACACTAGTTGGGACGCTACCAATGAAGATACTACGTACGAAAGCCATCATCAAGCTCGCCAAGTCTACGAACATGTTAGAATCCTCGGTGAGATTGTTGTGAGATTGGAGCAAGAATCGCTCAACATGAGCGGTTCGCGGTCTAAAAAAATCAACAACAGATTAGAATCACTAGCAGAAACAAGTCCATGAAACAGAGCACACATGTAAGCAGTACTTTCATGTTCTTTGTATTGGGAACAACAGTTGATGTGCCGTCCTCTGAATCAGACATTGTTTATGCCATGTTCGTCCAGACTTTAGTATTGATGACGCGTGCATGCATGGTTGTTTCGCTGGTGTGGTATGATATGTGCCTTGCTGCAAATCGATTGATATGTATCAACAAGAATGTATTACATTTTTTTCTATTTTTATTTTCATTATGACCAAAACCTGCAGGGTTCAGCCTTCTCGGCGATAACGAGCAATCCCAACAGTTAACAAATGGTGTCGCCTACTGCTAGCACCACAACAGCTTTTGACAGAGAAATAGCAGAGGGATTAATGCGTCATTTATATGAGATATGGAGTATATAAATGCAGTTTATATAAAATTACCACGGTCTGAATATCAAGAGCTCCATCGTGAATGGTTGGGTGTTATGGCCGCTAAAGAAGGCTCGATGATAGCATGTCAATGATGTTGAACAAACCTTGTACCCGGATGGTAGTAGTTTACATCTGTAAAGTGCAACAATCTAATTGCGGGAAAGCACATGCCATATATTCTTGAATTACACGCTAATCTGTGAATTGCTGAAACAAACTTCAGGCAGAAAGGATAAATCTGTTTCTTCTAGGAAAAACCTAGAGCCAACTTGATATATCGATTATCAAGGAAAACAGCAGAGTACAAGATGTATATCAACAACAGACCCTACTAAAACAGATGATCAACTGGCACAATGCCTGCAGCGATGCGGAATTGAGCCAAGCTCGTGAAAGAGCGAGCAGGACAGTGCCTTACCTCACAAAACAAGCTCGTTTGCAAGTTGGCACGTTTGTCAGGATCGGGATAGCCAACAGTATTGCTTCTTGTCAGTGGTTAGTATCAGTTGATGGGACTGTATCGTAAAAAACATGATACTGTGAGATTTTGTCCCAAGAGAATTTCAGAATGAGACGTAGGTTATACTATGAAGCAACAATGTTTTTACTTGCATTAACATAATTAGTGATCCAGATCACATACACGAGTCCCGTACAAAATGCAATTCCGGCGTTGCAAACTCAACTGAGGCTCAGTACACAGTTGCTGCACTGTGTTGGCTGTGCTTATATGTTATAATATGTGGGAAAATAGCCAGCAAACTAGAGATAAAGGTTATTAAACAAAAACTAAAATAGGCCAATGCTAGTTGGATAAGCTGGACTATCGTAGTGCACCACGATGCCAAATGCAGACTAAAAACACACCATATCTGCTATCTGTATCAGAGATATTGATATCAATCAGATTCACTCCCTTTGTGAGGCCTATATTTTTCCACTGGAGGGGGGAGTCCAAGTGCCTGCTGAAAGATTTTGCCTGATCTTGAGGAGCGCAGTATTTCCCCTTTTTGTCCGACGCTGGTATTGGGTTGGATCTGTTTAGCTAGGATGATGGGGACCTCTCCCCATACATCCGGATGGTCGATGGTGGTCTTGCCTTGGATCTGTCCAGCTCGGATGATGGGATCCCTTCTTCATCCATACAGAGGGTCAATGATTATAGTACCCACCTTCTCGTCGATTTCACATGGCTCTAGGCCAATAGCTGTGAGCTGACCGCAGGCGCTTCTCCATTCCCTCGGGTCTCTCTTATTTGACATGGCTCGACCAAGGGCACATAAGGCTAGGGGCAAGCCACCGCACCGTGACACCATCTGCTTATCACATACTCAACTAAGTTAGTTCAGGGGCAATTCTTGTTTCCACACGAATGGTATGTACTTGAATGTTAAATATACAGCCATTTCTTTACATAAATACACAAATAATCACTCCTTCCAAGTTATACTAATAATATATGTAAGTTATGAGGCACAAAATTATACCACAAGAAACTTTCTTTCAAACACGAATTCAATGGTATACTTCTTGTGGCACATAACTCATATTTTAGTGGCCAATCTGATGATCAAAATTTGAACCTTGAGTACGTGTGGGCCTTATAAATTGGAAAGGAAGGGTATATTTGATAGGCAAAATATATATACCTGCTTTGCAAGATGGTGAACTTGAGGATGATCATCGATGATTCCAATCCCGACCTTATCTTTGAAGAGGCTCCATGCATCATTTTTTCCTAGACACCACATCTCAATGATGTTGGCGGCATGACACCCCATGAGGGCACATGCAGCCCGACTCCTCGTCACGAAGATTATCTTTTGCCGCCTATGCGACAATATTGGCAAGCCAACAGCCCACCAATTAAAGGGCTCTCTTATGTCATCTAGTAACAACAAGAAGCTCTCGTGTTCGAGATAGTTGAAGATATGCATGGCTCGGGACAACTCATCTAGTGATGACATCATGGCCAAATCTAAGCCTAGATTGACGGCGATAGCATGTTGCACATTGTTCACCACAGATCCAGTTCCAGCCCCAACGAACATAATGTGCTTGAAGCAAGTGTTACCTGTGTAAGCATCACGCACGAGCCTGAGAAGAGTTGTCTTGCCCACACCTCTCATGCCCCAGACCCCCAACAATAGGGATTGGGTGCCCTTGTCTTCGATGGAATAACACACCTTATTATAGAAGCCCACCATTCCCAGGAACCGATCATCCCGAGGGTATTTCCAGCTGGATGATTCTTGCTCTGGTTGTATTTCAGGCAATAATCTGTTTCCTTCTATGTCGAAATCTCTATTGATGAATACAGACCAACCTCTACGGTAGAGTTTCCAAGCATCTTCTTCGTCCAAGCACTCCATTTTGATGGTATTGTCGTGGCTGCACCCCATCTTGTCACACAAATTCATGTTCCTTGTTGTTAGCACAACTTTACGCTGTTTTTGCCGTGCCAACCCTCCCTGAAGGGAGACTACAACACTCCCCAACGGCAAGGGTATGCCCACAGCTTCCAAATCAAGATACTCCCATAGATCATCTAACAGCAATAAGAAGCTCACATCACTGAGGTGGTCACGAATGATATTTGCTTGGGAAGTCTCATTGTGCGTTACAGATAGTCCCATATTAGTGGCAATAGCTTCTTGCACCTGACTAACTGTACATCCAATGCCAGCACGAACAGACATGATATTAAAGGAATCATCATCATACTCTGAGCGAGAATGACTAACCAGCTTGAGAAGGCATGTCTTGCCCATACCACCGGTGCCCCAAATCCCGAGCAATCCAGAGTTGTTGTCCACGGCATTAATGAAACCAATCACCTTCTTCTTGTAGAAGTTCATCGTTCCATGCAAATGACTTTTCGGGTGCAAGAATTCTCCTCCTTGCCCGAGGAGATCAATGGCTCTGTATAGCATCAGGTTCGCTTTCTTGCTTAAGTGGAGCCTCTTTGAGTATTTCAAACCGCATTCGCCATACCCAACCTTAATATCTTGCTCCAAGCGTTGCAAAGTGTCCACACTGTTCATCCAATGGATGCATTGTTTAGAACATAGGAGTGGGTCCAGACGACGGAGGGCTATTTGCATGGCACGCAGCTTTGCGACTGCAACTCCAATATTCTTCATACGACCGGAAATATTAATAATGGAGCCAATATTAGCAACGATGACCCGTGCCATTGCCAGCAGAATCATCCCATACATTCTCCGCAAAAGAAAAGAAGGCATCGTCCTATACTTGTTGATGATAACATTAACAATAGAGACGAAAACGATGCTCCATCCTACTAGCATAACCATTTTTGTAATCGTCCAATACATGCTCATGATGGGTATGAGAGGTATGAGAGTAAGAACGAAAATGATTTCCCACACTGTTGGCTCCATCTTCAAACTGCTCAATTCTCTCCTCTAAACTCAATAAATTGAGATGTAAGGTTTTCCACAGATCTGCTCAGAGCCTTCATACACCAGCATAGGACAAAGTGCCCAAAAAAGTATTCTGCAATCAAACAAGCAGATTGGCAAGCTAGGCCAGAGGAGGCGCGGGAGTTTTGCGGGAACAGATGGATAACTAAAGAGACGCATATGCAAGGAGGAAGTAAGGTAGCACTTACATACATCAGTAATTCGATAGACGCCCTAAATCGGGGACATTATTGGGATGAAGATGACATCTATGCATCCATCCTAGTTCTTGAAACTCTATAATGTCTATAGTAACTTGCTTTTTTTCTCACAAGAGAAAAGTGATATGCTTGGGTCCTTTTGTGTATTATGGCTGGTCTACTTGAATGTTACCAACTGCTCCTGCTGCATGATCTGTTCTGTACAATGTGCAACCAAGCCCACACGCCGGCCCTTTGCATTCAAGTGGCCCAGACGATTGCATTAAGCCAGGATGTAGATTAACGAAGCCAGCCATGCTGTAAAAAGAAATAAAAAAAACTGCCATGACACTGACCTATAACCGGCCAGCAATTCTAAAACAGAAGAGGGAAACAAAGCCCTTAAACAACACCTGTTGGAGGCATTGTACGGTTAGGCCGGATTCGGCTGGGAACAGACTGTGATCCATCTGTAATGAACCAAAAATTGCTGAACATGGCCAAAATATTTCTGAAACCAAAATTTTCAAACCAACTCTGAGGCCGACTCGGTCGACAAAACCAATGTGCCGGCCCAAATATATATTGGGCCATTAAGTAGCTTAGCCTAAGCCATGAAGAAGCTGTCAAGTCCAACTGTATTTTTGTGTTTGTAATTATTCTATATGTATTTGAGATGCTGACAAATAATTTGCAGTCTAGCTATTGTTACAGAAAATGTAACATACATCTTCCACGGAATAATTAATTTTTCCGTGAACGCCTTGGTTTGTCCGCCACCACCTAACCACTGGGCTAAACCCCAGACTGGTACCAAGCTATGCTTTTTCTAATGGAGTGGTGCCAAGGCACTACTGACAAGGAGAATGCAACAATTGGTAGTACAAATAGCTGCATAAAATCTGCTTTAAGCATTAAGAACTTCTGGCACAGTGCCATAGTCTACTCTACCGTCCTTAGGACCTTAATATGAATCTGGATGAACAGAATTTAGAGGAGAGGAAGGATTAAGTGTGCAGCACAGCAGCAGATGGAGCTTGACACAGCAACATGGATCAGCATTGCTGCTATCTGCGCTTCGATTCTCATGGCTATCAAGTGGTGGGATCCCATAACAGTTCATCTTGGCTATTCCTACAGCGTTCACCTCCATGTGGAGGATCTTGGAAGAAAGGTGAAGATGTTGAGCGATATGCAAATCGATCTCCGCTACCAGGATCCCTTCCCATCTTCTGCAGAACGCATTAGATGGCTCCAGAGCATAGACGGTTTGCAAAACAAAGAGAAAGAGATCAAGAATAGGCTTGAAATGAATAGGCTTGAAAATCCCATCGTATCTTATTTTAAGAGGTGCCCCATCAGTTGGGAAGCTCACAGGGAGCTCAACAAAGCCAATGATCTCATAAGCCAAGGTGACAAATTACTGCCAGAGGTAAAAGCAAGCCCGCTCCCTGTGCGCCATGTCCAGCAACAAGAGCTGCGAGCTCCATTGCCGGGGATGGAGGACTCTTATAAGAAGGTGCTCAATTTCATTAAGGACAATAGCGCCAGGTCTGCATTCTTTGGCGTTTGGGGCATGGGAGGCGTGGGCAAGACAACCCTTATCAATCTGGTAAGTGATTCTCGTTCAAAGTACCATGATGATTTCGCCAAAGTACTGTTTGTTCAAGCTGTCAAGGGATTCACTACAGTTGCTGATTTGCAAAAAGCTATCGCCATTAGTATAGCAATACCTCAGATAGGCAACCAAATTTCCCAAGCACATATCATTCATAACCACCTCAGAGATAAGAGCTTCTTATTGTTGGTGGATGATCTATGGGAGGATCTTGATCTCGACGAAGTAGGCATCCCGTCGCTTGATGCAGCACAGCCACACCGGCGTAAAGTTGTCTTCACAACAAGAAGCATGTACGTGTGTAGCAAGATGGGATGCTGCTGCCCCGAGGATACCATCCAAATGAAGTGCTTGAGTAAACAAGACGCATGGAATCTCTTCACTCAGAAGGTGGGAAGTAAAATCTTCGATGATGAGGAAATTCATGAACTTGCAGAAGAGGTTAGTACCACATGATTGCATGTTCGAATAAATAGTTCCAGATCCATTTGAGCAATAAAAGAGGCAACCAAATCCTACAATATAATTAAAGAAACAATGAGAAAACATAATTAACACATGCTATTGGTGTTAGTGAGTTTATGCTTTAATTATATGATAATTTGTTAATATTTGTTTGGGGACTTTCTTGCCTATGGAGGCGATGCTACCATTGAACTAGTATATGCTGTCTACACTATGTAAGAAAAAGATGCAACCTTAAATGAATTGATATTGCATCAGAACAGCTGGACCTGCAATCATTTACGACTACATAAGAAATCTGGCCCAGCAAAGTTAGTATTATTACAAATATGGGTAATGTGAAGGCAGATATTGTATAACTAGTTGCCACGCATGTGTAGGTTACACAGGATCAGATTTTTGCATGAAGTTTTATATGTGCTCATAGTATCACTGAAAAAAATAGCGCGCTATACCATCGTATTGAGAATTGCCTCGCTAAATATATCAGTGTACAATGTCTCGCTAATAGCACGCTATAGCGCGATATAGCACGCTAATAGCATATTTTGAGGTCGCCGCTATTTTGCTGTAGCGCGCTATTTTTTTCATTGCATAGTATACATAGCATGGATACATCAGTGATATCTTTCACAATTTTGGTGAACTCTAAAAATACAAAAATGAAGAGAGAGAATTTATATGTGGTGCAGTAGCAACTAGCTGCCAAATTTACTTTTGCAAATGGTGGGTTTCGAACAACCATGTGTATCTACAACCATTTGGGTTTAATCAAGTGCTTTTAAATTTAAAATATATCTCAAAACAATTCATGGTACTATGACATAGTGAAGTGCAATGCACATGTGAATATATTCCATACATAGATACGCCTATATATGCACCACAAAAAGACCATAGTTGCATTACAAAAGATTACTGCAATCGTTTTTTGTATAACTCACGTATGATCATGTTTTCTGCAAATTTTGCAAGTACATGTATGTATCATATTATATTACTATGACTTATTTCAATTTTTTTCTAATTGTGTATGTATACTTTTTCTCCCGCACCTGTACCAGTCCATTTCCTACAACTATTTGAACTGATATATGAAACTTGACAACAGATAGCTGAGGAGTGCAGCGGTTTACCAATGGCTTTATGCAAAATTGGTAAATTTGTGTCGGTCTTGAAAGATCCCAGGGAATGGAGAACCACCAGAGATCTATTGAAGAAATCAAAGCTCCATCAATTTACTGGTAGCCATGAAGATTTATTCAAACGTCTACAAGAAAGTTACGATAAAATGACAAGTGACATGAAGGAGCGTTTTTTATTATGCTCATTATGGCCTGAAAATGGTAACATATCCATGGAGAAACTAATAAGGTGGTGGACAGGACTTGGTTTGTTAGATGTGTCTAATGCTAGTGATATGGGCTATACATACATTAATAGCTTGGTAAATGCATCCATGTTGGAGAAAGGTGACACTACCCTTGAGTCTACAGAAAGTTCACATGTCAAGATGCACAACATGATCCGTATGATGGCTATCTGGATTGTGAATGAACATGGATACAAGAACAAATGGTTACCAAATTCTTCATATAGACCAGCCTTAGCCGAAGAGAAATGGGGCAAGGTGAGAAGGCTTGGGTATCACAGGAAGACACATCAAGATGGGGTCAATGGTCTTCCAAGGTTTATTTGCCACGGCTGGAGATGTTGGTGGCTCAACATGGGTTCTCCCTTGAACTGATCATTCGTTACTTTCAGAAGATAACTTTTTTAGACTTGGAGGGGACGAAAAGAGACCGGTTCCCTTTCGAGATATGCGAACTGACTGAGCTGCAACATCTCAATCTTTCTGCAACAACTATAGACGTCCTGCCTCCAGAACTGAAGAAGCTCTCGAAACTAAAGTATCTGTATATCAGAAATAACATGGGTCTACAAACAATACCAGAAGGACTAATATTGGACCTAAAAAGGCTTCAAGGGTTGGACCTTTTTCGTACTGGTGTCAGTTTCCCTCAGGCTCAGCATATGCTTCTGGAGGAATTAACAAACCCTAGCATAGATCTGCATATGCTTGGCTTTAGTGTGCAGACCATAGCACATATAACAAAATTGGTGCGTTTGAAAAGGGTATGTACACAGGCACTTTGCATGGACCACTTTGAAGACAAGAGTGATCTGGCTGTTATTAACTTGCAGTTTTTATCCAGACTAAAAGAACTGCGGGAGTTGGCTATTGTGGCGAGCTTCCACAGTCAGAAGGTGTTGGAAGTTGAAGGTGGTCCTACTTACAACCAATGTCTGCTTCCATACCTAGAAATGTTTGAATTGGATAATCTTCTAAAGCTAGAGAAAGTGGTATGGAAAAATGCAGGGATGAACATCAGAGTGGTTAACATCTATAAATGTGACAAACTGAAAGATGTGACATGGGTTCATCACCTTATGCGCCTTGAGCAGCTAACAGTTGCACAATGCCAGGACATGGAAAGTTTGATTGCAACTGGAGTATTGCCAGAAGGTGGCGGCATGCATCAAACAGCGACAATAATTTTTTGTCGGTTGAAAAAGCTTAAATTGGAAGAGCTGCCAAAACTATCCACGATATGCAATCAAGCTTGTGAATTTGAAGAGTTGTCTTATATTTGTGTAACCCGGTGCAATGAGATGAAGGATATCCAAAATCAAAAGTAGAAGCAGAGTATGATCAAGATAGATTGCAGCGAAGAATGGTGGAATCAGAGTAGCCCGGGGAGATTTGTTCCCTACTTTGCTCCAACATTTTCCTCCTAGCGACCCAAGGAGAAAATATATTTTGTAAGTCTTTTGGCCTCCCTTTTAACATTATCATATTATAATCACAAAAGTGCTGACAAGCTGTCAATTATGTTTCTCATGGATTGTCTATCATAAAATGACTACTGGTGGTACCACTTCACCTTTGATTATATGTAGAAATATTGCATTGAGAGACACATATACTCCACATTAATAACATAGATACATACCCCGCAAAAAAAACATAGATACATGATTGTTTGCCTATCAAAACCGTTGCTCAGTTTAGGTTTAGTACTACCTTGTATCGGTAATTAGTCTCTTAGCATCAGGAAAACAAATACATTTTCCATTTGTCTTTTCACTTGAGTTGTGTGAATTATAATTCGAACGATTTTGTGTTTGTACGCAGGGTAGAATGTGAGAGCGTGCAAGATTCGGGGCTTGAGATTTGGTTTTGCACGAAACAAAGAATCGCTCATGTGGCCAAATTCTACTTGAAGTCTACATCATGAAACCTATGTCTGGAGTTGATTATGTTATGAATAAAGGAAGCACTGCATACATGAGTTCACCAGTGCAGGAACTTGTTTCCATAAAAAAAGATCTGTCTATTTTGCCATTGCATGTTCTGCAACGTGTAAAAACCTGGACCTTTATTGTAAGGAAAACCTGAATTTGTGTGAGATACAGTGTGCTGTATGCTTGGGTTTTGCTGTTCCTTTCAGACCATGTTCTTAAGATCCACTTTTTGTGTCTTGAGATTTTGGGTATTGCCTTCGTTGCAATGAATAGAAAATTAAAACTGAAGTTGTTTGAGATGCTATATGTTGTATATGCATTTTGCTGTCTGCGTGGTAAAAGCGGACTGTGGTCCTAGTACCATGTGCCCGGAGAAAATAAAATTCAAATTAAAAACTGTAGTAGGACTGCAGCAACGGCTTCTCAACCAATGTGACAATGAGGGTCAAGTAAGTTTAACTCGCTAGCAGCTTGCTGTTAAATACAGAGGACTACAATATCACTATACATAAAAAGCAAGTGGACTGATGCCTACATCTCATCCGAAAGTTTTGTCTCGCCGAAGGAGTTATAATTGACATGACCCATATGTATACCACCTTTAAGAAATGCCAATGTTGCCGTTCTCTCACCGTCTTGATGGACAACGAACGACGCTGAGAGGGACCCTGAACGTCGAAGATAATATAACGCAAAATAAAGTCGGTGGGGAGATTGCGGATCCTAAATAGCTGATAAATTAATCGCATGTCATTGTGGATCCTAACTAAATTAATCGCAAGGTCCGAGAGGGTAACGACAACCAGCCGGCCCTGATCAACCACATGATGATGATATTTTTTTTAGGGAAATAGTAGGTGGACAACATACCGTGGAATTTTATTAAAAATAAGATCTGTACACAAAGAAAGGGAAAATTGCATGAACTGATCTAACCAAGCTTTGAGCCTGCCACATTCCTTTCATTTTCCCCTTTGTATGGAAAGCTAATGCACATAACCCTAGATGCGCTAGACGTACACCAAAAGTGAGCGGGGGCAATGAGGAACGGGTGATTTTACCTCAGATGTGAGCTGGATATGGCCGGGGTCCGAAGCTGGAAGCTCTCGAGCTCACTCGTCTCCGGCCGCTCGGTGCAGCTCCCCTTCTCTGCTCCCGGGATCCACCGTGTCGGGGGAGTCGAGCAAGGGCACCGCGTGAGACGGACGCACGGCCGGCCCTGATGGAGCGGCCGCCCCGGACACCGAATCCAAGGGGTCCCAGCTGTGCGAGCAACCCCACCTACCCCGACCGCTGGAGGCGCCATTAGAGCACTCTGTTCTTGTCTCCACGAAGAAGAAACAAGCTGGAACGTCCTTTCCCCTAGCGAACTGGGCCTTGGGCTTTTCTTCCATTAGTATCCAATTGCTGGCCCACACCATGCTGGAAACCGAGCGCACTGGTCCAGCGGAAATTACCTTTTTCCGAAAAAAATTGAAATTAGCTATCAGTAAAGGATATGTGCATGCTACCTGTCATCAAAGTATAAAAGAATGTTTTCGCTCATAGAGATGGAAAAGAAGAGCTTTGAAAGCCTTTTCTTGCTAGAGAAATTTCCACTCTATTCATCAATCATGACAGTATAAAGAACACAAGTGATAATAAAATTACAACCAGATCTGTGGACCACCTACCGACGACTACAAGCACTGGAGCGAGCCGAAGGTGCGCCTCATCATCACCCCCCCTCACCGAAGTGAGGCAAACCTTATTGTAGTAGACAGTTGGGAAGTTCTGTGCTAAGATCCTAAAGGACCAGTGCACCAGAGCAGCAATCATCGCCGATGAAGAGAGTTGTAGATTGGAAACATCAAACATGTAACCACACGAGCGAAGACGAATAAAAACTGGATCCAAATAGATCCACCGAAGACCAGCACCGACCGAATCACACGAGATTCGACGGAGAAACACCTCCACCGCATCCTCCTCCGACTCTATTCGCACCATCGGGGCGGGGATAGGATGTGGGAGACATTATTCCTACCGAGGGACATAACCCCAACCAAGACGTTGAACCTAACAACAACGAGAAGGGGCCCCTCCCACCGGCGGGGACGGGGGGAGATCCTCCGCACCTCCACAACCCAAAGGTCATCAGAGGTTGGACGAATCGGTGGCAACGTCGGCGGGAGGAGGAAGAAGACTTTTCTTGAGGAGGAGGAGGAAAGCAGCCACAACAAATTTGCTTCATAGGAGCTTTGAAAACCTGGTGCGACGTCTCGTCTATGACTGCTTCGAAAACATCACCTTCGGCATCAAACACCATTCTTGACGACTATTTTGATCGTGTTTCTATTTTCTTCCTCGCGCATTCCTACGTTCTCGACAGCACGGCACTTTCTAACCCCGACATCACATCGACATCGATCACAATGTCCCTCGCATGACTATTATGCCCATGCTCTCAACTACCTCACATCGCTTGAGCAACTTGCCGGTTTATTGTATGGTCAAAGTATCTTGTGACGTGAATGTCTCATTAGCTTCTACCTTCGGTTTTTCTGCAGTCTAATTGTCTGCGATGCTCCTATTGTTCTACTTCTACCACAACGACTGCGGGGGTGTTAGAGATTGTTTGAAATTAGATAGTAACTGATTTTATCTTATCTCTAGGAAGCTTCTTGCTCTTCAAATTTTTTTACATCTATGTATACTCGTCACGAAGCTCAATAATATACACAATACATTACATCAATTCTACCCTCTCTAAGCCTCTTACACACTGTAAGCCTATATTTATTTTGTTTTCATGTTTTGAAATTCCGGCGAATCAAAGAGGCCCTAAAGTTTAACACGCGCGTGTCGTACATGGCTATAGGCGGCATGCAGGCCGACGGCGTCCAGGAGTCCATGAAGCGTATTAAGCCTAGCACGATTATTAAAGTAACAAAGTTTAGTTTCTTTTTTTCTTGGCAGACTCGCATGCGGACGGCGCCTGCATCCCTACCTGCGTAGCATATATTCCCCCGAGCAGAGATCTTGTTTGCGTTGGGTGAATACGATTGGACATTTGGACAGACTAGCTTTTTTTTTTTGAGAGAGAGAATATTGGACAGACTAGCTGCTAGTAGTGTTCCTGTTGGTTGCAACTCACTGGATCCACGGATTAGCTAGTGTGTTTGATTAACAGCAAGGTACGGCTATTTTCATCGTCAACAACGGGGATGTAGCTCAAATGGTAGAGCGCCCGCTTTGCATGCGGGAGGCACGGGGTTCGATCCCCCGCATCTCCATTTAAGTTTTTATTTTTGTTGGTGTTGATCTGCTGGGCCGCGTTAATTCCAGCAATTAGACTCTCATTCAATTCATTTTACCCCTAAATAAACCAGCGGCCTGTTCATCCATTATGCATGAGCCGGCTATTGCCACGTTGCCTGAATCTTCGTACTTGGTGCCGCATATTGATTGCCGCCGTTTGCTTTTGTGTTTCCTAAATCTCGAAAATATAGTTATTGCACTGATGTCATATAATATTTTTAGTAATAATAAAATGTTTATGTTATATAAAGTATAAACGTTTGTAAAAATAGATAATCACGTGTTGCGAGAAAAATATATTCATGTCTATAAAAAATGCTAATCTATTAAAAATTTATTTTTATATAAGAAAAAAATCATATGTCTTAAATAGACATTCAAGTTTTTAAAATTGAAACTTAGCATGTTGCAAAAATAGTTGTGTGCCATGTATTTTTAAAAAAAATATAAGAGAGAAACATACTCCCTCCATTCGTATGGAAGCATTATATTTTGGAACGGAGGGAGTATAAACAAAGAAAAACAACATTGTCATGCCGGGTTGTGAGCCACTACTCCATGTTACTCACAATAAGCAGATAAAGGCAATGTCTTGTACTTTTGGCATCATTTTCTCGGGGAGGCGTGAGGGTGGTTTGGTGTAAGGAGGAAGCCAACAACTATAAACAAAGGCTACCGAGAAAGATCAAATCGTCAACAGAATTCACTAACGCTGGGTTTAGATGTCTCCATTGAAGCCTAGAAACAGACCTGGTAATCAATTGACCTCAATACGGATGTTCGATTGTACAATGAATTTGTATTGGAAACACCAGACCAATTCCAAGCCGTTTTACCTCCCATGTAAAGTTCCCTCCCACAATTCAGAGGGCTCCCACTCCGTTTTCCATAGAATTGGCTAGCTCCGCAAAAGGTACCACTTCAACCCCAGTGACTAGAAAAAGAAAGAGAAGGAAAGAAGGGATACGAGAGGGGATTTCTGGCCAACCTAGGAACCAGGGCGCGCGGCAACCAACCAGGGCGCTCGATGACGGCGCAAGTATCTTCCTACCTAGTCTCTCCCTCTCCTCCCCATCCCCCGTCCCGGTTGGTCCGCCCCCTCTTGCATCCATGCGCTCCTGTCACTCGACCCTGCTCCCTGTCTCCATCTATCTCCATCGATGACCGGTCTCCGTCCACATTACCACGGCAGGAGGATGAGAGGTATCCTCAAGCTTCCAATGGATAGGATTTCTAGCTCCATTCAGGTCCACTCAGTATCATCTACAAGAATGGGTTGTAAGTGCAAAATAACCTCAAACTTCCCATGGATAGGATTTCTAACTCCACTCAGGTTCACACGGTATCATCTAAAAGAGTGGGCTCTGCAAGTGCAAAGCAACCATAAATTCCAATGGATAGGATTTCTAGCTCCATTCAGATCCACAAGATATCATCTAAAAGAGTGGGCAGCAAGTGCAAAACAACCTGAAAGTTCCAAAGAGTTACATAACGTGCATCATTCTCGTGCTAGAAATGTAGTGGAGCGAACATTTGGCTTGTTGGAGAAAAAATGGGCTATCTTGCTTTCCCAAACCTTCTATGATATAAAGGCTCATGTACCTAAAGTAAATATATATGTTGTCGAATAAAATAACTATGTGAATGAAAATTACTTACTATGAACTAAAATATCACTGCAGATTCAAATTAATAATGTTTTGTTGTGTGTTACACAACTTTGCAAGGGATATGCAACATGTCATGGATGATTTGTTATTGCCTGAAGTGGATAGTGAATTAGCAGTTGCGCCAAATGATGACCTAGACGATGACAGCTTAATTAGAAGTGTCCAGTTCACTACTGAATGGTACAACTTTAGGCAACAACTAGCTGATGATATGTTTGCAAAGTACCTTATGACACAATAGGAATTAGAGATGGAATATGATGATAATGTGATAGGTAGTTGTGGTGGTCTTCATTTGTAAAGCTAGTTGTGGTGCTCTTCTTTGATATATATAGCTGATCAATGACATATAGTCACATGTAGCGTGATGATGCCTTATGTATTTTGTATGTGCATCATCTTCCTGAAATTAATATATGACATTATGTTTCTCAAGACTTAATATTGTCTTTATTGATTCTATCATGTACAATTTTTATTTCTTTGTAGCACCATGGTCGACGAAAGAATTATAAGGAGGAGGAATTACTTGACACGTGATGATGAGATGGATGTTGCATTGCTTGAAGTCCTTGTTGAGCATCACTACAAATGGTGGCCATGTCCAAAATGAATGTAAACCACATGTGTACACCGCTGCCATAAAGCATGTGAAGGACAAGTGCAATAAGGGTATCACAAAGGAGAACATAAGTGGAAGGCGGAGGACTTTCAACAAGCACTATGATGTTGCATTGCTTGGATAATGATGATGTTTGGGCTAATATGTGGAGGTAACCACCATGAATACACATTCTTTATATGCTTTGCATGAGTAAAATAACAAGGCAACAACTTTAATATTGGTTTGTGTTTATTGTGCAGGCTAACTAGGAATGCAAGGAGATAAAGTCTCACAAGACCAAAGTTATCAAGAACCGAGAGTCCATAGCTACCATATATTCAAAAGACCATGCTAATGGTGATGGTAGCAAGACAGATGTTGGGACTGCTGCAAAGCAATTAGCAGAACCAATTGAAGTCTCTCCACAATTTGCGCCAAAGAGACAACGAACATGTGATGTTGTTCTTTGCATGCTTGGAGAGATATGAACAAAGATATAGTTGATGCTTTGAAGACAACTGAGCACATTCCACCACCAAAGGTTACCACTCCGATTGAAATACTTGATGCACTTCAGTTGATACCTGATTTAGCTGAGCATGACATTTTGCGATGTTATGGGAAGTTGGTACTCAATGATCGTCTGTTTCAAGCTCAAATGGAGCCGCCCATCACGATGCGGAAGACATGGCTGCTAAAGTTGCCTTGAAAATTGATGCTTTGCTGATATGTGTGTGTTCTTTTATGTCTTTTTCAACTTGAACTAACGATGGACTAGTGGCATGTATTGTTTCTGTTAAGCATTTGGCCTATCTATTTGAATTGTTGTGATTTATGTCATGCACGAAACGATATTGAGTGTATGTGCTATTTGTTCTTGTTTAGAATTTGTGTTATGTTATCGTAAGAGAGTGTGACCATTTTCTGTTTTTGTGATGCATTTCTAGAATATTTAGTATTCTTACTGCTATATATTCATTCAATCATAGTCACATGTGAGCATATTTTATTTTTCAGTCATGTAGAACAAGGAACAATCTTCATGAGAGTACATCTCTGGAATTCCAACGTTTGTTCCCGCAAAAAGAAAAATCAAACGTTTGTCATCCAAAATGGATTTTGGTATTGAAACCTCATAGGCATTTCAAGCATCAATTAAGTGAACAACCAAACAAATAAATTCGTATTCGTGCCATTTCAGTTTCCATACTAAATTTAAATTTCGTGCCACTTCAATACGAAGCTCTCCAATGAAGGCAATCAAACAAAAGTGTAACTGTGTTGTTTTTGTGTGTAGAGACCGGCTCTAAACCTTCTTCGGTGCAACCCCGCCTCTGACAGCTCCAAAATCCGACACCTGTTGGTTTGGAGGCCTCCTGGTCCCAGCATGTGTGGCTGGAGTTGTGGCAGGCGCGCCCTCGTCCGCCGACGTTGCGGTCGTGAACTGCCTGCCTCCCAGTGGACGATGGTAGATCTACATATTAATTGTCGTTAAATTGTTAATTTAGTATAACTTTATAGATCAGAGAGAGTTATTATTGTTAGAGTAGTCATTATGGTATACGACTTCTAGTCCAAGTCAGTTTTATACCCCTGCCCCAAGTCGGTTTGTACCCTCTCATATACTGTTGTATGCCGCACCAAATCATCAATAAGCAACAGTTTTATTCAGCTTTCATGGTATCAGATACCGGTCCCAGGGTTTAGGGTATGGCTCCGCCAACGCCACCGCCGCCGCCGCCGCCCGGCTACTTCGAGCGCCGGGCCGCACTCATCGCCAAGGCTGCCAACGCCGCGGCCGCTTCTCTCTCGGCCCTCACCATAGCTCCACAAAACTACCCTGCACCGATCCTCGCCGCACCAATATCTCTTGCTGACACAATCTCCGACGTCAGCCCCTACATCCCCATAGTTCTTGATCTCGCCGCCCACAACTACTACCATTGGAGACATCTCTTCGATCTCCACCTCGGCCGCTGCAACCTGCGCTCGCATGTCGCCGCCAACTGTCTTCCCCGCCCCGACGATCCGCAATGGTTGAAAGACGATCTCGCGATCGTCCAGTGGTTCTACACCCGCATCACCACCGAGATCTTCAACATGCTGCCAACATCCGGCACTCCCTCCGCCAGCTCTTCCAAAGCAACACCGACGCTCGGAAAAACGCTCTCCACACCGAGCTTCGCAATATGGTGCAAGGAGACGCCCCGGTGAACATGTTCTGCCAGCGCGTTAAGACCATTGGTGATGAGCTCCGCGAACTCGGCGATACAGTTAGCGACTCACAGCTAATCAATATCGTCGTCGTCGGCCTCAGTGAAGACTTTGACAAGCAAGCCTCGTTCATACCGATGATACGGCCCCCTCCTACCTTCGCTGAAGTTCGTTCCTTGCTACAACTCGCGGCGGAAACACAAGCTCGCAAGGACTCTCGCCCCAAGGTCTTTCATGCTGCGGCTCGTCCTCCTCTGTCGTCTACACCAGCGCCGCCTTCCAGGCCGGCTCCTGCCGCCGGGCCGTCCGCATCGTCATCTGTTGAACCGCCCCCAGGCTGGCGTCCTAGTCCGAACTACCGCGGCAAAAACCCTATCTACAGGCCGCCGTCGACTCGTTCGGTTCCGCCTACGACATCCCCAGCACCGAGTCCTGCACCACCCACCAGTGCTCCATCTGCGGTTGCATGGCGGCCTCCTCATGATCCTTGGACGGGGCTTGTTCAAGCATGGCCCATGCCCTGGTCCGCTCCGTCCACCCTCGGTGCTCCGCCGGCATACTCAGGTGCCTGGCAACCCGGCCTTCAGCCGCCTACTGGTGCTCCCGAGGTTCTCAACCCCCGACAGCCGGCCAATGCCTATCACGCCGCCCCGACGTATGCTCCTTATGGTCATTACAGCACCGACGGCGGCGCCTACTACACACCTCAGCCGGTCCTGCTCCCGACGCCACCCCCACCACAGCCGGCCAATGCCTACTACACTCCCCAGCCGGCCCTACTGCCTTCACCATCGTATCCGCCGGCACCGCTTCCGACGCCACCCTCACCTGCGACGCCGAGCTGGGATCAAGCTGCCTTTCTCCAGGCCATGAATAACTTTGCTGCACAAGGAAACTTAGGTACGGATTGGATCTTTGATTCAGGGGCCTCTAGTCATATGTCAGCATCTAGTAATTGGTTATCTTCTTGCACTAAATCTCCTTTCCCTTCCATTATCCTTGGAGATGGATCATCTATTCCTATATATTGTGTTGGTCAGGCTCAACTTCCCTCTTCCACCAAACCTCTTTTACTTCGCGATGTTCTAGTTGCACCCGCCCTCATTAAAAATCTTATCTCTGTTTGCCAATTTACTTGCGACAATCTAGTTTCGGCTGAATTTGACCCTTTTGGTTTATCCGTGAAGGATTACCTGACCAAGGCCGAGATCGCTCGCTTCAATAGCTCCGGTGATCTTTATTCTCTTAATGGAGTTCCTGCCGCCACCCCTCCAACATCCATGCTGACCTCCGTCGATCTCTGGCATCGTCGCTTGGGCCATCCCAACCCCGCCGTCTTAGCTTCTATGCTTAGTGAATTTACCATACCATGTCATAGGGACTCTCATAATTCTGTGTTTTGCGAGTCTTGTCAATTAGGCAAACATGTGCGTCTTCCCTTTAGTTCCTCTAGTTCTTGTAGCACTTATCCCTTTGAATTAATACATTGTGATTTATGGACCTCTCCCATTGCAAGTATTTCGGGTTTTAAATACTACCTTGTTATCCTAGATGATTTCACCCACTTTGTCTGGACTTTTCCTCTACGCAACAAATCCGAGGTCCATTCTCTTTTCCTTAATTTTCAACGCTATGTGTCTGTTCACTTCTTCCTCCCAATTCGCTTTATCCAATGTGACAATGGTCGCGAGTTTGATAACATTAAAAATCATACTTTCTTCTTACAACATGGCATCCTGCTTAGGTTCTCATGTCCCTACACCTCCCCTCAAAATGGTACAGCAGAACGCTCTCTTCGCACCCTCAATGATATAGTTCGCACTCTCCTCATTCAATCATCTATGCCTCCCAAGTTTTGGGCTGAAGCCCTACACATGGCCACCTTCCTTCTAAATATTCGACCTTCTAAAACTAAACCCAACACTACTCCCTATTATTCCCTCTTTCTTTCCCACCCCGACTACTCCGCAGTTCGTGTTTTCGGCTGTCTCTGTTTTCCCAATGCCTACGCCACTTCTACAAATAAATTGTCACCGCGCTCTATCCCATGTGCTTTTCTCGGCTTCTCTGAAGAGCACAAAGGCTATCGCTGTCTCGACCTTCACACCGGACACGTTCATGTCTCTCGTCATGTCACGTTTGCTGAGCACATTTTTCCTTTCTCACAACGCACTACTACACCATCCAACACCCCTAGCTCCGCAAACACCCCCTCTCCCCGTCCTTTCCAACTATATACTCCCCTACCTTCCGAACACAACTTATCACCACCACCATTAACACCCACCATAGCCAATCCCAACCATACACTCACCCTACCCGAGACGTCTCCAACTCCCCCGACCCCTGCTTCCTCCCCAACACCCCCGGCCCCTACTCCCACTCCACCACCCAGCCCTGCTCCCACTCCACCACCCAGCCCTACTCCTTCGTCCGACTCTTCCGCTGCGCCGGACTCACCAGTACCCACCTTACCCCCTCGTGCTATTCCTACAGCAGCCCCGATTAATGATCATCGCATGCGTACTAGGGCCAAATCAGGATTTCATCAACCCCAAGACCGCCTAAACCTTCATACCTCCGTATCTCTCACTTCTCTTCCAAAGAATTACAAAACTGCTCTACTTGATCCCAATTGGGCCGCTGCCATGCAAGAAGAATATAATGCTTTACTTCAAAACAACACCTGGCAACTTGTTCCTCGTCCTCCCAATGCAAATATTGTTTCTGGCAAATGGATTTTTCGCCAAAAGTTCCACTCCAATGGGAGCCTCTCACGATATAAAGCCAGGTGGGTTTGTCGTGGCTTTTCTCAGCAACAAGGAATTGATTACGAAGAAACCTTCTCTCCTGTTGTTAAACCTAGCACCATTCGCACCGTTCTTAGTGTTGTTGTCTCGTCTTCATGGCCCATTCACCAACTTGATGTTAAAAATGCTTTCCTCCATGGTTCCCTTCAAGAAACTGTCTACTGCCAGCAACCTCTGGGTTTTGAAAATCCATCCTTTCCAACTCATGTATGTCTTCTTCAGAAATCTCTCTACGGTCTTAAACAGGCCCCACGAGCTTGGTTTCAACGCTTCTCCTCCTTCATTCAAACAATAGGCTTCACTTCATCTCTCTCCGACACCTCTCTTTTTGTGTATCATCAAACTTCTGACACTGCCTATTTACTTCTCTATGTAGATGATATCATTCTTACCGCCTCCTCTCAAAAGTTCTTAGATCATATTGTCTCTCTTCTTAGATCTGAATTTTCTATGACTGACCTAGGACTCCTTCATCATTTCTTAGGCATTGCTGTTGTTCGAGATTCCTCCAGCCTTTTTCTTTCCCAACGCCAGTATATTCTTGATCTTCTTAATCGTGCTGGTATGCTTGACTGTCAATCATCTCGCACTCCTGTCGATACTAGTTTTAAACTTTCGGCTACCGGTGAACCCTTTTCCGATCCTACTCTCTATCGTAGCCTAACAGGTGCTCTCCAATATCTCACCATTACTCGTCCTGAATTCTCTTTTGCTGTTCAACAAGCATGTCTCTATATGCATGATCCCCGGGTTCCTCACTATAATCATGTTAAACGCATTCTTCGGTATTTAAAAGGAACTCTCAATCATGGTCTCCACCTCAATAATTCTTCTCCAAACTCGCTTACCGCATACTCTGATGCAGACTGGGCTGGTTGTCCTGACACTCGAAGGTCCACTTCCGATTTTTGTGTTTTTCTTGGTAACAATTTGATTTCTTGGTCTTCGAAAAGACAGGTTACAGTCTCACGTTCGTCGGCCGAGGCTGAGTATCGCGCTGTGGCACATGCCGTTGCAGATACCATCTGGATTCGGCAGTTACTCTCCGAGCTACACAGGCCTATTGAGCAGGCCACTATTGTCTACTGTGACAACATATCAGCAGTCTACATGACCAGCAATCCAGTTCAACACCGACGCACAAAGCATATTGAGATTGATATTCATTTTGTTCGTGAAAAGGTTGCTCTTGGTCAGGTTCGGGTGCTTCATGTTCCCTCTACGGCTCAGTTTGCTGACATTTTCACCAAGGCACTGCCTACTAAGCCGTTTCAAGATATCTGTTTCAGTCTCAACGTCGTCGAGCCTGCCGTTGATACTGCGGGGGGATGTTAGAGTAGTCATTATGGTATACGACTTCTAGTCCAAGTCAGTTTTGTACCCCTACCCCAAGTCGGTTTGTACCCTCTTATATACTCTTGTATGCCGCACCAAATCATCAATAAGCAACAATTTTATTCAGCTTTCAATTATTTTTAATTATATAAGACCCTGACAAGTGTCACACATGTGGCACGAAGCAATCCTGCCCTGGCGTTTTTTGATGGCAAATTGAGTTACCCAAGGATGACAACTTTAGTTATGAAGCATGGCAACTTTGCGAACCAACATGTGGTTGGATGGTTAGAGGGACAGTGGTATCCCCAGCCCATCAGGATTCAAGTCCTGGTGCTCGCATTATTCCAGAATTTATTTCAGGATTTCCGGCGATGCGCTTTCAGTGGGAGGAGACGTTCCCGTCGACGACGAAGCGCCTACGGTGACCTCGTAAATTTCAAGATGGCATGCCGGCTCAGTCTCTCGGAGGTGCTCATAGGGGTAGGGTGTGCGTGTGTGCGTTTATAGGGGTGAGTGTATGCGCATATGTATGAGCGCTTGCGTCTGTACTGATGTTCAAAAAAAAGAAGCATGGCAACTTTCTATTTGATGACAAGTTTCGGGTTTTTTGGAATTTGTTTGTTTATGGTAATTTTAGTTGTAAAAACGTGAGAACGGTGTTACTTCGTGCCACACATGTGACACTTGTCAATTGGACTATATATTTTGTGGGGAATGTGCTATCGGGAGAGGTGCCACGGAGAAAGAAGAGACGGGACTGCACAACGGTTGGTGTACGGTAGGGTCTACAGACCAAGACGACGATGGGAAAAATTGACAAATTTGACCTATGAACGAAATCAAATCACAGAATGAACTGCCCGTGAAACTATTTCACGCGGCTGACCTTTTTGTGTGACGCCCGACACGAAGGCGCCACACTACATTGAACAACGCCTCACGGATAGGCGCTACACGACTGGCCAGCGTCGCATCCGTGTGATCCAAAAATTACTAAGTCAGTGTGCAGCGCCTGAGAGCTAGGCGCCACACACTAGTAGAAAAGAGGGCTTTGGTTCAGGCCGGGTCAGCCCATTAGTCCCGGTTCAGTCCAGAACCGGGACCAATGGGGGCACTGGTCCCGGTTCGTGAGGCCAGGGGCCTGCCGGGCCTTCTGGGGGCATTGGTCCCGGTTCGTCTGGCCCCTTTGGTCCCGGTTGGTGGGACAAACCGGGACCAATGGGCCTTGCTCCTGGCCCACCACCATTGGTCCCGGTTGGTGGCTTAAAACGGGACCAATGAGGTGCCTATATATACCCCTCGCCCGCGAGCAGAGCACTCCAGTGCTCTGATTTTCTCTGGCCGGCGAGGGGAGGGCTTTGTGGTGCTCTAGCTCACCTCCTATGCACATGAGGTGTTCGATGAAATGCCCGAGCCACACTAGTTAAGCTTTCTCCTCTCGAAGCTCCATTTTCCTCGAGATTTGTCTAGGTTTAGAGACCCGTCACGTCCCATTCCCGTCTTCACCGCCGTCGATCGCCCGCGCCGATCTCGTCGCCGACGTGAGCCTCTTGTTCTTATCTTCTTTCTGAAAGAAAAAAATTCTTACTTTAGATAGATACTTGTCTAGTTTTCTTACTATTTTATTGCTTGTTATTATATAGTGCGATGGTTTTGGTATCCGCCCCCGTCGGCCCTCGTCCTGTCTATGATTCGGATGTGGTATATATTATCTTTATAACTATTGGTTCATTTATTGTTTATGAAAATTATGCCGACCAATGTGACATAGATTTTATTTATCTAGGAGGTATGTGAACCGGAAATTCCAACCGACCCTATTGTCGAGAGGTTAAATTTAGTTGAAGAAGAAAACAATTTCTTGAAGGAAAAAATAAAAAAATTGAGGAGGAGAAGATGATATTGGAGTTGCATGTTCGGATGTCGTCGATGATCACAAGATCAAGATGGATGCAATGCGCTTGAAAATTAGAAAGATTAGAAAATATGCCATTCATACCGAGGCTTGGTATCATTATGCCGTTGGATCAATTGTTACCTTGGTTGCGATTATGATCGCATTTGTTTTCGCATTGAAATGTTTTACATAGTTTCAATGTATGGTTTAATTAATTAGATGCTCTGGAGAGCTATATGTTGTTAGATAAGTACTATGTATGTACTTTGGTTTTAATGTGATGATGAACTTCTATTAATTTGGTCACTTAATTATCTATTCATGATGTTCTGTAATGGTTTTTGACACACTTAATTATATATAATGCACGCAGATGAACCGGCAATGGATGTACGGTGACAGACACACCTCCGAGTACATTAAGGGCGTGCATGATTTTCTCGAAGTGGCTGAGGCAAACAAGCAGAATGGTTTTATGTGTTGTCCATGCCCTAAATATGGGAATACGAAGTCTTACTCTAACCGGAAAATCCTTCACACCCACCTGCTTTACAAGGGTTCCATGCCACACTATAATGTTTGGACGAGGCACGGAGAAATAAGGGTTATGATGGAAGACGGCAAAGAAGAAGTGGACGATGACAACTATGTGCCCCCTGAATACGGTGATGCTGCAACGGGGGAAGCTGCTAAAGATCAAGAGGAACCAGACGATGTGCCCAATGATGCTGCAACGGGGGAAGCTGCTAAAGATCAAGAGGAACCAGACGATGTGCCCAATGATGCTGCAACGGGGGAAGCTGCTGAAGATCAAGAGGAACCAGTGCCCATGTGGAAGAAGAAATCTATATTTTGGGACCTACCCTACTGGAAAGACCTAGAGGTCCGCTCTTCAATCGACGTGATGCACGTGACGAAGAACCTTTGCGTGAACCTGCTAGGCTTCTTGGGCGTGTATGGGAAGACAAAAGATACACCTGAGGCACGGGAGGACCTGCAAAGTTTGCACGAAAAAGACGGCATGCCTCCGAAGCAGTATGAAGGTCCTGCCAGCTACGCTCTTACGAAAGAAGAGAAAGAAATATTTTTTGAATGTCTGCTCAGTATGAAGGTCCCGACTGGCTTCTCGTCGAATATAAAGGGAATAATAAATATGCCAGAGAAAAAGTTCCAGAACCTAAAGTCTCATGACTGCCACGTGATTATGACGCAACTGCTTCCGGTTGCATTGAGGGGGCTTCTACCGGAAAACGTCCGATTAGCCATTGTGAAGCTATGTGCATTCGTCAATGCAATCTCTCAGAAGGTGATCGATCCAGAAATCATACCAAGGCTAAGGAGTGATGTGGCGCAATGTCTTGTCAGTTTTGAGCTGGTGTTCCCACCATCCTTCTTCAATATCATGACGCACGTCCTAGTTCATCTAGTCGACGAGATTGTCATTCTGGGGCCCGTATTTCTACACAATATGTTCCCCTTTGAGAGGTTCATGGGAGTCCTAAAGAAATATGTCCGTAACCGCGCTAGGCCAGAAGGAAGCATCTCCATGGGCCATCAAACAGAGGATGTCATTGGGTTTTGTGTTGACTTCATTCCTGGCCTTAAGAAGATAGGTCTCCCTAAATCGCGGTATGAGGGGAGACTGACTGGAAAAGGCACGGTAGGAGCGGACTCAATAATATGCAGGGACGGGCATTCTTGGTCTCAAGCACACTACACGGTTCTACAGAACTCTACCTTGGTGACCCTGTATGTCGATGAACACAAGAACAGTCTGCGCTCCAAACACCCGGAGCAGTGCGACGACTGGATTACATGTGAACACATCAGGACTTTCAGCAGTTGGTTGGAAACACGTCTCAGAGGTGACAACACTGTTTGTGATGAGCTGTACTCGTTGTCCAGGGGGCCATCTTTGACTGTATTGACTTACAAAGGATACGAGATAAATGGGAATACATTTTACACGATCGCCCAAAATCAAAAGAGCACCAACCAAAACAGCGGTGTCCGCTTTGATGCAGCAACCGAGAGGGGAAAGGACACATATTATGGTTACATAGTGGACATATGGGAACTTGACTACGGACATGATTTTAAAGTCCCTTTGTTTAAGTGCAAATGGGTCAATCTGTCAGGAGGCGGGGTACAGGTAGACCCACAGTACGGAATGACAACAGTGGATCTGAAAAATCTTGGGTACACTGACGAACCGTTCGTCCTAGCCAATGATGTGGCAAAGGTTATCTATGTGAAGGACATGTCTACCAAATCGAGAAAAAGAAAATATAAGGAAGCGAATACATCATACGATGAGCCAAAGTGCCACATAGTTCTTTCAGGAAAAAGGGACATCGTGGGAGTGGAGGGCAAGACAGACATGTCTGAAGATTATGAAAAGTTTCATGAAATTCCTCACTTCAAAGTCAAGACTGACCCAAGCATCCTGATAAACGATGAAGATTATCCATGGTTACGGCGCAATAAGCAAATGACACAAGCGAAGAAAAAGTGAAGACTTTCTCCCGCAATTATTATGATGATACCATGCCAACTTTGTAACAGACGAGTATGATACCATTGTCTGTTTTGTACACGAAGTGCATCCAGTTTTTGCCGTAACCCTCTCAACTTTCTTGAACATGCTATGTGGATGAAATGATGATACCATGCCAACTTTCAACCTTTTCAGAGTTCATTTGAAATGCTTTTCAATTTCAGGGTCTTATAGCTCAAAATAATCAATAAATGCATGTAAAATAAGAAATAAAGTCAGAAAGGGTTGAAAATTGATGATGTGGCTTTGAATGGTGCATTTTGAACACATAAAAAGTCAGGAGTTCAAATAAGTTTAAAAAAATAAAATCTCTTTGTAACAGACGAGTTTCCGTATGAAATCCTTATACTTCGAAAGAGATTGTCCGTTTTGTACACGAAGTGCATCCAGTTTTTGCCGTAACCCTCTCAACTTTCTTGCACATGCTATGTGGATGAGATGATGATAAAATGCCAACTTTCAACCTTTTCAGAGTTCATTTGAAATGCTTTTCAATTTTAGGGTCTTATAGCTCAAAATAATCAGTAAATGCATGAAAAATAACAAATAAAATAAATAAATAATTAGAAACAAAATAATATAAACTTTAATAAAATATATAAGTACAAACAAAATAAAATAAACTTTAATAACATAAATAAAATTTATGAAACTAAAATTATCAAAGTATTTTCTGTTCAAAACATTATAAGCAACCTCTAGTATTATTGAAACTAAAATTATATAAAATTGATGCAACTAAAATTATCGAAGTATTTTCTGTTCAAAATCATTGAAAGCAAAAAGAATTTTCATAAAGAACTTTTTTTGTTAGAAACTTTAATAGCAAAAAGAATTATCATAAAGTAAAATAAATAAGTAATTAGAAACAAAATAAAATAAAATAAATAAGTTTTTTTGTTGTAAGTAGAAACAAAACAAAATAAATAAAGCAAAAAATAAAACAAAAAAACAGGCAAAAAATAAAAAATATGCCACCTACTGGGCCACCACGGCCTGATTATGACTAGAAACCCATCGATGGGCCAGTATTCAGGCCCGCAGAAGGCCCAGTAGGCCCATCAGGCATAGCAGTGACAATTAGGCCCGTAAGCCTGCAATGGAGAGGAGCTCGAGAGGGGAGCGGCAGTGGGGCTTATAAACCACAGCGCGCCCCTCTCAACTAGCGAGGTGGGACTAAACTTTCGACGTGGGCGCAGCAGCACAAGGCCTTTGGTCCCGGTTGGTGGCACCAACCGGGACTAAAGGGGTGCATTGGTACCGGTTGGTGGCACTAACCGGTACCAATGCCCCCCATTTAGTCCCGGTTGGTGCCACCAACCGGGACCAAAGGCCGCCGCTTCCGGGACCAAAGGCCGCCGCTTCCCGCCCTTTGGGCTGCTGAAAAGAGACATTTGGTCCCGGTTGGTGGCACCAACCGGGACTAAAAGGGGCATTGGTCTCGGTTGCTGCCATGAACCGGTACCAATGCTCTCCGTATATAAGCAGGACTTGTAAATTTTTCAGTTTCATCGAACATTTGCCCCCCGACGACGCCGAACTCATCGACGCCGCCAGGCTGCCCGTGCTCACCGTTGCCGCCCCGCGCCCTTGCTGCCCATGCCCGTTGCCTGCCCCGACGCGCCGCCCCGGCCCGTGTCCCTGCCCCGACGCGCCGCCCCGGCCCGAGCCCCTACCCCGACGCCGCCCCACGCCCCCGGCCTCCCCCGACCACACGCTGCCGCCACGTTCGGTCCGGCCGCCGTTTTTTTTTCATATATATGATATTTTTTTTCCAGATTTTTTGTTCATATATATGATGATTTGTTTTTTGCATTTTTATAAAAATGTATATATGTATGTATGTTCTCTGTGCATATAAAAGTTAGATTTTTAGTACATTTGGGTACATTTTAGGTTAGTTTCATTTTTAGAAAAGTTTTATATATTTAGGAAAAAAAGGAAGAGAAGGAAGAAGGAAGAAGAAGAAGAAAAAGTTTTATATATGCAAAAGTTACATTTTTAGAAAAGTATTATATATCTAGCTAGGAAGATAATGAAGAAGAAGAAAAAAGAAGGAGAGGAAAAAGGAAAATAAGAAGAAGAAAAAGAAGAGGAGCAGAAGAGAAAATAGAATATTCTATTCTATTTATTCTATTTTCTCTTCTTCTCCTCTATTCCTTTCTTCTTCTCCTCTTTTTTCTTCTTCTTTTTTTTCTTCAATCTTCTCCTCTATTAATATCTTCTTCTCCTCTTTTTATTTCTTCTTCGTCTTCTTATTTTTTATCGGATATGTCGTTGTCGATATACCCCGTGTCCCTATAACTTCAACACGAGGGGGGGGGGTTCGACCTACCCCCTCCCCGATAACATTATTTTCCCATGTATGTATGTCGTCGTTGTCGATATAACCCCCTCCCGGATAACTTCGACCGTGATAACTTATACCACGGGAGCACCCCCCGGCCCTCTCGCTCGACCAAAACTCTCGAGGACACCCAAACCCTAGAAAAAAACGATGTCGGTCTCCTACCCCCTCCCGCCGCGCCCCTACCCTTGAAGCGTTGCCGAGGCCACCCCAAACCCGGAATAAGCTAGGTCTACGTTTGCACTAATATATCCACCTGCTGTCATGTTTGTGTAATAATTGCCATGTTGTAATATTTGCAGAAACAATGGACCACGGACGAGACGAGGAAGCAGAAGAGGTGTTGGGGGACATAATCTTAGCCCGAGGTGATGTCTTGTCGTATCTTAACGACAATGATGGTCTGGAAGAACAGGGTGAAGAAGCAGGCTACGGTGATCGAAGAGTGGAGGAGGAAAGACATGATTATGATGGCTCCGGTGACCCAATGCTGGTGCAAGAAGGAGCCCGTGGTGACGGCTCCGGTGACCGAACAGAGTCCGGCCAGGTAAATATATTAGTTAAGCCTGTGTTGACTAGCTAATTGATGCATTCATTGTTTTGATATGTACACATATTAATTAACTCTCGTCTTTCTTCTTTTTTCTAGCCCTCCGGATCGAGCACAACTTCCACTATATTCTCCTAGAGATTAAGCTTGAGCAGGGACTAGTAACCGTCTTAGACTCGAGAGGAAAAGATCCCCAGGACTATGCGGACATGACTCAAATGCTCGAGAAGTAAGTTAAATCGATCATTATCCACCATATCAGCAACTTTGTTCATTTCCTGATATCAAGTAATTGTTTTCTTTGTCTGGCAAGGTTTGGAGAAAATTCACCAAAAAAGCTCCGGGACTGCCGAAGAACCTGCAATTTAGACACCCGAAAGTAAGTACTATAGTAGCATGTTCCGCGCATCTCCTAGTGATTCAAGCGCTAGTTTCATCAATACCATTTAGCATGCTTGCTTATCAGTTTGATTGACCTCTATTTCTTGTAAAGTGGTTGTGGCAGGAACAAGGGAATGATTTATGTGGATACTACGTTTGCGAGTCCATCCGCCACACGACCTGTGAGCGGGGCTACTCTGACGAACAATATGAAGTGCGTAAGCAATAATATTCACAATTTTATTTTATTACCATCATTTGTGTTGAGTTTCATTTATTCATATATATATATGTATTGACCCCCTTCTTCAAATTAGATCTTTCGGATGCGGGATGAACTCCTAGCACCAGATCGTATGCGAGCAATTCAAGAGGAATTGGCGGCATTCTTCCTTGACCACGTGATCGCTGAAAACGGAGAATACTATGTGGACCCTATGTTCATATATAATTAGGAGATTATATTGTAAGAGATAATTATTGTATATATGTAGCCGGTAGTGTCGGATAGATATACGAGAACTTGTTGTTCGACCAATCTCTCGGAGAAAGAGAGGTGGTCGATATCACTTCTCTCTGTATGCATATGTTCATGACGATCTTCTGTTCCTTCATTTTCTTACTAGCTAGCGTGTCTAGTCCTCTCTATACGTATATAGTACGTAGCGTCGACCAAGCACGGAGATAAGAGAGGACACTTCTCTCTATTAATTAGCTAGCTAACACAATATATGAAACACCTAAATTAACCCCCCAAAACCCCCAACACCCCCCCCTTCAAAAAAAAAACAAAAACCCCAGCCCCTTAAATGCTGACGCGTGGATGCCTATTGGTCCCGGTTAGTGCCACCTACCGGGACCAAAGGCCCTCCTGCCTGGGCTCGCCGCACCGGCCACGTGGAGGCCCATCTGTCCCGGTTCGTGTAAGAACCGGGAATAAAGGGCTAGGGCATTAGTAACGACCCTTTAGTGCCGGTTCAAAAACCGGGACAAAAGACCCTTACCAACTGGGACAGATGACCCTTTTTCTACTACTGACACTATACAGTGTAGCGCCTAGTTTCTAGGCGTTGCACTAGTGGTTGCTTCATTTTGTAGTGCAACCACTAGTGCAGCGCCTGAGAGCTAGGCGTCACACTATACAGTGCAGCGCCTAGCTCTTAGGCTCTGCACAATGACTTAGCAATTTTTAGGCAGTCTGGGGTGCAACGCTGGCCAGACGTGTAGCGTCTATCTGTGAGACATTGCACAATGTAGTATGGCACCTTCATGTCGGGCGTCACACAAAAAGGTCAGCCGCGTTTCGCGGGCAGATCATTCTCTGATTTGATTTTTTTTTGTCAAATTTGCCAGAACGATGCGCGCCTCGTCGACCGTCGATGTCACCACCGGGCCACGACAGCTGACAACGATCTCCTTGCCGATCGTTCCTCCACCGTCCAGCGCTCGTCGACAACAAGCCACACCAGGAACACGTGGATCTGATCCAACAAAAATGACAAATGACAGCGCATACACATCGAGCCAGGTTGCCACGCCCACGCAACGCACCCCAGCAACTCCACTCTCTCCCCATTATCCCCAGATCCAGCCGGCACTCCCCTCCCCCCACCGCCCGATCCCGACGCCTCCGCCGGCCACCTCCGCTCTCCGTCTCCCAGCGCCAGACCCCGGGACGACCAAGCTGCCCGCAGCCAATCCCTAACCCCCCCTCCCGCCAGATCCACTCCGCCCCCGCGATGAGCTGGTGGTGGGCGGGCGCGGTGGGCGCGGTCAAGAAGCGGCAGGACGAGCGGGCGGCGGCGGCGGAGCCCACCTTCCAGAGCGTGGCGCTCATCCTCGGCTCCACGGGGATCGTCGGCACGTCCCTCCTCGACATCCTGCCCCGCGACGACACCCCGGGCGGGCCCTGGAAGGTGTACGCCGTCTCGCGCCGCGCGCCGCCGGGCTGGTCCACCCCGCCGCCGTCCCCCGCCGTCACGCACCTCCAGCTCGACCTCGCCGACGCCGCCGCCGTCAGGGACGCCCTGACGCCGCTCACCGACGTCACCCACGTCTTCTACGCCGCGTGGTCCAGCCACGAGACGGAGGACCGGAACCGGGAGGTCAACGCCGGCATGCTCCGCAACGTGCTCTCCGTCGTTGTGCCCAACTGCCCCGCGCTCGCCCACGTCTGCCTCCAGACCGGCCGCAAGCACTATGTCGGACCCTTCGAGGCCATCGGCAAGATCCCGGCCCCCGACCCGCCCTACACCGAGGACATGCCCCGGCTCGACCACCCCAACTTCTACTACGACCTGGAGGACGTCCTCTTCGACCACGTCTCCGGCCGCGACGGCGCCGTCACCTGGTCCGTGCACCGCCCCACCGTCATCTTCGGCTTCTCCCCCCGCAGCGCCATGAACGTGGTCGGCAGCCTGTGTGTGTACGCCGCCATCTGCCGCAAGGAGGGCGCCACGCTGCGGTGGCCAGGCTGCAAGGTCGCCTGGGAGGGCTTCACCGACGCCTCTGACGCGGACCTTGTCGCCGAGCACGAGATCTGGGCGGCCGTTGACCCGTTCGCCAAGAACGAGGCTTTCAATTGCAGCAATGGGGATGTGTTCAAGTGGAAGCAGCTCTGGCCGATGCTGGCCGAGCGCTTCGGGGTGGAGTGGGCAGGGTATGAGGGAGAGGACAGCCGGTTCGCTCTCGCCGACGCCATGACCGGGAAGGAGGCGGTCTGGACCGAGATCCTCCAGGAGAACGAGCTTGTCACGACCGAGCTCGAGGAGATCACCAGTTGGGGGTTCGTCGATGCCATGTTCAATATCGACATTGAGCATTTGGACAACATGAACAAGAGCAAGGAGCATGGGTTCCTCGGCTTCCGTAACACCGTCAACTCCTTCAACGCTTGGATCGATAAGATGAAGGCTTCCAAGGTTGTTCCGTGATGCTCTTATTGTCTAGTATCTATTGTTGTCTACAGCATATGCTACTGCATCCCATTTTATCACTCATTTATAAATTTACTTCTGAAATTAGTTACATCCCATCATTTGTGCCAAATGTTGTAATCTAGAATAAGCCAGAACCAAATAAAGCTCCCAAGTTGTTAATCGATTATCTGTGCTCGTAGTGTCTTCATTGCAAATTGTGAGCGTTAAATCGTTATTTCCCGTCCATCTGCTGTTCATTCTTGCAAGCCAGAAAGTAGTAGCACTAGTGTTTGGTATTGTTGGCCTGTTGCTTTTGCCTTCAGAATTGAGATAGTTTCTTCACTGAGAAGGAACAAAAGGCAACCATTTGTTTTCCTCATCTCTTTTGATTGATGAGGAAAACATGATGACCGATAACAAAGGCAACATGTCTTTTTCTGCCAATTATTTCCAGGAAGTTGATCTCCAGAAGCAACAAACATTGTGATGATAGGACAATTTAAACGAACAGATTAGCTTTTTGTGGTAGCAGATGACAATGGTGTCATGATCGTTCTACTAGTTGATTAAGGATTGAAGATGAGAAGTTTTGGGTCCTGGATCACAGGATCAGATCACTTGCACCGCACAGTAGGTGACGAGAATCTGAATAATGCTGTCTTTTGGGTTGTTGCTTTTTTTATCTCTGGATGTGTTCCTTGTGCGGTTTTCTTTGTGCTAGTGGACCGGATGACACGGAAACATGCAGTATATGTTCAAAAATCAGTACTCTTGTATAAGATGACAAGATGTACACGCGAGTGCTCTGTTATTGTACTAGCATTGTTAAATCTAGAAAAAGTATTGGATCTCTTTGTTTATTTATGTCTGGCCATATGATTTACTCCTCTGCTCTTTAGGAGACTGCTTGATAATGTTATGACCTTGATTGTGACCAGATCGTGGTTGTAATTCTCGCTGCTAAATGCTACTATGGGCTTCTTTTGCCATATGGTTGAAAATGAAATAAAAATGGTATATAGTCAGCAATCCGCAAAAACAAACCTCAGACAGTCTGCATTCGCACATGCTATGCCTTCGTTCATAAATAACACGAGTCTCTTTGGTTTCCTCCAATCTCCCAAAAGCTTACTTGCATTCTGTTTTTACATATGACAACTTATTGGCAGCCTGTAGTGACTTGGAAGAGCTGGGCAATTTGTAATGATTACTAGGTCACACAGAACAAATGCAATTGTTAGATTCATGCACACTGTGTGGGGTTGTGCCATCACAAAAACTGCCCATGTCAATATTTTTTTTTTACCAAAACACCACCAACTAACTTGTCATGTTGATGGAGCATGTTTTGTTTTCACAATTAAAAATATAAACGGTTAACATCAAGATGAGGTATTGTCAAATGTTGCTCCAGGGAACAAAGACATTCAGAAATCATTATTTTCTGAATCTTAAATCATTATTTTCCATCCATCTGTTGTTCATTCTTGTAAGGCAGAAGTATTACATGTGTTTGGTATTGCTGATCTGTTACTGTCGTCTGTAAAGTGTTATGCTTCAGTCTTCAAAACTGAGATAGTTTCCTTCACAAAATGAGAAGAACAAAAGGTAACCATTTTGTTTTCCTCATCTCGGATGGTTGGTAGTGCAAATTGGAGGCAAACGTGATAGCAGATAACAATGGAAACATGTCATTTTCAGCCAAATATTCTCAGGAAGTTAATGTCCAGAAGCAACAAACATTGCTATGATCCCCGGAAGCAACAAACTCTTCCATGCTCTCCAGAAGCAAAATATACTGCCATGGCAGCACAATTTTAGATTATCAGTTTAATTTGTAATGTCCCATCTTCCTTTGGTTTTTGTTTTCATTCCCGCAAGGTGAAAACCATGGAGCAAATCTTCAGTTCAGCTTCTTGTACAAATAAAAACTTCAACACATCCCTGCATTGACATCATTTGACTTGGTCTTAGTTAACAATGTTCTAGGACGTTAATTGATAACCTCCAGCCTCTGGCCAACGTTTCAAAATTAATCCGGTTTGGATTGTCTGTTCTGTGTGCAACAATATCCCCTAGCATGGGAGACCTTAACCATTATAAGATCAACTCCTATAACTTTTTAGGGGTTGCAGTGTGCTCCACTGTCAGGTTCTAAGTATTGACACTGTATATACATCTGGGATCGGGTCCATGCGACAGCCACTGTAATTGTAGTGCTGTTACAACAGAGGATTTGTACCCCTCACAAATAAACCCCGCCTGTCATACCAGCCGTGATCGTCACGGTGCCGAGCTCAGCCATGGGCGCACAGATCGGGTGGACGACAGAGTCATGGGTGAGCGGCAACACGACCTAATTCTGTGGAATGGCTACTTGATGCAACATATATCTGAAGTTTAGTATGTTTATGAAAAAAGCATGTACTACTAACATGGTTACTCTAGTGCAAGAAGTTGTTTCTTCAAAATTCCTTTTTTTTTCCATCTTTCTCTTCGGCCATGACATGTTCTGGGGCCTTTTTTAAGGAGAGTAAAGGACAGGATGTTCCTCTTAAACTACTGAGAAGGAACAACCATTTGTTTTCCTTACCTCCCTTGATTGATTGGGAGGCAAACATGATGACAGATAACAATGGCACATGTACTTTTTTGCCAACTATTTGCAGGAAACTAATCTCAAAAAGCAACATACACTGCTATGGGCCTATGATAGCACAATTTTAAAGGACCAGACCAACAATATGTGATAGCTAAGTTGAACACGCCAGTGCTCTGCCATTGTACTAGCATTGTTAAATCTAAGAAAAGCACTCTGATTTATTTGTGCCCGGCCATGTCATTTACACCCTATGCACTTTAGGAGATGCTTGATTTAGCATCACCTGATCTCTAAGCACCCTATGAACACATCTATCATCGAAGGGTGTAGTTGCGGCTGTAATTAGTCGCAGCTAATTGCTGCCACGGGCTTCTTTTGCCATATGGTTGAAAATGTAATAAAAACGTTATGAATGTAGTCAGCAATCAGCAAAACACAAAGGACGCCTGGTCTCCAGTCGTACATGCTATGGCTTGGTTCCTAAATAATACGAGTCTCTTTGGTTTCCTCCATTATCTCAACACTTCCTCTTGCATTCTGTTTTCTCATATGACAACTTCTTGGCAGCAAAATGTAGTAGGACAAAACACATATATGGTGGTTTCAGAAGAGCCTGGCACTATATAATGGTTGTTAGGTCATATAAAACAAATATGATTGTTAGATTCATGAACTCTGTGTGTTATGTCATCACCAAAACTGCATGTTGTCAACAAGATTCTTTTTAATACCAAAGCACCACCAAGTAAACTGTCATGTTGATTGAGCTTATTTGTTTTCACAATAAAAAATGTAAACAGTTAACATCAAGATGAGAATTGCCAAGTGTTTCTTCAGGGAACAAAAACCCGACAATTAGTCTCTCTGGGGAACATATATGCAGTCCTTTAGGCTTCAGCTATACACAAAGTGTGGATTATTTTCTAGAGTGGCAAATATGGAGTTGGTTTCTCTTCTTCAATATATACTCCAAGTTGGGATATAATCCCCCATTTTTAGAATGGCTCTAATCTTCTTAAACCCGACAATTAGTCTCTCCGGGGATCTAAATTTGAAGCTGTCACCTTTTGCCTGACATCAAACCTTGAACTCATAGCAAGCTTGTCGCGACTGAGCTCGAGGAGATCGCCAATTGGTGGTTTGTTGATGCCATTTTCAATTTCGAGAGCGAGCATTTGCACAACATGAATAAGAGAAAGGAGCATTGGTTTCTTGGCATCCGTAACACAGTGAACTCCTTCAACTCATTGATCAATAAGATGAATTTCTGTGTTTCGGATTCGGAAGGCCACATGTTGTAATCTAGAATAAACTAGTACACAACTCAGGGTGGACACGGTCCGAGCCGGTCCGGTCCCGGTCCGAGCCGGCGTTTGGACCGGACGCCGGCGGTCCGGACCGGACCGGACCGAGCAGTGTCTCGGGCCTGTTTGCAGGGACCGGACCGGCAATGGCGGGCCACGAGCCGGACCGAGAGGACCGTCAGGACCGGCCAAGACATGGGCAGAGCGCGCTCTGGAGCTCCGGCGAGAGCTGTTCATCGGGGACGCAATGCTAGAGGAAGCGCAGCTCGTTGAAAAGATGTCTGGGAGCTTCAGAAGAACCAAAGGGAGCTACATGACGAAGAAGAACACCGGAGGGAGCTCATCGGCGACGAATCTGGCACGACGGCCGGTGAACGGAGATAAAAGGACGACGGCCGATGCGGCGATGTAGGACCTCCCAGGTCGATTTCGTTGGTGGGGACGACGGACCCGAGTGTGGCGCGTCTAATGGACATAGTTTCCGGGGCCATCGAGTCCAGTGGCCGCGCGGACGACGGCGGTTCTTTGCGCCCCTGCCACGCCTGAGCCGCCACGCCCTCGCCACGCACCTGCCACGCCCCTGGCAAGCCGTCGGCACGCCCCCGCCACGCCCCAGCCATGCCGCAGACTGCCACCTTCGGTCCGCTCGGTCGGCTCGGTCAAAGACCGGACCGGACCGAGGTTTTCTCGGGCCTGTTTGGAGGGACCGGACCGACCATTTAAACTAGCGGGCCAGGACCGAGCCGGCCCGAGCCGAGCGGGCCACGAGCCGGACCGCCGGACCGGACCGTCTCGTCCACCCTGATACACAACAAACCATTGTTTGAATTTCCATATGTTTCTACACATGTTGCAATGTAGAATAAACTAGTTAAAAATAAACTAGCGCATTTGGCCATTATTTTCCATCCAATTACCCGTTCATTCTTGTAAGGCACAAGTAGTACATGTGTTGTGTTTGATATTGTTGATCTGTTGCTGTTGTCTGTAAAGTGTCATGCTTCAGTCTTGAGAACTGAGGGGAGTTTCCTTCCCTGAATGAGATGAACGAAAAGCAACCATTTGTTTCCTCAACTCTGTTGATTGGTAGTGCCAATGGAGGCAAACGTGATTGCAGATAACAATGGCAACATTTCATTTTCTGCCAAATATTCCCAGGAAGTTGATCTCCAGAAGCAACAAACACTGCTATGGCAGCACAATTTTATACGATCAATTTAACTTGCAGTTCCCCATCTTAATTACTGCAGTCTTCATCTAACCTATAGCCGAAAGCTGGCACATCTGATTGATTGCTCAAAATGATTGCGGGTTGGAGTAGTAGGTACCGAAAGCCGATTTGTGATTCTTGCTCTGCTCGGCGAGTTGCATCGGTCATCTATTTCCGCTCGTCCGCCGCGTCGACTATTTCCATGCGGGCGATCTGTCGCAAGTCACAACTGGTGCTCCGACACCGTCGACCGATGCAGCAACTGCACCAGCGTCTATATCCACTGCTTCCGCCGTTTGGCACCGAGTCATGCTAGACTAGGAGGAACTCACAGACGACGACCGCCACTTTGTCAACGCCTGCTTCGGCAACACAATGTGTTTTGAGCTGGCTTTTACTCAACATTTTCCCTCAAGTCATGGCTCTGTGGATGTGGCACAGCATATGCCCTTGAGAAACTCCGCCACTGCTAGCCTGTCAAGTGTCAACCCGAGCAGTCTATCTTTTTGATAATTCGTTCTATTCTATTAAAATAAACAGTATAATCGTTGTTTGGATTTCCATATGTTTCCATACATGTTAGTATAATCTAGAATAAACCAGTAGTTACGTAAACTAGCGCGTTCGGTGATTGTTTTCCATCCAGATGTTGTTCATTCTTACAAGGCAGAGGTAGTACCCGTGTTGTGTTTGCTACTTCTTTGCTCATCTATGTAAAGTGCTATTATGCTTCAGTCTTGAGAACTGAGGTAGTTTCCTTCACCGAGTGAGAAGAAACAAAAGGCAAGCGTTTGTTTTCCTCATCTCTGTTGATTGGTAGTACAAGTTGGAGGCAAACGTGATTGCAGATAACAATGGCAACATGTCATTTTCGGCCGATTATTTCTAGGGCTAGGAAGTTGATCTCCAGAAGCAACAAACAGCTGCTATGGGTAGTACAATTTCAGATGATCCGTTTAACTTGAACGTCCCATCTTTGTGCAGCTTTTTAATTTATCTTTTGCACGCATTTCCTGGAAGGGAAACCATGGAAACATCCTCAATTCAGCTTTTCTCACAAGGAAAGATATCAATACTTTAAAATGCAAATGTGGCGTCATTTGGCTTGTCTTTGTTCACAACCTTCTGGGAAGTTTAATAATTGCTTGAAAGATCCAACCTCTAGTCGAAAGCTTGATCTATTTTCACTAAATGATTGATGATGTTGGCATCCATGTTTGACAATTATCAGTGGTTTGGGTATTGAAATCCGATTCGGGATCGTGTTCTTGCTCTGCTCGACCAGTTGCAAATCATCTCTAAATAAAGCAGAGTACTCTGCCCACACGTTGCAGCGCTAGATGTGACAGATTGGTTGCTGCCGCCGGGACTCTGTCCGCCGCGTCGGCGACTGCTGCCAGCAACGTCGGCCGCTGCACGTACACGGGCATGCGGGCTGTCTGCCGCAGCAGCTGCTCCACCACCGTCGACCCATGCAGTAATTGCACCAGCCTCGAACTCCTCTGCTTCCGCCTTTGGCATTGGGTCATGGTAGACGAGGATGAACTCACGGACGGCATCTGCCTCTTTGCTTGTGCTGCTTTGTTTGTGCTAACTACATGGACCAGATGATGCAGAAACATACTAGTATATGTTCAAAAGTTAGTATTCTTGGTATGAAAGATGTACACGCTAGCTCTGGCATTATAGATTGTACTGGCGTTTTAAATCTAAACAAGTCTCCATAATTGTTTATGCCCGGCCATGTAATTTACACCTCTGCTCTTAGGAGATTGCTTGATTCCTATTACATTGATTGGACGTGCAGTCTACCTAACAGATATCTTGGAAAGATGTAATTGTGGTTGTAATTTGCCGCTGCTCCTACAACTGCCTTCTTTTGTCATATGGTTACAAATGTAATAAACATGTTATGGAGGTAGTCAGCAATCCGCGAAAACAAATGCTGATCGGTGTGCAGTCACTCATGCTATGCCTTTGTCCCTAAATAATAATACGAGTCTTTTTGGTTTCCTCCAATCTCTCAACACTTACTCTTGCATTCTGTTTTTTCATATGACAACTCCTTGGCAGTAGTGGTTGTAATTCGCTGCTGTTCATTGCTACCACTGCCTTATTTTGCCATAACGTAATAACAATGTTATGGATGTAGTCAGCAATCTGCAAAAACAAACGATGGTCCGTCTGCTGTCACTCATGCTATGCCTTAGTCCCTAAATAATACGAGTCTCCTTGGTTTCCAAAAGGAATATTTTATTGACAATACGGTGTTTTTGTGATGACACAATCCAACACGGAGTGCATGAATCTGACAATCATATTTGTTTTGTGGGACCAAATAACCATTATAAATTGCCCGGTAGTTCTGAAACCAATATATGTGTTTTCTCCTACTACATCGTGCTACCAAGAAGTTGTCATACGCCAAAACACCATCAAGTACTACATGGTCCTATTTGGGACCGTGTTCTTGCTCTGCTCGGCCAGTAGCACCCATCATCTATAAATAAAACAGGTCTTTTGAGCAATTCTTACACGTCCCAGGACGTTGTGAACAAAGACCAAGTCAAATGACGCCACATTTGCATTTCAAATCCGACTAGAAATGATTGCTGATGTTTTAAATCCGATTTGGGATCATAAGGCAGAGTACTCTGCCCACACGTTCCAGCAATAGATGTGGCAGATTGGTCGTCGTTTCTACCGGGCTTCGTCCGCCGCATGGGCGACTGCTGCCAGCAACGTCGACCACCACACGGGCATGCGGGCTGTCTGCCGCAGCTGCTGCTCTGCCACCGTCGACCCATGCAGTAACTGCACCAGCGTCGATCTCCTCAGCTTCCGCCCTTGGTCCTGCGTCATGGTAGATGAGGAGGAACTTGCGGATTGCGTCTATGCAACACAATGTGCTTCAGCCTGGCTTCTACAACACATATGGGCCAATGCAAATGGTATTCAACATCTTCCCTCAAGTCATGGCTCACAAGATGGCCCTTGAGAAACTCCGCCATCGCTAGCCTGTAAACTGGTCGGTTTATCCATTTTTTATATTAATTTAGACCTATATAAGCATGGAGAAAAGAGAGCACAATGAATGTGGACTGTACTAACCTTATCTGGTGATTAATAAATCTCTCTCTTCCCTTTGAAGAAAAATTCAATGTTGGGCTGAATATAGCGTTCAGTGTTGTGTCTAGAACGACTCAACAGATGAGCTGAATATAGTGTTGTGTCCCGCGTGAGTGTGTGTTGCTCCGGCTTGGGCAAAATTGGTTGTTGCTATTGCTAGGGCATGGAGATGATATGAAGTTGAAGAGGGTGCATGCATTTCTTATGTGAAAACGGACAGCCACCATCGACGCATCAGTATCCTTCTTACCTAATTATGTCATAGCCATTTCGATCGGAGCCGTGTGTACCGGCATCATCTGAAGATGGTGGCAAAAATGGTGAGCCTGGCAGACCTACTCCTTTTTTTTACTTGGTGAAACACACGAACCGAGGAGAAGTGGAAAGTGCTCCCATCACCCTCTTTGTTTTTTAGAGTTGCTTAATGTGGACTTTTATTTATTTAAAAGGAAGATGACCCCACAGCCCCAGCCTCTGCATCAGGGCGATATATACAGCCATTTCACCAAGACCTTACAAAGTAATACATTATTAAGTCTGAAGCCACCATCTTGACAACATATGTCGCTACTCCTATCAACTTGATGAAGGGGTGCGTATTGTCCAGGCCGCCTGCCCAGACCTCACACCAAAGCACAACATCTAAAACCAGAGGCCTCAACCAAGCCGCAATCGCCTGGTCTGGAGCACACACCGGTCCAGCGCACTCTTAACGGACACCGCATGCACACGCTGCAGAAGCCGCTGCCATCGTCTTTCACCGATCCATCTTCAGAGCAGGTATCTACGTATTGACCTTGCCAGGCCCATCGTCGACACCACCCTAACGCCAGACAATGCCACCTCCCTACGCGCGTCCATCATCACACATTTTTCATCGAGACCCTGCAGCACCACGCCGCCGAGACTCCATGTCGTCGATGCGTCACATGAAACGCCGCTCCACCACTGAAACCGTCTGCAGGTCCCTCGAGCCAATGCTCGCCTCCAAGAATGACGCCCCCAAGGGGGAACGACACAAAGCGCCTTCGTCATCCCATCGACTGATGTAGGGTTTCCCCCGGAGGTAGCAGATAGAGGCCTGGAGCTTCTTCATGGCGATGCCTTCAAGATGGGGACAACATAGAAGAGCGCCGCCACCGCCAGCCTTGGCAACTAGCCGAGAGAAAGGTTTTAACCCGGATATGCTCGACGAATCTCCATCCAACATCGTGTGCACGGGACCGCCACCGATCTCCGCCGCTGCACAGTGAGCAGGCCACACCGAGTAGATCAGATCTGACTGGAGGCCAGACCATGCATGCAGCCGACCCGTCTACCAGGCCCTCCACACCGCCGAAGCCGATCCTATGTCAGATGGCCTGCCGCCACCCGAAGCATGGTCGGCCGCCGAGCTGCCAAGACCTGAACGGCCGCGCCTCCTCACGCCGAGGGGCCTCGCACCACCCCCGTGCGGTGAGAGAGAGGGAGACTCCCACCACCGCTGTCGGCCCCGGACATAGCCCGGCAGCGACGGTGGGAGGGAGAAAGGGGTAACGCCCCCGGCGGCTAGGGTTGCGGCACCACCCGAGTCGCCCGAGCGGGGGAGACGCAGGGGTCCGGATGGGATGGAGAGAGGATGGTCAGAGGGTTCCGGATCTGCTCTCTGTTGTGGAGGAGGTGGCCCGAGAAAGGTGATCGAGCGGTGACGGCGGAGCTCCCTCCCGCTAACATTATTTGGTGACTAATAATGTGTGGAGTGTACTAGCATTATTTCTTGGCTAATAAAGCTCTATCTTCCCTCTGAAGAAAAATGCAAACAAAATCCTGTTACATTGCTGAACAAGGCCTCCTTAGCGTGGGACCAACATTTTAGCCCCATGTTTGGAAACATAACACGATAACAATAGCATGTTAAATAGTTACAATTCATATATGCACTGATGTTTTGTGCTCTGTGTTTGTGTTCTCTAGGAGATTGCTTGATATTATCAAGATCTCCTTGATTGCGACCTGTTGTGTGCCTAGCAGATGCAAGAGGCCGATATATTTTGCCACAGCGCAGAAGCCAATGGCCAGCAATCTGCACCGTCATATGTTGTGCCTTCAATTAATTCCTAAATCTTAAGCGTCTCTTTGGTTTCCTCCATCATCTCAACACTTTACCATGGCACTCTGTTTTCTCATATGACAACTTCTTTGCACATCATATACTACTACGACGGAAATTTGTTGGAGTAGACATTTGGACCAGTTGGGCAATTTATAATAGCGAGGTCACACAAAACAAATGCAATTGCCACATTCATGCAATCTCTGTGTCAATTTTATGTAAACTGCTATTCATGCATTCCCTGTCACTGCATTTATTTCTAAAACTCCATGCCATGAGATGTACTTAAACATTTTTTCACCAAAACACCATAAAATAGTCATGACTCATGACAAATTAGGAATAGTTCGAAAGTTTCTCCCCCAAAAATAGCCTAGCTATCTTGTTATTGGTGCTCATATATTCAAAATTAAAAAAAATATAAATGTTTAACTCAAAACAATATATTGTCAAATGGTACTTTAGAAAACAAAAAACATTCACGATGGTAGATCAGACCACGGGCAGAAGCGATTACCATCTGCTGCCTATCGCTGGTACATAAACATATCATTCGTTCTAAAATTCCTCCTTCGTCCCGCGTGGACCGCACAACCTCAAGCTGGATCGGAGGTGAGCATCGCATTGTCGACCAGGGAAGGCAAATCCACAACGGAGTAACCAGCAGCGAGGGCCGCAGGAGACACGGATAGACAATGTCAGAGAGGAGCTGAGAGGTGAGTCCTCACCAGTGCATTATCATCACCATCACCATCACCATCAGAATCTTGCTATGATTGCACATTTCTAAAAAATCAGTTTAACTTGCAATCCTATCTTCGTGCAAATTTTTTCCTTATTCATTTCACGGAAGGGGAAAACTAAGGAGCAACATCTTCATTTCAGCTTCTGTTACAAGGGAAAACTTCAACAAGACCCTATTTTAAAATATGAATGTGGCGCCATCGTTGAAGCCCTCCCCAGGCCACCTCCGCTCAATTTTAAATGATCAGTTTAACTTGCTATGGTAGCAGATAACAATGATGATCGTCCTACTAGTTAATTAAGGACTGCAAATGAACAAGTTTTGGGTCATATCAGATAACTTGCATCGCGCGGTAGGTGACGAGAATCTGAATAATCCTGTATTTTTTTCTCTGGATGTTTTTCTTGTGCGGCTTTGTTTCTGCTAGCTACGTGGACCAGATGACGCAGAAACATAGTACATGTTCAAAAGTTAGTAATATTGGTATGAAAGATGTACACGCTAGTGCTATGGCATTGTAGACTGTACTAGCATTGTTAAACTAAAAAAGTTTCTTGAATTTATGGCCGGCCCTGTGATTTACACCTATGCTCTTTAGGAGATTACTTGATATTCCCATGGCCTTGATTGGACGAGCTATTCTAACAGATGTATCAACGAAGAATGTAGTTGTGGTTGTAATTACTTGGAGCTAATTGCTACCATTAGCTTCTTTTGCCATATGCTTGAAAATGTAGTAAAAACGATATGAATGTAGTCAGCAATCGGCAAAACTAAAGCAGTCAGCAAAAACACAGGCTGACCGGTCTCCACTCACACATGTTATGGCTTGGTTCCTAAATAATAGAGAAAAGTATGTTTTTGATCCCTCAAGTTCACAAAAATTATACACTTGGTCCCTTAAGATTTTGTTGGATCGCATTTCATCGCTCAAGTTCCAAAATTTCGTCCAAAACCAGGCTTGGAAAAAAACAAGATGCATGAAAGTGGTTTTCTCTCTCTTCAGTTGCCACGTGTTAAGTTTGGAATGCTGCGGTGGGCCGCGGGAGGCTGCAGCTGAGCGGTGCAAGAGAGGAGAGGTTCGCCGTGGCTGTTGCGAGCTTGGGCAGGGCCGTCAGGGAGAGACCTATCCTGTGGCCTCTGGACCTCTGGGATCTGAGGAGCTTCACCGGCGAGCAACAGGGGGCGTCGATACTCAGCCGTAGCCATCTCACCTTCACTGGGAAGGAGGAGGAATTGGCCATGGATCCAGAGCTTGGCTGGGGTGTAGGGTTGCAACGTGATCCTGGGACGCTAGATATAAGAAAAGTATTTGATCTCTTCATCTATTTATGCCCGGCCATGTCATTTACGCCTCTGCTCTTTAGGAAAATGCTCAATATTGACATGACCTTGACTGTGACCAGCAGACTGCTCTACCGAACACATGCATCGCGAAGGATGTAATTCATCGCAGCTAACTGTTACCATGGGCTTCTTTTGCCATGTGGTTGGAAACAAAATAAAAATGGTATGCAAATAGTTAGCAATTAGCAAAAACAAATGCTAAAACAATGGCCAAGCGGTCTGCATTCACACATGCTATGCCTTAGTTCCTAAATAATGCGAGACCCTTTGGTTTCCTCCAATCTCCCAACACTTGCATTCTGTTTTCACATATGACAACTTCTTGGCAGCACAATGTACAAAGCAAATATAGTGGCTTCGGAACAACGAACAATTTATAATGGTTGTTAGGTCACACATAAGAAATGCGATATTTAGATTCATGCAGTCTGTGTGGGGTTGTGCCATCACAAAAACTTCGTATGTCAATAAGTTTTTTTTACCAACACACCATCTAGTAAATTGTCAGATTGTTGAAGCACATCTTTTATTCACAACGAAAAATATAAACAGTTAGCATCAAGATGAGGGATTGTCAAATGTTGATCCAGGGAACAAAACATTCAGAACTTGAGAATTGGTTTGCAACATCTTATCGGCACCCGCTGTTTCAAATATGTATGTTTTTTTGTTGAATTATTTATGTATTTCTATACTCTTATAAGGAATTCTGTTAGTGGTGGTCCTGTCACCCTAAGAGACAACCTAAGCGCCAAGAAACTAATTATCAGAACTATCATTAATCCTATGCAGTCCTTTTGGCTTCAGCTATACAAAAAGTGTGGATTATTTTCGAGAGTGGCAAATATGGAGTTGGTTTCTCATCTTCGATATATACTCCAAGTTGGGATCTAACCCCCCTTTTTAGAATGGCTCTAATCTTCTTAAACCCGACAATTAGTCTCTCCGGGGATCTAAATTTGAAGCTGCTGCATCGTAGTTGTCAGTTGTCACCTTTGCCTGACATCAAACCTTGAACTCATAGGGGCCGTTGGAATCAGACCTTGAATTCTCAATCTCTGAAATCGGCACCTTGTACTTAGTAATCCTGGTAAATTTTGACCTGACACCTGTTTGTTGTATCTGTAACAGGACGACCTGAGCAAGATTACTCGCTTCTCTCACTAATCATGTGAGCCCATGTGTCATATTCTATCCTCTTCGTCTCGCTCGCTCGGTCTGCAAAGGAATATAAGAGATGAAGAAGTACATAAGTTGCAGCAGCCGCAAGATCTCATGCTCGTTGACGCCATGGCTGGGAAGGAGGCGGTGAGGACAGAGATCCTCCAGCAGGAGAACAAGCTTGTCACGACCGAGCTCGAGGAGATCGCCAATTGGTGGTTTGTTGATGCCATTTTCAATTTCAAGAGCGAGCATTTGCACAACATGAACAAGAGCAAGGAGCATTGGCTCCTTGGCTTTTGTAACACAGTGAACATTTTCAACTCATGGATCAATAAGATGAGGGCTTCAAAGATTGTTCCGTAATGCTTTTATTTATTGTGTATTTATTGTTTGTTACATCATTTCCTTCACCATTTATGAATTTGTGTGTTCGGGAGTGTCACATGTTGTAATCTAGAATAAACTACAAAATAAACCGCTGTTTGAGTTTCCATATGTTTCTATACATGTTGCAATCTAGAGTAAACTAGTTCAAAATAAAGTAGCACAGCTAGCCATTATTTTCCATCCATTTACCTGTTCATTCTTGTAAGGCACAAGTAATACCTGTGCTGTGTTTGGTACTGTTGATCTGTTGCTGTTGTCTGTGAAGTGTTATGCTTCAGTCTTCAGAATTGAGATGGTTTCCTTTTTTTATGACTGAACTACGAGCGTTTCCTTTTTTGAATGAGATGAACAAAGGGCAACCATTTGTTCCCTCAACTCTGTTGATTCATGATTGGTAGTGCCAATGGAGGCCAACGTGATTGCAGATAACAAACAGGAAGTTGATCTCCAGGAGCAACAAACACTGCTATGGCAGCACAATTTTATACGATCAGGTTAATCTTCATCTAACCTATTGCCGAAAGCTGGCACATCTGAATGATTGCTGGTTGGAGTAGTAGGTATTGAAAGGCGATTTGTGATTCTTGCTCTGCTTGGCCAGTTGCAGCGGTCTTCTATAAACAGAGTGCTCTGCCCAGCCCACGCCTTCCCCTGTCTAGTGCTCAGTCACAGCAACACCACGCGTTCCCCTCGTCCGCCGCATCGGCTATTTCCGTGCGGGCTATCTGTTGCAAGTCGCAACTGGTGCCCCGACACCGTCGACCGATGCAGCAACTGCACTGGCGTTGATATCCTCTGCTTCCGCCCTTAGGCACTGAGTCATGCTAGACTAGGAGGAACTCACATACGACGACTGCCACTTTGTCAACGTCTGCTTGGGCAACACAATGTGTTTTGGGCTGGCTTTTATTCAACATTTTCACTCAAGTCGTGTCTCTGTGGATGTGGCACAGAATGTCATTTGAGAAACTCTGCCACTGCTAGTGTGTCATCCCGAGCGGTCTATATTTTTGAATATTCGTTCTGCTCTATATAAAAATATCTTTTTTGGATATAGTGTTGTGTCATGCAAGGGCATGCGTTCGTACGGCGTGGGCAAGATTCGCTGTTATTGTTGCTAGGGAATAGAGATGATTTGAATTTTTTTATGTTTGTGAAAAGAGATGGTATGAAGTTTTTTCTGTTTGTGAAAAGAGATGATATGAAGTTGAGTAGGGTGCATTTTCTCATGATATTATTCTCAGGAAAGGAGCAGACACTATCGGCACGTCATTTTCCTTCCTACTGAATTATGTCGAGCCCCTTGGATGGGAGCCATGTGCATCTCCGTCACATGATGAAGTGATGATGGTGACAAAAAGTTAATGGTGAGCCCAGCAGACCATCTTTTTTAGAGTTGCTTCATGTAGACTGTGCCTAGCAGATGCAAGAGGCCATTAAGCATCATACTCTCCATTATGACGCAGTAGGCATCAACACATCACTTTGTGTTGTTGTACTTGTACGTCACCAAGAAACAGCGGGATGGTGGCAAAAAGTTAATGGTGAGCCCAGCAGACAAACTTTTCTGGCACCTGGTGAAACAGAAGACCGAGGAGAAGTGGAAAGCGCTCTCATCACCCTCTGTGTGTTTGAGAGTTGCTTCATGTGGACTGTGCCTAGCCGATGCAAGACGCCACCTTTCTGCACTCTATTTTGCCCCAGTAATCCCAAGAAACAAAAGGCCAGCAATAAGCACCATCATATGCCGTGCCTTGAGTTACTAAATCGTAGGCGTCTCTTTGGTTTCTTCCATTATCTCAGCACCTACTATGGCACTTTGCTTTTTTTAACATGACAACTTCATGGCACATCATATACTACTACGACAGAAATGTGCTGGAGTAAAGGTTTTGGAACCCTTAGTAATTTATAATAGCGAGGTCACACAAAACAAATGCAACTGCCACATTCATGCAATCCCTGTGTCAAATATTACAGAAACTGTTATTCATGCATTTCCTGTCCTCATGTCTATTTTTTAAACTCTGTGCCATGAGATATAATTAGTAATTTTTTCCCGAAAGTGTTACTCTAATCTCGAGCACAAATGTACTTGTATGAACAGTAAATTCTAAAAAAATTCAAAGAATCTGATTTAATTTTTCCTGGATGAAACCAACAACTTTCTAACATCCTGCAAAAATTCGCCTTGAAGAGTCATCCGTAGTTGCGTGTGCGAAAAAAAATGAGTGCTAAAAAATGCGTCTTTTTTGAGTCCCCAATTTTATTTTATTTTTTAATTAATGTCTTTTCAAAGTGAAATTTGCAGGCTGTTAGAGCTTTTGTTGATGTTCATAAACAAAAAAATCAGATATTTTTGAAGGCTTTGGTCTTGAAATGTTGTTTTTTAGTACTTAAGAGGGGAAAAAGTAGCACATCATTCAAATTAGATTTTAGCTATAAAGCATGATCCATAGTACAAATCACATGATCCAACTATTTTTGATCAATCAAGTGAGCACCTCGCATTGTCCAATCCGTCCCCTAGCGTTGTCGCCACGCCAGCAGCTAGACCACAGCTTTCCGCCGCCGTTCTCCAGTTAGCCACCCGCAGCACGAGGTCCTCCGTGGTTACTGCGCAACCTGCATCGTCGACGAAAGAAGCCACGTCCGCGGCAGAGTAACCCACAGCGAGGGCCGTAGACACAAAAGTAGTACTCGTGTTTGGTATCGCTCAGCTGTTGCTGTTGTCTGTAAAGTGCTACTCTTCAGAACTGAGATATTTTTCTTCAGTCACAAGGAACAAAAGGCAACCATTTGTTTCCTCTACTCAGTCGAAATGGAGGCAAACGTGATACTCCCTCCGTTCCTAAATACTTGTCTTTCTAGGCATTTCAAATGACTATCACATACGGATGTATGTAGACATATTTTAGAGTGTAGATTCACTCATTTTACTCCGTATGTAGTCACTTGTTAAAATGCCTAAAAAGACAAGTATTTAGGAACAGAGGGAGTACTAGATAACAACGGGAACGTGCCATTTTCTGTCAGGCTTTTTTGGGCCATGCCGTGTCCATGTTTTGTTTTCTTCTTTCTTTTAATTCGCAAATCATGGGATACTGCAGGATACGTGAACCCGGCCTATCCCGGTGTGTCACCGTATCCTGGGACGGCCAATCGGTAGTTTCCGCCTTATAAGTGCTGCTAGGGCAGTGCACCGCGAGCAAAGCTCGTTGTAGTCCTTGGGCCTCCGTGAGCAATTTTGTTGAAACTTAGGATCTTGAAGATGCAGCGGCCGAAAAGTTGTTGATGAAGAGCCAGTGATCACGATCTTGATAGATTGTAATCCCAGAGAAGCTGACACCAACGATAATTCCAACTTCGACTTGACAAATGATGGGGGCACAAACGGCCTCGCAAGTTCTCTGACGAAGCACCATCTGACTGAGCTTCATTGGGCGGAGAAGGAACCAGAGGAAGCAAGCATGGTGCGGCATGATCCCCTCCATAGGATGCCGTCAATCACCTAGACAAACACTGACGTGATAGCATAATTCTAAACAATCAGTTTTACTTGCAATGTCCTATATTCGTGCACTTACTTTTTTTTCATTTCATGGAACGGGAAAACTATGGAGAAACATCTTCGTTTCAGCAAGGCCCTACTTTAAAATACGAACGTGGTTCCATTTGACTTGCCTCAGTTCACAGCCTTCTGGGCGGATAATTAGCATGTTTGACAATTATATCACTGGTTGGCTACTGAAATCCGATTGGGGGTCATTTACATGCTCTGCTTGGACAGTTGCATCCGTCGTCTATAAACAGGGTGCTTTGCCCACACGCTTCCCTGTCAAGTGCTCAGCCACAGCAACACGTACCAGGCTACCAGCTATGGATGTAGATGAGTCTTGGCTTCTGCCCACGCCGTCGATCACTACATGCCAGTTGTCTGTCACAATCGGCGCTCCAACACCGTCAACCATCGCTTGAGCCACATGCCATCCCGTCTATTTCCAGCTTCAGCATCTCCACGGGAATTGCATATATTATGGAATTGCCGACATCTGTTGCTATGGAAAAGGGAAGCAATAAGCAGCGTCACGTGCCGTCCCATGACTTCCTAAAGTCTAGGCGTCTGTTTGGATTCCTCCATTATCTCAGCACTTACTTTGGCACTCTTGTTTTTTCATATGCCTCTTGGCAGACCATATGCAACAGAAATACTCTATGCCAAACAGTTCCAAAATCTTCTGGAAGAAAAAACTCTATGCCACAAGATATAATTAACATTTTGTCTCGAGCAACCGGCAAGAGCACCAGCTATTAAAATAGAAGGGGAGAGGTGAAAAACCAGTATATACAGAATGGCACACGTTTTGAAGGGATCGTGGTAAACCCTCTAAATACGACTCAGCGTCAGCCAATGCCCATCATGGGCAACTGTCCTGCAAAGGCCCCTTCTCTCTGCTTGATGTCGTCGAAGGCCAACATCGCAACGTCATAGTGCGTCATTCCGTGGCCCGTAAAAATATGCATGTTCCTCTCCTTTCAAATGTTCCAGATGGTATTGATGAACCTACCATTGGGCCATCCGCGTCCGTCCTTCAACTCCTTGGCGATTAACTCGTCCCACCAGTTTGGAGACATTGGCAGGGTCTGGCAGGAAACTCGTAACCGGAAAATCCTCATGCGTCCAGGCGGAGTCGTGATTCCAGTCTGCCACCAAGAAGGGATAGGCCTTGCACATGTGGGTCGCTGTTCCGTGCCTAGAGACACAACTGGCATCTAGGATCATGCGGCCATCCATGAACCGCCACCATATCTGCCTTGTTTCAAGCAAACTGTCTTATTTATGGTACAAATATATCCAAAAATTTAATATAAATGACTAACATCAACATGAGGTATTTTCATATCTTACTTTTGCGAAAAAATTAGAACCCTAGAATTTGCGTGTAATGTCTTGTTGGCACCGTCTTTTATAGAAAAAAATAGGAGGAAGGTTTTGTTCCTCAAATGTTCTTCTCACTTTAGAAGAAAAAGGTATAGTGCGCCATTCAAAAGTAGAGTTGAGCTATGAAGCATGATCTTATAACACAAATCGTGTGGCCCGGCTATTTTTGATCAATCAAGCAACACTGTATGTGTCGACGTAACTAAACGAATGCCTCGTGCATTTGCGAGATGAGAACTATTATGTGTTATTGCATTTATGTTTTTAGAAATCATCATGACCAAAACATTAGCATAAATTAATAGTTAATGTTTTCTCAATCATTTGTCTCAGACTATGAACATTGGTTGCTAGTTAGATCTTTGAGCGCAAGATATTGGAAGACTCAGGGTTCGTGGTTTACACCCTGCAACGTCCTAGACATTTCTACTAGTTTATATGTATTTTTGGTTCTTTCACTCTCCCTCATTTCTTAGGGTCCTATGAATTCGTAAGTCACTCATTTGTTATGGTGGCATGACATGTGTTATTATTCCCGTCTTCCAAATCTATTATCTGGCCATAACACGAGAACATAGCTTGAAAAACTATTAAAATTCTTATGCTCTACTACTATAACAGCACTACCACTGCAGTGCTCTTTAGGAGATTGCTTGATATTACCATGACCTCCTTGATTGGGACCTTCCATGTAGCTAGCAGAAGCAAGAGCGATAAACATAGTTTCGGTCGGAATGGAAGGGAGCTCATCGGCCGCAGCGACAAGGGCGGAGTCCGAGCGGGAGAAATCATCATTATTGCGATCAAGGGAGCGAGTAAGATTGAAGTTGCCCACGGCGTTGAAAGTATGACCAGAGAGCTTGGCAAGAAAAACTGATTTGTCTGGATGATTACACGGTGGATAGAAGTTCCTGGGTTCCTTATTAAATCGTAGGACTCTCTTTGGTTTCCTCCATTTTCTCAACACTTACTCACATTATGTTTTTTTACAATTCACTACTTCTTGTCACAACATTGTGTACCACTATACAATAGAAACGGATAGCGGTTTCGGAACAATGTGCAATTTATAATAGTTAGGTCACATTGAGTAAATGTGATGGTTAGACTCATGCATTCCCTGTGTCAATTTCACAGAGATTGTTATATTCATGCATTCTCTGTTCTCGAGGCAATTTCACAGAAACTCCCTGCTGCCCACAAGATATAATTAACAGTTAACAAACACTGTAGCAAAGTACCATCAAGTCAACGATTTTGTATATGGTGCACACTACTATTAAGAACAGTTCTTTACTATGCATGCAAGCTGGCGTATCAACTTCTCTAGGCATCAGTAGAACGATCGCCTGCCTATAGTTGGGTATCAACTCCATACGTCATGGTGGGACGGCATCTCGTTCTTCTCATCCTCCCAATGCATTTAGGCAATCAGTGGTCAAACAACGAACCGGCGCCGCCGAGCTTGTATCCGTGGAAACTGGCCACGCTCTGCTCTGCCAGTTGCATCCATCGTCTATAAAACAGAGCGGATTGGTCGTCACAGCTCACAGCAATACCAGCCATCGATAGAGTATCCACAATGGCGGATTGGTCGTCGCTCCTGCTGGACCTCGTCCACCGCATCGGACACTGCCTGCTGGACACAAGCGACGTCGACGACTACATGGACATGAGGGCCGAGTGCCACAACTGGCGCTCCACCATGGCCGACCCATGTTCACCCGGCGATGGCGCCAGCGACCTCCCTTTCCGTCCTCGTCATTGGGTCATCCTGGACGAGGACTACCCCAAGGACGACGCCGACGGCCCCCGCCTCTTCCTCAACATCCGCACGGGACGCTACCTCCGCCGCCGCGTCCCGATGCTCCGCGACCATGTCCTCGTCGGTGCCCCCGATGGCCTCCTCGTGCTCCGGAACAGGACCAGGATCAGGAACATGGAGCCCCCGTTTGCCATCCGCGTCCTCCTCAACCCTTTCACAGGCTTCATGCTCCACTTTGCCTCACCAATATGTGAGTGCTTTGACTGTAGAGAATAATTTGGTGCATCGATAATTGATTGATCGTGCACTAGGCGCGCGCGCGCGCGCGCGCACACACATATATATATATATATATATATATATATATATATATATATATATATATATATATATATAGGTACAAGGGGTGCGATCGGTGTCTTGTCTCCCAAGATACAAGTAAATACAGAGGGAGAGAGGCACTACAGGTGCGGCATACAAAACCCAGACCTACGTACATGTACACATGTTCAACACCCCCCGCAGTCGAAGCGTCGCCGGTGACGCAGAGACTAGACCGAAAGACCTCAAACGTCGAGGTGGGTAGTCCCTTCGTCATGACATCGGCGAACTGCTGATCGGTGGGCACATGGAGAACTCGAACACGACCAAGTGCGACGTGCTCCCTGACGAAGTGAATGTCGAGTTCAATATGCTTCGTCCGTCGGTGATGGACAGGGTTGGCGGCGAGATACACCGCGGAGACGTTGTCGCAGTAAACAAGCGTCGCCTTGGTAACCTCGCATAGCAACTCCTGAAGTAGCTGTCGGACCCAAGAGCACTCCGCAACGGCGTTGGCCACGGCCCTGTACTCCGCCTCGGCACTCGATCGTGAGACTGTGGGTTGTCGTTTAGACGACCACGAAATCAGAGAGGGCCCAAGGTAGACGCAGTAGCCGGAAGTGGAGCGTCGAGTGTCGGGACACCCAGCCCAGTCGGCGTCGGAGTAGGCGACAAGGCTAGTGTCAGGGTGAGACCCATAGCTATGGTGCCACGTATGTACCGAAGGGTACGTTTCACCAGAGCCCAATGAGTATCACGAGGAGCATGCATATGAAGGCACACCTGCTGGACAGCGTACTGAATGTCCGGATGCGTCAGTGTGAGGTACTGAAGCGCACCGACGATGGAGCGGTAGAAGGGAGCGTCGGACGCCGGAGATCCCTCGACAACGGACACATTAGCCTTCGTGTCGACAGGCGTAGGAGCAGGCTTGCAGTTAAGCATGCTCGCTCACTCCAGAAGCTCGTAGGCGTACTTCTGTTGATGCAAGAAGAAGCCAGTAGCGCGGCGCACAACCTCGATGCCGAGGAAGTAGTGGAGAGCCCCCAAATCCTTGAGGGCGAACTCAGTGCCGAGGCGAGCCGTGATCTGCTGAAGAAGCGCTGGCGAGGAGGCAGTCAGGATGATGTCGTCGACGTACAGGAGGAGGTACGCCCTGGTAATAAACAAACAGGGAGGCATCGGACCGTGTGGACCGGAACCCTTGCTGCTAAAGGAAGGCCGCGATCCGCTGGTACCAGGCCCAAGGCGACTGCTTCAACCCATCGAGAGAACGGTAAAGCAAGCACACGTGGTCTGGATAGTCGGTGTCGACGAAACCAGTAGGCTGCTGAAAAAACACCTGCTCGTCAAGATGACCATGCAAAAAAGCATTAGACACATCAAGCTGGTGAACTGGCCAGGCGCGAGAAACAGCAAGCTGGAGGACAGCGCAAATCATGCCCAGTTTGACAACCGGGGCGAAGGTATCGGTGAAGTCCACGCCGGCACGCTGGCAAAAGCCGCGCACCACCCAACGCGCCTTGTAGCGCTCGAGAGAACCGTCGGGGCGAGTCTTGTGGCGGAAGACCCACTTGCCAGTGATCACATTGGCACGAGGAGGCCGCCAGACAAGCTGCCACGTATGGTTGCGCTGCAGGGCGTCAAACTCCTCACGCATCGCAGCAAGCCAGTTCGGATCCCGAAGAGCTGCGCGAGCGGAGGTCGGGAGTGGAGACGGTGCGAGGTAGATGCAGCACACGCGTACTCGTCAGACGTGTAGCGCATGCTAGGATGAAGTGTCCCAGTCCGAGCCCGAGTGACCACACCGGTGAGGGGTGCAGCCGCGGCGACGGGGGCGGCCGAGGGGGCCGCGGCAGGGGCCGTGGCGGGGGCCGCCGAGGGGGCCGCGGCAGGGGCCACTGAGGGAGCCGCGGCGACAGGGCCCGCCGAGGGGGCGGCCGAGGAGGCCGCGGCGACGGGGCCCACCGAGGGGGCCGCCATGGGGGCCGCGGCGACGGGGGCCGCCAGCGCGGGGAGCGCGGGCAGGGCCGAGCCAAGTGCGCGGCTGGTCGGTTCGCCAGAGGAGGAGGCAGGGGCGAACCGTGCCGCGGGAGACGCCGAGGGTGATGGTACCTGCTGAAATGGGAACACCAGCTCATCAAAGTACACATGTCGCGAAGTGAAAACGCGGTGGGACACTGGATCATAGCACCGGTAACCTTTGGTGTTGGGAGGATAACCAAGGAAGATGCATGAAAGCGACCGGGGAGCGAGTTTGTGAGGAGCAGTGGACGCAGTGCTAGGATAACAGAGACACCCAAAAATGCGAAGACCATCATAAGATGGAACCGCACCGAAGAGGAGCTGGTGAGGAGTATAGTTCCAGCGCGAACGACACGGGCGAATGTTAATGAGAAGGCTGGCGGTAGCGAGCGCGTCCGGCCAGAACCGAGGAGGCACGTGGGAGTGGAAGAGCAACGTGCGGATATAGTCATTAAGGGTGCGAATGACGCGCTCGGCGCGACCATTCTGTTGTGACGTGTAGGGACAAGTGAGGCGAAAAATGGTGCCATGCGACGCAAGAAGATTGCGGACGGCGACATGTCAAACTCCTTGCCGTTGTCAGTTTGCAAGGCGAGAATGGGACGACCGAACTGTGTGGTGACATATGAATAAAAAGCTGTGAGTGTGGCGAGAGCGTTGGACTTGTGACGAAGAGGAAATGTCCACACATAATGGGTAAAATCATCCAATATCACCAAATAGTATAGATAGCCCGTGTTGCTCGCAACCGGGGACGTCCAAACATCACTATGCAATAACTGAAACGGAAAGTTGGAAATGCTTGTAGACTCGCTAAAGGGGAGACGAGCGTGCTTGCCAAGACAGCAAGCCTCACAAGTGTGGTCGTTAACCTTATTACATGAGAAAGAAAAACTCGATCTGACGCATAACGATGGAGTTGGGGTAACCGAGGCGGGCGTGCCAAAGATCGACACTAGCGGCGAAGGCGGCGGGACGACGGGTGGTGGTGGCGCCGGAGGGATGCACTGGGTAAAGCTCGTCCGGGCTGTCACATCGGTGGAGTACCATCCGTGTACGGGCGTCCTTCATAGAAAAGCCAATATCGTCAAATTCAACAGTTATACGATTCTCACGAGCAAGACGACGAACAGAAACTAGATTAGTGACTAAGTTGGGAGACACAATAACATTAGACATGTTAACGGGAGTAGAAGTAGAAGGAAACGACATATGACCGACATGTGTAATGGGTAGAGAGGAACCGTTACCAACGGTGATGAGAGTGGGAGTATGAACAGGAGTGGCAGACGTGAGGTTACCGGGATGAGCAGTCATGTGAGCGGTGGCGCCCGAGTCCATGTACCAGTCACCATCGCCACCGTAGGAACTCGGTGAAAGGGCGGAGTGCAGGGCGGCGAGAAGGGCCGGGTCCCACGGCGGCAGCACCTGAGGAGGGTAAAACCCCCCGTAGGCCGGCGCGGCGGCGCCGCCGTAGGTAGGCGCGGCCCCGTAGGCGGGCGCGGGCTGAGGTGCGGCACCATAGCCACTGTAGAGAGCGGCGTTCTGCGCGGCGAAGAGGGCCTGATGGCTCGCTGGACGAGGCCCAAGGATGCCCGGAGCGGGAGCCCGATGGACCGGCATCGAGTACGCGTCGACAACGCCGGTCCATGGGTTGGTGTCGTACATCCACGGAGGGTTGACCTGCTGCTGTTGCTGACGAGCCCCCCCCCCCCCCGGCGCCTGTTGCTGCTTGCGGCCGCCCCCGCGGCGCCCGCCACCGGGCTGCTGGGGGCAGCGGGAGGGGCGGGGGGCGCGGGCGGCAGGGGGAAGTACCCCGGAGGCGCGGGGGGGGGGGGGGTGTTTGGGCGCCACGGGAGGTGCCGGCGGTGAGGGCGTGATGCTGCACGCGCTTCTTGACCCCCTTCATCCGGCGCTCCTCCAACCGCAAGTACGCCACAAACTTGGGGAAGGAGGGCTTCGGCATCAAGGTGAGGTTGGAGGCGGCGTTGCCGAAGTCCTCGTTGAGGCCGGCGGTGAGCGTGTTGAGGATGAGGTCATCATCAACCTTGTCGCCAATGTCGCGGAGCTCATCCGCCAACGTCTTCAGGCAGCGGCAGTAGTCATCAATGGACTGTTCATCCTGGTGACAGTCAAAAAATTCCTGCTGCAAAAAACGCGGCGCTGAAGCTTGTTGTCGGTGAAGAGGCCGTTCAGCTTGACCCACAAGGCGCGGGCGTCGTCGCCGGCGCTCACGACCGTGTGGAACAGGTCCTTGGAGATGATGGTGAAGAACCACCGGATGATGGTGACGTCGATCGCGGTCCACTCAGCGTCATCCACCATGGCGCGGGAGTCAACGGTGCCATCCACATGATCCACGAGGTTGTTCTCGCGGAAGAGCAGCGTGAAGTACGTCTTCCACGCGAAGTACGTGGAGTTGGAGGCGTCGAGGACGACGGGAACGCGTGCATGGACGTTGATGTCGCGGATTTCCGCAGGGTCGACGGCGAAGGGGTTGGAGTAGGTGGAGGCGTTGGACGACATGGCGGCGAAGAGGTGGTGTAGGGGGCAGCGCGGCAAGAGGGCGGCGCGGCGGGGTGGATTGGGCGGCGCGGCGGGAGGGCGCGCGGCGGGGTGGAGAGGGCGGCGCGGCGGGGAGGTGGGTAGCGGCGGCGTCGTGGGGCGGCGGCGGCGGCTAGGGCTAGGGTTAGCGGAAGCGGGGAGATCGACTTACGATGGATACCATGTAGAGAATGATTTGGTGCATCGATAATTGATTCATCGTGCACTAGGCACATATATATAGATACAAGGGGTGCGACCGGTGCCTTGTCTCCCAAGATACAAGTAAATACAGTGGAGAGAGGCACTACAGGTGCGATATACAAAACTCAGACCTATGTACATATACACATGTTCAACATTGACGACGTAATCGTGACGCTGACCGGCCAGCCGCCGCCGCCGCCCCACGCTGGTCTTCCATGTTGGCTGTATACCCTTAGGTCCCTTAGGAATGTGGCCCGGCTACGAAGACGACACCAAGAATGAGGTTTACTTCGTCGCTGATCCCAGCAGAGAACAATGTCCGGTGAACTTTGAGGGCGCCCGGTTCCGCTTCCAAAGCATGACCGCCCATGCAGGCCATGTCTACGTGGTCGACAAGAAGGGATCCATGTTCAGGATCGTTGGCACCGAGAAGGGGCACTGCCACGGCGAGTTGATAGCCAAGATGGATTCCAATTCCGATAACTTTCTTCTTGTGTCCGCCGGGGAGCTGCTCTTTATTCGCCTATGGTGGTGAGCCGCCCGAGTTTATAGGGTCGATGTTGAGCGGAATGTGCTGGAACCCGTTGAGGGCATAAGCGGTCGTGCACTCTTTCTCGGCCACAGAAGGTGTCTCTCCGTCGTTGCCGACAATCTTCCATCCATCGATCGCAACTGCATATATTACTCCCCCACGGAATGCGGAATTGATATGATTGAGTGGGGTGCAATGTACATGTATGACCTGAGCAACCATGGCAAGAAAGAGGACATCCACGGCGGCAGCCTGAATGTGAATGATTTCACCCTCCTCGTTCGCCCTCTTAGTCTTGTTCAGGTTCTTCCCACCTACTGCAATGTTCTTGAGGAATAATAAATCAACGTGAACAGAGGACAAGTGACATAATTTACATACTACTGGTGCTTGCTTGCTCTCGCTTTTGTTAGTTAGCGCATACATGCCCAAAGAAAGCATAACATAAATTTATATAAAAAGACCACCAAGTGGCCACAGTCTCAAGGCGTTTGTTGCGAGGATAGCCGGCGAGTGGTAACGTGCAACGCAACCATCATGAGACCGAGAAGCTCGCGATCACGCCATGGTCACGCTGCCTAGACAGTGGGTGCTAGTGCTACAAAAAGGCAATCTACTATCACACGTCCTAGACCCAGCCAACCCTAATTCATGGCAACCGACATTTCCTCCGTAGCGGAGCACATACGTTGTGCTAGGAAGTAACTCGCGGAGGGCGTCCCTCACATCATGCTCAACGAGATTAGTTTTACTAGCACATATGCCCGTGCGTTGCAACGGGAGAAAAATTAGTATGCATTTAAAGTTAGTGAGAAGTATATGTGCAAGCAAAACCCTGTGTGCGCTTGAAAAATGATCATTTAGCTTCTCGGTTTCGCCGGATGTGAAGTAATTAATCCGCTATTTTTTCATTCATTGATTGAGGGCATTTAAAAGTTTTGTTACATCATCGTATGCCAGAGAAGGCCCATGAATTATTCAATCTACATTTCCTTTCAATCGAGGAGATTTTAAGGTATGATGTTTCTGAATATTGTAGGAAATACGGACCATTTTTTTAAATCCTGAACAGTTTTTTCGAAACTATGTACACTTTTAGAAAGATGTAAACAAAATTTCAAACAGGAACATCTTTTAAAATTCTTAAACATTTTTTGAAAACACCAATTTATTTGAATTTGTGAACATTTTTTTAGACAGGAAACATGTGTTAAAATTCATAACATTTTTTGAAAATGTGTATCTTTTAACATTATTTTGGATTGTGAAAATTTCATTAAAAAAGAATGTTTCAAATTTGGGGAATTTTTGAAATTGCCATTTTCTTTTTAGAAATCTCGAACAATTTTACAAAAATAAAAGGTTTGGAAAAATGGGAAACTTTTTTCAAGTTATGAATATTTTACAAAATAGCAACAAAATTTTGGAATTCTGAATTTTTTTATAATTTGATTTTTTTAAAATTCTAAATTTTTGAGTATTTTGAATTTATGAAATAAATTATATAAGAAAAATAAACTTGGAAGTGAAAAAAGACATAGGGAAAGTGGAATAAAAATAGAAATAAAACACAGAAACAAAGAAAAATGGGTCCTCCCATTATTGGTTGTCCTATGCGAAGTTTCAACTATTTGTCGCCATGTGCGGAAAATAGAATTTCTAGAGCTGCTTGGGCAGAAAAATAAGTGGGCTGGCTTCGCTTGGCCATAGCGCGTGGCTCACGTACGAAATTCTGGAAAAACCTTTTTTTCTAGCAGACGAATGCATAAGAATTTAGTACCACCTCGGATTGAAAAAAATTCTTTTACAGTGGCTGAAAAATAAGTGGGCTGGCTTCGCTAGGGCACAACGCGCGGCCCACGTATGAAATTCTGGAAAAGCATTTTTTTCTAGCAGACAAACGCATAAGAATTTAGTACCACCTCGGATAAAAAAAACTCTTTTCAGCGGTGAACGGTTGAAAAAATTGACGAAACGCGCCTTGCTTTATTAGTATGTATATATATATATATATATATATGTATATGTATATGTATATATAAAAAGTTTTAAACATTCTTTTGGGATGGCGCGACTCAGTGACATGTGTCTCATGTAGTGGCTGAGCTCATCTCCTTGGGATTGGCCATGTTCAGAGACATTGTAACCAGGTGAATTCCACGGCCAACGCCAGCAAGCACTAGAGAGAGGACAAGCTAAGACACTGTGGTGCGGTGTTGAAATAGAGGCATAAACCTGTGGAGGCGGTTGGTCTTGAGCCATACTTTTTGGGTTATAGGGGTGATGTTTTTCTCCCGTTGCAACGCACGGGCATGTTTCCTAGTTATTTAAATGGAAAATAGGAGATTGATGGAGGAAGAATAGAAACGAATTGCAGGCTAATTAATTAAATGTAATATGGATGATTGATGGCCTTTCACCTTCTGTTACAACTGAGGGAGAGGCGGAATGTATGTGTGGGCACTATTGGCTATTAGGGGCTCACGTGGCTGCATACAGTAACAGAGAAATCGCATTGGGGTGGGGGGGGGGGGGGGGGGTCCTCTATATAAATATACGAAGTAGTAGATTCTATAAAGCTATTACAACATCTCTAACCGATCCTCTATTCGGTATTAGAGGAGGATAAATTGGGTTATCCTCCTCTAACCGGCATCTAACCGAACCCCCTCGCCGTTAGAGGAGGAAAATTTATCCTCCTCGACCACACTCTGGCTCCTAAATATACTCGGTCTTCAGTGCGGTGGGTAAAAGTTTGGCCTCTCACCAGCACCCGCGTCTTCCCCACCCCATGTTGTGTCGTCACCGAGTTGCTTCCAGGGACTAACAACCGTCTTCGCTGACGCCACACTACCTCCATTTGCCCTCGTCGGCCTCCTACCCATGTCCGAGATGGTCACCGGCCGTTTCATCGTTGGAATTGAGCTTGAACACCGCCGCAGCCGCATTGATCCTGTCGTCGGAAAGAGGCTCGGATCTTCTTGCTCCTAGCCTGATCGTCCACTGCCGGCCATCGCAAGGCTCCGCCGACCGCTTGCATCTGCTCAACATCGCCAGTCGGCCGTGATAGCTCAGCTGCCTTGCAAGTGTTTGATGGTTTGCCTAGTTGAGTTTTATTTTTGCATTTTCATCTTGTTTTTTCTTTTGTCCATTTAAATTTATCCGAGTCGTTTAAATTCAAGTTGAAGAGATTGAGAGAGATCATCTTCGAGGACTCTTCTTCGTCGGAGGAGGAAGAAGCCAACAACGACTTGGAAATGGCAATTGGCACGATCTTCAATGAAGATTTTTGGCCGCCGAGGAGAGGATCGCAAGTCAACTGCATGCACACCAACGAGATAGATTGGAGGGCCAATCAAACGTGAAAGATTATTTCGAGCCCAATCCAATCAATGCGGTGAACTTTTTGTGCCGGCGATTTCAGATGCACACAAGTCACTTTCTAACCATTGCAAAATCCACGGAGAAGCATGATGACTGGGTGAGGCTTAGAAGGAGTGCATCTGGAGAGATAAGTGTGAGCCCTTTGATGAAGTGAATCACGCCGTTTACAAATATGTAGTTGAAATGTACTTTGTAAACTAAAATTAGAAAGGTTTGACATTTTTTTACTCCGTAATGTTTATAGAAACAATTAGAAACGACATTTTTTAGAGAAGCAAAGGTACTCCTCTAAAGGATATTTGGCCGTTTACTCTAAATTATAGAGGATCTGTTAGAGATGCCCTTAGGTTGTTAATAAAGAGCACTCTTGATGCAAAGAAAAAATAAATAAGGAAACAATCTGTCCGTGACACGTGGAAATGGCCTCTACAATTTGTTTGTGCGGGACAAGCATTTTCATCAACATAAAAGCATAATATATTCAGAAGTTCATATGTTCTTTGGATAGAAAAAATGTACACACTTGGGCGTGCACCACCGAGTTTCTTGATTTATGCCCGGCTATATTATTTACACTCCTGCTCTACAGGGGAATGCTCGATATTGTCGTGATCTTGATTGTGCCAAGTGGATGCAAAAGCGTCGGGATGGATGGATATCCATGTTACCACCGGTTTCTTTTGCCATATAGTAGAACTTGTAATACAATTTTGAGCTAATTGCAGGTAATCTGCGACACCCCAAGCTGTGCCCTGAGTTCCTAACTAAATCGTAGTACTCTCTTTGGTTTGCCCCAATCTCACTTATTCACATTTTTTTTCAACTGACAACTCCTTGGCACAAAATTGTATTGTATACTACTACAATAGAAATGGAAAGCGCTTGGAACAATTGTGCAATTTATAAGAGTTAGGTCACACTGAGTAAATGCGATTGGCAGACTCATGTATTCCCTGTGTCAATTTCAGAGAAACTGTTATATCTCATGCATTCGACGCCCCCCTATCAATTTCACAAAAACTTCATGCTATCCACAAGATATAACTAACATTGCACCAAAACACAATCAAGTGAACCGTCTTGTTGATGGTGCACAACATTAAGAACAGTTGGACAACTATAATGGTCAGGTCTGGTTTTAAGTAGCGCGCTATAGCACGCTATAACATTTAAAAAAGATCATGTGTTAAGAGATTTTGGCCGAAGAAGGCGTAGCATGCTTTTTAAAAAGGTCCGCCGCTAGAAGGCGTAGCATGCTTTTTAAAACTATGGGTCGCACAGCACAAGTGCGGTCGTTTCATTCATTCATTCTCTGTAAGGCTGTGTCAGTTTCGAAAAAACTGTATGACGGTTTTTTAATGCGGGAGCATGCTATCGACACGATACATAGCATTTTACCATAAGATCATCTAATGAATATAAGCCTTTTTTAGAGATGGTGCACCTTTACACCCCTCCTTTCATAAATATAAGCCTTTTTAAAGGTTCAACTACAGACTAAATACAAAACAAAATGAGTGAATCTATACTCAAAAATACGTCTATATACATTCGTATATAGTTCGTATTCAAATCTCTAAAAAGGCTTATATTTTGAAATGAATGGAGTACAAAACTAAAAATACAATATTGAGGGAACATCTATTTTATAGTTGCCTGATTTTTATTTACTTCTAGTCAATTTTTCCATTGCAAACAATTGCCCTTCATCTTCCCTCCTCCGACCGACCGCACCTCCACCGACCCACGAGCGGTGTGGCGCGTCGCCTCACCCAGCCTCCACTCTGACTTTGTCGCCCCCGACCTTTCATCTAAACCCCGCCCACCAACTTCGGCGTTGGGGATCCCCACACCTGAACCAACATTCCTTGCCTCCACGCCCTCTTTGTCTCGGACTTGTGTGTCGTCTCCTCACCGCGACAAATCGACTGAACCGTATGTTATCTTTCAATTGCCTGAAGTTTAGGGAACGTGATGCATTTAACATCAAGGCATCCTATTTTTTGAAGAACTGGTGGATTTTATTGACTCAAAATGGAGCATCAAGAGGATACAAACACGATGAGCACACACCCAGTCTTTCCATAGCTAGAAAGCACACAACCAATACCAACACACGCACACAAAAACGTCGATAATTAGCAGAGTCATGTGAGATCAAATCTATGTGTAGGCTAGAAAAAATAACAAAAGCGATCAGATCTGCGATCGGTAAAATGCGGCAATGACCTTATCCACATCAGCCATATCATGACACCACGCAAATGACGAGATTTTTCAACCGCAACACCTTCAAGAAGGGAGCGACACTAAATACCGCTGTCACCGAATCCAACCACGAAGGCCAGAATCTAGATGTTCACCTTGCAGAATCAGCCCAAGCATATTTGAGCAATGCCTTAAACAAGGTAACGGCGTAAAAAAATATCGTCATTGCCTAGTTGAACCAACTCAGATCAGACCTAGGCTTTCAACCCGGAGCTCGAGACCAGGTGCTCGAGTAGCACCACCATCGACGTCAGTCATGTGTTGTCGCCATCACTTTTCCACGATCGCGGCAGCTACATGCGATGTGCGACCGTCGCCGCTGCACAATCACCCCTCCGTGTCAAGCAATCGTCCATAGTTTGCATCTCACCGCCAAAGTCAACCACCAGGTCCAAAGAGATGAACCCTCCTCAAGACCTTTCAGTGACCACCGCCATTGTGGAGCTGTGGGAGGTCGTTGCAACACAGTTTGCAGCCACCGCCATCCGGCCGACCGGATCCAAATTGCCACCACCAAGCCGTCCTGATCTGAATCAGGGCAACCATGCCGTGTCAACATGAACAACGTCAAAGCCGCTGCCGCCCAACATCAGATCCAACCACCGCGCCAACCACATGGCCACGGACAGTCGCCGTCACCTAGAAGCCCATGGGTTGCCGCCCATCTTCCATCACTCCGCTGCCCGTAGGAGACAGCCGGAGGACCCCATCACCGCGGCAGAGGTCAGCGGCCGCGGCAGCATCGCTTGGGGATGTGATCCCTGCGATGCTTACCCTCCCAGGACATAGTCCACGGCGACCCGCACCGCGCAAAGCGCTGCGTCCCGTCGTGCTGCCGCATCTCATGCTGCGCAGGAAGAAGTGGCCCCGCCGTCGCTGATGCTGACCGGCATTTGTCCGGCAGTGTCCTGGAGCGGCGGCGAGGAAGAAGAGAGATGTGGGAGAGAGGGGAGGACCTGGCGGCGCTAGGGTTCACTACGTCGCTCGCGAGAGGGACGCGAGTGAACGAAGGGGTACCGTACCAAACAACCTATCGGGACTCCTGTTGACGGTGCATGCATGCAAGTGTGCCCGCTACCGTGTCAAACTGGGCTGCATTACGCACCGAGATCTGTCAATCACCTACACGATCGTTGGCGATTCCTGCGTCTTCTGAGGCTTGTAAGCCCATACGTGGGCATAGTCTTCTCCTCGTCTTCCCGAGTCCATTAAGGAGACGGAGGCATTGGGGAACGAAGCGGCGAGGGTTTACGGAATTCCAGGCGTTCTGCTCATCAATCGTCTAGTATATTACAGAGTGCTATGCCCACAACCACACACATTCCCCTGCAGTCCACTGATCACAACTCACAGTAACATCCGCCATGGCCGACTGGTCGTCGCTTCCGTGTGACCTCGTCCGCCGCGTCGCCGACTGCCACCTGACCACCAACGACGTTGACTGCTACGTGGACATGCGGGCGGTCTGCCACAACTGGCGCTCTGCCATCGCCGAGCCATGCCCACTCGGCACCGGCGCTGACCTCCCGTTCCACCGCCGGCTCTTCCTGCGATTGTTCAAGGCGGAGAAGTACAAGGAAGACGGCGGCCTCTACGCAGGCACCGACTTCCTCTTTCGCCCTCGGCAGTGGGTCATGCTGGACGAGGAGGAAGGCGACGACGCTGGACGACGCCTCTTCCTCAACGTCTCCACCGGAAGCTTCGTCCGCCGGCAAGTCCCGATGCTCCGCAATCACGTCCTCGTCGCCGCGGCCTCCGACGGCCTCGTCGTCCTCGTGGACACGAAGCGTCCGCACGCCGCCGTCGTAGTCAACCCCATGACCGGCTCGTTTCTGCGTTACCCTAAGATAATGGGCTGTAGCACTAGCACTTCTCCAAGGAAATTTCCTCAGATCAAGGCCGCGGTGGGCGGTGCAGACACGTCGCTGGTCCTCTGGCATCAGAACTGCCAGTTCAATGGCGACACGGTGTGGAGTGCCGACCCGACTCGTGGTTCTTTCCGCTTCATGGATGACCCAGGACCAGGCCCTCTCAGGTCGACCAACCTCGCGAGCATGGCCGCCCATGAAGGCCACGTATACATGATCACCTCGGCGGCCAACGTGTACGAGATCGTCTGGGACGATTTCTTCACTTACCAACAGAGAATAGTCCAGAGGCTGGACGAGTTCGTGTCTCGGTTCGGATACGGTCCGTCAGAATATCACAACAATTTCCTGGTGCACTCTGACGGGGAGCTGATCCTCGTCCGTCGTCCGCGGCTCCGTCAGCAGACCATGGAGGTCTTCAGGGTCGACGCCGACCGGGGCGCCCTCGAGCCCGTTAACAAGATTGCCAGCAACCACGCGCTCTTCCTCGGCGAGAGGTGCATTGCTGTGAATGCAAGCAGGCTACCATCGATCGACAGCAACTGCATATACTACGGCACCAAAGACATCCATTCAATGCACGATGGCCTGCAAAAGCACGAGGGTATTTACAGGTACGATCTCGCCGACGGAAGCGAAGAGAGGATCTCGGGTCTGTTGGTGCCCGAGAGCGAGAGCTATCTTGCTCGTCCTTTCAGCCTCGCTCAGGTGCTGGTCACCTACTGCGCCATCCTCCCTCATGTGGAAGCACAAGCCGTCTGCTCCCATGCTTCGCAATCTTCATGTGTTCCTTTTTTACCTACTGGCTAAGCTCGTTCGGGTCTTCTTTGTGACCAGTGTTCCTGGACTTTCATATCTATTTCGAACAAATGCATGAGAATAAAGGAGATCGTTTATCATACTTGATATTTTGTGTGTGTGTGTTGATCAGACTTGTTCTCGCTATCAAATCCTCGTGTCCGTACGGAATATTTGATGTAAAATGTTCCACTTTTGTAGTGCAAGGAAGTTGCTTTTTATCAAAATAATAATATGAGAAACGCCCTACAAACACTACTACAGGAAAAATATCTGTTGCCTTTTGTTCAGCTGTAACTGTAAGCCGGCTCATAGCCTATATCTCTATACGCCGATGATAACCGAAAAAACACTTGGCGTAGCTAAGTCTGTCGGCCTACTCCGAGAAACATAGTCGGCCTATAGGGTGCACTCGGCGTACTTCCCTGTCAGGTAGCCATACCCCCTCCTCCACTTGATGGCTCTGTGATGGCAGGTGACATAAGCCGAGTCGGTTAATCTATTGTCTTATTTTTGTTAACCACAAAAATATCATCTCCCAAGTAAGCCGAGTGCCTCAAGATGGGCACTTGGCTTACTGTCAGATATATCCCGCGCACCCGCCGTTGATGTTTACCATGTACATCACACAACTCTGTCCTCCGCCTCCCAGGCACATGGCTTCCCACAGCCGCCTGCACCTCCATTTGCACGTGCTCTCCATCGGCCGGCCGATGCCTCCTCCACCACCTCAATCCAAACCCGACACCTCCACCACCGGCACCTCGATGATGGACGCGCCCCCACCACCTCGGCGTCGGTCGCACCGACACCACCTCGACATCGGCGACCGGATCTACCCCATCGGTGGGGGGAATCCCCGGACAGTTCGTGAAATAGCGACGATTTCTCAGTCGCATTCCCCCATGTTTGTGTTCTTATGTGAGACTAGGCAGAAAGCAGCTAAGATGAGAAGGATCCGTGCACGTCTCGGTTTCCAAGGATTTGTGGGAGTGGATAGCAATGGTTTGAGTGGTGGTCTGGCCTTTTTTGGCACGAATCATGTGTGGTCGATATTTTAGATAAGGATGATCGGTATATTGATGCTATGGTGAGATTGCATGTTGATGCAGAGCAATGGAGAGTAACACTTGTTTATGGGGAACCACGAGCTGAAAATAGGCACTTGATGTGGTCAAAGTTGCATAGTTTAAAAAATGTGAGTGATCGACCGTGGCTCGTAATTGGTGATTTTAATGAAGCTCTCTGGGATTTTGAACATCTCTCATCTAACCCACGACCGGAACCACAAATGATCGCGTTCAGAGATACCCTTGAAGTGTGTGAACTTATTGATTTGGGATTCTCAGGAATCCCTTTCACCTATGATAACATGCGAGCTGGAGCAAACAACGTGAAGGTGCGTTTGGACAGGGCAACAGCGACCAATGAATGGCGTAATTTTTTCCCTCTTTGTTCTGTACAGCATGTTGTTTCGCCTTGTTCCGACCATGTTGCATTGGTATTGAAAGGTGCGCCAGATTCGGGTCAGCCGGGACAGAAGTGTAGGCGTTATGAGGTTTTCTGGGAAAGGGATTCGGCGCTACCGAATGTGATCAAAGAGGCATGGGACTCCGTTGGTGACGTTGACAATTTGGAAAAGCTTCAATCTGCTCTAAGCAAGACGCTAGCCACCCTTAGCACGTGGAGTAATAAAAAATTCGGCAACATCTCAAGGGAACTAGCTAAGTCACGATCACAACTGGAAGAGCTCATGAGTATGAACGCAGATAGACAAGAAATAAGAAGCATAACTGCTAAGATGAATGATGTTAGAATTAATTACAATTTGTAATTAGGGGAAAATCTCCCCTTGCCCAAACCGTCGTGCGGTTTGTGCCGCACAGGCGTCTTCTCGCTCCTGCCCCCTGGAACCAACGCCTCCCTTCGATCGCGTCTCTCCAGATGGTATAAGTAGCGCCTGTAACCATCAATCAAGACAGAGATTTCACTTTCGATCTCAAACACGTTATCACGCACGTAGAACAGCCAGCGAGAGCAAAAGAAACATCAGAGAAAGGAGAAGAGAGGGAGCACTCGCCGCCGGTGAGATGCCTAACCTCGTTTCCTTCTTCCTCCGCCTGATCCGCGAGGATGGTCGTCGATACCGTCGTCGCTACCATGGAGTGGGTGGACTCCGGCGTTTCCGTCGCCGGATGCAAGCCATCCGACGGTTCGGCCGCAGCGCCGCTGGACGCGCCCGTCGCGGTGCTCACCACGCCCCTGGACATGGTTCCCGTGCTCCTGGACGCGCCCACTGCGGTGCTCCCCGCGCCCGTGGCCAGGCGCCCATGGGGTATGACCCTTGGCTGGTGGCCGGCCCGAGCGCCCCCATGATGCACGGGGCCGCTACCGCGCCTGCCCTGCCCACTGGGTCTCCGCCTCCACCACCTCCTCCGCCGGCCGCATGGATCCCGCCGTCAACGCCGACGCCTGATGCCGTGGCCGCTGTCCCGAGCCTCCGCCCGCCTGGCTACGCCCCGGTGCCGATGCGCTCGATGGTGAATGCAGAGGAAGCGCTCGCCTTCATCTCCGCTCCATCCGGCGCCTCTGGTGTCGTCCGCCTTGGAGTCGGCATGGAGGGCGCCGCCGCCGCCGCCGCCGGCACGCCTCGACAGGAGACAGCCGCGGGCTCGAGCAGCCGCGCGGAACGGCGTTTCGGCCGCCTCTTCGGGCGTGCCGTCGCAGCCCTCGACCGCCGCCCCGGACGTCGCCCAGGCTCATGGGCTCCGGCGAACCTCGGCTTCACCGCTACTCCACTGCGCCAGGCCTCCACCGTCGTCGTCTCCTCTTCAGATGAAGAGGCCTCGTCGGTGTCGCGTCGCTGACAACTGGAGATGCGAGGGGAGGCGCCGGCACTTGCCCCAATCGCCGGCGACTGGGCTCCCTGCTCCTTGCGAGCGCTGGTGGTGGTGGGGCATCGAGCGTGGTCGGGACGGGTCCTTATCCGTAACCGCCCCACCCCTCGCCTCCTCTTATGCGGTGTGTGTGGCTGCGGGCTGGCCTCGGTCGGCGGTGGCAGGCCCAGGCCCAGGCGATCGACCTGCTCCCTTCCAGTTTTTTTTTTAAAATCTCTGTTTTTATTAGTCTAGTACTAATTATTGTATATGGTGCAGTTTTAGACCCTGTTTAGTATCTAGTTTGACTGCTACTTACATACTAGTCCAGTTCTAGATTAAATCTGACTAGTACTTGTGTAATTATTAGTGTGTTTATATTATGTAATGGATTGATAATATAAATAAAGTACCGGATTTCATCTGGGAAGAATGACATGTTCCATGTGTTTACAACATCTCATTTTTATTGAACATGTCTTTGCGATTGAGATCTTCTCTCGCATATCAAACTTGCAAATTTTTGAATGTTTCTCCCTCATCTTATTTGGAATCACAAGGTAATGAGTTGTGATCTACTGCTCATTTGCAGACTATCCTCTCTTACTGTGAGGTCTACGCTTTGTCATTCTCGACAAACGATTACCTCCAACGTGTATTCCTTATATCTGAATTGTAGCATACACAAGGTAATGGCGATGTAGCCTATTACTGTGAGATCTAAGTGATCTTCAAAGTGTTATGTTCACACAATTGAGGTTGAGAATTTTTCAAGTTTACACTTGAGTAGCAAATTTTTGCATTCTTATTACACAACCATGATGGTTTTTAATTTACCACCCGTAAATTAATTATCTCTGGTTTCCCATGTAGGCAAAGATGACTGCCAAAGAGTTTGAGGAGCTTGCCCTCAATGGCCACAATTACCCTACATGGGCTATGGACATCAAGATCAGTCTTGCGTCCCGTGGGATAACGCGTGCAATACAACCCCCGGAGACTCCTCTCCCGGCTGGGGCCACTCCGCTCACAGAACAGCAGAACTATGCTGCCTTATTCATCATAAGGCATCATATTCATCCAGATCTCAAGTCTGAGTATTTACAGGAGGAATCTCCTAGTACTCTGTTTCGGGCCCTCAAAACGAGGTATGAACAGCAGAAGGCAGTAGTCCTGCCCGAAGCACTCCATGATTGGACTCATCTCCGTCTTCAGGATTTCAAGTCCATCGGTGAGTACAATCATGCTGTTCATAAGATATGTTCCAAACTGCGCTTTTGTGAGAAGGAACCTACTGAGGGGGAGAAGATAGAGAAAACTTTATCTACTATGCTCCCTTCAGATAGGATCCTCCAACAACAATACCGTGCTCATAACTACACTGTCTATTCCGAGCTTATTCACATGTTACTTCAGGCTGAAAAGCATGATGAGCTACTTGCTAAGAATGGCTCTCAGCGCCCAGTTGGGGCACAACCTTTACCTGAAGTCCATCTGAATGTGGCAAATAGACAAAAGTTTAATGGTACCCCTCGGGGTAAACAATCCAATTTCGAGCATAAGCGAAAGCGCAATGGGAACATGAGATCTAGATACCCAGGCAAGGGAAAAGGCACTTCAAAGCCCAGGCTTGATAAATCTAAGCTTTGCAACAAGTGTGGATGCTCCACGCATTCTACTGAAAAGTGCACAATGCCCAAGCATCTGGTTATGCTGTACCAGCAATCTCAGGGACGCAAAGCACCTCAAGGGAAAAGGTTTGAAGCCAACTTCAACCTTCATCCGGATAGCGCAAAAGGAGCTGGTGGTTCGCACGATGTTCCTCCTGGACCGAGCAACGCCGTGGTTCCTTGTCTGCCTGAGGCTACTGCTGAAATGGAGAACACGTTGATTGAGTACACCGCAAACAACGTGTTTGGCGACTCCGACTAGTCCCCCAATCTCCTAGTGATCTACTTAATTATGTTCATTTGTGATGATTGTAATAAGAACATAAGTTTGTTGTTGTCTTTATATTGTATTGTATCAGCACATTTGATATAATAAAGATTGTATTCTATATATTACTATGAGGTTTTCTTATTGAAAATTCTTTGTTTTATATAGTTTTCTACGGGAACAATCCGATGGAAGAGGAATTATGCCTTGTGGACAGTGGTGCCACAAACTCCATACTGAGGGAGATGAAATTTTTCCAAACTCTGAAAAAGACGAATGGAGATATTATAACTATCGCTGGACGCGATACTGTGATTGTTGGTACTGGACGTGCCATATTCACCCTCCCAAGTGGTACATATGTGACAATTGAGGATGCTTTACTATATCCCAATTCTGCACGTACCCTGATCAGTTATCGAGATATCCGTAAAAATGGTTTTCATATTGAAACCCATGAAGACAACAAAGAGGAGTATCTACTCTTTACTAAATATGACGGATATGGCAAAAAGGTACATGAGAAAATTCCTTCTCTATCGTCTGGTTTGTACTATACGTACATCAAACCCGTGGAACATGTTGCATACAAAGTAATTTTTCAGAATGTTAACGCGTTCCAAACCTGGCATGATCGCCTAGGCCATCCTGGAATAGGGATGATGAGAAAAATTACTAGCAATTCCATTGGTCATAATTTGCTTGAGTCAAAATTTCCTCAATCTTCTGATTTTGTGTGCACATCTTGTGCCACGGGAAAGCTAATTTTGAGGCCCTCACACCTCAAAATACAAGCTGAACCACTTCAGTTCCTTGAACGTATTCAAGGAGACATTTGTGGTCCCATTCAGCCATTATCTGGACCTTTCCGGTATTTCATGGTTCTGATTGACGCATCTACACGATGGTCACATGTGTGTCTTCTATCCACACGAAACCATGCATTTGCCAAGATAATGAGGCAAGTCATTAAGTTGCAAGCCCATTATCCTGAAAGTCGAATTAAATCAATTCGAATGGACAATGCTGCAGAATTCTCCTCACGTGCTTTCAATGATTATTGCATGGCTTTGGGGATTGAAGTTCAGCACTCTGTTCCATATGTCCATACACAAAATGGTTTGGCTGAAGCGTTGATTAAGAGGATCAAAATCATTGCAAGACCTTTGTTGACGAATTGCAACTTGCCAACCTCTTGTTGGGGTCACGCTGTTTTACACGCTGCTGACTTGATACAATTGAGGCCAACTGCATATCACAGTTCTTCCCCTCTGGAATTGGTACGTGGAAATCCTCCAAGCATTTCCCATCTGCGTAAGTTCGGATGTGCTGCATACATCCCGATCTCACCACCACAGCGGACATCTATGGGCCCACACAGGAAGTTGGGGATCTATGTGGGGTACAAATCGCCGTCGATTATTAAGTACCTGGAACCCCTGACTGGGGATCTGTTCACAGCCCATCACGCTGATTGCATATTTAATGAGGAACATTTTCCGGCATTAGGGGGAGATTTCAAGTACCAGAAAGAATGCCCGGAAATTGATTGGAATGCTCATTCCATTTCATCCTCTGATCCACGTACCCATGAGACCGAACTTCAAGTTCGGAAGATCATTAATTTGCAACATCTTGCAAATAATCTGCCAGATTCATTTACTAATTTGAAAGGTGTTACAAAATCCTTAAACCTGGCCAGAAACGCGCCAGAAAGAGTGGAGGTACCAATAAAAACCACTCAACTCCCTATTCCTAAAAAGAGGGGGAGTAGTACGACCTCTGACCCGGAGCATGCTTCTAGCAAGCAGCAAAGGAAATCGAGGAAAAAAACCTCCGAGTCAGTAAATGCAGGTCAACTTAACGTTGACAAACACCTGATGGGTAGTATACACCCAGTGGAAGGGCAATCTCCACAACCCAGTTCCAGTATGCACAAACTAACTGGGACATCAGAACACCCAGACTCGATCGTATTGGGAAATCACGAAGAGTCACTAGGGGTGCAGGAAATTTCCATCAACTATGTTGATTCTGGAGAATCATTTGACCGTAAGACTACGACTGTCGACATATATTTTGCCGAAAAGATTGCATATACCCTTCTCACTGATCATGATCCAAGGTCTATCGTTGAGTGCCAAAAGCGCCCCGACTGGCCTAAATGGAAGGATGCAATCCAAGCAGAAATTGCCTCGCTTAACAAAAGAAAGGTATTCACTGAAGCAATACCTACACCTCCCAGTGTTTTCCATGTGGGATTCAAATGGGTTTTTTCTCCGGAAACGGAATGAGAACAATGAGGTGGTGAGATATAAAGCAAGGCTCGTAGCACAAGGTTTCACGCAAAAACCCGGCATTGATTTCACTGAAACATATTCTCCAGTAATGAGTGCAACCACTTTCCGATATCTTATATCCTTGGCAGTGCAAAATCGTCTATCTATGCAGTTGATGGACGTCGTGACCGCATACCTTTACGGGTCACTAGATTCGGACATATATATGAAGGTTCCCGATGGAATCTCTGTCCCGAATAAAAATGCAAAACGCAACATGTATTGTGTAAAGCTGAATAAGTCATTATATGGCTTAAGGCAGTCGGGACGGATGTGGTACAACCGACTCAGTGAGTTCCTTCTTCAGAAAGGTTACTCCAATAGTACTGATTGCCCATGTGTTTTCATCAAGAAGTCCTCTACAGGATTTTGCATCATTTCTGTGTATGTTGACGATCTCAACATCATCGGCAGCACACCAGACATTGATGAAGCACGCAATCACCTAAAGATGGAATTTGAGATGAAGGATTTGGGTAAAACCAAATTTTGCTTAGGTATTCAACTTGAGCATCTTCCCTCAGGAATCATGGTACACCAATCTGCCTATATCCAGAAAATATTGGAGAAATTCAATATGGACAAATCCTATCCATCTAAAACTCCCATGGTGGTTCGATCTCTAGACATAGAGAAAGATCCGTTCAGACCAAGGGATGATGGAGAAGAGGTGTTGGGACCTGAAGTTCCATACCTTAGTGCTGTTGGAGCGCTTATGTATCTTGCAAATTGCACAAGACCTGATATTGCATTTGCAGTGAATCTACTTGCTAGACATAGCGCAGCTCCCACCAAACGTCATTGGTCTGGAGTGAAGAATATCTTTCGATATCTCCAAGGCACAAAGGATCTTGGCCTATTTTTCCAGTTCCAGAAAAATCAGGACTTTGATATGATTGGATATGCAGATGCCGGTTATTTGTCTGATCCCCATAATGCCAGATCTCAGACCGGCTTCGTGTTCCTACATGGTGGCACTGCTATATCATGGAAGTCTTCGAAACAGACTCTGGTGGCAACATCTACCAATCATTCTGAAATAATTTCATTATTTGAAGCAACATGTGAATGTGTATGGCTTCGCAGAATGATAAACCACATACAACAGTCATGTGGAATTGGTTCGATAAAATCACCTACCATTATCTATGAAGATAATGCGGCCTGTGTTGCGCAGATGCAAACAGGATACATCAAGAGTAATATCACCAAGCATATTTATCCTAAATGGTTTTCTCCCCATAATCTTCAGAAAAGCGGGGAAATAAGCATTCTGCAAGTCAAATCATGCGACAACCTTGCTGATTTATTTACCAAGTCTCTACCAAATTCTACATTCCAGAAATGTGTTCATGGAATTGGTATGCGAAGACTTAGGGACTTGCAGGTGTCAGGGGGAGTCTCTTCTTGAGATATCCTCATTTTAATGACATCACATTGTGCTATCTTTCTTTGTGAGTATATGTTTCAGGATCTCATCAAAGATTTTATGAAGAACTTTTGAAGGAGAATCTTTTGAGATGATAGAGCTTCCCGGATAATCGTGAAGATGGTTCTACATGGTCAAGTGTAGATTAGGGGGAGTGTTAGAATTAATTACAATTTGTAATTAGGGGAAATCTCCCCTTGCCCAAACCGTCGTGCGGTTTGTCCCGCGCAGGCGGCTTCTCGCTCCTGCCCCCTGGAACCGACGCCTCCCTTCGATCGCGTCTCTCCAGATGGTATAAGTAGCGCCTGTAACCATCAATCAAGACAGAGATTTAACTTTCGATCTCAAACAAATGAGTTGATTTACCGGGAGGAGATGATGTGGCTTCAGAGGTCAAGAATTATGTGGCTGAAAGAGGGGGATAGAAATACAAAATATTTTCAAAGTAAAGCTGTTTGGCGAGCACGCAAAAATAAAATCAGAGAGCTTACAGATAGTATTGTGGTGGTCCATACAAATTTTGATGATATGGCGGCCTTGGTGAATGAGTATTTCCAAGGTGTTTTCACGGCTGATCCTACACTTGATGCGTCCTTGGTTATTGAGCTTCTTGAGGCTAAGGTCTCAGATCAGGACAACGTGCATCTTTGCGCTCCCTTTGGTGATAAGGAGATCTCGGATGCGCCTTTTCAAATTGGTCCTTTGAAAGTGCCTGGGCCAGACGGTTTGCCGGTGAGATTTTTTTCAGCGCAATTGGGACACCCTGAAGGACAGCGTTATTTCAGCAGTCAAGGAATTTTTTGCTACAGGACTCATGCCGGCAGGGGTAAATTCTACCTCTATCGTACTTATTCCTAAAATTCCTAACCCTACAAGTTTGACCCATTACAGGCCAATAAGTCTTTGTAATGTTATTTATAAAGTTATATCTAAGTGTCTTGTGAACCGTCTAAGGCCTCTCCTTGATGATATTGTCTCTCCGGAGCAAAGTGCATTTATTTCTGGACGTATGATCACTGACAATGCACTGGTGGCCTTCGAATGCATTCATCACATCAAACAAGAAAAGGACCCAACGAAAGGTTTCTGTGCATACAAGCTTGATCTCTCTAAGGTGTATGATAGGGTGGACTGGAAGTTCTTGGAGCAGGTGATGCAAAAGCTGGGATTCTCTCAACGATGGGTAGACTGGATTATGTCTTGTGTCACATCGGTGAGGTATTCTGTCAAACTTAATGAGACCCTCTTGGATTCATTTGCACCGTCGCGTGGGCTTCGGTAGGGTGATCCTCTCTCTCCCTTCTTGTTCCTTTTTGTGTCTGATGGCTTGTCAGCAATTCTAAAGCATTATGTGGCTGCGGGTGATATTTCTCCGGTGAAGGTGTGTAGAAGAGCCCCCGGTATTTCGCACCTACTGTTTGCTGATGATACATTGCTATTTTTTGAGGCTTCATGTGGCCAGGCTGAAAAAGTTAAAATGGCTTTGGATATTTATGGCAATGCTACAGGTCAAAGTTTGAATTTTGACAAGTGTTCGATATTATTTGGTCCTGCTTGTCCTTTTGTTAATCAGGAGGAAGTTAGGCAGGTGCTCAATTTGACTAGCTTAGTCTTTGAAGAGAAGTATCTTGGCCTCCCTACTCCAGATGGTCGCATGTCTAAAGGTCGGTTCCAAAACCTTCAAATGAGCTTGACAAAACGGTTGATTCAGTGGGGAGATGGACATCTTGCTCAGCCCAGGAGAGAGACTCTCATTAAGTCTGTTGCTCAGGCTTTGCCCACATATATTATGGGCGTATTTAAGGTTCCCTTTTTAGTGTGCGATGAACTAACTAGTATGGTGAGAGGGTTTTATTAAGGTGCTAAAAAGGGTAAACGGAAAGTGCATTGGCGAGCATTGGACGATTTGTTGCAACCAACACTACAAAAAAAATACACTTCCGTGATGATACGTGTTTGTCACAGTAGGTCACGTTTTCTGTCATGCATGTACATCCATGACAAATTTATGACAGAATCAAGATAGTCATACCTGTGCTGTCGTAGAAGTGTTCCATGACATTACCAAAATTATCATCACGGAAGTGTCCACTTCCATGACGAAGCCAGATCTGGCCCGTTAATTGTTCGCCGAATATTTGGGCCCAATTACAGCCGAGTGACTTTCGGCCTGTTAGAGGCCCGATGTAGACATGGGCCCATTTCAGCCCGGCGTGACTTTCGGCCTGGGAATGGCCTGTGCTGCCCGTGGGCCATATATGGTCCGACCGGACATTGGGCCCACTAACGGCCCGTGATAAAGGTGGCAACAGTTAAGCCCAACGTGACTTTGGGCCTGTTAAAGGCCTGTCGCATAATTCGGCCCGTTGATGTCTGTACTAAGCTTTCGGCCTCTTAAAGGCCCATGATATCAGTGGGCCAACTAAGGCCTGAGATATGTTTCGGCCTGGTAACTGCCCGTGATATAACTGGGCCCAAAAAGGCCCGGTCTACATTTCAGCCTGCTGAAGGCCCGTCGACGACTAGTGAAAATTGAGGCCCAATATGCATTTCGGCCGGCTAAAGGCCCATGGTTTCATCTGGGCCGTAACAGGCCAGTACAATATTCAGCCTGTTAATGGCCCAACGCTACCTGGGCCAAACTAAGCGCTGGGTCCACAAAATGCCCAACTAAAATATAGGCCGGTGTAAGTTGTGGGCCTCGCGCAAAGTGTGAAGGCCCCCATCATTCGGGCCCAAGAAAGATGCAGGCCGGCCCAATTGTGGCCCCGCTAAACACCAGGCCCGTTAGAGGCGAATGTTTCGGCCCGGTCGACTAGATCTGATTTTTTTTCAGATAGCGAATGATGGCAGTAACTAGTAGGAATTAAGAACAAACCTACTCTATACAATAAAGAAATTACGACATAGTAACTAAGAATAAACCTACACTATACAGTAAAGGATTTATGGTATATTACATCCACTGGGCATCGAAGTTCGCCACCAGTGATCATAAAGCGCAACGAAGAAGTAGATGACAAAAACTGGGCACCATTGCAGCGTAACAAAATAATACTGAACCGAGACCACTTCCAAGACAGTTGGAGAAAGGTTAGCCTTGCGTGGGAACTGCTGCGCAAGCTGCTGAGCAAGGTTGTGAGACCGGCCTAGCATGTCGGTCATAGCTTCCAGGTGTAGCTGTTTAGCGATGAGGTTCTCATTGGTGTTCTCCGCAATCTTTCTTAGAGATAGGACTTCAAGTCGAAGTTGAGTTGCAGAATGCCTTTCTGCTAGAACTTGGGACTGAAGAAGTCGAACTGATTCACACAACGAATTATGTGAGCTTGCCTGACTGCTAGTCTCAAGTAACTTGAACACTGCATCAAGACAAGACTTTGGGGTTGTCTCGCTATCTTCAAGATGTTTTGCCTTCTTTGCTGCAATATATGTTGGGTTTGTCGCACAGCTTTCAGCAGACTTGTGCATGCCATCAGGCATATCACCCTGAAACAAAGCAGAGAGATGACAGGTTTTGCACGTGTATAAACAAAGATGATAACTGTGCTGTCAATTCCATCCAATTTCAAATTAGAAAATAAAGAGTAAGTTCAAAATATCAATAGCATAATTTGACATTGTTCATATGGGGGGAGCTTCACCACACTACTGGATTACCATGTCAACATAACAAGCATAGATGAAGGGCAAAGAAAATCATTGTATCTATTTTGGTTAATATGCATGGCATGTTGTTCATATCATCAGCCACATCAGTAAGATAAAACAGGAGATGACAAGGTGCAAACGTGGGCTGCTTCACCACACACTGGATTATAGATCCACAAAAACAAGCATACATATAGGGAGTATTGAGTAATGTGCATGGTATGAATAAGGAATTTGGTTTTACAAGTAAAAACTAGAACTTACGGTTCTTGCGAACATGCATTTTGGTAGAAATAGCAAACTAAACAGCAGTAAACGATAGGGAGTATGAGCAAATTAAACAGCAGTTGAGGATAATGGCTTTAGAAGGACTGACTTACATTAACAGTTAACACCGGATTTATAATGCCCTTCTCCATGTCAAGGGAAGGATAACTCAAGAATTTCAGCACAAAATCTTCTTCATAAGCATTGCCTGTACTCTACATTTTGTAGAGAGTAATTATAGATATGATAATACTGGAAGGGATAGAGGATAATGAAGATAAGATGCATATTGATGCTACATAATCAACTACCAATCCCTGGAAGTACAAGCATTACATGACAAAATGTACTGACAAGAGCAATGGGCTACACTTCTGCACTAGCATTGTTTGTGTATTCTACTTTTTGGTAAGATTAAATATAGATCTGATCTTTGTTAGTAAATTGTGGGCGAGGGAGATAAGATGCAGAATGCTACACAATGAACCAATCCCTCTTCCCATAATACAAGAGTGTTTTGAACACTGGTGTACTGTACAAAACGTTCTTATATTATGGGACGGAGGGAGTAGCTGTTAATGTAAGTACAGTGATAGACGACGTTCAGTCCTTACAAGAGGACTGCAGAGCTAAACCTCTTCAAAAGCGTTGGGTTGATTCTAAATTTATGTAAGAGTCCATACAGATCTTATAATGTCCACCAAGTGGACGATAACGAGGCTAACATGTGCAGTGATGCTACATAATCAAACATCTATGAAAGTAAGTATGGTCATACAGGGTAAGAGGTACTCACAAGAGCAATGCAGTGTGCAGTATAGTTGCGAGATTCTGTGGTCCCTTGAGAACGAATGTTCTTGTGCTAACAGTTTTCGTACAAGTGAGACGTTAAGGCAAATGCAAAAATGTAGTTCAAATTGTGATGTGATATCATAGATAGTACCTTATGCTGTGGCGAAGACCAATGTGTAACAACATTATTCCAGTCACCGTCGGATAAATGGAGCACTGGAGGCTTTACAGAAATTTCGTTTAGAGGCTTGCCATCGAAGTGCGCTTGCCTCAGGTAGGAATGATACTTCATCAACGAGTGCTTGAAAAGCGCAACCAACCCTTGCTCGTCTTCACAATCCAGTTTGGTCCTCGCCTATTTAAAAGAATGAAATCTTGTGTCTTCTGTCAGCAGAAACATATGCAGTAATGACCATGAATAACATTAGTACATTACTTATGCGTAAGTTGCGGAGGAAGACTGGAAATTGTTCTGTGTCTGCGGTATAATCTTTCCATGAAGCAAAGATGCGCACAAAGTTCCTGACAACAATATAAGCTTTGTCTTCTAAATTGGGAAGAAATGGAACAGGGGTCCTATTTGCTGCAATTGGGGCTCTCTCTAGTTTGACAAGGGATTTGGCAACTGGATTTGGTGTACTCTTTGCTGGAATGGGGGTTTTGCATCGTAGAGCTGGTGCTATGTCAACTGGCATAATCATAATGTTTGCTGCAGTTGGGGTCTGCTGAGTTGGGGCATCAGAAATGACCAGTGTAGTAGGGCTAGAGTCTGCTAGAGTTGGGGTGTTTGGTGGGTCAGGTGATATTGCAACTACACCTAATGGGCTATTTGATTTATCAGGTGCCACTACCTTTTCCAAATACTTTGCTTGTTCTCCTCCACGATCAACAATCACCCTCTTCCTTTTGAACGTCTGATACACAAGAACGACATTTGAATGGATAAATATGGTATGATGACAGATGGAATATGTACTGAAAATGGATAGGCAAGCCGTATTCACATACACGATGTGTAAACTAAGCTAATGGCAGTTCAACAAAGTAGAAGCAATGCAAAGCATCAGTTGCAAGATATGTGCGACAAATATAACCTTGGAAAGTTAGAGCAAGCACCTTGATGGGTGAATAAGATAGGGCATCTTCCTCTGACTCCTCCACTAGGGAGCTACATTGACTTAGGTCTCCCTCTAGCTCAAAATCACTGTTAGGATCATATTCTGAGCATGAATCTGTAGGTGGAGAGCGTTTGCATTGCATTGCATCCAGACTTGATTTCAGTCCCTTAATGCCAAGTTTGACAGCCATGGCATTGTTCTGCTTTATTCTTTTCATGCGCGCAAGCTCATAATCATTATGATGCTATTCAGAATCTAAGATATGAAAACATAAAAAGTAGTCAGATCATCTATGGAATGCATTGCAGATTCAACTCGAAGAGTGTCTCCCTATAAACCCCTGCATATGCAAAGTTCACCCCCCAACCGTGCTGACCAGACCACACACAGAAATACAAACCCCTTATGTCTCTATAACAGGCAGACACACATTTCAAAACTGAAGTAGGAACATTAGAATTATATGAAATTCGTATTTGAACAAATAAACTAAGGAATTATGAGTGGCATAATGTTTAGCTTAAAGGGTGGAGTGTTGGTAGTGCGACACAAAGCAAGTAGGCAGATTGTATTCCATGTAAAAGATCGAAGCCTATGTAAAAGTTTTAAATGACACTTTCTTTCTATACAATGCAGTGTTCGTTGCCCACACATGATGGAAGAGATCACATAGAGAAATACTATTCACTCATGTCTACGGTTGCAGTATTTAGAAACAGGGTGGCCCACCCTAAAAGAATATTGACAACAAATATGACAAGGCAAGCATATTGACGTGAATAATTGGATATTATATCGAATGAGTAAGAAAGACAAGTAAAATTTTCAACAAACCTGGCTTGCAGTAGTAATCTGGATCAATGTCACTACGACCAACAATCCAAAATGACTAGTGTCTGTTCCTAGGGCCGGAATTTTGAAAACCCTATGAACTTTACAGGTACTAAAGATTACCAAAATACATCTGAACCATTCAGTGTAGGTAGCACTGAGCACACAACAAACCCTAATGACAGTCGTGCCTAATGGGTAATGAATCAATTAGAAAATGGGTGATGAGGAGTGGCTGCTGAGTGTTGAGGACTTATCTCAGGATAAATCGGGTTGGCTTAGTGGGTGCTGCACGCCTGAGCCCTGAACGGACTGGGAAGGTAGGCACGACGGCGCGCCCGGGCAGCGGTGACGTTGTTGGGCGAGCGGCTCCTGACCTCCTGTTAGTCCGGCGTCTCCTCCTAGAGTCATGCCGTCCGGGGACGGCAAGTCGCCGGCGAGGCAGGCGGCTGGGGTCGAGTAGAGATCGGAAGCCCGTAGCAGAACAGAGGGGAATCGGGGCCTGGGACGACCCAAAATCCCAGCGTGGGCCGGCCCACCGTGGGCACCCTGTAGAGATACACACCCAGCGACGAACATGCATTTTTGAAACTAATTTAGGAACATTTAGCTGACCAATTAAATGAATCTGTTTTAATAATATCAGATCCGTATTTGAACAACTAAGCTTGTTTAGCTTGATGGGTCGAGCAGTGCTATTATGACACGAAGCACGTATTCTGATCGTATAGTGATCATAAAAGGGTGAAACCAGAGAAATTATATTTAGAAGCCATTGTTTGCTTGGAACTAAGAACTAAATTCTAAGAGCTGAAAAGAAAGTAGAGTAACCAAGTTAAGATCTATTTTCTGGTTGAGATCAAAAAGTTGAGGAGATATGAAGTACCAGCTCTCTTGTGGCGCCGTGTAGGCATCCGGGGTGCGATGGCTGTCGGTGGCGTTGAAGCAGATCTGTGATGGTAGACGGGTGCATCGGGGGATAAGTCCCGTTGCGGTGGAAGAGAAGGTCGTGTGGGCGGCCCCGGCAAAGAGGACGACGGCGCCGATGAAGCGAGAGGACGTGATACAAGGCTCTTGGTCCATCGCCGTGGATGAGAAACGTCCATCTCTAGCAGTGGACAACGCGGTCTTGGTAGGCGCTCCGACATGGTGGAGGACGGTGGCGATGGATGTGGTGGAGGACGGCGGCAATGGATGTGGTGGAGGACATCGGCAATGGATAGGGTGGCGGACGGAGGCTGGTGTGGGGATGGTGTTCTAGCGCGGACGGTGTATGAATGGGAAAATGGAGGGAGAGGTACGGGGAACCATGTTTTTGGGACGCGCCTGTCTGAAATATGGGAAAGTTACAAACTTAGCCCCCGTTTAAAATTTGGACGTCTCGTCGGTTGGGGATACGACGGTAATCTCGCATCTCGCCAATATTCGCCCAGAGCGATTTCGGGCGAGGAGAGGGTGGTTGGCGCCCACGGTGTATGAACGGGGCTGACAGGTACGGCGGTTGTGTCACGTCTGAGTGAAGTTACAAACCTGCCCCTATTGAAAATATTTGCCTACATCGATTTCGGCCGAGTCAAGTTTGTTTTGCTGCCCACCGTGTATGAATGGGGAAATGGTGGGAGAAACAGAGGTCTTTCAGACGAGCTTGAATCAAATGTGTTTTGCCGCCCATGTTTGGTGCCCACCGTGTCGGAATGGCCTCAGAGGCGGTCGTGTCACATCTTATTGAAGTTACTATCCTACCCCTATTTAGAGCAGTCGAAATCGGGCCGATGGATTGTCCGTATAATGGGTAGACAGTAATTTCCATCTCCCAAACACTTGGCTTCGGGCAGCCGACATGGGAGTGGACATTTTGCCGCTTCTTTTGAATTTTGGGACAATAAGCATCCACGTTTACCCTGGCAACTAAATTCGAATCCATTTTGTATTCCTATACGAATCTTTATAAATCATTCTATGTGTTTTTATATATCTTCAAAAGGACGACAAAGATGTATTCCACTGTCATATATGAATATGGTTTACAAATGCCGATACTCAAATTCAGAAGCTAGAATCCAGTTTAAGGTGAATTCGTATATTTGGAACACTTCATGTCCAACTCAAATGTCACACGCAGCATAATGTGTACTCCCATTTAGATATGTACACAAGCGATGTATCAAGATTCAAATACCGAGTGAATCAACCAAGAATGTACAGAACTAACAGACATATAAACACTTATAGAGTATATGGATCAATAATATCAACTAACATACATAAGCCAGGCCGCTGTACTTTTCTTTGCTACAACAACATCCTTTTTTTAGCCAAGCTACTACAGCATCTAGGCCCTTTCCAATGCGTGTCACTTATGGTTCATCTATACTACTATTATTGCTGAATGCACATTCAGCCCTATTGGCATATTTGTAGGTCTGGCACGACAATCAAAATGAAATGTTTCCGAGTCTTATCAATTAATACAGACTCGTGCTCAAATAAAATTACAAACCAAAAACCAAAAAAAAACAATTATTACATGATCTCTAAAACAAATGGTTTGATTGATTACATGAACAAACAACACAAAGGTTCTTCAACGATGGAAAGAACATTTCACCTATGATTTACCAAGTGGGAATTTAATTTCCTTTTTTCCTTCAGGACCTTAACAATGTGGTCAGTCTCAGCTTGCTTCGTTTTGAAATCCACCAAATATTTAATAGTTGTCTTGAGTACTGCTACTGATTGTGTTGTTTGCTTCCTCAACATGTCAACTTTATCTCTAAGTGCAGAAGCAGAATCTCTTTCTACCACTAGTTTAGCTTCTAGAGCATCAGCTGTTGGCAACTAATAATGCACGATTGAGCCGGTGCCACTGCTGTGGGATGATACAACGTCCATGGGGACCTCGCTCTTTGAACTTGGGCTAACCTGTTTTGCCATTAAAGTTCCGATTGGATTCAGAAAAGTTGAAGTTACCAAAACATCTCAACTGGGAGTTATAACAGCAAACCAGTTAAACAAACAAGGAATTAAAGAGTTTCAATCGATGCTGAAAAGTAGTTATTAACATAATTGTAACCCGTTGTTGCAGCTGCAAAGCAGTTAAACAAACAAGTAGCTATTTAAGTTCAGGCAAACATGTAATTCTTAACAGTAAGTATCAAACACATAGATAGGTGCAGTCTATAATAGGATTAACAGGCTGTGGCATTATGTAATCAGTAGAAAACTAAATTAAGCCAAGCAACGTAATTGAACAATTTTGTAATAAGTGGCTAACTAAAATTCCGAGAAACAGGTAACTGAACTTAAGCTAGTTCTTTGTACAGGCACACTACAACTTCTTTTTCGCTTACAAGGTTGTACGAAGGAGTCCATGGCATCAATTGCTTGGATACGCAGTCCCAATACTTCTTTGTTCCCACACTGCATTGGTAAGTCGAATGATTAATCTGGTAAGATGGTGCGTCCTTGATATGTTATATGAGGACGTGTAGTCAGACTAGTTGTAGCCACACATATCACACTGGCTTTTACTGTATATTTCATGTGATTACTTTTGGCATATCGAGATCTAAGTAATCTACAATAGGATGAAAAGACTGGCATCCTTCACATTATTGGCGAACTCAGTTCATAGAAACAAGCAATTCAACCATTCTGTGGGTAAATCAAAAGCGCCACTGGAATATTTTTCACTACCCCTATCATACACGCAAAAAGGGGCGACGCCACCATAGGGGCTGGTATGGGCGGCCGCCTCGGGTGGCTCGAAAGTGTGCACCTAGTTTGAGTCGTCCAGGTTGGCCCAGGCTAGTTTTGTTCGTCCCAACGCACGAGCAGGCAATGTAAAAAATGAAGAAAAATGTTTCAATTTGGATAGGCCAATAACATAAGTGCAAGACAGGCCCTATAGCAGGTCGCGGTCCAAACGAGCGCCTCCCATATCGATCGACAGCAGGAAAAATCCCAATGCATCCGCTCCAGCCACCAGTCTGGTTCGCTCCTAACCTAGCCGCCGCTGGACAGACCGACACAACACTTCCTCGCGCCCTCGTTGGAGGGCGGTCGCCGGGCTTCGAGTGAACGGAAGGACAAGAAGATGAAGATCCAACCCTGGGTGTAGCCTGCGTGGGAGGCAGCGGCGACAGCACGAGCATGGCATCGAGCTTGCGCAAACGGACAGTCGCAGCTTGCAAGAGTAGCATGCGCAACGAGCAGGTACATCACATCCCTAATTATCTCTAATTCAACTCTTCAATTTCTGGCCAATAGTTAAACCTGACGGTGTTGTAAAACTGCTTGTATGTAGGGAATCTATGAGAAAATGAAACCAATTTCTACTTATTTTATAACTCCCCCAATCAATACTGAACTGACTGAATCTGATGTATCTAATCAAGTTTCCGGTGCAAACATCCAAGCTAATGTTGTTCTTGAGCCTGAAGTGTCTAATGAACAGACTGCTAATGAAGGATTTGATGCAAACATTTTACATGGTCCTGGTGATGAACATATAGTGTCTAATGAGGCATCTAATGCAAGCATTTTGCAAGCTCCCATTGAAGGATTTAGTGTCTAATGATGATCTGCTATGTTGAGAGAGACATAGAGATTTGCAGGCATTGATGACAAGCAAATTATAGTGCATTTTCATGGCTTGAGGAAACGTCGAGGCCATCTACCAGAAAGTCCCCGTATCATGACAACGTAGCATAAATACTTTTCTAATCTGTTGTTTGAAACTATTGGCATACTTGTGCAGGATAGATATATTGATATGCTGTTTGCGCACTGGTTATAGGTGCAATTACACTTCGATATTTTCAGCCAGAGAACGAATAATTCAAGCAGGTACAGACCATGTTTGTAGTCCTTGTACACCATGTTGCATTTTGTGTTTTTTGGTGCTTGCATCATTTAGTGTTTATAATCTGAACTACTTTGGATCATTAGCTGCTTTTCTAAGTGCATGTAGCTTCACATTTCTCAAGTTATGTTGATTTCCGGAGTGCAAGTGCCTTCGTATTTTTTAAGTTAAATGTTCACCCCTGGTAACTTGAATTCGTGGATCCGCCACTGCACACAAATCATACACGAATGCCAGTACGAATTAAATGAAATGCAGGGACTTACGCTAGCTCGTTGTACAGGCTCACTGCAGCTCTGCTTGCGCTTGGGATGTTCCATGTACAAGTCCATGTTACCACTTGCTTGGATGTGCAGGCCTTGTGCTCCTTGCATCCCCCTCTGCATTTTTGACACGGCGAATGGCTGATCAAATAAGAGGAATCGACCTTGCTGTTGTACCGGAGGACAGATACTTACAAGGTTATACGGGTGTGCAGGATGTGTACCAGATCCTGTAGCGCCGTCATGCTTCGCTAAAAAATGGATTTGCTTGTTTTAGATGATATCTCCAGAAGAATAAGAGTTAAAGTCAGAGTTGGATAGGCGTGTAAGCTAAGAGAGTAGTGAAAGGATATCCAAACATCGTCGGAACAGTGCACAAGGGAGTGATGTGTGGATACCTAGTTCGGGCCGGCATTTGGGCATGCTCGCCTAGCTAGAGTGCGGGTCACTTCAGAGCCGTTGAGGGTGATGCGCTGGCTGGCCGCGCACGGATGCAGATCTTGAGTGGCAGCGGAGCGCTACGATGCGGTGGACGAGACCGTTGGTGAAGCCCTAGCAGCCTCGGGGGGCGGAGGCGCGACGATGTGCTCGGTGAAGTAGCCCCGGTGAGCTGGGAGACGGCGTCGGTCAAGCGCACCTGATGCGGTGGAAGTCGGTGTCTGTGAGGCACGTCGGTTGCGGCGGCCGACGTTGTCGGTGGACCACCCGGTGCGGTGGACGAGGGCGTAAATGAGGTAGCTCCGGTGCAGTGGTGAAGCGCGACCGTCGTCTTCGTCGTCGTCGTCCGGCACAGAGGTGGGGAAAGAGACGAGACGAGGGGCGATTCGAACTTTTCTTGGGTTGGCGGCGAATTAGGGATTTGAGCAATTTGGGCGCGGAAGGGGACGGTGGAGAAGGGAGATTTTGCAGGGATGGAATTGGGGCTGCTAGATATTTCAATCCGAAACGTGGAAGCGCGAACTTATTTTGTCGTCATCCTTTTTGGGGGGAGGGGGGTAGTGAGGGAGGGGGGTGGGTGGCCGGGTGCTACGTGTCCGTCCGACACACGCGACCACCACGACACGACCCTGGTGCGCCTACGTTTGAGAATGCAAACGAATCTTCTTTCATTTGCAAACGAATCTGTATGTATTACCATGCCCGTGTTTTCCTTGCAATAATTAGTCATTCGAAATGAGATACTATAAATTAATTAATGAGGAGTTATTTGAAAAAAAATCAAAACGGTATCCACGCTAACGTGGATTAGAGTGGGTGTCACATAATTAGTTATTTGAATTAGAGTGTGTGTCACATATCGATCTCCAATTCTAACGTGGATTTCGGATTTCACTGTATCCATGCTACTTTTTTAATACAAGTTCATATGTATATGATGAACACCATGGTAGTGAGAAAACTTTTGGATGGATTCAAACATATGACCTACAAAATAGCACAACAAATCGAGTCAATGTCAACTTTTCGAAACCTAGTATGGCATGAATTCGAAATAATTACCCATATGCATGGTCCTCAGCTCAAATCTTACAATGTACACCGAATTGAAACATCGATATTAAGTCTCGTACTATCTACATTCAAATGTTGTTTTTAGCCCCCCTCCCCCCCCCCCCCGCACAAACGCTACATACTTCCTGTATCGGTCAATCTGCCTCTCCTAACCACCTTAGGAAGCTATCGGTTTCCAACACACATCCATTCTTTCTCTCCATGTTTCGATCTCCAACTCTCTCGACTACACAACCCCCCTTTTCCACTCTGTTATGAAATGTATTTACCTCACACACCCGCCATTGCACCCCATGCCGAGCTCTCTCTCTCTCTCTCCCTCTCCCTCTCACCCTCTCACGCTAAATACATGCATTGCCTGTCTAGCCCCCCAACCTCTCGTGCGCACGCACGCACGTTGTCTATCTAGGTCACTCCCTCAAGACTGTCTCACTCTTTCTTCCGCACGGCGGGCCACACTCGCTCAATCTCGCTCTCTTTATCCGAGTCTCGTTTAACCTTGTTTTCTTTCACACACAAATGATATATCTCCCTATTTGGGCCTCGATCGACACACTCTATACTCTCTCACACAGATTGTCTATCTAGGTCAGTCCATCGAAGCCGCCCCCACTCTTTCGACCTTGTGGCGCGCCACGCTCTCTCTCTATCTCTCTCTCTCTCTCCATCTCTCTCTTTGTATGTCTCGATTGACCTCGCTCTTTCTCGGACAAAAACGATATATCACCATGTTTGAGCCCAAGTCGACTTATTCACATTGTATACTCTCTCACGCACATTGTCTATCTAGGTCATTCTCTCCAACCCGTCTCACTCTTTCGATCGCACGACGACCCTATGTGATCGATCGACCTTGCTTCCTCCCACGCACAAAATATATCTACACGTCTGTGACTGGATCATCTCTCAAGCTCTATCTTACAGCCCTCACCCTTGCCAAAAGCTCAACCGGACAATATCTCTCCAGAGCATATATATTTGTTCCATGAATGTCGGACCACACTCACTTTGTCTCTCTATCTATATGTCTCTCGATTGACCTCGCTTTCTCATGCCGTATCTTCCACACATTGAAGCTACCTCTCCATATCTCGCAAAGTCGGAGCTATTTACATTTTGCGAGGGGCACTCCAACCTTGGATTAATTTGTGTAGGCATTTATTCCGGTCGGTTTAGACTATATTTTTGTAGCATTCGGCCCACAACTACTCGAAACACCATTGCAACCCCCGCAACTCCCCTAGTTGATTTCCCTCTGGCTCGGTCATCGCTCTCTCGCACGTCCTTTCTCGCCTTCAATGTCGCACCATGGTATTATTGCAAAAAACTCTGTTGTTCTCTTTAATTATTATAAATAAGCTACAAAACTACACACCGATAGTCCACTTGGAATGGAACAAATTTGGACCCACAAATTAAAGTGCTACAAACTACACACCGAGGGGCCCACATGTCATGAAACAAATTTGGACCCATATACTAATTAAAAAAATAAAGGACGAGGATCGAACATGCGACCTGGGCCTTCAAGCCGCACGTCAATAGGCAACATACGTAGAACAACAATGTTTGTTGGACCTCCCTTTGTTCACATAATGTTTTTTATATTACCACAGCCTATTTAATTGTTAACATGTAATATTATTTTTAGTACTGTTTGCCTTCACTTACTGGTGAATTCCATGTGTGCTCTCTCTCTCCTCCCCTTCTGCGTTTAGACGCACGGGCAAGCATGAAGAACTCGCGGGCGATGTTGCCGTTGACCATATCTGGACCCATTCATAAGTTACGGCACCAGTTTCACGTGCTAGCAGCACTAGTCAGTGTGTACTTGCAATGCACGTTAATTTGGAAGTATATTAAGTGCACGCGGATATTAAGTTGGATATTATTTGTGTGTTATTATGTGATTAGCACAATTTTTGGCATAAAATTAACTGCACGCTAAACGTGTTGAGCGCTCGACATTGAAGCCGTCTAGGTCGTTGGATGACAAGGAATACATGTGGCTTGATGACGTTTTATATTTAATTTGATACGACTCTATTAGAACATTCAATCAATCAAACCATAGATTTCATTCAGTCTGATCCAACTTTAAATTATACGACGATCGATCTAAAATAAACGGAAATGATAAACGTTCGGATTTTAAGCATGGCAATCCGAACGTTTTTCATGGCAAATTTAGATTACGCGGTGGCGGCGGGGGCGTCTTGCGGTGGGAAGCGACTCCTCTGCTGTGCTTTGTGTGTCGTCGGGCCACTGACCGACGGCGACGGCGGCGTCTTGCGCCGTTGTTGGCGTACTCCTGGACGTTGGCCCTAGCTTCAAAGAAGGCCACAATGTTTTGGACTTCGGTCTCCAGGAGCGAGTCAACTGGCGGGAGGAGGCGACTGGTGTTGGTGCAAGGAAGCGGTCGACGGCGGCCATCCATGCCGTTGAGAGGGGCACTGGCACCCGCGCGGGGACATGCGCTGTGAAAGGCGCGGCGGAGACATTCGTGTGCACGGGCACGGGCACGCGCAGGTGCATGCCCTGGCAGGTGCATGGGCGCGTGATAGTCGGCGGGGACCTCGTGGAACCCCGTGGCATCAAGCTCGGCGACAATGTGCGGCTACCAGCCCATCAATCCCACGGGGATGGGCGCTGGCGCAGTCGGGGCGACGGGAGCCGGAACGGGAGCGGGGACAGGCGCGGCGTCTTCCCGCAAGGCAGTTCAAGCTCGTCCCAAAGCGCCTTATGTTCTTGAGACTCCGGCTGGGTGTCTTCCTCAGGAAACTGGAAGACTAAGGGCAGACCATCGTGATGCGGCATGGCGTATGTTTAGGTCAGGCTGGTTGGAGGTAGACGACAGGAGAATCGGAGAGGAAGAGAGAAGATTGTAGCGATACCGGGTAGTGCGGGGTTGATTTTAAACTGCGGCGCCGGCGACATTAAAAGTGGGAGCAATTGGGACGAATGTGGGCGGCGGAGCCTGGTCAAAGGGCTCGCCTCCCGGTGAGCCTGCACAGCGGTCTGCTCGCACGCCTCCCTATCAGCCGGCGCAGCGGTCTGCTCGCATGCCTCCTGTTGACTCACACGCTTGTTCGGACGGCACCTGCCGATGAGAAGCGGGACTCGTGGCGGCACGTAAACGCCCATGGTTTCAATAGTGAAAGTGTTCGCCTTAACGTGACAGGTCTTTGTTCCAAAATACCTTGGCTCTTCATTTGTGCAACTTGTCATAAGCAGCTTGTCTCAATTTGAAGAAAAAAATTACGAAGTAATATTTGTGCCATAGTGACCTTGCTCGGCTTCAAGAATTTATGGTCACTTTTGGATTTTCTGAAATTTAAGATTCAGGATTCGAAACAATATCATAACCTGCATCATGCAATAAATTTTCAAGCCATACATCTGTCCTGTTGTATTTCTTAAGAAAGGATTTGGTCAAACATTTTGCTTAGTTAGACTTCAGGAATGTTATATATGCAGAGCAAAAGGATAATCCCTCCGTACCAGTGCATTGCCAGATATATTAACTCAAGTACTAGGCACGAAAAAACGGGCTCAATTATGTGCTCATCCTGGTGTAGTAGTAGTAGTAGTACTAGGCAATGCAGTTGATGGGTGACCTTGGCGAGCGGCGACCGAGGGAATTGAACCATGCTCTGCACGGTAGGTAACATTGTCTAGTTACTTTTTTTTGAACACAATGTTGTCTAGTTACTAAAGCATCCCTCCGTTGTTCATCGGTAGTCATTATGGACCGGGGACATGAGGGGAATTTTCTAGGGCTGGAATTCTGGCCGCCAGATATTTCGACTCGAAACACGGAGGCTCGACTGGTTGGGGTCCTAAAGCATCATGTTCAACAATCCGGGTGACAGCGGCCAAGTTTCTCTTACCATGCGCAGCCTTAGTGTGAATGACCCTGCTCAATATACCGTAAGTACAAAGGATGGCCGCATGATGATTGATGCAAAGGATGGTCAAGGTTCAAATCTAAATCATATCTTGCGGTAGGGGATGATGTCAAAATCGAACTTTCTCCGCAAGGAGAGCTGGTCCAAATCAACTTTGAAATTCTTCAGTACTGCCGAACTGATCTATCCGCCGAGAGATTTTGATGTAATACTCTGGCATGGTGAAATAAGTGTCCTGTGTGTATAAGTAGTACGACAGTATCATTGATAGAATTGCAACTCTGATTGCTGGTTAGGAACTATCATTTGATTTCATTCCAACAGCTGCTATGCTTTATTCAATTTTGTGTATTCGCCTTGCGACAGCATCTAAAACCAGCGCCGTACCGACCGCTTGCAATATGAAAAGCGCTGAGGTAGAACACATGGACCCCCAAACATGCAGGCCCACCGGCCTATGGCCCAAAGTCAAGAACTGTGAGCCTGTCTGAGTATTTCTCAGCTGAACCCCCATAATGCCCGTGCGTTGCACATAACATCAAGATGCATTTGTATGAGTATTTTATCTTGTGAGAGAAAAGGATGAACGAGGGAAGGCCTTATTTGCAAATGCGGAGAGGTGTGTGGGTACCTTTTTGCAAAATTGCCATAGTTTCCTTCCTATCCGTCAGATATAAATCGGACGGCCTATATTGCAGGATGACAGGCACACCATCATCACCAACTCATCTATACCATGTTAAAAAAACTGTTTTTTATAATTATATATGTTATATATATTCCCCTTGATTTTTCGTATGTATAAAGTTGTGATATAAAAGATCTTTATATTTCTTTAGAGGGAATATCTCTTTGTCAAAAATATATTTATGTGTAATAACTAGTTACTCCTGTCTTTCTACTTCCTTGCACTGATATGTGGGGCATCCAACAACGGGGTCCACATGCCATATGCACCAAATTAGAGTGCACAACTGCACGATAGACACACCCCGGTCGTAGCACCGCATTAATGCCAATGAGCCGTCAAATCACAAAAAACCCCACCTTTCCAGCTTTAGCAGTAAGCTGGACGGACGAAGCGGCAATATTTCACTCGGCCTGAATCCCTTCTCCCTTGTCTGCTTGTTCAGAGAAAACCCCCGCTCGGCGATTGCATAGGGTTTTCTCATGGAGAACCTGGTACGAATTCTTCATCCATCCCCGATAAATCCAAGTCCCTTGGTCGCGAGTACTCCTAGGATGGCAGCCGGCGTCGTTGATGCATTTTTCTTCTTACTGAATCTAGTGTGTTTCATTTGCAGTGCCCAAAGTGCGAGGACCCTACAGGTTTTTGCACCCTCGGCGAGACGCCACACTTGTTCCTTCTCATCCTACCAAAGGATTTTCAAACGCGCATAGTATGTTCCTAGAATCCTCTTTTCTATCTGGGAGGGTGGGGTTTTTTGAACATGATATCGACTAATTTGGAAATTTGGATAAAAGGTACTAGTACCATGATGAACACTGACGTGAAGGAGGAAAGTATTTCTAGATTTGGATATAGGGTATACATTGTGTTCTCATATTATTTTTCCTGCAGTGCATTCCTTGCTCTGCCAGAACACATGTACTCAAGATGATTAGCCTTGCCATAACTAAATACACCAGTTTAATGGTAACAGTGAAGACAAGCCATGGATATAAGTTTCGAGTTGGGTTCATGAACCAAGAAGATCGCTGCTTTTTTTATGGCCGAACTTGGATAAACTTTCTCAAGTGTTACAGACTGAAAGTTGGCGCACGAATGTTGATGGAAATAGCAGAACCTGGTCTCATCTTCACTGCGATCTTCCACCCCGACGTCGTTCCAATTTTTCATCCATGTTAGTTTTGTATCTGGTTCTTGCTTGTTGCCTCGATTACTTCGTAATCCACCTATTCTGTCTAACTGATCACAATTTAACTTTAGAAGTAGCAACAAATCTCTCACGAAGATGCTACTTCTAACTAATATTTTCTTATAATTGGTGGCACGTGTTGGTTTTTTCAGAGTTAAGCAGGCTGGTCGTTTGTTATTCTGTAACAACTCGGCTGTTACTGATGGCACTGAAGTTGACTGGGACGACATCCACAAGTTCCTACACTTTATTGATCGTCTTGAGGTCCTTGTGGGGCGTTTCAATGGTGGAAGGCCACGTGGGATATGTGTGCCACTACTGCACTCGTTGAACAGGTCCAACTGTGTCGAGAAACTTATGGTACGAGCTATTTTCTGTTATATATGTTGTTCATAAACTATTGCTTATACACAGTTTTACAGCTGTGATCTTCTTAAAACAGAAACTGCCCAGTTCTATTGTTCCTATACAGATGCCTGACCATGGTCGAGTCAGACTTGCGCTTGGTCACAACATGATGTTTATGTCGACCTACTCCATTTCCCTTGGAGGTGAAAAGATACTTATTCATGGGTGGTCTCAAATAATGAAGGCCCGTCCATCTTGGAGAATAGGACAGAAGATTATGTTCCTGCTTTTCCATGGATCTAAAGCGAATATCCTGTTTATTGACCACATTGCGAGATGAAGCCGCTTTCAGAAGGTTGTGGATGCGCCGGGTGGCGCCTGGGCCTTGTCCTGGGGCTTGGCGGCCTCACCCTTGGTTAACTGTAGGCAAAGTAGCACTGTTCGAGGCGTGCTTTGTACGGTTGAACCTGTATAAGTACTCATACTGCTTTCAGCTATGGTTGTTAAGTGCCCCTGCTGGTTGTTGTTAAGTACTCCTTCTGCTTTTACAGTCTGTCGTATTTCTTCAGTCCTGTCTTCCTCCAGCCGCCAAAACCAAACCAGCGCCGGTGGGGCCGCCTGCTTCTGCCTCCCACGGCTGGCTGCGCCTCAGCGCACGCATCACCGCCCCACCGTCTCCTAAATCGTTAACGCCGACGTCCGAGGCCTTGCCGTCGTCCTCCGCGCGCTTTGGTGCGCTCGCCACGGCGCCGCCCTCTCGCGTTGTCAACATGGTCAACAAACAACATGAATTAGCAAAAGTACGTGGAGAGGATGACATTAGGGCCCACCATGTCATCGCACTAGTAGAAAAAGGGTCATCTGTCCCGGTTGGTAAGGGCCTTTTGTCCCGGTTGTTGAACCGGGACTAAAGGGTCGTTACTAATGCCCTAGCCCTTTAGTCCCGGTTCTTACACGAACCGGGACAGATGGGCCTGCACTGGCCGGTGCGGCAAGCCCAGGCAGGAGGGCCTTTGGTCCCGGTTGGTGGCACTAACCGGGACCAATAGGCATCCACGCGTCAGCATTTCAGGGGCTGGGGTTTTTGTTTTTTTTTGAAAGGGGGGGGGGGGGTTGGGGGTTTTGGGGGGTTAATTTAGGTGTTTCATATATAGTGTTAGCTAGCTAATTAATAGAGAGAAGTGTCCTCTCTAATCTCCGTGCTTGGTCGACGCTACGTACTATATACGTATAGAGAGGACTAGACACGCTAGCTAGTAAGCAAATGAAGGAAACACAAGATCGTCATGAACATATGCATACAGAGAGAAGTGATATCGACCACCTCTCTTCTCCGAGAGATTGGTCGAACAACAAGTTCTCGTATATCTATCCGACACTACTGGCTACATATATACAATAATTATCTCTTACAATATAATCTCCTAATTATATATGAACACAGGGTCCACATTGTATTCTCCGTTTTCAGCGATCACGTGGTCAAGGAAGAATGCCGCCAATTCCTCTTGAATTGCTCGCATACGATCTGGTGGTAGGAGTTCATCCCGCATCCGAAAGATCTAATTTGAAGAAGGGGGTCAATACATATATATATGAATAAATGAAACTCAACACAAATGATGGTAATAAAATAAAATTGTGAATATTATTGCTTACGCACTTCATATTGTTCGTCAGAGTAGCCCCGCTCACAGGTCGTGTGGCGGATGGACTCGCAAACGTAGTATCCACAGAAATCATTCCCTTGTTCCTGCCACAACCACTTTACAAGAAATAGAGGTCAATCAAACTGATAAGCAAGCATGCTAAATGGTATTGATGAAACTAACGCTTGAATCACTAGGAGATGCGCGGAACATGCTACTATAGTACTTACTTTCGGGTGTCTAAATTGCAGCTTCTTCGGCAGTCCCGGAGCTTTTTTGGTGAATTTTCTCCAAACCCTGCCAGACAAGAAAACAATTACTTGATATCAGGAAATGAACAAAGTTGCTGATATGGTGGATAATGATCGATTTAACTTACTTCTCGAGCATTTGAGTCATGTCCGCATAGTCCTGGGGATCTTTTCGTCTCGAGTCTAAGACGGTTACTACTGCCTGCTCAAGCTTAATCTCTAGGAGAATATAGTGGAAGCTGCGCACGCATGCATAAGTCATCAATTACATTACTATAACCTGGACTAATAAGGGAAACCGAATATGCACAAGACAGTAACACTCACTTGAAGTTGTAAGGAAAGCGTATTATATCTTTGTTTTCATTTATTACCAACGATCGTAGCAAGTTGGCCTCGGTATTTTCGGCATGATATTTAACCTCAGTTGCATCATGAGATTTGTGTTAATGAACCCAATATCACCGATTTGTCTTTTCTTCAATTCGGCGATCTTCAGTCTGCATAATATAGTGAGGATAATTATAAATACATGCAATGAAAGAGCTGATCTATATAGAGAGACTTAATGACAGAAGTAGTTCTACTTACAGACGGTAGCAAGTGACCGTTGATTTATCGTGGGCCTTTTGATTGAAAAACTGGAAGAACTCCTCAAATGGAACATTCAACAGTTCAATTCCAACGAGGTCATGCTCCTCTTTAACTCTCAGCGTCAAAGTATTCCCCCCCCCCCCCCCCCCCCGGACTCTCTGCAGGTTTTCATGTACCAATCATGGAATCTTCGCATCATCGTTGGTAGAGATCTTTCATCTTTGACGAGAGGCTTCCCGTACTCGTATCTGTGTTCCTCCACCTCCAAGAAATCATAATGTACATCGTCGGGCAGGTAATCTCCAAGATTCCTATAACCGGGCACCATCCTCGGATCATTAGCGACGATGTCGCTAGACACCTTGAGCGGGGGCCCCGATTGGTTCGCTTGTTTGCTGAGCTGGGCAATTTTTTTCCTAGCTCGTCGTTCTTTTAACCTTTGATCACTGACAGTACTTCCCGACCGCTCTGCTTCGACAAATGTCTTTGCAATAATGCGCTCATAGTTGCCTTTCGGCGGAGACTTTGGTGGTTTTGTCAGGGCAGCAAGAGTGCGCTTCGCTTTCACCGGATCTACCTTCTCCTCCGGAGGTGGATGTTTCTTTGCTTTCACCCCTTCAAAGAAGTTCGTCATTTCGGCTCGCACGATCTTCGCGTTCTCCTCCGGGGTCCTCTCGTATGGTAACTTCTCTGGAGTCTTCAGAGAAGGACCGAATCTGTATTGCCTCCCGCCTCTGGCTGTACTGCTAGACGCAGGCAGAGCAGACGGAGCGGCTGCAGCTGTCTTCTTTCCTTGCTTACGAGGCGGAGGAGAAGGACTACGACCCACCGAAGCAGCCAGAGCGGCGGCGGGTCTCTTCCGCCCTTGCTGACGAGGCGGAGAAGGAGGAGGCTGGCTGCTCGGGCGCGCCGGCGCTGGCGGAGAAGGAGGCGGAGTGCTGCCACGCGCCGGAGAAGGAAGCTGAGTGCCCTGATCACTCGCCGGAGGAGGAGGCGGAGTGCCCTTACTCGCCGGAGGAGGAGGAGGCGGAGGCGTCCAGTTCGGAAGGTTGATGAGCTCCTTCCGCCATAGGCATGGAGTCTTCAGAGCAGAACCCAGCCGAGTCTCCCCTTCACCGGTAGGGTGGTCAAGCTGGAGGTCCTCAAATCCCTCCGTTATTTCGTCCACTGTCACCCTAGCATATCCTTCTGGAATTGGACGACAGTGAAAAGTTGCGTCGGGTTTAGGAGGTCGAACAGAGCCGACAGCCGCCTTGACTTTGAAGTTCTGCCATTGCGTCATAAGGTGGCAATGTTGAGACTCTGTGATAGCATCCACGGGGTAGCTGGTAGGAGCCGTCAAGACATGCTCCGGCTGAAGCAGCTCGGTGGAAGCCACGCTGCTTCTCCGCTGAGATGGCGGGGTAGCTTCGGGGGTAGTTTCGGCAGGTCACTTGCGGCGAGCTACGTCTCGTTCCTCTAGCGCTTGAACCCTTTCGTGCAGCTTCTGAATTTGGGTCTGCTCCACTTTTTTCCTCCTCTCCTGGCATTTGTAACCGCCTGCGTCTGGAAAACCAGCCTTCCACGGAACGGAGCATGGCATGCCTCGTGTCCGTCCAGGGTGCTCGGGATTCCCGAGGGCCATTGTGAGCTCGTCGTTCTCTCTATCTAGAACGAACGTCCCTTGCTGCGCTGCATCGATATAGTGCTGAAGCCTCTTGACTGGTATTCACATTTGCTTGTCCGTCCAAACGCACTTCCTTGATACAGGGTCCAAGGTTCCGCCAGCCCCGAAGAACCAAGTCCGGCAACGGTCTGGCCAGTTCATTGTCTCTGGTTCGATCCCTTTATCAAGCAGATCATTCTTAGCCTTGGCCCACTTAGGTCGGGCTTTGAGGTAGCCACCTGACCCCGTGCGATGGTGAAGCTTCTTCTTCGCATCATTTTTCTTGTTTGTCGCTGACATCTTCTTACTCTTTTCCGATGTCTTGTGGGCCACAAATGCGGGCCAGTGATCTCTGATCTTCTCATATTTGCCGATGAATTCTGGTGTCTCTTCTTTGTCGACAAACATTTTCAGCTCATTCTTCCACCTCCTGAATAGGTCTGCCATCTTTTTAAGAGCATGAGACTTGATTAATTGCTCTTTAACTGGCTTCTCCGGATCCTCCTCTGGCGGTAGGGTGAAATTTGCCTTCAGCTCAATCCAAAGATCTTCTTTCTGCATATCATTGACATAAGACACCTCAGGGTCTTCCTTCTTAGGCTTATACCATTGGTGGATGCTGATCGGGATCTTGTCCCTAACAAGAACCCCGCACTGAGCAGCAAATGTTTCCTTTGTCCGGATGGGTTCAATCGGTTGGCCGTCGCGTGCGATTGCTGTGATCTCAAACCTTTCATCCGAGCACAACTTTTTCTTCGGGCCTCGTCTCTTTACCGAAGTTGTGCTCGATCCGGAGGGCTAGAAAATAGAAGAAAGACAAGAGTTAATTAATATGTCTACATACCAAAACAATGAATGCATCAATTAGCTAGTCAGCACAGGCTTAACTAATATATTTACCTGGCCGGACTCTGTTCGGTCACCGGAGCCGTCACCACGGGCTCCTTCTTGCACTAGCATTGGGTCACCGGAGCCATCATAATCATGTATTTCCTCCTCCACTCTTCGATCACCGTAGCCTACTTCTTCACCCTGTTCTTCCAGACCATCATTGTCGTTAAGATACGATAAGACATCACCTCCGGCTAAGATTATGTCCCCCAACACCTCTTCTGCTTCCACGTCTCGTCCGTGCTCCATTGTTTCTGCAAATATTACAACATGGCAATTATTACACAAACATGACAGCAGGTGGATATATTAGTGCAAACGTAGACCTAGCTTATTCTGGGTTTGGGGTGGCCTCGGCAACGCTTCAAGGGTAGGGGCGCGGCGGGAGGGGGTAGGAGACCGACATCGTTTTTTTCTAGGGTTTGGGTGTCCTCAAGAGTTTTGGTCGAGCGAGAGGGCCGGGGGCTGCTCCCGTGGTATAAGTTATCACGATCGAAGTTATCCGGGAGGGGGTTATATCGACAACGACGACATACATACATGGGAAAATAATGTTATCGGGGAGGGGGTAGGTCGAACCCCCCCCCCCCTCGTGTTGAAGTTATCGGACACGGGGTATATCGACAACGACATATCCGATAAAAAATAAGAAATCAAAAGAGGAGAAGAAGATATTAATAGAGGAGAAGATTGAAGAAAAAAAGCAGAAAAAAAGAGGAGAAGAAGAAAGGAATAGAGTAGAAGAAGAGAAAATAGAATATTGTATTTTCTCTTCTTCTCCTCTATTCCTTTCTTCTTCTCCTCTTATTTTTCTTCTTTTTTCTTCTTTTTATTTTCCTTTTTCCTCTCCTTCTTTTTCTTCTTCTTCATTATCTTCCTAGCTAGATATATAATACTTTTCTACAAATGTAACTTTTGCATATATAAAACTTTTTCTTCTTCTTCCTTCTTCCTTCTCTTCCTTCTTTTTGTAAATATACAAAACTTTTCTAAAAATGAAACTAATCTAAAATGTACTAAATCAGAGAACATATATAGATAAAACTAATCTAAAATGTACCCAGATGTACTAAAAATCTAACTTTTATATGCACAGAGAACATACATACATATATACATTTTTATAAAAATGCAAAAAACAAATCATCATATATATGAACAAAAAATCTAAAAAGGACATATAATCAGATGTACACACATACATTACTCACACATATTCATATAATCTGGAAAAAAACATCATAAATATGTGAAAAAACAGAGGAGAGGACAGGGGAGCGGCGCCGGCCTGACCAAGGAGAGGTGCGGCGTGGTCGGGGCAGGGGCAGAGGCACGGCGCCGACGTCGGTGTAGAGGGCGGCGACGACGGCGTGGTCGGGGCAGGGGCGACGGCGGCATGGTCGGGGCAGGGGCGATGGCGTTGACGGGGCAGAGGGCGGCAACGGCGTCGACGGGGCGGGTCGGGGGCGCGGCAGAGGCACGGCGAGAGCGCGCGGCGTGGTCGGGGGGCAGGGGCGACGGCGGCGTGGTCGGGGCAGGGGCGATGGCGTCGACGGGGCAGAGGGCGGCGACGGCGTCGACGGGGTGGGTCGGGGCGCGGGAGAGGCAAGGCGAGGGCGCGCGGCGTGGTTGGGGGGCAGGGGCGACGGCGGCGTGGTCGGGGCGGGGCAACGGCGGCGTGGTCGGGGGCGCGGCAGAGGCACGGCGAGCTCGGGCAGCCTGGCGGCGTCGTCGGAGGGATCGAAGAACTGACGAAATTTTCACAAGTGCTGGCTTATATAGCAAACCCATTGGTACCGGTTGGTGGCACAAACCGGTACCAATGCCACCCTTTAGTCCCGGTTGGTGTCACCAACCGGGACCAAAGGCCTCTTTTCAGCAGCCCAAAGGGCGGGAAGCGGCGGCCTTTGGTCCCGGTTGGTGGCACCAACCGGGACTGAAGGGGGGGGCATTGGTCCCGGTTGGTGGCACGAACCGGGACCAAAGGGTGGCATTGGTCCCGGTTCGTGCCGCCAACTGGGACCAATGGCCTTGCATAGTGGCGTGATGGTGGGAGTTTAGTCCCACCTTGCTAGTTGAGAGCGTCGACTACCTGTTTATAAGCACTGCTGCCTCTCTCTCGAACTCCTCTGAACTGCATGCCTATGGGCCTAATTTGACACTGCTTTGCCTGTGGGCCTGCTGGGCCTTCTGCAGGCCTGAATCCTGGCCCAACTAGCTGGGTTTCTAGTCGTATTCATGCCGTGGTGGCCCAGGAGGTGGCATTTTTTATTTTTTTTTCCAGTTTTTTTGTTTTCTTTGTTGCTTTATTTTTTTATTTTGTTTTTCTACTTACAACAAAATACTTAGTGTTGCTATTTTATTTATTTTATTAAGGTTTATTTATTTTGTTTTATTATAGTTTATTTTATTTTGTTTCTACTTATTTATTTTATAGAAGTTTATTTTATTTTGTTTCTACTTATTTATTTTATTTTGTATCTACTTATTTATAAAAGTTTATTTTGTTTATACTTATTTATTTTATTTTCTTTTTTGCTTTTTGTATTTATTTTATGAAAATTCTTTTTTGCTTTTAATGTTTTGAACAGAAAATACTTTGATAATTTTAGTTGCATAAATTCTATATAATTTTAGTTTCAATAATACTAGAGGTTTATAAAAGCTTTTTAGTTGATTCCTTTAGTACCTGTTCTTTCTGCCCTTTCCGACTTCATTTTTTATTTTTCATGCATTTATTGATTATTTTGAGCTATAAGACCCTGAAATTGAAAAGCATTTCAAATGAACTCTGAAAAGGTTGAAAGTTGGCATGGTATCATCATTTCATCCACATAGCATGTGCAAGAAAGTTGAGAGGGTTACGGCAAAAATTGGATGCACTTCGTGTACAAAACGGACAATGGTATCATACTCGTCTGTTACAAAGTTGGCATGGTATCATCATAATAGTTGCGGGAGAAAGTCTTCACTTTTTCTTCGCTTGTGTCATTTACTTATTGCGCCGTAACCATGGATAATCTTCATCGTTTATCAGGATGCTTGGGTCATCCTTGACTTTGAAGGGAGAAATTTCATGAAACTTTTCATAATCTTCAGACATGTCTGTCTTGCCCTCCACTCCCACGATGTCCCTTTTTCCTGAAAGAACTATGTGGCGCTTTGGCTCATCGTATGATGTATTCGCTTCCTTATCTTTTCTTTTTCTCGGTTTGGTAGACATGTCCTTCACATAGATAACCTGTGCCACATCATTGGCTAGGACGAACGGTTCGTCAGTGTACCCAAGATTGTTCAGATCCACTGTTATCATTCCGTACTGTGGGTCTACCTGTACCCCTTCTCCTGACAGATTGACCCATTTGCACTTAAACAAAGGGACCTTAAAATCATGTCCGTAGTGAAGTTCCCATATGTCCACTATGTAACCATAATATGTGTCCTTTCCCCTCTCGGTTGCTGCATCAAAGCGGACACCGCTGTTTTGGTTGGTGCTCTTTTGATCTTGGACGATCGTGTAAAATATATTCCCATTTATCTCGTATCCTTTGTAAGTCAATATAGTCAAAGATGGTCCCCTGGACAACGAGTACAACTCATCACAAACAGTGTTGTCACCTCTGAGACGTGTTTCCAACCAACTGCTGAAAGTCCTGATGTGTTCACATATAATCCAGTAGTCGCACTACTCCGGGTGTTTGGAGCGCAGACTGTTCTTGTGTTCATCGACATACGGGGTCACCAAGGTAGAGTTCTGTAGAACTGTGTAGTGTGCTTGAGACCAAGAATGCCCGTCCCTGCATATTATTGAGTCCGCTCCTAGCGTGCCTTTTCCAGTCAGTCTCCCCTCATACCGCGATTTAGGGAGACCTATCTTCTTAAGGCCAGGAATGAAGTCAACACAAAACCCAATGACATCCTCTATTTGATGGCCCATGGAGATGCTTCCTTCTGGCCTAGAACGGTTACAGACATATTTCTTTAGGACTCCCATGAACCTCTCAAAGGGGAACATATTGTGTAGAAATACGGGCCCCAGAATGACAATCTCGTCGACCAGATGAACTAGGACGTGCGTCATGATATTGAAGAAGGATGGTGGGAACACCAGCTCGAAACTGACAAGACATTGCGCCACATCACTCCTTAGCCTTGGTATGATTTCTGCATCGATCACCTTTTGAGAGATTGCATTGAGGAATGCACATAGCTTCAGAATGGCTAATCGGACGTTTTCCGGTAGAAGCCCCCTTAATGCAACCAGAAGCAGTTGCGTCATAATCACGTGGCAGTCATGAGACTTTAGGTTCTGGAACTTTTTCTCTGGCATATTTATTATTCCCTTTATATTCGACAAGAAGCCAGTCGGACCTTCATACTGAGCAGGCATTCAAAGAAGATTTCTTTCTCTTCTTTCGTAAGAGCGTAGCTGGCAGGACCTTCATACTGCTTCGGAGGCATGCCGTCTTTTTCGTGCAAACGTTGCAGGTCCTCCCGTGCCTCAGGTGTATCTTTTATCTTCCCATACACGCCCAAGAAGCCTAGCTGGTTCACGCAAAGGTTCTTCGTCACGTGCATCACGTCGATTGAAGAGCGGACCTCTAGGTCTTTCCAGTAGGGTAGGTCCCAAAATATAGATTTCTTCTTCCACATGGGTGCGTGTCCCTCAGCGTCATTCAGAACAGCTAGTCTGCCGGGACCCTTTCCAAAGATTACGTGTAAATCATTGACCATAGCAAGTACGTGATCACCGGTATGCATGGCGGGCTTCTTCCGGTGATCTGCCTCGCCTTTGAAATGCTTGCCTTTCTTTCGACATTGATGGTTGGTCGGAAGAAATCGATGATGGCCCAGGTACACATTCTTCCTGCATTTGTCCAGGTATATACTTTCAGTGTCATCTAAACAGTGCGTGCATGCGTGGTATCCCTTATTTGTCTGTCCTGAAAGGTTACTGAGAGCGGGCCAATCGTTGTATGCTACAAACAGCAACGCGTGCAGGTTAAATTCCTCCTGGTTGTGCTCATCCCACGTACGTACACCGTTTCAATTCCACAGCTGTAAAAGTTCTTTAACTAATGGCCTTAGGTACACATCAATGTTGTTGCCGGGTTGCTTAGGGCCTTGGATGAGAACTTGCATCATAATGAACTTTCGCTTCATGCACATCCAAGGAGGAAGGTTATACATACATCGAGTCATGGGCCAGGTGCTGTGATTGCTGCTCTGCTCCCCGAAAGCATTAATGCCATCCACGCTTAAACCAAACCATACGTTCCTTGGGTCACTTGCAAACTCAGCCCAGTACTTTCTCTCGATTTTTCTCCACTGCGACCCGTCAGCGGGTGCTCTCAACTTCCAGTCTTTCTTACGGTCCTCACTGTGCCATCGCATCAACTTGGCATGCTCTTCGTTTCTGAACAGACGTTTCAACCGTGGTATTATAGGAGCATACCACATCACCTTCGCAGGAACCCACTTCCTGGGGGGCTCGCCATCAACATCACCAGGGTCATCTCGTCTGATCTTATACCGCAATGCACTGCATACCGGGCATGCGTTCAGATCCTTGTATGCACCGCGGTAGAGGATGCAGTCATTAGGGCATGCATGTATCTTCTGCACCTCCAATCCTAGAGGGCATACGACCTTCTTTCCTGCGTATGTACTGTCGGGCAATTCGTTATCCTTTGGAAGCTTCTTCTTCAATATTTTCAGTAGCTTCTCAAATCCTTTGTCAGGCACAGCATTCTCTGCCTTCCACTGCAGCAATTCCAGTACGGTACCGAGCTTTGTGTTGCCATCTTCGCCATTGGGGTACAACCCTTTTTGTGATCGAACTTCAGCTTCTCCTTTTGACTTTCGCATTGCGTCCTTGCATCGACAATGACCCGGCGGAGATCATCATCATCGGGCACATCGTCTGGTTCCTCTTGATCTTCAGCAGCTTCCCCCGTTGCAGCATCATTGGGTACATCGTCTGGTTCCTCTTGATCTTCAGCAGCTTCCCCCGTTGCAGCATCACCGTATTCAGGGGGCACATAGTTGTCATCGTCCTCTTCTTCTTCGCCGTCTTCCATCATAACCCCTATTTCTCCGTGCCTCGTCCAAACATTATAGTGTGGCATGAAACCCTTGTAAAGTAGGTGGGTGTGAAGGATTTTCCGGTCAGAGTAAGACTTCGTATTCCCACATTTAGGGCATGGACAGCACATAAAACCATTCTGCTTGCTTGCCTCAGCCACTTCGAGAAAATCATGCACGCCCTTAATGTACTCGGAGGTGTGTCTGTCACCGTACATCCATTGCCGGTTCATCAGAGCTTCGAGAGGAAAAAGCTTAACTAGTGTGGCTCGGGCATTTCATCGAACACCTCATGTGCATAGGAGGTGAGCTAGAGCACCACAAAGCCCTCCCCTCGCCGGCCAGAGAAAAGCAGAGCACTGGAGTGCTCTGCTCGCGGACGAGGGGTATATGTAGGCACCTCATTGGTCCCGGTTCGTGGCATGAACCGGGACTAAAAGGCAGCATGTAGTCCCGGTTCAAGCCACCAACCAGGACTAATGGTGGTGGGCCAGGAGCGAGGCCCATTGGTCCCGGTTCGTCCCACCAACCGGGACCAAAGGGGCCAGATGAACCGGGACCAATGCCCCCACGAGGCCCCGCAGGCCCCTGGCCTCATGAACCGGGACAAGTGCCCCCATGGGTCCCGGTTCTGGACTGAACCGGGACTAATGGGCTGACCCGGCCTGAACCAAAGCCCTCTTTTCTACTAGTGGCGTATGGAAAAATAAAATGCTTCCTCCTAGTGTTTTCCTGACATCTGGGACCCACGACATTGTGAGTGTATATAGTCAATTGATAAGAGAACAACACAAGATCGGCTGACACCTGGGACGTAGCAGCTCGAGCAGTAATTTTTTTGTTATTGTTAAGACGGAGCAGGGTTTGAACTGGGCTGTGGCCCGTCTAGCCCAGGGTTATATTTTATGTTCACCATGTGACCAGCCTAGCTATTTTTTCTTTGTGAAAATGAGCCCAGTTTATTTTTTCTGAAGAATACCCAATCCAGGCTACTTATTTTTCTACGCCCTGGTGGGCTGCAACTCCTTCAAGACGCCGGCAAATCTTGAAAGTAATATGAAATGGGTTGTAAATATAAAAACAGATGACAAATTGGCAATTACTTTATAATTTCTGAATTTTTTCACACTTTCATATTCCTATTTCACTCGGTATTAACCTAATTTAAATATATCTTCAAAGTACTTTAAATCTGGCTCGACATTTCGGTATTAAAAATAGTGTGGAACCCACAGAATTATGCGAAATTGGCCCTGGCCAACCAAAAAATGGACTGCAATAAATTGCATAAGAAGTCGCAGTGAGCTATATATAAATTATTAAAAAAAGAGGGAATGGTCTGACTTATGGGCCTATTAAGTTGACGCGTATGCAAGATTTTTTTTAGTTATTATATACGTCAACAAACGATTCTAGCTGACGTAACCGTTGGATGTCAATCCAACGGCCGTCGTGTTTCTTCAATCTCTGATCTTCTTGCTCCAACCGCCAAATCCAGGGCCGGCGGGACCGCCTGCTCCCGCCTCCCGTGCAGGCCTCACCGCCCCCTACTACTCCCACTGCTGGCCGGGGCATCCCGCTACTCACCCACACCCCCTGTTATTCTGCGGCGATGGCAGCCTCACACCGCAGCCGAACCAGGGAACCCTCATACTCCTCACCACGTGGGCATCCACTGCCGCGTCTTCCCGGCTCCGCGTCGTCCCCTTCCTAGGCCTCGCCGTCGTCCACCGCCCTGGTGCTCTCGGCGCGGCGTGGTCAACGTGGTCAAGGAACGACTTCCATCGGAAGAGTACTGTCATGGAGAGGCTGATAGCTGGGTCCACAGCAGACGCAAGGAAGTGCCTCCTTATTACGCGGAAAATAATTATTTCTCCACCTGACAGCAGGGACCCACCGGACGGGCCAACGTATTTGGCGAAAAAAAGGTTTCCCCCTGACTGCTGGGACCCACCGGATGGGCCACCGTATTTTGCGAAAAAACGTTCCCCCCGCTGTCAGCTCGGACCCACCGGAAGTGCCTCCTTATTACGCATAAAAAAATGAATACCCCCCTGCTAGTTGGGACCCACCTTGGTGGGAGGCTGACTTGTGGGCCTACTAAGTTGACGGGGACGGAGTGCTTTGTCAACTTAGTCAATATGAACGATTCTAGCTCCAGTGACCGTACGATGTCAATCCAATGGCCGTAGTGCTTCTTCAACCTCCGGTCTTCTTGCTCCAGCCGCCCAAAGTAGCGTCGGTCGTGCCGCATGCTCCTGCCTCCCGTGGCCGGCTGTGCTGCTGCGGAGGCCTCACCGCCCCTACTATTCCCACCGCTAGCCAGGCCCTGCGGCGACGGCAACCTCACACCGCAGTCGAACCAGTGAACCCTCGTACTCCTCTCCGCTCGGGCTTCCACTGCCGCGTCTTCCCCGGCTCTGCGTCGTCTCCTTCCTAGGCCTCGCCGTCGTCCACCGCCCTGGTGCTCTCGGCGCGGCGTGGTCAACGTGGTCAAGGAACGGCTTCCATCGGACGTGGACTGTACGTGGAGAGGCTGACAGCTGGGTCCACGGCCGCAGCAAGGAAGTGCCTCCTTATTACGCGCAAAATAATTATTCATCCACCTGATAGCGGGTACCCACCGGACGGGCCACCGTATTTCGCGAAAAAACGTTTCCCCCTGACTGCTGGGACCCACCAGCTACATCTTCGCACGCCAGGAAGTGCGTCCGGGCAAAAAAAATAAAAATGATTCGCCCCCCTGACTCCTGGGACCCACCAGCTACATCTTCGCACGCAAGGAAGTGCCTGACAGTCGGGACCCACCTGGTCGAAGCGTATGTAGCATTGTCATTCTGGTCGCGAACGTGTACGTACATACTGGTCAATATAGAGGCGCGCACGTGTCGTAGTAGAGGCGCGCACGTAGCATGTACATGTACGTACAGCGGCCAGGATGCAAGAAAGTAAATACGGCCACGTACGTACATACGGGCGAGGTCTCGAACGCCTACTCGCGCGTACGTACGGCCAGGGCTCGTGTACATGGCTGGGTCAGAACGGAGAAATAACGTCGTCGTCGTGTTCATGGGGAGGGAACGGAATGCGTCGTGTTCATCGGGAGGCAACGGAACGCTTGGGAGCCAACCGGCTTGGACGGAACAGCCAATGGAAACGAGGCCTGGCGTACCGCAGAATGGAGGAAACAGCCTTGTGTTCGACCGGCCACGTTCGAAACGGGATCCTGTTCATCGGGAGGGGTCTGGCGTACCGCAAAACGGAGGAAACGGACCTCCTCGGTCGAAACGGGGGTCCTGTTGATCGGGAGGGGTGTGGCGTACCACAAAACGGAGGAAACAGACTTGTGTTGGAGCGCTACGGTCGAAACGGGGGTCCTGTTCATCGGGAGTGGTGTGGCGTACCATAAAACGGGACTCCACAGGATACTGTTCATCTCCACCGTCGACCCCCTCCAGCCTCCACGGGCTACTGTTCATCCACCGTCGACCTCCTCCAGCCTCCACCTGCGACTGTTCATCCACGGGCTCCTGTTCATCCAGCCTCCACCGCGCGCTACTCCGCCGGCTACTGTTCAACCAGCCCTCTCCACGGGCTCCTGTTCAACCACCCCTCCACGGACTCCTGTTCATCCAGCCCTCCATCATCTACTGTTCATCCTGCCCTCCACGGGGTGGTCCTGTTCATCCAACCCCAACCGGCTCGATCGATCGGGGTACTGTTCATCCAGAGGCAACACCACGGGGTCCTGTTCATCCACCCCCACCGGAAACTGTTCATCCAACCCCCCCCCCCCCCCCCCCGCAACGCTCACTGTTCATCCAGAGGCAGCATCGATTGGCTTCAGTTAGCAGCAGTAGCGAAGGAATCGCTCGATCGGGTTCAGTTAAAAGCCATTGATCGATCGCTCGGGTTCAGTAACACGTAGCCTACAGTGCAATCGCTCGGGTTCAGTTAGAGCCCAAAGCCTCGCACCCACGCGCGTGCGTGTATGAGAGAAACGCGCATCGCTCGGCCCCGACCACCCACCGTAACCGGGAACACCCCGATATTTTCATCGCCCTCGCTTCTACCACGGTTTTTCCCATCATGGCCGCCCAAAGAATGTCATGCAGCTGCGTCTCCGGCCCGTCCAGGACGGAAAGCCCATTTTCTGTCATGATTTTTTGTCATAGAAGTAGGACCCCACCACATCTATGATGATACCGTGTTTTGTCATAATTATTGTCATAGAGGTGTCATAAATATGACAGAAAAAAATTGTTCAGCCCAAAATGTCACGGATGTGTCTATTTTTTGTAGTGCAAAAAGTAAAGGAGGTGCTGGTTTTCGAGAATTCCATATTTTGAACCAAGCTTTGCTAGCTCGACAAGCTTGGCGTTTGATCTCTAAAACGGATTTTTTTTCCGATAACGATCTCTAAAACGGATAGTTTGTGTGTACAAGTTTTAAAAGCTAGATACTACCTGGATGGTAATCTTGAGGACACCGTTTTTTTCAGGCAATGCGTCATCTTCTTGGCATGCCATTAGTTATGGTCTTGATCTTTTGAAGAAAGGACTCATCTGGCGGGTGGGTAACGGGCAGAGTATTCGAGTTTGGCGAGATAGTTGGATTCCGCGTCCCTACTCCTATAAAACCATCACGTCTCAAGGGAGGTGCAGAATTCGTTTTGTCTCGGAATTACTTAACGGTAATGGCTCCTAGAATCAGGCTTTACTGCAAAACTACTTTGTACCGGCGGACGTAGCAGAGATAATAAAGATTAGGGCCTCGCCCAGATTGGAGGATGACACCTTGGCATGGGGTCCTGACAAATACGGTATGTTTACAGTAAAAAGTGCTTATCAACTAGGCTTTGATGAAGCGCACAGGGGGTCAGCAACAGGTTCCAGCTACAGACCAGACGGACGTCGTTCTTGCTGGCAACTAATCTGGTCATCGGATGTTCCCCCAACAGTTCGCAACTTTGCATGGCGAGTTGCTACTGATTCATTGCCAACCTGGAAGAATAAATATGTTCGTGGAATTGAGACTAGTGAACTTTGTCTTATATGTGCCACTGAAACTGAAGATAGTTTTCATGCCCTTTGCCGCTGCACCTTTTCACGTGTACTATGGGATACAATGGCTGGAGTTTGGACATTGCCAAGTATTTCTACGATGCTCCATACTGGGAAAGAGTGGCTTCTACATGTGTTAGAACCTCTTCCAGAAATTGAACGTTCTATGCTTCTCATGTTGTTATGGCGGGCTTGGCATATCATCAATACAAAACTAGCAACACTTCTAACTAATCCTCTTCCAAAGAAGGCTGCTAAGGATATTATCATGCATACTAACATGCATAACATAATCTTTGATACATTGACAAATTCAAGCACACATACTATAGTATATATATTTCTACAAAACATTCATTCCAAAAGACTAAATTGTAAGGCTCATCACATACTTCTAACTAAATAATGCATAACATTGTAACGCCCGGATAATCATGCTACAGTAATCCCACGCTAATCATGCCACGTCACCTCTGTTACTGTTGTTAACCTCACAATGATTCGAAACCGTTCCAAAATTTAAATTCTAAATAGTGGCAAACACCCAAAGTTTTCAAAAGTCAAAACAAAAATGTTCGGTGGGTGCCAAATAAGGCATAGTTAATTATGGTGAAGTAAACACATTTTTAGAAAATGCCTAAATATTTTAAAATGATGTAAAACAGAAAAGAAAATAAATAAAAAGAAAAGAAAGCTAACAAAAAAAAAGGGAAAAGGAGCCACCCCACTGGGCCGTGGCCCAACTTGGCCGAACGGCCTCGGCCCACCAGGCCACCACCTAGGCCGGCCCACCCCGCCGCCATAACCTCCCCCACTCCCCCAGTACTCCACCGACAGCCCCACTTCCCCCCACGAAAATATCTCCTCCCCCCTCTCCCCCAATTGGATCGGGATCGAGAGGAGGAGACCACTGCGCCCCGCGACGACCGCCGACGCCTGGACCTCGCCGGACCCCCCCTCGCCGGCCTGCTTCCCTCTACGCACGTCGTCCCTGTCCCCCCACCTCGAGCCCCGCTGCCCAGTCCCCTGCAACCCCTTGTGAGCGCCACCCTCATCTCCCTCTCTGACACCACGCCGGAGTCGTCCTCGACGGGACTCGCTCGCCCGCGTGCTCCCGCAGCTCCGCCCGACCCTCGCCCCGTAGCCTTCCCCACGGCCTGGTGCCCGCGGCCACCCCGCCGTGCAGAGCGCCCGCACCGTGGCCTCCCCGCCCGGTAGCCTCCTTGCCCGTAGCACCGTGCTCCTGCCTAAGCGCACACGCCCCGTCCGCCCGCTGCGGCCCCTTGCCCAGCGCTCCTCCCCGCGGGCGCCTCTCCACCGACCATGGCCAGCGCGCCCCGCTCCGGTCATGGCCTTGCCGTGGCCACCGTCCCCTGCTCCGGCGCCTTGCCGGGTCCGTCCGCACCTAGGCGTGCGCCCGCTCGGGACGCGTCCTGCGCCCGCACCGGTGCCACCCCTCGCCTCCACCCGCCGTGGCCCCTGGCCGCGCCGGCGAGCCCCGCCATCGGTGCCCTGGCGCCCTCGTCCCGCCCTGCGGGCGAGCGCTCGCTCGGGTGTGCCCGCACCCGCTGGACCAAACCCGCTGTGGCCAGGGCCACTGACCACTGGGTCAGTGCCCCTGACCACTGGGTCAGTGCCCCTGGCCCTATGACATGTGGGGCCCCACCCCCAGAACGTTTGTTAAAAAATGATTTAAAAAAATTTAAATTAAATTAATAAAAATAAATAAATAAATAATAAAGATAATTAATTAACTTAATTAATCCTGTTAATATTAACTAATTAAGATTAATTAACTTAATAACTAATTAACCTAATTAACTACTGTTAATTAGCTAACATCCCCTGACAGCTGGGACCCACCTGTCAGGTTGACCAGGTCAACGGTCAACCTTGACTGCTGACGTCATGCTGATGCATTAATTAAATTTCGAATTTTATTTATTTATTTTAATTATAAAAATGATTTAAATCTTTAAAATTTAATATAAAATAAACCGTAGCTCGGATGGAAAAACTTTGTACATGAAAGTTGCTCAGAACGACGAGACGAATCCGAATACGTGGTCCGTTTGTCAGCCACACATTCCTAGCATAGTGAACATGGAACTTTCCCCCTCCGGTCCGTCTGTCCGAAAACGCGAAACATCGGGAATACTTTCCCGGATGTTCCCCCCCTTCGCCGATACCACCTACTGCCGCGTTAGGGCACATCTAGCACCGCTCATTGTCATGTCACGCATCGTCATGCTTATGTTTGCATTGTATTTACTGTTTCTTCCCCCCTCTTCTCTCTGGTAGACTACGAGACCGACGCTGCTGTTGCCCAGTTCGACTACGGAGTTGACGACCCCTCCTACTTGCCAGAGCAACCAGGCAAGCCCCCCCCCCCTTGATCACCAGATATCGCCTATTCTCCTCTATACTGCTTGCATTAGAGTAGTGTAGCATGTTACTGCTTTCCGTTAATCCTATACTGATGCATAGCCTGTCCTTGCTTCTACTGTTGTTACCTTTACCTGCGATCCTACATGCTTAGTATAGGATGCTAGTTTTCCATCAGTGGCCCTACATTCTTGTCCGTCTGCTGTGCTATACTATCGGGCCGTGATCACTTGGGCGGTGATCACGGGTATACACTTATATACTCTATACATGACACATGTGGTGACTAAAGTCGGGTCGGCTCGTAGGAGTACCCGCAAGTGGATCTTTGTGGCGGAGCGAAAGGGCAGGTTGAGACCACCTAGGCGAGAGGTGGGCCTGGCCCTGGACGGCGTCCGCGGTTACTTCAACATAACACGCTTAACGAGTTCTTGGTATTTGATCTGAGTCTGGCCATTTGGTCTATACGCACTAACCAGCTACGCGGGAACAGTTATGGGCACTCGACGTCGTGGTATCAGCCGAAGCCTTCGTGATGTCAGCGACCGTGCGGCGCGCGCCGGATTGGACTGGAACGCCACTAGGCTAGGTCTGCTTCCGGCCGCGTACGCAATGTGCAGGTGTGCAATGGGCGATGGGCCCAGACCCCTGCGCGCATAGGATTTAGACCGGCGTGTTGACCTCTCTGTTGTGCCTAGGTGGGGCTGCGACGTGTTGATCTTACGAGGCCGGGCATGACCCAGAAAAGTGTGTCCGGCCAAATGGGATCGAGCGTGTTGGGTTATGTGGTGCACCCCTGCAGGGAAGTTTATCTATTCGAATAGCCGTGTCCCTCGGTAAAAGGACGACCCGGAGTTGTACCTTGACCTTATGACAACTAGAACCGGATACTTAATAAAATACACCCTTACAAGTGCCAGATACAACCCGGTGATCGCTCTCTAACAGGGCGACGAGGAGGGGATCGCCGGGTAGGATTATGCTATGCGATGCTACTTGGAGGACTTCAATCTACTCTCTTCTACATGCTGCAAGATGGAGATGGCCAGAAGCGTAGTCTTCGACAGGATTAGCTATCCCCCTCTTATTCTGGCATTCTGCAGTTCAGCCCACTGATATGCCCCTTTACACATATACCCATGCATATATAGTGTAGCTCCTTGCTTGCGAGTACTTTGGATGAGTACTCACGGTTGCTTCTCTCCTTCTTTTCCCCCTTTCCTTTCTACCTGGTTGTCGCAACCAGATGCTGGAGTCCAGGAGCCAGACGCCACCGTCGACGACGACTCCTACGACACTGGAGGAGCCTACTACTACGTGCAGCCCGCTGACGACGACCAGGAGTAGTTAGGAGGATCCCAGGCAGGAGGCCTGCGCCTCGTTCGATCTGTATCCCAGTTTGTGCTAGCCTTCTTAAGGCAAACTTGTTTAACTTATGTCTGTACTCAGATGTTGTTGCTTCCGCTGACTCGTCTATGATCGAGCACTTGTATTCGAGCCCTCGAGGCCCCTGGCTTGTATTATGATGCTTGTATGACTTATTTATGTTTTAGAGTTGTGTTGTGATATCTTCCCGTGAGTCCCTGATCTTGATCGTACACATTTGCGTGCATGATCAGTGTACGGTCAAATCGGGGGCGTCACAAACATGCATAGGTTAAATGAAATTGCTATTTTATTTACAAGGAATGGAGTTTAGCACCGCGGCCGGCGTCAGGAAAGAAGAATCAGGCAGGGTGTACAACCATGTAGTAAGCGTGGGATACAACAATGCAGGGCAGCTCAACCCCGTCACCACCATAACCACAACAGTGCCGAACAATGCGGGTGGAGCCGCTTGGGGTGGCCTCGGGGCCCGTCGGGACAGTATGGGTGAGGCGCACGTTTGAAGAGGAGAGAGTAGAGAAGCAGGCTACAGATTAGAGCAAGTACAATAGTGACATAGCCCAAATGTTGTAATCTAGAGTAAGCCAGAACCAAATAAAACTCCCAAGTTGTGAATGGATTGTTCGTGTAGTCATGTCTTCATTGTGAATTGTGAGCATTAAATCACTTTTTTCCAACCATCTGTTGTTCATTCTTATAAGGTAGAATGTAGTAGCACTTGTGTTTGGTATTGTTGGCCTGTTACTTTTGTCTTTAGAACTGAGATTGTTTCCTTCATTGAGAAGGAACAAAAGGCAACCATTTGTTGATTGTACAATTGGAGACAAACATGATGACTGATAACAATGGCAACATGTCCTTTTCTCCCAATTATTTCCAGGAAGTTAATCTCCGGAAGCAACAAACATTGATATGAGCCATGATAGTGCAATTTTAAAATGATCAGACCAACAATAGGTGATAGCTAAGTTGTACATGCTAGTGCTCTGTGATTGTAAAGCATTGTTAGTTCCAAAAAAAGTACGTGATCTCTTCATTTATTTATGCTTGGCCATGTGACTTACATCTCTGGTCTTAAAGAGATTGTTTGATATTGTCAAGAACTCGTTTGTCGCTTGCCGTCTAGCCATTGATGTATCTTCGAAAGATGTAATTGTGGTTGTAATATGCTGCAGCTCCTTGCTACTATTGCCTTCTTTTTCCATATGGTTGAAAATGTAACAAAAATTGTATGTATATAGTCAACAATCTGCAAAAACAAAACCCAAGAACTCTCCAGTCATGCATGACGTGCCTTGGTTCGTAAATAATACCGCTCTCTTTGGTTTCCTCCATTCTCTCAGCACTTACTCTAGCATTCCGTTTCTTCATATGAGAACTTGGCAGCACAACTAGTAGGACAAAGCACACATACTTGTTTCAGAACAGCTGGACAATTTATAATGGTTATCAGGTCACACATAACAGATGCGGTTGTTAGATTCATGCATTCTATCTGGGGGTTGTGTCGTCACAAAAACTCCATGTTGTCAATAAGATAGATTTTTTTACCAAAACGCCATCAATTAAACTGTCATGTTGATGGAGCACATTTTTATTCACAATTAGAAATAATAAATGATTAACATCGAGCTGTGTATTGTTGTTCCCTGAAGCAACTATTGTCTGTCTATTATTTGTTACACCAATATAACTCCTTTCTCATTTATCACTTTGTATGCTTCGGAAGATCACATGCTGTAATCTAGAATAAGCTGCTACAAAATAAATCGTTTGTTTGGATTTCCATATGTTTCCATACATGTTATAATCTAGAATAAAGCAGTAGTAAGTAAACTAGCGCGTTGGGTGAATGTTTTCCATCCATATGTTGTTCATCTACTACCCCTATAAAAAGAATAGAGGGGGAAGATCCAAACAATCAGACCCATCCATCAACAAGATCTAATGGCCCTTAAAACTTCCATGGTTAACGCTACAAACCACGCATTAAGCCACTAACTATCCATCCATCGATAACCCTGCCCCGCCGTTCAGAAAAAAGCAAACAACGCTCGCCCCATGTCCTCTCGTCCCGCCCGCACGACCTCGACCTCTCGGCCCCTCCTCCTCCTCTCGCGCCGTTCGCCGCCCCACCGTTCCTCTCGCAGCCGTTAGCCGCCGGAGCCGCCAGCCACGCCCTTCACCGCCGGAGCCGCCCGCCACGCCCTTCGCCACCCTAGCCGCCCTTCACCGCGGGAGCCCCATCGCCGGGAGTCGGGGGACGAGGAGGACAACGTCGACTACGAGGACGAGGACGAGGACGAGGAGCACCGAGAGGCCAGGCAGCGTCTGATCCGCACCGTGCCGACCGTCGACTGGTTCGACGTTGAAGGCAACGAGGTATCCGGCGCGCAGCCGCTCGAGGACCCCGAGGTGAGCGCCGCTCTGCTACCGGTGCACCTATTTTCCCTCATGCGTCCTTTGATTCCATATGCAGCGAGGTGTTTGACGCTTGCTGTTCATGTCGCGCCCGTGAAAAGTCATGAGAGCGGTGACTGCCGTCTGCTGCTGATTTTGATTAGCTTCAGCGTTTTCCATTGGGTTGGAGAATAGCGAATCTGCACATCCTTATGGTTCAAGATGGCCATTCTTGAATGAGGGGATACATATTTTGCGTTAGATCAGAAACATCAATTGTTTTGTTCCTTCATGCAAATTTTCATTGCATCATATTGTGACTGGTAATCAAGACGCGGTGGGAATGATGATTACATTCGCGCATGTTATTTGTGACCATTCTCTTGTGCATCAATGGGAACCATAGTTATTTAATGAGCTAATTCCGTATCACTTAGATGTAGTGTTGAAATTTCTATGACCCATTACCCACCCCAATCTGCTCATACAAGACATAACTTCTACATAAAAGTGAATCAGTAAACTGCTAGTAATCTGGCTGGAGACAATATTTTACTTCCAATGTTTAGATTCTTTCGGTGCACCGTCCAATGCAGGAACCTCTTACAACTCCGTGGGTGATTAAAGCGAGAATACGGGGAGTCATCAAACTTCAAACATCATAATTAAAGATACCTTGTCCAATGCAAGTACCTTTTTCTAGGAGGTTTAAGAACTTGTATAAGCACATGTAGTCTCTGCCATGCAAAAGTCCAACCCTACAGGTTTGTATCCTATGTTCTGCTCTTACTATACTACAATAAGAATATTATTCGAATTGTTCACCAGGATGTCCTATGTTTCGATGCATGCAGGTTTTCCACTGGGAGAACAAGTTTCTAGATACCACAATAAGAATACTCATTTTCTTGTTCTCTGTTTTTATTGCAATTTTTTGTTGTGCAGTGAGTTGATATGAATCAAATAGCACAAGTATTATTGTTGACTAATTTTTAAAGTACCTCCCTTCCAAGCAGCCCTCGAACAATGAACAAGGAAATTTGGGAGTCCTTCTTTCACTTTCTCCAAGGACGTGGGAGCCACCACCAATGTTGCTTCCTTCCACAACTAAAGGTCCTAGGTATCTGTTCTCACTCCCTATAAGTTGCCGTTTGCATATCATGATTATGGTTTCCAGTAAGATTGGCAGAAAAATATTATCATTTGCAATATTATTTTAAGGAGAAGCTCCCTCTAGGGATATTTCTTGTGAGCAACATATTACATTTGAGATTGTTATGTTAATACATGTCACTGCTAAAAACATGATTGAATGGGCAAGAAACATCACAATAATTCATACAAGAAATACAGAAGGATCTGGAAGAAGTAGTGTTCCTAGCTAAGTTGTGCACTTTCTTGTATTGATTTCTAAAAATACGTCTGAAGATAGCACCGTTCATGTATCCCTGCTGGCGAATGAAACTGATAGTGGGTCTCAATTGCCATTTGTGTGGATTCATACTTGAGTCTTGGGAGATAATTGCTTTAATACCAGTAGCATTATTTGATGAGATGAGGCAACCATGTACTCCCTCCGTCCAAAAATAAGTGACTCAACTTTGTACTAACTTTATATATTAAAGTTGGTACAAAGTTAGTACAAAGTTGACACACTTATTTTGGGATGGAGGGAGTATTTGCTAGCATCATGATTTCAGCCTACCGGTAGCATTATGTGATGAAATGAGGAGGCGACCATGTATTTTCCAGTATTATGACTTGAGTCGCAGCATCATACCGAGTAGCCGAAGAAGTAACTGCATTCACTTTTATTGTAGATTCGTGTTGGCCAGCTTGAGATTGAATATAAACTAAGGCGCATAGAGAGGGATCGGTCATAATAAGCATCTGTGTACATCGTAATTGTAGTCCTCAGTCGAGTACACAAGAGGGGTATGCTGATTTAGAAGAGGGCAAAATAAAGCATGTAGACTGGTGAATGTCAATTTAGACCATCATTTTGCAATCGCTACTTTTGGTTCCGAAGGATTAACAAGATAAACTCGATTGTTTATATGACCTTGTAGTGATAAGTTTACTTTGCAAATTTTATCACACTAGCAATGTTGTGTGCAGAGACATTTTGTTTCAGCAAACTTGATCATGTGGACATTGCTGTGTGCAGATATCAGACTTCAGTGGCTATAAGAAAAACTCAAGCTATGTTTCCACTGGCGAGTAAATGCAACCTGACTCAAGAATGCAAGCTTCTATATACTAGTAAGCGTGCACGTGCAACGCACGTATCATAATTTATAAAATTCCATTTTAAATATTATTTTTAGTAACCGAGCCATCGAAATATGTCTCATGCCCAACAATAAGAGCGCGCGTGTAATACACAACCGACAAACATGTCTTCACAAAAACTTCACGATCACATAATTTTATTATAATTTGTTACATTATTTTTTTAAAAACAACAACTAAACAACATTATGTACTACGCCCTCTGTAAACTAAACTGAAAAATGTCTGATATTAATGTACATAGGTAATTTTTATCGAGGAGATCCTCCTCGGTCTTCATTATATTTTTAGAGGGATAATAAAATATTGGATTGTTTTTAGAGAGATAAAAATAATTATTGAGTCTCGATTGAAAAAATGACAAATATATTCATGTATTCAAATTTAGAAAACATAAATCCAAATAAAAAAGGTGATTTAAAAAAAATTTAAACATGCTAATATCACTCAACTTAGTCTAAGTCAACTGAAATCTAACTACACCTTTACAAATACTTTAATTTTGGATATGATTCATTCGTTGCCTACCTAGCAGCTAGCTTGGTTTCCGATTCAAGAACGCAATCGCTAAATAGCAGGAAACTCAGCCGAGCGCTAAGGCATCGGGCATCAGACGAACGGCTGGCTGGATTGATCGGACTTTTGGTAATTTTCTGGCCCATATCAATGGACCGACACCTACCTACTCACCCACCGCTTCACCTCAAAAAAAAAAAAAATCCCACCGGCCCTCACATTTCTCCCCGTCGTTCCCCATTCTTCCTTGGTCGTCGCCAGCTCCCTCTCCCCGCCTCCTCGGGCCACCCCTCCCCTTCGTACCCACCGCCAGCAAGAGGTTTGCAACCCCTGCTCTTCCCTGCCTTTTCGTCGAATCCGGCCGCCCAAGTGGCCGAGGAGGTCCCCGAGCTCGGCATGCACGGGAGCATCCCAGCGCTAGGCTCCGTCGGAGGTGCGAGACTTCCACGCCCCTGCTCTTCCCCGTCCCTCTTCGAATCCGCTCGCCGAAGTGCCGAAGGATGCGCTCGAGCTCAGCATGCTCACGGGCGACCCAGCGCGGATGCCCGCAACAAGACAACAAGGAGCGGGCGTGGGTGCGCAAAAATATATGGGCACAGTTCGATGCCTCCACTGGTATGAGCTATGTTATTGTGAAATGAATTCTCATTGCTGTATTGACTGTCAGGATTAATTCTGATTTGATCTTAGTCCTTCGACATTACTTCGTGTCAACTCTGGATTATCCTATCTTTGCACTTAAATTTTAATTCGTACTGTGCAGTTTACCGTGTACTAATGTACCAATGTAATTTCAATTAGGCGTGCCTCTGTTTGATGTGCTATTCAAGATCCCTGTACAATTGTGTTATTCAAGATACAATGGCACTCGATGATGCTTGCTAAGAAGGTCTGCAATATGCACTGGACTGTTGCTTGCCAGATGACTGGAAGATGGGTACTTCATCCTCTCTTGTTTGTTCATTTGAAGCAAGATAAATAAGATTCATGCATTGTAACGAAAACTGCAGATTTAGCTAAACTCAACTGATGGTGTAATATCTCTTCCTATGAGCAGCAGTAATGGTATCTTCTGTAGGACTAATAAGGCATTGCTGCATAAATATACTTGACTTTCAAATGAGCATGTCAAGAGGTTTAATTAATGTCGGTCCCTACTCTAATTATATCTGGATATCTGGTTCCTGTACTATTTGAAAGTTATCAATCAGATGTATAGAATAACAGAAATTTGCTAGATAAGCTAACGTTACAAGGGGAAGTAAACATTAAACATTTCATATGGTGATTTGGAATAACTGATATGTCATCATCGTGTGTTTCCTATTGTAGATAAATTTGCTTGCAAGGCTCTTGATGATATATCCACTTTCATCAAATGCTTAAGGGTATGGTCAATTGGAGAAGACATTACTATGACTACAAAGATCTGTTTTTTTAGGTGATGAATTGTAACCTTATATTCTTTATTACTTGGAATTGAAAATCACTGGAAGCAATCCGTAATTACTTCGGAGAGAATCTTTTACTCTTTTCTGTCTTGCTCTTGTTCAGCATAGGATGTATATCATTATCACTATCATGGTGTATTGTTGCCATTGAGGAATCTTCCCATGTAGCAAATTTACCTAGAAAATACAAAACTTTGGCATATCACGATCAGGTGCAGACGTACTCTTTCTCCCAAATACTACAGCAGTATCCCTACAATCAGATGTACAGAAATTTGCTTGCTAAAAAACTAATCAATAAACCATGAAATTTAACTGGATTAATTAAGGATCAAGCCACTCACCTTGTGGCTACAATCGACCAGATTCATCTCTCCATGTTCCTGCATGTGAAGAATTGATCAGTGCCCCAAGTCAAAACTACTGCATACCTTATACATGAAGCCCTTACTCAAAATTCAGAATATATGCAGAATATCCATTTTAATTGACATAGCTATCTGCAGTCCTAGACAAAATGTGACCATAATCCACACTACTATACATGAATTACTATATAGCTACCTTATGGGGGCCTATATGCCTGATCCTCATATCTTCTTGTTTGGCAAGAGTTCACCATTTGCACTTAGTCTTGAATGGAGAAGATTGCACATACTATTGTACAACTGGGCAATGGTGTGGAGCTCCATAAGCGACGGCGGCGACTCCAGCTGTCCTTCTCGCCTATGCATCCCGACAAAGAAGCTTCAGAAACTATAATCTGTCTACTCCTTGTTCAGGATCAGTAATGAACATATTATTACACAAATTAATTTAACAAAACTGGATTCTCTTTTTTGGTGATGAAACTGTAGTCTGTAGCAACATTGGCACGGTTTTTGTCAATACTACAAAAGAGGGGGATAGTTGATCATTGGAAACACCATTGACGCAGGCTTGACGCAAAACTGGGTTATAGATCAATTATCTTCTCACTTCAGTAACACCATGATCTTGTACTTGCTTTTTGACAATCATGGATGAACAACCTGTGATCTGGTACCAATTTTTGGCACAACCATGAACTCCCAAGGTGATTCACCAGAGTGCTTTATGCTTTCTGACAGGTATGCACATATAAGATGGATTTCTTCTGAACCGATTGGAAGCATACGGCAACATGCACATACACAAGCGCTAGCCTAAGCATGCAGGTAGATATTGTAGACGTCTTCAGGTGCAAGGATGCAATATTCATGATCGAGCGCAACGTCGGTGGATCTGTATCTTTGGTTTCAGAATTTTGAAAGAAAGGGGATATGGAAAACAATAAGAGGGGAGCTCTACCTCCAGCAGCACTTTCCCGGTCGTCGGCGTCGTGCTTCCAGCTACGGCCGCTGCAGAAGATGACAGGCAGCAGCCGCCGGCGTCTTCCGGCGCAGCTGTGCACAACTTCCTGACGAGCACCGCGGACTGGATGCTCTGGAGCTGGACGTTGCGTCCTCGAGTGCCTTGAGATTTTCCTGCTACTGCGTACTTCATGGTGTCCGAAAGGATCATCGCCTTGTCCATCTGAGCGAATTAGTTGGCCAATCAGTTAAGAAATTTATTTTGTTGGATATGTACGTATGTGCAAGAAGAGGAGCCGACCTTATTGAGGCCGGGGATGACGGTGGATAGCTCAATGAATCGTCGGTTGATCTTCTCCCGGCGCTTCCGCTTCTGCTCCGCTGCAAGAGAGAGGGGCGGCAGGGGCAGAAGTGAAGGACGGCGGGGAGGGAGCGGAGGGTCTGTGGGCAGACTAGACAGGGTCGGCAGCGAGAGTCTGCGTGCAGGACGGACGGCTGGCGAGGGGCGGCGATGAGGGGAGGAGGCGGTAGGGCGCCGGGGAGGTTGGGGATGGAGCGAATCTGTGCGAATTTTAGGGGAGGGAAGTTGAGGGTGATCCTAAAATTACGGATCACATCGGTCGTCAGGTGCGCGACCATGGTCTGCCGCGGCAGAACATTGAATCCCAGCCGTTCAATCGGCTGGCAGACGATCGGGTCATTATATACTGTTAGATTTGACTAAATGGATTAGATCTGAGGGTTCTGATTGTTCTGTGTACATTTGTTTGTGTAGAGAAGAAAAAGTGAGGTCCTTATCCTGGTTGGTTTAGCACGCCACATCCTCATGGCCGATAAGCTGTTGCGCTAGAGATGGCCAAGCGATGAGATTTGCCTGACGTGTGGCTCTTGCAAAGAGACGGCCAGCTTTGCGAGGCAGGTATGGCCAGCGGTGGCCTTTTGGTCGTGATACCAGGTGTTGTCTCCCACCAATTCCTAGAACATCGCTCCCATCCATGAATGGTGGATGGCGATCAGGTTGCAAAGGAGGAGAAAAGGCATTTTCATGAAGTCACCACGTTTTGCGTTAGGAAAGATTGGAACAGTAAGATTTTCTAGCACAATTGCAGGGGAGTCAGTGACACCACATTGAAGATCTTCTTTTGTTATAGTTGTTTCGGATGCATGGTGGGGGCTGAGGTTTTGCGCCTCCCTTTTCCTCTTTATTAGACAAAATCTAGTTGTATGGGTCTGGCTGTAAAACAAACTTCTTCTACTAACATATCCTTGCTTGCGATGGAATATGAATGTATTTTCTTTAAGATGTAATACTAAAATACTTGTTTTTGCCATGTAATATGGATATAGTTGATTTTTTTGTGTGCATACTCAAGGATTTCATGAATGGAATATTGTGTTTTTTCTGCGATGAAACAAAACATTATACCTTGTATAATCAATTTTCTCCACATGAATATAATTGTATCTGATGCATGGGATGAATAGAACTCATTCGTGTTCACCCGCAAAAAATAAAAACTCATTCGTGTAGGGGGTAGATAAAGCATAGAGCCAACTCCAAGATTGTCATAGTGGAATAAGACAACCGGTATGCTGTGACTCAACAACTACAGTAGATTTTTGGACTACTAGTTACTCCCTCCGTTTTTATTTATTCGGCACATTAGTTTTGGTCAAAGTCAAGCTTGTTGGGGAACGCAGTATTTCAAAACTTTTCCTAGGATCACGCAAGATCTATCTAGGAGATGCATAGCAATGAGCGGGGAGAGTGTGTCCACGTACCCTCGCAGACTGAAAGCGGAAGCGTTAAGTAACACGGTTGATGTAGTCGAACGTCTTCGCGATCCAACCAATCAAGTACCGAACGCACGGCACCTCCGCGATCTGCACACGTTCAGCTCGGTGACGTCCCACAAACTCTAGATCCAGCTGAGGCCGAGGGAGAGTTTCGTCAGAACGACGGTGTGGTGACAGTGATGATGAAGTTACCGATGCTGGGCTTCGCCTAAGCACTACGACAATATGACCGAGGTTCAAATCTGTGGAAGGGGGCACCGCACACGGCTAAGATCAACTTGTGTCTATGGGGTGCCCCCTCAACCGTATATAAAGGAGGGGAGGAGGGGGCCAGCCGGCCTCATGGTGCGCCCCCAAGGGGGGGATTCCTACTCCTACTAGGAGTAGGTTTCCCCGCTTTCCTAGTCCTAATAGGAGGGGGAAGGAAGAAGGGGAAGAAGAGAAGAAGGAAAGGGGGGTCGGCCCCCTCGCCAATTCGGATTGGGCTTGGGGGGGCGCGCCCCTCCTCTTGCCCGCCTCCTCTTTCTTCCACTAAAGCCCATGTAGGCCAATTAAGCCCCCGGGGGGTTCCGATGACCCCCCTGTACTCCGGAAAATGCCCGAACTAATCCAAAACCTTTCCGGTGTCCAAACATAACCTTCCAATATATCAATCTTCATGTCTCGACCATTTCAAGACTCCTCGTCATGTCTGTGATCACATTCGGGACTCCGAAACCTTCGGTACATCAAATCACAAAACTCATAATACATATCGTCATCGAACGTTAAGCGTGCGGACCCTACGAGTTCGAGAACTATGTAGACATGACCGAGACTCATCTCCGGTCAATAACCAATTGCGGAACCTGGATGCTCATATTGGTTCCTACATATTCTTCGAAGATCTTTATCGGTCAAACTGCACAACAACATATGTTCACTAGTAGAAAAGGGGCCATTTGTCCCGGTTCTGAAGGGCCTTTTGTCCCGGTTGTTGAACCGGGACTAAAGTGTCGTTACTAATGCCCTGGGCCTTTAGTCCCGGTTCTTACATGAACCGGGACAGATGGGCCTCCACGTGGCCCGTGCGGCGAGCCCAGGCAGGAGGCCCTTTGGTCCCGGTTGGTGGCACAAACCGGGACCAATAGGCATCCACGCGTCAGCAGCTGGCAGGAGCTGAGGTTTTTGTATTTTTTTTTGAAAGGGGGTGGTTTAGGGGTTTTGGGGGGTTAATTTAGGTGTTTCATATATTGTGTTATCTAGCTAATTAATAGAGAGAAGTGTCCTCTCTTATCTCCGTGCTTGGTCGACATACGCTACGTATTATACGTATAGAGAGGACTCGACACGCTAGCTAGTAAATAAATGAAGGAAACAGAAGATCGTCATGAACATATGCATACAGAGAGAAGTGATATCAACCACCTCTCCTTCTCCGAGAGATTGGTCGAACAACAAGTTCTCGTATATCTATCTGACGCTACTGGCGACATATATACAATATAATTATCTCTTACAATATAATCTCCTAATTATATATGAACTCAGGGTCCACATGGTATTCTCCGTCTTTAGCGATCACGTGGTCAAGGAAGAATGCCGCAAATTCCTCTTGAATTGCTCGCATACGATCTGGTGGTAGGAGTTCATCCCGCATCCGAAAGATCTAATTTGAAGAAGGGGGTCAATACATATATATATATATATATATATATATATATATATATATATATATATATATATATATATATATATATATATATATATATATATATATATATATATATGAATAAATGAAACTCAACACAAATGATGGTAATAAAATAAAATTGTGAATATTATTGCTTACGCACTTCATATTGTTCGTCAGAGTAGCCCCGCTCACAGGTCGTGTGGCGGATGGACTCGCAAACGTAGTATCCACAGTAATTATTTCCGGATTCCTGCCACAACCACTTTACAAGAAATAGAGGTCAAATAATCAAACCGATAAGCAAGCATGCTATAAATGGTATTGATGAAACTAGCGCTTGAATCACTAGGAGATGCGCGGAACATGCTAGTAGTACTTACTTTCGGGTGTCTAAATTTCAGCTTCTTCGGCAGTCCCGGAGCTTTTTTGGTGAATTTTGTCCAAACCCTGCCAGACAAAGAAAACAATTACTTGTTATCAGGAAATGAACAAAGTTGCTGATATGGTGCGATAATGATTGATTTAACTTATTTCTAGAGCATTTCAGTCATGACCGCATACTCCTTAGGATCTTTTCGTCTCGAGCCTAAGATGGTTACTAGTCCCCGCTCAAGCTTAATCTCTAGGAGAATATAGTGGAAGCTGCGCACGCATGCATAACTCATCAATTACATTACTATAACCTGGACTAAGAAGGGAAACCGAATATGCACAAGACAGTAACACTCACTTGAAGCTGTAAGGAAAGAGTATTATATCTTTGTTTTCATTTATTACCAACGATCGTAGCAAGTTGGCCTCGGTATCTTTGGCATGAAATTTAACCTCATTTGCATCTATGAGATTTGTGTTAATGAACCCAATATCACCGATTTGTTTTTTCTTCAATTCGGCGATCTTCAATCTGCATAATATAGTGAGGATAATTAAAAATACATTCAATGAAAGAGCTGACCAATATATAGAGACTTAATGACAGAAATAGTACTACTTACAGACAGTAGCAAGTGACCGTTAATTTATCGAGGGCCATTTGATTGAAAAACTGGAAGAACTCCTCAAATGGAACATGCATGGAACAGATCAATTCCAACGAGGTCATGCTCCTCTTTAATGAACAGTGTCAAAGTATTCGTCCCCCCAGACTCTCTGCAGGTTTTCATGTACCAATCATGGAATCTTCGCATCATCGTTGTTAGAGATTTTTCATCTTTGACGAGAGCCTTCCCGTACTCGTATCTGTGTTCGTCCACCTCCAAGAAATCATAATGTACATCGTCGGGCAGGTAATCTCCAAGATTGCTATAACCGGGCACCATCCTTGGATCATTAGCGACGATGTTGCTAGACACCTTGAGCGGGGGGCACGATTGGTCCGCTTATTCGCCGAGCTGGGCAATTTGTTTCCTAGCTCGTCGTTCTGCTAACCTTTGATCACTGATAGTACTTCCCGACCGCTTCGCTTTGAGAAATGACTTTTCAATAATGCGGTCATAGTTGGCTTTCGGCGGAGACTTTGGTGGTTACTTCAGGGCAGCTAGAGTGCGCTTCGCTTTCACCGGATCTATCTTCTCCTCTGGAGGTGGATGTTTCTTTGCTTTCACCCCTTCAAAGAAGTTTGTCACTTCGGCTCGCACGATATTCGTGTTTTCCTCCACGGTCCTCTCGTATGGTAACTTCGGCGGAGTCTTCAGAGAAGGACCAAATCTGTATTGCCTCCCGCCTCTGGCTGTACTGCTAGACGCCGAAGCAGACGGAGCGGCTGCGGCTGTCTTCTTTCGTCCTTGCTTACGAGGCGGAGGAGAAGGACTACGACGCGCCGGAGCAGACGGGGCGGCGGCGGGTCTCTTCCGCCCTTGCTGGCGAGGTGGAGAAGGAGGAGGCTGGCTGCGCGGGCGCGCCGGTGCGGGCGGAGAAGGAGGCGGAGTGCCGCCACGCGCCGGAGAAGGAGGCTGAGTGCCCATATCACTCGCCAGAGGAGGAGGCGGAGTGCCCTGACTCGCCGGAGGCGGAGACGTCCAGTTCAGAAGGTTGATGAGCTCCTTCCGCCATAGGCATGGAGTCTTCAGACAATAACCCAGCCGAGTCTCCCCGTCACCCGTAGGGTGGTCAAGCTGGAGGTCCTCAAATCCTTCTGTGATTTCATCCACCATCACCCTAGCATATCCTTCTGCAATCGGCCGGCAGTGAAAAGTTGCGCCAGGTTCAGGAGGTGCAACAGAGCCAACAACCGCCTTGACTTTCAATTCCATCCACTGCGTCATAAGGTGGCAATGGTGAGACTCCGTGATAGCATCCACGGGGTAGCTAGCAGGAGCCGTGAAGACAGGCTCCTGAAGCAGCTCCGTGGAAGCACGCTGCTTCTCCGCTGAGATGGTGGGGTAGCTTCGGGTTTAGCTTCGGCAGCTCGCGTGCTGCGAACTGCGTCTCGTTCCTCTAGCGCTTGTACCCTTGCGTGCAGCGCCTGTAGTTGGGTCAACTCCTTTTTCTTCTTCCTCTCCCAGTGTTTGTAACCGCCTGTGTCGGAAAATCCAGCCTTCTATGAAAGGGAGCCTGGCGTGCCTCGTATCCGTCAGGGGTGCTCAGGATTCCCGAGGGCCTCTGTGAGCTCGTCGTTCTCTCTGTCCGGAACGAACGTCCCTTGCTGCGCTTTTTCGATATACTCCTGAAGCTTCTCGATGGGTGTGTTCAACTGCTCGTTGGTCCAAACGCACTTCCCTGTTATAGGGTCCAATTTTCCCCCAACCCCGAAGAACCAAGTCCTGCAACGGTTTGGCCAGCGTCGCGTCTCTGGTTCGATCCCATTATCAATGAGGTCATTCTCAGCCTTGTCCCACAACGGCCGGGCTTTCAGGTAGCCACCTGACCCCGTGCGATGGTGATGCCTCTTCTTTGCAGCATTTTTCTTGTTTGTCGCTGACATCTTCGCTGCTCTCTCAGATTTCTTTGTGGTGACAAATGCGGGCCACTGATCTTTGATCTTCTCAAATCGGCCGATGAATTCTGGAGTCTTGTCTTGGTCCACAAACGATGATTTGAGCTCATTCTTCCACCTCCTAAATAGCTCAGCCATCTTCTTAAGAGCATAAGCCTTGATCATTGGCTTTTTAACTGGATTCTCTGGATCCTCCTCTGGCGGGAAGGTGAAATTTTCCTGCAGCACGGTCCAAAGATCAACTTTCTGCCTATCGCTGATATAAGGCACCTGAGAGTCTTTGTCCTTAGGCTTCAACCATTGCTCGATGCTGATCGGGATCATGTCCCTAACTAGAACCCCGCACCGACCATTAAATTTTTTTGCTTCGTCCGGAGGGGTTCAATCGGTTGGCCAGCGCGATCAATTTCGATGATCGTGTACCTTTCATCCGTGCACAACTTTCTCTTCGGGCCTCGTCTCGTTACCGAAGTGTTGCTCGATCCGGAGGGCTAGAAAAGAAGAAAAAGAAGAGAGTTAATATGTGTACATACAAAAAACAATTAATGCATCAATTAGCTATAGTCAGGACATGCTTAATTAATTAATATATATATACCTGGCCGGACTCCGTTCTGTCACCGGAGCCATCATCATGGTGTCCTTCCTCCTCCATTCGGTCACCGGAGCCCGTCATCACAGTGTCCTTCCTCCTCCATTGTTTGATCATCGTCGTAGCCTGCTTCTTCATCCTATCTTTCCAGACCATCGGTGCATGTGTCGTTGAGAAATGACAAGACGGCATCACTTCCGTGTGCGATTATCTCCCCCAACACCGCTTCTTTTGCTTCGTCTCGGGGGTGCGGATCCATAGTTTCTGCAAATATTTACAACATGGCAATTATTACTCAAACATGACAGATGGATATATTAGTGGCAAACGTAGAAGTAGCTAGCTAAGCACAATAAGGAATCATATTAGTGGCCTGGCCTCGATGCTTCTCTAGGGTTTGGGGTGGCCTCGGCAACGCTTGAAGGGTTTGGGGTGGCCTCAACGACGCTTCAAGGGTTCGGGGTGGCCTCGATGACAACGCTCTTTTAACTTGGTAAATTTGGGTGGCCTCAAGAGAGTTTGTCGATCGGGTAGGGGCGCGGCGGGAGGGGGTAGGAGACCGACATCGTTTTATTCTAGGGTTTGGGTGTCCTCGAGAGTTTTAGTCGAGCGAGAGGGCCGGGGGGTGCTCCCGACGTCCCCCCTCACTTTAACAAAGAACTACCTTAAAAAAAGACTTGCTTCGCCGCGGGGTGCTCGATCGGTGCACCGTGGAGTTGGTGGAAACACTTTATGAAAATGCGGTGGTGGCCGGGCCGGGCGGTTATCTTTTCCTTCTTCATTTTTTCCTTTGTTTTTTCTTATATGTTTGTTTTCATTTTCATTCTACATTTTCGTACATATGAAAAAAAATAAAGTTTCTATACAAAAGTGCACAATTTTTATGAACAAATTACAACATCTAAATTAACTATACATCTAAGTAAATATAACTACACATCTGAAATTTTCCTAATCTTAAAACTAAACTAAACATAAACTAAAATAATATAACTACACATCCATCCATACATACATACACATACATATACATCTACATTATATATGAACAAAAAAGTACTAATTTTATGAACATAAAAAGGCCTATGAACAAAAAAACATCACATCAATATTTTCATCCATCCATATATACATACATACATCCATATATATATATATACATCTACATTATATATGAACAAAAAAATACATAAACTTTACTAATAAAAAAACGACAGCGGGCCGGGGCGGCGGCAGCTCACAGCATGGGTGGCGACGGCGACGGCGATGGAGGGGGCGGGGCAGGGTGCGGGCTCTGGGGCACGGGCGACGACGACGATGGGGCGGGCCGGGGCAGGGCGACGACGACGATGGGGGCGGGCCAGGGCAGGGGGCGCGCGCGACGGAGACGGCAGGGCCGGGCTGGGGCAGGGGCGCGGGCGACGGAGACGGCGGGGGCGGGCCGGGGCAGGGGCGCAGGCGACGGCGATGACGACGGCGGGGGCGGGCCGGGGCAGGGGCGCGGGCGACAGCGACGGCGACGGTGGAGGCGGGCCGGGGCAGAGGCGCGGGCGACGGTGACGACGACGGCGGGCGACCGCGACGGCGGGGGCGGGGGCGGGCCGGGGCAGTGGCGCGGGCGACGGCGACGAGAGCGACGGCGACGGCGGGGCGGGCCGGGGCAGGGGCGGCCTAGCGGCGTCGATGTGCTCGGCGTCGTCGGGGGAAACTGGTGTGATGAACTCTGCAAAATTTCGAAGTGCCACTTATATACCAAGAGCATTGGTCCCGGTTCGTGGCACCAACCGGGACCAATGCCCCCCTTTAGTCCCGGTTCGTGCCACCAACCGGGACCAAAGGTCAGTTTTCGGCAGTCGAAAGGGTGGGAAGCGGCGGGTGGCATTGGTCCCGGTTGGTTCCACGAACCGGTACCAATGCAACCCTTTAGTCCCGGTTGGTGCCACCAACCGGGACCAAAGGCCTTGTGCTGCTGCGCCCACCCTCTCGAGCTCCTCTCAATTGCAGGCTTTCGGGCCTAACCATACGCTGTGTGCCTGTGGGCCTACTGGGCCTCCTGCGGGCCTGAATCCTGGCCCATGTTTGGGTTTCTAGTCGTATTCACGCCGTGTGGGCCCAGTAGGTGGCACTTTTTTTGTTTTCTTTGTTGCTTTATTTATTTTATTTTGTTTCTACTTACAACAAAATACTTATTGTTGCTATTTTTATTTATTTTATTAAAGTTTATTTTTAATTATTTTTCTTTTAGGTCACAAAAATTATAAACTTTCTGTTACTGCCATTAGTTTTCAAATTTGAATAGTTAAAATTTGAATTCTTTGAAAATTGTGTGAATCACTAGTTTGTGATTAACTTTACTATAAAAATAGATTTTGGAGTGATTCTTTTTCCTGCTATTTAATATTACTGGGTTTTATGATTCTATTCAAAAACAGATTTTGTTATTTTGTTACAAAGGGATTTCATTTTTTTGAACTTATTTGAACTCCATAGTTTTTCTGTGTTCAAAATGCACCATTCAAAGCCACATCATCAATTTTCAACCCTTTCTGACTTCATTTGTTATTGTTCATGCAGTTACTGATTTTTTTAGCTATAAGACCCTGAAATTGAAAAGCACTACAAATGAACTCTGAAAAGGTTGAAAGTTGACATGGTATCATCATTTCACCCACATAGCATGTGCAAGAAAGTAGAGAGGCTTGCGACAAAAACTGGATGCACTTCGTGTACAAAAAGGACAATCTCTTTCGAAGTATCAGGGTTTCATACGGAAACTCGTCTGTTACAAAGGGATTTCATTTTTTTGAACTTATTTGAACTCCATAGTTTTTCTGCGTTCAAAATGCACCATTCAAAGCCACGTCATCAATTTTCAACCCTTTCTGACTTCATTTGTTATTTTTTGTGCATTTACTGATTTTTTTTCAGCTATAAGACCCTGAAATTGAAAAGCACTACAAATGAACTCTGAAAAGGTTGAAAGTTGGCATGGTATCATCATTTCACCACATAGCATGTGCAAGAAAGTAGAGAGGCTTACGGCAAAAACTGGATGCACTTCGTGTACAAAACAGACAATCTCTTTCGAAGTATCAGGGTTTCATACGGAAACTCGTCTGTTACAAAGGGATTTCATTTTTTTTTGAACTTATTTGAACTCCATAGTTTTTCTGTGTTCAAAATGCACCATTCAAAGCCGCGTCATCAATCAACCCTTTCTGGCTTCATTTGTTATTTTTCGTGCATTTACTGATTTTTTTCAGCTATAAGACCCTGAAATTGAAAAGCACTACAAATGAACTCTAAAAGGTTGAAAGTTGGCATGGTATCATCATTTCACCCACATAGCATGTGCAAGAAAGTAGAGAGGCTTACGGCAAAAACTGGATGCACTTCGTGTACAAAACGGGCAATCTCTTTCGAAGTATCAGGGTTTCATACAGAAACTCGTCTGTTACAAAGGGATTTCTTTTTTTTGAACTTATTTGAACTCCATAGTTTTTCAGTGTTCAAGATGCACCATGCAAAGCCACATCATCAATTTTCAACCCTTTCTGACTTCATTTGGTATTTTTCATGCATTTACTGATTTTTTCAGCTATAAGACCCTGAAATTGAAAAGCACTACAAATGAACTCTGAAAAGGTTGAAAGTTGGCATGGTATCATCATTTCACCCACATAGCATGTGCAAGAAAGTAGAGAGGCTTACGGCAAAAACTGGATGCACTTCGTGTACAAAACGGACAATCTCTTTCGAAGTATCAGGGTTTCATACGGAAACTCGTCTGTTACAAAGGGATTTCATTGTTTTGAACTTATTTGAACTCCATAGTTTTTCTGTGTTCAAAATGCACCATTCAAAGCCACATTATCAATTTTCAACCCTTTCTGACTTCATTTGTTATTTTTCATGCATTTACTGGGTTTTTTTAGCTATAAGACCCTGAAATTGAAAAGCATTTCAAATGAACTCTGAAAATGTTGAAAGTTGGCATGGTATCATCATTTCACCCACATAGGATGTGCAAGAAAGTAGAGAGGCTTACGGAAAAAACTGGATGCACTTCGTGTACAAAACAGACAATCTCTTTCGAAGTATCAGGGTTTCATACGGAAACTCGTCTGTTACAAAGGGATTTCATTTTTTGTAACTTATTTGAACTCCATAGTTTTTCTGTGTTCAAAATGCACCATTCAAAGCCACATCATCAATTTTCAACCCTTCCTGACTTCATTTGTTATTTTTCATGCATTTACTGATTTTTTGAGCTATAAGACCCTGAAATTGAAAAGCACTACAAATGAACATGGATAGATAAGTGACCAAATTAATAGTTGTTCATCATCACATTAAAACCAAAGTACATACATAGTTCAAATTGAACAACATATAGCTCTTCAGAGCATCTAGTTAAACCATACATTGAAACTATGTAAAACCTTTCAATGCAACAACAAATGCGATCATAATCACAACTAAGGTAACAATTGATCCAATGGCATAATGATACAAAGCCTCGGTATGAATGGCATATTTTCTAATATTTCTAATCTTCAACCGCATTGCATCCATCTTGATCTTGTGATCATCGACGAGATCCGCAACATGCAACTCCAATATCATCTTCTCCTCCTCAATTTTTTTATTTTTCCTTCAAGTAATTGTTTTCTTCTTCAACTAAATTTAACCTCTCGACAATAGGGTCGGTTGGAATTTCCGGTTCAACCACCTCCTACATAAATAAAATCTATGTCACGTTAGTCAGCATAATTGTCATAAACAATAAATGAACCAAATAGTTATAAAAAGATAATATATACCACATCCGAATCATAGACAGGACGAGCGCCGACGGGGGCGGATACCAGAACCATCGCACTATATAATAACAAAGAATAATAAAAGTAAGAAAATTAGACAAGTATCTATCTGAAGTAAGAATTTTTTTTCTTTCGGAAAGAAGATAAGAACAAGAGGCTCACCACGGTGGTGCCGGCGACGAGATCGGCGCGGGCGATTGACAGCGGTGAAGACGGGGACGGGATGTGACGGACCGCTAAACCTAGAAAAATCTCGGGGAAAATGGAGCTCGGAGGTCGAGTTTCGAGAGAAGAAATATTAATTAGTGTGGCTCGGACATTTCATCGAACACCTCATGTGCATAGGAGGTGAGCTAGAGCACCCAAATGCCCTCCCCTCGCCGGCTAGCAAAAAACAGAGCAGTGTGGAGTGCTCTGCTCGCCGGCGATGGGCTATATATAGGCAACTCATTTGTCCCGGTTCGTGGCTGGAACCGGGACCAATGGATCTGGGCCAGGAGCGAGGCCCATTGGTCCCGGTTCGTGCCTAGAATCGGGACAAAAGGGTCCAGACGAACCGGGACCAAAGCCCACGAGGCCCCGGCCGGCCACCTGGGCTCACGAACCGGGACGAATGCACCCATTGGTCCCGGTTCGTATAAGAACCGGGACTAATGGGCTGGCCAGGCCCGAACGAAAGCCCCTTTTTCTACTAGTGGTTGTTCCCTTTGTCATCGGTATGTTACTTTCCCGAGATTCGATCGTCGATATCATCATACCTAGTTCAATCTCGTTACCGGCAAGTCTCTTTACTCGTTCCGTAATGCAACATCCCGCAACTAACTCATTAGTCACATTGCTTGCAAGGCTTATAGTCATGTGCATTACCGAGAGGGCCAGTGATACCTCTCCGACAATCGGAGTGACAAATCCTAATCTCGATCTATGCCAACTCAACAAACACCATCGGAGACACATGTAGAGCATCTTTATAATCACCCAGTTACATTGTGATGTTTGATAGCACACTAAGTGTTCCTCCGGTATTCGGGAGTTGCATAATCTGATAGTCATAGGAACATGTCATGAATAAAGCAATTGCAACAAACTAAATGATCATAGTGCGAAGCTAACGGATGGGTCTTGCCAATCACATCATTCTCTAATGATGTGATCCCGTTCATCAAATGACAACTCATGTCTATGGTTAGGAAACTTAACCATCTTTGATCAACGGGCTAGTCAAGTAGAGGCATACTAGTGACACTGTGTTTGTCTATTTATTCACACATGTACTAAGTTTTCAGTTAATACAATTCTAGCATGAATAATAAACATTTATCATGATATAAGGAAATATAAATAACAACTTTATTATTGCCTCTAGGGCATATTTCCTTCAATCTCCCACTTGCACTAGAGTCAATAATCTAGATTACATTGTAATGATTCTAACACCCTTGGAGTCTTGGTGCTGATCATGTTTTGCTCATGAGAGAGGCTAAGTCAATGGTTCTGCAACATTCAGATCCGTGTGTATTTTGCAAATCTTTATGTCTCCCTCCTTGACTTGATCGCGGATGGAATTGAAGCGTCTCTCGATGTGCTAGGTTCTCTTGTGAAATCTGGATTTCTTTGCCAAGGGAATTGCACCAGTATTGTCACAATAGATTTTCATTGGACCCGATGCACTAGGTATGCACTACTAGAAAAAGGCCTACTAGTGGCGCACCAGTTTTGCCTACTAATGGCGCACTACTGGTGCGCCACTAGCATCACGCCACTAGTAATTTTTACTAATGGCGCACCACTGGTGCGCCATTACTAGTTGAACTACTAATGGCGCACCATCCCACGGTGCGCCATTAGTAGTTTTGAAAAAATAAAAAAAAATACTAATGGCGCACCGTGGATGTGGTGCGCCATTAGTGTGAAATGGTGCGCCATTAGTATTTTCACACTAATGGCGCACCAACACATGGTGCGCCATTAGTATTTAGTAATGGCGCACCACATGTACAGTGCGCCATTAGTGTCCATATTGGCTATAGCTGTTTTTGTAGTAGTGATGACACCTAGATCGGATATGAACTCCTTCATCCAGACTCCTTCATTTGCTGCTTCCGAAGCAGCTATGTACTCCACTTCACACGTAGATCCTACCACGACGCTCTGCTTAGAACTGCACCAACTGACAGCTCCACCGTTCAATATAAATACGTATCCGGTTTGTGACTTAGAGTCATCCGGATCAGTGTCAAAGCTTGCATCGACGTAACTATTTACGACGAGCTCTTTGTCACCTCCATTAACGAGAAACATATCCTTAGTCCTCTTCAGGTATTTCAGGATGTTCTTGACCGCTGTCCAGTGATCCACTCCTAGATTAATTTGGTACATCCCTGCTAAACTGATAGCAAGGCACACATCAGGTCTGGTACACAACATTGCATACATGATAGAACATATGGCTGAAGCATAGGGAATGACTTTCATTTTCTCTCTATCTTCTGCAGTGGTCGGGCATTGAGTCTGACTCAACTTCACAACTTGTAACATAGGCAAGAACCCTTTCTTTGCTTGATCCATTTTGAACTTCTTCAAAACTTTGTCAAGGTATGTGCTTTGTGAAAGTCCAATTAAGCATCTTGATCTATCTCTGTAGATCTTGATGCCCAATATATAAGCAGCTTCACCGAGGTCTTTCAATGAAAAACTCTTATTCAAGTATCCTTTTATGCTATCCAGAAATTCTATATCTTTCCAATTAACAATATCTCATCCACATATAATATTAGAAATGCTACAAAGCTCCCACTTACTTTCTTGTAAATACAGGCTTCTCCAAAAGTCTGTATAAAACCATATGCTTTGATCACACTATCAAAACGTTTATTCCAACTTCGAGATGCTTGCACCAGTCCATAAATGGATTGCTGGAGCTTGCACACTTTGTTAGCATCCTTTCGATCGACAAAACCTTATGGTTGCATCATATACAACTCTTCTTCCAAAAATCTACTCAGGAACGCAGTTTTGACATCCATTTGCCAAATTTCATAATCATAAAATGCGGCAATTGCTAACATGATTCGGACGGACTTAAGCATCGCTACGGGTGAGAAGGTCTCATTGATACGTCTCCAACGTATCTATAATTTTGATTGCTCCATGCTATATTATCTACTGTTTTGGACATTATTGGGCTTTATTATCCACTTTTATATTATTTTTGGGACTAACCTATTAACCGGAGGCCCAGCCCAGAATTGATGTTTTTTGCCTATTTCAGAGTTTCGCAGAAAAGGAATATCAAACGGAGTCCAAACGGAATGAAACCTTCGGGAACGTGATTTTTAGGAAGATTATGATCCGGGAGGCTTGGACCCTACGTCAAGAAACAAAAGAGGAGGCCACGAGGTAGGGGGGTGCGCCCACCCCCCAGGGCTCACCCTCCACCCTCGTGGGGCCCCTGTTGCTCCACCGAAGTACTCCTTCCTCCTATATATACCTACGTACCCCCAAACGATCAGATACGGAGCCAAAAACCTAATTCCACCGCCACAACCTTCTGTACCCACGAGATCCCATCTTGGGGCCTGTTCCGGAGCTCCGCCGGAGGAGGCATCCATCACGGAGGGCTTCTACATCAACACCATAGCCTCTCCGATGAAGTGTGAGTAGTTTACCTCAGACCTTCGGGTCCATAGTTAGTAGCTAGATGGCTTCTTCTCTCTTTTTGGATCTCAATACAATGTTCTCCCCCTCTCTCGTGGAGATCTATTCGATGTAATCTTCTTTTTGCGGTGTGTTTGTTGAGACCGATGAATTGTGGGTTTATGATCAAGATTATCTATGAACAATATTTGAATCTTCTCTGAATTCTTTTATGTATGATTGGTTATCTTTGCAAGTCTCTTCGAATTATCAGTTTGGTTTGGCCTACTAGATTGATCTTTCTTGCAATGGGAGAAGTACTTAGCTTTGGGTTCAATCTTGCGGTGTCCTTTCCCAGTGACAGTAGGGGCAGCAAGGCACGTATTGTATTGTTGCCATCGAGGATAACAAGATGGGGTTTTTATCATATTGCATGAATTTATCCCTCTACATCATGTCATCTTGCTTAAGGCGTTACTCTGTTTTCATGAACTTAATACTCTAGATGCATGCTGGATAGCGGTCGATGAGTGGAGTAATAGTAGTAGATGCAGGCAGGAGTCGGTCCACTTGTCTCGGACGTGATGCCTATATACATGATCATACCTAGATATTCTCATAACTATGCTCAGTTCTGTCAATTGCTCAACAGTAATTCATTCACCCACCGTAAAATATTTATGCTCTTGAGAGAAGCCACTAGTGAAACCTATGGCCCCCGGGTCTATCTTCATCATATTAATCTTCCAACACTTAGTTATTTCATTTGCTTTTTACTTTACTTTTATTTTACTTTGCATCTTTATCTCAAAAATACCAAAATATTATCCTACCATATCTATCAGATCTCACTCTCGTAAGTGACCGTGAAGGGATTGACAACCCCTTATCGCATTGGTTGCGAGGAGTTATTTGTTTTGTGTAGGTATGAGGGACTCACGCGTAGCCTCCTACTAGATTGATACCTTGGTTCTCAAAAACTGAGGGAAATACTTACGCTACTTTGCTGCATCACCCTTTCCTCTTCAAGGAAATCCAACGCAGTGCTCAAGAGGTAGCACTCATCGTAGTCAACTCCTTGAACTTGTCGAAAACCTTTCGCAACAAGTTGAGCTTTGTACACAGTAACATTACTGTCATCGTCAGTCTTCTTCTTGAAGATCCATTTATTTTCTATGGCCTACCGATCATCGGGCAAGTCCACCAAAGTCCATACTTTGTTCTCATATATGGATCCCATCTCAGATTTCATGGCCTCAAGCCATTTCACGGAATTTGGGCTCATCATCGCTTCCTCATAGTTCGTAGGTTCGTCATGGTCAAGTAACATGACTTCTAGAACAGGATTACCGTACCACTCTGGTGCAGATCTTACTCTGGTTGACCTACGAGGTTCAGTAGTAACTTGATCAGAAGTTTCATGATCAACATCATTAGCTTCGTCACTAATTGGTGTAGGAATCACTGGAACTGACTTCTGTGATGTACTACTTTCCAATTCGGGAGAAGGTACAATTACCTCATCAAGTTCTACTTTCCTCCCACTCACTTCTTTCGAGAGAAACTCCTTCTCTAGAAAGGATCCATTCTTAGCAACAAATATCTTGCCTTCAGATCTGTGATAGAAGGTGTACCCAACAGTCTCCTTTGGGTATCCTATGAAGACACATTTCTCCGATTTGGGTTCGGGCTTAAAAGGTTGAAGCTTTTTCACATAAGCATCGCAGCCCCAAACTTTAAGAAACGACAACTTGGGTTTCTTGCCAAACCACAGTTCATATGGTGTCGTCTCAACGGATTTAGATGGTGCCCTATTTAACGTGAATGCAGCCGTCTCTAAAGCATAACCCCAAAACGATAGCGGTAAATCAGTAAGAGACATCATAGATCGCACCATATCTAATAAAGTGCGGTTACGACGTTCGGACACACCATTACGCTGTGGTGTTCCAGGTGGCGGAGTTGCGAAACTATTCTGCATTGTTTGAAGACCAAACTCATAACTCAAATATTCTCCTCCATGATCAGATCGTAGAAACTTTATTTTCTTGTTACAATGATTTTCTACTTCATTATGAAATTCTTTGAACTTTTCAAATGTTTCAGACTTATCTTTCATCAAGTAGATATACCCATATCTGCTCAAATCATCTGTGAAGGTTAGAAAATAACGATACCCGCTGTCAGTGTCAAAAGCGGCGGATCTCGCGTACGGGGTCCCGAACTATGCGTCTAGGTTCGATGGTAACAGGAGACGGGGGACACAATGTTTACCCAGGTTCGGGCCCTCTCTATGGAGGTAATACCCTACTTCCTGCTTGATTGATCTTGATGAATATGAGTATTACAAGAGTTGATCTACCACGAGATCGTAATGGCTAAACCCTAGAAGTCTAGCCTGTATGACTATGGTAATGAGTATCCTCATCCGGACTAAGCCCTCCAGTTTATATAGACACCGAAGGGATCTAGGGTTACACAAGGTCGGTTACAGAGAAAGGAATCTTCAATTTGATCACCAAGCTTGCCTTCCACGCCAAGGAGAGTCCCATCCGAACACGGGTGAAGTCTTCGGTCTTCGTATCTTCACAGCCCATCAGTCCAGCCCATGGCTTACAGGCCGGACGCCCGAGGACCCCTTAGTCCAGGACTCCCTCAGTAGCCCCCGAACCAGACTTCAATGACGAGGTGTCCGGCGCGTAGATTGTCTTCGGCATTGCAAGGCGGGTTCCTCCTCCGATGACTTCAAAGTGATGTATCTGGCCTACCATTTAATGTCGTACCCCTCGGCTTCTGTGCGTCAACAGCTTCAGCTTCCACGTGTCGAGCAAATGCGAGAGGTCAGAGTATTTTTGCATATAACACCCTAGCCACGAAAAAGAGCGTCTATTTAAAGAGATCGGATCCCAGATCCATTTGGCACCACGCGGAAAAAATCCTTGGAGACTGCCAGAAAAGACCATCCCAACATGGCAAGCGCACCCAGCTCTTCCTCCCATCCCTGCAGCCCATAAAAAGGCGAGTGGGAGAGGTGCTCTGTATCCCATGGTCAGCTGGAGAAGCTGCAAACACAGGGATTTCTTCCCCCGCAGAACTAGTCCCTGTTCGAGCAGGATTGACCGTCTTCAATGGCGGGGCTCAGGCTGAAGATTTCCCCAATCCATCCGGGAGGAACGAGTGTGCTTTGTCCCTTATCTGCTAAGAGGTGTCGGATTTCGAATTCATCCATTCCTCCGTGGGCTTCTGGAGTATTATGGCCTCCAACTGCACAACTTTACTCCGGCCTCCATCCTGCATATCGCGGGCTATGTTGCCCTTTGCGAGCTATTCCTGGGTTGTGAGGCCCATTTGAATTGTGGAGAAAGTTATTCCGTCTCGTCCCGCACAACCACGGGGGATCAATATTTGAAGTGGGCGGAGCCGAAATATGGCGCATCGCCGAGACCGGATACCTATCCGGCACACCAAAGAAGGCATCCGAAGAGTGGCCGTCTGAATGGTTCCATATTGAGGACGTCGCGCTTCCAGACCCAGTTTGGAGGGGTCTCCCCGAGTTAGCAAGTTTCTTTGAAGAAACGCCACAACTGGCGCCCCCGGAGTCTTGACGAAGACGATAGCGCGGAAGTTCGTCAACTCATGGGCAAGATAAAGACGCTCGCCCAGTTTGGATTATCAATAGCCGAGGTAATGGCATAGTGCGGGGGGTTCAGCCACTCCAATATCGAGGGCTTCCCATGTGGCACTACAATGGGGAAGATGACGTCTCCCGCTGCGGTAGGAAGGGTCCGGACACCCCCGCCACTTTGGCCAAAATATTGGCCGTAACTGTACAAAGGTGAGGAGGAGCTCCTTCATATCAAGCGCAGAGATGGATATTCCATGTACAATCCACCTCGATGGGTAAGTCTTAACCCTTCTGCTCTATTCTGCTTACTCCCCTCCACAAGTCATCTTTTAATGAATTTGTAATCCGCCTGTTTTTTATAGCACTGGCGAAAGGTCTCCGAGGGGCTTTACAGCCCCGCCCCCCAGCCAGAGGACCACAACCAGGACCTTGACCCTGGATTTGAGGAGGATCCGGATATATTCGTGACGCTCGTGGACGGCACGTTTTACCAGGCGAGCTACGACGGCACGGAAGTGGCCATCATCGCCGACTACCCTGGTCTTCTTCCTGCCTCCCATGTAAGTAATCCGGAGACATCTTCCCCGAAGGGGCTTCCTCGTTCCGCCTCACCCACCGCACTGTCTCGTGCTCCAAAGGGGAGGCGTTCGACATGCTGCGTTACCCCAGGAGTGATGCCGAAGAGAGCGGCTCCTACACCGGGCAAGGCTTCGAAGAGGAAGGCAAACGAAGACACGGTCGGGCCCTCATCAAAGAGGTATGGGTTTGTAAATATGTCTTTAGCAGTTGCATCCAACTGAAACTTGTGCGTTCGTCCTGTATCAGGAAAAGAGTTCACCGGACTGTGTCCAGGGATCCGGCCGGATATACTCCCGACAGTCGGGATCCGGTCCCAGCCGAAGAGACAAGGGCCGATATGGCAGTGGCGCTGGACTATCCTTCGGCTGAGGACTCAGAAGATATGTCCGTCACCAACTCGGAAGTGGAGAGTGCCATGAATCATCGCCATCGGAGGACCGTTTAACGCGACCCCCGCTTCTCAGAAGAGGCGTTCAATGCCTTCAGCTCGGCTGATGCATACATCCGAGCTGCTCGAATTGGGCTTGGCAGAGCCACAGAGCAACATTTAAAAGATGTGCAGGTAAATTTACTGTGTCCGGAATATGATAACCATAAGCCAGTAGCCCCCGAGACTTAAAGTAGTTGGTACAACTGATTTGAGGATCATTGTATAACCAGGTTCTTACGGAGAAGAATGACCGACTAGCTCAAGAGCTAGAAAGGTATCGGACACAGCTAACTGCTGCTACCGCCGAACTAGAGAAATCCAAGAAGGCGTCACCTGGTTATATTCCCCTCCACCGAGAAAATATAATTATATGTCAGTAATGCTAACAGTATTGCATATACCATGACATAATTGTCAGAGGAATTCAAGGAGGCACTAGAAGTCGCGCAAGCGAATGAACAAGAAGCCAAAAGGCTACATGCTATGGGCGAATGTGTGCTGAAACAGGTCATTGATGAGAAAAATCAACTCTAGGATTCCAAGACCCATCTGGGCGAAGAGCTGAAGGATGTGCTGGCCCAGCTAGCCGACTCCATGAAGGAAAATAAGAGGCTGCGAGGCGGCATATTTAGTATGTGTTCAAACTTACCACCGTGTAATTCGGCGAGGAAAGGAACTGACAGAGCTATGTCTGTAGGTATGCTGACTGGCCGTCCCGAGGAGGAGATGTCCGGATCTTCGGGCGATCTACTACAAGAGCTGTCGCAAATGCACGAGCAAGCGCGACAGGCGATGTGAAGTGTTGCCAAGGCCTTATGGCCGTCCGCCTCCCCTCCAGGAAGTATGGGAGAGCTTATACAACTATTCAAGGGAGCGCGGCGACGTTTCCGGTTATGGAAAATATCGGCCTGCCGGGAAGGTGCAAGAGAAGCCTGGGCCATGGTGAAAACACGGTATACCAAGCTTGATCCGAATCATATGGCCCGGGTTGGGCCTCTAGGGTCAGATGGGAAGGAAATTCCCGTGAGTTCGGTGTATAACCAAGTAGAAGTAGCCGCCAAGTATTCCCAACAGGATTGCAAATTGGACAGCCTACTGGACCGCATAGAACAGGAAGTTTTTGAGTCTTAAATGACTATTTACTTTCCTTGGCCTATGTAACTCTAGCTGAATTGTAAAACGCTTATCATGGCAGACCTGTTCGCTTCGACCTCTGGACCCAAGGGTGCGGAGTGTTTCCGAATACCAGAGCGGCCGAGTAGACCACGGTATGCGTGGAAACCAGGCGTAGGGGTCATAGTTGCTTGAACAGACAAGTATCCGGCTAGTTATGTTATATTACATTAAAATTGTAAGAAACATCTTCCAGAGAGAATAGTTCCGTTAAGGGTTCCTTTCCCTGGGTGTACATGCGTTAACGTGCATGCCCGAACTGAGAAACATCTTCCAGAGAGAATAGTTCCGTTAAGGGTTCCTTTCCCTGGGTGTACATGCGTTAACGTGCATGCCCGAACTATGATTGAAAAATCGCAGTATATATAACTTCTGGGGGTTCACGATGGAGTGAGTGCAAGAACATCTTTAGTTCACCGACCGAATATTCCCTTAAGAACGCTAGCTTTCGGCTTCACCCAGGCCGAGGTACACATCCGGATGACCCGGCAGTAACAATCGCAGAGGTGCTCCCTTTATGCCCTAGCCGAACTAACGGGAACGTAGGGCATAAGCAAAGGAGCCAGGCAACCTAGCTTGGCCAAAACTTTAGTCATATCGATGCATATAATGGCGAAGAAAAGGTACATATGGAAACAAAAACACATATCTGATGAGCTTGATGCTCGAAAAATAACATTAATAAGCTTCTGTTAAAGAAGCCCCCAAGTATGGTGGACGTACATATTTGAGTATGTATATGTCGCGGGTGTACGGTCGAGCCGCACGAAAAAGCTTGAAGGCTAAAAAAGGGAAAAAGCGAAATGAGAGGAAAAATAATAGAAACAACAGGGAGAAGGAGACGAACAAAGAGTTCGGCGCCTAAGCGTAGAATCTTTGGAGTTTGGCCGCGTTCCATGGGTTCGGCTCTAGGCGATTGTCTGATGCATCAGCAGGCGGTACGCTCCTCCGGTCAGAACTTCGTCAATGATGAAGGGACCCTCCCACTTGGGCTTGAGTTTGTCCTTTTTCTTCTCCGGTAGGCGTAGAACCAGTTCGCCAACATTATAAGTCTTGGCCCGCACTTCTCTGCTTTGATACCTGCGAGCCTGCTATTGATAAAATGCGGAACGGGCTTTTGCAACGTCGCGCTCCTCCTCCAGGGCATCTAGGCTGTCCTGCAGATCAAGCTCGGCCTCTCTCTCTTCATACATGCGCACTTGAGGTGAGTCATGAATAATGTCGCAGGGTAGCATAGCCTCTGCGCCATACACCATGAAAAAAGGTGTATATCCAGTAGTGCGGTTGGGCGTGGTCCGCAGCCCCCAGAGTACGGAGTCGAGCTCCTCAATCCAGTGCTTGTCTGATTCTTTCAAATACCGCACTAGTCTGGGTTTAATGCCGCTCATAATAAGACCGTTGGCCCTTTCGACTTGACCATTTGTTTGTGGGCGATAGACAGAGGCGTAATCGAGCTTAGTGCCCAGATTAGCGCACCAATTTTTTACCTCGTCGGCTGTGAAGTTGGAGCCGTTGTCGGTGATGATGCTGTGTGGAACACCATAACGGTGCACAACGTCGGATATGAATTCTATCACTGGCCCTGCCTCGGCCGTTTTAACTGGTTTGGCCTCTACCACTTAGTGAATTTCTCCACCATAACCAGCAGATACTTTTTCTTATGGCTTCCCCCTTTAAGGGGTCCGACCATATCGATCCCCCAGACCGTGAAGGGCCAAGTTATGGGGATCGTTTGTAGAGCGGTGGGTGGCATATGGCTTTGGTTGGCGAAAAGCTGACATCCGACGCAACGTTGGACAAGGTCCTGTGCGTCTGCTCGGGCCGTTTGCCAATAGAAACCTATACGGAAGGCCTTGCTTACGAGGGCCCGAGCCACGGCGTGATGACCGCCAAGACCAGCATGAATTTAAGCCAAGAGCTGCCGCCCTTCTTCCTCAGAGATACATCTTTGAAGTACTCCGGTAGCGCTTTTCTTGTAGAGTTCTCCGTCATGAACTTTGTAGGCTTTCGAACATCGAACAATGCGGCGAGCCTCATTCTGGTCCTCAGGGAGTTCTCGCCTATCAAGGTAGGCCAAGAAGGGTTCGGTCCATGGGGCAATGACTGCCATGATGAGGTGGGTCGATGGTGTTATTTCGGTGGCTGAGCCCCCGATGATGTCACTGTGTTCGGGATCTGGGGATGTGGTTGGATCCGGACTGGTGTTGCCGGTCTCCCCTTGCCACACCACGGAAGGCTTAAGAAGCCTTTCCAGAAAGATATTAGGTGGGACGGGGTCGTGCTTGGCGCCAATGCGGGCAAGGACATCTGCCGCTTGGTTGCTTTCTCGAGCCACATGATGGAACTCGAGCCCCTCGAATCGAGCTGACATTTTGAGAACGACATTACGATAAGCTGCCATCTTTGGATCTTTGGCGTCAAAGTCTCCGTTTAATTGAGATATTGCGAGGTTTCAGTCCACGCGCACTTCCAGACGTTGTATGCCCATGGAGACGGCCATCCGAAGTCCATGTAATAAGGCCTAATATTCGGCTACGTTCTTGGAGTCTGTATATAATATTTGGAGTACGTACTGAACTACGTCTCTGGTGGGGGACGTTAATACGACACCCACTCCTAACCCTACCAGCATTTTGGAACCATCGAAATACATGACCCAGTTGGAATACGTGCCGTACTCTTTAGGGAGTTCGGCCTCTGTCCATTCGGCGACGAAGTCAGCCAGTACTTAGGATTTAATGGCTCGACGCGGTTTGTATGTTATGTCAAATGGAAGGAGCTCAATGGCCCATTTGGCAATCCAGCCCGTAGCATCGCGGTTGTTTATTATATTGTTGAGTGGCACTTCGGAAGCCACCGTAATCGAACAATCCTGAAAGTAGTGTCATAGCTTCTGGGATGCCATGAAGACCACGTATGCTATCTTTTGGTAATGAGGGTACCAGGATTTGCATGGTGTGAGGACAGTGGACACGTAGTATACTGGCTTCTGAAGCGGGAATTTGTGTCCGTCCTGTTCTCGCTCGACAACGAGCACGGCGCTCACCACCTGGTGTGTTGCCGATATGTATAATAACATGGGTTCGCCAATGTTCGGCGCGGCCAGGATTGGGTTGCTTGCTAAAAGGGCCTTTATTTCCTCCAGTCCGGCTGTTGCCGCGTCCGTCCACTCGAAGTGGTCGGTGCGTCGGAGAAGGCAGTAGAGTGGCAAGGCTTTTTCTCCCAATCTGGAGATAAAGCGACTTAAAGCTGCCACACATCCCGCAAGCTTTTGGACCTGTTTGAGATCTGTTGGCGTAGCCAATTGTGACAAAGCTCGGATTTTGGCTGGATTTGCCTCAATTTCTCTATTGGAAACGATGAAGCCCAGCAATTTCCGGCAGGGACGCCCAAAACGCATTTTTCCGGATTGAGCTTGATGTCATATGCACAGAGGTTGTCGAATGTGAGACGTAAATAGTCCATTAGTGACTCGACGTGCCTAGTTTTGATGATGACGTCATCCACATATGCTTCAACTGTCTTGCCGGTCTGTTTCTCCAAGCATGTTTGAATCATGCGTTGGTATGTGGCGCCAGCGTTTTTGAGCCCGAAAGGCATAGTGTTGAAGCAGAAAGGCCCATATGGGGTAATGAATGCCGTTGCGGCTTGATCGGACTCCTTCATTTTGACTTGATGGTATCCAGAATATGCGTCGAGGAGGCATAGTGAGTCGTGTCCTGCAGTAGCATCAATGATCTGGTCGATGCGGGGGAGGGGGAAGGGATCCTTACGGCAGACCTTGTTGAGGTCTTTGAAATCGATGCACAGGCGCTACGATTTATCCTTCTTTGGCACCATCACCAGGTTTGCTAGCCAGTCCGGGTGTTTTATATCTCTAATGAATCTGGCCTCGATTAGCTTGGCTAGCTCCTCCCCCATAGCTTGACGTTTAGGTTTTGAAAAGCGCCGCAGTGTTTGCTTGACCGGTTTATATCCCTTCAATATATTGAGGCTGTGTTCCGCCAACTTGCGTGGGATTCCTGGCATATTAGAAGGATGCCAGGCGAATATATCCCAATTTTCGCGCAGGAATTCTAGTAGCGTGACGTCAACCGTTGGGTCTAGTTGTGCTCCAATGGATGTTGTCTTCTTGGGGTCCGTTGGATGGACTTGGAATCTGACTATTTCTTCTGTCGGTTTGAAGGATGTGGATTTGGGCCATTTGTCTAGGATCACATCGTCCCTGTCCACCGCGGAGCGCAGTGCGGTTAATTCTTCGGCCGCGAGGGCCTTAGATAATGCCTCAAGGGCTAGGGATGCGGTTTTGTTTTCAGCGCGGAGTGCTATGTTCGGATCACTGGCGAGAGTGATTATACGGTTGGGCCCAGGCCTCTTAAGCTTCATGTACCCGTAATGAGGTATAGCTTGGAAGCGGGTAAATGCATCTTGCCCCAAGAGGGCGTGATATCCGCTGTTAAAAGGGGCCACTTGGAAGGTTATCTCTTCGGACCGATAATTCTCCGGCGTGCCGAATACCACATCAAGTGTGATTTTTCCCGCACACCGTGCCTCCCGACTGGGAATGATTCCTCGGAAGGTCGTGCTGCTTTGCTTGATGCGACTCCTGTATATTTCCATTTTCTGGAGTGTATCCTCATAGATGAGGTTTAGTCCGCTGCCGCCGTCCATGAGGACCTTGGTGAGCCGAAAGCCATCCACGATTGGACTGAGGACCAAGGCGTCTGGTGCTCGGACTGTCCTGTATTTTGGTTCGTCACCGGCGTTAAAAGTTATAGCCGTGTTGTTCTAAGGGTTTATTGCTGCGATTTGGCAGACTTCAGCGAGTTCGCGTAGTGCCCTTTTGCGCCTATTGTTTGAAGCAAATGTCTCGAAGACCGTCAATACTTTGAGGTTGTTGTCTTCTGGGGGTGTTGTTCTGGGGTATTCTTGGTGAGGATATCCTCGCCGCTCTTGGACACTTGCCGGAGTATCCAACATGCTCTAAGGCTGTGGGTTGGCATGTTATCCGGTGTTGTGTGTATTTTGCATGGCCCATCGAGCCATCCTTCCAGAACGGTTCCGTGCCCCATAATGGGCTTATATTTCTTTACTATTGGACCGGGCATGCCACGAGGGTGCGCCCTTTTTGCCTAAACAAGGGGTTGAGTGGGGACCGATGATTCCCAGCAGGCCGCCTGAGTTTTCCAGGCACTTTCTATTGCGCTGTACTTTTGTACGATAGTTGCCAAGTCAGCAAAGTGTAATATGTGATGACGATTGATGGCGTTAAGGATTCCTTCGTCCGTGCAGTTGTTGCGGAACGCTGAGATCACATCCTCGTCGCGGCAATCTTTAATCTTGTCTTTGACAAGGAGGAATCTGGCCCAGAAGTGATGGACCGTTTCCTGAGACTGCTGTTGTATGCTCATGAGAGCGTTTATGTTCGGGTGGGTGGGTGGATTTAAATCCGAACCCTGGCCCAACTTCGGATCCGGAGTCTGAAGATCTTCCGGACTTAACAGTTCGGGCCCCAAAATATCAACTGATTTTTTAGGCTTGCCATCCGATTCTATGTTCGGAGAACAAGGCGTGTCTTTCTGCCGGTGGGTTTCCGGCTCTTTGAGATCGGAGATCCGAACATAGTTCATCTTTAATATAGGGGAAGAGTTGTCTTGCTCCTCGACTACCGCTATCTGGTGGGTGATCGGTGGAGTTTTAATTTCTCTCTGGTCGGGTTTAAGCCCAATCCGATCGTAGTCTGTAGCGACTCCCAAGGCGGCGATGCGATCTAGGAGTTCGTTTAAGGACGATAGCTCCAACGGATCCATCCATTTGGAGTGTTCGGGATCAACGCAGAGGCGATTTTCGATGACTCGAGAGGTCATCGTCGGCTTAAGGGCCGGACAGGCGTTCATGACGAAGCCGCCCAGCCGGAGGGTTTGGCCTGGGGCCAGGGTTCCACTGGAGGTGATATTTTCCTTGACGAAAAGGCGAGCCATCAACCCTTTTGATGACGGCACAGTGGAACTCTCAATGAAAGCACCAATGTCGGTGTCAAAACCGGCGGATCTCGGGTAGGGGGTCCCGAACTGTGCGTCTAGGATCGATGGTAACAGGAGACAGGGGCCACAATGTTTACCCAGGTTCGGGCCCTCTCTATGGAGGTAATACCCTACTTCCTGCTTGATTGATCTTGATGAATATGAGTATTACAAGAGTTGATCTACCACGAAATCGTAATGGCTAAACCCTAGAAGTCTAGCATGTATGACTATGGTAATGAGTATCCTCATCCGGACTAAGCCCTCCGGTTTATATAGACACCGGAGGGATCTAGGGTTACACAAGGTCGGTTATAGAGAAAGGAATCTTCATATTTGGTCACCAAGCTTGCCTTCCACACCAAGGAGAGTCCCATCCGGACACGGGTGAAGTCGTCAGTCTTCGTATCTTCACAGCCCATCAGTACGGCCCATGGCTAACAGGTCGGACGCCCGAGGACCCCTTAGTCCAGGATGTTGGAAATATGCCCTAGAGGCAATAATAAATTGGTTATTATTATATTTCCTTGTTCATGATAATCGTTATTATCCATGCTAAAATTGTATGGATAGGAAACTTAGATACATGTGTGGATACATAGACAACACCATGTCCCTAGTAAGCCTCTAGTTGACTAGCTCGTTGATCAATAGATGGTTACGGTTTCCTGACCATGGACATTGGATGTCGTTGATAACGGGATCACATCATTAGGAGAATGATGTGATGGACAAGACCCAATCCTAAGCCTAGCACAAGATCGTGTAGTTCGTTTGCTAAGAGCTTTTCTAATGTCAAGTATCATTTCCTTAGACCATGAGATTGTGCAACTCCCGAATACCGTAGGAATGCTTTGGGTGTACCAAATGTCACAACGTAACTGGGTGGCTATAAAGGTGCACTACAGGTATCTCCGAAAGTGTCTGTTGGGTTGGCACGAATCGAGACTGGGATTTGTCACTCCGTGTAAACGGAGAGGTATCTCTGGGCCCACTCGGTAGGACATCATCATAATGTGCACAATGTGACCAAGGAGTTGATCACGGGATGATGTGTTACGGAACGAGTAAAGAGACTTGCCGGTAACGAGATTGAACAAGGTATCGGGATACCGACGATCGAATCTCGGGCAAGTACAATACCGCTAGACAAAGGGAATTGTATACGGGATTGATTGAATCCCCGACATCGTGGTTCATCCGATGAGATCATCATGGAACATGTGGGAGCCAACATGGGTATCCAGATCCCGCTGTTGGTTATTGGCCGGAGAACGTCTCGGTCATGTCTGCATGGTTCCCGAACCCGTAGGGTCTACACACTTAAGGTTCGATGACGCTAGGGTTATAGGGAATAGATATACGTGGTTACCGAATGTTGTTCGGAGTCCCGGATGAGATCCCGGACGTCACGAGGAGTTCCGGAATGGTCCGGAGGTAAAGATTTATATATGGGAAGTCCTGTTTTGGTCACCGGAAAAGTTTCGGGTGCTATCGATAACGTACCGGGACCACCGGGAGGGTCCCAGGGGTCCACCAGGTGGGGCCACCGGCCCCAGAGGGCTGCGCGGGCCAAGTGTGGGAAGGGACCAGCCCCTAGGTGGGCTGGTGCGCCTCCCACAAGGGGCCCAGGGCGCAGGAAGGGGGGGAAGGGGGAAACCCTAGGCTCAGATGGGCCTAAGGCCCATCTAGTGGGGCGCCCCCCTCTCTCCCCCCCTTGGCCGCCCCCAAGTCCCATCTAGGGCTGGCCGCACCCCTTGGGGGGGAACCCTAGATGGGGGCGCAGCCCCTCCCCCTCCCCTATATATACTTGAGGTTTTGGGGCTGCCATAGACACGAGAACATCTCTCTCTTGGCGCAGCCCTACCCCTCTCCCTCCTCCTCTCCCGCGGTGCTTGGTGAAGCCCTGCAGGATTCCGACGCTCCTCCACCACCACCATGCCGTCGTGCTGCTGCTGGACGGAGTCTTCCCCAACCTCTCCCTCTCTCCTTGCTGGATCAAGGCGTGGGAGACGTCACCGGGCTGCACGTGTGTTGAACGCGGAGGCACCGTTCTTCGGTGCTTAGATCGGAATCAACCGCGATCTGAATCTCTACGAGTACGACTCCTTCATCCGCGTTCTTGCAACGCCTCCGCATCGCGATCTACAATGGTATGTAGATGCACTCCGCTTCCCCTCGTTGCTAGATTACTCCATAGATTGATCTTGGTGATGCGTAGAAAATTTTGAATTTCTGCTACGTTCCCCAACACAGGACTCCCTGACCCGCCGCGAGCATCAACACTCATTGGACCGCATACATCAGTATGTATTATTTCCAACAAGTTTGTTGCTCGCTCCATTGTTCCGGAGAACGAAGTCTTAGTCATCTTGCCCATGAGGCATGCATCAAGTGATTCATAATCAAGTGATTCCAAAAGTCCATCAGCATGGACTTTCTTCATGCGCTTTACACCAATATGACCTAAACGGCAGTGCCACAAATAAGTTGCATTATCATTATTGAACTTATATCATTTGGCTTCAGTACTATGAACATGTGTATCACTACTATCGAGATTTAGTAAAAATAGACCACTCATCAAGGGTGCATGACCATAAAAGATATTACTCATATAAATAGAACAACCATTATTCTCTGATTTAAATGAATAACCGTCTCGCATCAAACAAGATCCAGATATAATGTTCATGCTTAACGCTGGCACCAAATAACAATTATTCAGGTCTAATACTAATCCCGAAGGTAGATGTAGAGGTAGCGTGCCGACGGTGATCACATCGACTTTGGAACCACTTCCCACGTGCATCGTCACCCCATCCTTAGCCAATCTTCGCTTAATCTGTAGCCCCTATTTCGAGTTGCAAATGTGAGCAACAGAAGCAGTATCAAATACCCCGGTGCTACTGCGAGCATTAGTTAAGTACACATCAATAACATGTATATCAAATATACCTTTCACTTTGCCATCCTTCTTATCTGCCAAATATTTGGGGCAGTTCCCGCTTCCAGTGACCAGTCCCTTTGTAGTAGAAGCACTCAGTCTCAGGCTTAGGTCCAGACTTGGGCTTCTTCACTTGAGCAGCAACTTGCTTGCCATTCTTCTTGAGGTTCCCCTTCTTCCCTTTGCCCTTTTTCTTGAAACTAGTGGTCTCGTTGACCATCAACACTTGATGCTCCTTCTTGATTTCTACCTTCGCAGCCTTTAGCATTGCGAAGAGCTCGGGAATTGTCTTATCCATCCCTTGCATATTATAGTTCATCACGAAGCTCTTGTAGCTTGGTGCCAGTGATTGAAGAACTCTGTCAATGACACTATCATCAGGAAGATTAACTCCCAGTTGAGTCAAGTGGTTGTGGTACCCAGACATTCTGAGTATGTGTTCACCGGCAGAACTATTCTCCTCCATTTTGCAGCTATAGAACTAGATACTTCACATCTCTCAATCCGGGCATTTGCTTGAAATATTAACTTCAACTCCTGAACATCTCATATGCTCCATGACGTTCAAAACATCGTTGAAGTCCTGGTTCTAAGCCGTAAAGCATCGCACACTGAACTATCGAGTAGTCATCAACACGTGACTGCCATGCATTCATAATGTCTGCAGTTGCCGGCACGGGTGGTACACCTAGGGGTGCTTCCAGGACGTAATTCTTCTGTGCAGCAATGAGGATAATCCTCAAGTTACGGACCCAGTCCGTGTAGTTGGTACCATCATCTTTCAACTTAGCTTTCTCTAGGAACGCATTGAAATTCAAAGGAACAGTAGCACGGGCCATTGATCTACAACAACATAGACATGCAAAATACTATCAGGTACTAAGTTCATGATAAATTAAAGTTCAATTAATCATATTACTTAATAACTCCCACTTAAATAGACATCCCTCTAATCATCTAAGTGCACGTGATCCAAATCAACTAAACCATGTCCGATCATCACGCGAGATGGAGTAGTTTTGAATGGTGAACATCACTATGTTGATCATATCTACTATATGATTCACGCTCAACCTTTCGGTCTCAGTGTTCCGAGGCCATATCCGCATATGCTAGACTCGTCAAGTTTAACCGAATATTCTGCGTGTGCAAAACTGGCTTGCACCCGTTGTATGTGAACGTAGAGCTTATCACACCCCATCATCATGTGGTGTCTCGGCACGACGAACTGTCGCAACGGTGCATACTCAGGGAGAACACTTATGCCTTGAAATTTAGTGAGAGATCATCTTATAATGCTACCGCCGAACTAAGCAAAATAAGATGCATAAAGGATAAACATCACATGCATTCAATATTAGTGATATGATATGGCCATCATCATCTTGTGCCTTTGATCTCCATCTCCAAAGCACCGTCATGAGCACCATCGTCACCGGCTTGACACCTTGATCTCCATCGAAGCATCATTGTCGTTTCGCCAACTATTGCTTCTACGACCATCGCTACCGCTTAGTGATAAAGTAAAGCAATTACATGGCTTTAGCATTTCATACAATAAAGCGACAACCATATGGCTCCTGCCAGTTGCCGATAACTGTTACAAAACATGATCATCTCATACAACAGTTTATACCTATCACGTCTTGACCATATCACATCACAGCATACCCTGCAAAAACAAGTTAGACGTCCTCTACTTTGTTGTTGCAAGTTTTACGTGGCTGCTACGGGCTTAGCAAGAACCGTTCTTACCTACGCATCATAACCACAACGATTTTTCGTCAAGTGTGTTGTTTTAACCTTCAACAAGGACCGGGCGTAGTCACACTCAATTCAACTAAAGTTGGAGAAACAGACACCCACTAGCCACCTATGTGCGAAGCACGGCGGTAGAACCAGTCCCATGAACGCGGTCATGTAATGTCGTTCTGGGCCACTTCATCCAACAATACCGCCGAATCGAAGTATGAAATGCTGGTAAGCAGTATGACTATTATCGCCCACAACTCTTTGTGTTCTACTCGTGCATATAACATCTACGCATAGACCAGGCTCGGATGCCACTGTTGGGGAACGCAGTATTTCAAAAAATTTCCTACAATCAGCAAGATCTATCTAGGAGATGCATAGCAACGAGCGGGGAGAGTGTGTCCACGTACCCTCATAGACCGAAAGCGGAAGCGTTAAGTAACGCGGTTGATGTAGTCGAACGTCTTCACGATCCAACCGATCAAGTACCGAACGCACGGCACCTCCGCGATCTGCACACGTTCATCTCAGTGACGTCCCACGAACTCTAGATCCAGCTGAGGCCGAGGGAGAGTTTCGTCAGCACGACGGCGTGGTGACGGTGATGATGAAGTTACCGACGCAGGGCTTCGCCTAAGCACTACGACAATATGACCGAGGTGGAAATCTGTGGAAGGGGGCACCGCACACGGCTAAGATCAACTTGTGTCTATGGGGTGCCCCCCTCCCCCGTATATAAAGGAGGGGAGGAGGGGGCCGACCGGCCTCATTGTGCGCCCCCAAGGGGGGAATTCCTACTCCTACTAGGAGTAGGTTTCCCCCCTTTCCTAGTCCTAATAGGAGGGGGAAGGAAGGGGAAGAAGAGAAGAAGAAAAGGGGGGCCGGCCCCCTCCCAAATTCGGATTTGGCTTGGGGGCGGGGGCGCCCCTCCTCTTGGCCGCCTCCTCTCTCTTCCACTAAAGCCCATGTAGGCCCATTAAGCCCCCGGGGGATTCCGGTAACCCCCCGGTACTTCGGAAAATGCCCGAACTATCCGAAACCTTTCCGGTGTCCAAACATAATCTTCCAATATATCAATCTTCATGTCTCGACCATTTCGAGATTCCTCGTCATGTCCGTGATCACATCCGGGACTCCGAACAACCTTCGGTACATCAAATCACAAAACTCATAATAGTTATCGTCATTGAACGTTAAGCGTGCGGACCCTACGGGTTCGAGAACTATGTAGACATGACCGAGACACATCTCCGGTCAATAACCAATAGCGGAACCTGGATTCTCATATCGGCTCCTAAATATTCTACGAAGATGTTTATCGGTCAAACCGCACAACAACATACGTTGTTCCCTTTATCATCGGTAAGTTACTTGCCCGAGATTCGATCGTCGGTATCATCATACCTAGTTCAATTCGTTACCGACAAGTCCCTTTACTAGTTCCGTAATGCAACATCCCGCAACTAACTCATTAGTCACATTGCTTGCAAGGCTTATAGTGATGTGCATTGCCAAGAGGGCCCAGAGATACCTCTCCGACAATCGGAGTGACAAATCCTAATCTCGATCTATGCCAACTCAATAAACACCATCGGAGACACCTGTAGAGCATCTTTATAGTCACCCAGTTACGTTGTGACATTTGATAGCACACTAAGTGTTCCTCCGGTATTCGGGAGTTGCATAATCTCGTAGTCATAGGAACATGTATAAATCATGAAGAAAGCAATAGCAACAAACTAAACGATCATAGTGCTGAGCTAACGGATGAGTCTTGTCAATCACATCATTCTCTAATGATGTGCACCCGTTCATCAAATGACAACTCATGTCTATGGTTTAACCATCTTTGATCAATGGGCTAGTCAAGTAGAGGCATACTAGTGACACTGTGTTTGTCTATTTATTCACACATGTACTAAGTTTCCGGTTAATACAATTCTAGCATGAATAATAAACATTTATCATGATATAAGGAAATATAAAAATAACAATTTTATTATTGCCTCTAGGGCATATTTCCTTCAAAGCTTTCTAAACTTTGACAAAGTTTATATACAAACATATTATAACGGTTAGATGCTTGTCTTTGTTTCGTCAGAAAAAAATGCTTGTCTGTGCATTGCAATTTGCAAGTGGAGAGGTTCTGAAATCTTGCCTAAATATTTTCGCTGCAATTATTTAGTTAAATCTTGCATCTGGAAATTAATATATGATGTTATTTATGGCCTCATTAGTCATAATTAGATGAATGAGAAAATAATTTTCTACTTTGTTAGACGTGCATTGCACGTGCCAGCTTGGCGGAGGTAGTACCTGTGTTATGTTTGTTACTTCTTCGCCCATCTCTATCAATTGTTATTATGCATCAGTCCTGAGAACTGAGGTAGTTTCCTTCACTGACTGAAAAGGAATAAAAGGAAACCTTTTGTTTTCCTCATCTCTGTTGATTTGTAGTGCAAAATGGAGGCAAACGTGATAGCAGATAACAATGGCAACATGCGAGAACATATTATTTTCAGCCAAATATTTCCAGGAAGTTGATCTCCAGAAGCAACAAACACTGCTATGGTAGCACAATTTCAGACGATCAGTTTAACTTGCAATGTCCCATCTTCGAGTAATTTCAGGGAACCACGGAAACGTTTTCAATTCAGCTTCAGTTTGTCTAATTCACATCTAGATGTTTTTTATGGATGCCACATCTAAATTCCAACAAATATATATATATATATATATATATGTGTGTGTGTGTGTGTATGTATATATATAGTGTGGCAACAAAAAACAAAAAAAACTAAGAGAAATAAAAATAAACCACAAACAGAGTGGATATCAGCTTTCAGCTTTCCTTACCAGGAAATACTTCAATACTTCAAAAATGAAAATGTGGCGTCATTTGACTTGGTCTTTGTTGGCAACGTTCTGGGAGCATGGCAGCGTTGGTCTCCCGGTTCTCGGCCTCCGTCCGGTGGCTGGACCAGGCGGCGTAGAAGACGTGGGTGACGTCGGTGAGGGGCGCGAGGGCCTCGGCGACGGCGGCGGGGTCGGCCAGGTTGAGTCACAGGTGCGTGACGGCGGGGGTGGGTGGCGGGGTCCAAGGAAGGGGCGCGCGGCGGGAGACCGCGTACACCTTCCAGGGCCCACCGGGGGTGTCGTTGCGCGGGAGGATGTCAAGGAGCGAGGTGCCGACGATGCCCGTGGATCCGACGACGAGGGCGACGCTCTGGAAGGCGGGCTTGGCCGCGGCGGCGCTGTCGTCCTGGCGTCTCCTGGCGGCGCTGACCGCGCCCGCCCACCACCAGCTCATCGCGGGAGCAGGGAGGCGTAGCAGCTGTGACTGTGAGTGGTGCTTGGGTGGATCGGCCGGCGGCTGGGGGAGAAGAAGACTCCGCGTACTCCCCTCTTGATGAGAAAGTGAGAATGCAGCAACGGACGGTGAAGAACGAGCGGCAGTTTCCCGACAAGGGAGGACGTCGTTGTGGCCTGATAATGACATTTGGCCAGGAGGCGTGCATCATTGTCTCTAGAGTCTGCACCGTTGAGCATGACCCGTGGCCGGGCACTCTGTAGTCTTCCAAGTAGAGCCCAAGTAGATATATTTTTTTTTTTGCGGGAAAGTAGATATAAAAAAATAAAAGTAGACCTACAGCCAATTCGACACGGAAAATCTAGACATTGTTTGTTTTAAGAGCATCATCTAAAACCACATTTCACAGATTCGGACGCCTCTACGACCGCAGACACGTTCAGGTATATTCGCCAACAGCCCCGGGACACAGGGGCGGGCCCAGGAATTCAAGACTGTATATTCAAATTTTGGAAAAAAAAATTGGAAGTCTATGGCCTTCCTTTTGGGCGTATAATCAATTACAGAAGCATATTGTACTAGTTCTAAACTATATAAAAGATACCACAAAATATATTATATTCACAAAAATTGATCATAACTTGGTATTGTTCAACATATGGAAGTAAAAACATTGTTCAACATATCATGGCAAAATCTAAAATATATAGGGGATCGAAAATAGTAAATGATAAAAAAAAACTTACAAATCACAGGATAACTTTGCGATCCTTGATGCTTTCAAAATGAGTGATAATGTCCTCATCCTTAACTTGCAAGAAGAAATCCCTTTCAATGAATGTGACCAAGCAATTATTCAAGTATTTTTGCCCCATCTTGCTTCTTAGCTTGTTTTTTATATAGTTCATTGATGAAAAGACCCTCTCAACACCGGCTGTTGCTACAGGAAGGACTAGCACCAATTTGAGAAGTTTGTAAACAATATCATACCGAAGAGCCCTCCCTGTTCTAACAAGCATCATAGACAACTCTGCTAGACTTCTCAAGTTTGTAAAGTTTTCATCATTCCTCACATCACTAATATAGAGATTCAATTGAAAAGGAAGTTGATGCATTTCTTCAAAGTCAAAATCATGAGGATAGAACCCAGCAAGCTTAACTAGGTCATCAATATTAAAAGAAGAAAATGACTTGGCTGGACTGAAAGATGCCATGCATCTAAGTAGCTCCGTGTTTACCTCATCAAACCTGTTATTAAGCTCTTGAAGTTGCCTATCAATGACACCCAAAAACATATCAGCATGGAACCGGTGGTAATTCATGGCATTTTTATAGAACGCTCTTCCTCTTTGTATAGGCTTGTACTTCCCATCCATGTCAACACATCTGACATTGTGCTTCACACAAAAATAAGTGACATTCTCAAGGAATTCTTTCCATACATCATCTTCTCTTAGAACTTGCAGTTGTACCTTGTGAACTCAAGAAGATCAACTGCATTCACAATATCTTGATCCCTCTTTTGCAAAGCGTTGCTTAAGTCACTTGTGTACCCAAATATTTCATTCATCAAGTGTAGCATGAAAACAAACTCAAATGATTTAAATACTTCCAACATAGTTTGAGCTCCTAAAGCCTTTACTGAATTACTTTCTCTCCCAAGCCTAAAGAGAACTTTCCTGATTGAAGGATACAAAGACATAACATGCATTACTGTTTCGTAGTGAGATCCCCATCGTGCATCACCAGGCCATGCTAGGCCCATCTCTTGATTCAAACCTTGGCCAGCTTCAATTTCACCTAGTTTCAATGCTTCAATCATATACTCAGCCTGAGCTACGCGAAGCATGCGGATCTTTTTACATGACATCCCAAGAACATTCAACAAATATGCAAGGTGCCCAAAGAACCATTTGCAATCAATATTCTCCTTAGCAACAGCTACAAGGGTTAGTTGAAGCTGATGGGCGAAGCAATGAACATAATAAGCAGAAGGAGAATCTTCCATAATTAGTTTCTTCAAACCATTAACATGACCCTTCATGTTACTAGCACCATCATACCCTTGCCCACGTACCTTGGATATCGGCAATTGATACTTCATAAGCAAGGTCTGAATTGCTTCTTTAAGAGTCAATGATGTAGTATCCGCAACTTGAGCAAGACCAAGAAACCTTTCAACCGGCTCCCCTATTTTATTGACAAATCGCAAGCAAAGAGCTAACTGTTCTTGTTGGTATGCATCACTAGATTCATCAGCAAGAATTGCGAAACACTCATCACCAAGTTCCTCTATGACAAATTTTGTTGTTTCATGAGCACAAGAACCAATAAGCTGTTTTTGAATCTTGTGATCTATCATCTGACAATTCTGTTGAGCATTTCCTAAAACAACCTTATTAATTTCTTCAAAGTTGCCTTCCAGCCATTGCAAAAGTTCTCGGAAATTTCCTTTATTTTTAGAATCCTTTCCCTCATCATGACCACGAAAAGCCAACCCCTGATGCAAAATAAATTTTATGCACTCAAGTGACCATTTTAATCGAGCTAGATACTCAGCCTTGTACTGTGTGGTCTGTGAGGCAATGGCCTCACGGATTGATGCTTTAGGTTTGATGAACAAATTATATTTCTCTTCGGCTTCACAATGAGCACTATTCACCTCACCTACATGCTTACGAAATCTCGCTTTCATATTCCAATTTCTGAAGCCTCCATTAACAAAACTATCTCCACCAGCAAATTTAGTACTATCTTTGAACAAATAGCAAAAAAAGCAATATGCAGCATCTTTATCCAGACTATACTCAAGCCACTTATACTCATCAAACCAAACCGGTTGGAAGCGACGCTTACCTCCGCAGTCATGTTGCGGAAAATCTTTCTTCTGCATCTTTGGTTTACATCGTCCCAATGCAATGTAGGCCCTTCTAACTGAATCTTGGTCATTAACATCATAGCTTGAGATAGGAGTCCTCAACCCAGGATCGAGCTCGATGTTATAAATGTCCTCATCACTAGAATCAGATTCATCTAGGGCCATAGATTCATCATCATCTTCTGCTATTGGGGCCTCTGTGTGAGGAGCTCTCTCAGGTTCAGGTGGTATTGTGTGTGTCTCACTACCGCTTTGCCCTTCGAAAATTACCAATTGCATCTGACTTTCATTGGAAGATGGGGTAGCACTCGTTGGTTCAGGTTGTTTTCCTTTTTCAGCAACTCTTGCCATGAAAGCTCTCAAATCAGTAGTGCCGGTATTCTTACTCTTCATGTTTTACACCTGAAAAGTAAAATTGCTCAAGTTTTAGAGTACTAATAGTTATACATAACGCTCACTGGAACAAATCCAGAATTTATAAACGTTCTCTCATTACAAACTCGAATGGAAAATTGCAAATTCTCATGTCTAAACAATTCTCAATTGACTGCATACTAGTCACTAATTTCACTATAATAAAACAAGAAAGACAAGTGGTTAGTGGTCAAACTAACTTACTTAGTCTTGCACTTCCGTACTGCTGCCTGCTGGACAATATGAGAGCAAAACAGAGCCCCTGCCTAGCTGCCTGAATTCAGTTCGACAGTGATAAATAAATTCAGTTAGAACACAGGCATGAAAGGAGAGAGCCCAATTACAACAGAGATTATACCTTCGATAGTTGAATTCGAGTTGTGGATTTGAAATTAGATGGATTCCTGCAATCCTGCTACCCGCCACCTACAACAGAGATTGGAAAGTTCAGAACCAAAAGGGGCAGGGGATTAGGGATTCAGGGATGTATTCATCGGGCGCGTCCACGCTGCAGCCGCCGCCACGCGTACCTGCGATCGATCGCCGATCAACCGACGACAGCTCTGGACCCTGGCCGCCGTGCGGTGCCGATCAGGCGGTTCGTGGCCTGGCCGCTTGGGTCGCGTGGTGCGGCGAGTAGAGAACTCGAGAACAGGGGCGGCGCTGCTGGTTCGTGTGCCTGGCTCTGATCGATGGAATTTTTTCTGGACGATGATGGATGTGTGCGAGTGACTTGGGCCAATGGGCCTTGTCGTGGTGATGAGGAGAAATAGACAATGGGCTGCCTCTCTTTTTGGGCTGAAAAGCTTAACTTGCACGCTCTGGAAGTGTCGCTATCGTTTTTCCTTATACAACATAGTATATAGACTATATACACCTAGTTTTTTCACAAAAATAATGGGTATTCAACTGAATACCCTTGAATTGAGGTGGGCCCGCCCCGGACACCCCTCATTAGGCCGGGTCTACAATCGTCACCCTCATATCAAAACTCGTAAATCCATGCAACCCCAAGCAACCTGGTCAAATAACATGTGGATAATAGACCGGACATAGTATAGATCACATATCGAACATAGCAAGTTTTCCCGCAAAGAAGTTAGAAAAATAATCAAACATAGCAAGTTTAATTGACAACCTCACATAGCATAGAGTCCTTCCATTTTAGGAATATTCCCAAAGCTTTCAGTGATTTTCTAAAATTTCTCTGTTATTTACCGACTTTACTCAGTTTTTCTTCTTTTCTTGTGCTTTTTATATTCACAAACTATTTAACTTCATGAACATTATTAAACAAAAAAATCACCATTATTTTTTAAATTGTCATTTTTTAAAATTCATGAATATTTTTTAATCTGACAAACAATTTTTAATTCATGAACCTTTTCACAAATCCGCAAAATGTTTTAAAACTTTTTAAGTTTTCTAAAAACAGGAGTATTTTTCAAATTCACAAATAATTTGGACATTCATGATCTTTTATTCAAATTCATGATTTAATAAATTCATATATTTTTTGAAATTCCTGAATTTTGTTACTTTTTTTGACTTTTTCAAAATTTATGAAATTTTTCTTTACATTTTATGATTGTATGATTTTTTTAAGTCCGATATAATTTTTTGTTCGCTGAACTATAGAGGCTGGCGAGCAAGTGAGGCTAATGCCCAGTGGTCTGCCTAGATTTCACGCGAGCGCCAGCGGCCAATTCCGTGCCTAAAGTGGGAGCTCCTCTATTCTTTCTTTTTTTTTTGCGGAAAACTTTCGATCAACGCCTAAATGCTGGCAATGCGGACCGGGTGCTAACAAGGCCAATGACCCAGTAGGTGGCTCGCTCAATTCTCCCACACGCTTTGGTCCGCTGCCCCGCCTGCTCGATATCCTATTTTCTCATATATTTTGTTCTTGCTGGTCTAACCTCTTATAAAACCTGGGTTTTTTTTGCGGGTGAAAGACCTGGTTGGTTTTTTCTATTTATTATGAAAATTTTGGTGTCCTAAATATATCCTTGAAATCAAAAAGATAATAATGAATTATTATTTTTTTGGAAAATAAAAAAATCCTGAATTTGAATCGTTCATAGATTTGAAAAATATTCATGAATTTGAAAAAACTTCACAAATTAAGTAAATGTTCACAAATTAATTTTAATGAATTTTAAAAATAATCACTGTTTAGGAAAAAATAATTTGATTTTTTCATTAATTCCAGAAAAAATCATGAATTTATAAATGTTCAGGGATTTTAAAAAAAAGGTTATTTATCTAAAAAAGGTTCACATATTTAAAGAGAGTTCATGAATTTAGAAAATAATGATGAATTTCAAATATGTTAATAAATTTATAGAAACGTTCACAAATTGTGTAAAAAAATCATGTTTAAAAAAATGAAAACAAGAAAAAGCAGAAATGAAAATGAGAAAGAAAAAATTACAAAAGGAAAGAAGAAAATAAAAACTGTAAAGATAACCATACAAAAGAAACAGAAGAAATCACAAAGAAACTTGCGGGAAAATCATTCTACATGGGTCGTTCCACATAGAAACTACGGTATTAGGCTGTGCGCGCTATGTACCAAATGACTTCTATTTGGCGCATAAGGATTTGCCGAATAGGAGCACTAGTGGGCTAGTGGTCAACTTCTAGATAACAAACCATAATCCCAATAAGAAGAACACAACCTAGACAAGCGCAAATACAAACATTCCCAGGTACATATAGACTCGTGCAAGAGCTGCTTTTTCATGTGGACAACAAATTACCTACGTACGGTGAAGTAGGTTGATGTAGAATTACTAAAATTATTCAGTAAATCGATTCAGTGATTAATAAAGAGCAGTCTGTTTCTCTAAAGAAAAGAAGAAGAAAACAATCTATCCGTGACACCGGGAAATTGGCTCCCTTATACAATCTGTTTGTGCAATGTTGTGTACTGAGAAGATGAACGAGCATAGCAGGTATTTTCATGTTACCACTTGCTTCTTTTGCCATATGATTGAACTTGTAATAAGATTCGAAATGAATTGTAAGTAATCCGTGACATCACAAGCTATGTCCTAAGTTCCTTACTAAATCGTAGGACTGTCTTTGGTTTCGTCCAATCTCTCAAAACTTACTCGCATTTTGTTTTTTGAATTCAATTGACAACTTCTTGGCACAACATTGTACTCCCACCATTTCATAATGTAGTGCATATAGATTTTCTGCAAAGTCAAGTTTTACAAATTTTGACCAAGTTTATAGAGAAAAGTACTTACATCTACAATACCAAATATATACAATATGAAAGTACGTCTTGTGATGCACCTAAAGATATGTACTTGGTATTCTAGATGTTTATGTCTTTCTCTACAAACTTGGTCAAAGAAAGCGCTTTTGGAACAATTGTGCAATTTATAATAGTTAGGTCACACTAAATAAATGGGATTGTTAGATTCACGCATTTCTTATGTCAATTTCACAACAACTGTTATATTCATGCATTTTCTGTTACCCTGTCAATTCACAAAAACTTCATGCTATCCACCAGATATAACATTGTAGCAAAACAGCATGATGTTTTTGCCATGCAATCCAGCGCTGCCTCGCTCGCTCGCCGGAAACCAGGAGTCACCAGACATGACGACGGATCTGCTGAGCCTGGGCCCTTGGCTTGAGCATGCGCATGCAGCAGGCCGCCCGAAAAGGAAGAAGAAAAATGTCCGTGCGTTGACGCCGAAGACAACGCGCGAGTAAAACCAACCAACCGACCGACCATAAAATTCCTCTATCGTACGGCTCAGTGTCTATCGTGTATATAGGGATCGATCTTGTTGCACCGCGCGTGCAGCTAGGTCATGGTCAGATCGATCATGGCGGCGCCGTCGCACAAGACGCGGTCCACGCACAGATCGGCGTTCGCGCAAGGCACGCACCAGTTTGACATCGCCGGCTACAGCACGGCGCGGGAGGCGCTCGTCGGATCCGTCCGGTCCGGCAGCTTCCACGCCGGAGGTTTCATCTGGACCCTCGTGTGCCGCCTCCACGATCGCAGCGCGCCGTGCGGCCTCGCGTCCATCTCCCTGGAGCTATCCAAGAACGAGACCGACGAGGACGTCGTCGCCATGGCCAGCCTCCGGATCGACGAGAGCAGCGGCACCGGCAAGTTCCCGGCCGCCGTGTGGTGCAGCGATAAGCCCAAGACCTTCGACGCTTGGTCCACGAGCGCTGCCGCCTGGGAGCTCGCCGTCCCGGTTGCGTTCCGGCGCCATGAGTCACGCTACATCGACAAGGGCGCTGACTGCCTGACCATACACTGCACGGTCGACGTCCTCGTCCAGCAGCAGGAGAGCTCAGCCGCCGCCGGATCAGTTGACACCAGGAACTGCTTCGTGTCCGTGCCGCCACCGCCCAGCATCTCCCGGGACTTGCACAGGCTTCTCAGGGAGAGGCAGTCGCCTGAGCCGGACGTGACGTTCGTCCTCGACGATGGTACCGAGATCCAGGCGCACAAGCTGGTAATGGCCATGAGGTCACCAGTATTCCGTGCCGAGTTCTTATGCGGGGACATGAAGGAGCGGAGCACAAGGCACCTCACGATGGACGACATGAGCGCCTCCACCTTGAGGGCCATGCTCTACTTCATCTACACGGACGAGCAGCCTACACCCAGGAAAGGAAGATGCCAGGTGGCCATGGCGCAAGACCTACTCGTGGCCGCGGATCTCTACGACTTGGAGAGGCTGAGGCTTATGTGTGAGAAGATACTCTCCGGGAGCTTGGACGTTGGCAATGTCATGGCAACCTTGATGCACGCGCATGGCCGCCATAGTTGCCAACAGCTTGAGGCATTGTGTATCGACTTCATGGCATCCGACCCCGACGTGTACAATGCCGTGGAGGCCACCGAGGAGTACAAAGAACTCGAAAAGACATACCCTTCTTTCATACATGAGATCACGAAGAAAGTAGCCAAGAGCACAATGGCCCGCATTAGATCTCCAACTAATACTTCTTCCATGGGCACTAGTGGTGGCAGCAGCAGTAGAGAGGCGGCCAAGAGCATGTCGAGGTATACCCCACCGGCGGTGATGATCGGCACACATGAGTTCACAATCCAAAGCTTGAGCTGGGTGAGGGAGACGCACAGTGTCGGTCAGTACATCCGATCTGGCAGTTTCAAGGTGGCCGGTTATGAGTGGACCATAGATGTGTACCCGTCGGGAGGGACAGAGGACACGTCGGACCACATTGACGTATTTATTCGACCCACCATTAATGATGGTGATATCAAGGTGAAAGCTTCGGTGGCTATGAAGCCCGTCCACCCCACGGACAAGTCGCCGCCGTTTCCTCCCCATAATCTTACACACACATTTGGCGGCAAGGCATGCAGGGGCCTTGGGTGGCCAAAATTCATCACATTCGCATCTGCCAACTCACACTATGTGGGACACGATGGCTCTTTCACTATACAATGCCAAGTCACGGTAGCCACGGAGTCCTCGACTAGCAGCACAATTGGCACCTTCATCCCTGGACCCGTGCTCGTGCCACCGTCCAACCTGGTATGGCATCTTGAGCGGCTGCTGGCGAGCGACGAGGGCTGGGATGTTAAGTTCCTGGTTGAGGAGAGCGAGATACACGCCCATGGGCTCGTTGTTGCTGCACGGTCGCCGGCACTGCACGAGGCGGTGCAAGAGTCGGCAACCAACCATGTAAAAATTGATGGCATTAGAGCCGTGGTTTTCAAGGCCATGCTCCACTTCATATACACTGACAAGCTGCCTCGCGTCCAAGACCTAGTTGCTCCTGCCGTCGGGCATTCCACGATGGTCGTGGCTGGAGAGTTGCTGGCAGTGGCATGTCGGTTCCGTTTGGACAGGATGGCGCGGTTGTGCGAGAACCTACTCGCGGAGAAGATCACGCCCGAGTATGCGCTGGCCACACTGAGGCTGGCTGGGTGCCACGGTTGCACGGAGCTGGAAGCCTACTGCATCGAGTACATCTCACAGCCACACGTGGTCAAGGATGTGATGAAAACTCTCAAGTATTTTATAGAGTGAAACATTTGCCCGTGAAGACAAACGTCTATTACTTGTAAACTCGTGAAGACAAACATCTATTTCCTGTGCTGCTCTCTCTCTCTCTCTCTCTCTCTCTCTCTCTCTCTCTCTCTCTCTCTCTCTCTCTCTCTCTCTCTCTCTCTCTCTCTCGATGTAAAGATACAAGCAAAACAATGTTGAAAAGTTCGTATTCCTGGGAAGAAAAAAAATATATACACACCGGTGCTCTCCCATTGTACTGGCAATATGAAATCTAACATAGTATGTGATCTACTGATATTTGCCCCGCGATGTGCTTTACACTTGCTCTTAGCAGATTGCATGATCTTGACATAGCTGTATAGCTAGCGGTTTTATTTTTTTGGAATAGCAGAGCAACTAGAAAATAAGAAATCACATGCTAATTACTCGTGATCAACCTGGCCGTATCAAAGGAGGCCGAAGAGTTTTCAAAAATCCTGCAGCGGGGCTTCTTCCACAAATGTGAAACCACATAAGTCGCCCTTGACACCATCTTCTGGAACTGAAGATTTTTGACAGCATGAAAAGATTTTCTCCAACATCCAGTGATGGAAGAAGATCTCAGGGCGATGGCAGCAGACGCTCTAGGTGGAGAAGGCAAACCAAATCTACGTAGCAAAAGAGCAACCCCACGCCGATTTCAGGACCTGGTCACACATAGATCACACATCATTGTGCAAACATCCTTTCGAATTATGCCAGGTGTACACTCGTTATGATTTGTATCCACTTTACGCTACATTTTGTTAATAAGAACCCCCTTTATCGACGTGACCTCCCTTACAGTTTAGGCGTGGGATCAACATTTTAGTCCAAGTTTGAAAGATGAGTAGATGACACAGACACATGATATGTTGGATAGTTAGCTTTTCTTAAATATGCTTTGTGCTGAGTGGAAAACCCCACTTAATCCAAATGCCTACACAACTAATCGCAATTTGGGAGAGCAGTGAGGAAGGTTGATGGCTCCAACGGCTCTGAGGCGTCCAGGCGACGCAGGAGGCGCGGAGGCTGGCGGGGCGGCCGGGGCCGCGGGTCGCGGCGAGGCGGAGGCTTGGACGGAGGTGCGGGCGTCGGGGCGGCCGGCGCCCTCCTCCTCCCCCCCCCCCCCCAGGTCGCCGGCTTCAGGTGCGGCGGCGACGACGGTCCTGGGATGGGGCGGGAGCCGCTTCTGGGCGCTTTCGGAGGTAAGTGACAACGAGATTTCGGAGGCGGAGGACGGCGAGTGTGGTGACAGGCGAGGTGGCGGGGCGCTGCCGTCGTTTGGTGATTTTGTGGCCCGTGCTGAGGAGCTAGGGGGCTCGCTCAGAGCGGGGCGGCGCCGGGCGTTCGCGCCTGGCGGCCGCGGTGCTCGTCGGCCAGGGAGGCCGGGGAGGGCATCGCTGCGGTCCGTGGCGGAGCAGCCGCGGCCGTTGGCAGGTCGGGAGGTCCGGCGTGCCGAGACGGAGGTGGTGGCGGCGGCCCCCTTCCGGAAGGTCCCGGGGACCGCGCCGGAGCCGGTGGCGGGGGCGGCGGCGCCGGCAGAGGTGCGGGACGTGGCGGCAGTGTCGCCCGATCCCTGGCCTAGGGTTGGTGCAGACGGCCAGGTTGGGCTGATGGGCCTGGTTGCAGCCGCGGGCCACTCGGGCCTCGCGGCCCAGTTGACGCCCATTGCGGAGGGAGGGGCGCCCGTGACAGGGGCTATTTCGGTGCAGCCCAGACCAGTTTCCCCGGCCCGGAGCCCAGGCCCGCGGGGGGAGCGCCCAGCACATAAGTGGATGTGGATCCGCCGAGGCGCCCTAGACTGCTCACTAGGGTTTCCTGCCACTGCTGCGGAGGGGCGGCGCTTCGGCCGTTCCGCCCGTTCGTTCTCCCATCCCACCCACCCACCTCCCCTGGATCGATCCTTCGCAGAGGTCGTAGCCATGGGCTCGAAGGGGGAGCGACGTGCTGACAAGAGGGCGGCGCTGGATCCGGAGGCGGAGCGGCGGCGTGAGCGCGAGCTGCGGGCTCAGGCGCAGATCCGGGCGGAGGAGCGGGCCGGCGCCGGCGGCGACGGTGGCTGGGGGCCGCCTCCCCCATGGTGGCTCAAGGAGCAGGAGCGGAAAAAGAAGAAGAAGGAGGAGTACAAGAGAAAGGGGCTAGAGCTCAAGCGCAAGGAGTCGCTCCTGCCGCCCGGAGGCGACCGCGTCGGAGACCCCTATGCTAAGCAGAAGCTGAAGAAGCACAAGCCCGCGATGAAGCAGCAGTCGAAGCCTTCTTCTTCCAAGGGCACGGCGGCGGAACCGATTCCGGTCGAAGTGGAGGAGGGGCCGGAGTGCTTTCGCTGTGGGCGCACGGGGCACTTCCAAAACGAGTGCGCTTTCAAGCAACTCTGCGTCATCTGCAGCCAAGAGGGACATGCCTCGGCCTACTGCCCCTCGCGCGGCAAGCCCTTGATGCTCCAATCCATGGGGCACGCGTTCGCGGGCGGGGGCTTCTTCTGCCTTCAATACCCCGAGGAGACGGACGCGGCGTCGGAGGGCTCGCTGGGGGCCAACGCGGCGCTAGTCTTGGCAGAGCCGGGGATTCTGTCCAAGGAGATTCTGGAGAAGGAGCTCACGCATCTTTTCGAGGGCGAGTGGGATTGGATGGTCACCCCTTTTGACGCGGGCTCCTTCTCGGTGGCTTTTCCCGATCCGGCCATGCTGAGGATGGCGACGCGCAGTGGAAAGCTCTTCCTCTCCATCCACAACATCACGGCCGATATCCGGGCCGCTGCTCTCGCGGAGCCCAAGGCGTTGTCGATGCCGGAGGTGTGGGTGAAGCTCTGGGGTATTCCGCCGAAGCAGCGTCGGGTGGAGAGGCTGATGGCGGCGACGACGATGATCGGGCGCCCGCTGGTGGTGGACGAGCTATCCCTGATCCGTGCGGGTCCGGTGCGCATGGTCTTCGCGTGCCGGACGCCGGCCAAGCTGCGGGGGTCCGTGCAGATCTGGTTCAACGGGGCTGGGTACAATGTTAAGCTCGAGCCGGAGCTTGCTCCCTCGCGCCCAGAGGCCCCTGCTCTCCCCCCGCCCCATCCACCCAGAGGAGGGGACCCGGGTGACGAAGACAAAGACAGGACCAAGGACAAGGACAAGGATGCGGAGCCAGAGGCGAGTATGGAGGAGGACGATTCAATTGATACGGCTGCTTGGGACAAACTGGGGATCTCTACGGCGGGCGCGGCGGCGCTAGCGGAGGGGGTGGAGGTGCCTCGCGCTGGTGCTGGGATGGGCACGGCTGAGATGGTGCTTTCGGTGCCCAACCAGTACGGGTCCAACCTGGGGTCGGTGTCCTCTCCACCCAGGGTTGCGGCCCCGTTGGGACCAGCAGGAGTGGGCGGTGTGCGCTCGCCGATCGCCCTCTCTCCCAGCCCTTCGCGCATGATTCCAGGCGGGTCGCCGGCCTCGGGCGGACGCGACAACTCCCTAAGTGGCTCAGTGAAGATGATGAAGAAGACGGCTGTGCGCAAGGTCAGCGCGGAGGCGATTCGCGCGATGGATCCTCTTGGTGCCCCCCACCCCAAGGCAGTCGGTCATGGCGTTGGCGGCCCCGACGGCTCCTCCGGCCGTTGATCCGCTGCTGCAGGAGGCCTCCTTGATGGCGCGGAGCTCCAAGGCCAAGCGTACCAAGACGGTGGCGGCGGTGCCGGTGCGCACGAGCTCGCGCTCCAAGGGCGCCAAGGGCAACATGCCTTCCTTGCAGCGGGCCAACTCCTCCAGGCCCAGAAGAATATGGAAATTTCAGGTAATCCACCCCCCCCGTTTTACGGTGCTTGATTCTTTTTCGGATGAGCATTTGATGGAGGTGTTAGATGCAAGTGGTGTCGAACCCGCGTGTGTGGGTGGTCATCGAGAGCTGATTACTCTGGTGCGCGCTAAGGAGTTGGCGCAGGCCGCGCTCGCGGCTGCTGCTGCAGCGCGTGCCGAACAGAGGACGGAGGGCCCCGAGGGAGGGGCTGTCGCGGTTCTTTCTGTGCCCGAGGAGGAGGGACAGGCAACAGGGGTTGCCCCTTCTCCCTCGCCTTGCAGGGGCAAGGTGAGGCGCGTGGCGAAAGCGGTCACCTCTAGGGGTGTACGGCTCCGCAACCGTGTCATTTAGATGCGAGCGCTGTTTTGGAATATCCGTGGCTTTGGCCACTTGGGTCGGCGCACCCTCCTCAAAGAGTACATGCGCAAAGAGGACGTGGACATCGTAGGTTTGCAAGAAACGATTAAGACGGATTTCCACTTTCATGAGCTGCTTTCGCTAGACCCATTAGAACGTTTTGAGTGGCACTTTACTCCCGCGGTAGGTCGCTCGGGGGGCATGTTGATGGGTCTAAGCCGCGATGTGTATGACATTATCAGCTGGGATAGGGGCTCTTTCTTCTTAGCTGCTCATTTTCGCATTCGTGCTACGCTTCGCGAGTTAGTAGTTATTCAGGTCTATGGACCAGCCGATCATTCCAGATCGGCGGAGTTCTTGGGAGAACTCCAACAAAAAGTCACTTCGGTGACGGCCGCGGCACTCCCGGTCCTCGTGGGAGGGGATTTCAACCTAATTAGGTCCGGAGCGGACAAGAATAATGGCATCATTAACTGGCCGAGGGTGGCCATGTTCAACGCAGCAATTGCTGCCATGGCACTTAGGGAAGTGGCCAGAACGGGAGCACGCTTTACTTGGACTAATAAGCAGCTTGCCCCGGTTCGTTCGGTGCTTGACAGGGTCTTCATGTCGCCGGAGTGGGAAATGGGCTATCCTTTGTGCGCGTTGGTCGCGGAGACACGGATTGGATCAGACCACGTTCCGCTAGTCTACTCCTCGGGGGAGGATAGGCTGCGTCGCAGCCCGCGGTTTTTCTTTGAAACGGCCTGGTTTGAAGTACCAGGCTTCGAGTCGCTCTTCAAGGAGAAATGGCTCGCGTGCGTGCAGCAGGTCGGACCCCAACGTGGCCCGATGGAATTTTGGAATGCTGTCGGGGGCCGACAGAGAGCGAGCCTCAAGGGGTGGGGCACCAACCTAGGAAGGATGGACAAGGAGCACAGAACGCTGATCACGACAGAGATTGCCAGGATCGATGCGCAAGCTGATGCTCGTGTCTTCTCGGAGCAGGAGTGGGCTCATCGATACGCTCTTGAGGGGCAGGTCGAGGCCATACTTCGCGCCGAGGAGGAATACTGGCGGCGGCGTAGTGGGCTCAAATGGACACTTAAGGGGGACGCCAACACCAAGTATTTCCAAGCATACGCCACCGGTCGGCGCCGTAAATGCGCTATACTCAGGCTGCAATCGGAGCAGGGGCTCCTGCTGCGCCAAGAAGACATCTCGCGACACATTTACGAGTTCTACATCAACCTGATGGGAACTAGTGAGGCCCAGGGAGCGGGCCTCCGTGAGGACGTGTGGGAGGGATCCCAACGCGTGCTAGAAACGGAGAACGACGAGTTGGGGCTCGCGTTTCTCCCCGAAGAAATCGACGCCGCTCTCATGGGGATGAAAGCGGACACAGCATCGGGGCCGGACGGATGGCCGGTTGCTATGTTTAAGCGATTTTGGCCCACCCTTAGAGAGCCGATCTTCGAGATATGTAACGGTTTCATGCGGGGCCAGGTAGATATTTCCCGCCTTAACTTTGGAGTGCTCTCGCTAATTCCGAAGGTTCAGGGGGCTGACAACATCAGACAGTATCGCCCGATTGCGTTGATTAATGTGCCTTTTAAGATCTGCGCCAAAGCGTGCGCTACGTGATTAGGTCCGATTGCCCACCGCACGATCTAGCGTAACCAATCTGCGTTTATCCGTGGGCGTAATATCCTGGAGGGTCCGCTCGCTCTCCAGGAAATCGTCCACGAGCTTAAACGCACAAAGGAACCAGCCGTTCTGTTGAAGCTGGACTTCGAGAAGGCGTATGACCGGGTTAATTGGGATTTCCTGCGTCAAGTGCTCCTGGGTCGTGGTTTCTCCACGGTGTGGGTGCATCGCGTCTTGCAATTGGTCTCGGGTGGCCAAACTACAGTGTCGGTGAACGGAGAAATAGGGCATTTCTTCAGGAACAAACGCGGCCTTAGGCAGGGTGACCCGATGTCGCCGCTTCTGTTCAACTTTGTTGTTGACGCGCTGTCCGCTATGCTATCAAAGGCAGCGGCGGCTGGCCATATCCAAGGGCTGGTAGGCCATCTCATTCCAGGGGGAGTGACCCATCTACAATACGCAGATGATACACTTTTGATGTTTCGCCCGGACCTCCAGAGTATAGCCTCGGTCAAGGCGATTCTCATTAGCTTCGAGCTCATGTCCGGTCTCAAAATCAACTTTCACAAGTGTGAGTTGATGGCGATGGGGGTGGAGCCGGACGAGGGTAGACGTATAGCGGATTGGTTTAATTGCAAAGTTGGCAAATTTCCCTTTACGTACCTCGGGCTCCCGATTGATACCAAACGACCCACGATAGAGGATTGGGATCCGCTGAGCGGCAAGGTGCGCGGGAGGGTGTGCCCCTGGCGAGGGAAATTCCTCTCCAAGGCGGCTAGACTCATTCTTACGAATTCAAGTCTATCTTCCTTGCCAATGTTCGCCATGGGTTTGTTTCTTCTCGCAGAAGGGGTGCATGCGAAGTTCGACACGCCCCAAGCCAAGTTCTTTTGGTAAGGAACCGGCCCAAACCGTAAATATCATATGGTTAAATGGGCCTCGGTGTGTCGGCCCAAGGCCTTGGGGGGCCTCGGGATCACCAATTCCAGACTCTTAAACATCGCCTTGATGTGTAAGTGGATTTGGAAAATCACTCAAGGTGCTTCAGGCCTCTGGGTTGATCTCCTCAAGGCCATGTACTTGCCAGGAGGGAACTTTTTCGATGGGCGGGCACGGGGCTCCCCCTTCTGGAACGATTTGTAGTCGGTCAAACCGGCGTTCGCCATGGGGGCGAAATTTTCGATTGGGAACGGACGCTCGACCCGTTTCTGGACGGATAGGTGGCTGGGAGCCCAACCTTTATGGATGGAATTCCGGGATTTGTACGAGCTGGCCGTCGATCCATCCATCACGGTGGCGGCTGCGCTTGCGGCTAGTCCTCCCGTGATCTATTTCAAACGAGAACTAAACGGGTTAGAGCAGTCCAACCTCTTGGCCCTGATGCACCTTATTAACCCGATCACCCTTCAGGACGAACCAGATATGGTCAGCTGGGCTCTTACCAGTTCGGGCAAGTTCTCGGTTAACTCTCTGTACCGTAGGCTGTGTCAAGGGACGGCACAGCAGGCGCTCGCGGGGCTATGGAAAGCGCAGTTGCCCTTGAAGATCAAACTCTTCATGTGGCAATTGTTTCGCGATAAGTTGCCGACTTCCTTAAATGTGGCCAAACGCAATGGGCCGGCCACTGGCCCCTGCGCGTTGTGTGGGGAGCCTGAGGACGCCAGCCATGCGTTCTTCAGATGTCCCCTTGCTAGATTTGCTTGGAGCGCGGTCCGGGCGGCGGCTGGTGTTCAGTGGGATCCCAGATCGGCCGCAGAGCTTACTCACCTTTTAGATACGATACACGGGAGTGCTAAACGGGTGATGTGGAGATGTGTCGGGGCACTTCTCTGGTCTATATGGCTTACTAGAAACAAATTTACTATTGAGGGTTGCTTTCCTTCGCATCCGGCTAACATCCTCTTCAAATATAACCTTCTATTGTAGCAGTGGAGTCCGTTGGGGAGGCGCAGGGATACTGAGTTGACCAACACCGCTCAACAACGTTTGCTGCAAGTCTATGTGATGGCTAGGGAGCCTTGACTATGGTGATGTCCATGGTCCCTTTTGTTGCTTGACGAGCCTGCGTGCTCTGTACAGGTTATGCCCTGTAATGTCTTTGGTTTGGTTGAGCTGCGCATGGAACTTCCGATGATCCTTTGGCGCTGGCCGGATAGGCCTGTGGGGTTGTGTTATGACTTGTTTCACGCTGCCGTTGTGGCTTTATTAATTTAAAGCCGGACGCGTCCGTGCGTCTTCGTTCTAAAAAAAAAACTAATCGCAATTTTCCCACACAGAAATGTAAGCAGGTATGTCCTCTCACACTTTCACGACTCAACATTAACATACGAGTGGTACAAACATACAACTCGGGCTGATGAGTTGGGATCTTCATATTTGGGACCTTGAAACCGGAGCGGAATAGTACAATGCCATGGGATTCAAGTGCATCATCCTCAATGAGAGGAGAAACGTCGGAGCGCCGGTGGCTGCATGCAGCAATGCATTCTGTCAACTCATGTAAACATTCATTTAGTCTACTATAAAAATCAGAAAGAGAAATAGGATAGAAAATTCCACTAAAATAAAAAGATCCAACCGTTTATTCAGTAGATTAAAAAATTATAGCCATTAGATAATGTTTAAGTGAGAAAATTGCCCACCATTGTCATGAAGTGAAAAAACTATTCACTCGGAGTTCACAATGAGTTGGCTCTCACGTCGCCCCTCTCGGGCGACATGGGAGCGACCCAAACCCTATCCGCCGCCACCTCTCTTCCCTCCTCTGCCCCCTCCCCGCCGCCACCCGAGGATCCCGTTGTCTGTTGCGTGTCTTCTGGTGAATGAGGGAGTAAAAACAAAGCTACGTGCGATGAATTCCAAAGATAAAAACTATGTGTCCTCAAAGCAAAAGAAAAACAAAGCTACGTTGGATCCTCCTGTATGATGCATGTATTACAAAAAAGCTACGTGCCCTCAAAGAAAAAAAGAACTATGTTGGACCTTCCTATATGCATGCATGCATTCTTCCCTTATTGCATGGATGCACGTAGTTGTCTTGCTATGTGCCGGCACTAGTATACATGTCCGTGCGTTGCAACGGAAGAAAGTGTCGATGACTATGAAGCCCGTCCACCCCATCGACAAGTCGCTGCCGTTTCGTCCCGAGAATCTTAGACACATCTTTAATGGCAGGAACTCACGAGTATTTAGGTAGTTAGAAACAAACATTGCGCCATGCGAAAGTAGATGATGCAGAAGTAAAGTCGACCTACAAAATATGATATCACATAGATTATAAATCTCATGACCCAGCTCCTTGATCAATCAAGCATCCAATTGTCATGAATGTAGCTATCTAACTAAGAGACTCATGCATTTGAGAGATGATATTTAATATGTCTTATTGTATTTATTTTTATGAGTTTACACTTATTAGATAGACATTTTAAATTAGAGAAAACCTTATACCAAAAAACAATGGCCTTCTATATAATATGGGGATAGAAGGCAGGTCACAATTGGACTTGAAACTGTATGGTGTGTAGACAAGGTACATGGTCGTGTTCAAGTAGAACACTTCTATCCTAGGCCTTCTATATAATGTAGGGTAGACACACAATGTATCATACGTATATAGCAACCTAATAGCACATGTGAACAAGGAAAGCCAACAACTTGTGCCCGGATGATCGGTGTGAGGTATTGTAGTGGTATCATGGAGAGAAGCTCTCGTAGTCATGCGCCAGGGATGTAGCTGAGTCAGTGACCTCGTTAACAATATTGGTGTCGTGGCTAGTGCACTAGTAGAAAAGAGGGTTTTGGTTCAGGCCGGGTCAGCCCATTAGTCCCGGTTCAGTCCAGAACCGGGACCAATGGGGGCACTGGTCCCGGTTCGTGAGGCCAGGGGCCTGCCGGGCCTCGTGGGGGCATTGGTCCCGGTTGGTGGGACGAACCGGGACCAATGGGCCTCGCTCCTGGCCCACCACCATTGGTCCCAGTTGGTGGCTTGAAACGGGACCACAGGCTGCCCTTTAGTCCCGGTTCATGCCACGAACCGGGACCAATGAGGTGCCTATATATACTCCTCGCCCGCGAGCAGAGCACTCCAGTGCTATGTTTTTCTCTGGCCGGCGAGGGGAGGGCTTTGTGGTGCTCTAGCTCACCTCCTATGCACATGAGGTGTTCGATGAAATGCCCGAGCCACACTAGTTAAGCTTTCTCCTCTCGAAGCTCGACCTCAAAGCTCCATTTTCCTCGAGATTTGTCTAGGTTTAGCGGCCCGTCACGTCCCATTCCCGTCTTCACCGCCGTCGATTGCCCGCGCCGATCTCGTCGCCGGCACCACCGTGGTGAGCCTCTTGTTCTTATCTTCTTTCTGAAAGAAAAAAATTCTTACTTTAGATAGATACTTGTCTAATTTTCTTACTATTTTATTGCTTGTTATTATATAGTGCGATGGTTTTGGTATCCGCCCCCGTCGGCCCTCGTCCTGTCTATGATTCGGATGTGGTATATATTATCTTTATAACTATTGGTTCATTTATTGTTTATGAAAATTATGCCGACCAACCGACCCTATTGTCGAGAGGTTAAATTTAGGAGTTATGTGAACCGGAAATCCAACCGACCCTATTGTCGAGAGGTTAAATTTAGTTGAAGAAGAAAATAATTTCTTTAAGGAAAAAAATTGAGGAGGAGAAGATGATATTGGAGTTGCATGTTGCGGATGTCGTCGATGATCACAAGATCAAGGTGGATGCAATGCGCTTGAAGATTAGAAAGATTAGAAAATATGCCATTCATACCGAGGCTTGGTATCATTATGCCGTTGGATCAATTGTTACCTTGGTTGCGATTATGATCGCATTTGTTTTCGCATTGAAATGTTTTATATAGTTTCAATGTATGGTTTAATTAATTAGATGCTCTGGAGAGCTATATGTTGTTAGATGAGTACTATGTATGTACTTTGGTTTTAATGTGATGATGAACTTCTATTAATTTGGTCACTTAATTATCTATTCATGATGTTCTGTAATGGTTTTTGACACACTTAATTATATATAATGCACGCAGGAAACCACGAAGATCACGCGAGCCGAAGTGAAGAACTTATTTGAAGGGGTGAAAGCAAAGAAACATCCACCTCCGGAGGAGAAGGTAGATCCGGTGAAAGCGAAGCGCACTCTGGCTGCCCTGACAAAACCACCGAAGTCTCCGCCGAAAGGCAACTATGAGCGCATTATTGGAAAGACATTTGCCGAAGCGGAGCGGTTGGGAAGTACTGTCAGTGATCAAAGGTTAAAAGAACGACGAGCTGGGAAAAAAATTGCCCAGCTCGGTGAACAAGCGAACCAATCGTGCCCCCCGCTCAAGGTGTCTAGCGACGTCGCTAATGATCCGAGGATGGTGGCCGGTTATAGCAATCTTGGAGATTACCTGCCCGACGATGTACATTATGATTTCTTGGAGGTGGACGAACACAAATACCATTACGGGAAGCCTCTCGTCAAAGATGAAAGATCTCTAACAACGATGATGCGAAGATTACATGATTGGTACATGAAAACCTGCAGAGAGTCTGGGGGGAGGATACTTTGATGCTGAGAGTTAAAGAGGAGCATGACCTCGTTGGAATTGAACGGTTGAATGTTCCATTTGAGGAGTTCTTCTAGTTTTTCAATCAAAAGGCCCTCGATAAATCAACGGTCACTTGCTACTGTCTGTAAGTAGTACTACTTCTGTCATTAAGTCTCTCTATATAGGTCAGCTCTTTCATTGCATGTATTTATAATTATCCTCACTATATTATGCAGATTGAAGATCGCCGAATTGAAGAAAAGACAAATCGGTGATATTGGATTCATTAACACAAATATCATGCCGAAAATACCGAGGCCAACTTGCTACGATCGTTGGTAATAAATGGAAACAAAGATATAATACTCTTTCCTTACAACTTCAAGTGAGTATTATTGTCTTGTGCATATTCGGTTTCCCTTATTAGTCCAGGTTATAGTAATGTAATTGATGACTTATGCATGCGTGCGCAGCTTCCACTATATTCTCCTAGAGATTAAGCTTGAGCAGGGAGTAGTAACCGTCTTAGACTCGAGACGAAAGGATCCCCAGGACTATGCGGACATGACTCAAATGCTCGAGAAGTAAATTAAATCGATCATTATCCATCATATCAGCAACTTTGTTCATTTCCTGGTATCAAGTAATTGTTTTCTTTGTCTGGCAGGGTTTGGAGAAAATTCACCAAAAAAGCTCCGGGACTGCCGAAGAAGCTGCAATTTAGACACCCGAAAGTAAGTACTATAGTAGCATGTTCCCCGCATCTCCTAGTGATTCAAGTGCTAGTTTCATCAATACCATTTAGTATGCTTGCTTATCAGTTTGATTGACCTCTATTTCTTGTAAAGTGGTTGTGGCAGGAACAAGGGAATGATTTCTGTGGATACTACGTTTGCGAGTCCATCCGCCACACGACCTATGAGCGGGGCTACTCTGACGAACAATATGAAGTGCGTAAGCAATAATATTCACAATTTTATTTTATTACCATCATTTGTGTTCAGTTTCATTTATTCATATATATATATATATATATATATATATATATATATATATATATATATATATATATATATATATATATATATATATATATATATATATATATATATATATGTGTGTGTGTGTGTGTGCGTGTGTATTGACCCCCACTAGTAGAAAAGGGGGCTTTTGTCCCGGTTGGTAAGGGCCTTTAGTCCCGGTTTTTGAACCGGGACTAAAGGGTCGTTACTAATGCCTCCCCCCTTTAGTCCCGGTTCTTACACGAACCGGGACTACAGGCCATCCACGTGGACGCAGCCTGGAGCTCCACCTTTAGTCCCGGTTGGTGTTACCAACCGGGACTAAAGGAAATTTTATGATATATTTTTTTTTGAAATTTTTTTTTTGCGAATTTTTTTAATTTTTTTTATTTTCAAATTTCTGAATTATTTTAACCTCTAATCTCTAATCACCACCCCTCATCACTGCTCAATTTATCCTCTAATCTCTAATCACCCCTCATCATTCCAAATCATCTAACTTTCCGGACGGTCAACCATCCTCTCACTACTCCAGCCTGAGCACGCTTAACTTCCGGGTTCTATTCTCCCTCGTTTCCAAGTCTGCACTTGTTGTTTTTCTGACAATAGTAAGATGTCAATTCTATTAACCCTCAGGAATTTAGCTTGAGCATGAAGTGACACATTTCACTATTTGAGTTTGAAACTATTGTTTTAAAAAAAAATTATTTAGTAACACTAATATTTCTGGAATAATTAGTTTGACCATTGCTTGACCACTGTTTGACCACAGCTTGACCAGATTTGACCAAAATTCAAAAAAACTGAAATAATTATTTAGTAACACTAATATTCTAGAATAATTAGTTTGACCATTGTTTGACCACAGTTTGACCACAATTTGAAATTTTTTGAATTTTTTTGCCTCTCCAGATCTTAAAAGCCCTGTATCTTTTTTTTCTGTTAGGTTTTTGAGGATTTTGAAAATGTTTAACGGGGTTCCCCCAGTTAAATTCGGATGTAACTTTTCGAGTAGATGATTTTTCATATAAAAAACGTTTTCATCCGAGTTCGTATGCAAAAGTTATGCCCATTTTAAGAAATTCCAGAGAGATTTTGCAAATAAAGTCGAAATTCATATTTGTTAATTTTCCCAACAACTAGACCACATATCACATGGGAAACTTATTTTATTTTATTTTATTGACATTTCCATCATTTTCTTTTGTTTTTTCTAAAACTGAAAAGGCGGTACACGGGGGGGGGGGGGGGGGGGGTGGGTGGGTGGTAGAGTTTGATGGGCCCTTTAGTACCGGTTCGTGCCATGAACCGGTACTAATGCCTCAAAGCCCATTAGTACCGGTTGGTGCCACCAACCGGTACTAATGGGCATCGCACCCTTTAGTCCCGGTTCGTGGCACCAACCGGGACTAAAGGGCCCAGGTGAACCGGGACTAATGCCTTAGCCGCACGAACCGGGACCAATGCTCACATTAGTCCCGGTTCGTGACTGAACCGGGACTAATGTGAATATTGCCCTGTGACGAAAGCCCTGTTTTGTACTAGTGCCCCTTCTTCAAATTAGATCTTTCAGGTGCGGGATGAACTCCTAGCACCAGATTGTATGCGAGCAATTCAAGAGGAATTGGCGGCATTCTTCCTTGACCACGTCATCGCTGAAGACGGAGAATACCATGTGTACCTTGACTTCGTATATAATTAGGAGATTATATTGTAAGAGATAATTATTGTATATATGTAGCCAGTACTGTCAGATGGATATATGAGAACTTGTTGTTCGACCAATCTCTCGGAGAAGGAGAGGTGGTCGATATCACTTCTCTCTGTATGCATATGTTCATGACGATCTTCTGTTTCCTTCATTTTCTTACTAGCTAGCGTGTCTAGTCCTGTCTATACATATATAGTACGTAGCGTCGACCAAGCACGGAGATAAGAGAGGACACTTCTCTCTATTAATTTGCTAGCTAACACAATATATGAAACACCTTAATTAACCCCCCAAAACCCCCAACCCCCCCCCCCCCCCCCTTCAAAAAAACAAAAACCCCAGCCCCTGAAATGCAGATGCGTGGATGCCTATTGGTCCCGGTTAGTGCCACCAACCGGGACCAAAGGCCCTCCTGCCTGGGCTCGCCGCACCGGCCACGTGGAGGCCCATCTTTCCCGGTTCGTGTAAGAACCGTGACTAAAGGGCTAGGGCATTAGTAACGACCCTTTAGTCCCGGTTCAAAAACCGGGACAAAAGGCCCTTACCAACCGGGACAGATGACCCTTTTTCAACTAGTGGTGTGATTACTTGGTCCTTTATAGATCTTTATGTGCATCAGATTATTAAGCACCTCCCCCATCCATGTCCTCCTCAACTCCTTTACATGATTTGTGCTCCACTTTGCCACCACCAAATACATCAGTGCTATGCTACAATTGTGGCGGCGACTAACCCATCACTGACTCTGGTCTTTCGTTTTTTATTGTATACCCTACGATCATGGCCTACGCGAGGCATGACATGCTCCTACTGTTGGAAATATGCCCTAGAGGCAATAATAAAATGGTTATTATTGTATTTCCTTATTCATGATAATTGTCTATTGTTCATGCTATAATTGTATTAACTGGAAACCGTAATACATGTGTGAATACATAGACCACAACATGTCCCTAGTAAGCCTCTAGTTGACTAGCTCGTTGATCAATAGATGGTCATGGTTTCCTGGCCATGGACATTGGATGTCGTTGATAACGGGATCACATCATTGGGAGAATGATGTGATGGACAAGACCCAATCCTAAGCATAGCACAAGATCGTGTAGTTCGTTTGCTAGAGCTTTTCTAATGTCAAGTATCGTTTCCTTAGACCATGAGATTGTGCAACTCCCGGATACTGTAGGAATGCTTTGGGTGTACCAAACGTCACAACGTAACTGGGTGGCTATAAAGGTGCATTACAGTTATCTCCGAAAGTGTCTGTTGGGTTGGCACGAATCGAGACTGGGATTTGTCACTCCGTATGACGGAGAGGTATCTCTGGGGCCACTCGGTAATGCATCATCATAATGAGCTCAATGTGACTAAGGAGTTAGCCACGGGATCATGCGTTACGGAACGAGTAAAGAGACTTGCCGGTAACGAGATTGAACGAGGTATTGGGATAGCAACGATCGAATCTCGGGCAAGTAACATACCGATAGACAAAGGGAATTGCATACGGGATTGATTGAATCCCCGACATCGTGGTTCATCCGATGAGATCATCGTGGAACATGTGGGAGCCAATATGGGTATCCAGATCCCACTATTGGATATTGGCCGGAGAGGTGTCTCGGTCATGTCTGCATGGTTCCCGAACCCGTAGGGTCTACACACTTAAGGTTCGGTGACGCTAGAGTTGTTATGGGAAATAGTATGTGGTTACCGAAGGTTGTTCGGAGTCCCGGATGAGATCCCGTACATGACGAGGAGCTCCGGAATGGTCCGGAGGTGAAGATCGGTATATTGGACGAAGGGTATTGGAGTCCGGAATTGTTTCGGGGGTACCAGGCTATGGCCAGCATGTCCGAAAGGGGTTTCGGAGGCCCCGACAAGCGTTGCGGGGCCTTATGGGCCAAGGGGAAGGAGCAAACCAGCCCACTAAGGGGCTGTGCGCCCCTCCCAACCCCTCTCACGTAACCAGGAGAGGTGGGGGCGCCACCCCTAGGGCAGCCGCCCCTCCCGGCTTGGGGGGCAAGTTTCCTAGGGGGTGGGGGCGCCCAAACCCATCTAGGGTTTCCCCTAGCCGATCCATCTAGAGGGGCCGGCCCCCTCTCCCCTTCCCCCTATATATAGTGAGGGGGTGGGAGGGCAGCCGCACCCCTTGCCTGGCGCAGCCCTCTCCTCCTCCAACTCCTCCTCCTCCGTAGTGCTTAGCGAAGCTCTGCCGGAGAACCACGAGCTCCATCGCCACCACGCCGTCGTGCTGCCGGAGTTCTCCCTCAACTTCTCCTCTCCCCTTGCTAGATCAAGAAGGAGGAGACGTCCCCGGGCTGTACGTGCGTTGAACGCGGAGGCGCCGTTCGTTCGGCGCTAGATTGGATCTTCCGAGATTTGAGTCGCGGCGAGTACGACTCCATCAACCGCGTTCTTGTAACGCTTCCGCTTAGCAATCTTCAAGGGTATGAAGATGCAATCCCTCTCTCTCGTTGCTAGCATCTCCTAGATTGATCTTGGTGACACGTAGGAAAATTTTGAATTATTACTACGTTCCCCAACAGTGGCATCATGAGCTAGGTCTATGCGTAGATTCTATGCACGAGTAGAACACAAAGTAGTTGTGGGCGATGATTTGTTCAATTTGCTTGCCGTTACTAGTCTTATCTTGATTCGGTGGCATTGTGGAATGAAGCGGCCCGGACCGACCTTACACGTACACTTACGTGAGACTGGTTCCACCGACTGACATGCACTTGATGTATAAGGTGGCTAGTGGGTGTCTGTCTCTCCCACTTTAGTCGGATTGGATTCGATGAAGAGGGTCCTTATGAAGGGTAAATAGCAATTGACATATCACCGTTGTGGCTTTTGCGTAGGTAAGAAACGTTCTTGCTAGAAACCCATAGCAGCCACGTAAAACATGCAACAACAATTAGAGGACGTCCAACTTGTTTTTGCAGGGTATGCTATGTGATGTGATAAGGCCAAAAGGATTTGATGAATTATATATATGTGATGTATGAGATTGATCATGTTCTTGTAATAGGAATCACGACTTGCATGTCGATGAGTATGACAACCGGCAGGAGCCATAGGAGTTGTCTTAATTAATTGTATGACCTGCGTGTCAATGAAAAACGCCATGTAATTACTTTACTTTATTGCTAACCGTTGGCCATAGTAGTAGAAGTAATAGTTGGCGAGACAACTTCATGAAGACACGATGATGGAGATCATGATGATGGAGATCATGGTGTCATGCCGGTGACGAAGGTGATCATGCCACGCCTCGAAGATGGAGATCAAAAGGCGCAAGATGATATTGGCCATATCATGTCACTTTATGATTTGCATGTGATGTTTGTCATGTTTACATCTTATTTGCTTAGAACGACGGTAGCATAAATAAGATGACCCCTCACTAAAATTTCAAGAGATGTGTTTCCCCTAACTGTGCACCGTTGCGAAGGTTCGTTGTTTCAAAGCACCACGTGATGATCGGGTGTGATAGATTCTAACGTCCGCATACAACGGGTGTAAGCCAGATTTACACATGCGAAACACTTAGGTTGACTTGACGAGCCTAGCATGTACAGACATGGCCTCGGAACACAAGAGACCGAAAGGTCGAACATGAGTCGTATACTAGATACGATCAACATGGAGATGTTCACCGTTTATGACTAGTCCGTCTCACGTGATGATCGGACACGGTCTAGTCGATTCGAATCATGTATCACTTAGATGACTAGAGGGATGTCTATCTAAGTGGGAATTCATTAAATAATCAGATGAACTTAATTGTCATGAACATAGTCAAAAGGTCTTTGCAAATTATGTCATAGCTTACGCTTTAGTTCTACTATTTAAGATATGTTCCTATAGAAAATTTAGTTCAAAGTTGACAGTAGCGATTATGCGGACTGGGTCCGTATACTGAGGATTGTCCTCATTGCTGCACGGAAGGCTTATGTCCTTAATGCACCGCTCGGTGTGCTGAACCTCGAGCGTCGTCTGTAGATGTTGCGAAACATCTGACATACACGTTTTGATGACTACGTGATAGTTCAGTGCGTAATGCTAACGGTTTAAAATTGTGGCACCAAAGACGTTTTGAAACGTCGCAGAACATATGAGATGTTCCAAAGACTGAAATTGGGATTTCAGACTAGTGCCCATGTCAAGAGGTATGAGACCTCTGACAAGTTTCTTAAGCCTGCAAACTAAGGGAGAAAAGCTCAATCGTTGAGCATGTGCTCAGATTGTCTGAGTACTACAATCGCTTGATTCGAGTGGGAGTTAATCTTCCAGATGAGATAGTGATGGTTCTCCATAGTCACTGCCACCAAGCTATTAAAGCTTGGTGATTAACTATAACATATCAGGGATAGACATGATGATCCTTGAGCAACACGCGATGTTTGACACCACGAAAGTAGAAATCAAGTAGGAGCATCAATTGTTGATGGTTAGTAAAACCACTAGTTTAAAGAAGAGCAAGGGAAAGAAGGGATACTTCATGAAACGGCAAATCAGTTGCTGCTCTAGTGAAGAAACCCAAGGTTGGACCCAAACCCGAGACTAAGTGCTTCTGTAATGAGGGGAACGGTCACTGAAGCAGAACTACCCTAGATACTTGGTAGATGAGAAGGCAGGCAAGGTCGACAGAAGTATATTGGAAATACATTAAATTAATGTGTACTTTACTAGTACTCCTAGTAGCACCAGGGTATTAGATACCAGTTCGGTTGCTAAGTGTTGGTAACTCGAAATAAAAGGCTACGGAATAAACGGAGACTAGCTAAAGGTGAGATGACGATATGTGTTGGAAGTGTTTCCAAGGTTGATGCGGTCAAACATCGCATGCTCCCTCTACCATCGAGATTGGTGTTAAACCTAAATAATTGTTATTTGGTGTTTGCGTTGAGCATAGACATGATTGGATTATGTTTATCGCAATACGGTAATTCATTTAAGGAGAATAATGGTTACTCTGTTTATTTGAGTAATACCTTCAATGGTCTTGCACCTAAAATGAATGGTTTATTGAATCTCGATCGTAGTGATACACATGTTCATGCCAAAAGATATAAGATAGTAATAATAGTACCACATACTTGTGGCACTGCCACTTGAGTCATATTGGTATAAAACACATGAAGAAGCTCCATGTTGATGGATCTTTGGACTCACTCGTTTTTGAAAAGATTGAGACATGCGAACCATGTCTATTGGTATATATGCATGAAGAAACTCCATACAGATGGATCGTTTGGACTCACTTGATTTTGAATCACTTGAGACATGCAAATCATACCACATGGGCAAGATGAATGAAAGGCCTCGTTTTCAGTGAGATGAAACAAGAGAGCAACTTGTTGGAAGTAATACATTTGATGTGTGCAATCCAATGAGTGCTGAGGCACACAATGGATATCGTTATGTTCTTACTTCACAGATGATTTGAGTAGATGCTGAGTATATTTACTTGATGAAACACAAGTCTGAATTATTGAAAGGTTCAATAATTTCAGAGTGAAGTTGAAGATCGTTGTGACAAGAGGATAAACTGTCTATGATATGATCATATAGATGAATATCTGAGTTACGAGTTTGGCACACAATTGAGACATTGTGGAAATTGTTTCACAACTAATACCGCCTGGAACACCATAGTGTGATGGTGTGTCCGAACATCATAACTACACCTTATTGGATATGGTGCATACCATGATGTCTCTTATCGAATTACCACTATCGTTTATGGGTTAGGCATTAGAGACAACCGCACTCACTTTAAATAGGGCACCATGCAATTCCGTTGAGACGACACGGTATGAACTATGGTTTAGAGAAACCTAAGTTGTTGTTTCTTAAAAGTTTGGGGCTGCGACGCTTATGTGAAAAAGTTTCAGGCTGATAAGCTCGAACCCAAAACGGATAAATGCATCTTCATAGAATACCCAAAACAGTTGGGTATACCTCCTATTTCAGATCCGGAAGCAAAAGTGATTGTTTCTAGAAATGGGTCCTTTCTCGAGGAAAAGTTTCTCTCGAAAGAATTGAGTGGGAGGATGGTGGAGACTTGATGAGGTTATTGAACCGTCACTTCAACTAGTGTGTAGCAGGGCACAGGAAGTTCTTCCTGTGGCACCTACACCAACTGAAGTGGAAGCTTATGATAGTGATCATGAAACTTCGGATCAAGTCACTACCAAACCTCGTAGGTCGACAAGGATGCGTACTACTTCAGAGTGGTACGTAATCCTGTCTTGGAAGTCATGTTGCTAGACAACAATGAACCTACGAGCTATGGAGAAACGATGGTGGGCCCGGATTCCGACGAATGACTCGAGGCCATAAAATCCGAGAGAGGATCCATGTATAAAACAAAGTATAGACTTTGGAAGAACTACTTGATGGTCGTAAGGCTGTTGGGTGCAGATGTATTTTAAAAGGAAGACGGACAATGATGGTAAGTGTCACCATTAAGAAAGCTCGACTTGTCGTTAAGATGTTTTCCGACAAGTTCAAGGAGTTAACTACGATGAGATTTTCTCACTCGTAGCAATGCTAAGAGTCTGTTGGAGTTATATTAGTAGTTACTGCATTATTTATGAAATCTTGCAGATAGGATGTCAAAACATTGTTTCCTCGACGATTTTCTTGAGGAAAGGTTGTATGTGATGCAACCAGAAGGTTTTGTCAATCCTGAAATATGCTAACAAGTATGCAAAGCTCCAGCAATCCTTCTAAGGACTGGAGTAAGCATCTCGGAGTTGGAATGTACGCTTTGATGAGATGATCAAAGATTTTGGGTTTATACAAAGTTTATGAGAAACTTGTATTTCCAAAGAAGTGAGTGGGAGCACTATAGAATTTTTGATGAGTATATGTTGTTAACATATTGTTGATCAGAAATGATGTAGAATTTCTGGAAAGCATATAGGGTTATTTGAAAAGTGTTTTTCAATGGAAAACCTGGATTAAGCTACTTGAACATTGAGCATCAAGATCTATAATGATAGATCAAAAATGCTTAATAGTACTTTCAAATGAATACATACCGTGACAAGATTTTGAAGGAGTTCAAAATAGATCAGCAAAGAAGGAGTTCTTGGCTGTGTTACAAGGTGTGAGTATTGAGTAAGACTCAAGACCTGACCACGACAGAAGAGAGAGAAAGGACGAAGGTCGTCCCCTATGCTTTAGACGTAGGCTCTACAGTATGCTATGCTATGTACCGCACCTGAAGTGTGCCTTGCCATGAGTTAGTCAAGTGGTACAATAGTGATCCAGGAATGGATCACATGACAGCGGTCGAACTTATCCTTAGTATCTACTCCCTCCGTTCCTAAATACTTGTCTTTCTAGGCATTTCAACAAGTGACTACATACGGAGTAAAATGAGTGAATCTACACTCTAAAATATGTCTACATACATCCGTATGTGATATTCATTTGAAATGCCTAGAAAGACAAGTATTTAGGAACGGAGGGAGTAGTGGACTAAGGAATTTTCTCGATTATGGAGGTGGAAAAGGAGTTCGTCGTAAAGGGTTACGTCGATGCAAACTTTGACACTAATCCGGATGACTCTGAGAAGTAAACCGGATTCATATAGTAGAGCAGTTATTTGGAATAGCTCCAAGTAGCGCGTGGTAGCTGCATCTACAAGATGACATAGAGATTTGTAAAGCACACACGGATCTGAATGTTGCAGACCCGTTGACTAAAACCTCTCTCGTAAGCATAACATGATCAAACCCTAGAACTCATTGAGTGTTAATCACATGGTGATCTGAACTAGATTATTGACTCTAGTAAACTCTTGGGTATTAGTCACATGGCGATGTGAACTTTGAGTGTTAATCACATGGTGATGTGAACTAGATTGTTGACTCTAGTGCAAGTGGGAGACTGTTGGAAATATGCCCTAGAGGCAATAATAAAATGGTTATTATTGTATTTCCTTGTTCATGATAATTGTCTATTGTTCATGCTACAATTATATTAACTGGAAACCGTAATACATGTGTGAATACATAGACCACAACATGTCCCTAGTAAGCCTCTAGTTGACTAGCTCGTTGATCAATAGATGGTCATGGTTTCCTGGCCATGGACATTGGATGTCGTTGATAACGGGATCACATCATTGGGAGAATGATGTGATGGACAAGACCCAATCCTAAGCATAGCACAAGATCGTGTAGTTCGTTTGCTAGAGCTTTTCTAATGTCAAGTATCGTTTCCTTAGACCATGAGATTGTGCAACTCCCGGATACTGTAGGAATGCTTTGGGTGTACCAAACGTCAGAACGTAACTGGGTGGCTATAAAGGTGCATTACAGGTATCTCCGAAAGTGTCTGTTGGGTTGGCACGAATCGAGACTGGGATTTGTCACTCCGTATGACGGAGAGGTATCTCTGGGCCCACTCGGTAATGCATCATCATAATGAGCTCAATGTGACTAAGGAGTTAGCCACGGGATCATGCGTTACGGAACGAGTAAAAGACTTGCCGGTAACGAGATTGAACGAGGTATTGGGATACCGACGATCGAATCTCGGGCAAGTAACATACCGATAGACAAAGGGAATTGTATACGGGATTGATTGAATCCCCGACATCGTGGTTCATCCGATGAGATCATCATGGAACATGTGGGAGCCAATATGGGTATCCAGATCCCGCTATTGGTTATTGGCCGGAGAGGTGTCTCGGTCATGTCTGCATGGTTCCCGAACCCGTAGGGTCTACACACTTAAGGTTCGGTGACGCTAGAGTTGTTATGGGAAATAGTATGTGGTTACCGAAGGTTGTTCGGAGTCCCGGATGAGATCCCGGACATGACGAGGAGCTCCGGAATAGTCCGGAGGTGAAGATCGGTATATTGGACGAAGGGTATTGGAGTCCGGAATTGTTCCGGGGGTACCAGACTATGGCCAGCATGTCCGAAAAGGGTTTCGGAGGCCCCGGCAAGCGTTGGGGGGCCTTATGGGCCAAGGGGAAGGGCAAAACCAGCCCACTAAGGGGCTGTGCGCCCCTCCCAACCCCTCTCACATAACCAGGAGAGGTGGGGGTGCCACCTCTAGGGCAGCCGCCCCTCCCGGCTTGGGGGCAAGTTTCCTAGGGGGTGGGGGCGCCCAAACCCATCTAGGGTTTCCCCTGGCCGATCCATCTAGAGGGGCCGGCCCCCTCTCCCCTCCCCCCTATATATAGTGAGGGGGTGGGAGGGCAGCCGCACCCCTTGCCTGGCACAGCCCTCTCCTCTTCCAACTCCTCCTCCTCCTCCGTAGTGCTTAGCAAAGCTCAGCCGGAGAACCACGAGCTCCATCGCCACCACGCCGTCGTGCTGCCGGAGTTCTCCCTCAAATTCTCCTCTCCCCTTGCTGGATCAAGAAGGAGGAGACGTCCTCGGGCTGTACGTGCGTTGAACGCGGAGGCGCCGTCCGTTCGGCGCTAGATCGGATCTTCCGCGATTTGAATCGCCGCGAGTACGACTCCATCAACCGCGTTCTTGTAACGCTTCCGCTTAGCGATCTTCAAGGGTATGAAGATGCACTCCCTCTCTCTCATTGTTAGCATCTCCTAGATTGATCTTGGTGACACGTAGGAAAATTTTGAATTATTACTACGTTCCCCAACACCTACATGCCCCTGATCCTACATGACATGCCGACCTTTGCAAACCGACCTCCATGGTGGGCACTAGGCGGATCCTCTTAGCTTTGGACCTCCACAAATTCCGTTTCCAAGTTACAAAGAAGACCCCCACCCCGGCCATTCCTCGAACAACAAGTGCAAAAGTCTGTGCACCGATAGGTTCCACCTGAACACCTTCATCATATTTTGTGAGAATAAATTTACTCTCGTTCTTTTGGCGATGCCATGAGGTTAGAGAGTTTTCTGTCCTCGCAGATCCGATTGTTCGGATCTGATGAGTTTAAGTTGGCGTGTCAAATTTTTTCTGTTGGTTTGATTCTTTGTGAAGTTGAAGTGTTTCATCGATATCATGGTGAAGATTTTGTGATCCCACATCCTGAACTTCTAGGGGATCATCCTCGGCCAAAGTACGTACACCGATCAAGGCTTCCCATATTTTTGGATACGCAACTGAAGGTGCTTTCAAAAACTATTATTGGTAATGTTCGTGCGGGTGAAAGAGCGACAACCTCGTTGCTTTAGTCCAATTACAGCCTTATACCGAAGTCTTTGGAGTATTTCTTCTAACAGAGATTCATGCAACGATGAAGGTTTTTCAAGAGATTTTTTGTAATTCTTAGTTATAGGAGTTACTTTGTATCTTCTTGGATTTTGGATCCGAATTAGTATACCTATAATTGTATGAGTATGAATAAAATTGCAGGTATTTTTTTTAAAATGACCACAGTCCCACGTCCATATCAGATTTGTACGACTCCATCTCGAGTCCGGCTACTTCAGGTTGGGATTCGGTGATCGGTGGTAGAAAACTAAGAGCATCTACAACTGGACCTCTTAAACTCGTCATATACGTCCGGGCAGGCCGCCCGGTCATGATTTTTTGATCCAGATGGACCTCTCAAATGCTCAGGCTGACCGACACCCCTGTATCCACCCAAATATGGGGCGGATATGGGGGCGCCCGCCACGTGGGACTGACGAAGGGGTCCCAGCCGGAAATGCCCTCAAATACAGCGGTCCGAAGCTAGTCTCTTCCGTCGGACCGGTGGCGCTGCGTGGCGCAGATCCGGCGAGCTGCGTAGTGCATTGCCCGGCTATTTAAGTCGACCGGCGGCACCGAAACCCTACCATACATCCCCATTTTCCTCCTTCTGTCCGCCGGCACCGCCACTTTCCACTCCACCCGCCCGTCTAGTAGCCATGCCCCCATGTCGCCGGTGAGGAGCGAGCCCTTTCTGACGTCGGACCGCCGACTTGAGCTCCTTGAGCAGATCCGGGCTAGATGCGAAGCCCAGATTGCCACGGGGCTACCTCCGGATGTAGTGGATCCGGAGGAGGAGTTGGAGGAGGAGGTGGAGGAGGACGAGGACGACGAGGAGCAGGATGAGCCGGAGGAGGAGGATGTGGGGGATGCTGGTGACAGGGATCTGCAGACGGAGCAGCAGGCCATCCTTGATTCCTCCTGTCGGAGTCGACTGCAGAGGCAAGACGCCATCGCCGACAGGAGACGGCGGCACAAGAGGCCGCGGAGGAGGCGGAGATGTTCACCTACATGAATGAGGTCGAGCAGGAGGAGGATGAGCCGCATCCCTCCTACCCGCCCGTCTAGCCGGCGCCCGGCACCGTCGTCGACATCTGCGACGACGAAGAGTAGCTACAATAGTACGTAGATGTAGTACGCAGGATTCCATTTGAATGCTTTGTAAGGATCTAGGGGATGAAATTTAAGAGAGGCGGATGCAAAGTGGCTAATTTAAGATGTGTCCGGTCAGTGCCCGCGGACGCGTCCGGGCACGTCCGTGGACGTTTGAGGGGCCCGATTTGCAAAGTACTGCTTTAGATGCTCTAAGTGTATGACTTAGGATTGTCGGGGACCATTGCGGAGGATTAAAAAGATCAGACATATTTTATTATTCCTAGGAGCATCTAGTACATCCACGTGCTATACATGCACTGTCTTAGTCATGTATAATTATGAGGAAACTCTTACTTTTGTACTGCCAGGGGCTGATTTGCTTTGAAAGTAAATCGACAAGGGACCGAAACTCGTTTTCAAGAGAACCCAAACTCGCATATGTAGGAACTTGATCCCAATTGGCTGGATTGTAAATTCTCTCTCCTAACCAAGTGGGTTAGGCTCACCCATTGCCATAGGGTCTAAATCGAGGACCGAAGGCTCTCGTTGTATACTTGTGTAGCAACATAAAGGACTGTACGTGTTTCGTGGTGAATTTGTACAACCCTTTTGCAGAGTGTCAACCAAATCAATTTGTCCTGACACTTTCCACGTGTAATTTGGGCAACTGAGATCTCAATCGAATGTGGGATATTATCTGATTTCAAAAGGTTTCAGAAAACCATTTTGGTTGGGAGTACATCGGTCCATAGGTGCTGCGTATATCTGCAATGCACAAAAAGATGCGTGCAGTCCACCGGTTCCGCCAAGCAAATGGGGCATGTTGTGTTGGACGGCCAACCTCGCCGCAGCAGATTGTCTGCCGTGAGAGACAGCGCCTATGCACGACGAGCCACATGAAGAACCGATAGCGAGGCGGTGCCTTTGACTTCCAAATTTGTTTGTAGCACGGAAAACGAATGCCAGCCATGAAGTACATCCGGTATGCACTGCTAACCACTGAAAAAAATAGCGCGCTATAGCGTCGCTAATAGCACGCTATAGCGTATTGAGAATTGCCTCGCTAAATATATCGGTGTACAATGTCTCGCTAATAGCATGCTATAGCGCGATATAGCACGCTAATAGCATATTTTGAGGTCGCCGCTATTTTGCTGTAGCGCGCTATTTTTTCATTGCTGCTAACAGAAAAGCACTGCTTATCCGTCAGCCTCCAAACCAAACAATCAGTGGCCTCAGGTGTCAGTACAGTGGCCTGCGAGATGTCCCAGATTTCGAGGTATTGAGCAAGCGCCTGAACCGAGAGTCCTCCCCTTATGTCTTGGATCCAGGCATGATTATGCAGCGCCTCCTTGACAGACCGACCCGAGTCGCGCATGAAAGAGAAGAGGGCAGGAGCGACCTCGGCGATCGAGCGTCCTATAGGCAACCAGTTGTCTGTCCAGAATCACGTAGACTCGCCTTTGCCCAGCGAAACAGAACATGTCGCATTAAACATTGCCGCTACTTCCTTCTCCGTGGTGTCCGGCAAGCTGTGCCAGGGCCTTTCCTCCGTCGCCCATCTGAGCCAAGGCCATTGGCATCGCAATGCCAGCCCAAAAAAAAATCTGAGGTTAGGCAAACCGAGGCCACCCAACTCCTTGGGCCTACAAACCCGTGTCCAAGGCAGTAAACAATGGCCCCCGTTGATGTCATCCTCGCCTTTCCAGACAAAACCTTGGCATATCCTCTCAATAATCTTAATCGCCCACACAGGTAGTGGGAGTACTGACATGAAGTGGATTGGAAGAGCCATGAGAACTGAGTTTGTTAGAGTCAAACGCCCAGCAGCAGCCAACATCTTCGGCTTCCAACCTTTCGTCTTGCTAGAGTATTTATCAACTAGGGACCAAATATCATTCCTTTTCAGCCGATAGACCGAAAGGGGAATTCCCAAATACTTGAAAGGAAACTGTTGCCTTTGACACTGAAAGTGCTCCGTCACTGTGTTCTTCACCTCGTCATCGCAGCGGATATAGGTTATGGTGCTCTTTTGGAGGTTAATCCAAAGGCCCGAAGCTTTACCAAACAAATCCAGAATGCCAGCTATCACCTGGAGGTCCATAGTAGCCGGCTTAAAGAAGAGGACTACATCATTGATACGTCCATTTTTCATCATGATTTTATAATGATATTAGAGACCTATTCTGCACAACTTCAAAAGTCCTGAAACTTCACGGATAGTCATTTTGGAATTAATAAAAATATATTGGGCAAAAAAGCACCAGAGGGACCCACCAGGCAACCACAAGGGTGGGGGCGCGGTCTACCCCCTGGGTGCGCCCCCTGCCTTGCCGCCTACCTGGCAGGCCCACGCTGCCTATCTTTTGCTATTTGAAGGTTTTTTACCTGGAAAAAAAATCAGGAGGAAGCTTTCGGGACGAAGCGCCGCCGTCTCGAGGCGGAACTCGGGCAGAACCAATCTAGGGCTCCGGCGGAGCTGTTCTGCCGGGGAAACTTCCCTCCCGAAGGTGGAAATCATCGCCATCGTCATCACCAACGATCCTCTCATCGAGAGGGGGTCAATCTCCATCAACATCTTCACTAGCACCATCTCCTCTCAAACCCTAGTTCATCTCTTGTATCCGATCTTTTTCTCAAAACCTCAGATTGGTAGCTGTGGGTTGCTAGTAGTGTTGATTACTCTTTATAGTTGATGCTAGTTGGTTTATTCGGTGGAAGATCATATGTTCAGATCCTTAATGATTATTAATACTCCTCTGATTATGAACATGAATATACTTATGGACATGGGAGAAGTCTTGTTATAAGTAATCATGTGAATTTAGTATTCGTTCGATATTTTGATGAGATGTATGTTGTCTTTCCTCTAGTGGTGTTCTGTGAACGTCGACTACATGACACTTTCCTCAAGTGCTGGAATTTAGTCTATTTTGGGACAACCCAATAACTATTTTAGAAATTCCTAAATAAATCCTAGAGGCCCACTTAGCCCATTCATGCAAGGCAAGGGGGACTACTAAAGTTTAGTCCCACGTTGCTAGTTTAGAGGGAGTTGGACCTCCTTATAAGGGAGGTTCTTTCCCCTCTTGTATGAGCATGAGAACAAGAGGGACAACCACGTGCGCTCCTCCTCCACCGCCCGCCTCGCCACGTCGCGCCGCGCCGCGGGTTGCGGGAATGAGCCAAGCCGATGTCTAAATTTTTGCCACGCACGACGCGGAAGCTGAAACGTTTTGCTGTAGTGGAGATTGAATACGAACGGCGCACCTCTTCGCCTGCTGCATGTTCGGCCTCTCGCCTCCTTCTCTTGCGCCTATAAAAGGGAGGTCGCTCCTCTCAGAGAGACGCACCAAAACTTCTTCTTCCTCTCGCCACCGGTTCCAATCTCTGAGCTGCTGCTGTCTTCCTCATCCCGGCTTGCGGCGTGCACCGCGAGTCGGGACAGTAGGCCTCTGAAACCGCACCTCTTTTAGTCATGTACGGGAGAAGGGTGATAAGGTTTTTGGGGAGCGCTCAGCGCGACTACTGACCTCTTCCTCACGGACGCTCCGGACTCCGACGACTACTTCCCCGACGATGACTTCTTCGACGACATGGCTGGCGAGGACACCGACACCAAGACCGGTGCTTCTGCTCCCGTTCCGTACGTTCTCATACTCTTTCTGTTAGAGGTTCTGTCACAACTTCTTGCTCTATTGTCTGTTCTAGATGTGTTCGGTTCTAGTTCATATATACTGATGTTATTTACCTTCTCTCTGTCGAATTGCATGACTTGTTTTGTCTCTGTTATATTAGTCATGCTTTTTCTAGTATTTTTGTTAATAAAATCATTCGGTAAATTGCTCAACAATCCAAAAACCTTATTATAGGCAATTTACCCCGAGTGGTTTTGCTGCTTCCATGAGACCTCCTATGTTTGAGGGTATCCACTATAAGAGGTGGCGCGTGAGAGCAGTCTTATGGTTTCAAACCATGAGTTGCTATGACGCCACTCTTGGCAAACCTGAAGGAGAGCTTGATGCTCAACAGGCACAAGCTTTTCAGAAAATGGATACTCTTTTTAAGGCTGCTCTCTTGAGTGTTCTTGGTGAGAACATAATTGATGCTTATGCGTCAATTGACAATGGAAAAGATATGTGGGATGCACTCGAGGCCAAGTTTGGGGTCTCGGATGCTGGCACTGAGCTGTACATCATGGAGCAATTCTATGGTTACAGGATGACTGAAGAGCGCTCCGTGGTTGAGCAAGCTCATGAGATACAGTCATTTGCTAGAGAACTTGAGCACTTTAGTTGTACCTACAAACTATGAGGAAGCGATGATGAGCCCAGATTCCGCAAAATGGCTTGAGGCCATGAAATCTGAGATGGGATCCATGTATGAGAACAAAGTATGGACTTTGGTTGAATTGCCCGATGATTGGCAAGCAATAGAAAATAAATGGATCTTCAAGAGGAAGACGGACGCTGATAGTAGTGTTACTATCTACAAAGCTCGAATTGTCGCAAAAATGTTTTCGACAAGTTCAAGGTGTTGACTACAATGAGATTTTCTCACTTGTATCGATGCTTAAAAGTCTGTCTGAATAATGTTAGCAATTGCCGCATTTTATGAAATTTGGCAAATGGATGTCAAACCTGCATTCATTAATGGATTTCTTAAAGAAGAGTTGTATATGATTCAACCAAAAGGTTTTGTCGATCCTAAAGGTGCTACCAAAGTGTGCAAAGCTCCAGCGATCCATCTATGGACTGGTGCAAGCATCTCCGAGTTGGAATATACGCTTTGATAAGTTGATCAAAGCATATAGTTTTATACAGACTTGCGGTGAGGCCTGTATTTACAAGAAAGTGAGTGGGAGCACTACAGCCTTTCTGATAAGTATATGTGAATGACATATTGTCGATCGGAAATGATGTAGAATTTTCTAAAAAGCATAAATGAGTGTTTGAAAGGAGTTTTTTAAAGAAAGACCTCGATGAAGCTGCTTACATATTGAGCATCAAGATCTATAGAGATAGATCACGACGCTTTATAAGTTTTTTCAATGAGTACATACCTTGACGAGTTTTTGAAGTAGTTCAAAATGGAACAGTCAAAGAAAGAGTTCTTGCCTGTGTTGCAAGGTGTGAAGTTGAGTAAGACTCAAAGCCCGACCAAGGCAGAAGATAGAGAGAGAATGAAAGGCATTCCCTATGCCTCAGCCATAGGTTCTATAAAGTATGCCATGCTATGTACCAGTCCTATTGTATACCCTGCCCTAGTTTGGCAAGGGCGTATAATTTTGATCTAGGAGTAGATCACTGGACAGCGGTCAAAATTATCCTTAGAGGACTAAGGTAATATTACTTGGTTATGGAGGTGATAAAGAGTTCGTCGTAAAGAGTTACGTCAATGCAAGCTTTGACACCGATCTGGATGACTCTAAGTCACAATCCGGATACATATTGAAAGTTGGAGCAATTAGCTAAAGTAGCTACGTGGAGAGCATTGTAGACATAGAAATTTGCAAAATACATACGGATCTGAATTTGGCAGACCCGTTGACTAAACTTCTCTCACAAGCAAAACATGATCACACCTTAGTACTCTTTGGTGTTAATCACATGGCGATGTGAACTAGATTACTGACTCTAGTAAACACTTTGAGTGTTGGTCACATGACGATGTGAACTATGGGTGTTAATCACATGGTGATGTGAACTAATTGTGTTAAATCACATAGCGATGTGAACTATTGACTCTAGTGCAAGTGGGAGACTGAAGGAAATATGCCCTAGAGGCAATTATAAAGTTGTTATTTATATTTCCTTATATCATGATAAATGTTTATTATTCATGCTAGAATTGTATTAACCGGAAACTTAGTACATGTGTGAATACATAGACAAACAGAGTGTCACTAGTATGCCTCTACTTGACTAGCTCGTTGAATCAAAGATGGTTAAGTTTCCTAGCCATAGACATGAGTTGTCATTTGATTAACGGGATCACATCATTAGAGAATGATGTGATTGACTTGACCCATTCTGTTAGCTTAGCACTTGATCGTTTAGTATATTTCTATTACTTTCTTCATGACTTATACATGTTCCTCTGACTATGAGATTATGCAACTCCCGAGTACCAGAGGGACACTTTGTGTGCTATCAAACGTCACAACGTAACTGGGTGATTATAAAGATGCTCTACAGGTGTCTCCGATGGTGTTTGTTGAGTTGGCATAGATCGAGATTAGGATTTGTCACTCCGATTGTCGGAGAGGTATCTCTGGGCCCTCTCGGTAATGCACATCACTATAAGCCTTGGAAGCAATGTGACTAATGAGTTAGTTGCGGATGATGCATTACAGAATGAGTAAAGAGACTTGCCGGTAACGAGATTGAACTAGGTATTGAGATACCGACGATCGAATCTCGGGCAAGTAACATACCAATGACAAAGGGAACAACATATGTTGTTATGCGGTTTGACCGATAAAGATCTTCGTAGAATATGTAGGAACCAATATGAGCATCCAGGTTCCGCTATTGGTTATTGACCGAAGATGAGTCTCAGTCATGTCTACATAGTTCTCGAACCCGTAGGGTCCGCACGCTTAACATTCGGTGACGATTTGTATTATGAGTTATGTGATTTGATGACCGAATTTTGTTCGGAGTCCCGGATGAGATCGTGGACATGACGAGGAGTCTCGAAATGGTCGATACGTAAAGATCGATATATTGGAAGGCTATATTCGGACATCGGAATGGTTCCGAGTGATTCGGGTATTTTTCGGAGTACCGGAGAGTTACGGCGAAATCACTAATTAAGGAGTACTCGTTGCAAAGAACACTCCACTTTCCCAAGTCACGACATGTGGCGCCCATGCAGCGCGCCACTTGTCGCAACCTAGGAGTTTTCCCTTTTTTCGTAGATCTGTTTATTCAAAACATTTTATCTCCTAAACCGTGCGTCCAAATCTCGAACCATTTTCACCATTGGATTCCTCGCGTCGAGATCTTCAAAACTGGATCCCATGTTGATAGGTTTTGACGAACTTTTTTTACGAAAAAACTGGGCGAAAAAACCGAACCGGGAGCACGGTTTTTTCCCTTTCCGAAAGAGGCACGCCCGTGCCTCTCGCGAAATCACAACCGTGCCTCCCGTGGAAGCAAAACCGTAACTCTCGTGGAAGGAAAAAAACAGAAAACGCGTTTTTTTCCGTTTCCGAGAGGCACGGCCGTGACTCTCGCGAAAGCACGACCGTGCCTTTCGCGAAAGCAAAACCGTGACTCTCGTGAAAGAAAAAAATAGAAAACGCGTAGTTTTTCCCTACCACAACATGTCCATGGACTTCACAGAGAATTGAGTGAATGCACTAAAAACCAAGAAATGACATAGCGCATTCAAGTCGATCTATTACAACCAGCGCGGTTGTTCGTATTTCATTTTCTTTCCGATAGGCATGGCCGTGATTCTCGCGAAAGCACAACCATGCCTGTCGCGGAAGCAAAACCGTGAGTCTTGCGAAAGAAAAAAAACAGAAAACGTGTTATGTTTTTCCCTTTCCGAGAGGCACGGGCATGACTCTCGCGAAAGCACAACCATGCCTCTCGCGGAAGCAAAACCGTGACTCTCGTGAAAAAAAAAACAGAAAACGCATTTTTTTTTGTTTCTGAAAGGCACGGCCGAAACTCGCTAAAGCACAACAGTGCCTCTCGCGGAAGAAAAACCGTGACTTTCGCGAAAGAAAAAAAAGAAAACACATTTTTTCGCGCAAAAAAAAATTTCGAAATTTTTTTTGATCGAAAAACTAAAAAAGACTGGGGGAAAACCAAAACGTCGAAAAAACAAAAAAACGTTTAAAAAGCCGAAAACGCGTGCGGAAAAATAAAAAAATAAAATCCAGAGGGAGCGTCTAGACCGCGACACGTGGCGAATGGCTGAGAGCGCGCCAAGTGGCGCTGATCGTTGCGAGGCTCCCGAAGGAGCGCTCGTTAACTAGTTGCTCTCGAGTTATGGGAATTCGTATTGGGCCTTAATGGGCCATACGGGAAAGGAGAGAAAAGCCTCAAGGGTGGTCGCGCCCCTTCCCCATGGACTGGTCCAAATTGGACTAGGAAAAGGGGGCGCCCCCTTCCTTCCTTCTCCTTCTCCCTTCCCTTTTTCCTATTCCATGTGGGAGGTGGAATCCTACTAGGACTAGGGAGTCCTAGTAGGACTCCACACTTTGGGCGCGCCCTATGAGGGCCGTGTTGGAAATATGCCCTAGAGGCAATAATAAATGGTTATTATTATATTTCTTTGTTCATGATAATTGTCTATTATTCATGCTATAATTGTATTGTCCGGAAATCGTAATACATGTGTGAATACATAGACCACAAAGTGTCCCTAGTAAGCCTCTAGTTGACTAGCTCGTTGATCAACAGATAGTCATGGTTTCCTGACTATGGACATTGGATGTCATTGATAACGGGATCACATCATTAGGAGAATGATGTGATGGACAAGACCCAATCCTAAGCATAGCATAAAAGATCGTGTAGTTTCGTTTGCTAGAGCTTTTCCAATGTCAAGTATCTTTTCCTTAGACCATGAGATCGTGCAACTCCCGGATACCGTAAGAGTGCTTTGGGTGTGCCAAACATCACAACGTAACTGGGTGACTATAAAGGTGCACTACGGGTATCTCCGAAAGTGTCTATTGGGTTGGCACGGATCGAGACTGGGATTTGTCACTCCGTGTGACGGAGAGATATCTCTGGGCCCACTCGGTAATGCATCATCATAATGAGCTCAATGTGACTAAGGCGTTAGTCACGGGATGATGCATTGCGGTACGAGTAAAGAGACTTGCCGGTAACGAGATTGAACAAGGTATTGGGATACCGACGATCGAATCTCGGGCAAGTAACATACCGATTGACAAAGGGAATTGCATACAGATTGATTGAATCCTCGACACCGTGGTTCATCCGATGAGATCATCGTGGAGCATGTGGGAGCCAACATGGGTATCCAGATCCCGCTGTTGGTTATTGACCGGAGAGGCGTCTCGGTCATGTCTGCATGTCTCCCGAACCCGTAGGGTCTACACACTTAAGGTCCGGTGACGCTAGGGTTGTAGAGATATATGTATGCGGAAACCCGAAAGTTGTTCGGAGTCCCGGATGAGATTCCGGACGTCACGAGAGGTTCCGGAATGGTCCGGAGGTGAAGAATTATATATAGGAAGTCCAGTTTCGGCCACCGGGAAAGTTTCGGGGGTTATTGGTATTGTACCGGGACCACCGGAAGGGTCCCGGGGGTCCACCGGGTGGGGCCACCTGTCCCGGAGGGCCCCGTGGGCTGAAAGTGGAAGGGAACCAGCCCCTAGTGGGCTGGGGCGCCCCCCTTGGGCCTCCCCCCATGCGCCTAGGGTTGGGAACCCTAGGGGGGAGTTCCCCCTTGCCTTGTGGCCGCCGCGCCCCTTGAGATCCCATCTCTTGGGGCTGGCGCACCCCCCCCCCAGGGGCCTATATAAAGGGGGGGAGGGAGGGCAGCACACAACAGCCTTGGGCGCCTCCCTCCTCCCCTGCAACACCTCTCTCTCTCTCGCAGAAGCTTAGCGAAGCCCTGCCGAGACCCGCTACATCCACCACCACGCCGTCGTGCTGTTGGATCTCCATCAACCTCTCCTTCCCCCTTGCTGGATCAAGAAGGAGGAGAAGTCGCTGCACCGTACGTGTGTTGAACGCGGAGGTGCCGTCCGTTCGGCACTCGGTCATCGGTGATTTGGATCACGGCGAGTACGACTCCGTCATCCACGTTCATTGGAACGCTTCCGCTCGCGATCTGCAAGGGTATGTAGATGCACTCCTTTCCCCTCGTTGCTAGTAGACTCCATAGATGCATCTTGGTGAGCGTAGGAAAATTTTAAAATTATGCTACGATTCCCAACAGTGGCATCATGAGCCAGGTCTATGCGTAGTTACTATGCACGAGTAGAACACAAAGCAGTTGTGGGCGTTGAGTTTGCCAATTCTTCTTGCCACTACTAGTCGTTTCTTGTTTCGGCGGCATTGTAGGATGAAGCGGCCCGGACCGACCTTACACGTACGCTTACATGAGACTGGTTCCACCGACTGACATGCACAAGTTGCATAAGGTGGCTAGCGGGTGTCTGTCTCTCCTACTTTAGTCGGAACGGATTCAATGAAAAGGGTCCTTATGAAGGGTAAATAGAAATTGGCAAATCACGTTGTGGTCATACGTAGGTAAGAAACGTTCTTGCTAGAAACCTACAAACCACGTAAAAACTTGCAACAACAATTAGAGGACGTCTAACTTGTTTTTGCAGCAAGTGCTATGTGATGTGATATGGCCAGAAGATGTGATGAATGATATATGTGATGTATGAGATTGATCATATTCTTGTAATAGGAATCATGACTTGCATGTCGATGAGTATGACAACCGGCAGGAGCCATAGGAGTTGTCTTTATTATTTTGTATGACCTGCGTGTCATTAAATAAACGCCATGTAAATTACTTTACTTTATTGCTAAATGTGTTAGCCATAGAAGTAGAAGTAATCGTTGGCGTGACGACTTCATGAAGACACAATGATGGAGATCATGATGATGGAGATCATGATGTCATGCCGGTGACGAAGATGATCATGGTGCCCCGAAGATGGAGATCAAAGGAGCATGATGATATTGGCCATATCATGTCACTATTTGATTGCATGTGATGTTTATCATGTTTTTGCATCTTATTTGCTTAGAACGACGGTAGTATGTAAGATGATCCCTTATAATAATTTCAAGAAAGTGTTCACCCTAACTGTGCACCGTTGCGAAGGTTCGTTGTTTCGAAGCACCACGTGATGATCGGGTGTGATAGATTCTAACCTTCGAATACAACGGGTGTTGACGAGCCTAGCATGTACAGACATGGCCTCGGAACACACGCAATACACTTAGGTTAACTTGACGAGCCTAGCATGTACAGACATGGCCTCGGAACACGGAGGACCGAAAGGTCGAGCATGAGTCGTATAGAAGATACGATCAACATGGAGATGTTCACCGATCTTGACTAGTCCGTCTCACGTGATGATCGGACACGGCCTAGTTGAATTCGGATCATGTTTCACTTAGATGACTAGAGGGATGTCTATCTGAGTGGGAGTTCATTAAATAATTTGATTATATGAACTTAATTATCATGAACTTAGTCTAAAATCTTTACACTATGTATTGTAGATCAAATGGCCCACGTTGTCCTCAATTTCAACGCGTTCCTAGAGAAAACCAAGCTGAAAGATGATGGCAGCAACTATACGGACTGGGTCCGGAACCTGAGGATCATCCTCATAGCAGCCAAGAAAGATTATGTCCTAGAAGCACCGCTAGGTGAAGCACCAATCCCTGAGAAACAAGACGTTATGAACGCTTGGCAGCAGCGTGCTGATGATTACTCCCTCATTCAGTGCGGCATGCTTTACAGCTTAGAACCGGGTCTCCAAAAGCGTTTTGAGAAACATGGAGCATATGAGATGTTCGAGGAGCTGAAACTGGTTTTTCAAGCTCATGCCCGGGTCGAGAGATATGATGTCTCCGACAAGTTCTTCAGCTGTAAAATGGAGGAGAACAGTTCTGTTAGTGAGCACATACTCAGAATGTCTGGGTTGCACAACCGCTTGTCTCAGCTGGGAGTTAAACTCCCGGATGACGCGGTTATTGACAGAATCCTCCAGTCGCTTCCACCAAGCTACAAGAGCTTTGTGATGAACTACAATATGCAGGGGATGGAAAAGACCATTCCCGAGGTATATTCAATGCTGAAATCAGCTGAGGTAGAGATCAGAAAAGAACATCAAGTGTTGATGGTGAATAAAACCACTAAGTTCAAGAAGGGCAAGGGTAAGAAGAACTTCAAGAAGGACGGCAAGGGAGTTGCCGCGCCCGGTAAGTCAGTTACCGGGAAGAAGTCAAAGAATGGACCCAAGCCTGAAACTGAGTGCTTTTATTGTAAGGGAAGTGGTCACTGGAAGCGGAACTGCCCCAAATATTTAGCGGACAAGAAGAAGGCCGGCAACACCCAAGGTATATGTGATATACAAGTAATTGATGTGTACCTTACCAGTACTCGTAGTAGCTCCTGGGTATTTGATACCGGTGCGGTTGCTCATATTTGTAACTCAAAACAGGAACTACGGAATAAACGGAGACTGGCGAAGGACGAGGTGACGATGCGCGTCGGGAATGGTTCCAAGGTCGATGTGATCGCCGTCGGCACGCTACCTCTGCATCTCCCTACGGGATTAGTTTTAAACCTCAATAATTGTTATTTAGTGCCAGCTTTGAGCATGAACATTGTATCTGGATCTCGTTTAATTCGAGATGGCTACTCATTTAAATCCGAGAATAATGGTTGTTCTATTTATTTGAGAGATATGTTTTATGGTCATGCCCCGCTGGTCAATGGTTTATTTTTGATGAATCTCGAACGTGATGTTACACATGTTCATAGTGTGAATACCAAAAGATGTAAAGTTGATAACGATAGTCCCACATACTTGTGGCACTGCCGCCTTGGTCACATTGGTGTCAAGCGCATGAAGAAGCTCCATGCAGATGGACTTTTGGAGTCTCTTGATTACGAATCATTTGACACGTGCGAACCATGCCTCATGGGTCAGATGACCAAGACTCCGTTCTCCGGAACAATGGAGCGAGCAACCAACTTATTGGAAATCATACATACCGATGTGTGTGGTCCAATGAGTGTTGAGGCTCGCGGAGGATATCGTTATGTTCTCACTCTCACTGATGACTTAAGTAGATATGGGTATGTCTACCTAATGAAACACAAGTCTGAAACCTTTGAAAAATTCAAGGAATTTCAGAGTGAGGTTGAGAATCAACGTGACAGAAAAATAAAATTCTTACGATTAGATCGTGGAGGAGAATATTTAAGTCACGAATTTGGTACACACTTAAGAAAATGTGGAATAGTTTCACAACTCACGCCGCCTGGAACACCTCAGAAAAATGGTGTGTCCGAACGTCGTAATCGCACTCTATTGGATATGGTGCGATCTATGATGTCTCTTACCGATTTACCGCTCTCATTTTGGGGTTATGCTTTAGAGACTGCCGCATTCACTTTAAATAGGGCTCCGTCTAAATCCGTTGAGACGACACCGTATGAGTTATGGTTTGGGAAGAAACCTAAGCTGTCGTTTCTAAAAGTTTGGGGATGCGATGCTTATGTCAAGAAACTTCAACCTGAAAAGCTCGAACCCAAATCGGAAAAATGCGTCTTCATAGGATACCCTAAGGAAACTATTGGGTATACCTTCTACCTCAGATCCGAAGGCAAGATCTTCGTTGCCAAGAACGGGTCCTTTCTAGAGAAGGAGTTTCTCTCGAAAGAATTGAGTGGGAGGAAAGTGGAACTTGATGAGGTGATAGTCACCCCTTCCGAACCGGAAAGTAGCGCAGCGCGGGAAAATGTTCCTGTGGTGCCTACACCGACTGGGGAGGAAGTTAATGATGATGATCATGAAACTTCAGATCAAGTTACTGAACCTCGTAGGTCCACAAGGACACGTTCCGCACCAGAGTGGTACGGCAACCCTGTCCTGGAAATCATGTTGTTAGACAACGGTGAACCTTCGAACTATGAAGAAGCGATGGCGGGCCCGGATTCCGACAAATGGCTAGAAGCCATGAAATCCGAGATAGAATCCATGTATAAAAACAAAGTATGGACTTTGACTGACTTGCCCGATGATTGGCGAGCCATAGAAAATAAATGGATCTTTAAGAAGAAGACGGACGCGGATGGTAATGTGACCATCTACAAAGCTCGACTTGTCGCTAAGGGTTATCAACAAGTTCAAGGGGTTGACTACGATGAGACTTACTCACCCGTAGCGAAGCTGAAGTCCGTCCGAATCATGTTAGCAATTGCCGCATACTATGATTATGAGATATGGCAGATGGACGTCAAAACGGCATTCCTTAACGGCTTCCTTAAGGAAGAGTTGTATATGATGCAGCCGGAAGGTTTTGTCGATCCTAAGAATGCTAACAAAGTATGCAAGCTCCAGCGCTCAATCTATGGGCTGGTGCAAGCATCTCGGAGTTGGAACATTCGCTTTGATGAGATGATCAAAGCGTTTGGGTTTACACAGACTTATGGAGAAGCCTGTGTTTACAAGAAAGTGAGTGGGAGCTCTGTAGCGTTTCTCATATTATATGTGGATGACATATTATTGATGGGAAATGATATAGAATTCTTGGAAAGTATAAAGGCCTATTTGAATAAGTGTTTTTCAATGAAGGACCTTGGAGAAGCTGCTTATATATTAGGCATCAAGATCTATAGGGATAGATCAAGACGCCTCATTGGTCTTTCACAGAGTACATACCTTGACAAGATATTGAAGAAGTTCAATATGGATCAGTCCAAGAAGGGGTTCTTGCCTGTATTGCAAGGTGTGCAGTTGAGCACGGCTCAATGCCCGACCACGGTAGAAGATATAGAAGAGATGAGTGTCATCCCCTATGCCTCGGCCATAGGGTCTATTATGTATGCCATGCTGTGTACCAGACCTGATGTAAACCTTGCCGTAAGTTTGGTAGGAAGGTACCAAAGTAATCCCGGCAAGGAACACTGGACAGCGGTCAAGAATATCCTTAAGTACCTGAAGAGGACTAAGGATATGTTTCTCGTTTATGGAGGTGATGAAGAGCTCGTCGTAAAGGGTTACGTCGACGCTAGCTTCGACACAGATCTGGATGACTCGAAGTCACAAACCGGATACGTGTATATTTTGAATGGAGGAGCAGTAAGCTGGTGCAGTTGCAAGCAAAGCGTCGTGGCGGGATCTACATGTGAAGCGGAGTACATGGCAGCCTCGGAGGCAGCACAGGAAGCAGTCTGGATGAAGGAGTTCATTACCGACCTAGGGGTGATTCCCAATGCGTCGGGCCCGATGACTCTCTTCTGTGACAACACTGGAGCTATTGCCCTTGCGAAGGAGCCCAGGTTTCACAGGAAGACCAGGCATATCAAGCGTCGCTTCAACTCCATTCGTGAAAGTGTTCAAAATGGAGACATAGATATTTGTAAAGTACACACGGACCTGAATGTAGCAGATCCGTTGACTAAACCTCTCCCTAGGGCAAAACATGATCAACACCAGGACGCAATGGGTGTTCGATTCATCACAATGTAACTAGATTATTGACTCTAGTGCAAGTGGGAGAATGTTGGAAATATGCCCTAGAGGCAATAATAAATGGTTATTATTATATTTCTTTGTTCATGATAATTGTCTATTATTCATGCTATAATTGTATTGTCCGGAAATCGTAATACACGTGTGAATACATAGACCACAAAGTGTCCCTAGTAAGCCTCTAGTTGACTAGCTCGTTGATCAACAGATAGTCATGGTTTCCTGACTATGGACATTGGATGTCATTGATAACGGGATCACATCATTAGGAGAATGATGTGATGGACAAGACCCAATCCTAAGCATAGCATAAAAGATCGTGTAGTTTCGTTTGCTAGAGCTTTTCCAATGTCAAGTATCTTTTCCTTAGACCATGAGATCGTGCAACTCCCGGATACCGTAAGAGTGCTTTGGGTGTGCCAAACGTCACAACGTAACTGGGTGACTATAAAGGTGCACTACGGGTATCTCCGAAAGTGTCTGTTGGGTTGGCACGGATCGAGACTGGGATTTGTCACTCCGTGTGACGGAGAGGTATCTCTGGGCCCACTCGGTAATGCATCATCATAATGAGCTCAATGTGACTAAGGCGTTAGTCACGGGATGATGCATTGCGGTACGAGTAAAGAGACTTGCCGGTAACGAGATTGAACAAGGTATTGGGATACCGACGATCGAATCTCGGGCAAGTAACATACCGATTGACAAAGGGAATTGCATACGGATTGATTGAATCCTCGACACCGTGGTTCATCCGATGAGATCATCGTGGAGCATGTGGGAGCCAACATGGGTATCCAGATCCCGCTGTTGGTTATTGACCGGAGTGGCGTCTCGGTCATGTCTGCATGTCTCCCGAACCCGTAGGGTCTACACACTTAAGGTCCGGTGACGCTAGGGTTGTAGAGATATATGTATGCGGAAACCCGAAAGTTGTTCGGAGTCCCGGATGAGATCCCGGACATCACGAGAGGTTCCGGAATGGTCCGGAGGTGAAGAATTATATATAGGAAGTCCAGTTTCGGCCACCGGGAAAGTTTCGGGGGTTATCGGTATTGTACCGGGACCACCGGAAGGGTCCCGGGGGTCCACCGGGTGGGGCCACCTGTCCCGGAGGGCCCCGTGGGCTGAAAGTGGAAGGGAACCAGCCCCTAGTGGGCTGGGGCGCCCCCCTTGGGCCTCCCCCCATGCGCCTAGGGTTGGGAACCCTAGGGGGGAGTTCCCCCTTGCCTTGGGGGGCAAGGCAACCCCTTCCCCCCCTTGTGGCCGCCGCCCCCCTTGAGATCCCATCTCTTGGGGCTGGCGCACCCCCCCCCAGGGGCCTATATAAAGGGGGGGGAGGGAGGGCAGCACACAACAGCCTTGGGCGCCTCCCTCCTCCCCTGCAACACCTCTCTCTCTCTCGCAGAAGCTTAGCGAAGCCCTGCCGAGACCCGCTACATCCACCATCACGCCGTCGTGCTGTTGGATCTCCATCAACCTCTCCTTCCCCCTTGCTGGATCAAGAAGGAGGAGACGTCGCTGCACCGTACGTGTGTTGAACGCGGAGGTGCCGTCCGTTCGGCACTCGGTCATCGGTGATTTGGATCACGGCGAGTACGACTCCGTCATCCACGTTCATTGGAACGCTTCCGCTCGCGATCTACAAGGGTATGTAGATGCACTCCTTTCCCCTCGTTGCTAGTAGACTCCATAGATGCATCTTGGTGAGCGTAGGAAAATTTTAAAATTATGCTACGATTCCCAACAGGCCGGCCTCCTTCTCCCTCCATCCTTTATATACGTGGTCAGGGGGCACCCCATAGACACACAAGTTGATCATTGATCTCTTAGTCGTGTGCGGTGCCCCCCTCGACCATAATCCACCTCGGTCATATCGTTGCAGTGCTTAGGCGAAGCCCTGCGCCGGTAGCTTCATCATCACCGTCATCACGCCGACATGCTGACGAAGCTCTCCCTCGACACTCTGCTGGATCGTGAGTTCATGGGACGTCACCGAGCCGAACGTGTGCAGATCGCGGAGGTGTCGTACTTTCGATACTAGGATCGGTCGATCGTGAAGACGTATGACTACATCAACCGCGTTGTCATAACGCTTCCTCTTACGGTCTACGAGGGTACGTGGACAACACTCTCCCCTCTCGTTGCTATGCATCACCATGATCTTGCATGTGCGTAGGAATTTTTTTGAAATTACTACGTTCCCCAACAGCCACCCCCCTGGCTGGCTGCAAATCTGGATCGCCATGGGTGAGCACCTCACCGGGGAAGCGGTCCCGAGCCAAGGGAGGGTAGTGCGCCATGGTGCACGGCAGTGGAGGGGGGATGCGAGAGGAGGAGCTCTCGCGCGACGACTGGTTGAGCACCGTAGGAATCGGATCTCCGCGACGGCCACGAGAGGGAGGAACGGGGCACGCAAGAGGAGCGGTGTGGGAGTGGCAGTCTCGAGCGATATGCCCAAGGTCCAGCAGATGTGGCAGCGAATCTCGCCGGGGCACTTTACTTTGAAGTGGCCCGACTCCAAGCATTTAAAACAGCGCCCCACCAACCAGCGGGGAATCCTAGGCTTGGAGTTATTCGGCTTGTTGACGGCGGAGGAAGCGTGGTCACAGTGGTGACGACGACAATTCAGCACATCGATCCAGCCACCGTTGTCCGGTTCCAGATCCTCCGTGGCGGGACGAGAACGGCTCGGGAGCGGCGCCGCAGAAGAGGACGAGGCCGCCGCCGCAGCAGGAGCGCTATCTGGCTGACGGCAGTCGGAGTGACGTGCCGGCGGGTGGGGCTGTGGGTGGGAGCGTGGGCGGCGGAGCCGATCGTTGGCGGCGGAGGGAGGAGCGCGGGTGCGAGGAGACCGTTGGGAGGCCATCAAACGGTCCAGTCACACAAATGCATATGTTATCGTGTACTTTCAAAGTAGGTTGCCGAAGATATTTTTAGAAACCTATGGCAATACTTTAGAGGCAAAATGAGCTTTACGCAAATAAACCCGTAGAGCCTTTTTCTTGACTAATCCCTTTGAATGTACTCGCATTTCTGTTAACCTTTCGGTGTAACTTGTGAGTACATTCATATACTAATTTGCAACCTGTTATGTGCAGAAAACTACGATGAAGACGTCGAGCAGAGAGTAGAACCAACGACCTCCACCCAACTAGTCTGTGGTGTTGGCGGCAATGCTAGGTTCACGGGGAAATTTTTTACAGGATCAATGGACTGGCTGAGGTGGGGATTTGGGATTGAAAGTTGGGGATGAGGCGGGGCCCACCCCACTGAAAATCAGGGGAAGAGAGATTAGTTAGTTGGAAAGATTAAGTAAAGCTCCGTAATCGTCCGTGCATGTAGGATTTTCGATGGTGTTGGTATGACTCCTTGCATAGAGTACTTTTGGGACTTCCACTATTATTTGAACCAGCCTACGGGCAGAGTGATGCAATAAATACTCTGGATCTGCATTTTGATGGACTATATAAATGACGTGTGGTTCTTATACTACTACTGCAGCTACTACTACCACGAGACACCAACCATGCTAGACATGTAAAAACATGTGAAAGTTTTCTGATTGGACGCTTTACATTTGCTCACTAAGTGAGATCCGCCGATGAATAATTAAGTCAGCAATCCTTTTTCTTCTCCCCCAGACCGATGCCTAGGCTGCAGAGTTGCAGTAAGCTAGTATCTTGACGGAAGGATGACGGCTAGGACAACGGTAACACCAAACACGAAGATGGAGATCCCAAGGAAGTTGATGACGAACGCCTCGCTTGGATAGTCGTTGCCGGGGAAGATGTACTTGGCGAGGCCGGTCTCAGCAGTGCAAACGGCCATGAGGAAGATGACGATGCCGAAGAAGATGTGCCACGGGGCGTAGTCAGCCCTCATCGTCATCATAGCCCCAGGGAACACAAAGTACACGAAAGCCACCAGCCACTGCACAACCACGTTCGACACGTACATGAACTAAGCAAGTATCTTTGGACTGCCGATATACTGAAATGACTTGTTAATCTTGTTTGAAATTTCAAGGAATGACAATATGCAATTGATTGGCATACCTGAAGGGCATAGAGGCCTATGGTGGCTATTCCCAGCCAGGAATGCAAGGAGTGGATGTCGGGGAGGCCGGCGTCGCGGTGGAACTTGACGGCGGCGTACAACCCGACGGCTGCGAAGCCCAGGGAAAGCAGATGCAGCAAAAGGTGCACCGCCTTCCTTGCTGCACGCGGGCCCAGCACGATCCTGTACGCCATCACCGCTGCACATCGATCAATCGTCCATTGCAAGCAATCTAGGTGAGTCTTTTTAGTTTGGAGGAAACAAAACAGCGTATGAATATTGAAGAGTACATGAATATAATAGGATGATGCAGTTGCCAACATGGAATTGCCTCTCGACTCATTTCTACGCCAAAATGATATTCCATTCTTTTTTAAAGATAAGAAAAGATACTCCACCAGATATTTAGTTTCCTTTAATATCCGAGTTGTTAGTTAGATTATTTTCTCTTTTACAGTTAACTTTCTAGTTTGCCTGTTTAGTAGGCTAGTCTGTTGTTCCATGTTGAGCTGATGTTTAGTGTTAACAGGTCTTCACCTTGTGGAAGGTGTTTCGATATCGCCCCGCAAAAAATAGGTGTTTTGATATATCGAACACTTTCAATAGATTTCCTGTTAATGCTCCAGCTTGCCACTCCCTCCCCCTCCCCCTGTTGTTGGTTGGTGTAACAAACATTCTATTTCAGTTACGCAAGTAATGGAAAGAGGGTTGACCCGGTTGGCAAAAAATGTAGTTCCCTCTAAAAACGAAAGAAATGAACCTTTTGCTGCATCTACATGGAGCTTTCCTCTTAACTCCTCATTCTACATTTTTTCCTGTGAAAATTCTCTAAATTGAATGAGTTTACCTTCTCCAGTGCAAATGACAAGGCCGATGATCATGAAGAGGGGGTGTGCCTATCAAAATAAAACAATCAAAGAATCATTAGGCCTCTTCCAATGCATCAGTGCTTAGGTGAGGTGCTATGTACATTAAAATGCATGCAGCCTCGACGGTGTCCTCTTCTCAGCGGTGTGTGCGGTCGTGTTGGTGCCAGATTGGCCGGGTGCCCTTTCTTGAGGGCGTGTTGTAACGGTTTTCGCACGGGTTTCCATTAATTAACCGGGCAATTCTATTCTACCTTTTTTTAATGAACCAGGCCCTAAAGGACCGCGTTTCAAAAAAGAAAAAAGCTTAGCAACCAATCTCCCCAGCAAAAAGTAAAAACACTATTGGCAGAAAAAAAAACATTGGGATTCTTTTATGCCACTTCTTTTAGCTAAACCCGCCAAGAAGCTAAACACAATTGGAATTTATTAGTCCCTATCTGGTGTGTTCCCAGTAAAGAAAATAGAACTGCCTCACTTAGGTCCAATTTGGGTAATTAAGCGAAACATATCCCCTCGAGAGTTGAGCAGAGTTTGTGAGTTTTACCGTGTAAACCAGCTGCGGGATAGAGCCCATCTCCCAGGTGACGCCCTCCCTGAAGTGCAGCACCCATACGAGGGTGAGCGTGAACACGGCAGCGGCGAGCAGCTGCGCCATGACAATCATCGGCAGCGCCGTGAGCCGGAAGCTGGCGCCGCTCTTAACCGGCATGGCTTCCCTGTCACTGACTCACTTGCCAGGGCAGGGACGTCGTCGGCACGGCAAGGCGATTAGTGTCACGGCAACAGAGGTGTGCTACTGCCAAAATAGTCTCTGCGTAGCGCAAGCTCGACGAAGACTGGTTAAGTAGAGGGCGCGTGTGGGTGGAGGAGCCTCCAAGGCAGAGCCGGGTCAAGGGACAACTTTTCTGCGTGTGTGCGGTTTTGGCCATTTGGCCGGCCCCCAAGCTGGTATAGCAGGTGAATATATTTTCTTTTCTTTTCTTGCTGTCTGGTTGTGTTTGGTGTGACCGTCGTCTGGTGTTTGGACGGCAGAGAAACAGCAACTGAGAGGGCTGCGTCATCCAGGTAAGACAAGAAGAACGGTGATGGTTTGATCGACAAACGTTGAGCCAGCACAAGCTGTTGGAATATCTCGACAACACCGGCTGCCACGCGCTATTCCTAGGCCGTACCAGGCGTTTTTTCCCCATTGACGCAGACAAATTTGCATCCATCCATATCGCACTGCGTATACATTCAGGTCATGCATCCTGGAATTAGTAATTGAAGTGCCTGTAGAGAGTTCAATGTATAGGTATGTATGACCTCGGTAACGAAGGCAAGCAAGAGGACAAACTCGGGCAACCAGAAAGTTAGCTCCGGCGACCTCCTTGCTAATTTAGTAGTGGCAAATCGGCCCAAGTCAAAGACGAAAAAAAGAGATACTCCTGCTGTAGCGTGAACTCTCTTCTAGGGTTCCCTGCCACTCGCCGCACCGCCGTCCATCCGCCTCGTCTCCTATGGACTTTGGACCATGGAGGTGCGGAGGATCCCGGCCTTTGCTTACAGGAGAGCTTCGTTTTTAGGTGTTTTTCTGAGTTTTTTTAGGGCTTGTGTCATGTTCAAGATGACGAGGCGGTGGCGACTTCTTGAACATGGAATAAGGTTTTCCCGCCTTGCTCCAGTCTCGGTGATGCTTCAATTGTTGTTGGAACGCGTGCGGAGATGTGTCTCCGGTGGATCTCGTGGGATCGGGTCGGCGTTTGTCTTCGGTGGGTCCACCTGGATCTGGTTTTCGTTCTTATACGTCTGTGTCTCTATAGGTTTGATCCTTTCGATCTACACTTCTCTTCATCGGCGGCATTTGTTGTTCTGGTGTGCAGGTCCTATATATGGCCTTAGCTCGACGACTTCCCGACTGTCTACTAGGACAATGTTTGTCTGGCTCCGACGAAGGAGGGCGATGACGCTGGCGCGCCTTCCGCTCGCTTCAGTGCTTGTAGTCATCGCTAGGTGGTCTACTGACCAAGATATAAATTTTACTTCTAGTGTTCTTTGTACTACCTTGATAGTTGATAAATAGATCGGAAGATTTCCCGCAAAAAGAAAACAATTTAGCTATATGTAAGCTGTCAGTGTTTAAAATTTAGGTAGGTCGACTGTTTTGACCGTTGAAGCCTGTTACCCGTTGCTTGTTTTTTTTAGTCGTTTTTCTTTTTATGGGTATTTTTAGGATGTTGGGTGAGTATAAATGTATACATGCAAGTGCCGCACAATTAGTCTCTAGATTATAGTGAGGTGCAAAATTTTCATTATTATACGCTTATTCTTTGCATATTACAAAAAAGTGCAATTTCAGTGCAAAGTTGTGTGCAAGATTTTTTTAGTTTTGATTTCATTTTCTTTCTTATTAAAGGGTTAGGATAGATGGATTGAAATTCAATTTTATTTTAGTTTCAGTTTTCTTTGCTCTTTAAGGGCAATACGATGTTAGTAATCTATTCTTTTTTAGAAAAGTTTTTTGCTAAAATTCCAGTATTATATATGCTTACTTTCGTATTATAAAAAATTAAAAAAGTTCCATTGTATTTTTTAAAGTTTCAATTTGCTTTCTTTTTAAAGGGTACCAATGTCACTAATTTATTCTTCATTTAAAAAAAATTATGTATAAGTATAGACACAAGTACTACAAGTATGTTTGTAAATTATACTAGATTGTGAAAATTTGGAATTCCAAAAAGAAAATGATATTTTTGGGTGCAAACTTGGACAAATGCTCTTAGTGCTTTTAAATTTTCGTCCCGAAATAATTCATGGAAGTCATGAAAAAAATCAGCACTCCAAAAATGCTTTCGTATATACCGATTTTGGAACATCGATTTTAGTTTTTTTACCACGACTTCCAAAAATGTCATTTTTTAAGAAGTTTTTGCAAGCACAGCAAACTTTTGTCAAAGTTTGCACAAAAAAATCCAGAATGTTTTGAATTTTTTTATTTACTTTTTTTGGATTTTACTGTTCATTAGGGAGCATTTGAGCTCGGGACTACATACTCCGTGTATGCGAAAATTGCATATTATAGGCTTATTTCCATATTAGAAAATGTGCGTTTTTACCGCAAAGTTGTGTGCCTTTTTATTCTTCTTAATGGAGTTGTGTGCCTTGTTTATTCTTCTTAATGGGTAATACCAATGCCACTAATTTATTTTTTCTTAGAAAACTTCATTATTTTGATTTTTTAGTTTTGTTACATTTTACTTTCTTCTTTAAGGTTAATATCATTATGTTACTTTCTTCTTTAGTTCTGAAAACTTCGTTATTTTACTTTCTTCTTTAAGGTTAAATGCAAAAATTCATTCCTTTTTTGAAAACTTCTTATTTGTGAAAAATGCACTACTATATGTTCGTTCTTACGCATTATGAAAACTCCTATTTTTGTGTAAATTGTGTGCAAATTTGGTCATTATTTGTCTTAGTTGCTTTCATTTCATTTGTTTTGAAAGGGTAATACCAATGCCAAAAATTCATTCGTCATTAGAAAGCATTGTTTTTTGTCTTTAATGTTATATTTCTTCATTTATTTTTGTCTTTGTCTTGTGTCTTACAAGGTATTTGGTCAATTTTTCCTATGTTTCAGACCAAGACCAAGTATCTGTTGGGCTTCTATTTCTGCAAAGGGCAAAATTTTCCTCTAGGAAAAGGTTGACAAATTTTGTTGTTAGTTGATTGCAATTCTACTGCATGGAGAAAAAATGGACTGACCTAAATTGTTTTTAGGCGATTGCCCCTGCTTGAACCCTTTACTTAATATACTAGTTTTTGCTCTCCCTTCATAAGTTATGGCCTTCTTATTGGCATGTTGGAATATATTAGCAATTTTGCAAAAATAACCCAATGCGTAACTACAAGATCTAAATATCTACCAAAGCATGTTTTGTCGTGACCACTCTATGGGTTACTGGCGTGTGCAACTTGTAGGCAGGGAGGGACGGAGAGAGAGGGAGAGAGGTTAAAAAAGATTAATTAACTGTCACTTAATGGTATTTATTGTTTAATACTATATAGAATCCTTGATATTCCACAGTGATGTCCAATCTTTTGCTTCACACATCTAAAACGAATGACCAGTACCTTCATCCATTTCAGCCTTCTCTGCTGCATTTTGTTCTGACAATGAGACGGTATGCCAAAGTACTGAAAAACAGCCCCTCCGATATGCAATCCAAGCGCAAAAATCATCTACTTTCTCGGTACAAATCGGGATCCTCAAAATCACTTCTGCATCCACCAACAATAAAACATCATCATCCATTAGCATTTTCCAAATTTTTGGTTGTCTACTTTTTCAATAATATTTATACATAATTAATGGTCAAATTGTTATGAGAAGCATTAACCAGTTGACCATTAACATTTTCCAAAATTTTCGATGTCCACTTTTTCAATAACCTGTATACGTTATTAATGGTTAACTGGTTAATCCTTTAGAAAGGTTGATACTTTATTTTGAAAATGTTAAACATGTATATAATTTTTTTTCCTCATGTATACAATAAATATATAATGTGTATGGAAAAAGTAGACATAAAAAAATATGTTTTTCAAAAATGTTTATCATCTATTTCAATTATGTTAATCATTTGCAAAAAACTTCCTGATGTATACCGGAAATATAGACATGTATAAAAAAAATTGAACATAAAAAAATACTGTTTACAAAGGTTGAGCTTGTATTAAAAAAATGCTAGTTATATATTTTAGAAATGTTAAATGTGTATAAAAAATGTCCTCATGTATGCCCAAAAATGTATAGTGTGTATTGACAAAGTTGTCATCAAACGCAAATAATTGAAATCAAGTTAAATAACGATTTCAAAAAAGTGAAACGTGTATTAAAAAATTGTTACAAATGTATAAGAAAATTTTAGAAAGTTTATTAAATTTTGAATATAAAAACATATTTTATCAAAAAATTGATCCTGTATAAAAATGTTAATCGTACATTTGGGAAATGTTAATTAATTATTTTAAAAGTTCCTCATATATAACAAAAATATACAATATGTATGAAAAAGTAGTCATCAAACTTAATTTTTTTAACATATTATTCACATATTTGAAAAATGTTCCTGATGTACACGTAGAATGTAAAGATATGTAGACATGTGTTGAATAAAAAAGACAAAATGAAGAAAAATGGATCAAAACAAGAAACGAAAGAAAGAAATAGAAAAACACTTCGCAAATAATAAATAGAAAACCCAAAGAAAATGAAAAACCCCTTAAGGAAACCAAGAAAAACAAAAAAAGTGAACAAAAACACTCAAAAATAATGAAAAGAACGGAAGTACAAAAACCCAAAGGAAATTAAAAAATAGGAAACAAAAGAACAACCATAAAACGGAGAAATGAATAAAATGAAACCAAAGAAAAACGAAAAGGAAAAATATTAAAAACCGGACAAAAACAAAAAAAAAAGGTGAAAACACAAAGGGAAAGAATTTACGAAGCTGTGAAGAAACAAAGAAAAACAGAAAGAAAAGGAATAAGAAAAATTAGAAGAAAACTTGAGCCGAACCAATGAACAAACAGACGATCAAGCAATGAGAAGCTAGTCATTGCAAAGGACAACGAATATGGGCCATCCCGGAAACAATGGAAAGAGGGAGAGCTGTTGCTTCCATCTGGTGAGGAGCGAGATATAGGCGTATAGCTCTTGCGGGTGTGACCTCCTCCTTGCGCCTTAGCGCCCCGAAACAGATTGGCGCCTAAGCGCGATGTATCGTGCCTCGTCCAATTAGGTACCAATTTCACTCACTCGCTCACTCACTCAAATAGATTGGCGGGCTCTGTTTTCGCTCACTCGCTCAGCGTTGGCCGTTGACTGTTCCCTCATACGTACTAGTTCAGGAGTAAAACAATATCATTGAATTATTCTTTTTGTATAGTAATTTTTAAAATACTATTCGTGACATTTTTCAAAAAATCATGATTTTTCAATGTGTTCATGGATTTAGATAAAGTTTTAAATTTACCCTTTTATTGAATTCGAAAAAATCATGGATTCGAAAAAATAGCGAATTTTCAAAAAGTTCATGAATGCACAAAATGTTCATCTATTTGAAAAAAGACTTTTAATCCAAATTGTGTTCACAGATATAACTAACCGTTCATGGATTTGAAAAAACATAATGGATTTAAAACATGTTCATGAAATTATAAAAATTCACTAATTTGGAAAAAATCGTGATTTTCAAAAAGTTCATGAAATTTGAAAAGTGAAAAAGTAAAAAGAAAAAGTGAACAAAACCCGTCCAAGAAAAAAAGCCATCCCATGAAAAAACATTATATATGAGGCAGCGCAGTATGGAAGCTATTCTAGGCGCTGCATAGGCATTTATCTGTGTTTGGTGCTATAAGTGCGAAATAGGATTTGTCCTATAGGCTTGCAGCGAGAGGCAAATAGGGTTTGGTTGAGTAGATTTGTATTTTCCAAAAGTACTTAGTTGAGTTCTTGAGTAGATGGGAACATTGGTCACCATGATAGATTGGCCCAGCACAACACATGCATTGCCTTTTAACACATGCATGTAGCTTACATGTCATCACATACGTCATAAACAACAATTTTTCTAGATTAAAAAACAAGTGCTCTCTTTGTAAATTAATATAAGATGTTTTAGACCACTAACGTAATAAACCTTTTTTAGGCTAACGTAAATATCAATAAAGCGCACAGAGAGTAGTCTATGGTATTGGGCCGTCCCATGGTACCGTTTTCAACAAATTATTTTTGTTCTTTTGCCTTTTTTTCTTCCCTTCGTTTCTTGAGTCTTTCCACCGTTTATTCTCTTTTATTTTTCCTGCTTTTTTTATTATTTTAATTTTCAATTTTCTCCATCTGTTATATATATATTGAAAAAATATATACACTTTTCTCCATACTCTCTTTGTAATTTTTATTTTTTTATTTTCTCCATACTCTCTTTGTAAATTAATATTATATTGTATTCTCCAGATTTTCTAGTTTTTCTTCTTTTCTTCGATTATGAAATTTTTTGTGATTTTATAAACATCTGGATATAATTACTGTATACATATTGTTTCAATAATTTTACTTCTAGTGTTGTTTGTACTACCTTGATAGTTGATAAATAGATCGGAAGTTTTCCTGCAAAAAGAAAACACTTTAGCTATATGTAAGCTGCCAGTTTTTAAAATTTAGGTAGGTCGACTGTTTTGACCGTTGAAGCCTGTTACCCGTTGCTTGTTTTTCGTCTAATTTTTAGTCGGTTTTTCTTTTTCATGGGTATTTTTAGGATGTTGGGTGAGTATAAATGTATACACGCAAGTGTCGCACAATTAGTATCTAGATTATAGTGAGGTGCAAAATTTTCATTATTATACGCTTATTCTTTGCATATTACAAAAAAGTGCAATTTCAGTGCAAAGTTGTGTGCAAGATTTTTTTTAGTTTTGATTTTATTTTCTTTCTTATTAAAGGGTTAGGATAGATGGATTGAAACTTAAATTTTATATTAGTTTCAGTTTTCTTTCCTCTTTAAGGGCAGTACCGATGTTAGTAATCTATTCTTTTTTAGAAAATATTTTTTGCTAAAATTCCAATTTTATATATGCTTACTTTCGTTTTATAAAAAATTTAAAAAAATCCATTGTATTTTTTAATGTTTCAATTTGCTTTTTCTTTTTAAAGGGTAATACCAATGTCACTAATTTATTCTTTATTGAAAATTTTATTTTTGTGTGTATAAGTATAGACACAAGTACTACAAGTATGTTTGTAAATTATACTAGATTGTGAAAATTCGGAATACCAAAAAGAAAATGATATTTTTGGGTGCAAACCTGGACAAATGCTCTTAGTGCTTTTAAATTTTCATCCCGAAAAAATTCATGGAAGTCATGAAAAAAAAATCAGCACTCCAAAAATGCTTTCGTATATACTGATTTTGGAACATCGATTTTAGTTTTTTTACCACGACTTCCAAAAATGTCATTTCTTTTATAAGTTTTTACAAGCACAGCAAACATTCGTCAAAGTTTGCACACAAAAATTCAGAATGTTTTGATTTTTTTTTACTTTTTTTTATTTTACTGTTCATTAGGGAGTATTTGAGCACGGGACTACATACTCCGCGTATGCGAAAATTGCATATATAGGCTTATTTCCATATTAGAAAATGTGTGTTTTTACCGCAAAGTTGTGTGCCTTTTTTATCCTTCTTAATGGAGGTGTGCGCCTTGTTTATTCTTCTTAATGGGTAATACCAATGCCACTAATTTATTTTTTCTTAGAAAACTTCATTATTTTGATTTTTTAGTTTTGTTACATTTTACTTTCTTCTTTAAGGTTAATATCATTATGTTGCTTTCTTATTTAGTTCTGAAAACTTCGTTATTTTACTTTCTTCTTTAACGTTAAATGCCGCTAATTCATTCCTTTTTGAAAACTTCTTATTTGTGAAAAATGCACTACTATATGTTCGTTCTTACACATTATGAAAACTCCTATTTTTGTGTAAATTGTGTGCAAATTTGGTCATTATTTGTCTTAGTTGCTTTCATTTTATTTGTTTTGAAAGGGTAATACCAATGCCAAAAATTCATTCGTCAGTAGAAAGCTTTGTTTTTTGTGTTTAATTTTATATTTCTTCATTTATTTTTGTCTTTGTCTTGTGTCTTACAACGTAATTGGTCAATTTTTCCTATGTTTCAAACCAAGACCAAGTATCTGTTGGGCTTCTATTTCTGCAAAGGGCAAAATTGTCCTCTAGGAAAAGGTTGACAAATTTTGTTGTTAGTTGATTTTGCAATTCTACTGCATGGAGAAAAAATGGACTGACCTAAATTTTTTTTAGGCGATTGCCCCTGCTTGAACCCTTTATTAATATACTAGTTTTTGCTATCCCTTCAGAAGTTATGGCCTTCTTATTGGCATGTTGGAATATATTAGCAATTTTGCAAAAATACCCCAATGCATAACTACAATATCTAAATATCTACCAAAGCATGTTTTGTCGTGACCACTCTATGGGTTACTGGCGTGTGCAACTAGTAGGCAGGGAGCGACGGAGAGAGAGGGAGAGAGGTTGAAAAAGATTAATTAACTGTCACTTAATGGTATTTATTATTTAATACTATATAGAATCCTTGTTATTCCACAGTGATGTCCAATCTTTTGCTTCACCCATCTAAACCGAATGACCAGTACCTTCATCCATTCAGCCTTCTCTGCTGCATTTTGTTCTGACAATGAGACGGTATGCCAAAGTACTGAAAAACAGCCCCTCCGATATGCAATCCAAGCGCAAAAATCAACTACTTTCTCGGTACAAACCGGGATACTCAAAATCACTTCTGCATCCACCAACAATAAAACATCATCATCCATTAGCATTTTCCAAATTTTTGCTTGTCTACTTTTTCAATAACATTTATACATAATTAATGGTCAAACCGTTATGAGAAGCGTTAACCAGTTGACCATTAACATTTTCCAAAATTTTGGGTGTCCGCTTTTTCAATAACCTGTATACGTTATTAATGGTTAACTGGCTAACTTCTTTGGAAAGGTTGATACTTTATTTTGAAAATGTTAAACATGTATATAATTTTTTTCCTCATTCATACAACAAATATATAATGTGTATGGAAAAAGTAGACATAAAAAAATGTACGTTTTTCAAAAATGTTTATCATCTATTTCAATTATGTTAATCATTTACAATAAAGTTCCTGATGTATACCGGAAATATAGACATGTATCAAAAAAACTGAACATAAAAAAATTTACTGTTTTAGAAAGGTTGAGCTTGTATAAAAAAATCCTAGTTATATATTTTAGAAATGTTAAATGTGTATAAAAAATGTCCTGCGGTATGCCCAAAAATGTATAGTGTGTATGAACAAAGTTGTCATCAAACGCAAATAATTGAAATCAAGTTAAATAACAATTTCAAAAAAGTGAAACGTGTATAATTTTTTTTCCAAATATATAAGAAAATTTTAGAAAGTTTATTTAAAATTTTTAATATAAAACAATATTTTTCCAAAAAATTGATCCTGTATAAAAATGTTAATCGTACATTTGGGAAATGTTAATTAAGTATTTTAGAAGTTTCTGATATATAAAAAATATATAAAATCTGTATGAAAAAGTAGTCATCAAACTTAATTTTATTCAACAAATTATTCACATATTTGAAAAATGTTCCTGATGTACACGTAAAATGTATAGATATGTAGACATGTGTTGAATAAAAAAGACAAAATGAAGAAAAATGGATCAAAACAAGAAAGGAAAGAAAGAAACAGAAAAACACTTTGCAAATAATAAATAGAAAACCCAAAGAAAACCGAAAAACCCCTTAAGGAAACCAAGAAAAACAAAAAAAAAGTGAACAAAAGCACGCAAAAATAATGAAAAGAACGGAAGTACAAAAACCCAAAGGAAACAAAAAGGAAACAAAAGAAAAAACAATAAAATGGAGAAATGAATAAAATGAAACCAAAGAAAAATGAAAAGGAAAAAAAATAAAAACCAGACAAAAAATGGTGAAAACACAAAGGGAAAAAAATTAAGAAGCTGTGAAGAAACAAAGAAAAACAGAAATAAAAGGAATAAGAAAAATTAGAAGAAAACCTGAGCCGAACCAATGAACAAACAGACGATCAAGCAATGAGAAGCTAGTCATTGCAAAGGACAACGAATAGGGGCCATCCCGAAAGAATGGAAAGAGGAGAGCTGTTGCTTCCATCTGGTGAGAAGCGAGATATAGGCGTATAGCTCTTGCGGGTGTGACCTCCTCCTTGCGCTTTAGCGCCCCGAAACAGATTGGCGCCTAAGCGGGATGTATCGTGCCTCGTCCAATTAGGTACCACTTTCACTCACTCGCTCACTCACTCAAATAGATTGGCGGGCTCTGTTTTCGCTCACTCGCTCAGCGTTGGCCGTTGACTGTTCCCTCATACGTACTAGTTCAGGAATAAAACAATATCATTGAATTATTCTTTTTGTATAATAATTTTTAAAATACTATTCGTGAAATTTTCAAAAAATCATGATTTTTCAATGTGTTCATGGATTTAGATAAAGTTTTAAATTTACTCTTTTATTGAATTCGAAAAAATCATGGCTTCGAAAAAATAGTGAATTTTCAAAAAGTTCATGAATGCACAAAATGTTCATCTATTTGAAAAAAGACTTTTAATCCAAATTGTGTTCACAGATATAAATAACCGTTCATGGATTCGAAAAAACATAATGGATTTAAAACATGTTCATGAAATTATAACAATTCACTAATTTGGAAAAAATCGTGATTTTCAAAAAGTTCATGAAATTTAAAAAGTGAAAAAGTAAAAAGAAAAAGTGAACAAAACACGTCCAAGAAAAAAAGCCATCCCATGAAAAACCATTATATATGAGCCAGCGCAGCATGGAAGCTATTGTAGGCGCTGCATAGGCATTTATCTGTGTTTGGCTTTCCTCAAAAAATAAAAATCTGTGTTTGGTGCTATAAGTGCGAAATAGGATTTGTCCTATCGGCTTGCAGCGAGAGGCAAATAGGGTTTGTTTGAGTAGATTTGTTTTTCCCAAAAGTACTTAGTTGAGTACTTGAGTAGATGGGAACATTGGTCACCATGATAGATTGGCCCAGCACAACACATGCATTGCCTTTTAACACATGCATGTAGCTTACATGTCATCACATACGTCATAAACAACAATTTTTCTAGATTAAAAAACAAGTACTCTCTTTGTAAATTAATATAAGATGTTTTAGACCACTAACGTAATAAACCTTTTTTTAGGCTAACGTAATAATCAATAACGTGCACAGAGAGTAGTCTATGGTATTGGGCCGTCCCATAGTACCGTTTTCAACAAATTATTTTTGTTCTTTTGCCTTTTTTTCTTCCCTTCGTTTTTTGAGTCTTTCCACCGTTTCTTCTCTTTTATTTTTCCTGCTTTTTATTTTTATTATTTTAATTTTTCAATTTCCTCCATCTATTATATATATATTGAAAAAATATATACACTTTTCTCCATACTCTCTTTGTAATTTTTTTCTCCATATTCTCTTTGTAAATTAATATTATATTGTATTCTCTAGATTTTCTAGTTTTTCTACTTTTCTTCGATTATGAAAAATTGTGTGATTTTATAAACATCTGAATATAATTACTGTATACATATTGTTTCAATAATTTTAATTCACATATGTGAATTATTTATAAATATCATTATTTCGAAAATTACATAAATTTATTATTACATACGAATAAAATTAATCATGAATATTTTACAAATATGCAATGGACTTAAATATCATTTTGTCTATAATGCATAAACTTTTATTACAATATGAAAAACCTTTTTTTAATACATGAGTATAATCTTTGGTGTACTGACTATTTTCAGTATGCAATGAACATGTCTATTTCCATGTTTATTGAACAAAGTTCTCGTATATTTACAATTTATTTTCTCAGATGCATTTTTTTATTTTTTGAAACCAACTTTCCATTTTCAAACATTTTCCATTCCCCCCTGCAACTGTATGTTTTTTTGTTATCGAAACTGTTTTCCCAATATTTTCTTGAAAAAAATTAAGTAACTAAAATGATTGAGCCTAGGATGGGTGACTTAGGATGCCAGTTTGCCACACAACAGGCATGATATGAAGAAGGGAAGGCAAATCCATATTCGTGACACGAAGATGGCAAGGAGACGGCTGGGGCATGGAGTACCATTGATGAATTGATCAATTCAGAAGAAATAGAGGAAGAATTGCGGTGTGAAAAAGATCATGCTGTCATTACATATTTTGTAAGAGGTAACACAGAATGAGTTGGATTATGGGTGGGGAGGGAAGGAAGAAGTGTGATGAATGATCATGTCCCGAGTTCAGTGCGGAATGAGTTTAGATTTGCATGCCGAGGAAACTGCAAGGGAGGTGGGATGAATTACCATGGACACCAAGTCGCATTTAATCATAAAATATTTCATAATTATGCATGATATTTGTATGTTGCTCATAAAATTAGTTGATTTTTCTGTCACATCTCCCTTGTTGTCGGTAGCCCTCCGCCACATCGACCTGCCTTACACTGTTGGTCCAACTGCCATCTGGGCTATCCATGGTCGACATCGCTTCCGCTCACCTTGCCGCCCCAGCAACCCTTTAACCCTCCCTCCTTCTCTGGCGTCCGCAACCCTCCGCGCCGCACAAAACCCGCACCATCAACTTTCTGCCCTGCCTTCGTTGGTGATGCCAGGGCTGTTAAAGTGTATAATGTAAAACGTATGTATGGTACATGTATAAACCGTACATACGAGTAGATAAGGGTCGGCGTTGCGTTGTAATTTCGGTTGTTAGGGTTGTTGCGGATGATGTCATATCTCATGTATAGATCATGACTTGGAGATCAATCTAGCAACTACCTCGCAACTAACTCTATAATCTCTATGTCTATATAAAGACGCAGCGCGTCCCTGCAGATGTATACGCTTCACGCTATTTTTACATGGTATTCAGAGCCATTCTCCTCTAGCACATCCTCTCTGCGCTGCCATGGCTTCCTCTAGCACCGCTGCCGCCGCCGCATCCGTCCTCATCCCCATAGCCAAAAAACTCCATCGCTCCAACTTTAGTGTCTGGCGTGCGCAAGCCCTAGCCACCATTCGCGGTGCCCAGCTAGTCTCCTACCTCGATCCAGAGAGAGAGATTCCGGCGCCCAAGCTTGTTGACAAGGACAGCAAGCCCACTGACGTGCCCAACCCGACATATGAGATCGACAGGGCATGAGATTCTCAGGTTCTAAGCTTTTTGTTCAATTCCATCTCACCCCCTGTGATGGTTCAGATTGCAAACTGCACCACGACGTCAGCAGCATGGACTGCAATCACAGAGATATTCATCTCCCAGACACAGGCGGCCATCGTTAACACGAGGATCGCCCTCTCCACCACCAAGAAGGGGACTTCCACCATCGCTGAGTACCTTGGCTGCATGAAGGCCCTTGGCGATGAGATGGCTGCCATCGGCAAGCCGCTCACCAACGATGACATGGTGTCGTACATCCTCGTCGGACTCGACTTAGACTACATGTCCTTCGTCTCCTCCGTCTGCGCTAGGACCGTCCCCATCAAGCCCAACGAGCTCTACTCCCAGCTGATCAGCTTCGAGAGCCGCCTCGCCATGTTCGAGGGAAACTCATTGTCATCCCACTCCTCCGCCAACGCCGCCTCTCGCAACGGCCGTGGTGGCTTCACTCGTGGAGGCCGCGGCAGGAACGGAGGTGGCCGTGGCCATGCTGGTGGCTGCAGCAATGGACGCAACAGTGGCCGTGGCCATGCAGGAGGCGGTGGCCGCGACGATCTCCCGGAGGTCTTCTGTCAGATCTGCAAGAAGTCAAATCACATGGCTATCGAGTGCTACCGGCGCTTTGACATCGCATTCACCAAGGAGAAGAGTGCAAGCGCTGTGTCCAACTGATCCTATGGCGTCGACACCAACTTGTACGTCGACACTGGCGCCACCGACCACATCACCGGCGAGCTGGACAAACTCACCATGAGGGAGAGGTACAATGGCCATGACCAAGTGAACATGCCCAACGGGTCAGGTATGAAAATTACTCATGTTCGTCAAGCTTATGTTCGTACTCCCACTCGCAATCTTCATCTAAAAGATGTCCTTTATTCTCCTAAAGCCACGAAGAATCTTGTTTGTGCCCATCGTTTGTCTCAAGATAATCATGTGTTTCTTGAAACTCACCCTCGCTTCTTTTTCATCAAGGACAAGGCAACGAGGAACACCCTCCTCCAAGGCAGGTGTAGAGCCGGTCTCTATCCCCTATCATCAGCTTCTTTAATCCCGGGCAGGCAAGCTTTCGGCGCCACCAAGATATCTCCTTCAAGGTGGCACACTCGATTAGGTCATCCGTATTCGTAAATCATCCAGCATGTTCTTAGGCAGAATAAAATTCCTTTTTCCAATCATGAGTTGAATAAAGAAGGAGCGTGTGATGCATGCCAAAAAGGCAAAAGTCACCAGCTCCCGTATCCGAATTCTAGTAGCACTTCGAATGCTCCTTTAGAGCTCATTTTCTCTGATGTATGCGGGCCTGCCCGTGATTCTATAAATAAGAAAAACTATTATGTGAGTTCTATCGATGATTACAGCAAGTTCACTTGGGTATTTCTTCTTAAACATAGATCCGAAGTTTAAAGTGTTTCATGAATTTCAAGCACTTGTCGAGAGACTCTTTGATTGTAAAATCATCGCCATGCAAACAGACTGGGGTGGTGAGTATGAGCGTTTGAACTCATTTTTTTGCCAAATTGGAATCACACACCATGTTTCTTGCCCACAAGCTCATCAGCAAAACGGCTCTGCCGAGAGAAAACATCGCCACATCATTGACGTTGGTCTCTCCCTCCTAGCACGTGCGTCCATGCCCTTGAAATTCTGGGATGAAGCATTCATCGCTGCCACATACTTGATCAACCGAACTCCCAGCAAAGTAATAAACCTTGAGACACCCTTAGAAAACCTATTTCACGAGAAACCAAACTACCATGCTCTTCGCACCTTTGGTTGTGCTTGCTGGCCTAATCTCCGTCCTTTCAATTCTCACAAACTAGAATTCCGATCAAAACAATGTGTGTTTCTTGGTTATAGCAATCTACACAAAGGTTTCAAATGCCTAGATATCGCTGCTGGACGTGTCTACATTTCCCGTGATGTCGTGTTTAACGAAACAATTTTCCCTTTTGCTGCTCTCAATCCAAATGCCGGCGCCCTCATTAGATCTGAAGTTCTTCTCCTCTCTGAAAATACCCCGCCTACTTCTGTTGATCAGGGGGACGAAGATCTACCTAATGATCCTTCGGGTAATTTTCATGAAAATCCTGCTATAAATTTTGGTGGAAATCATCTTTTGGGCATGATTTTATGCAGCAGCAAGAGACAAACACATAAGACGAGGTGGATTCAGGAGCTGCGCCAGATCCTGACGGCAGCGATCCCGAAGGCGATCTGTCCTTGCCTGCCGCGCCAGGCAGCGGTGGCGTATCTTCCTCGGGGCCAGGCGGGCCATCGTCAGGCAGCCACGCGTCCCCCACGGCCCCGCGGGCAAGAAAACGACGTCTCGTGGCAGGCCCCACACTGGCGGCGGGCCATCCGCTTCGACGCGCCCGACTGAGCGGTCCCTCGACTCCGCCAACCAACCAACTGGGCCTCGACAAGTGGCCTAACCCGACGCAGACGCGGGAGCGGGCGCGGGCGCGCCGCTGCATGGCCCCGACAGCATCCATATTGGATCGGGCGCCGCTGGATCACATGCTCCATCGGATTCCGCCAGATCCTCTACGCCATGGAACTCTGCTGTAGTTCCTCTGCCAGCACAGAGAACACGATCACAACATGGAGTTTCCAAACCAAAAATTCGTACTGATGGTACGGTCAGGTATGACAAGCGTTTTGGAGGTCTTGCTGTCACGGGTGAGCCCAATAATTTAAGTGAGGCTTTTGAAAGTAAAAACTGGAAAAATGCTATGGATGAGGAGTATAATGCTCTTGTTCAAAATAGGACTTGGCACTTAGTCCCTCAAGCACGGGGGAGAAATATCATTGATTGTAAATGGGTTTATAGAATTAAACGGAAAGCTAATGGAGAGATAGATTGGTACAAGGCTAGACTAGTGGCAAAGGGTTGTAAACAAAGATATGGTATAGATTATGAGGATACCTTTAGCCCTGTTGTTAAAGCAGCTACTGTCAGACTTGTTCTCTCTGTTCCAGTATCAAACAGTTGGAGGCTTCGTCAATTGGATGTGCAGAATGCGTTCCTTCATGGCGTTCTAGAGGAGGAAGTTTACATGAAACAACCACCTGGGTATGAGGTAAAAGGCAAGCATCATCATGTATGCAAACTTGATAAAGCACTATATGGTTTGAAACAAGCACCTAGAGCATGGTACTCTAGGTTAAGTGAAAAACTTCAAAGGATTGGATTTCGACCCTCAAAGGCAGATACATCTCTCTTCTTCTATAAAAGAGGCAAAGTAATCATTTTATGTTGGTATATGTTGATGACATAATTGTGGCTAGCTCATCAAAGGAAGCAACCAATGCACTATTAGAAGATCTAAAAAAGGATTTTGCTCTAAAAGACCTTGGTGAATTGCATTATTTCTTGGGCATAGAAGTAAAGAAGGTAACAGATGGTATACTTCTAAGTCAAGAAGGTAACATGATGAATTGTAAAGTTTCAAATATGCCTCTTTCAACCACTGAAAAATTGTCTAAAGAAGAAGGTGAGCCTTTGGGAGCCGAAGGAGCTACAAATTATAGAAGTGTTGTAGGTGCTCTACAATACCTAACACTTACTAGACCTGATATATGTTTTCCTATCAACAAATTATGCCAGTTTTTGCATGCTCCCACTCTTCAACATTGGACTGCAGTTAAAAGGATTCTGAGATATCTCAAAGGTACTATGAGTACAGGGTTAAAGTTCACAAAATCAACCTCAACTCTGGTAAGTGCCTTCTCTGATGCAGATTGGGCAGTCTGTCCTGATGACAGAAGGTCTACAGGAGGCTTTGCAGTTTTCTTTGGCCTAATCTTATATCTTGGAGTGCAAGGAAGCAAGCAACTGTGTCAAGATCTAGCACCGAGGCTGAATACAAAGCCTTGGCTAATGCCACAACCGAATTGATATGGGTTCAGGCTCTGCTTGATGAACTTGGCATAAATCACTCTTCTGTTGCACGTTTGTGGTGTGATAACATTGGTGCTACTTATCTGTCAGCAAATCCAGTGTTCCATGCAAGGACAAAACACATTGAGGTTGATTATCATTTTGTTCATGAAAGAGTAGCTAAGAAGCTACTAGACATACGGTTCATTCCTACAAATGATTAGGTCGCAGATGGTTTTACCAAGGCTTTATCATGGAGCAAGTTGCAAGAGTTTAAGAACAATCTCAATTTGGTGAAGTTGTGATTGAGGGGGCGTGTTAAAGTGTATAATGTAAAACACATGTACGGTACATGAATAAACCGTACATACGAGTAGATAAGGGTCGGCGTTGCGCTGTAATCTCGGTTGTTAGGGTTGTTGCGGATGATCTCATATCTCCTGTATAGATCTTGACTTGGAGATCAATCTAGCAACTACCTGACAACTAACTCTGTAATCTTTATGTCTATATAAACACGCAGCGCGTCCCTACAGATGCATACGCTTCACGCTATTTTTACAAGGGCCAGTCCCATCGTTCCCTTCTTTGGCATGGTTCTGGCTCGACCTCGCCAGGGACGCCGTGTCGCTCCCATGTCAGCCTCAGTGCCTCGCCTTCGTCTTCTCAAGAACTGATTGACACCCCGAATCAATTTGAGGCGACTTACAAATAGAAACGTGAAACATATTTTTTTAACAATTAATAAATGGAGTGTGATAACTACCAAACATTCTGAATTAAGCAATAGATCCGAACGGTGTAGCCTCGCTACGTAATCCATAGTGATTTCTACCACCATGCATGCACATACGACTCCCTTGTCATTTGCTTCTATTAGTACCGAATCAAACAAGCTTCCTCACGTGTATTAGATAAGAAATTGCATACATGCAAAAGGCTGATGTCATCATATATTCTTTTCGTTTCGAAACTTCAAAAATTCTCTTCTTTCCAAACTTCAAAAAGTTTTGTAGCTCAAACCATCAGTCCGATTGAAAAACCGTCTTCACATAAAAAATCCGTCTCGACGAGATCTTTGAAACTAGATGTCATGTTGATATGTTTCGATGACTTTTTTTTTGGGTCAAAAAGTTACCACGTCTGGGCAATGCAAGTTATCAGTTTGTCGTACATAAGTTACCATGTCATTTTCATAGAAGTTACCGAGGGGATGAAAATTGTTGACAAACATACCCCGATAACTTTTGTGCAGAATGGTAATATACATACAACAAAGCTGATAACTCGCTACAAACACCCCAGTCTATGAGTTATCAGTTGGTATGTATTATCATGTTGTTTACACATGAGTTATTGAGAGGTATTTTTCAACAACTTTTTCCCAGTCAAAAAGTTACCACGAATGAATTGAGTAAGTTATTGGCTCTGTTGTATGTATATTACCATGGTAATTACACACAAATTATTAGGGTATGTTTTTCAACAAACTTTTATCCTGGGGTCAAAAGTTACTGTGGGGTTTGTAGTGAGTTATCAGCTTTACTATGTGTATATTACCATATCGCACAAAAGTTATCGGGGTATGTCTTTCAACAATTTTCATCCCCTCGGTCAAAAAAATTACCATTATGTTTTTATATGAATTATCAGCTCTCGTGTCTCGTGTGTGTGTGTATTATCATGTTGTTTACCAATGAGTTATTGGGAGATATTTTTCCACAACTTTTTCCCCGGTCAAAAAGTTACCACGCATGGATTGAGTAAGTTATCAGCTCTGTTGTATGCACATTATCATGCTATTTACACACAAGTTATCATGGTATGTTTTTCAGCGAACTTTTATCCCGGGGTCGAAAGTTACCGTGGGATTTGTAGTGAGTTATCAGCTTTGTTGTGGGTATATTACCATGTTGCACAAAAGTTGTCGGCGTTTGTCCTTCAACAATTTTCATCCCCTCGGTCAAAAAATTACCACGATATTTGTATATGAATTATTAGATCAGCATGTGTAAATTATCATGTTATTTACACGGTAATTACGAGGGTATGTTTTCAACGGAACCAATCCCCGGTTTAAAGTTAACACCCTTTTCATGCAAGTTATGAGATGTGCGACCCACAAATTATCATGTTATTCACAACAAAAAATCATCGAAGAATGTTTTAACAACTTTTTTATGGTCAAGGTTACCACATGTGAGGACTTCGGTTTGATTCTCACTCACGGCAACAATTTTTGTTCATTTGAAAAATCTGTGGAAAAATGGAAGGACGTATGAGATTCAGGCCTTAATTTTTCTGAAAAAATTTACTCGATGACAGTGACACCTCGATTCATATTAAATGGGACCAGAATCTGCCTTTACAAATGTACAAAAAAACTTAGCTACTAATCCAGTAACAAGCATGATGCATCGTTCCTTAAAAAACCTGATCCAGGTGGTTCGTGCTTTCGTTGAAAGCATTGTGGTTTTTCCCACTTTCGAATAAAGTATGAATATAAGGTAACCTACGTCAGAAACATAAAAGCCGACTTAGCCTAGGTGGTAGTGCACCCGTATCTCAATCAGGAGGGCACGCGAGAAGTGGATCAGGTGGGAATCGAGTCGTTTGGACCCGCGGCGTGAGATCGCGATCGGACGTCAAAAAGATCGTTCGGATCTATTGTCAAATCACGGACGTTTGGAAATTATAAATTCCGTTAATAAATTGATAAAAAAAAATGCCAGAGGACAGTATATTAATTTAATTAAATTTTAAAACTTGATATTGGCACACTCTGCCAATCGACGGAACGTTTATTCGTCTTAGGAGTGTGGCTGCTAGCTGAAGCCGGGGTCCTCGTACTGCCTGCCACACGAGCAAGGTGGTGGCGCGGCGGCTTGGACGGAGAGAAGGGAAGGTGACGCCACAGTGGTGCCAGGCGGCATGCAGCCGTGTTGGATCCGAGGTGCATGCAACCTTGCAACTCCTATTCAACCACGGTGGGTAGATGTGCGAGGTCGAGTCCAAATCGCGCTCATACGAGTTTGGTATTTGGTTCCGCTTCCGGTTCCGGCAAGTTGCAGACACCGATTCCAAAATCCGTTGGCCAAATCCTCCTCCTACTCTTCTACGGAGTAGTATATACATTACGTCCATGGCTACGCGGCCGATGAAGATTCCGGGTGCAGGCCATGTTTCGTCGGGTATTTGTCGCCGCCGGGACGTCCCTGTTACGCCGGTTCTGCAGCCAGTCCATGGCGGCCGGGTCGCCGTCGAGGCCTGGTGGAGCAACCGTGTTACGCCGGTTCTACAGCCTGACGGCAACGGCCAGCTCGCCGTCAAGGCCTGCCGGAGCAACCCTGTTCCACCGGTTCCACAGCCAGACAACAGCGGCTGGGTCGCCGTGGAGGCCTGCGGGAGTAACCATGGTACGCCGGTTCGGCAGCAATGCTGCCGTGGCCGGGTCGCTGTCGAGGCCAGCCGGAGCAAGAATGATACGCCAGTTCTGCAGCCAGGCCGCGGTGGTCGGGTTGCGCCGGTTGTGCAGCCCTGCCACGGCGGCCGGGTCGCTGTCGAGGCCTGCAGGAGCTAGGATGCTACAGCTACAAGTAAATACGCCTCTCTCTCCCTCCCTCTTAATGAATTCAATTTTAACCTTCAATCTGTGTGTTCGAGTGATGAAACTGAAAGGTGATCAAATTGCTGCAGTTTCAGAGGAAAATTGGGCATGTTGCAGCTACCGCCGGCCACCGCTTCGGCTTCTTTCGCAGGTGAATCTCTTAACCTTGTTCAATTATATATAATCCAAAGCTCTGGTTAGTGTCCATGGTTGCCACTTGCCAAAGTAAACATGCATCATATTTTCTCAGCTAGAACCACAATGTGTTGCAGATATGCCATGCCTATGGTGATGGTTGCCTTTGGTGTTGGGCTTTGGTGTATGAAGAAGAATGCAGAGCTTGCTGAGAGGGCTGCCCGTCCGTCAAAGGTTGATTGGGTTGAAGCCGGAGTTGTCTCTCCGGTCGTGAGGAACCAAAAGGATTGTGGTAAGTGCCATGAGTTATTCTCCACTAGCCCCTGTGTTTTAAACTGTTCTGCTAGTATCATAGTTGATCTCTAGCTGCGTACAAATTACTCATGCATATCAGCACATGGATCCTTTCGTGCTGCAATCCACCAAAAACATCTCCGAGAACTTGAACCTAGACGGCCACCCCAATCAAGCGAGCAATGCTCACTTGGTAAAGCTCCACAAACTTAATGCTTTTATTTGTTGCAGGGAGCTGTTGGGCCATGGCAGTTGCAGCTTCGGTCGAGGCAGTAAATTACCTCAAGACTTGGCGATCAATCAGGTTGTCAGTTCAAGAGCTCGTCGACTGCAACATACAGAACTACGGGTGTAATGGTGGCGACTACTGGTATGCTTTCCGCTATGTAAAGGAAAATGGGCTCACAACAGAATCTTCATACCCATACAAGGCTCGGCAGGGTATATGTCGCAAACTGGATAAAAAAGTAGAAGGAAGGATATCGAACTTCCGCTATGTCCGCCGAAACGAGGATGCATTGGAGAAAGCGGTAGCAAAGCAACCCGTGATCGTCACTGTGCAAGGTGATCATTTGCAGTGGTACAACGGAGGCATCATGGACTACAAATTTGATAAAAGACTTACCGGCTGGCACGCTGTCTTGGTCGTCGGTTATGGCACAGACTCCAGAGGTGTCAAGTACTGGCGCATCAAGAATTCATGGGGAAAAAGTTGGGGTGAAGGGGGGTTTGGGAGGATCCGAAGGTATGTTGACGATAAGAGAGGCGCTCTGGGCATTTTCGTTTATAGACCAGTATATCCTGTGCTTAGGACTTGAATGATCTTGTAATGTTTGATATATCCTTTGCTTGTGAATTAATGTCCTGTGCCCGGTTTGATCTGTTTTTATTGTACTTTTGGTGAAGTTTCATGCCACTGCCTTCATCTGCGTTGTGACGCTGCTTTGATATTTATATATCTCTATATATGTCTATATCTTTCGGTCTTCTCTTCTATTTTTGTATAAAAAGCACCCCTGGCCCGGCAGCCCGTACATATATTCTCATCCGACTGTTCATGATTTATGTTGGACCCCTGCTAATTCATCATCAGGTCGTCACTTAATCCTCTATATAAAGAGCACCGGTGGCGGTGGGTGCTGAATCTAATCAATCTTAGTTGTACATATATTCTCATCCTTCGGTTCACGATTTAAGTCGGACACCAGCTAATTCATCATTTGATCACCATTTAATCTCTTAGTAAACATTTGATTCAACTCCGATAGTTGCCTGTTTTATTTCTAGCAATGGGGCACTTGGCCCAGATTTATAAGAAGGCTCAAAACGACGTTTGGTGTTTGCTGGAGTAATCAGCTTACATGAAGCAACAGTACTACCGAGGTTGTCACCTGAAGCTTATCATGCACAAATATGACTCTGGCGAAGCGAAGATGAAAGGCCACAACCAACAAACAGCAGAAGGTAAGCAGAGCAACACAGCACAGGCTCAACCAACACCCTGTCTACCATAGTCCGTTCCCCCGCAGATGGTGCAAAGCAGGATCTAAATCTTATAATCATCATCATCATCATCACGGGCTCATTTCACTTGATGGGTGGAAGCTGCTTCCATTGCACGATGAGCAACAAAGCCTTCTGAAATACCAATCAGTGGAAGAGGAAAAACGGTTATGAAAAACTAAACCATTATGAGTTGTCGAGATCGCCCACGCATGCAATCCCAATAAGCAGTATCCACCTTGCTTCAGGATTCAGGCTTCAGCCTTGGATTTTTAGAACCTGGGAGGCCCTGCTTCATCTTTGGATTTATCCCCATGCCATATTGTTCGTTGACTCAGGGGAGCCGAACCACGTGGGAAACAAAAACACCTTTTCTTTTGAGATGGCCTGGTTCGAACGCGAAGGGTTCCTAGACCTGATCGCTAGGGAATGGGCGAAGGGTGTAGGCGGTAGGACCGCGGTCGAGCGTTGGCAAAATAAGATTAGGAGTTTGAGAAGCTTCTTACGTGGTTGGGCTAAGCACCTTAGTGGGGTATATAAGATTGAGAAGGACAGGCTCCTCTCTCTTATACAAAATCTGGACGTTAAGGCTGAATCCACGATTTTGATGCCTGCTGAGCTCCAGGTTAAAACTGAAGCAGAGAAGAGGTTGAAAGAACTTCTCCGTGAAGAAGAATTGAAGTGGGCTTTGCGGGCTAAGGTTCGCAAAGTGGTCCAAGGGGACGCGAATACTCAATTTTTTCATCTGATTGCTAATGGTAAGCACAGAAAGAAGAGAATATTCCAACTTGAACAAGATGAGGGCACTATTTTAGGACAGGATAACCTAAAAACATATATAACCGAGTATTATAGGCAGTTATTTGGACCTCCGGAGGATAATTGTGTATCTCTTGATGAGTCCAGAACTGAGGATGTGCCTCAACTTTCGGCTGCTGAAAATGATATTCTGGTTGCCCCGTTTTCGGAGAAGGAGGTGTTTGATGCTATAGCACAGTTGAAAAATAATAAGGCTCCCGGACCGGATGGATTTCCGGTGGAGTTCTACAAGAAGTGCTGGCATATTATTAAGGGGGATTTGCTACCTATGTTTCATGATCTGTTCTCTGGACAGCTTCAATTATTTCACTTGAATTTTGGAACTATCACACTGCTTCCGAAGAAGACGGATGCTGTGAGAATTGAGCAGTTCAGGCCGATCTGCCTCCTCAATGTTAGTTTTAAAATATTCACCAAGGTCGGGACTAATAGGCTCACACAGATTGCGCATTCTGTGGTGCAGCACTCCCAAACTGCTTTCATGCCGGACAGAAACATCCTTGAAGGGGTGGTCGTCCTTCATGAAACGCTCCATGAAATCCATTCCAAGAAGTTAGATGGTGTCATTTTTAAGGTGGATTTCGAGAAAGCGTACGATAAGGTTAAATGGCCATTTCTCCAACAGGCATTGCGTATGAAAGGTTTTGATGAAGCCTGGCGACGCCAGGTTGAATCATTTACGCAAAAAGGGAGTGTGGGAATTAAAGTGAATGACGATATTGGTCATTACTTCCAGACACATAAAGGCCTAAGACAAGGAGATCCGATGTCCCCTATCTTGTTTAACATTGTGGTTGATATGTTAGCCATCTTGATAGGAAGGGCTAAGGAGAATGGTCAAGTGGGTGGCTTGGTACCTCATCTGGTTGATGGAGGTGTATCCATCCTTCAGTACGCTGATGATACAATCATCTTTATGGAGCATGACCTGGCCAAGGCGAGAAATATGAAGCTGGTGTTATGCCTTTTCGACCAATTGACCGGGTTAAAGATTAACTTTCATAAGAGCGAGCTGTTCTGCTTTGGTAGAGCCAAAGACGAACAGGAGGCTTATCGGCAATTGTTTGGGTGCGACTTGGGGGATTTACCTTTCTCTTACCTAGGTATTCCAATCCACCATAGAAAGCTGACCAATAGAGAATGGAAGTGCATCGAAGACCGGTTTGAGAAGAAATTGAGTTGCTGGAAGGGCAAGCTCATGTCATATGGAGGCCGATTAATTCTGATTAATTCGGTGCTCACGAGTATGCCTATGTTTCTCTTATCGTTCTTTCAAGTCCCAGTTGGTGTTAGAAAAAGACTGGACTTTTATCGATCGCGTTTCTTTTGGCAGGGTGATGATCTAAAAAGAAAATACAGACTTGTAAAATGGGATATCATCTGTAGACCGAAAAACCAAGGGGGTCTTGGTATTGAGAATCTTGAAGTTAAGGACAGATGCCTTCTTAGCAAGTGGCTGTGGAAGCTTTCTTTTGAGACTGATGCCATGTGGGCTCAAATCCTTCGCAGCAAGTACCTACAGACAAAGTCCTTGTCCCAGGTCACAGTCAGGCCAGCTGACTCGCCTTTCTGGAAAGGCCTGATGAAAGTCAAACAATCTCTGTTTAATAGGACAAAGGTTGTTATTGGCAACGGCGCTAGTACACGCTTCTGGGAGGATACTTGGCTCGGCGAGACACCCTTGGCCATTCAATATCCGTCTTTATATCGCATTGTTCAACGACGTGAGGTGTTCGTTGCTACGGTGTTTCAATCCATCCCCCTTAATATTCAGTTCAGACGGTCGTTAGTGGGCAATCGTTGGGAAGATTGGCTCCGTCTAGTTCGGAGACTAATGGATGTCCATCTTTCTCAACAACCCGATGAATTACGCTGGAAACTGACTAGGTCTGGAGTATTCACGGTTAAATCAATGTATATTGATGTAATTAATTCGAGCTCCATTCCTACCTCCAAGCATGTTTGGGCTGTCAAAGTTCCTTTGAAAATAAAAGTGTTTATGTGGTTTGTCCATAAACAGGTTATTTTAACCAAGGATAACTTGATTAAGCGTAATTGGACAGGACCTACGAGGTGTAGCTTCTGTGATCGGGACGAGACGATCAAACATCTATTTTTTGATTGCCCGTTTGCCAGAGTACTTTGGCGGACGATTCACATTGCTTTTAATATTACTCCACCGAATTCTGTCACTACGTTATTTGGGACATGGCTCACTGGGATTGAGCCTGAATTATCAAGACATATTCGTGTTGGAGTTTGCGCTTTGTTGTGGACTATCTGGACTTGCAGAAATGATTTGGTTTTTAACAGAACATCACGTATTCACTTTTTGCAGGTTATTTTCCGAGCCACGGCCGTGATCCGTTCATGGTCGCTACTCACTCCGATGGAGGCCAGGGAGCATTTGGTTACTGGATCTATCCGCTGGGAGATGGTAGCTCGGGATATCTTCAACCGGTTTGGATGGCGGTCATGTAATAGGATAGGCAATTAGTTTACCTATCTATCTTTAGCCAGCCGGTTGTGGCGTCTTATCTTGGCTAGTCTGTGTGTCCAGCCTCTTTAGCTCTGTGTGAGCTGTCTTTTTATTACTTTTCAGTCGGAGACTTTGGAACCTTGTTGGAACCTTTTATTTCGTTAATAAGATGGCCGTATGCATCACTCTGATGCAGAGGCCGGGGAGATCCCCTTTTCGAAAAAAAATATCGGACGGCAAACAAGGGTGGAGCCGGGGAACCCTGGTTCTATAAAACTTTAGGCTCGCATACAGACACACATGAAATTCTCCCAGGAGAGTTGTGATCGCGAGGGAAACAAAGAGCATCCCTGACACAACACCAAACAACTTGTGATAGGGCAAACAAAGAGCAAATGATCAACACCCTCTCGCAGGTCATTGAGCTTACAGTCATGTAGGCGTGTTGGCCTGTCTAGCTAGTCTTCACTAGATCATCACCCCCCCCCCCCCCCCCTAGCAGAGCCAAACAAATATTTTATTCTCCAGAGGAAAATGAGATTTCCAAAGCCCCATCTTCCTCCTTGTCACTAGCTCCAGAGTGACTTGCGGTCAGACCAATCGCATCAATAACACGAAAACACATTTTTTTAAAGGAGGATGACCCCTGGCTTCTGCTGAATCAGGGCGTTGCATACATCCATTTTATTAATTATTCGGCAAGACCTTACAAAGTAATACATGAATGAGTCTGAAGCCACCATCTTGGCAACATCTATCATTACTCCTATCAACTTGATGAAGGGTGCGTATTGTTCAGGCCGCCTGCCCAGATCTCACACCAAAACCCAACATCTAAAACCGGAGGCCTCAACCAAGCCGCAATCGCCGGCATGCGTAAGATGTATAATTAATTTTTTGTTGTTACTATGACTTGTGTAATAAATCTACGAACATAAATTGTATTATCTGCTAAATGGAATTATGGAGAATTGGCAGAATATATATTAAGAAATATGTAAGAGTTCACTCATATGCAAAACAAGTCTTGGGTAACAACATTATCAGTTGTAGGAATGAATCAATATGAAAATATCAAACTAATATCATCTAAATGGAAGAAGGTAATGACATTATGCAGTTCACAAGCAAACCAACCATATTTTGCGAAGAGCCCCCTTTCTTGATACACCGGGTTGCTTTGTTCTTGAGATCACTTGCTCTTCGCCTCATCTCTCCACCTTCTTCTTCGCACAAGAACTTTCTAATACCCCTCTCAATATTCCCCCTCTCCAACTTGCCCTCTAACTCAAACCCTACTTTCCACACCTCCTCGACATACCTGGCATTTATCATTTGGTCAGCAAAATGAGGTCTACATATCATCGGAACACCCTCACATATGCTCTCCAACGTCGAGTTCCAGCCGTTATGGGTCCAAAAGCCACCAACTGCTTGGTGCCCAAGAACATCTTGTTGTGGGGCCCAGCTCACCACCATTCCCCTACCTTGTGTCTCTTCCTCAAAGCCGTCAGGTAGGCCTACTTTCCCTGAACCATGAACCGCGTCAGGCCTGATCACCCAAAGAAATGGCATGCGGCTATGGGCCAAGCCCCATGCAGTCTCAACTAGCTCTTCTTGATCCATCGATGCCAAGCTTCCAAAGCTCACGAACAAAACAGACCGTGCCTCTTGCTTGTCTAGCCAATGCAAACAAGTTTGGTCTGGAGACAATAGGCTGCTCTGGGCACCTGAAGATATCTTGTAAAGAGGACCAATCGCATACACTGGGACACGCACACCATCAATGATCTTTTGGAGCTCGACATCTTCGAGGTCGTTGAAGGTGTTGAGGATTACACCTGAAGAACACTTTGCCGATTCCACAATGCGTTCTAGGCAGGTGGTCATCGTTTCATGTGGAGTTGTGGTTGAGAAGACCATGTCTTGCAGCCGGAGTGGTGGGAGATCATCCAGTGGCATGTTTAGTTGAGAATGGTCTGAAAATTTGGAAAGAACATAATCAGCCGTTGGGTGATATATGTGAGGATGCATGTGTATTATTTGGAAAACTAAGCACCTTAAATGTGAGTCTAGTTTTATGTGATTGCTAATGCTATAGTCGGTGATTAATAGGTACAAAATAAAGCCAGCGCACCAGATTGATCCAATTGTGAAGTTTAAGCAAAAACATAGTCGTCTATCTACTAAAGTTTCTATTTTTTCATGTATGTTATATAGATTTTCAAACATTTGAAATTGTAAAACTTTGTCACTTATTTTTCATACGAATATGCTTGTATGAAACTATAAACGATAGTATCTCTATGTTTCCCCCCTAAATGGATGTATTATTTTCAATTAATATGAACATTTGACAAATACTACTCAGTTTTATTCTGAACTTCATATGTAAACTAGAGCTGTATTGTTGTTTCATCCTAACAAAAAACAAACTGTTAGCTTTCTTCTTTTTCTTAATTGAGCTGAGCATTCTCTAGTAATCACAAGAGCACATCGCATAACGACATAACGATAGTGCTACCTGTACTTGTGTGCATGTTAACTGTGGCCATGCGGAAAGCGGCGCTAACTGTTAACTGTTTGTCTGTTAGTATGTAAATACCTTGTGGCGGGAGGAGGCCCTTGTCGCAGAGCGCCGGGAAGGCCATGTAGGCCACGAGGCAGGCGGCGCCACCCGTGCGCAGCACCAGCGTCGGCACGCCCAGCCGGTCGGCGACCACCTGCATGCCCCGGAGGTTGGAGTCCAGCACCAGGCACGCCGGCGCCCCCTCCTCATCCTCCAGCGCCTCGCGGAGGCTGTCCTGGAAAGGCCCCTGCAGGCGCTCGTTGATGCCGAGCAGCGCCCCGGCGAAGTCGGCGTTGCTGCCAGTGGGGACGAGGTCAGCCGTCGGCACGCCGGCGCCGACGGGCACGAAGCGGTACCCGGCGGGGCGGCACGCGGGGTCCGGCGCGTTGAAGGCCGCGTGGAAGACGGTGACGCGGAGGCCACGAGCGTGCAGCACGTCGGCCAGCTGCAGCATCGGGTTCAGGTGGCCCTGGAACGGCAGCGGGAACAGCAGCACCCTCCTGTTGCCACCGCTCGACGTCGCCGGAGCCTTCTCCGCCGCGCTGGCCACCATCGCTTTTGTGAGGGAGGAGGAGTGCCTGATTGCTGATGGAGATATGGATCCGTATGGTATAGCGTTGGGCTTTATTATAGAGTAGAGGAGAGAAAACGTGAGCATTGTTTGGATGGATTTGGATGGGATCGTGGGATTAAATGAGCGCATTGATCGTGGGATTGATATGGATGGATGGATGGATGGATACGTGATGCCAGCACGAGGATTCGCGCGCGGAGTTTGTTAGGGAAATGCGTCATTTCCATTACAAAACAGGGGGTACCAGCTCACGGTTTTCAAATCACACTCTTGCCGCTGCACGTACTACTCGTTGGGATACTCCCTCGATCGTTTCCTAATTAGCTCCTCTGGAGTGTGATGGAAGCGTCTCAACCCGTCCGTCTCGGGGGCCATGTCGGTTCTGTTACTAATAAGTTGGGGCTTAATTATCTCAGTCGTGTTGGTTACGCACTTGATTTCAAATATCAAGGAGAGTAATAAGGAGGAAGTGGTATCATCCCTAGTTCGCCAGGGTTAAGTCTGGGTGTTTGCATTTTTCCTGCATTTATTTCAGGATTTCCGGTTATGCGCGTTCAGTAGGAGGAGACATTTCCGTTGACTACGAGACGCCTAAAATGACTTTGTAAAATCTTACGATGATATGCTGGCTCAGTTTATCGAAGGTGCTCGTAGGGGTAGGGTGTGCATGTGTGCGTTCATAAGATTCAGGCCCGGTCCTGAGATTTCAGGGGCCCGGGGCGAATCTAGAATATGGGCCCTTTAATATAATCATCAAGATAATGAATATATATCTATATAGAATCTTATAAATGAACAACTAATTGCATCAAAAATCATATCCATGTTAAGTAATTTATAAATATTATTTGATGTTTTTAACATTCTTAGATGCAAAGTCACCAATGATGTTGCTATTTGTGGAAAGAGAATAAGAGACATACCCTATGTAAAATTTGGCGGTCAGAATCACCAGTGGGCGTGATGTGGTCTCCTCTTTGTCACTCGGCCTCTTAACTCGGTGGTGTGGGGGTGACGATGGGGCGTCTTCAACCAAGATGGACGGAAGATCAAGCATCGGTCGTACTAGATCAAGCATTGGTCATTGAAGATCACACATGTTATAAATCCAAAATGTGGGTACCATCTTATAAGCCAAATTAGGCTACTGATGACGCAGGATAAACCGAACTTTTGGTATGGTGAAACCGATAGCAAAGAAAATTTTATGACTTAAAATGTATAATCAACCTGAAAATAATAATAATAATAACTACAATGATCGTATATTAACATACTAAGGCCAAGGTTGGATATATAACACGGACGTCACTAAATAACGTTGTTAGAATAATTGGCCATCAATTTTTAATATGAAATAAACTATTGAAAGTATATGAATTAATATTAATCTTTTTAGGATCAATTGGTCGTTGATTCCATCCTACACAAAAGGGATTGCTCCAACTAGATTAAAAAGGGGGGATTGCTAATTCTGCTGAATCAGTATTTTTGAATTGGAGCTGACTGTGTGACCCACCTCCATCTTCCAGAAAATGAATTGTTTTTTAGGAAAAGTAAAGGCACCGATTGTTCCAACTAGCCTGGTGTGGCCCACCAGGCTACCACACAAGACCTGGTCAGGCCCCTTCAGGGCTGGCCCTGATAAGATTGAGTGTATGTGCGTATATATAAGCGCTTGCGTCTATACTGTGTTCAAAATAAATAGGAAAGTAACAAGGAAAGCTAACCACCGGATCGACATGATCCCAACCAACACGCGCGCGCACGAGCTAATCCAGCATGTTTAGAGCGACACAATAGTTCAAACTATAGTAGGCTCCTTTTGTAGTGAGGACGTCCTTAACCCAAGTACATATGAACCCAATTTTTAGAAGTGTATTTTAAACGCGTTATAAAATGTCAAAACAAATTTGCATGTATACATTTTCGTATAATATTTGTGCGGCACAAATCTTTTACAAAAAATGTTTTTTTATTTTGCCTCCGCAAAAAAGAAAATTTCCAGTGCTTCTAAATAGCATTCCAGAACATACATTTTTTTGCCTTTTCGGCAGATGCCAAAAAATGTTGTTTTTCCGCAAAAATTTCTGTGCACACATATAACTTGGAAATGTATGCATGCAACTTTTTGCCAGATTATTTGACATTTAAAAATGTTTTTTTTCTGAAGTGGGTGCATCTGTAGTTCTGTACCAGGATTCATCCATGTATTTTTCACTCCATTTATCACAACTTAGATATATATCAAGTTGAGATCACGTATGAGTTCTTTCAAGCTTCTCGCATGGGCAATGTTTTATAAAGTCATGTTGACATCACGTTTGAGTTCTTTCAAACTTTCTGCGTGGGCAATGTTTTATAAAGTCAATCAAATGTGTAGCAACTTGTTGGCGATCCTTTCTAATACTCCGTCCCGCTAGTGGAGATCCATTTGGCCCAAGTGGAGTTGGGTGGTAGGTTTAGTCTCACATGGAGTTTGAGTAGCGAATATAACCTTCTGGTCCTACCATTAATTGCACCTTCATGTTAACATATTTAGAAGAAGCGATGACGAAAGTGTAAGATGGGTGTTATGTCCAGTGGGCCACCCCATAACTGGGTCGGCCATCGAGCGAATTTAGGCCATGGTGCTAAGGTTTCTCTCACAAAGTAAAATTCTATTCAATGTGCTTGGTCCTGGAATGGAACGCGAGGTCTGCATATGCTCAATGTGTTCTTGACATACCTCAAAATATGATTTGCAGATATCCAATGAACTAGCACACTTCAATTACAACAAAATGGGCATCAAGTCTAGTGAGGGTCGAGTAATGAAGCGCACCAACTATGCTCATGTATCTCGTGCTATCGTTTTGTCCCAAGGGTTCGCCATCAAGCACCAACAACTTTTCAATGCGAGTCAAACACTAGGTTGCATTTTTTTTTTACTATACCACCGTCAGTCTTCTTAACTTCAATTCCTAGGGAAAATGTAAATCTCCCAAGTCCTTCATGGCAATGTGTGTGCATGGATATTTTAACAATGTTGTTACTTATTCATTTGATGAGATAGTGAATATTACGTCATTAACATAAATAAGCACAAAAATAAATCATTCTAGAGTTATTATAGATGAATAGTTAAGTATCAGAATTTGAAGAAATATAAGAACTTGAAGCTTTGAGCTAAATAAACGGCAAAATCATCCCCCGACAACATGCGGAAGCCCATGCAAGACCTTATCAAGCTTACACATCAAGAATGGTGCATGTTTGTCTTCAAACCCATGCGATTGTTAATAGTTTTAAATTGTGGGCTATGGCATTCTACATTTGGCGCTAAATTCTACAAGATGCATGTAGCACGAGGCTCCTCCAAACACTATGGCCGCGCTATAACGCCGAGACATTCATCCATTTAAAATATGTTCATGAACTTCTACAAACTTCAAAAAACTTCATGAATTTTAAAAATATTCATGCATTTAGAAAATGTTCATGAATTTAAAAATGTTCATGGACTTAAAAAAAGTCATAGATTTAGATATACTCATGGACTTTAAAGTGCGCATAAATATATAAAATGTTCCTGAATTTCGAAAAATTTCATGAAATAAAAAATGCTCAAGAATTCAGAAATTATTCGTAAATTCAAAGATATTCATGATTTTTTTAATCGTGAATTTGAAAAATGTTTGTGAATATGAAAAAAGTTCGCTACTTAGAAAAAATCATGAATGTGAAATAATGTTCATGAAGTCTTCTAAAAAATTAGGAAAATGTTCTCAATTTGGAAAAAAAGTATTTGTAACTTTGAAAATATATTCACATATTCAAAAAATACGCTCCAATTTTAAAAATTATTCATGAAGTTTAAAAGATGCCTGGGAATTTGAAAATAAGAAAGAAATATAAAAAATAAAACTAAAGAAGGAAGAAACAAAAGGAAAAAAGAAAAAAAAGATAAACATGTGGAAAACAGAAAAAAGAAAAGGAAAGGAAAACAACTAGACGGAACCTTGCCAAAACCGAATTGATGGTTACAAAACCGGTGGAAGTAGCTTCACAAAACCAGTGACCCCTCCTGTACTTGCTCTAAGGGCATGTACAATGCTGCTATCTTAGGAGTGCCACGTAGGATAAATGATGAGGTGGAGGAGAAAGAACTCATAAGAAAAGGCTTGTCTTCACTTATTTAAGAGAAGACAAGAGATGATCTCTTAGCATAATATGTCTCAGCATGTTTTTAGGAATAACTAGTTATTGAAGATAAGGCTAAGAGATGACCCATTGTAGACATTTTTTTTGTCATCTCTAAATTACACGCAAGACTTAAGATAACACTACCTTATCAGCCATTTTACATGCCCTAAAGAGCCTTCCCATGAAAAGGTTCCCGACTTAGAGCCTATTTTAGGGCAAAAAAGGAGGTGGAGTAAATAAGTATGGGCACAAAAACTGGTTTTTTTAGAGCATGAGAAGTGTCGTCTCCAATAGCAGCCCTAAAATAGGTGGCCCAGGTCAACCAAATGATCGTCTATTTGAATTAAACATTTGAATTAATTCAACCATAATTCTTATTACGAACAACATTCGACCAAAATTTAAACATAGTACAAATACCATCTACAATGATAGTTAAAGTACCACATGAAACTCAAACTGCCAACTTAAACTACCAAACTAAACTACAGATTGTCCTAGTAGGTGGAATCGGAGTTACTCTCAACGTCTACCACATTGTTGCCTCCTCCATTCTTCTTCTTGCTCTATGAAGACGATGGCCCTGCCTCGACGTCGTTCTTGCACTTGTCGGCCCCTTTCTTCCAGTAGAATTCCCACTTGTCTTCCACATACTACAGATGTGCCCGAGAAAACGCCACCATAGCCTCATCGTTGCTCTCATGGATGTTGTCGCGCTCGTTGATAACAATGTGAGGAGCCTATATCAGGGTCGGCTCAATTGTGCAGCGGGCCAACGAGCTCTGCATCCGCCCGAGTCTAAATTGCGGGATACTGAGCTTCGACGGGGGGAGCCCGAGCCTCCACACGATTAAGTCGTCACGGGCGGCGATGTTAGCCGGTGAGAAGTTGTCGAGCCAATACCGGCACCTGGGTGCTGGAACTCCATGCCGTAATTGTCGGAAGGCTGCCGGCACACCCAGTTGAAGCCGGCGAAGTTCTCGTCGGAGCCACGAAGGTGGCGGCGAGGACGAAGCCGGCGGCTCCGGGGAGGCGACGTCACCCAGAAGAACTGGCAGCGGCTGACCTGAGTGGAAGCGGCGGCGAGGAGAAAGTTTCGACGGCGGTGGTGGCTTTCAGCAAATTTGGGCGGCAATACAGCGGCGGCTCGATTTCTTCCACCGGCGGCTGTGGGGTACGGTGGGGAAGCATATATGGCCGACGGCAGGGCACGTGGGGGCGGGGCGTGCGGCCGCCGCGGTTCTGGCGCTAGAGACGCGGGAGGCGTGTGACTGTGGGAGGTGGGAGTGCGGCGCGAGGGGTGTTTTTGTTTGCCGCAGTTGGCTGCATGTTGCATATTTGCCTCACGTTGAACCCTATTTTGGCCTGCCCAAAAATGGTTTTGCAATTCTTTTGCTCTTGGGCAGTTGTTGGAGGGCGTTTTTTGCCCCCGTGTGCGCTAAAAACGATCAGTGCCATATTATAAGGGCATCTCCAAGGTGGACTCGTAAACCTTCCGCAACCGTCCGGACTGTGGATCCAACGTCGACCTGTATCGGTCCACAGGGTGGTCCAAACATGATTCTCTCACAAACCGGAGACGAACGTGGGGGAGCTTTACGGGAGTCCGGACCGATCCCAAGCCCGCTTCTGACCACCCTGGCCACCAATAATCCCCCCTCCCACGCGCGCTCCCGCCCGGCGCCAGCTGCCCGCATTCATGCCGCTATACATCACGCCGCCCAACATTGAAGACAGCTTAGGGCGGACGCGGCCTCTCACTGCCTCCGCCATATAAGAGCTTGGTGGCTGGGGGCCCCGCCCGCGACGCATCTCCGGTGTCCACGTCTGTTCAATGCCGAAGACGTGTGACTGGATGGGAAGGGCGTTGGGGAACGTAGTAATTTCAAAAAAAATCCTACGCACACGCAAGATCATGGTGATGCATAGCAATGAGAGGGGAGAGTGTTGTCCACGTACCCTCGTAGACCGAAAGCGGAAGCGTTAGCACAACGCGGTTGATGTAGTCGTACGTCTTCATGATCCGACCGATCAAGTACCGAACGCACGGCACCTCCGTGTTCAGCACACGTTCAGCCCGATGACGTCCCTCGAACTCTGATCCAGCCGAGTGTTGAGGGAGAGTTTCGTCAGCACGAAGGCGTGGTGACGATGATGATGTTCTACCGACACAAGGCTTCTCCTAAGCACCACTACAGTATTATCGAGGTGGACTATGGTGGAGGGGGGCACCGCACACGGCTAAAAGATCAAATCAATTGTTTTGTCTTTGGGGTGCCCCCTGCCCCCGTATATTAAGGAGAAAGGGGGGGAGGTGCGGCCGACCAAGGAGGAGGTGCGCCAGGAGGAGTCCTACTCCCACCGGGAGTAGGACTCCCTCCCTTCCTTGTTGGATTAGGAGAAGGGGGGAAAGAGGAGGAAGAGAGGAAGGAAAGGGGGGGGGGGCGCCCCCCTCTCCTTGTCCTATTCGGACTAGAGGGGGAGGGGCGCGCGGCCCTGCCCTAGCCACCTCTCCTCTTCTCCACCAAGGCCCACTATGGCCCATTAAGCCCTCGGGAGGTTCCGGTAACCTCCTGGTACTCCGGTAAAATCCCGATTTCACCCGGAACACTTCCGATATCCAAAAATAGGCTTCCAATATATCAATCTTCATGTCTCGACCATTTCGAGACACCTCGTCATGTCCGTGATCATATCCGGGACTCCGAACAACCTTCGGTACATCAAACTCATAATATAACCATCATCGAAACTTTAAGCGTGTGGACCCTACGGGTTCGAGAACTATGTAGACATGACCGAGACACGTCTCCGGTCAATAACCAATAGTGGAACCTGGATGCTCATATTGGCTCCCACATATTCTACGAAGATCTTTATCGGTCAAACCGCATAACAACATACGTTGTTCCCTTTGTCATTGGTATGTTACTTGCCCGAGATTCGATCGTCGGTATCTCAATACCTAGTTCAATCTCATTACCGGCAAGTCTCTTTACTCGTTCCGTAATACATCATCCCGCAACTAACTCATTACATGCAATGCTTGCAAGGCTTAAGTGATGTGCATTACCGAGTGGGCCCAGAGATACCTCTCCGACAATCGGAGTGACAAATCCTAATCTCGAAATACGCCAACCCAACAAGTACCTTCGGAGACACCTGTAGAGCACCTTTATAATCACCCATTTACGTTGTGACGTTTGGTAGCACACAAATTGTTCCTCCGGTAAACGGGAGTTGCATAATCTCATAGTCATAGGAACATGTATAAGTCATGAAGAAAGCAATAGCAACATACTAAACGATCAAGTGCTAAGCTAACAGAATGGGTCAAGTCAATCACATCATTCTCCTAATGATGTGATCCCGTTAATCAAATGGCAACTCTTTGTCTATGGCTAGGAAACATAACCATCTTTAATTAACGAGCTAGTCAAGTAGAGGCATACTAGTGACGCTCTGTTTGTCTATGTATTCACACATGTATCAAGTTTCCGGTTAATACAATTCTAGCATGAATAATAAACATTTATCATGAAAATAAAGAAATAAATAATAACTTTATTATTGCCTCTAGGGCATATTTCCTTCAGTCTCCCACTTGCACTAGAGTCAATAATCTAGTTCACATCGCCATGTGATTTAACACCAATAGTTCACATCACCATGTGATTAACACCCATAGTTCACATCATCATGTGACCAACACCCAAAGGGTTTACTAGAGTCAATAATCTAGTTCACATCGCTATGTGATTAACACCCAAAGAGTACTAAGGTGTGATCATGTTTTGCTTGTGAGAGAGGTTTAGTCAACGGGTCTGCCACATTCAGATCCGTATGTATTTTGCAAATTTTTATGTCAACAATGCTCTGCACGGAGCTACTCTAGCTAATTGCTCCCACTTTCAATATGTATCCAGATTGAGACTTAGAGTCATCTGGTTCAGTGTCAAAACTTGCATAGACGTAATCCTTTACGACGAACCTTTTGTCGCCTCCATAATCGAGAAACATATCCTTATTCCACTAAGGATAATTTTGACCGTTGTCAAGTGATCTACTCCTAGATCACTATTGTACCCTCTTGCCAAACTCTTGGTGAGGTACACAATAGGTCTGGTACACAGCATAGCATACTTTATAGAACCTATGACTGAGGCATATGGAATGACTTTTCATTCTCTTTCTATTTTCTGCTGTGGTCGGGTGTTGAGTCTTTACTCAACTTCACACCTTTGCAACACAGGCAAGAACTCCTTCTTTGACTGTTCCATTTTGAACTACTTCAAAATCTTGTCAAGGTATGTACTCATTGAAAAAACTTATCAAGCGTCTTGATCTATCTCTATAGATCTTGATGCTCAATATGTAAGCAGCTTCATCGAGGTCTTTCTTTGAAAAAACTCCTTTCAAACACTCATTTATGCTTTGCAGGATAATTTCTACATTATTTCCTATCAACAATATGTCATTCACATATACTTATCAGAAATGTTGTAGTGCTCCCACTCACTTTCTTGTAAATACAGGCTTCACCGCAAGTCTGTATAAAACTAGATGCTTTGATCAACTTATCAAAGCGTGTATTGCAACTCCGAGATGCTTGCACCAGTCCATAGATGGATCGCTGGAGCTTGCATATTTTGTTAGCACCTTTAGGATTGATAAAACCTTCTGGTTGCATCATATACAACTCTTCTTTAATAAATCCATTAAGGAATGTAGTTTTGTTTATCCATTTGCTAGATTTCATAAAATGCGGCAATTGCTAACATGATTCGGATAGACTTAAGCATAGATACGAGTGAGAAACTCTCATCGTAGTCAACCCCTTGAACTTGTCGAAAACCTTTCGCAACAAGTCGAGCTTTATAGACAGTAACATTAACATCAGCGTCAGTCTTCTTCTTGAAGATCCATTTATTCTCAATGGCTTGCCGATCAACGGGCAAGTCAACCAAAGTCCATACTTTGTTCTCATACATGGATCCCATCTCAGATTTCATGGCCTCAAGCCATTTTGCGGAATCTGGGCTCACCATCGCTTCTTCATAGTTCGTAGGTTCGTCATGGTCTAGTACATAACCTCCAGAACAGGATTATTGTACCACTCTGGCGTGGATCTTACTCTGGTTGACCTACGAGGTTCAGTAACAACTTGATCTGAAGTTTCATGATCATCATCATTAACTTCCTCACTAATTGGTATAGACGTCACATGAACCGGTTTCTGTGATGAACTACTTTACAATAAGGGAGCAGGTACGGTTACCTCATCAAGTTCTACTTTCCTCCCACTCACTTCTTTCGAGAGAAACTCCTTCTCTAGAAAGGATCCATTCTTAGCAACGAATGTCTTGCCTTCGGATCTGTGATAGAAGGTGTACCCAACATTTTGTTGGAAATATGCCCTAGAGGCAATAATAAAATGGTTATTATTGTATTTCCTTGTTCATGATAATTGTCTATTGTTCATGCTATAATTGTATTAACTGGAAACCGTAATACATGTGTGAATACATAGACCACGACATGTCCCTAGTAAGCCTCTAGTTGACTAGCTCGTTGATCAATAGATGGTTATGGTTTCCTGACCATGGACATTGGATGTCATTGATAACGGGATCACATCATTAGGAGAATGATGTGATGGACAAGACCCAATCCTAAGCATAGCACAAGATCGTGTAGTTCGTTTGCTAAGAGCTTTTCTAATGTCAAGTATCATTTCCTTAGACCATGAGATTGTGCAACTCCCGGATACCGTAGGAATGCTTTGGGTGTACCAAACGTCACAACGTAACTGGGTGGCTATAAAGGTGCACTACAGGTATCTCCGAAAGTGTTAGTTGGGTTGGCACGAACCGAGACTGGGATTTGTCACTCCGTATGACGGAGAGGTATCTCTGGGCCCACTCGGTAATGCATCATCATAATGAGCTCAATGTGACTAAGGAGTTAGCCACGGGATCATGCGTTACGGAACGAGTAAAGAGACTTGCCGGTAACGAGATTCAACGAGGTATTGGGACACCGACGATCGAATCTCGGGCAGGTAACATACCGATGGACAAAGGGAATTGTATACGGGATTGATTGAATCCCCGACATCGTGGTTCATCCGATGAGATCATCATGGAACATGTGGGAGCCAACATGGGTATCCAGATCCCGCTGTTGGTTATTGGCCGGAGAACGTCTCGGTCATGTCTACATGGTTCCTGAACCCGTAGGGTCTACACACTTAAGGTTCGGTGACGCTAGAGTTGTTATGGGAAATAGTATGTGGTTACCGAAGGTTGTTCGAAGTCCCGGATGAGATCCTGGACATGACGTGGAACTCCGGAATGGTCCGGAGGTGAAGATCGATATATTGGACGAAGGGTATTGGAGTCCGGAATTGTTCTGGGAGTACCGGATGACGACCAGCGACCCAAAGGTGTTTCGGAGGCCCCGGCAAGCGTTGGGGCGCCTTACGGGCCAAGGGGAGGGGGCACACCAGCCTAGTAAGGGGCTGTGCGCCCCTCCCAACCCCTCTCACGTAACTTGGAGAGGTGGGGGCGCCTCCCCTAGGGCAGCCATCCCTCCCGGCTTGGGGGGGCAAGTTTCCTAGGGGTGGGGGCGCCCAAACCCATCTAGGGTTTCCCCTGTGGCCGCCGCCCCTCCCCTAGGGAACCCTCAACTTCTCCTCTCCCCTTGCTGGATCAAGAAGGAGGAGACTTGCCCGAGCTGTACGTGTGTTGAACGCGGAGGCGCCGTTCGTTCGGCGCTAGATCAGATCTTCCGCGATTTGAATCGCCGCGAGTACGACTCCATCAACCGCGTTCTTGTAACGCTTCCGCTTAGCGATCTTCAAGGGTATGAAGATGCACTCCCTCTCTATCGTTGCAAGCATCTCCTAGATTGATCTTGGTGACATATAGGAAAATTTTGAATTATTGCCACGTTCCCCAACAGTGGTATCAGAGCCAGGTTTATGCGTAGATTCTATGCATGAGTAGAACACAAAGTAGTTGTGGGCGACGATTTGTTCAATTTGCTTGCCGTTACTAGTCTTATCTTGATTCGGCGGCATTGTGGGATGAAGCGGCCCAGACCGACCTTACACGTACACTTACGTGAGACAGGTTCCACCGACTGACATGCACTTGATGCATAAGGTGGCTAGCGGGTGTCTGTCTCTCCCACTTTAGTCGGATCGGATTCGATGAAGAGGGTCCTTATGAAGGGTAAATAACAATTGGCATATCGCCGTTGTGGCTTTTGCGTAGGTAAGAAATGTTCTTGCTAGACACCCATAGCAGCAACGTAAAACATGCAACAACAATTAGAGGACGTCTAACTTGTTTTTGCAGGGTATGCTATGTGATGTGATATGGCCAAAAGGATGTGATGAATTATATATATATGTGATGTATGAGATTGATCATGTTCTTGTAATAGGAATCACGACTTGCATGTCGATGAGTATGACAAACGGCAGGAGCCATAGGAGTTGTCTTAATTTATTGTATGACCTGCGTGTCAATGAAAAACGCCATGTAATTACTTTACTTTATTGCTAACCGTTAGCCATAGTAGTAGAAGTAATAGTTGGCGAGACAACTTCATGAAGACACGATGATGGAGATCATGATGATCGAGATCATGGTGTCATGCCGGTGACGAAGGTGATCATGCCGCGCCTCGAAGATGGAGATCAAAAGGCGCAAGATGATATTGGCCATATCATGTCACTTTATGATTTGCATGTGATGTTTTTCATGTTTACATCTTATTTGCTTAGAACGACGGTAGCATAAATAAGATGATCCCTCAAAAAATTTCAAGAGATGTGTTCCCCCTAACTGTGCACCGTTGCGAAGGTTCGTTGTTTCGAAGCACCACGTGATGATCGGGTGTGATAGATTCTAACATGCGCATACAACGGGTGTAAGCCAGATTTACACATGCAAAACACTTAGGTTGACTTGACGAGCCTGGCATGTACAGACATGGCCTCAGAATACGAGAGACTGAAAGGTCGAACATGAGTGGTATAGTAGATACGATCAACATGAAGATGTGCACCGATGATGACTAGTCCGTCTCACGTGATGATCGGACACGGCCTAGTTGACTCGGATCATGTATCACTTAGATGACTAGAGGGATGTCTATCTAAGTGGGAGTTCATTAAATAATCAGATGAACTTAATTATCATGAACATAGTCAAAAGGTCTTTGAAAATTATGTCGTAGCTTACGCTTTGGTTCTACTGTTTAAGACACGTTCCTAGAGAAAATTTAGTTGAAAGTTGATAGTAGAAATTATGCGGGCTGGGTCCGTAAACTGAGGATTATCCTCATTGCTGCGCAGAAGTCTTATGTCCTTAATGCACCGCTCGGTGTGTGAACCTCGAGCGTCGTCTGTGGATGTTGCGAACATCTGACATACACGTTTTGATGACTACTTGATAGTTCAGTGCGTAATGCTAACGGTTTAGAATTGAGGTGCCAAAGACGTTTTTGAAACGTCGCAGAACATATGAGATGTTCCAAAGACTGAAATTGGGATTTCAGACTAGTGCCAACGTCAAGAGGTATGAGACCTCTGACAAGTTTCTTAAGCCTGCAAATTAAGGGAGAAAAGCTCAATCGTTGAGCATGTGCTCAGATTGTCTGAGTACTATAATCGCTTGAATCGAGTGGGAGTTAATCTTCCAGATGAGATAGTGATGGTTCTCCATAGTCACTGCCACCAAGCTATTATAGCTTCGTGATGAACTATAACATATCAGGGATAGACATGATGATCCTTGAGCAATTCGCGATGTTTGACACCGCGAAAGTAGAAATCAAGTAGGAGCATCAATTGTTGACGGTTAGTAAAACCACTAGTTTCAAGAAGGGCAAGGGAAAGAAGGGATACTTCATGAAACGGCAAATCAGTTGCTGCTCTAGTGAAGAAACCCAAGGTTGAACCCAAACCCGAGACTAAGTGCTTCTGTAATGAGGGGAACGGTCACTGAAGCAGAACTACCCTAGATACTTAGTAGATGAGAAGGCTGGCAAGGTCGACAGAAGTATTTGGATATATGTTATATTAATGTGTACTTTACTAGTACTCCTAGTAGCACCAGGGTAATAAATACCGTTTCAGTTGCTAAGTGTTAGTAACTCGAAATAAAAGGCTACGGAAACTAGCTAAAGGTGAGATGACGATATGTGTTGGAAGTGTTTCCAAAGTTGATGTGATCAAACATCGCACGCTCCCTCTACCATCGGGATTGGTGTTAAACCTAAATAATTGTTATTTGGTATTTGCGTTGAGCATAGACATGATTGGATTATGTTTATCGCAATACGGTTATTCATTTAAGGTGAATAATGGTTACTCTGTTTATTTGAATAATACCTTCAATGGTCTTACACCTAAAATGAATGGTTTATTGAATCTCGATCGTAGTGATACACATGTTCATGCCAAAAGATATAAGATAGTAATGATAGTACCACATACTTGTGGCACTGCCATTTGAGTCATATTGGTATAAAACGCATGAAAAAGCTCCATGTTCATGGATCTTTGGACTCACTAGTTTTTGAAAAGATTGAGACATGCGAACCATGTCTATTGGTATATATGCATGAAGAAACTCCATACAGATGGAACGTTTGGACTCACTTGATTTTGAATCACTTGAGACATGCAAATCATAACACATGGGCAAGATGACTGAAAGGCCTCGTTTTCAGTAAGATGGAACAAGAAAGCAACTTGTTGGAAGTAATACATTTTGATGTGCGCAGTCCAATGAGTGCTGAGGCATGCAGTGGATATCGTTATGTTCTTACTTCACAGATGATTTGAGTAGATGCTGAGTATATTTACTTGATGAAACACAAGTCTGAATTATTGAAAGGTTCAAGTAATTTCAGAGTGAAGTTGAAGATCGTCGTGAAAAGAGGATAAAATGTCTGTGATATGATCATAGAGATGAATATCTGAGTTACGAGTTTGGCACATAGTTAAGACATTGTGGAAATTGTTTCACAACTAATACCGCCTGGAACACCATAGTGTGATGGTGTGTCCGAACATCATAACTGCACCCTATTGGATATGGTGCATACCATGATGTCTCTTATCGAATTACCACTATCGTTTATGGGCTAGGCATTAGAGACAACCGCATTCACTTTAAATAGGGCACCACGCAATTCTGTTGAGACGACACCATATGAACTATGGTTTAGAGAAACCTAAGCTGTCGTTTCTTAAAAGTTTGGGGCTCCGACGCTTATGTGAATAAGTTTCAGGCTGATAAGCTCGAACCCAAAGCGGATAAATGCATTTTCATAGGACACTCAAAAACAGTTGGGTATACCTCCTGTCTCAGATCCGGAAGCAAAAGGGATTGTTTCTAGAATCGGGTCCTTTCTCGAGGAAAAGTTTCTCTCGAAAGAATTGAGTGGGAGGATGGTGGAGACTTGATGAGGTTATTGAACCGTCACTTCAACTAGTGTGTAGCAGGGCACAGGAAGTTGTTCCTATGGCACCTACACCAATTGAAGTGGAAGCTTATGATAGTGATCATGAAACTTCGGATCAAGTCACTACCAAACCTCGTAGGTCGACAAGGATGCGTTCTACTTCAGAGTGGTACGTAATCCTGTCTTGGAAGTCATGTTGCTCGACAACAATGAACCTACGAGCTATGGAGAAGCGATGGTGGGCCCGGATTCCGACGAATGGCTCGAGGCCATAAAATCCGAGAGAGGATCCATGTATAAAAGCAAAGTATAGACTTTGGAAGAACTACTTGATGGTCGTAAGGCTGTTGGGTGCAGATGGATTTTAAAAGGAAGATGGACAATGATGGTAAGTGTCACCATTAAGAAAGCTCGACTTGTCGTTAAGATGTTTTCTGACAAGTTCAAGGAGTTGACTGCGATGAGACTTTCTCACTCATAGCGATGCTAAGAGTCTGTTGGAATTATATTAGCAGTTACTGCATTATTTATGAAATCTTGCAGATAGGATATCAACACATTGTTTCCTCGACGATTTTCTTGAGGAAAGGTTATATGTGATACAACCAGAAGGTTTTGACAATCCTGAAATATGCTAACAAGTATGCAAAGCTCCAGCAATCCTTCTAAGGACTGGAGTAAGCCTCTCGGAGATGGAATGTACGCTTTGATGAGATGATCAAAGATTTTGGGTTTTTACAAAGTTTATGAGAAACTTGTATTTCCAAAGAAGTGAGTGGGAGCACTATAGAATTTTTGATGAGTATATGTTCTTAACATATTGTTGATCGGAAATGATGTAGAATTTCTGGAAAGCATACAGGGTTATTTGAAAAGTGTTTTTCAATGGAAACCCTGGATTAAGCTACTTGAACATTGAGCATCAAGATCTATAAGGATAGATCAAAAACGCTTAATAGTACTTTCAAATGAATACATACCGTGACAAGATTTTGAAGGAGTTCAAAATAGATCAGCAAAGAAGGAGTTCTTGGCTGTGTTACAAGGTGTGAGTATTGAGTAAGACTCAAAACATCCCCCCGGCAGAAGAGAGAGAAAGGACGAAGGTCCTCCCCTATGCTTTAGACGTAGGCTCTACAGTATGCTATGTTGTGTACCGCACCTGAAGTGTGCCTTGCCATAAGTCAGTCAAGGGGTACAAGAGTGATCCAGGAATGGATCACATGACAACGGTCGAACTTATCCTTAGTAACTAGTGGACTAAGGAATTTTCTCGATTATGGAGGTGGTAAAAGAGTTCGTCGTAAAGGGTTACGTCGATGCAAACTTTGACACTAATCCGGATGACTCTGAGTAGTAAACCGGATTCGTATAGTAGAGCAGTTATTTGGAATAGCTCCAAGTAGCGCGTGGTAGCTGCATCTACAAGATGACATAGAGATTTGTAAAACACACATGGATCTGAAAGGTTCAGACCCGTTGACTAATAACCTCTCTCACAAGCGAGATATGAACAAACCCCATGGGTGTTGGATTCATTACAATCACATAGTGATGTGAACTAGATTATTGACTCTAGTGCAAGTGGGAGACTGTTGGAAATATGCCCTAGAGGCAATAATAAAATGGTTATTATTGTATTTCCTTGTTCATGATAATTGTCTATTGTTCATGCTATAATTGTATTAACTGGAAACCGTAATACATGTGTGAATACATAGACCACAACATGTCCCTAGTAAGCCTGTAGTTGACTAGCTCGTTGATCAATAGACGGTTATGGTTTCCTGGCCATGGACATTGGATGTCATTGATAATGGGATCACATCATTAGGAGAATGATGTGATGGACAAGGCCCAGTCCTAAGCATAGCACAAGATCGTGTAGTTCGTTTGCTAAGAGCTTTTCTAATGTAAAGTATCATTTCCTTAGACCATGAGATTGTGCAACTCCCGGATACCGTAGGAATGCTTTGGGTGTACCAAACGTCACAACGTAACTGGGTGGCTATAAAGGTGCACTACAGGTATCTCCGAAAGTGTTAGTTGGGTTGGCACGAACCGAGACTGGGATTTGTCACTCCGTATGACGAAGAGGTATCTCTGGGCCCACTCGGTAATGCATCATCATAATGAGCTCAATGTGACTAAGGAGTTAGCCACAGGATCATGCGTTACAGAACGAGTAAAGAGACTTGCCGGTAACGAGATTGAACGAGGTATTGGGACACCGACGATCGAATCTCGGGCAGGTAACATACCGATGGACAAAGGGAATTGTATACGGGATTGATTGAATCCCCGACATCGTGGTTCATCCGATGATCATCGTGGAACATGTGGGAGCCAACATGGGTATCCAGATCCCGCTGTTGGTTATTGGCCGGAGAACGTCTCGGTCATGTCTACATGGTTCCTAAACCCGTAGGGTCTACACACTTAAGGTTCGGTGACGCTAGAGTTGTTATGGGAAATAGTATGTGGTTACCGAAGGTTGTTCGGAGTCCCGGATGAGATCCTGGACATGATGTGGAACTCCGGAATGGTCCGGAGGTGAAGATCGATATATTGGACGAAGGGTATTGGAGTCCGGAATTGTTCTGGGAGTACCGGATGACGACCAGCGACCAAAAGGTGTTTCAGAGGCCCCGGCAAGCGTTGGGGCGCCTTACGGGCCAAGGGGAGGGGGCACACCAGCCCACTAAGGGGCTGTGCGCCCCTCCCAACCCCTCTCGCGTAACTTGGAGAGGTGGGGGCGCCTCCCCTAGGGCAGCCATCCCTCCCGGCTTGGGGGGCAAGTTTCCTAGGGGTGGGGGCGCCCAAACCCATCTAGGGTTTCCCCTGTGGCCGCCGCCCCTCCCCTAGGGAACCCTAGGGTGCCTCCTCCACCCCCTTCCCCCTATATATAGTGAGGGAGAGAGAGCGCAGCCGCACCCCTTGCCTGGCGCAGCCCTCTCCTCCTCCAACTCCTCCTCCTCCGTAGTGCTTAGCGAAGCTCTACCGGAGAACCACGAGCTCCATCGCCACCACGCCGTCGTGCTGCTGGAGTTCTCCCTCAACTTCTCCTCTCCCCTTGCTGGATCAAGAAGGAGGAGACTTCCCCGGGCTGTACGTGTGTTGAACGCGGAGGCGCCGTCCGTTCGGCGCTAGATCGGATCTTCCGCGACTTGAATCACCGCGAGTACGACTCCATCAACCGCGTTCTTGTAACGCTTCCGCTTAGCGATCTTCAAGGGTATGAAGATGCACTCCCTCTCTCTCGTTGCTAGCATCTCCTAGATTGATCTTGGTGACACGTAGGAAAATTTTGAATTATTGCTACGTTCCCCAACACATTTTGGGTATCCTATGAAGACGCACTTCTCCGATTTGGGTTCAAGCTTATCATGTTGGAACTTTTTCACATAAGCATCGCAACCCAAACTTTAAGAAACGACAACTTTGGTTTCTTGCTAAACCACAATTCATACGGTGTCGTCTCAACAGATTTAGATGGTGCCCTTTTTAATGTGAATGCAGCTGTCTCTAATGCATAACCCCAAAACTATAGTGGTAAATCAGTAGGAAACATCATAGATTGCACTATATCCAATAAAGTACGGTTATGACGTTCGGACACACCATTATGCTGTGGTGTTCCAGGTGGCACGAATTTGTGAAACTATTTCACATTGTTTTAATTGAATACCAAACTCGTAACTCAAATATTTGTCTCCGCGATCAGATCATAGAAACTTTATTCTCTTGTCACGATGATTTTCCACTTCACTCTGAAATTCTTTGAACTTTTCAAATGTTTCAGACTTGTGTTTCATCAAGTAGATATACCCATATCTGCTCAAATCATCTATGAAGGTCGGAAAATAACGATACTTACCGCGAGCCTTAACACTCATCGGACCGCATACATCAGTATGTATTATTTTCAATAAGTCAGTTGCTCGCTCCACTGTTCCAAAGAACGGAGTCTTAGTCGTCTTGCCCATGAGGCATGGTTCGCAAGCGTCAAGTGATTCATAATCAAGTGATTCCCAAAGTCCATCAGCATGGAGTTTCTTCATGCGCTTTACACCAATATGACCTAAACGGCAGTGCCACAAATAAGTTGCACTATCATTATTAACTTTGCATCTTTTGGCTTCAATATTATGAAAATGTGTATCACCACGATCGAGATCCAACAAACCATTTTCATTGGGTGTATGACCATAGAAGGTTTTATTCATGTAAATAGAACAACAATTATTCTCTAATCTTACATGAATAACCATATTGCAACAAACATGATCCAATCATATTCATGCTCAACGCAAACACTAAATAACATTTATTTTAGTTTCAACACTAATCCCAAAAGTATAGGGAGTGTGCGATGATGATCATATCAATCTTGGAACCACTTCCAATACACATCATCACTTCACCCTTAACTAGTCTCTGTTCATTCTGCAACTCCTGTTTCGAGTTACTACTCTTAGCAACTGAACCAGTATCAAATACCGAGGGGTTGCTATAAACACTATTAAAGTACATATCAATAACATGTATATCAAATATAGCTTTGTTCACTTTGCCATCCTTCTTATCCACCAAATACTTGGGGCAGTTTCGCTTCCAGTGACCAGTCCCTTTGCAGTAGAAGCACTTAGTCTCAGGCTTAGGACCAGACTTGGGCTTCTTCACTTGAGCAGCAACTTGCTTGCCGTTCTTCTTGAAGTTCCCCTTTCTTCCCTTTGCCCCTTTACAACTAGTGGTCTTGTTAACCATCAACACGTGATGTTTTTCTTGATTTCTACCTGTTGGGAATCGTAGCATAATTTTAAAATTTTCCTACGTTCACCAAGATGCATCTATGGAGTCTACTAGCAACGAGGGGAAAGGAGTGCATCTACATACCCTTGTAGATCGCGAGCGGAAGCGTTCCAATGAACGTGGATGACGGAGTCGTACTCGCCGTGATCCAAATCACCGATGACCGAGTGCCGAACGGACGGCACCTCCGCGTTCAACACACGTACGGTGCAGCGACGTCTCCTCCTTCTTGATCCAGCAAGGGGGAAGGAGAGGTTGATGGAGATCCAGCAGCACGACGGCGTGGTGGTGGATGTAGCGGGTCTCCGGCAGGGCTTCGCCAAGCTTCTGCGAGAGAGGGAGAGGTGTTGCAGAGGAGGAGGGAGGCGCCCAAGGCTGTATCTTGCTGTCCTCCCTCCCCCCTTTATATAGGCCCCCTTGGGAGGGGGGGCCGGCCAAAACCCATCTAGGGTTGGGGGGACGGCGGCCAAGGGGTGGAAGGGGTGCCTTGCCCCCCAAGGCAAGGGGGAAGTCCCCCCACCCTAGGGTTCCCAACCCTAGGCGCATGGGGGGAGGCCCATGGGGGGGGGCGCCCAGCCCACTAGGGGCTGGCTCCCTTCCACTTTCAGCCCATGGGGCCCTCCGGGATAGGTGGTCCCACCCGGTGGACCCCCGGGACCCTTCTGGTGGTCCCGGTACAATACCGGTAACCCCCGAAACTTTCCCGGTGGCCGAAACTTGACTTCCTATATATAATTCTTCACCTCCGGACCATTCCGGAACCTCTCGTGATGTCCGGGATCTCATCCGGGACTCCGAACAACTTTCGGGTTTCCGCATACATATATCTCTACAACCCTAGCGTCACCGAACCTTAAGTGTGTAGACCCTACGGGTTCGGGAGACATGCAGACATGACCGAGACGCCTCTCCGGTCAATAACCAACAGCGGGATCTGGATACCCATGTTGGCTCCCACATGTTCCACGATGATCTCATCGGATGAACCACGATGTCGAGGATTCAGTCAATCCCGTATACAATTCCCTTTGTCAATCGGTATGTTACTTGCCCGAGATTCGATCGTCGGTATCCCAATACCTTGTTCAATCTCGTTACTGGCAAGTCTCTTTACTCGTACCGCAATTCATGATCCCGTGACTAACGCCTTAGTCACATTGAGCTCATTATGATGATGCATTACCGAGTGGGCCCAGAGATACCTCTCCGTCACACGGAGTGACAAATCCCAGTCTTGATCCGTGCCAACCCAACAGACACTTTCGGAGATACCCGTAGTGCACCTTTATAGTCACCCAGTTACGTTGTGACGTTTGGCACACCCAAAGCACTCCTACGGTATCCGGGAGTTGCACGATCTCATGGTCTAAGGAAAAGATACTTGACATTGGAAAAGCTCTAGCAAACGAAACTATACGACCTTTTATGCTATGCTTAGGATTGGGTCTTGTCCATCACATCATTCTCCTAATGATGTGATCCCGTTATCAACGACATCCAATGTCCATGGTCAGGAAACCGTAACCATCTATTGATCAACGACAACTAGAGGCTTACTAGGGACATGGTGTTGTCTATGTATCCACACATGTATCTGAGTTTCCTATCAATACAATTCTAGCATGGATAATAAACGATTATCATGAATAAGGAAATATAATAGTAACCAATTTATTATTGCCTCTAGGGCATATTTCCAACAGTCTCCCACTTGCACTAGAGTCAATAATCTAGTTCACATCACCATGTGGTTAACACTCACTGGTCACATCACCATGTGACCAACATCTAAAGAGTTTACTAGAGTCAACAATCTAGTTCACATCACTATGTGATTAACACTCAATGTGTTCTGGTTTGATCATGTTATGCTTGTGAGAGAGGTTATTAGTCAACGGGTCTGAACCTTTCAGAACCGTGTGCTTTACGAATATCTATGTCATCTTGTGGATGCTACCACGCGCTATTTGGAGCCATTTCAAATCATTGCTCTACTATACGAATCCGGTTTACTACTCAGAGTCATCCGGATTAGTGTCAAAGTTCGCATCGACGTAACCCTTTACGACGAACTCCTTTCCACCTCCATAATCGAGAAAATTCCTTAATCCACTAGGTACTAAGGATAAGTTCGACCGCTGTCATGAGATCCTTTCCCGGATCACTATTGTACCCTCTTGACCAACTCATGGCAAGGCACACTACATGTGCGGTACACAGCATAGCATACTATAGAGCCTACGTCTAAAGCATAGGGGACGACGTTCGTCCTTTCTCTATCTTCTGCTGTGGTCAGGTCTTGAGTCTTACTCAATACTCACACCTTGTAACACAGCCAAGAACTCCTTCTTTGCTGATCTATTTTGAACTCTTTCAAAATCATGTCAAGGTGTGCTGTCTTTTGAAAGTATCATCAGGCGTCTTGATCTATCTCTATGGATCTTGATGCCCAATATGTAAGCAGCTTTATCCAGGTCTTCCTTTGAAAAACTCCTTTCAAACAACCCTTTATGCTTTCCAGAAATTTTACATCATTTCGGATCAACAATATGTCATTCACATATACTTATCAGAAATGCTGTAGCGCTCCCACTCACTTTATTGTAAATACAAGTTTCTAACAAACTTTGTATAAACCCAAAAACTCTGATCATTCCATCAAAGCGTATATTCTGACTCCGAGATGCTTGCTCTAATCCATGGAAGGATCGCTGGAGCTAGCATACCTTTTAGCATCCTTAGGATCGAAAAAACCTTTCTGATTGTATCACATACAACCTTTCCTTATGAAAACTGGTAAGGAAACTTGTTTTTGACATCCATCTGCCAGATTTCATAAAACGCAGCTAATGCTAACATGATTCCGACGGACCTAAGCATCGCTACGGATGAGAAAAACTCATCGTAGTCAACTCCTTGAACTTGTGAAAATACTCTTTGCCACAAGTCGAGCTTCATAGACGGTAACATTACCGTCCATGTCCGTCTTCTTCTTAAAGATCCATTTATCTCAATGGCTTGCCGATCATCGGGCAAGTTCACCAAAGTCCATGCTTTGTTCTGATACATGGATTCTATCTCGGATTTCATGGCCTCGAGCCATTCGTCGGAATATGGGCCCACCATCGCTTCTCCATAGCTCGTAGGTTCATTGTTGTCTAGCAACATGACTTCCAAGACAGGATCACGCATTACTCTGAAGTAGTGCGCATCCTCGTCGTCCTACGAGGTTTGGTAGTGACTTGATCCGAAGTTTCATGATCACTATCATAAGCTTCCACTTCAATTGGTATAGGTGCCACAGGAACAACTTCCTGTGCCCTGCTACACACTAGTTGAAGCGACGGTTCAATAACCTTATCAAGTCTCCACCATCCTCCCACTCAATTCTTTCGAGAGAAACTTTTCCTCAAGAAAGGACTCGTTTCTAGAAGCAATTACTTTTGCTTCCAGATCTGAAATAGGAGGTATACCCAACTGTTTTGGGTATTCTATGAAGATGCATTTATCCGCTTTGGGTTCGAGCTTATCAGCCTGAAACTTTTTCACATAAGCGTCGCAGCCCCAAACTTTCAAGAAACGACAACTTAGGTTTCTCTAAACGGCGTCGTCTCAACGGAATTGCGTGGTGCCCCTTTTAAAGTGAATGCGGTTGTCTCTAATGCCTAACCCACAAACGATAGTGGTAATTTGATAAGAAACATCATGGTATGCACCATATCCAATAGGGTGCAGTTATGATGTTCGGACACACCATCACACTATGGTGTTCCAGGCGGTATTAATTGTGAAACACTTTCCACAATGTCTTAATTGTGTGCCAAACTCATAACTCAGATACTCATCTCTATGATCATATCACAGACATTTTATCCTCTTGTCACGACTATCTTCAACTTCACTCTGAAATTACTTGAACCTTTCAATAATTCAGACTTGTGTTTCATCAAGTAAATACACTCAGCATCTACTCAAATCATCTGTGAAGTAAGAACATAACGATATCCACTGCATGCCTCAGCACTCATTGGACTACATACATCAAAATGTATTACTTCCAATAAGTTGCTCTCTTGTTCCATCTTACTGAAAACGAGGACTTTCAGTCATCTTGCCCATGTGGTATAATTTGCATGTCTCAAGTGATTCAAAAACAAGTGAGTCCAGACGATCCATCTGCATGGACTTTCTTCATGCATATATACCAATAGACATGGTTCGCATGTCTCAATCTTTTCAAAAACGACTGAGTCCAAAGATCCATCTACATGGAGCTTCTTCATGCGTTTTATACCAATATGACTCAAATGGCAGTGCCACAAGTATGTGGAACTATCATTACTATTTTATATCTTTTGGCACGAACATGTGTATCACTACGATCGAGATTCATTTTAGGTGCAAGACCATTGAAGGTATTATTCAAATAAACAGAGTAACCATTATTCTCCTTAAATGAATAACCGTATTGCGATAAACATAATCCAATCATGCTCAACGCAAACACCAAATCTCGATGGTAGAGGGAGCATGTGATGCTTGATCACATCAACCTTGGAAACACTTCCAACACACATCGTCATCTCACCTTTAGCTAGTCTCCATTTATTCCGCAGCTTTTATTTCGAGTTACTAACACTTAGCAACCGAACCGGTATCTAATACCCTGGTGCTGCTAGGAGTACTAGTAAAGTACACATTCATATAACGTATATCCAATATACTTCTGTCGACCTTGCCTGCCTTCTCATCTACCAAGTATCTAGGGTAGTACTGCTTCAGTGACCGTTCCACTCATTACAGAAGCACTTAGTCTCGGGTTTGGGTTCAACCTTGGGATTCTTCACTAGAGCAGCAAACGACTTGCTGTTTCATGAAGTATCCCTTTTGCCCTTGCCCTTCTTAAGCTAGTGGTTTTACTAACCATCAACAATTGATGCTCCTTCTTGATTTCTACTCTCGCGGTGTCAAACATCGCGAATAGCTCAAGGATCATCATAACTATCCTTGATATGTTATAGTTCATCACGAAGCTCTACTAGCTTGGTGGCAGTGACTATGGAGAACTATCACTATCTCATCTGGGAGATTAACTCCCACTCGATTCAAGCGATTGGGGCACTCAGACAATCTGAGCACATGCTCAACGATTGAGCTTTTCTCCCTTAGTTTGCAGGCTTAAGAAACTTGTCAGAGGTCTCATACCTCTTGACGTGGGCACTAGTCTGAAATCCCAATTTCAGTCTTCGGAACATCTCACATGTTCTGCGACGTTTCAAAAACGTCTTTGGTGCCACAATTCTAAACCGCACTGAACTATCACGTAGTCATCAAAACGTGTATGTCAGATGTTTCGTAACATCTACAGACGACGCTGAGGTTCAGCACACCGAGCGGTGCATTAAGGACATAAGCCTTCTGTGCAGTAATGAGGACAATCCTCAGTTTACGGACCCAGTCCGCATAATTGCTACTACCAACTTTCAACTAAATTTTCTCTAGGAACATATCTTAACCAGTAGAACTAAAGCGCAAGCTATGACATAATTTGCAAATACCTTTTTGACTATGTTCATGATAATGAAGTTCATCTAATTATGAACTCCCACTCAGATAGAAATCCCTCTAGTCATCTAAGTGAAACATGATCCGAGTTTAACTAGGCCGTGTCCGATCATCACGTGAGACGGACTAGTCAAGATCGGTGAACATCTCCATGTTGATCGTATCTTCTATACGACTCATGCTCGACCTTTCGGTCCTCCGTGTTATGAGGCCATGTCTGTACATGCTAGGCTCGTCAAGTCAACCTAAGTGTATTGCGTGTGTTCCGAGGCCATGGCTGTACATGCTAGGCTCGTCAACACCCGTTGTATTCGAACGTTAGAATCTATCACACCCGATCATCACGTGGTGCTTCGAAACAACGAACCTTCGCAACGGTGCACAGTTAGGGTGAACACTTTCTTGAAATTATTATAAGGGATCATCTTACTTACTACCGTCGTTCTAAGCAAATAAGATGCAAAAACATGATAAACATCACATGCAATCAAATAGTGACATGATATGGCCAATATCATCATGCTCCTTTGATCTCCATCTTCGGGGCACCATGATCATCTTCGTCACCGGCATGACACCATGATCTCCATCATCATGATCTCCATCATCATGATCTCCATCATTGTGTCTTCATGAAGTCGTCACGCCAACGATTACTTCTACTTCTATGGCTAACGCGTTTAGCAACAAAGTAAAGTAATTAACATGGCGTTATTCAATGACACGCAGGTCATGCAAAATAATAAAGAAAACTCCTATGGCTCCTGCCGGTTGTCATACTCATCGACATGCAAGTCGTGATTCCTATTACAAGAATATGATCAATCTCATACATCACATATATCATTCATCACATCTTCTGGCCATATCACATCACATAGCACTTGCTGCAAAAACAAGTTAGACGTCCTCTAATTGTTGTTGCAAGTTTTTACGTGGTTTGTAGGTTTCTAGCAAGAACGTTTTCTTACCTACGTATGACCACAACGTGATTTGCCAATTTCTATTTACCCTTCATAAGGACCCTTTTCATCGAATCCGTTCCGACTAAAGTAGGAGAGACAGACACCCGCTAGCCACCTTATGCATCTAGTGCATGTCAGTCGGTGGAACCTGTCTCACGTAAGCGTACGTGTAAGGTCGGTCCGGGCCGCTTCATCCTACAATGCCGCCGAAACAAGAAACGACTAGTAGCGGCAAGAAGAATTGGCAAACTCAACGCCGACAACTGCTTTGTGTTCTACTCGTGCATAGTAACTACGCATAGACCTGGCTCTGATACCACTGTTGGGAATCGTAGCATAATTTTAAAATTTTCCTACGTTCACCAAGATGCATCTATGGAGTCTACTAGCAACGAGGGGAAAGGAGTGCATCTACATACCCTTGTAGATCACGAGCGGAAGCGTTCCAATGAACGTGGATGACGGAGTCGTACTCGCCGTGATCCAAATCACCGATGACCGAGTGCCGAACGGACGGCACCTCCGCGTTCAACACACGTACGGTGCAGCGACGTCTCCTCCTTCTTGATCCAGCAAGGGGGAAGGAGAGGTTGATGGAGATCCAGCAGCACGACGGCGTGGTGGTGGATGTAGCGGGTCTCCGGCAGGGCTTCGCCAAGCTTCTGCGAGAGAGGGAGAGGTGTTGCAGAGGAGGAGGGAGGCGCCCAAGGCTGTATCTTGCTGCCCTCCCTCCCCCCTTTATATAGGCCCCCTTGGGAGGGGGCGGCCAAAACCCATCTAGGGTTGGGGGGCCGGCGGCCAAGGGGTGGAAGGGGTGCCTTGCCCCCCAAGGCAAGGGGGAAGTCCCCCCACCCTAGGGTTCCCAACCCTAGGCGCATGGGGGGAGGCCCATGGGGGGGGGGGGCGCCCAGCCCACTAGGGGCTGGCTCCCTTCCACTTTCAGCCCATGGGGCCCTCCGGGATAGGTGGTCCCACCCGGTGGACCCCCGGGACCCTTTCGGTGGTCCCGGTACAATACCGGTAACCCCCGAAACTTTCCCGGTGGCCGAAACTTGACTTCCTATATATAATTCTTCACCTCCGGACCATTCCGGAACCTCTCGTGACGTCCGGGATCTCATACGGGACTCCGAACAAATTTTGGGTTTCCTCATACATATATCTCTACAACCCTAGCGTCACCGAACCTTAAGTGTGTAGACCCTACGGGTTCGGGAGACATGCAGACATGACCGAGACGCCTCTCCGGTCAATAACCAACAGCGGGATCTGGATACCCATGTTGGCTCCCACATGTTCCACGATGATCTCATCGGATGAACCACGATGTCGAGGATTCAGTCAATCCCGAATACAATTCCCTTTGTCAATCGGTATGTTACTTGCCCGAGATTCGATCGTCAGTATCCCAATACCTTGTTCAATCTCGTTACTGGCAAGTCTCTTTACTCGTACCGCAATTCATGATCCCGTGACTAACGCCTTAGTCACATTGAGCTCATTATGATGATGCATTACCGAGTGGGCCCAGAGATACCTCTCCGTCACACGGAGTGACAAATCCCAGTCTTGATCCGTGCCAACCCAACAGACACTTTCGGAGATACCCGTAGTGCACCTTTATAGTCACCCAGTTACGTTGTGACGTTTGGCACACCCAAAGCACTCCTACGGTATCCGGGAGTTGCACGATCTCATGGTCTAAGGAAAAGATACTTGACATTGGAAAAGCTCTAGCAAACGAAACTATACGACCTTTTATGCTATGCTTAGGATTGGGTCTTGTCCATCACATCATTCTCCTAATGATGTGATCCCGTTATCAACGACATCCAATGTCCATGGTCAGGAAACCGTAACCATCTATTGATCAACGAGCTAGTCAACTAGAGGCTTACTAGGGACATGGTGTTGTCTATGTATCCACACATGTATCTGAGTTTCCTATCAATACAATTCTAGCATGGATAATAAACGATTATCATGAATAAGGAAATATTATAGTAACCAATTTATTATTGCCTCTAGGGCATATTTCCAACACTACCTTCGTCGATTTCAGCATCACGAAGAGCTTGGGAATCGTTTCCGTTATCCCTTGCATATTATAGTTCATCACGAAGTTCTACTAACTTGGTGATGGTGACTAGAGAATTCTGTCAATTACTATTTTATCTGGAAGATTAACTCCCACTTGATTCAAGCGATTGTAGTACCCAGACAATCTGAGCACATGCTCACTGCTTGAGCTATTCTCCTCCATCTTTTAGCTATAGAACTTGTTGGAGACTTCGTATTGAAGGAAATATGCCCTAGAGGCAATAATAAAGTTATTATTTATTTCCTTATATCATGATAAATGTTTATTATTCATGCTAGAATTGTATTAACCGGAAACATAATACATGTGTGAATACATAGACAAACAGAGTGTCACTAGTATGCCTCTACTTGACTAGCTCGTTAGTCAAAGATGGTTATGTTTCCTAGCCATAGACATAAGTTGTCATTTGATTAACGAGATCACCTCATTAGGAGAATGACGTGATTGACTTGACCCATTCCGTTAGCTTAGCACCCGATCGTTTAGTATGTTGCTATTGCTTTCTTCATGACTTATACATGTTCCTCTGACTATGAGATTATGCAACTCCCGTTTACCGGAGGAACACTTTGTGTGCTACCAAACGTCACAACGTAAATGGGTGATTATAAAGGTGCTCTACAGGTGTCTCCAAAGGTACTTGTTGGGTTGGCGTATTTCGAGATTAGGATTTGTCACTCCGATTGTCGGAGAGGTATCTCTGGGCCCACTCGGTAATGCACATCACTATAAGCCTTGCAAGCATTGTGACTAATAAGTTAGTTGCGGGATGATGTGTTACGGAATGAGTAAAGAGACTTGCCGGTAACGAGATTGAACTAGGTATCGAGATACCGACGATCGAATCTCGGGCAAGTAACATACTGATGACAAAGGGAACAACGTATGTTGTTATGCGGTCTGACCGATAAAGATCTTCGTAGAATATGTGGGAGCCAATATGGGCATCCAGGTCCCGCTATTGGTTATTGACCGGAGACGTGTCTCGGTCATGTCTACATAGTTCTCGAACCCGTAGGGTCCGCACGCTTAAAGTTACGATGACAGTTTTATTATGAGTTTATGTATGTTGATGTACCGAAGGAGTTCGGAGTCCCGGATGAGATCAGGGACATGACGAGGAGTCTCGAAATGGTCGAGACGTAAAGATCGATATATTGGACGACTATATTCGGACTTCGGAAAGGTTCCGAGTGATTCGGGTATTTTTCGGAGTACCGGAGAGTTACGGGAATAAGTATTGGGCCTTATTGGGCCATACGGGAAAGAAGAAAAAGGGCCTCAAGGGTGGCCGCACCCCTCCCCTTGGTCTGGTCCGAATTGGACTAGGGAAGGGGGGCGCCCCCTTCCTTCCTTCTCTTTTTCCCTTCCTCTTTTCCTATTCCATATGGGAGGTGGAATCCTACTAGGACTAGGGAGTCCTAGTAGGACTCCACACTTGGTGCACCCCCTCCTAGGGCCGGCCTCCTCCTCCCTTGCTCCTTTATATACGGGGGCAGGGGGGCACCCCAGAGACACAACAATTGATCCTTGAGATCTTTTAGCCGTGTGCGGTGCCCCCCCCACCAAATTACACCTCGATAATATCATTGCGGAGCTTAGGCGAAACCCTGCGTCGGTAGAACATCATCATCGTCACCACGCCGTCGTGCTGACGAAACTCTCCCTCAACACTCGGCTCGATTGGAGTTCGAGGGACGTCATCGAGCTGAACGTGTGTAGAACTCGGAGGTGCCGTGCGTTCGGTACTTGATCGGTCGGATCGTGAAGACATACGACTACATCAACCGCGTTGTGATAACGCTTCCGCTGTCGGTCTACGAGGGTACGTGGACAACACTCTCCCCTCTCGTTGCTATGCATCACCATGATCTTGCGTGTGCGTAGGAATTTTTTTGAAATTACTACGTTCCCCAACAGTGGCATCCGAGCCTGGTTTTATGCGTTGATGCTATGCACGAGTAGAACACAAGTGAGTTGTGGGCGATATTAGTCATACTGCTTACCAGCATGTCATACTTTGGTTCAGCGGTATTGTGAGATGAAGCGGCCCGGACCGACATTACGCGTACGCTTACGCGAGACTGGTTTCACCGTTCAGAGCACTCGTTGCTTAAAGGTGACTGGCGGGTGTCTGTCTCTCTCACTTTAGTTGAACCGAGTGTGGCTACGCCCGGTCCTTGCGAAGGTTAAAACAGCACCAACTTGACAAACTATCGTTGTGGTTTTGACGCGTAGGTAAGAACGGTTCTTGCTAAGCCCGTAGCAGCCACGTAAAACTTGCAACAACAAAGTAGAGGACGTCTAACTTGTTTTTGCAGGGCATGTTGTGATGTGATATGGTCAAGGCATGATGCTATATTTTATTGTATGAGATGATCATGTTTTGTAACCGAGTTATCAGGCAACTGGCAGGAGCCATATGGTTGTCGCTTTATTGTATGCAATGCAATCGCCCTGTAATGCTTTACTTTATCACTAAGCGGTAGCGATAGTCGTAGAAGCATAAGATTGGCGAGACGACAACGATGCTACGATGGAGATCAAGGTGTCGCGCCGGTGACGATGGTGATCATGACAGTGCTTCGGAGATAGAGATCACAAAGCACAAGATGATGATGGCCATATCATATCACTTATATTGATTGCATGTGATGTTTATCTTTTATGCATCTTATCTTGCTTTGATTGACGGTAGCATTATAAGATGATCTCTCACTAAATTTCAAGATAAAAGTGTTCTCCCTGAGTATGCACCATTGCCAAAGTTCGTCGTGCCCAGACACCACGTGATGATCGGGTGTAATAAGCTCTACGTCCATCTACAACGGGTGCAAGCCAGTTTTGCACACGCAGAATACTCAGGTTAAACTTGACGAGCCTAGCATATGCAGATATGGCCTCGGAACACTGAGACCGAATGGTCGAGCGTGAATCATATAATAGATATGATCAACATAGTGATGTTGACCATTGAAAGCTACTCCATTTCACGTGATGATCGGTTATGGTTTAGTTTGATATGGATCACGTGATCACTTAGAAGGATTAGAGGGATGTCTATCTAAGTGGGAGTTCTTAAGTAATATGATTAATTGAACTTCAATTTATCATGAACTTAGTCCTGATAGTATTTTGCAAATTATGTTGTAGATCAATAGCTCGCGTTGTTGCTTCCCTGTGTTTATTTTTTGTTCCTAGAGAAAAATTATGTTGAAAGATGTTAGTAGCAAAGATGCGGATTGGATCTGTGATATGAGGATTATCCTCATTCCTGCACAGAAGAATTATGTCCTTGATGCACCGCTAGGTGACAGACCTATTGTAGGAGCAGATGCAGACGTTATGAATGTTTGGCTAGCTCAATATGATGACTACTTGATAGTTTAGTGCACCATGCTTAACGGCTTAGAATCGGGACTTCAAAGACGTTTTGAACGTCATGGACTATATGAGATGTTCCAGGAGTTGAAGTTAATATTTCAAGCAAATACCCGAGTTGAGAGATATGAAATCTCCAACATTTTCTATAATAAAAAGATGGAGGAGAATCGCTCAACTAGTGAGCATGTGCTCAGATTGTCTGGGTACTACAATCGCTTGAATCAAGTGGGAGTTTATCTTCCAGATAAAATAGTGATTGACAGAATTCTCTAGTCACCATCACCAAGTTAGTAGAACTTCGTGATGAACTATGGTATGCAAGGGATGACGAAAGTAATTCCCGAGCTCTTCGTGATGCTGAAATCGACGAAGGTAGAAATCAAGAAAAACATCAAGTGTTGATGGTTGACGAGACCACTTCAAGTGTTGATGGTTGACGAGACCACTAGTTTCAAGAAAAGGGCAAAGGGAAAAAGGGGAACTTCAAAAAGAACGGCAAGCAAGTTGCTGCTCAAGTGAAGAAGCCTAAGTCTGGTCCTAAGCCTGAGACTAAGTGCTTCTACTTCAAAGGGACTGGTCACTGGAAGCGGAACTACCCCAACTATTTGGTGGATAAGAAGGACGGCAAAGTGAACAAAGGTATATTTGATATACAGATTATTGATGTGTACTTTACTAGTGTTTATAGCAATCCCTCGGTAATTGATACTGGTTCAGTTGCTAAGAGTAGTAACTCGAAACGGGAGTTGCAGAATAAACATAGACTAGTAAAAGTGAACAAAGGTATATTTGATATACAGATTATTGATGTGTACTTTACTAGTGTTTATAGCAACCCCTCGGTAATTGATACTGGTTCAGTTGCTAAAGAGTAGTAACTCGAAAACGGGAGTTGCAGAATAAACAGAGACTAGTAAAAGGCGAGGTGACGATGTGTGTTGGAAGTAGTTCCAAGATTGATATGATCATCATCGCACACTCCCTGTACTTTCGGGATTAGTGTTGAAACTAAATAAGTGTTATTTGGTGTTTGCGTTGAGCATGAATATGATCTGATCATGTTTATTGCAATACGGTTATTCATTTAAGTTAGAGAACAATTGTTGTTCTGTTTACATGAATAAAACCTTTATGGTCATACACACCAACGAAAATGGTTTGTTGGATCTCGATCGTAGTGATACACATATTCATAATATTGAAGCCAAAAGATGCAAAGTTAATAATGATAGTGCAACTTATTTGTGGTACTGCCGTTTAGGTCATATTGGTGTAAAGCGCATGAAGAAACTCCATACTGATGGGATTTTGGAATCACTTGATTATGAATCACTTGATGCTTGCGAACCGTGCCTCATGGGCAAGATGACTAAAACGCCGTTCTCCGGAACTATGGACAGAGCAACAGATTTGTTGGAAATCATACATACAGATGTATGTGGTCCGATGAATATTGAGGCTCGTAGCAGGTATCATTATTTTCTGACCTTCACAGATGATTTGAGCAGATATGGGTATATCTACTTGATGAAACACAAAGTCTCAAACATTTGAAAAGTTCAAAGAATTTCAGAGTGAAGTGGAGAATCATCGTAACAAGAAAATAAATGTTTCTACGATATGATCGCAGAGGTAAAATATTTGAGTTACGAGTTTGGCCTTCAGTTAAAACAATGTGAAATAGTTTCACTACTCACGCCACCTAGAACACCACAATGTAATGGTGTGTCCGAACGTCATAACCGTACTTTATTGGATATAGTGCAATCTATGATGTCTCTTACCAATTTACCACTATCGTTTTGGGTTATGCATTAGAGACAGCTACATTCACGTTAAATAGGGCACCATCAAAATCCGTTGAGACGACGCCTTATAAACTGTGGTTTGGCAAGAAACCAAAGTTGTCGTTTCTTAAAATTTTGGCGTTGCGATGCTCATGTGAAAAAATTTCATCCTGATAAGCTCAAACCCAAATCGGAGAAATGTGTCTTCATAGGATACCCAAAGGAGACAGTTGGGTACACCTTCTATCACAGATCCGAAGGCAAGACATTCGTTGCTAAGTATGGATCCTTTCTAGAGAAGGAGTTTCTCTCGAAAGATGTGAGTGGGAGGAAAGTAGAACTTGATGAGGTAACTGTACCTGCTCCCTTATTGGATCACAGAAATCTGTTCCTGTGACTTCTACACCAATTAGTGAGGAAGTTAATGATGATGATCATGTAACTTCAGATCAAGTTACTCCCAAACCTCATAGGTAAACCAGAGTAAGATCCGCACTAGAGTGGTACGGTAATCCTGTTCTGGAGGTTATGTTACTAGATCATGACGAACCTACGAACTATGAAGAAGCGATGGTGAGCCCAGATTCCGCAAAATGGCTTGAGGCCATGAAATCTGAGATGAGATCCATGTATGAGAACAAAGTGTGGACTTTGGTTGACTTGCCCGATGATCGGCAAGCAATTGAGAATAAATGGATTGTCAAGAGGAAGACGGACGCTGATAGTAGTATCACTATCTACAAAGCTAGAATTGTCGCAAAAAGGTTTTCGACAAGTTCAAGATGTTGACTACGATGAGAGTTTCTCACTCGTATCTATGCTTAAGTCTGTCCGAATCATGTTAGCAATTGCCGCATTTTATGAAATCTGGCAAAGGGATAAACAAAACTGCATTCCTTGATGGATTTATTAAAGAAGAGTTGTATATGATACAACCAGAAGGTTTTGTCAATCCTAAAGGTGCTAACAAAATATGCAAGCTCCAGCGATCCATCAATGGACTGGTGCAAGCATCTCGGAGTTGGAATATACGCTTTGATAAGTTGATCAAAGCATATAGTTGTATACAGACTTGCGGTGAAGCCTGTATTTACAAGAAAGTGAGTGGGAGCACTACAGCATTTCTGATAAGTATATGTGAATGACATATTGTTGATCGGAAATAATGTAGAATTATTCTGCAAAGCATAAAGGAGTGTTTGAAAGGAGTTTTTCAAAGATAGACCTCGGTGAAGCTGCTTACATATTGAGCATCAAGATCTATAGGGATAGATGAAGACGCTTGATAAGTTTTTCAATGAGTACATACCTTAACAAGATTTTGAAGTAGTTCAAAATAGAACAGTCAAAGAAAAGAGTTCTTGCCTGTGTTACAAGGTGTGAAATTGAGTAAAGACTCAAAGCCCGACCACGGCAAAAGATAGAAAGAGAATGAAAGTCATTCCCTATGCCTTGGCCATAGGTTCTATAAAGTATGCCATGCTGTGTACCAGATCTATTGTATACCCTACACTGATTTTGGCAAGGGAGTACAATAGTGATCTAGGAGTAGATCACTGGACAGCGGTCAAAATTATCCTTACTGGAATAAGGATATGTTTCTCGATTATGGAAGTGACAAAAGGCTCGTCGTAAAAGGTTACGTCGATGCAAGTTTTGACACTAATCTAGATGACTCTAAGTCTCGGTCTAGATACATATTGAAAGTGGGAGCAATTAGCTAGAGTAGCTCCATGCAGAGCATTGTAGACATAGAAATTTGCAAAATACTTACGGATCTGAATGTGACAGACCCGTTGACTAAAATTATTTCACAAGCAAAACATGATCACACCTTAGTACTCTTTGGGTGTTAATCACATAGCGATGTGAACTAGATTACTGACTCTAGTAAACCCTTTGGGTGATGGTCACATGACGATGTGAACCATGGGTGTTAATCACATGGTGATGTAAACTATTCATGTTAAATCACATGGCGATGTGAACTAGATTATTGACTCTAGTGCAAGTGGGAGACTGAAGGAAATATGCCCTAGAGGCAATAATAAAGTTAATATTTATTTCCTTATATCATGATAAATGTTTATTATTCATGCTAGAATTGTATTAACCGGAAACATAATACATGTGTGAATACATAGACAAACAGAGTGTCACTAGTATGCCTCTACTTGACTAGCTCGTTAATCAAAGATGGTTATGTTTCCTAGCCATAGACATAAGTTGTCATTTGATTAACGAGATCACCTCATTAGGAGAATGACGTGATTGACTTGACCCATTCCGTTAGCTTAGCACCCGATCGTTTAGTATGTTGCTATTGCTTTCTTCATGACTTATACATGTTCCTCTGACTATGAGATTATGCAACTCCCGTTTACCGGAGGAACACTTTGTGTGCTACCAAACGTCACAACGTAAATGGGTGATTATAAAGGTGCTCTACAGGTGTCTCGAAAGGTACTTGTTGGGTTGGCGTATTTCGAGATTAGGATTTGTCACTCCGATTGTCGGAGAGGTATCTCTGGGCCCACTCGGTAATGCACATCACTATAAGCCTTGCAAGCATTGTGACTAATAAGTTAGTTGCGGGATGATGTGTTACGGAACGAGTAAAGAGACTTGCCGGTAACGAGATTGAACTAGGTATCGAGATACCGACGATCGAATCTCGGGCAAGTAACATACTGATGACAAAGGGAACAACGTATGTTGTTATGCGGTCTGACCGATAAAGATCTTCGTAGAATATGTGGGAGTCAATATGGGCATCCAGGTCCCGCTATTGGTTATTGACCGGAGACGTGTCTCGGTCATGTCTACATAGTTCTCGAACCCGTAGGGTCCGCATGCTTAAAGTTACGATGACAGTTTTATTATGAGTTTATGTATGTTGATGTATCGAAGGAGTTCGGAGTCCCGGATGAGATCAGGGACATGACGAGGAGTCTCGAAATGGTCGAGACGTAAAGATCGATATATTGGACGACTATATTCGGACTTCGGAAAGGTTCCGAGTGATTCGGGTATTTTTCGGAGTACCGGAGAGTTACGGGAATACGTATTGGGCCTTATTGGGCCATACGGGAAAGAAGAAAAAGGGCCTCAAGGGTGGCCGCACCCCTCCCCTTGGTCTGGTCCGAATTGGACTAGGGAAGGGGGGCGCCCCCTTCCTTCCTTCTCTTTTTCCCTTCCTCTTTTCCTATTCCATATGGGAGGTGGAATCCTACTAGGACTAGGGAGTCCTAGTAGGACTCCACACTTGGTGTGCCCCCTCCTAGGGCCGGCCTCCTCCTCCCTTGCTCCTTTATATACGGGGGCGGGGGGCACCCCAGAGACACAACAATTGATCCTTGAGATCTTTTAGCCGTGTGCGGTGCCCCCTCCACCAAATTACACCTCGATAATATCATTGCGGAGCTTAGGCGAAGCCCTGCGTCGGTAGAACATCATCATCGTCACCACGTCGTCGTGCTGACAAAACTCTCCCTCAACACTCGGCTGGATCGGAGTTCGAGGGACGTCATCGAGCTGAACGTGTGTAGAACTCGGAGGTGCCGTGCGTTCGGTACTTGATCGGTCGGATCGTGAAGACGTACGACTACATCAACCGCGTTGTGATAACGCTTCCGCTGTCGGTCTACGAGGGTACGTGGACAACACTCTCCCCTCTCGTTGCTATGCATCACCATGATCTTGCGTGTGCGTCGGAATTTTTTTGAAATTACTACGTTCCCCAACACGTATCTCTCAACTTGGGTATTTGCTTGAAATATTAACTTCAACTGCTGGAACATCTCGTATGGTCATGACGTTCAAAACGTCTTTGAAGTCCCGATTCTAAGCCGTTAAGCATGGTGCACTAAACTATCAAGTAGTCATCATATTGAGCTAGCCAAACATTCATAACGTCTGCATCTGCTCCTACAATAGGTCTGTCACCTAGCGGTGCATCAAGGACATAATTCTTCTATGCAGGAATGAGGATAAACCTTAGATCATGGACCCAGTCCGTATCATTGCTACTATCATCTTTCAACTCAGTTTTCTCTAGGAACATATATAAAACATAGGGAAGCAACAATGCGAGCTATTGATCTACAACATTATTTGCAAAATACTATCAGGACTAAGTTCATGATAAATTAAAGTTCAATTAATCATATTACCTAAGAACTCCCACTTAGATAGACATCCCTCTAATCCTTCTAAGTGATCACGTGATCCATATCAAACTAAACCATAACCGATCATCACGTGAAATGGAGTAGCTTTCAATGGTCAACATCACTATGTTGATCATATCTATTATATGATTCATGCTCAACCATTCGGTCTCAGTGTTCCGAGGCCATATCTGCATATGCTAGGCTCGTCAAGTTTAACCTGAGTATTCTGCGTGTGCAAAACTGGCTTGCACCCGTTGTAGATGGACGTAGAGCTTATTACACCCGATCATCACGTGGTGTCTGGGCACGACGAACTTTGGCAATGGTGCATACTCAGGGAGAACACTTTTATCTTGAAATTTAGTGAGAGATCATCTTATAATGCTACCGTCAATCAAAGCAAGATAAGATGCATAAAAGATAAACATCACATGCAATCAATATAAGTGATATGATATGGCCATCATCATCTTGTGCTTTGTGATCTCTATCTCCGAAGCACTGTCATGATCACCATCGTCACCGGCGCGACACCTTGATCTCCATCGTAGCATCGTTGTCGTCTCGCCAATCTTATGCTTCTACGACTATCGCTACCGCTTAGTGATAAAGTAAAGCATTACAGGGCGATTGCATTGCATACAATAAAGCGACAACCATGTGGCTCCTGCCAGTTGCCTGATAACTCGGTTACAAAACATGATCATCTCATACAATAAAATATAGCATCATGCCTTGACCATATCACATCACAACATGTCCTGCAAAAACAAGTTAGACGTCCTCTACTTTGTTGTTGCAAATTTTACGTGGCTGCTACGGGCTTAGAAAGAACCGTTCTTACCTACGTATCAAAACCACAACGATAGTTTGTCAAGTTGGTGCTATTTTAACCTTCGCAAGGACCGGGTGTAGCCACACTCGGGTCAGCTAAAGTTGGAGAAACTGACACCCGCCAGCCACCTGTGTGCAAAGCACGTCGGTAGAACCAGTCTCGCGTAAGCGTACGCGTAATGTCGGTCCGGGCCGCTTCATCCAACAATACCACCGAACCAAAGTATCACATGCTGGTAAGCAGTATGACTTATATCGCCCACAACTCACTTGTGTTCTACGCGTGCATATGACATCTACGCATAAAACCTGGCTCGGATGCCACTGTTGGGGAACGTAGTAATTTCAAAAAAATTCCTACGCACACACAAGATCATGGTGATGCATAGCAACGAGAGGGGAGAGTGTTGTCCACGTACCCTCGTAGACTGAAAGCGGAAGCATTAGCACAACGCGGTTGATGTAGTCGTACGTCTTCACGATCCGACCGATCAAGTACCGAACGCACGACACCTCCGAGTTCAGCACACGTTCAGCCCGATGACGTCCCTCGAACTCCGATCCAGCCGAGTGTTGAGGGAGATTTTCGTCGGCACGACGGCGTGGTGACGATGATGATGTTCTACCGACGCAGGGCTTCGCCTAAGCACCGCTACAGTATTATCGAGGTGGACTACGGTGGAGAGGGGCACCGCACACGGCTAAAAGATCAAATCAATTGTTGTGTCTTTGGGGTGCCCCCTGCCCCCGTATATAAAGGAGCAAGGGGGGAGGTGCGGCCGGCCAGGGAGGAGGCGCGCCAGGAGGAGTCCTACTCCCACCGGGAGTAGGACTCCCTCCCTTCCTTGTTGGATTAGGAGAAGGGGGGAAAGAGGAGGAAGAGAGGAAGGAAAGGGGGGCGCCGCCCCCTCTCCTTGTCCTATCCGGGCTAGAGGGGGAGGGGCGCGCGGCCCTTCCCTAGCCGCCTCTCCTCTTCTCCACCATGGCCCACTATGGCCCATTAAGCCCCCGGGAGGTTCCGGTAACCTCCCGGTACTCCGGTAAAAATCCCGATTTCACCCGGAACACTTCCGATATCCAAATATAGGCTTCCAATATATCAATCTTCATGTCTCGACCATGTCGAGACTCCTCGTCATGTCCGTGATCATATCCGGGACTCCGAACAACCTTCGGTACATCAAAACTCATAAACTCATAATATATCTGTCATCGAAACTTTAAGCGTGCGGACCCTACGGGTTCGAGAACTATGTAGACATGACCGAGACACGTCTCCGGTCAATAACCAATAGCGGAACCTGGATGCTCATATTGGCTCCCACATATTCTACGAAGATATTTATCGGTCAAACCGCATAACAACATACATTGTTCCCTTTGTCATTGGTATGTTACTTGCCCGAGATTCGATCGTCGGTATCTCAATACCTAGTTCAATCTCGTTACCGGCAAGTCTCTTTACTCGTTCCGTAATACATCGTCCCGCAACTAACTCATTAGATGCAATGCTTGCAAGGCTTAAGTGATGTGCATTACCGAGTGGGCCCAGAGATACCTCTCCGACAATCGGAGTGACTAATCCTAATCTCGAAATACGCCAACCCAACAAGTACCTTCGGAGACACCTGTAGAGCACCTTTATAATCACCCAATTACGTTGTGACGTTTGGTAGCACACGTGTTCCTCCGGTAAACGGGAGTTGCATAATCTCATAGTCATAGGAACATGTATAAGTCATGAAGAAAGCAATAGCAACATACTAAATGATCAAGTGCTAAGCTAACGAAATGAGTCAAGTCAATCACATCATTCTCCTAATGATGTGATCCCGTTAATCAAATGACAACTCTTTGTCTATGGATAGGAAACATAACCATCTTTAATTAACGAGCTAGTCAAGTAGAGGCATACTAGTGACACTCTGTTTCCGGTTAATACAATTCTAGCAAGAATAATAAACATTTATCATGAAAATAAGGAAATAAATAATAACTTTATTATTGCCTCTAGGGCATATTTCCTTCAAAGGGACAGGACATATATCTACCATGCACGTTGAATGTCGTTGTCCGTTCGTCTGCCGCCATTAAGCAGGCTCTCCGGCCGAGGAACCACTCCGGCGCCGCACATTGACGCACCCGGACACTTCGGCTCATCGTAATCCACTATATAAAGGCGGCCACAACCGGCTAACTCCACACCACAGCACAAGCCCCTCCACATCCTCCTCCCTTGCACTGCATCCGGAATGACAGCCATTGGAAAAGCACTTTGGGATAGTCTGTCGCCGGAGATGAAGCACGCGGTAGCCGCCCTTGCCGCCGCCTAACATAGCCGCCGTGCCAGGCGAATCGGGGCTGGCTCGCCGGCCAGCTCGCCCGGGGTCTCCGACAAAAAGGATGCTACCACGACGGAGACTGGCTCTGACTACCCCGCCCCGGCTCCAGCGCCTCATGTGCATGTCGGCATCACCCTGGAGCAGGCGTCGGCGTAGTTCAATGCCACCATGACGGTGCAGCCTCCACCGGTGCCTTTGTTGGTGTTCCAGCAGGCGCAGAAGGAATAGTGGTACAATATGTTCCTCCTGGAGCAGCACTGGATGGCGGAGGGCCAGATCTACGCCGAGCGCGGGAGCAAGGAGGCCGTGGCAGCCATGGCCGCGGTGAACCCAAATTTTGTCGCGGAGCAGCGTGCCATCTACGATGTCGTCCGCACTCAAGCCTCCACTCGTCCGGAAGTGGCAGCCACGGAGGCGCAACTGCAGGCGATCACGGAGGAGAACATCGCCGGCTGCGCCTCCTACGTGCCGCCGACGAACCATCGGCTGGCCCGTTGGGATGACGACGGCCAAGGCGCCACCATTTTCCTCGTGGGCCACACGACCACCGGTAACGGACAAGGCGCGGACTCCTCCGAGGATGAGTAGGCCACGAGAGGCGGTGGGGCCTGGTGTCCCATGAGGGCCGGTCCGTCTCCTGTGTTCTACTCTTCCTCGCCGGAGACTGCACCTTCACTTCATCGGTCTTAGCGCCGGTGCTCATGGAGACGGCGGAAGGAGGACCACACGGGCTTGAATGCCGGGCGCCGCCGCCGTAGGATAGGTTTAGGGGCGTGTCTTTTTTTGTTCTAAATGTTCGAAATGTAGTTAAATCCGTTGTGTTTTTATGAAATCTATCATGCGCGTGTGATCGATGAGGAAGATGACGCCACTTCCCCAGCTATGGCTTGACTTCACTTCGATGCTACATCAGGCCCCACTGCACCGCCAAACTCCACCATCGACCCGGCTGTAGCAACAACTTCTGCACCGCCTTCCGAGAACGCTTAGACACCCTATGTCTTCATTCTTTTTTGGTCATTCCATAACAAAAGGGGGAGAAGCATATGGGTTGATAATCTTCAAGCGGGAATTTTGGTCGGGCGTGCTATTTTTTGTTTAAGTGCTACAACTCTCGTTCTTGAACATTTGCCATTTTGACTTGTAAATTTAAGTCCAGATGGGACATCTGCTACATTTGCTACTTTTGTTTTTGTGCGCGTGATCAAGTTAATCTTATGCACAAGTCATTCAGCAGACGCCCATTTCTCATTGTGCATGTCAATATCTTCAAAATATTTATGTATGCACTTTGATTTGACTTCATGAACAGAGGGAGATCTCCACAAAGCAAAACATGCCATGTGCATTTGCATTCAAAGGAAAATTACTTATATGCACATCTTCAGGGGGAGCCCCTCCAATTTCATGAAGCCAATGACCACGTTCTTTAACTTCCACATATTTTATCCCCGTTGAAAACTTCAACCAGTTTGTCATCAATCAGCAAAAATGGGGAGATTGTAAGTGCATCTAGTGCCATCGATAGTTAGGTTTGGAGTATTCACGACAAACTTGGTTGAGGGACTAATGTGTTTGTGAGATTCACAGAAGAACACAGGTAGAAGTCCCTATTGATTCGGTTTACCCATCGAAGATGACCCCTAAAAATGTATGAAGACATTGGTGGTTCGCGAAGACATTCGTGTCGAAGATAATGACGTGTGAAGACATTCGCTTGAAGACAATGGAGTGCGAAGACATAGTTTCTTCCACAGTTTCATTTTCTTCTTTCCTGAGTCATAGGAATCACCGAACTATTAAGTGGGATCCAGGTGAACAAAGTCAGAAAACTGATGTGATCCTATGTCTTCAAGCGGAGAGAAATGAGAGAAAATCTAATCCTGTGTTGGATGAGTCAGCTTTGCTTGTAGTCAAAGTCAAGTTGTCGATGTGTTTGAAATTCGACCGTTGGACACATATCGGTTGTCCATTGACCCAGGGTCATTTCAGACAAATCATGTTGGGTTGCCCCTGGCTATAAGTAGCCACCCCCTCCACCATAAATTGGTGGCTGCTCCGAGTTAATGCACGACTTTTTTTGTTTGGGAGTAACCCACCTCCGAAGCATTTGAGAGAGAATCCTTACGAGGGCAAAACCCAAAACACCCAGAGTCCAAAGAATGTTTGGCATCACTGAAGTCTTTCTGTTCCGTGCGAACCAAAGACTTATTGCACTTGAAGACTGTGATCTTCCAGTCGGTTAGGCGTTGTGTTATGAGCATCCAAGAGTCATTGTGGATCACCGATGAACGAAGTCTGTGAAGGTTTGGAAGTCTACCTTGAAGACTTACCTGAGTGATTGGGCGAGGTCTAAGTGACTTTAGCTCAAGGGGAATAAGGTGAAGACGTGGTCTTCTGAGTTTAATCTTAGCCTCAAATCCTTGTCTTCATCGAGCAACTGGTTCTATCACTCCTCTCCTTTACTTACAGTTTAGCTTCGTGAGGTCATTACTTGCCTGCTTTGCTTGAATACATTGTGTGAAGACATTCACTCGAATTGTATATTTGGCTTCACATTATGTTCCTATTCTAATCTGATCTACCTAGCAGCTACTTGTCTTCGTGCATCTTCTGAACTGTACTTTGGTTCTATTGCTTGGCTAGGGTAGTTTATTTTCCGTTGTATCCTGTTTAGTTATTTTTTCAATTGTCTATCTTCGAAGACATTGCCTGTTTCGAAGACTTTTCATAAAAATCGTCTATTCAGCCTCCACCATTCTAGTTGATAACTAGCACTTTTAGTGAGCTTGGCAGTGGAGGTGGAGCAGAAGAAACATTCATGGAGAGGAGTTTCGGGTCTAAACAATGTGTTGCGGGCATTAATAATTCTTTCGTTCGTGTGTTTCTTTTTATTTTTCTAGTCTCTTTCATTAGATCGGTCTTTTAGTTGCATTGGCTAAAGCATGCACTTCTACATGGTATTAGAGCCAAAAGGTCTTGAGTTCAAGATCCGGCTGACGCAATTAAATTGCAGCCCACTTTTGGTCCACGTTTAGGCCTGACGAAGCCACACATGAGGGGGAGTGTTGACATATAAATGTATTGCTTAGTCTCTTCCATCAGATCGGTCTTTTGGTTGCATTGACTAGAGCATGCACTTCTACACTTAGCAATCGATCAAGCTGCTTTGCTTCCTGCATGTACACGTCTCGCCGGATTCAATTGATCAACACACTTAGTTTTTATTTGACCTATGTGTACATTGCACACGGGATTCAATCGATCAACACGGTTTTTTTTCAGCCTGCTTTGCAGTTGCACTACATTGCTTGGGAACGTCCATCATGCCCGAAAGCAGCGCGAGTCGGCGGGATTGCGCGAGGCAGTGGTTTTGTGGGAAAATATCAGGTGCTACGGGAGCACCTAAGTTTAGGTGCTCCAAGAGCTTCTCGGCCATTGGATCTGAAATCCAATGGTCATCTACAGATGCGCTGGACCCGATTTGCAATACCAAATTTCTGAGGGTGTTTTCTGAATAAAAGCATGAGCTCTCTCCTCGGCCTTCGGATCTCAGATCTAACGGTTGAAAAGCTCCTGGAGCACCAGATATCCTCCCGTGGTTTCGTACACCCGGGCACGCGATGCTGCTAAGTCCCTGGTTCTGGATCTCCCCGACAAGGAAGGCGCAGAGGCTTTGCATGGATGCTTAATTGGATGCAAACTTCGCTGCTATTGTACTTCCTCCGTTCGGAAATACTTGTCATCAAAATGAATAAAAGGGGATGTATCTAGACGTATTTTAGTTCTAAATACACCCCTTTTTGTCTATTTGGATGACAAGTTTTTTCGGACGGAGTGAGTAGCTATGATACAGTACGTCAGGTACTTCGTACATTTTTCCTGATTATTGCGGCTCTGGGCATAAATTCGTATTTCCGCTGTGTACCATCCTGAGTCTTAACACAATTAATACTTAATTATTTCAAATAGAAATCCAGCCTTTCCGTTTTGGCATGTGTGACAGCGATACAACATGTATATGCATGGGCATGCCTCCGACACTTCTACTCAATTAAGGTCAGGTACCTATGTTCAATAAATTGTCTACACTCGAAGGGGACTTTTATTGTCCAAGTAAATATAGTAAACCGATGACGGGATGAATGGTAGAACCCTTTTTTTAGTTGAGGTGGTAAACCAGAACTACGTTGACGGCATACCAGCGTGTTGGTATTATATTTTGCGGAATTCTCAATTTCCCACTACATTTAATCGATTTGAGATAAAGTAGACTCCAATGATGTTTGAATTTTATGAATTATCATTCGTTCTCATGAGTATCCATAGGTCTGCACTTCAGTTTCACACAAATAACTATGTGTAGTTTATAGCTGAATTTCTAAGGCTTGACATTTATCCCTCACAATAGAGGTATTCGACACTTTGCTCACAAGGTACCATGGGATAGTAGGGATGAGTATTTTTTTTCCATAACTTTATTTGTTTATCGGATGATTCATCCTCGGATAATGAAGACCTTGTGGTGGCTGCATTGGTCGGCAATGACCACGTTGCTAGACAGTGACCTCGGTTAAGGGATCAATCCGGAGTCATGCTCCAGGCTTGAACCGCAATAGGAAGAGCGGCCACGTCCTGCTCTATGCCGATTACTTCCGTATGAGAATAACGCGCTCTTCTAACCGCACAAATGCCGTCGTCGCTTCCGTATGAGGAGACATGTGTTCAATCATATTCGGGGGGAATGATAGGATATGACCCATACTTTGAGTGCAAAGAGGATGCTCTTGGCAAGCTTGGCTTCTCCTCTTGCACTTCGGATATTCACAAGCTTGCATATAGAATTCTAGGCGATCTTGTGGATGCGTAAATGCTTATGAGTGAGTCCACATGTCTCCTATCAATGTACAGTTTCTGCAAGGCTGTGGCAGCAGTGTTTGGTCCTGAGTACCCGAGAGTGCCAACTGCCGCTAATACATAAAGGTTGTTGGTGATCAATTCTGAGAGGGACTTTCCGAGCATGCTTGGTAGTAAAGATTGTATGCACCGGAAGTGGAAGAACTGTCCATTTGCTTGGCAGGGGTAGTACAAGGGGCACATGAAAGGTGCCACTGTCATACTAGAAGTGGTGGCATCACAAAATCTATGGATATGTCATTCTTTCTTCGGCATGGCTGGTTCTCACAATGATATCAACGTGCTTCATCGTTCTCCAGTGTTCGCAAGGCTTGCAGAAGGCCACTCCCTAGAGGTCAACTTTGAGATCAATGGCCACCATTACAACAAGGGATACTACCTAGCCAATGGTATCTATCCTTAGTGGTCAACTCTTGTGAAGACAATACCCAATCTGCAAGCAGAGAAGAGAAGATATAGTGATTTGCCCAAATGCAAGATAGTGCTAGGAAGTATATGGAGTGTTTGTTGTGCTTCAATATCGATAGGGTATCGTCCGAGACCCTGCAATGACATGGAGGACCCAGAAGCTTTCGAAGGTGATGACTGCTTGTCTGATAATGCGCAACATGAACGTGGAGGATGAGCATGGTGACAACATTTACGACAAAGGGTTTGATTTTAAGGGTGAAAGTATTGAGCCTGAGCACCAAGAGCCCGCAACCTTTGAACAGTTTTCCCAATTTCATCGTGAAATGCGTGATTGGCATACTCATATGCAACTCTTTAGGATGACTTGGTTGAGCACATCTGGACTCACATTGGCAACTAGTCGATGTATAGGTTCATTTACTTTCCATCTATTCACGACAATTTTGATCGGGTTGTAAAACTATTTGATTGTGTTTTTATTTGGACGTGGTACTATTTGTTTTGTAAAACTATTTGCAATGTTTGATTTATTTGGTTATTTGCATAGTCATAGGACCTCCAAACGGCCGTGTTGGACCAGATGTTGCCACGCGTTGGGGGCACGTACAACCGGTGCAACCAAGAAAACGGTCGGACACCGCCAAATTGCCATACCCAAACGAACAAAATCCGGGCAAAACAGACGTTCATTTGTGTCGTGCGTTGGAGTTGGCCTAAATGGTGCTCCTTCCCAATATATAAGTCCCCACTTTCACATCTGATATCAATGAAACATCACATACTAGAAATATTTATATCTCATCGAGAGAACAAAATATAATTTTAGACAATTTAAATTTGAATTCGTATGCAAAACTAACAGTGAAAATATTGATTCAATGACATGCTCCAATGAATTTGAATTTGTGCACTGTTTGATTGGGCTGTGTTTAATATTTAGTGTTATAGCATATTGAAATATGGCGAGCGCCTATACAACGCTTGTCGTGCAAGCAACACCAACTAGCACTCAGGCGCCGCAGGCCGTGGGCCGACCCAGCTAAGCGAGGTCGCTCGTCCCAGCTCACTCGCTCACTCAGTTGTTTCAACCAGTTCACCCTTGACCGGCCGACTGATTGACCGTTGACCATGGCACAGTTGATCGTAGACTTTCAGAAAAAGTTCAGGGCTTAAAAGATTGTTCCTGAATTTGACAAAAAATTCATGAATTTGAAAGAAATGTTCATCAAATATTAAAAAAAATCACGAATCACGGACTCAAATATTTTTACGATTTTGAGAAAAGTTCCTGAATTTGAAAAACATGAATGAATTTGAAGATAAGTTCATCAATATTCGCGGCTTGAACAATATTCGCGAAAATGAAAATGTTCACGGACTCGAAAAACAATTTATGAATTTGAAAGAAAATTCATGACTTAAAAAAGATCAAGAATTTGAAAAAGAAAGTTCAAAAAGTGCACAAAATTCAAGGAAAAAGTGCTAGAATTTGAGGAAAAAAGTTAACCAAATTTGAAATAAAAATAATATATATATATAGTACCACATGGTAGTATATGAGACATATGGGGTAACTACCACCGGGTGGTAGGATGGATTTTCCATATATATATATATATATATATATATATATATATATATATATATATATATATATATATATATATAGTGTTACTATTCATCACCCAGGATGCAGAATAAGTTATTCTTCACCCGAGGTAATCTTACGATTGCTTCCTAAATAAATTACGTTTAGAATATAAATAGTTACATGCACATTAATTCAATATGTAAAATTTGGTCTAAAAAAAGTTACAAGATCAGAAAATCACATTTTATGTATGTTTTACAATATGTTTTTATATTTGTAATTTTATGTAACATAAAATATTTTTTACGGCGAGTACATATTTTCTTACGTTCTTTTTTTATGTATGAAATAAGACAAAATTTACAAAATGTAAAAATACGGTGCATTGATGTCAAAATAGAGAGGGGGTGAAGAATAACTATTCCTCACCCAGGGTGACGAATAGGGTGACATAATATATATATTAACTGATCAGAAAAACTTGGTTTTTTAGGCCTTGTACAGTGCAAGGTGCTTAGGAGAGATGCTTGAAAAAACAAACCGGGCTTTTCTTAAACACCAGTGCTTATTTGTATAGGATAGACGCTAAATTAGCCGTCTCTCCTGTAGAAATAGGCACCGGTGCTTCAGAAAAATCTGGTTTATTTTCTAAGCACCTCCCTACGCACCTAACATTGTAGAAGGCCTTAGTGTTATCAGAAAAACTAGGTGGATGCTTCCAGAAGCAAAACTGCGTGAAAGTTACGGCATTGCGGCCCAATTTAACTCCTTGCCGGCCTGCCAACACCTATCTTTTAAATGGGCCTTGGTCCAGCCGTTCATTATTTTAATAATTAGACCTGTCCCTAATAATAATAATAGTAATAATAATAATAATATAATATAATAATAATAATAATAATAATAATTTTTCTCTAATAATAAAGCACGGATTGACTTCGTGGGTTCACCGTCACAATACGTTTTTTTCCCGTGAATGTACGCTTTCAGTTTGAATTTAAAACATATACGCGAGGTGATACTAATTCGGGGAACCGTCTGTAGTTTGTCTGTCATTACGATGATTTCATCCGCCAAGTCAGCCGGCCCAACTTCTATCTGGCCCAGTCAAACATCTATCTGGCCCAAGTCAGCCGGCCCAACTTCTGTATAAAAGAAGGCAGAAAAAAATTGCTCTTCGGTGGGATCAAACTCAAAATCTCCGCACCTAACATGGCAAGCCATTGCCAGTTGAGCTAGGATGTTTTCGTGTTAGAACAAAAGGTTTCACACCTATCAAATAATCCCAGGCGGCCGATGCAAAAAAAACAAAAAAAAAAACTGGACTAAGCTCGATCGCAACATATGAGAATACAATGTTGATTAACCTATTAAATAGTCCCACCTCGCTCCCTTAGATCTAATTTTCCTAATTTATATACGTCTTGAATTTCTTTTAGATATCGAGGAGCCATCTCAGGAATCATTACGGAGGATATCATATGTCTCATAATAAGGAAGGAAAGAGGAATTGAGAGAATATAAGGAAAGAAAGAGGGATTGAGATAATAAGGAAAGAACGAGGGATTTCAGATGTGATTAAAAACCAAACAAGGAATGAGGAATTAAATCATGACTGGGGATGAGAGAAGGAAGCTTCCATGTGCGTGCGGAAGATGAGGCAGAAAAGAAAGGGAAAGGGATCGGCCATGATGATTGAGGACTCAAAATGGATTCCATCTCGGAAAGAAAAGGACGATGTCGGGCTGGGGAGCTCGTATATGGAGAAACCATATTTGGAACAAAAAGCATGTACGCCATACTCCATTATGAGTCAGAAATATATAAAAAAAACATGCGTATAATTTTTTTTATGGAACATGCAAGTTGAGACTTGAGCACATAGAAAAAAACATGAGCATATACAAAATTAGATGTCTTTGCACTGGAGAAAAACTTAGATCGTGGCCAATCAAGATTTTGAGTTATTCAAAAAAAAAAATTGTGGGGGGGAGTTATTCAAAAAATTAATGTGATGTGCGAACGCACGGCTTACACAACATCACCCACGGCGGACATGACAGGACCATGCAATCGGATCATCATCACATGTGCGACCGGTCTACCAGATCAGACGGTCTGGTGCAAAAATATCATAATTTACCTACATGGTCGAGGCCGATGAATTTCTTCTTTTGTGTCTAAATTTGTTGAACCGCTTGGTTTGTAACTAAATTGGTAGGTGTTCTGTTTAGGTGCATATGCCATAGTTGAACCACTTCTTTATATCAGAACTGTTGACGTCAAGAACTAAGATATGACGTTCTAATACTAATATTTGATGTACCGAAATTTTTTAACTCAAGCGAAAAATATTAAGTATAACACATGCAAAAAAATGTCTAAATCATAATAAAATGGTGTTCATTTTTTGTTGGTCATGTGCTATACTTTTCTGAGAACAGAAAACATCTTTACTCTTATTTTTCTGATCAACTCACTAGCACCCGTCACCAAAGTACAAGGAATCGGACTCGGAGTCCCTACTGTGTGCGACTCAAACTCCGCACTTTTCTCTGTTATATCATAGAAAGATGTGTTATCTTTGTAAAACGCTCTTCATATTATGTTGTTTCTCATGTGACAATGTGGAGGATTTCAAGGAGTTTCTTGATATCATCATGTCTCGTGATGTGAGCCATTGCATTAGTAAAGTGGGTTTTTTTGTCTCCCATTGCAACGCATGGGCATTTGTGCTAGTAATAATAATAATCTCTCCCTATATATAATAATAAAGCACGGATTGACTTTGTCGGGTTCACCGTCACAATACGCTTCTTCCTGTGAATTTACGCTTTCAGTTTAAATTTAAAACATATATGCGAGGCGGTACTATTTCGGAAACCGTTTCATCCGTCGATTTTCGTGGTCACCAGCAGGCTCAACCGGCTGGGCCTCGACCTGAAGCGAGTACTTCCTTCGGGCCGCGTCCCTGTGGTTTTAGAAATCAACCCGCAGTCCACCGTAGCCCAAACATAAGTGTAAAAAACAGTTCGTACGCAGCCCTGACTCGCCCGTCGCTGAAATTGCTGCCCCGCACGAGGGTTTCTTCCGCCGCCGCGCCCCCATCCCTCTGCCGCCGCCGTCCCTCCACCCTGTGGTACCCGTCCTCGATCCGTGGTCACCAAATCTGGACGAGATCGGCAGGATCCGCCGCATGTCCCGCGACACCTAGCCGCAGCTGCTCGTCGGCCATGCGGGGAGCACGGACGAGCTGCTCGTCGACGTCCATCCCGCAGCCCCGCTGACGACCGTGCCCAGCCTCCTCGACATCGCGCCTCTCCAACTTGCCGCATGGTATGTCTCCCCTGTTGCATAGATGATTGACAAGCACCGGCACCGCCAATATCTGTTGACTTGACCCCTGCCCCATCTCCGCAGTTGTCAATGATTAAATATTTCTGATTGCAGCCAAATTTTAGTAGGGGAAGGATGGATACCGCAAGGCTTTCATATGTGTTTTGATTTTGCCGATAGGGATTTCTAATATTCTGACAAGAGTCAAACTAGCAATCGTGAAGATGGAGAATTCATGCAACTCCATCTTACTTCAACCCTCAGGTTTGTCTTTTCCCATCCTTAATCACATGTATTTTTTCGAGATTGATTAATCACATGTATGTGTTTCTACAATCTTGATCATGCATGAATAGAATTACTAGACGGAAGATGTTTGAAGTGCAAACTAATATAATGTTTAGGTTCAGATTTGGTGAGAAAGTGAGAACATGAACACATCAGAGATCAGACTCTATGCTCTGTAGCCAATTGCTTTTTTCATGTAATTATATTAAGAAAAGAGAAGCCATAGCATGCAATGCCTACCAACCATCTGCTAATAAGCACCTTCCAGAGCTCCTGTGGATGTCTACTCTCAGCACACGGTCGCACTGTCATTGGGGCAGTCCTACAGTTTATAGATGGGGGCATGGGGCATAATTGCCCACTTAATACTATAGAAATAAATTAAGATTCCAGTTACTAATCTTTTGTGCATTATATCATAAAGCATAGACATCAAGTTTCAGTTTGACTCATGCATGAACAGATTCCCTATAGCTTCACTACACACATACTGCCACCACTGCGTACACCTCAGTACCCACGACTGGTCGATCAGGTGTCCACGAAGTACACAACGGGGAGCTCTCAGATTAACCTTAGGTTTCAAACTTCATGCCTGCATCTACCGCCCAGTTCTGGTTGCTCAAGATCACAGCCCGCACCTTGGCCCCGAGCCTGCGTGGAGGAATAGAGCAGTCTTGATCTAGAATTTCTTCCTGCGGTTGTGGGCCTTGTGGCAGCAGAATTTCAGTTTTTTCCGATTGTTGTTGGATCTTACAGTTGTAGTCCTTGAGCTCTATCTAAAGGTGTTTACATATATGTATGCATGCATGTTGATACCTAATCAGAATAGGTTTTTAGAATTAATTCATAGTTTGTTAACGAAATTGGTATACCATTGCAGCCATCTAATTGGTGGTATGGTGTGCTTCTGATGGTATTTCACGGCGTTTGTACCAGCAGCATAGTAAAAAACTCCCGTCAACACGGCTTATTTATCGTTTCTGGAGGGCCTCACAGATGAGCTATTCATCGGCGGCACCCTGCCAGTCATTTAGAGGATCTGCGGGAACAAATAAACAAGCAGAGCGTCATCAGTCAGGGACCAACATCCATGCCAACTGCCCAAGATGACTGCTAAGGCAATTAATATTCTCTCTCAATCTTCAGCCACCATCTGATGTTAATTGATCTTGATCTTCTCCACTCGCCAATTCTGAAGACACTTCGGATCTCACAATAACTTCATTCAGTCTTTAAGAATAATCAAAGGTATGTTGTACAATAATTTTACAACTAAACAAACCTTCCAAATGTATCGATATCATTTTCACTAATATGCATAGTCTTCTATTGGTAGAATAGACATATGGATCTCAAAGTTATGGATCATGCGCCCATACAAAAAAGGATAACTGACTAGATTGATGATACGTTATGGCAAGAAGGCTATATATTCATGGTATTCTTAACCCTACTCTTGACATTTTAACCGATGCCCATAGGAAACATAATTAGGCATTTTCAACTATCAAAGTTTCTTTCAGCATGCTTTCCATAATATATTGAAATTTGACAACAGAATTGTTTTCTGTGATGTTATGTAATCAATTCAGAGTGTAGAAGATGTTGTCCTGGTTGTGTAGAGTATGCGGTGCGTAGCTTCTTGTGTGTGTGTGTGTGTGCATATATGTTAATTGGTGGATGTGCATATATGTTAATTGGTGGCTGGTGTGTGTGCAGGGTGCAAACGGGGCCAGTGAGTAGGCGGCGAGTATACTACGCCGAGAAGCGATACAGGGGCATGAATCTTGAGCCGGTGTGCGCAACGACCTGCGCTACTGCACTAATAGCCTTGACAGAGCACTAGGGCCGGCTCGACAGGGCATGCAGCCCGCCGGTGGATGCCTGAATGTGCGCGACGGAGATGAACCCCGCGTCGCCTCTGTAGCCTGGACAGAGCTCCGCCAGTGCTCGTGATGAACCCCATGTATGTGCTGGTGATGGCGCTCTCCGTCTACTTTCTCCACCGGCTATCAGAGAGTAGAGATCACATTGTGGATTTGTGCTTTCTTCAGAGATGTGCTCCTGTCATTGTTGGTTGTCAAATTTGTGATGCAATCCGTCCCTATGTCGATGTCTTAACCACTTCGTACTACCGCACAATTAGCAGAACAGAGCAGATGCCGCAGTTTACACATTGATTTCTTGGAGTGATTCAAACCTAGGAAAGCCTGCTACTTGTGCAAGCAACAGGGTAAGAAGTTTCACTTTTCTTACTAATGCACTTCAATTTGTAAGGTTAGAACAATGTCAGATTACTTTATGTTGGTTTTCAAATTTCTACATATTCCTTTCTTACAGACTTTGCCTTCAAGCAATTCTAATTATCTAGGTAGTATGGAAAGCAGGCAAATTATGTATCTATTTGGGTGTACTCGTGCTCTGCTATGTCAAATTGAGGAGAAATAATTATTTTATTCACCCATCCTATTTTTTATCTATAATGATGATCATTTTTCCATGTTGTGATCTTTGCTCCAGTTGTGCTAATACCATGTTTATCATGTTTACCATGTTTTATCTTAAAAATTGGCTTCTATTTTGTTTCTAACCTATATCTCAGCATGGTTACTTTCTCCAAACATGCTTTAGCTGCAGCATTGGTCAACTGGCTTGAGCACAGCTCACATGAGTCATCGCCAAATGACCCTTTTCTGAAATTCACTGAGAGAGGAGTTACTCCATGTCAGTATGTACATACAGATGCAAGCAATGGATAAACTCATGAAGACCATGTCTATTAGTCCTTCAGTATTTTTTGGAATGAGATGACACGTTGTATGCCAGGTAACAAGCAACTGAAGCAAGGGAAAGAATGAGCCCCTGAACCCAGGATGCATGGTGAAGGATCCAATATGTCAGGACCAATGAGGGAATTGCAGAGCTTCATATACATTTGCCTTCTTCAAGTGTCTAGATTACATGAAACATGTTTCTTCAAGTGTCTACCCACTACAGGAAATAAGTTTCATTGGAACCATTATATTCCTTATAGAAGTAATGCAATATATTCTCTCTCTTGTGCCTACTTGAAATACCGTTGTGGCTCTGTACTTTGCTTCTCATATTGCAAGGGTAACACATTGTATGCCTATTCTCTCTCAGCTGTAGCAAGGATGGAGCAGGAAAGTGTGGTGGACCTTCTAACATTTATATTGTACATGTACGAGCTATGGGCCATTATTGTTTATCATATGGATTGTAAATGTAGTGACACTGAAGTTTATATCATATCCGCAAAAATTTTTATTTTAAAAGTGATGATATACTGACACATTATGTTGATCTAAAAATCTGGTAGCCGTGACCTTGATATTCCCTGTAGAGCCAGCAAAAATTAGAATAAAAAGGTTTATTAGAGAATTATTACAATTGGCGATTGAATGCAAGTGGCAGTGATTTTACATCTATGTGTGGGAACTTGATGAAAGATTACTTGCAAAGTATATATACAAGTGAAAAATAACATTTATTTAGATGAGCTATTACCGGAGCAGATATATTGTATTTCTAGCTGAAGTTAACAATGCTAAACTATTTCACTATGCAATAACTCCAGGGAAAGAAACATACATATAAGCCTAATCTTAAATGTATGGAAATGTTGAAGCTTCAACGCCGTGGTCCAGCTTTCGTGGAGGACTTGCACCATTTGGGACTTCTGTTGGATGAGGGGTTGGCCACGAACATAGCATAGGTCGACGGCGGGGAGGGGGTCTATGTTGGTGAAGAGGGTGACACTAGGAAGGAGGCCAATGGTGTGAAAGAGGGTGATGGAGGGAGGAGGATGATGGGAGGAGAGGGAGGCAATGGTGGGGTGACGACACAAATAGAATTGAGGTGGAGGGCTGGTGGCTGGACAGTGGTGAGCTTGTGAGAATGGAACAATGGCGACGCCATCGATAGCGCTTCGTGGCGGACTTGTGATAAGGAAACAATCCAACGTCATGGATAGTGCTTCGACGGGGTTCATGAAAGTTCATGAAAATGGAGATACACAAGTAAGTGTAAAGCGAGTTGGCGATGGCACTGTCATCGTAAATATATTAAGCTCTGTGATTTCGACTTCACGAAGATAAGCTTCGGCAACTTCACCAAATTGTACTATGAGAGGCCTCTGATTCGTGTAGTTGGTGAAGCATGGCGTTGAAGGAGATCCGAACAACCCCTAAACTAAAATTGTGCCCTTGGACATCAACATATCAAACTGAAAAAAGACTGATTGATGCGCCTAAGCAGTCAATGGTTAAATAAAATTTTGTAGGTCTACCACATGATACTATCCATGCATTCCATCTTTAAGAAGTCATTCAAGTAACTTAATCATTTGTTCGATTCGTTTCGCTGCATTGTCACCCGTAGCAACGCACGGGCATATTTACTAGTTTGCTAGTGTGTGTGTGTATATATATATATATATACTATTCATCACCCAGGATGCAGGTAATCTTACGATCACTTCCTAAATAAATTACGTTTAGAATATAAATAGTTACATGCACATTAATTCAATATGTAAAATTTGGTCTAAAAAAAGTTATAAGATCAGAAAAATCACATTTTATGTATGTTTTACAATATGTTTTTACATTTGTAATTTTATGTAACATAAAATATTTTTTGCGGCGAGTACATATTTTCTTACGTTCTTTTTTTATGTATGAAATAAGACAAAATTTACAAAACGTAAAAATACGGTGCATTGATGTCAAAATAGAGAGGGGGTGAAGAATAACTATTCCTCACCCATGGTGACGAATAGCGCGATATATATATATATATATATATATATATATATATATATATATATATATATATATATATATATATATATATATATATTATAATAATCCCTCCCTAATAATAAAGCACGGATTGACTTTGTCGGGTTCACCGTCGTCCTCTTTTTTTTCACGTCTTCCGTACGTGGTCTCTCTGGGCGGTTCCTACGAGGTGGTACTATTGCCACGCTCGATTTCCTTGCGTTCGGTCTGTGTCACCAGCTCACGTGATCTCTTCATTGGGCCTTCACCCGGCCCACTAGTGCGTTAAATTAGTCCTTGCTCCAGTCCAATACGACTCGAAGTCCTGACTCCTGTTTTCTTTTCCTTTTTAAGCCCTCCACGACAGCCGGACACAAAAGAGAGGGGAGGGGCCTGATGCTTCTAAGATCGTCGTCTTCGTGCCCACGGTTGGAGGCCATTACTCGGCGGCATCATCGATGGCACACATCTCGATCGTCGTCGCGCACGACGCGCTCTGCCCGGAGCTCTGTCCTCCCCTAAGGCGAGCGCGGGGTCGGACCTGCTTGTGCTCACGGTGTGCACAAGGATAGGGGAGATCCTAGCATTGGTCGCCGAAGCTGCTGAAGAACGACGAAGGAGGCGGGAGGCGCACTGGAGGTGGGGGCGGACGACGACGGGAACGTGACGGGGCTACTTCTTCGATCGAAGTTGGAATCGCCGGGGCGCAGCAGCGCTACCCGCGAGCGGAGGCAGAGACGAGCGGGAGGTAGAGCACGCTCCCAACTTGAAACGGAGGCTGTGCGCGCTAGACGACGAGCTTCGATGCGCTCCAGCCCTAGGCACCTACGGCGTCAGGATCATCCAAGGCAGACGCGACTCCTTGAGCGGGTGCCCCTCCTGGCATGGCCCTCCATGGCGCACGGACGGAGGCCTCCGGCCAACAACGATCTCAGGATCGACCATCGGCGCCAGGGGCGCTCAGCACTAACCGACGTTCCACAACGAGTGGCAGAGGAGACGACGAAGCGCGCGAGCACGCCAGTATAACGTTGTCCCTAAGCGGGGTAACAACAGTCACTCAACCCAGGAACTGCACGATGCATACAAATCGAGACAATAGTTTAAGTTTGTCGGGTAGTGTACATGCATGATTTGCCTATTATTTTATTTGTACCATCACACCTCCTGTAAATCCTTATTGTTGTTGTATGTATGCCAGCTGCACCTTCATCATCTCCGTACTGGTGATAGAGCACAGTTTTTTTATTGGCGATGTTGCTCGTGTTGGCAAAGGCCAATTAATCTGAGAAAATTGGCAATATAACCGTATAAGGCAGTGTAAGACTTTTGGCAAAATTCCCATCAAGTCTCTGCTCTGCTGAAATTTTTTAGAATTCTGCCATCATGTCTTATTCTTCACTACTTACCTTTAGCTGATTTGCAATTTCCAGGTGGGTATCGGTTGATTCTGACCAGAAGTATCATGCTCGAAGAGATTTAGATGGTGTTGGTGCAAAAGCGTACAAGGTATGAAAGCTATTAAAATTAAATGATATTTTAACCTCAAGCCAATGCCATCTGTATTACACCAACTGTATGAGACCCTGCGGCTCCACATGATAGCATCTTCAACTGTATGCATGTGGATTTAACAACACAACATTTATCTAGAAATGCTAACAGGGAGTGATCGAGTGTGAATGTTTTTCTTTAGATATAATGTAACAAAGATAAAATATACCGTTTCAATCTAACTCATAATAATAAAAACATGAGAAAACGTAATACTTCCTCCGTTCCTAAATATAAGTCTTTGTAGAGATTCCACTACAAACTACATACGGATGTATATAGACATATTTTAGAATGTATATTCACTCATTTTGCTCTGTATGTGGTCCATACTGGAATCTCTAAAAAGACTTATATTTAGGAATGGAAGGAGTATATTTTAGTATGGGTATGTGGATTGCAAATAGGATACTAATCTTTATTTCGAACATATAAATGATTTTAATTACTGCCAATGTCGATATGGTCACATTATTTATTGCAATGAAATTGGATCTGCTATTGTAGATTCGACTTGAGTCTCGACATATGTTAGTCATGTAATTGATTTGCCTGTTCGTAGGTTTTTTAGGTTTTTGAGTTTCTCCTTCGTTGCCACAAAATACATAATTTTTCAGCAAATCAATGTATAGCAACCGTGTATGCTTGAATCCTGTTTTTTTCTTTGAATTTTTAGAGTATGTTACTTCTTATGTTTTTATCGTTTGGGTAAATCACAACCAACATTAACCTATTTTTTTACGACGGGGAGGAGGACAAGAGCAACACGGGTGAGGTAACATGTTGAAATGGAGGACATGTGCCTATGTGTGTGCTCGACTGTCCGGGCAAAGGTGCTGGTCGGCTGCGACGGGATCAACTCCGTGGTGGCCAGATAGCTGGGGCTCACCAAGCCGTCGCACTCCAGGCGCTCCGCCACGCGGGGCCTCGCGCGTTACCCCCGACGGCCATGGCTTCCCGCCCAAGTTCTTGCTGGCCGGCGTGGCCTAGGCACTTGGGCGGCAGAACGGCTCGTGGTGGCACGGCGGCACGATGGTGCATGCGACGCGGCCTTGGCCCATCGCAGTGGTGCCAAGAACGCGATGCTCGCGGCCAGATAGGCCAAGGCGCGTGGGCTGTTCGGGAACGCGGTTGCCGTTGGTGCATGGTGGTGACGGTCAGGAGCGGTGCAGCGACTCCTGCAGCCAGACGTGTGATGCTCGGGACAGCGCACGGGAGGCGGAGGCATGCGAGTGAGAGTCGGCGACGCGCATTGAGGCTCGGCACACCAGCGGCAGCGAGCGGTTGCATCGGGCCGTGATGCGAAGACCAGCATTCCAGCAGTTGCCTGACAGCCCGAGCATGCACTGCTGCAGAGCCAAAGCACGGCGGCGAGTGCAACCTGTTCGGGAACGGCTGCACGCTGGCTAACACTCGAGGCAGCTCCCAAACATTAATATTTCTACATATATTTCACACGTATTCTATTTGTTTCTCTTCACAATTTTTAAATTTCATCGTACATATAGTAATGTATGTATATGCACAGTGCCAATGCATCTGATAACAATGCAAGTCCCTCCCATTGCATGTTGTATTTTTTATATGGATTACATAGTTCTGCAAGTGCACATATATATGCCAACAAAGCTAGCTTATACTGGATTTAATTACTATTGTGCTCAAGCTACAGTATGAAGCTTTAATTAGCACTTAATTACTCTTCTTGCTATGCTTGCAGAGGTAGAGGGATCATGCCTCATATGCAGAGTTACGCCTCATATGCAGAGTTACGTATACTTAAGAATCAGGTGCATTTTCATCATATTTTTGTTTACTTTCTACCGCTTCTTCTCCGAGTGCAAATTTGGTGTATATATGTAGAACAATGACATCTATGCTGATATGTGTATGCAACTCTCCTTATTTTGTTAGTTTCTGCAAGGGTCTGTCACAATTTTGTTTTATTTGTCTGGGGTGATTTATTTCCCACTGCTTGTAATTTGTGGTAGAGAAATTGAGAGGGAGGCCCCACTGTGAGAGTTTGCAGTTTGTGTGTTGATGTTGCTCGCGGTGGTGAATGGAAAGCCGGCCGTGTAGCCGCCTATTGCGTAGTTGTGTGCCGATGTTGCTCGCGGTGGTGAATCGGAAGGCCGGCCGTGTAGCCGCCTGTTGTGTACCATGGTGGCAGTGGTCAGCCCTGTGAGGAGGAAAGAGAAGAATGGCATGTAGATCAGTGGGTATTAAGAGTTTCGTGCTGATCACGTGCCCCTCAAGCACAGGCACGCGAAGAAAGACGACAATAAGATTGATCATACGGTTGCGGCTAAAAGTGTAAGTGGTCAGGGGGAGGGGGGATTGAGGAGAGATGGCATGGAACTGACCAAAGTAAATGGGAGGGAACCGGTGAGTGGGGGAGGGATGCATCGGTGATGGAAGATGGGACTGGTTGCTGAATTGCTAGCTAGGAGAGCAAATCGGCCAGTTGTGGTTCATGAAAATTTGTGTTCGCTCCATAGAAAAGCACGAGCATAGAATATGTATACCCGTTGCAACGCACGGGCTCTTTCCCTAGTTCATATTAAGCACGATAGCGGTAGTAGCCCGTTGGTAATCACTTGTTCCCCACCTAGGTGGTAGCAAGTTTGATTCTTAGAAGGTCTTGCTTGTTTACAATAAGACATGTTCACAGTTTTTTATGGCTAGATTATTATGTACATATAATATGCTTCCAGGTAACATGTCCTGAATTTTTTATAGGAAGAATATTTAATATAAATAAGCTCACATGCTAATATTTATGATTTTAAGACAAAAATTTGAAATCTATTCATTACTTTCAATAGATTAAATGAATGAATTTGTGGGTACATACTGGAAGTAATTCCAATTTGAGTCATATATGTATCTCAATTAAGGTTCAAGTAATACAGCAAAAAAGTTCAAGACCTATGTAGAAGCTTATGTCAACAAAGATTATTGAGTAAATTAATTGAACTTATGTCTGTAAGCATTGATCCGGTTGAATCGTTGCATCCATGGAGATGTCCATCCAAGCATCGACCTCCTTTTCCTCGGCCACCTCCTCTTGCTCATTGTCTTGGGGCCCTTCCGAATGATGCCAAATGGAGTCGTAGTTGTGCTGGTCAAGTCCCATCATGGCCGACGACTCAAAAGATGCTAAGAATCCGGCTGTGTTCATCTCCGCACTACGACAACAAAACAAAGAAACTACATCACCACCGGCAACCAACAATCACCGATCGGCCGAAATGTTGAAGATGTTTTTTTACCTTGTAGGCATTTCATCGAGCACTTGGCGGCCTCGACCTTTCTTGCTGGTTGCCGCCACTGGATGCGCCGGAGCAGTGCCCGTGGGTGTCGCCGAATATGTTGCACCTGCCGTCGGCATTGGACGGGGCGCCGGCCTTGACTTTTTCTTCTTCTTCCTCGCGGCCTCCTCGGCTAGGGCAAATGTGGCCGTCGTCGGCTTTCGAGCTCTTTTGGCACCGTCGGGAGCGGTGGTTCGGCACCGGAGAGGCGCTCGTAGCGGCCTTTGTCGCGGCTGGAGGCAGAGCTTGAACTCAGTGGACTTTTTTTATTCCCAATCTCTTCTTTGGCGTGGGTGGGGGCGGAGGTGGTTTCCGGCGTTGACAGAGGAGGCGGGATTTTTCCTTAGCCGAGCGAGGCTCGGGTATATTTAGGAAGATTGGGGGTTTTTTAGGCGATGGAGGATAATTTATTCTTCCGTTCGAGATTTAAGGGGTCAGCAAGGTGCGGCGTAAGGCAGGAAAACCGAATTTATTCTCCCTTAACGCCGGATAAGGGATCGATTAGAGTTGTCCTTATAGAGGGAGAAAACAGAACGATCCGTATGTATGGGCATGTGCGTCGCTTGCTCCCGAGATAGCAACACCGTCATCGTCCTACCGTACCGGAGGGCAGGCTATCCACGATGAACTCACCATGGCCACCACACCCCGCACGGCGCGATCCCACTCTCACTCTCAAGGATCCACCACTTCCCCCAGTCGCCGTCGTGTTCCTGCCCATTGTCATTTTCGTGTGCCTTAACTCCAACCACCATGTCCCCCCAAAAACAAATGTGTGTGGCGTGGCGTGCACATCTGCTTCAAATTTTACGTGGGCTTATTGACATGGAGAGAGAGAGAGAGAAAGGAAGTGGGACAACTATTTATTTTGGAGAGCTGAAATATAGCCATCAAGGGGACCATGGGCTTGTTTCCTTTTTTCCGTTCATCAGTGGGTGATGCGCAGCTGCAGTGTTGTTGCCTTTGAATACTACTCCCTCCGTCAGACAATGCAGCTTAAAAACCGTCTTACATTGTAGGACGGAGAGAGTACCATTTAGCTAGCTCACTTGCCGCGAGCGAGCAACCGGGCCACGTGCACATTTGCAACCGGAATCTATTGTATATAAAAAAAAGTATTTGACGGGCTAACCGGGCTAACCAGAAAAAGGAAATTGCGCTAGAAAATCCCACAGTAACTAGGAAAATCTAGCCTTTAATTTTAAACATCAGAAAACCACAACCGTTAGATCCACTTTAAAATAAAGGAAATTACCCATCAATGCCATCTTCGCTACATTTTAAATAATGAACTAAAAACTTATCCGCTATTATATATAAAAAAGTATTTGACGGGCTAACCGAGCTAAAAGAAAAAAAATAGAATTACACTAGAAAATTTCACAATAATTAGGAACATCTGACCTTTCATTTTAAACATCAGAAAACCACAACCGTTAGATCCACTTTAAAACAAAAGAAATTACCGACCAATGCCATCTTCGCTAGATTTTATGTAGTGAACTGTGAAAAACATATCCTCTCAGATCTATCCACGGATTCACCACAGTGTCCATACAGTAAATGGTTCGCAAGCCATCTATCTCACTTCATATTTAGAGGTCTACTTTTTATACCTATTTTTTGCAAAACGGTGTACACAAGTCGTTTCTAGAAACAATTTTTTTTTTTTGAGAAGAGGAACAATTTGAATTGAAACATGATAATCTCCCCGTTTATAAGTTCCGCGTTTATAAGGGTACAAAGCCGACACGATGCAAGTGAGAACATCCACATCCTTCCCATCACTATCCAATTCAAATATAAAAAATTAATCATTTTAAGAACATAAACCCCTGGACCGTGTGCATGTAGACTATAAAATGGGAGAAGCGCGCGAGCTGCTGCAAGAGCGCTACACATCCGTCTCTTCACTCGACCTCATCTCAGTCAGCAGGAGAAAAATGGGCGCGGTGCTTTCTACGAAGAAAGCGACGAAAATGGGTGTGGACGAGGTGGAGGTGGTGGAGTCGTGCATGGTGGCACCCTGCCAGGAGACGCCCAGGAGAGGCATGTGGCTCTCCCCGCTCGACCTCATGCTGGTCAACAGAGGCCACACCCCCGCCGTCTACTTCTACCCGTACCGCTCCGAGCCCGGTGACTTCTTCGACGTGGCCAGGCTCAAGGCGGCGATGGCCAAGGCACTCGTGGCTTTCTACCCCATGGCCGGCCGCCTCGGCATGGACGGCAACGGCCGGGCAGAGATCGACTGCACCGGCCAGGGCGCGCTCTTCGTCGTCGCTCGCTCGGACCTCACCATCGACGACTTCCGCAGCTTCTTGCCGTCGCCGGAGCTGAGGACGCTCTTTGTTCCCCGCGTCGAAGACCACTCGCCGTCCATCTTGTGCGCTGTCCAGGTGACCTTCTTGAAGTGCGGCGGGGTGGCATTAGGGACGGCGCTGCACCACGTCGCCGTCGACGCCATCAGCGCGTTCCACTTCTTGCAGACGTGGTCTGCCTTCTCCAGGGGCGGCGGCGGGGCGGCGCTAGAGCTCCCGTTCCACGACCGCACCCTCCTCCGCGCGCGCTCCCCACCCTTGGTCCACCCCGACGCCTTCTCGGCCTTCTGCCCCAAGCTGAACCTATCCGTCGAGCCGTCGGAGACCGTCGTCACCCAGGCTTTCGTCGTCTCCAAGGACCAGGTCACCGCTCTCAAGCGTGCCTGCGTCGGCGGCGACGGCGGCCGCGTGAGCACGTTCTGCGCCCTGAGTGCCCACGTGTGGCGGTGCGTCTGCGTCGCCCGCCGGCTGCCACCGGACGCCACCACCCGTCTCACCTTCCCGGCGAGCGTCCGGCGCAGCATGAGGCCGCCGCTCCCGCCTGGCTACTGCGGCAACGGGATCATCTGGCTTGGCGCGGCTGGCAAGGTGCGAGACGTCACCTCCTCGGAGTCGGAGGACCTGGTGTTCGTGGCCGGCCAGATCAGTAGCGCCGTCCGTCGGATGGACGACGAGCTAGTGCGCTCGGCGATAGACTACTTCGAGCTCACCGAGATCGACAGCAAGCCGGCGCCGGGGCGCATGCCAGAGACGGAGCTGCGGGTGATCAGCTGGCTTGGCATGCCGGTGTACGACGTGGACTTCGGGTGGGGGAAGCCGCTGGCAATGCTGCGCGCAGTGTCGGAGCGCGCCGGGTTCGTCTATCTGATGGACAACGGGAAGGAGGACGGCAGCGTGCGCGTTCTCATGTGTACGGAGGCCGCGATCCTCAACGACTTCCAGCACCTACTGTACGCCCGGTTCTAGCTCCAGGCGCCGCCTGACACCAGAGTACGGATTGGGCCTTTTACCCTGTCAAGTTATCAAACACCTCGACTGCCACCATCATGGTATTTTTGGAACTTCTGTTGGGGAGCCACGTCAGTCTTGTATTTTGTCAGTATCTTTTGTTGGCGTGAGAGACTTTCGATCAAGTAATAAAAATTAGAATCAGGTGCATGAAGCTCTCTCCATCATCGATATTCCGGGACGACGGACCAGAACTGTGAGCCAGGGTTGGCGTCCTCCGGAGACGGGATGGATCACTATAAACACTGATGGATCAGTGTATGCAAATACGACTAGGGGAGGGGCGGGGGTGGCTCGCTCTCACCTCTCTTTCCTAGGAGCATGGTGTAAGCCTTTGCCAGGCGCTTCGGACCCTTTCATCGCCGAGCTACTGGCCTTTTGGGAGGGGGTCATCTTCGCCCAACTCCGAGGTTTCTCACATGTGATCATGGAGGTGGACTGCTCACAGTTGGTCGACCTCTGGAACTCGCGAGGCAATTCTAGATCGGTTGCTTCGCCCATCTTTAGAGAGTTAGCGAACTACATCGTTACTTTTACTTCTTTTTCGGTTCGACATGTTGGTAGAGAACAAAATGTGCCGGCCCATCTTTGTGCTCAGCGTGCCTGTACACTTGATGGGACGGAATGCTGGCTAGGGAGCAGCCCGGATTTTATCCGACCCAGCCTACGGGCAGATTGTAACCGACTACTGTTATTTTGAATAAAGTCCGAACTTCGATAAAAAAAAGTAATAAAAATTAGAATCAGGTTGGACCACCTAGCGACGACTATAAACACTTGAGTGAGCCGAAATCACGCCGCCGTCATCGCTCCTTCTTTGTTGGAGCAGGGCAAACCTTGTTGTCGTGAACAATCGAAAAGCCATCGTGCTAACACCCCATAGGAAAAGCGCACCAGAGCAGCAACCATCGCCGATGAAGAATGTCGTAAATCGGAAGCATCAAATCTATACACCCAAACGAAAAAGAACGAAGACCGGATCCGAGCATATCCAGCGAAGACTAGCACTGACCGAATCCGCAAGTTCTGATGAAGACACACCTCAACACCCCTGGGGATAGAACGTGGGAGATCTAATTCCTACTGAGGGATATCGCCGCCGCCACACAGTTCCAACCAAGGCATTGAGGGAGTCCTGGATTAAGGGGTCCTCGGGCGTCCGGACTATTTAACATGGGCTGGACTAATGGGCTATGAAGATACAAGACAGAATACTTCTTCCCGTGTCCGGATGGGACTCTCCTTTGCGTGGATGGCAAGCTTGGCGTTCGGATATATAGATTCCTTCCTTTGTAAACCGACTCTGTACAACCCTAGGCCCCTCCGGTGTCTATATAAATCGGAGGGTTTAGTCCGTAGAGGCAATCACAATCATACAGGCTAGACATCTAGGGTTTAGCCATTACGATCTCGTGGTAGATCAACTCTTGTAATTCTCATATTCATCAAGATCAATCGAGCAGAAAGTAGGGTATTACCTCCGTCAAGAGGGCCCGAACCTGGGTAAACATCGTGTCCCCCGTCTCCTGTTACCATCGACCTTAGATGCACAGTTCGGGACCCCCTACCTGAGATCCGCCGGTTTTGACACCGACATTGGTGCTTTCATTGAGAGTTCCGCTGTGTCGTCGCCAGGAGGTTCGATGGCTCCGTCCATCATCTACAACAATGCGGTCCTGAAGGAGGTTTTTCTCCCCGGCCAGATCTTCGTATTCGGCGGCTTCGCACTGCGGGCCAACTCGCTTGGCCATCTAGAGCAGATTGACAGCTACGCCCCAGGTCACCAGATTAGTTTTGAAAATCTGGACTATGTCGCTGTTATCCGAGGAGACTTGATCTTCCAAGGGTTCACGACCTCAACCTCTGCTCTGGCCTTAGATCCAGAGCGCATCGCCAGGTCCGAAGACGGGATTACTGAGCCTGCCGGACTATCTGCGGCCATTGAGCCCAGCACGGGAGAGCCGAAGGAAGTAGTGTCACTGGCAACCATCATGAAGCCGGACTCTTCTCCAGACACCGGCTCCGAACCCTCGGAGTCAGCATCGTGTGAGCTCGGCCAAGGAGTTTCCTTCCCGCCGTACTCCACGGATTTTCTTCTCCCTGGCCAAACCTTGCCTTTAAGCGAGGCTCCGGACTTGATGTGATCCCTCATCATTACAGAGGAGAGCAATGTCTGAACTACGCCCAGCCCGGACTAGGGGCTGAGAGCGGGGAATTTTACGTCCCACCCACCACCCACTTCATAGCCACTGTCGAGGACTTAACTGACATGCTCGACTACGGCTCCGAAGACATCGACGGTATGGACGACGATGCCGGAGAGGAGCAGGCCGAAAACCCGCCGTTTACCGGACGCTGGACGGCCACCTCTTCGTATGACGTGTACATGGTGGACACACCCAAAGAAGGTAGCGGCGATGATAAAGAAGATCCAGTCGAGGATAAACCTCCTGAGACACAGCCAAAGTGCCGACGTCAGCGGCGCCGCTCTAATCATGCCGTGGAAAACACAGCAATGTCGGCACAGGAGGCAACAACACTCCGGGCGATGCCAAAGACAAAGAAGACCCCGTCGAGCCAAATTTCGAACAGGACAATCGGGAAGATGGGCAAGTTAGCCCTGACGAACAGGCCGTAAACGAAGACTCGGAGGACAGTAATTATCTCCCACTCTCCGAGGACGAGGTGAGCCTCGGTGACGAAGATTTTATCATACCTGAGGAACCTCTTGAGCAGGAGCGCTTTAAGTGCCGACTAATTGCCACTGCAAGGAGCCTGAGAAAGAAGCAGCAGAAGCTTCAAGCTGATCAAGATCTGCTCAACGATAGATGGACTAATGTCCTGGCAGCCGAGGAATACGGCCTCCAGCGCCCAACCAAAAGTTACCCGAAACGTAAACTGCTACCCCAATTTGATGACGAGGCCCTCGAGCCCGCACCATCAACACGTAATGTGGCTGACCGACCACCTCGTGGCCGAGACAAAACGACAACTCAAGCCGAACACCAGCCCATACTACCTCGCCGTAAAGGTAGAGATATAACAGCTCGGGGATATACATATGACCTGCGGCAAGACCTGGACAGTAGAGCAGGTCAGACCAGATCGATCTACGGATCGAGGGGGCGCGCCCCAACGCGCGACGACGGCTATCTAGCTGCACGTGACAAGCATAATCACGCCCGGGCCGAAAACCGCAGACGGACTCCATCCGAGCTACTCGCGACTTGGCCCGATATAGAAGCGCCGCACACCCCCTCTGCTTCACTGATGAAGTAATGGAGCACGAATTCCCAGAAGGGTTTAAAACCGTGAATATCAAATCGTATGGTGGAACAACAGATCCCACGGTATGGATTGAGGATTTTTCTTCTCCATATTCACATGGCCCGCGGTGATGATCTTCATGCCATCAAATATCTCCCACTAAAATTAAAGGGACCAGCTCGACACTGGCTAAACAGCCTCCCAGAAAACTCTATTGGCAACTGGGAAGATCTGGAAGACGCCTTTCGCGACAACTTCCAAGGTACATATGTCCGGCCTCCGGACGCCCATGACCTCAGTCACATCATCCAGCAGCCCGGAGAGTCAGCCATGAAGCTCTGGACCAGGTTCTTAATTAAAAAGAATCAAATCCTCGACTGTCCGGACGCCGAAGCCCTAGCGACCTTTAAGCATAGCGTCCGAGATGAGTGGCTGGCCCGTCACCTCGGCCAAGAAAAACCAAAGTCTATGGCAGCTCTTACCGCACTAATGACCCGCTTCTGCGCGGGAGAAGATAGCTGGCTGGCTCGACGAAACAATAGCACCAGCGATCCTGGACCTCTGAGGTCAGGGATGGCAATGGCAAGCCTCGACGCAATAAAAACAAGCGTCCAAATCCGGTCAACGGAATAAGCCATTCAAGGGAAACAAAGATGGCCCATGCAGTTTAGACAGGATACTGGATCGGCCCTGTCAAATTCATGGCAGCTCCAACAAACCCGCCAACCATACCAACAGAAATTGTTGGGTTTTCAAACAAGCAGGCAAGCTCAACGCCGAACACAAAGGGAAAGGGCCGCCTAGTGACAACGAAGACGAGGAGACTCGCCAGCCAAACACCGGGGGACAAAAGCAATTTCCCCCCGAAGTAAAAATAGTAAACATGATATCTGTGACGCATATCCCTATGAGGGAGCGCAAGCGCATACCACGAGACGACTAGGCCATAAAGTCGGTCGTACCAAAATTTAACCCATGGGCAGCATGTCCGATCACTTTTGATCGCAATGACCACCCAACAGGTATCCGTCGCAAAGGTTCGGCAGCTTTGGTCCTCGACCCAATCATTGATGGATTCCATCTCACACGAGTCCTTCTGGACGGCGGCAGTAGCCTTAATTTGCTCTATCAAGACATTGTTCGCAAAATGGGCATTGATCCCTCAAGGATCAAGCCCACCACAACTACCTTCAAAGGTATAATACATGGTGAAGAAGCTCACTGTACGGGCTCAATCACACTGGAAGTCGTCTTCGGTTCACCGGACAACTTCCAAAGCGAAGCCTTGATCTTCGATATTGTTCCGTTCTGCAGTGGATACCATGCACTGCTTGGGCGGACCGCGTTCGCTCGTTTCAATGCAGTCCCACACTACGCCTATCTAAAGCTTATCATGCCCGGTCCACGCGGCATCATAACGATCAATGGAAACACGGAACACCCCCTCCGTTCCGAGGAGTACACCACGGCCATCACAGCCGAAGTACAAAGCGGACTCGTTAAACCGCATACCTCATCGGCCATTAAGCCACCGGCCTCTACTACACAAGACCGGTCAATTTTAGAGCTGGATTAGCAGTTCCGCCTCCGTCGTTCGCCGCATATGCCCGCGAAGTTCACATCGCACACGCATAATTACGCACTTAAAATACCTTGGTCGTCGACGGAGGCACAATGCGGACAGGCCTACAGCACGGTTTGTCCTCCTACAGCTTTTCTCCCTTCTTTTTAAACTATTTTTTATCTTTTGTCACAAATGAATCAAAACCTGTTCATCCTATGGACCTGCAAGGACTCTTTTGGAGCCCAGTTTCGTCCAAGCAACCAAAGATTGCTCCTTTTAAGGAATCCTCTTCGCTAAGGCAAAGGCAGCGCAGAAGTGCGACAGGAGGTCCAAAAGATTTTTTGTAGACCAAACACTCTATTTAAAACCTGGATATAGCATTTCTCCTCAGCCTTCGACCCCTGGCATGTAAAATGACCTGGGTAGAGGTGTTATAATCTGTAAGATTGCGCTCAAAGTATCAATCACATTCCAATGGACATAATCCGTCTTCAGTACTTACTTTTCCTCATAGAACTGTATTGTACCTTTTCGGTGGTTTCACATACACACCTCGGCACTAATCGCCAGGGGCTCAATACGGCAACATATTAAATTGCCAACAAGTCCGAACAGCTCTACAGCATACTTCGGCTTCACGAGTTTTGGCATTATATGCATCAGCTCCGAATCATGTCTTTGGTCAATAGTTGGGTTGCCCGGCTCCTGTGCTTACTGCCTTACGTTCCGCTCTATCGGCTAGGGTAGTAAAGGGAGAACTACTGCGATTGTGTTTCCGGTTCACCTGGTTAAACACCTCAGTAGAGAAAGCCGAAAACTGACTGTCATGATGTGGCGAGAGCTGGTCAACCACTCGGCGACTTATTAAAATCTTTTGCGATTTCTTTCGTATAACACGAAGGACCATTTTTCGGTCACCTACGTAGCGCAGCCTTATTCAGATAACCGCGTACATACAAGGGGCTATATCATAGACCCACCGTCAAACTCCTATGGCCAAGTGAAGGTGTTAAAGCCCTATAGTCCGGTTGCCTAGTTCGCCGCACTGACACCTCCTTCACAGACCACGACGTTGGGTCAAGTGTAGTCAGTTGCTATTCCAAACACCCCCGCATTATATGCGAGGGGGGCTGAAGCCGACGACTGGCAAACCTTCAGATTATAAAAAAACGGCCGCACAGGAGGAAATGCCTTTCAGGCAAAAGGCATAAATATAACACAGCCTTAATATATCATAATATTGTTATCACAATTCTGATACATTCACTCGAACATTATATCCTTCGAGCATTGACCCTCTATCAAGCGGGCGCCCTCTAGGACATCTTCAAAATAATGCTCTGGTGTGCGATGGTCCTTACCTTCGGGTGGACTGTTTGCTGCAACATCGGCGGCCTTCATTTTTGCCCAGTACGTCTTGACACGGGCAAAGGCCACCGTGCACCTTCAATGCACGCCGACCGCTTAACGGCGTCGATATGCGGCACCGCATCAACAAGTCGCTGCACCAAACCGAAATAACTGTTCGGAATTGGCCCAGTTGGCCACAGCCATACCACGACTGCCTTCATGGCAGCTCCGGACACCTTGTGGAGCTCGGCCCACTGGGCCATTTTGTTCGTTCAGCAACGATGGGCGCTTTGGCACGTTGAACTGTGACCAGAAAAGCTTCTCCACTGCACGACCGTCTTGCGCTTGGTAAAACTGCACCGCATCGGCGACACTCTTCGGCAGGTCCAAGAATGGGTCTGGAGAACTCCACAATTGATTAAGCAGAGCATACTTCGAGTCGCCGAATTTAGTCTGAAATATAAAGGGCTTACCAGCCGCTATCTCCCCAGCTTGCTGGATCTCCTCCCGAGCCGCTCTAGACTCGGACCGTGCCTCTCGCGCCTCTTGTAAAGCCTTGTTGAGTTCGCCTGCCTTGGCTTTGTTATCCTTCTCGAGTGATTCGCATTGGCTAGTGGCATCCTTCAGCTCTCGCGCCATGGTAGATATTCTCTCCTCGCACTGGCACCGAGCGGCTTGTTCGGTCTTTAACTTAGCAGCTGCCTTCTTGACAGCCGCATTGCTCACTCTGGCTTGCTCCTTGGCCCGGGCAAGTTCAGCCCGAAGGGTCTCAACCGCAGCAGCACCATCTGCAATTATGCATGTCCCAGTATATAATTCCCAGCTTCGTGCTCATATTATTATACATGCATAAGCTGACGGCCCCAAAACATACCTTGTGCCTCGTCGAGCCGCCTGTTAATAAGAGTAATGTCCTCATCCGCTCACTCAAGTTTCTGCTTTAAATCTGCAACTTCCGCGGCGTGGGTAGTCGCCATTGACATAACAACCTGTTTTCAAATTAATCATGTCATTTTCTGAGCATATCTTTTTGATCCTCTGATCGCCTCCCTGTGGAAGCCGACCAGAGTCTCAGGGGCTACTATCTATACGCAGGCACATTCTGCATGTAAAGAATGGTTAAAATACTACATTACATACCTCAAAGCCTCTTAGTAGGCCTGTGAAGGCTTCATTGAATCCGCTTCTTGTGGAAAGAATCCTCTCAACTACCATACCCATTAAGGTACGATGTTCCTCTGAGATGGATGCATTCTGCAACATGCCCATTAATGTATCTGGCGCCTCCGGATACCTGGAAACAGCTCCTGGAGTACGAATTCCCTTCGAAGGGATATGTTTACTCGACCCTAGAGTCGTCTTCGGCTGTAAACCGGATAGTCCGGGTCCTTTATTGTTGGTCCCCGTAGGGGCTGCACACCCCGGACCCTTGACGACCGAAGTATCACCTTCGGGTGCTGTCTTCATTGCCCCCGCACCACTTGATGATCGTGGGAGACCCTCCGAGATGACACCTCGAAGTCGTCCGCCTTAAGGGGCGAGGAAGCCTGTGGAGGCGTCTCGCTTTCCATCATCTCCGGAAGCAGGTCACGCGAGGAGGAGGACTGTTGAGGAAGACTGCGGGCCGGACTGCAAAGATATATTTAAGATGTTACCCTTGTGATATGAAAAGAACGGGATATGTCTAGAATACCCTTGTTCACTTACGATTCAGCGAAAGGCTTGTCCTTACGGAGGAACTGTGTGGCAACGTTGTCTTCCGAACCCGAACCGTCTGACAGGGACATTTTCCCTCTCTTGGGAGCCTCCACCTTCAAATCTTCAGAGGCGGTCCTTTTCTTCCCATGGGGAGAAGGGATATCAGCTTCTTCTTCCCCTTCGTCTTCAGAAGAGGGAGTTCCGGTCTCCCCGGACATAGCGTCCGGTGTACCTTTAGAGTGGAAGCCACCTTTGGCCTTTTTGCTCTCCTCTTTGCCCTCCTTTGCCGGCACTTGATACGGCGCCGGGGCCAGCATCCTTGTCAACACAGGATCAGCTGAGTCTTCGGGAAGTGGAGCCGAACACCTAATTCGCTCCACCTTCTTTATCCATCCCTGGTCAAAGACAGGTTTCTCAGTATATTGATACAGGATAATCAACCAAGCTGTGTTCAGGAGTCGAGTGCTTACCGACGTATCCGGATGGTTGCATTCGAGGCCGATGTCCTCGGTTGTATCCGGCCACTGCTTCCCCTCTATGCGTTGTGCCGAAGAAGTGCTGAAGGGTCCGTGGTCCTTCCGGGTTGAACTCCCACATACGGAGAGGCCGTCGCTGGCATGGCAGGACCCGGCGGACTAGCATTACCTGGATCACGTTGATGAGGCCGGTGTCCTTTTCAAGGAGGCTCCAGACACGGCTTTGTAGCGTCTGCACTTCATCAATTGATCCCCAGTCCAGCCCCTTATTAATCCATGATGCGAGTCGTAATGGAGGGCCAGATCAGAACGCAGGTGTAGCTGCCCACTTGGTGCCGCGGGGTTCAGTGATGTAAAACCACTCCCACTGCCATAGGTTGGAAGTTTCCGTGGAGGAGCCCTTTGGCCAAAGAGTATTGGCGAGCTTGCTCACCATAGCACCGCCACACTCCGCTTGCTCCCCATCGACTACCTTCGGCTTCACATTAAAGGTCTTGAGCTATAAGCCGAAGTGTGGGGGAATGCGGAGAAAGGCCTCGCACATGACAATGAACGCCGAGATGTGAAGAAAGGAGTCCGGAGCTAGATCATGAAAATCTAGCACGTAATAGAATATGAGGCCACGAACGAAGGGGTGGAGAGCGAACCCTAGCCCCCGGAGGAAGTGAGAGATGAATATGACCCTCTCGCCGGATCTGGGTGTAGGAATAACCTGCCCCTTAGCAGGGAGCCTGTGGAGGATTTCCACGGTCAGGGACCTTGCCGCCCGGAGCTTCGCGATATCCTCCTCTGTGACGAAGGAGGCCACCCACCGGCCTTGAAGGCTGGGTCCGAACATGACTGGCAGGCTTGGAGCGATTTAAGTTGAAACCTGGGTGTTGGAGCTCGAGGTTGAAAAAGTTGAGGAAGAGGTAGGCGTAGAAGAGAAAGACGGGTCTGTGCTCCTTTATAACGGCGATGAATATCGAACGCCTGCTCATGGGCCTTAAAACTTGCCTATTCCCAAGGAATCGTGCCAACGGGGCGGTCGGATTACCCACGCCCATATTGATGAGAATCCCGCAATAAGGGGACACATCTCTGCTTCGACAAGACGTGCCAATAAAACCGCATCTTGAAACGTGGGGCGGGAGGCTAAAAAAAGGGTTCGAAATAAGGATCGGACAAGGACGTGGTGTCACATTGCAGAAGTTGTCAGTAGATTGGACTCGTGAAATATTATGCTCTCTACGGTTGTGTGTGTTACTTGTTTTGTAGAGCCGGACACGTTTTCGGTGTTCGAAAGCTGCTTTGGAGTATTCAGAGGAGGTACCCGCCTTGCAATGCCGAAGACAATCTGCGCGCCGGACACATCGTCATTGAAGCCTGGTTCAGGGGCTACGGAGGGAGTCCTGGATTAAGGGGTCCTCGAGCGTCCGGACTATGTAACATGGGCCGGACTAATGGGCTATGAAGATACAAGACAGAAGACTTCTTCCCGTGTCCGGATGGGACTCTCCTTTGCGTGGATGGCAAGCTTGGCGTTCGGATACGTAGATTCCTTCCTTTGTAAACCGACTCTGTACAACCCTAGCCCCTCCGGTGTCTATATAAACCGGAGGGTTTAGTCCGTAGAGGCAATCACAATCATACAGGCTAGACATCTAGGGTTTAGCCATTATGGCCTCGTGGTAGATCAACTCTTGTAATTCTCATATTCATCAAGATCAATCGAGCAGGAAGTAGGGTATTACCTCCGTCAAGAGGGCCCGAACCTGAGTAAACATCATGTCCCCTGTCTCCTGTTACCATCGACCTTAGACGCACAGTTCGGGACCCCCTACCCGAGATCCGCCGGTTTTGACACCGACAGATTTTGCACGTACAAAGAACTAGAATGAGGTCTCTCCCGCCGGTGGGGGCGCGAGGTCCTCATCACCTTTATGGCCCAAAGGCCATCGGAGATGGGGCAAAACGATGCCGGAGCCGACGAGAGGAAGAGAAAAGCTTGGGATCTTTTCTTGTGGAGGAGGATGTATCGTATCAGTATATTAGCAAATGTACCCATGGCCATGGGTCACTCACCAAGTTGCAGTTCCACATATTAGAATTTGTATTTACTTTTTTTGACAACTCTCAAATAACTATGATACTCCCTCCAATCAATATTACTTGTCGGTGGTTTAATATCACTTCAATATAAAACTAGTCATCAACGCGTGCAGCTGCACGGGGTAACGACTTGAGTCCAAAAACTTGGTGTTTTACTTTGTAAAAAGAATAAACGTTGGATAGCATTCATAATTTCTAATTATAAGTGTACTTTTCGAGACCACCTAGCAACGACTACAAGCAGTTGAGTGAGTCAGAGACGTGTCGCCGTCATCGCTCCTCCCTCGTCGGAGCCCGGCAAACCTTGTTGTTGTAAACAGTTGGAAAGTCATCGTGCTAAGGCCCCATAAGACCAGCGCATCAGAGAAGCAACCATCACCTATGAAGAAACTAGTAGATCGGAAGCATCAAATCTATAAACACCCAAATGAAGACGAACGTAGACCGGATTCAAGCAGATCCACCGAAGACCAGCACCGACCGAATCCCACAAGTTCCGACGGAGAAACGCCTCCACACGCCCTCTGACGACGCTAGACGCACCATTAGGACGAGGATAGAATGTGGAAAACATTTATTCCTACTGAGGGTCATCGCTGCTGCCACACAGCCCCAATGAAGACATTGAACGTAAAGGGAACTAGAACGGGTCCCTTCCACCGGTGGGGGCCCAAGGTTGTCCACACCTCCATGGCCCAAAGGCCATCTGAGATGGGGCAGACCGCCGGCAGCGCCGACTGAAGGAAGAGGAAGGCTTGGGATCTTTTCTTATGGAGGAGGAGATATTGTCTCAGTATATTAGCAAATGTTCCCATGACCATGGGTCAGTCACCAAGCTGTAGTTGCACATATTAGAATTTGTATTTAAATTATTTTTACAACTATTAAATAAAGTATGATACTCCCTCCGATTCATATTACTTGTCTGATTTACTTTAGTATTAAATTATACTAAACCGGCGACAAGTAATATAGATCGGAGGGAGTACAACTTACCCTAGATACGCTTAACTTTATCCTTTCATAACCATTATATACGTATATTGCTTTAGATCTAAGATCCAAATTTTTATAAAGTAACTCGGACAGCTAAGAATTATAATAAAAATAAAATAATTGGAGACATCTTTTGTGTGGTATCAATTTTTGCAAGATGAAATACCGGGAGAGGGGCTGCAATTCCGACTAGAGTAGCGCTACTACTACTCGTTCATCTGCATGAATTTGATTACTGGTAAAGGATTTTGAAAGCCCTTGAGCGCCATCCAAAAAGATAGGAAGCCATGAGGGATGAACATGCTTAGGGTGGAGATGATTCCCTAGAAGTACAGCTGTCGAAACACAAAAACTTAGCAACCTGAGCGTAACTCCGATGGTTAGGTTATGTGCGGTGAACCAGCCCACCAGGTTCATCTCCAAAATTTTGCACTGGTGCTTGCTTTTTCTGGATTTATTTTAGGCTTCCGGTGATATTCGTTCAGTGGTAAGAGACCTTCGTGTCGACTATCTCGAAGGTGCTCAAAGGGATAGAGTGTGCCTGCGTGCACTCATAAAAATGGGTGTATGTGAGTGTATGTGAGCATCCACGATTGTACTAGTTATAAAAAAGAAACACAAAACTTCACCATAATGTTATGGAATGATTCCAACACCACAGAAAATCAGACAAACAAAAGTAACATGACACAATCTCTACTTTTAGGGGGACTTCGTAAGTTTCATTCGTTCGTTAACTCCCTCCACCCCTAGCGCGACCCCCTGCCCCTCCACGGATTTTCCCCCAAAGAACCCTATCTTTCGTTTTTGCTTTTCTCTCTGGTCTACCCACGCATCAAGACCGAGGAAAACCAGGCCGACTCTCTCGCTTCTCCTCCTCCCGTATCGACGCACGATCTGCACGATCGTTTAGGGCAACAAACACATGCGCTGCCGCCACCAGCCCTGTCCTCCTCTCCTCCGGTCCACCTCTACCAATAATCCCATGTACTACATGCTCCTCATGTCCTTTTCAGCCAAGTCCCCTCGGCGTGGTCTATCTCAGCCATGACGGCGATGCCCATCGAGAAATAGCAGCCGCCAGAATCACTGGCCGGCGCACAGCACGGTGATAGCTCAGCGTGTTTGGCAGAGGGCTGCAAAGCACTAGCGGCTGGCCATTGTGGGCGGGGAGAAACCGGCGCTACCATTAGACTGTTGGGTTTGCCCAAGGAGAAAGAAGAACACACACAAGTCTGGAGGTTGAAGAAGATACGCACAGAGACTCTTGGCACACACACCTTTGCCTTTTCTCTATTTCTTCTCTACTCAAATGAACTCAGTACATGTGTTTAAGTACCAGACCTACACAACACACACGCAGCCACTAACCCCACTACGTTGCATGCAGACGCGACGGCCAAGCCTTCCTGCATGTACAGGCAGCTTACCCACAACGGCACACCTGACGCACGCCTCAACTGATTGCATCCGCCTCTAGCTCCACGTTGATCTGCCACTGGACTCGGCCGCTCTGACTACACGGAGCTGCATGTTGCTAACAACCACATCCATGCAAACTACACGACGTGCATGTTACTGATCAGCTGATGCTAACTCAACTAACTAACTAGACACTATTAGCTTGCATGTGTACTCGTCTCCACACTTCTACGAGCACGCTCACTGCCGCAGCCTCAAGCCTTCAACTTAACTACATGCATGAACGAACTAATGCGACGAAATAAACATGGTGACACCCAGACAACAAGGTTAACTCTAACATAGACCCTCCGCAGCCAGCTGCGCCGGCGGCGCTTCCATCAAGATCATCGATGAGAAAGAAGGGATGATGTCCGGCAGGGAAAATGAAGCTGATGTTCCGTATGCTATATGCGAAGCCGGGTGCACATGGTTTCTTACCTGGTGGACAGGGCGATGACAGTCAACAGCGAGAAGCTCCTCCGGGACATTTTTCTCAAGAGCATCCCTAATCCATTTAAACCTAATCCTTTTCGGGGTAAACGGCCCAAGGACTAAAATTGCGACAAGAGACCCTTGGTTACATACTAAGGCATAGAGGAGACGAGGTACGCCTGCTCCTATCGGCCATGGCGGAGCGCCAGTTGTGGCAGACAGCCCTCGTGTCCATGTAGTAGTTGACGTCAGTTGTGTCCAGCAGGCAGTAGCTGATGCGGCGGATGAGGTCCGGCAGGAGCGACGACAAGTCAGCCATTGCGGTTGCGGTGCGGAATACTCTATTGATCACTATTGTTGCTGTGACCGAGCATTGGACAGGGGAATGAGGGCGTGGGCAGACGATGGATGCAACTCGCAGAGCAGAGCGCGGCCAGTTTCCACGGTGTTATGCACAAATTCGTTTTGAGATGCATCCACCAAGAATCAAGCGGTGTTAGGTCTCCCTAGTGTTGAAAACAACGACATGAGACTAGCCACAACGAGGATTAACTTCGAGTAGTAACATGCATATGTTACTACCTATATAGTGGGAAGTAACATATGTGTGGTGTTATGAAACACTTCATTTATTAGCTTGTAGACTCATCTTGTCTTGCTATGTGTGATGTTACCTATAGAATGAGTAACTAGCTATGTTATTCAAACCATCTCCTCATTAAATCATTGTCACATAAGCAAATTTGCTAAGTTGGACCCATGTTACTACTGAAGTTACTCCCCACCGTGGCTATGATGAAAACTTAGCTAAACAAAATAATGTCATTATGGAAAATTCATTGTGAGTCTTATAGTGTATGGGCCCATTATACCAAGTTCGCACAAGGGCCTACCAAATGCCACGGCCGGCCCTGGCTTAGCCCATACATATGTGCTCATCCGATGGCTTGCATGGACCCTTGGTGATTCATCCACCCGCATGTAATGTCATAGTAAAAATGTGAATCAATTCACTCTCCCAGTGTCGCGTGTTCTGTTGTGCTTCTACTGGACGCGCTAAGAGCAAGTACAATAAGCTTATATAAGCGGGCTATAAGAGTCAAAATATTATATTTCTGCTCACATGAAGGTGAGAGAAGAGGAGAGAGAAGAGGAGCCGGCTATGGAATAAGAGGCAGCTGCAACATGTGCTCCTAGGCACTATGTGAGAGTGGGACGTGGCCCATGCATTAATAAAGTAGCCCATCATTACATCTAATTATTGTATGTGCCGGCTATAACCTTGGCTATAGATGACATGACAACATCATATAGCCATCAGTTGGTTGTACTATTAACCATGCTCTAAATGCTCTTAGCCTCTGACTTCAGCGGTATGTGTCAGCCTCCTCCCAGCATGCATGTGAGAAACGACACTATCACCGCATTGCAAAGGCGGGTGGGCGGCGGAGTTACTTGTAATGGTTTTTCAGTACTAGCGTTGCCTCGACAAGCTCTAGATTTTCTCGTTCCGCTAGAAGCCTCATGCTCGTCCCCCCCTATGCGTGGATCAACACATCGGTGTATCGACAAGCTATACAAAAGAAATTGGTGCAAGTATCTTATCAATCGCATCACACAGTAGTACCGAGAGATTGTTATTTGGGCGCGTGAAAAGCATACCAGAGTACCAGACAACACATACAAAAATTGAAAATGAAAATCACTAGGGTTGTAGTGAGATTTGTTTTTTTTACTTTGATAAAGGCAGTAAAATAAGAACCAAGGATACAGTGATATTTTTAATTTATTGGATATAGGCAGTACAATAAGATATTTCTTACACATCCCTTCCCAATTAAAACATTATATGCTTTTGATATATAGCATGCACAAGCGAAAATGGCCGACAATATTGCAATGTGGCTTGCGGTCATACATTAATGCAGTTGTTTCAAATGCTCGTTTCAGCTCCAACAATTTGCCACACGGGAACATATATGCATCAAAACTAAGTAATATCTAAATGGAAGAAGGTAATGCCATTATGCAATTCACCAACAAATCAATTCCAGTTTGTGAAGAGCCTCCTTTCTTAATGCACTGGGTTGCTTTGTCTTTGAGATTGTTTGCCCTTCGCCTCATCTCTCCACCTTCTTTGTGGCAAAACAACTTTTTAACACTCCTCTGGATATTGTCCCTGTCCATCTTGCCCTCTAACACAAACCCTATCTTCCACACCTCCTGGACATACTTGGCATTTATCATCTGGTCGCCGAAATGTGGTCTACATATCATTGGAACACCCTCACTTATGCTCTCCAATGTTGAGTTCCAGCCATTATGGGTCCAAAATCCACCAACCGCCTGGTGCCCAAGAACTTCTTGTTGTGGGGCCCAGCTCACCACCATTCCCCTACCTCGTGCCTCTTCCTCAAAGCCGTCGGGCAGGGCTATCTTCCCTGAACCCTGAACCGAGTCAGGCCGAATCACCCAAAGAAATGGCATGCGGCTGTTGGCCAAGCCCCATGCAGTCTCCAATAGCTCTTCCTGATCCATGGATGCCAAGCTCCCGAAGCTCACGAACAGGACAGATCCTACTTCTTGCTTGTCCAACCAATCCAAACATGTTCTATCTTGAGCCAACAGGCTGCTCTGGGCACCTAAAGATATCTTGTGAAGCGGACCGATCGCATACACTGGGACGCCCATGCCATCGATGATCTTTTGTAGCTCAGCTTCTTCGAGGTCGCTGAAGGTGTTAATGATGACACCTGAAGAACACATTGATGATTCCACAATGCGTTCTATTAAGGTGGACATCGTTTCATGTGGAATTGTGGCTGAAAAGACCATGTCTTGCTGCCGGAGCGGGTGGAGACCATCCAGTTGCATATTCAGTTGCAAATGATCTGAAATTTTGGTAAGTAAATGATCAACCATCGAGTGGCGTATGTGTGGATGCACGTGTATTATTAAGAAACTAAGCAACTTAAATATGTGAGTCCAGTTTCTAATGAATGTTTGTTCATGTTTTGGTAGGTGAACGTGATTGTGGTTGAGCATGGTTGTGTGCATATGTGGATGTGACTAGTAATGCATGTTTTGTATATTCTTATTTATATATTCACAGGATCCTACAACCATTGTTTTAACTCTATTGGCTACAACCACTGTTTTAACTCTCCTCCCGCGTTGGCCCCTCGCGGGCGACACGAGAGGCGCTAACCTTAGCTGCCAGCCACTTCTTCTTCTCCCCTCCTTCCCCTCTGTCGCGGTCAGGGGATAGCAGCGGGTAAAGATTGTGCATTTGATGGCAGCGGCGGAGGGCTACTCCTCCTTCCCGAGTTGAATGGCGGCGAGGGCGCTCAATCCGCGGGGTGTGGCCTCTGACTCAGTCCATGGCGGCGCGGCGGCTCCCGGTAGCGGTGCTCGTGGTGTTGCAGGTGGAGATCGGCCAGAGGATGGGGTTGGGGCTAGGCATGGTCGGTGGCGGCGACAACGTCCGACCCGGATCCCGGGACAGCGGCCTTGGTTGTTGGCGGCAGGTGAAGCTCAGGAAGCCCACGGCAGATGGGATTGTGGTGCCCCTGTCCAAGGTGAAACTGCACCGAGTCTGGTGGTTTGGCTTCGGATCGGATCGGATCAGTGACGGGGAAGATCAGGAGCAGGATCTTTCCCGGCAGCTCTTGCGGTTTGGCGAGGTGGGGTGGCGGCCCTATTAGAGTTAACCTTGTTATTTAGTTTTTCATCATATTTTGTTTCATGTATGTAGTCGTGTCCAGCTACTAGGTTGCGGCTGTGTACTCACGTGGAGATGAGTTAATGTGTGTACACACAAGTTAGTAGTGGAATTAGGAGATTAGATAGCGTTGCATGCATGAGTTTGTTAGCCGGCCAAGTCATGTGGCCGTTGTGGAGAGATTGCTCCGGTGCTGTACGCGCGCATGCATGTAGCTAGATTAGTTAGTGCAGAGGTCAGTTGATTAGTGGATCAAGTCGTGGGTAGGGATGGCAATGGGTAGGGTATGGGCGGGTACAACCCTTTTCTGCCCAAACCCATACCCACAAAAACTTCCTATACACACCCATTTCAAGACCCATGGGCACAAATTGACACCCATACCCATACCCATCGGGTATCCCATACCCAATGGGTATCCGATGGGTACAGTATATAGCATTTACATGTTGAGAAATTATAGAAATGAGTTTAAAATTCAAGTGATGATTGGTTTAGCATCGACGTTGCCTCCTGCGATGGGCCTATTAGAGGTGGAAAGGGAGTACGATAAGTGGTTGGTAGAAGGCCGACACAAAGAGAGGCGGCCATGGGAACTAGGGTATATTGCTCTGAGTGTTGGGCAAGAGTCTGTTGCTGATTAGTCAAGATTTCATTATTTCGATGAGTCACATAGGCTGGAGGAGGAGTGGTGATCTATAAGTTGCGGTCCTATGACTATGGCCGGTTTATGTAATAAGGGATTGAGGGTTTGGCCATAGAAGTTATTTTTTTCTGGGTATCCACTGGGTTACCCATGGGCACAATTTCTTACCCATGCCCTACCCATATATTTTGCGGGTATGGATACCCATACCCATGGGTATCAAATCTTGCCAAGTCTTACCCATGCCCACTATTTTAGGGTAGGGTACCCGCCGGTACCCATACCCATGGGCAAAACTGCCATCCCTAGTCATGGGGTGCATGGCATGAGAACCGGGCAGGTTGTTGCCTTGGCTACGTGTGAATCTATTGTATTGGGTATTTCAGTTAGACTGATGAATGACAAAAGGTAACCGGTTGGGCACAGAAACAATGTAGCCAGTGTGATACACCATGGAGAAAATGCTTCATGACAAAGCCATGTCTTTTTCTCCCTGGTGCCTGTGTGCGTGTGTGTTTCTTTGAGTTCTTCCATGGTGAGTGTGTCCTTGAGAGAAACCTTGAGCTAAGAGAGTTGTGTGAGGAAGAAGAGTGGCGCTGCAACGAGGCGGCGCCAACAGGCCCACCTCCCAGGCTCCAGTGGTGGTGCACTCCGGTAGTGGCCGATGTGCCAGGACTCACGCGGTGGAGTGCTGCTGTGTGTGGTCGCTGGATCTGGGCAGCTAGATATGGGGCTTTGAAAGTGGTCTGGCCAATGCACAAGATGTCAGATGGATTCTCGTGGGACAAAATTGTGGTGCAAACCTTGTCTTTGGCCGATGGTCGGAGCCGGTGATGGTGACGCCCCAGGTGCTGTTTGCTTCCTGAAGGCATCATCCAAGTGAAGCTCACACCTCCTTTTGCTAACTCTGGAGATGATGGCGGCGCTCACGTGTCGTTCCCCCATTAGGGCCATCACTCTTCGAGGGGTTCAACGGCGGGTCTCGGCGGCATGGGGCAGCGGGGTCTCGGCGATGGTCGCATGTTGATAGACGTGCGCAGGGTGGTGGTGTTGTCTGGCGTCGTGGCAGCATCGACGGCAGTTGGGCTTGGCAAGGCATATGCATTGATCTCTCTAAAGATGGGATGGCGGAAAATGGCGGTGTCGGATTCTTCAGTGTGTGCATGTGGTGTGTGTCGAGGGCCTGCTACACCGGTTGGTGCTCTCCGCTCGTGGCAGCCTGGGGTGGCCACCTAATTAGATGGTGTGCGTGGATGTGCCAGCGCACTCCATGAACCTTGTAGGTGTAGCGAGTGAGGTCGCTAGGAAGGCGGCTTTGGGTTGATCCATGTATCTACTTTGTCGGACCCTGTTGAATAATTAATAAAGATGGATGTGTGCATCGCTCGATGCAGAGGCTGAGGGTAATCCTCCTTTTCGAAAAAGAACAAAAAACATGAAGCTGCTTTTACTTGGATTTCCTTGCTTCCATCTTAATGCTAGTGATTCCCAGTATGCTCTTACCTCGAGTCCTCCAAAATATCAGTTGTGATAATGCTTTGGAGGTTGCTTTTAAATACATTTATGGTGGACTCCATGTGCCATCTATTTTTTTGTTTTGTGATCCATTCCCGGGCCTTGCTTCTTATGGATTTGTTATATTCCCTTTTCTATTGGTCGCTGATGTTTTTGTTTAGCGTGCTTCCCTCTAAATTTTTTGCATCGATCCTATGGTATGCTTCTTGCTTGTAGCTATTTGTTTACTATAGTAGGACTTCAGTGGTCTGTGTACTTAAAAACTCCCGCAACTATTTGCACTATCAATTCCTTGCCCTGTTGCTATGTTTCCCTGATAGATTCCTTTCATTTGGCCCCACCCAGTACTGCATTGATCTGTCCATGGCTTTCTGGGCTTAGTGGCCGGAACTGACATTAGTAATTTATGTACATTTTTGTAATGTTTGTCTCACTTGCTTTTTTCTGTTATCATACGAAAATGTATGCTTTTCACCCCAAAATGTATCCTAGCTGAGCAATAACCCCCTCAAGTGATATTTGGTCTAATTTGCGCCTTCCAAATCCTGGTTGAACGTGCCTTTTGATGGTTCTCAAGCTAATGCCGCATAGATTTGGTGCCCACCACGTGTGGGGTCCAGTTTGGGTGGAAGTTGCAATACCTTCATGTGTTATTTATTTTCATGTGCAATTTGGTTGTTCATTTATGTTACCATAATAATTTGATATAATTTATTGTTTATGTATAAGGCTTTAAATGCAATTAGCTTTTTTGTATGAAGAAATATTTTAGGTACTCTAGGGTAAAAGAAATCCTAGAAGTGTTTTCTTTGGTTTGTTATGTATAAGGCTTGTTTGGGTGTGTGTCATGTTGTAGGGGTAGGAAAAATGGTGACGCATATAGGTTGTTATCTGGGCAACTTAATGGGAACAAAAGCCATGTTCTCAACAAGAAACCCCTGCTTTTCTCTTGTCATGGTTCAGATTAAAAGTTCAATGACAGTGCCGATGCATCACATTCCCCAAATAGCTACCCCCACCCCGCTTTGGAACAAATAGCTATCACATTCGACGGAGTTCTAAACGAAAGACAGCCATCTGTTCAGCAGATAATCCCTAGATTTTGATGACACTAAAAGTGTACAGTTGTGGCCACTAATATTTTTCATGCAAATATGGTCTTATAAAAATTTAAATGATAGTGTCATGATATAAACCTATGGAAATAACAACACTAATTTTCGCTAATCTACATATTTCTAAACTTAAGCATTTATGTCTTGTACGAAAATTTGTCTGCTCTTTATCCACTGGTCATCACTAGAGATATCATAGTTGGATTTCTCAATTGCAGTAGTGTTTTCTTAGAATGAAAACATAATATTCAAATAAGCATATAAAGAAGTTATGCGCCTATATCATGTCATTTCATTTTTTTTCCTATTCATATTGGTTATTCTCTTTTAATCACCGCTGCTTATCTGCTTGTCAATGGCTAGTTACAAATCAAAGAAAAAAAAACACCTCATATGCTTCTTTTATTTTCCGGAGAACCATCAACGAAGAACAAAATATAAATACTGATTGCGTCCATATAATCCTTATATTCTATTCGTCCACCTAAATTAATGTTGGTGGTACTGCAATTACGTTGTTCCATTAGTTCAATGTCATGCATGTAGATGATGATGAGCATGCATACTTATCTTCCTATATATTCATATGTCACCTCTCCATCTAATGGAATGTGTTGTCTTTGTTCACACTCATCTAAATTGCTAGATATTTTATCTCAGCCAGCCAAAGCATATAACTTGTGTTTTCGTTATTCTCCCGTCCATGTTCTTTGCATAGACTTATGTTGTTACATTGAAAATTCCCTCCATCAGTAGGTATTAAATGTTATGAATGGAATCACAATCGACCGATCTCACATCTCCTCACATAAGTAAGATTGAATTGAAAGTGTGAGACTATATCCAACCATCAATCTCTAATCTCTCTAATACTACTATGCATGCTGATTGTGGTCAGCGATGCACATAGTGGTGTCAACTGTTAACTTTTTGTCTATTAGCTAGATTGATACTTTGGGGGGGGGGGGGGGGGGGGGGGACTCCCTTTTCGTAGAGCGCTGGAAAATATGAGCAGTTTGTAAGGAAAATTGAATATCTTTTTGCTTTCATTTTTTGCCAAAATATGAATGTTACCTTGTTTTCCATCACTAGTTGCATACGGTCTCAATCACTAGTTTTACTGTAGTTCATTGTGTGCCTTAGTATATCATAATGTTAGATTGAGTGCCAAACTGGCAATGGGCATCAAGCTGATGCATATATATGGTACTCCCTCCATGGGAATGTATCCGGTGCACCCCCACTTGTGGTGCTACCGGTGCACCGGATGCTATAGAATGTTTGGGGGGACTCCCTTTTCGCAGAGCGCTGGAAAATATGAGCAGTTTGTAAGGAAAATTGAATATCGTCTTGCTTTCATTTTTTGCCAAAATATGAATGTTACCTTGTTTTCCATCACTAGTTTCATACGGTCTCAATCACTAGTTTTACTGTAGTTCATTGTGTGCCTTAGTATATCATAACGTTAGATTGAGTGCCAAACTGGCAATGGGCATCAAGCTGATGCATATATATGGTACTCCCTCCATGGGAATGTATCCAGTGCACCCCCACTTGTGGTGCTACCGGTGCACCGGATACTATAAAATGTTTTATAAAATCTGAAAAAAATTCTAGCACGTTAACGCACCATCAACGTATGATGTCACAAAAATTCGTACAAAAAATTAAAATATTTTTTGAGCTACAAAAATGATAAATTTGGCATCAGTGTGATAATGGGCCAAATCTAAAGCCCAAGTCATGTTATGTACTATTTAGTGTTCAAATTTTCATTTTTGTTTTTTGAGTTATATTTCGAATTTTAACTTGAACTTTTGTGACAACCCATATTGATGTTGTATGAGTATGCTAATTTTTTTTCAGAATTTTTTAAACATTTTAAAAGCATAATGTGAGTCCGGTGCACCGGTAGCACCACAAGCTCCGGTGCACCAGATATTGTCCCCTCCCTCCATCCCCTAATATAAAACGTTATTATATCCAATATGCTCTTATAGGTTCACATATCGGATGTAATTGCATCTTATATTATGGGACAGAGGGAGTACTTGGTAAATTTGGCAGCTGAAACCTAATATTACGAATTTTTTAATTATCATTGGTTCTTCTCAAGTTTTATTAGTTTCTTTCAAGTTCTAGAGTGCATCATTTTCTTTCACCATGTTTCAGAATTCAAAATTTTGAATTTGTCAAAATATATTTATGAGCGATCTTGTTTCAAAGTCCTTGTCATAAGAAACACAAAAGGAAGCCGAATTAGACTTTTAGTTTAAAAGATGTAATACATTAAAAAATGAAAATCGAATTAAAAAGCACGGGAGGGTGAATAGAATAGTGTGGTTGGTGGAGCATGCAATCCTTGGCAAAAATATGCATGCACGGGATAAAGATGATTCAGCGGCTGACAAATGACGAAGCAATATGATCAAGACTAAGCATGCATGCACCGGAATCTCCAAGAGGGATGACCCGTGCATGGTTGAATTGTTTTCTCGTCTGTTAGGTTGATGTAGTTAGGTACCTTGTGGCGGGAGGACCCCCTTATCGCAGAGCGCCGGGAAGGCCATGTAAGCCAAGAGGCAGGCGGCGGCACCCGTGCGCAGCACCAGCGTCGGCACGCCGAGACGGTGGGCGACCACCTGCATCCCCCGGAGGTTGGAGTCTACCACCAGGCATGGCGGCGCTCCCTCCTCCTCGAGGAGCAACTCGCGGAGGCTGTCCTCGAAAGGCGTCTCGAGACGCTCGTTGATGCGAAGCAGCGCCTCGGCGAAGTTGCCGTGGCTGCCGGTGGGGACGAGGTCCGCGATCGGCACAGAGGCGCCGACGGTGACGAAGCGGTAGCCCACGGGGCGGCGCGTGGGGTCTGGGGCGTTGAAGGCGGAGTGCAAGACGGTGACACGGAGGCCCCGGGCGTGCAGCACGGCGGCGAGCTGCAGCATCGGGTTGATGTGGCCCTGGAACGGCAGCGGAAACAACAGCACGCGCCGGGCGCCACCGCTCGCTGGAGCCTTGTTCGCCGCGCTGGCCATGGCCTCCGTTAGCGAGTAGGAGGAGTACGTGCCTGATTACCGATGGAAATATGGGTCCGTGTGCTGTTGGTTTTTATAGAGGAAAGGCAATCATTGGAGATTTATGAGCGCGCTGAATGGGTTAGAGCGTGAGGCGATGGATGGACACCAGGGGTCCGAATGTGGGGTTTGCTTGAGAAAATGCGTTATTATGCTTAGCTTTCGATCGGTTTTCAATTTATACCGATGTACGTCCACATTCCTCGTGTGCGCAACGTGTGGAATGGCAGCCTGCTACTCGTATAATGGAGGATGATGATTGATGAAGACACTAACCGACAGCTTACCAACGATCCCGCTACTGGAAAAATCCACCCATCCAAGAGGTTACGAAAAAAGACCGTCAACCTTATTTATTAGGGTGTCTGCGCCCAGCGGCAGATCCACGATCAGAGAGAGGTTAGGTCCAGGAGAAGATTACAGCCTCTCCGTTGCCGGTTCTCTGAAGCTACTAGGTCCCCCATCCAACGTTACTCCTCCACCCAACTATTTCTTCGCCCCAGTTCAAATCCTGGGTCCTGCCACTCACAGCCAAAACCGCCATACGCCCTGCTCTGCGCCATCGTTGGGCTCTGCTGATGCTATGGTTAAAGAATCTACAGCCGGGCATTTCAAACCCTCGGGCGGCCAGTCAGGTCACTGACCAGTCATAATTTGTTGACCCAGACAGACGCCTAAAACAGGCCTTAAATGCTCGGGCCGACCGGCACCCCTCATATCCAGCTCAAATATGAGGTGGATACGAGGGCGCCGGGCACGCCCGTCACGTCGGACCCGGCCCATGCTAGCCCACCCGATCCCACATATATTCCTCTACTTCCACTTGTCGGACCAAACCCTATCCACTTCACTTCACTCCCCTCCACTCCTATCCGCCACCTGAGCTCGTCTCCGGCGGTTTCCGGCCATCTCCGGTATGGCAGGCAGCGGATCTGACTCCGACCAGTCTGGAACCGTCGACTCGGGTGTCATCCCGGGTGGGTTGGAGCAGGCAATGGCGGTCCGCATTGCACTCCGACGCTCCCAGGAGGACATGCCCGGCCGACGGACGGATCTGTCCGCCGTGACTCCACAGCGTTGGCTCAACGGGCGCTTGGGTCTTCTAGGGCTGGATCATCGTGGTCCCGGCAGCCGGAACCCCTCTCCTTCTGCATCACCGGTATGGCAGACTATGAGTCCTACCAGGAATGGGCGGCCCACCATGGGAAGGACAGGATAAGTGCCGCCAAGGGCCATATCATGTGGAAATGGCGGCGGTGGAGGCGGCACGGGCGGCCGCAGAGGAGGAAGCCATCCACGCCCGCATTTTGAAGAAACGGCAGCTGCGGAACATGCGCGCCCTCGTCCGAGAGCAGAATCGGGCGGTCCGTGCCATGGCTGGACTGCCATTGAAGGAGGAGATGGCGGACGGTGACGGTGAGGATAGCTCCCGCGACGAGCAGATCTTGCTCGATCCATACAGCGTCCTCGACCGGTACTTCCGCGAGAAGGACGGCAAGGGCGCCGGGAAGGGCAAGGGCAGCCGTGGGTGAACTCCACCATAGGCAAATAAGCCAAATTTTGGTAGTCCGATGGCATGTTTAGTTAGTAGTGAGATGGAGTGACCGGACGTTGTGTGTGCATCGACGTATTTTCTTGAGTTTGTATGGATTTTAGATATGTTAATTGAGGTGTTCGGATGTGGATTACATTATTTGAGGGGTGACCGTCAGTGCCCGGGCGCGTCCGCGAGCGTTTGTGGGGCTGGATTCGCCGATCACGGCTGTAGATGCTCTTACCTCTGCAGTGACTGGCCATGTAGCTCTGCGACCTACCCGAAGCCTCCTTCCACCTCCTTGCTAGCCACCTCCCCCTCTACCTCATTGACGCATGACTCTGGTCAGGATTCGACAAAAAAAAACTATGTTTTCGTTCCCCTAGTGGCCCCGTGATCGACACTTGGACCCTCGCTATTTACTGTCTGCTCCGCCATGTAGGATTTGCGCATCCCATGCCAGTACTGCCAAACGGCGGACTCTTCTCTTTGACTTTTGCCCTGCTGGCCTGCTTCTCTTGCCGATTGGCCCTTCACAATTGTTGCAAGCTACTGGTGAACGGCGCCCGCCCTTGGGCGTGCATGCAACTCTTCTGCATCCTTCACACGCACCTGCCCTCGTGATCCAGGTCAATCCCGTGCCTCATCCTACGCAGAGGTGACCCTTGTTAGATTTTTTTTTTTTGAGACAAACTTGCCAAGCTTTATTCAGAACCTTGAATGTTTACAGGTACAAAAGACAGCCCACCCGGTTGGCCCAACCAAACGTGGCGACCGAAACCGAGTGTCAAAACAATCTTGGCAAGGTTGTGAGCCTCGAAATTCGAGCTCCTAAACTCATGAACTATGTTACACGAAGGAAAAAAACTAGAACGATCTATAATTTCCTGTATTATAGCTCCATACTCTGTCGCTGATCTCTTCTTTATGTCATCCACCACTATCTTACAGTCTGAGGCAATATGTATTCGGTTGACATAAACGTCCTCCGCCAAAGCTTGTCCTTCTCGTATAGCCAAAGCCTCAAGCGTGGCAGCGTTCGAGACATGCTTGAACTTGATTGCTGAGGCCCCCAGAAACTTTCCCATCTGGTCCCGGCATATAGCAGCCGAAACTCCACAAGTCTCGTCACATGAGACCGCCGCATCTACATTAATTTTTGCATGGCTCTCTGGCGGCGGCTGCCATGTTGCCGGTCGATTCACCGCCACCCTGCTGCTCCCTGCCGGCTGCTTTTGCACTAACTGAATATCGTTGAGAAATTTCATGACAAAGGCATTGGTTGCATAAGGACTTTCATAAATCTCTTCGTGAATCACCCTTCTTATTGCTCGCCATATCGCCCAAAGCGTCACCACCACACGGGTAAATTCATCATGGGACAGAGTATCATGCAACGTGAAGAGCCAGACCCTTGCGTTCATTGACAGAATATCCACCATGGACTCCACCATTTCTTCCGAGCACAAAGACCAGACACTCCTTGCCATAATGCAATCTATGAGGGCATGTTTCCAGCTATCTTGTGAAGAACATAACGCACATACCTTCGTAGTGGACATGTTTCGGTGGTGGAGAAGATCAGCTGTTGGTGTTGTTTCATGACACAGTCTCCACAAAAACACCTTTATTTTTGAAGGAATTTTCATCTTCCAAAGGGATGTCCACACTCCCTCGTCCCCAGAGTCAGTGGTGTGACCCCCAACCGGTTGCAACAAAGCTTCATTCCTGAGCTTCGTTCCGAGCAAAAATTTGTAAACTGACTTTACTGAAAAGATTCCCCTTTCATCTTCTCCCCAGGCCCAAAAGTCAGCCACTCTCCTTGTGCATAACGGTATCTTGAGAATGCTCTCAGCATCTAGAGGTATGAAAACTTCTCTCACCCTTTCATCCCGCCATGAGGCAGAAGATTGATCAATCAGCTCCGAGACCCAAGTTGGCTTATCTTGTACAAGAGATGCTATTGGCCTCATCATCCCCGACCTTGGTATCCAATTCTGGTCCCAGATATTGGTCTCTTCTCCAGTCCCAATTCTCCTAATAAGGCCTTGTGCCAGAGCTTCTCTGCCATCAATGATCGCTCTCCATATTTGTGATGGGTTGTCTCCTAACTGCGCTTCAAGAAAAGAGGATACTGGATAATATTTTGCTTGTAATATTCTGGAGCTCAAAGCCAATGGATCTTGTAAAATTCTCCAAGCTTGTCTGGCCAGTAGTGACAAGTTAAAAATATCAATATCTCTAAAGCCCATCCCTCCCAAGTGCTTTGGTTTTGTACAAACGTCCCACGATATCCAGCAAGGTTTTCTCTTCCCCCTTTTGCTACCCCACCAAAACTGTCGAATCAACGAAGTTATACTTTCACAAATACCCCTTGGTAATCTGAAGCAAGACATGGAATATACCGGTATAGCTTGAGCAACTGCTTTTATTAACACTTCCTTACCTCCATAAGATAACAGTTTCTCCATCCAACCTTTGATTTTCTCCCGAACTCTATCCTTCAAATATTTAAAGGTTCCATTCCTAGCATGCCCTACATCCGTCGGCATGCCTAAATATCTATCACTGAGCTGCTCATCATGAACATGAAGGGTGTCCTTTATGTTGTCCCTAACCGCTTGTGGACACCCCTTACTGGAAAAAATTGATGATTTCTCATTGTTGACTCTTTGCCCCGACGCATTGCAGTAGGTCTCCAGAAGGTTTGAAACAACCCCTGCCCCCTCATCACTAGCCTTGAAAAGCAGCAGGCTATCGTCAGCAAAGAGCAAGTGATTGACAACTGGCGCTGTCGGAGCCACCTGAACTCCCACAAAAGCTGATGATTGAGGAACGGATTTCAAGAGGCACGAAAGGCCCTCCGCTGCTAACAAGAAGAGATAGGGGGAGATCGGATCTCCCTGTCTGATACCCCTCGTGGGCCTAAATTGTTGTAACTGCTCTCCGTTAAATAAGACTGAGAAGGACACCGAGGTGACCATGTTCATGACCACCCTAATCCATTGATGGTCAAAGCCCAGCTTGACCATTATAGCTTTGAGATAGTCCCAATCAAGCCTATCGTAGGCTTTCATCATATCCAGCTTCAAGGCACAATGACTATTGCTCCTTGACTTACTCCTCTTCATAAAATGGAGACATTCATACGCTGTGATGGTATTATCTGTGATTATTCTGCCTGGGACAAAGGCCGACTGTTCTTCTGAAATGATATCTGGTAAAATTTGCTTCAATCTGTTCGCTATCACCTTTGACGCAATCTTTACAACACGTTACACAAACTTATTGGTCTGAATTGAGAGAGCAAAGATGGATTTAGTACCTTAGGAATTAAAACCAAAAAAGTATCGTTGATGCACTCCGGGCTTTCTTCTCCTCTGACAATTCTAAGGACAGCCTTTGTCACCTCTTGCCCACAAACCTCCCAGTGCCGTTGATAAAAATGAGCCGGGAACCCGTCCGGGCCTGGGGATTTAGTAGGAAACATCTGAAACAAAGCTATTTTGATCTCCTCCTCAGTGTAATCAGCACATAAGACAGCGTTCATCTCAGCAGAAACCTTACGGGGCACATGATCCAAAACTGCATCCATGTTGGTAACACCCTCGGACGTATATAGGTTTTTATAGAAGTCAGTCACCATCTCCTTCAGTTCCACCGGATCATCCACAGTGATTCCCAAAGAACTCATCAAAGCTTTTATCATATTCTTCTTACGCCTCATGCTTGCTCTCAAATGAAAAAACTTCGTATTTTTGTCTCCAGCCGTCAACCATTCTATACGTGATCTTTGTCTCCACAGAAGTTCCTCCCTATGATAAAGTTCAACCAAACGCTCGTTAATTTTCCTTTCCGAGTGGTCAGGACCCAATCTGGATGGATCATTACGCAGATCTTCTAATTTCTTTTTCAGGGTCTTCATCTCCCGTCTTATGGACCCGAAGGTCCTTCTGTCCCAGCGTTGCAAGCTATTCGATAGGTGTTGCAATTTTTCTTTTAAACCTTCCACCCTATCGCCCGAATCAGATGCAGACCACGAAGACAAGATAGTCTCTTTTAAATTTTCATGTGTCTCCCAGGCTACTTCATAGCGGAAAATTTTGCTCCCCCCTTGCATCAACTCAATCTCTCTGTTCAGCTCCAGATGGATCGGCCCGTGATCCGATGTAGCTGCCGTAATATGTGTTAGTCCCACAGAAGGGAAAAGGGAACACCATTCCGTGGAACCGAGAGCTCGATCAAGTCTAACTCTAGTGAAAGTGCCCCCAGCCACCTTCTTTTCGAAAGTCCAGAAGCGACCCTTGAAGCCAAGATCCACCAGCTCGCAGGTGTCAACCGCATCTCGAAAGCCCTGTATTTGGGCATTGCTACGTTGGCCAACGCCCTCTTGTTCATCTGGCCGTAAAACCTCATTGAAGTCCCCAATGCATAACCATGGGAGAGAGCTTGAGCCTGCTATGTTTTTCAAAGTAGTCCAAGTGTGATGCCTTAGGTGAGTTTGTGCTTCCCCGTAAACCACTGTAAGTCTCCACGGATCAAAACCCGTCTCCCTAATACCACAATCCAAATGATAAACTGAATACCCCAAGATTTCAATATCCAGATTGTTATTCCAAAACAAACCGATACCTCCACTTCTACCTACGCTGCTGACAGCAAATGCTTTATCATAACCAACAGAACTAGCTAAATTCTCCACTCTTGCTTTGTCAATCTGTGTCTCTATTATACAAAGCAAAGTGGGGGCAAACTTCTTCGCGATCTCACGAAGCTCGTGAATTGTCGAGGCATTGCCCACTCCCCGACAATTCCAGCTTATGATACTCATTGCTCCCGGCGGCACTCCCCGGAGGAGCCCGCCGATATACCATTTTTTGCCTTTTCTCCCTCGCCTGCTGCCTTCTCCGCCAAATGATCCCCCTGCTTGGACCTTTTGTTAACTTTCCTTGGTGACACATATACCGGGGGCATTGGAGGAACGCCTAAAGGTGTTTTTCCAGCAACGGCTAAAGTACCCTCACCAACAAAAGTAGGAGGATCCTGGACCCTGGTAACTAGTGGCAGAGCACTATCCACTGAATTTCTTTTGTTGTTGGTTCTGAACGCCATAGCAGCAAGACCTTCAGGATCTGCAGTCCCATCCTGAGTCTCCCAAGCGGGCTCGCGTTCTTCTTGTTCGCTGGATGTGTTTCTTGCTGGGTCCCCTCCTCTTTGGGTTGTATCACGACCCCTGCCTCTCGTTCCACCTCTGCTCCGACCTCCCCTGAAGAAGGGTCTCCCTTCCCTGGGTTGTGAGTACTGAACCTCTCTACGCTTGGCAATCATCCAGCTCCCCCACTTCTTGTCAGTTTCGTTCCACACCCCATTGCCACACTCCTCAAATCCATGTCCCATGAGGCCACAGGCCTTGCAGAAAAAAGGAATTTTTCATATTTCACCACTAGCATACGTCTCCCTTCTCCCTCCACAGACAGAGGAACGAATCTTGTCAAAGGTTTAGCAGTGAGAACACGAACCCTAACCCTGACATAATCGCCCTCGAAGTACAGAGAAGGGCGGAGCTGCACCTCCCTTACCTTGCCAGTTCTTCGAGCCAACTCATCCACAACCTCTGGTTGGCGGTACAGGTCGGGGACTTTATGAATCTGCGCCCATACATACAGGCCGTCCAACACATATTCTTCTGGGTCTGTGACCCCGTCGTAGTCCTCAATGACCACCGCGTAGTTACGGAAAAGCCACGGACCACCATGAACCACTTTCTTCCAATCTCCCAAACAAAACATCTGAAATATGAATCTATTCTCACCCGCTTCTCTGAATTTGGGCGTTTGTGCTAAGCCCCAGACAAACTTCATGGTATCGAAAAAGGACGACGAACTAAACGGCCGATCAGTGTTGACCCTTGCGATCGCCAACCATCTAGATTCCTCTTTGAACCACTGGGCTTTTTTCCTTCCCGATGATTACGTCGTCTAGCTCTTCATCCATAAGCTCCATATTCTTGAGCATCTCCTCTAGATCTTCCTCCTCCGTCCGTCCCGATCGCGACGGTGAGCCAGTCGCCGCCGCCATCGGATGAGGTACCCGCAGAAACCCAAGGTCCCTAGCCGTGCTTGGGTACAGAGGTGAAAATATCCCTGTCGGAAATTGCAAAAACCTCCCGCCGGCAGATGAGATTGCCTGCGGAGGTAACGAAACCCTAAACGAGAGGGTAACTTGGTGGTGGTTGCATCAGGTTGGGCCAGGAATACAAAAAAAAACTATGTTTTCGTTCCCCTAGTGGCCCCCGTGATCGACACTTGGACCCTCGCTATTTACTGTCTGCTCCGCCATGTAGGATTTGCGCATCCCATGCCAGTACTGCCAAACGGCGGACTCTTCTCTTTGATTTTTGCCCTGCTGGCCTGCTTCTCTTGCCGATTGGCCCTTCACAGTTGTTGCAAGCTACTGGTGAACGGCGCCCGCCCTTGGGCGTGCATGCAACTCTTCTGCATCCTTCGCACGCGCCTGCCCTCGTGATCCAGGTCAATCCCGTGCCTCATCCTACGCAGAGGTGACCCTTGTTAGATGCCCACGCCCCTGGGATTCTGCTAACGCCCGAGGCCCCGTTGGTCAACTCACCCCTCCATGTCCAGTCAATCTGCCACTGCCCAGCTCTTGTTCACGGAATGTGACAAACGGAGGCCCCGAGGGATCTGCTTCGCTTCCACATCGGCTGTCGCATGGCCAGGACGTCGAGGATAGTTGCATGGGAATCTTATGCACATGCCCTGATTTCTTCCTCATATAGCATGCACAGCCCACCCCATCCCCCTACCCGCTCCTCGAGACCTCCAAAAAACCTGAACCTAATGGCGCGCTGCTACCATTGCTTGGCTCGCGACCATGTGGTGCGCGATTGCCGCGACCCCGTGCGGTACTGGAGGTTCTGCCGATTGGGCTATCTCTCGTGGTCGTGCACTGCTATATTAGAACCCCCCCCCCCCCCCCCCCCCCCCCCCTCCCCACATTCTATGCACACCTCTCCATCCACCTCCATCTCTAACGTTTCAAACTCCCAGTCGTCCCCACCCTCCAACAGACAACCCCTCCTCCAAGGTCCACAGCGTGCACAGAAATGTGTCCAAAGGAGCACAGAGAAAGCAGTTACAGCAGCCAGCCAGCCGTCATCTCCGAAGAAAGGTGGCGGGGTAGGGACGGAGGCCAGGGGCCAGGAGGGGGACGCCATCGTCGATGCACTCGCTGCTCTGGCCGGCGGAAATGCAATCGTCCTACTAGTACGCCGCATCCCAGCTCGACCATCCACGCCAGTTCTCGGCCACTTTCCGGCATGTCTGTGCCATGGACCGGCGACCTGAACGCGTCCCTCCATTTTGCTGACTCGCCATGCATCCCCGCAGCTTGCCGGGTTGTGAACGCTGGACGTGAATTAAGTGGGTGCTCGCCCACTGTTCGCCAGTATGACGCAACCGAGTGCGAAGCTAACTGATGGCGGGGAAATGTTGGACACCATCCATGATGGATTGGGTGATTTTAGTTTTTGGAGGAACACACATGGGCCGGAAGCGCACGAGCTGGTGGTGGTATACACGGGCCGGAGCAGACACAAGAAAACAAAAGCCCTAGTTTGTGAGCAGATAGGAGAAGTAGCCCAAAAAGAGAGAGATAGGCGAGGCGTCGGCCTGAAAAACGGGGAAACCGGCGTAATTTTCGCTTCAGGTGGGTCGAATAGACAAAATCTAGAAAAACACAAGTTCTAACTGGCGCTGAAGGCGCTCTTAACTAGGCCGGCCCATATGATATACGATTTGAATTGTAAACTCTCAAAAATAATGTCCAGAACAAGGGCATCAAACCCGCGATCTCAGGGTACGTATGAAAGAGCGATAACCACTACGCTATCGCACCTGATGTCAACCAATTGATTTTTGTCCTTTTATTTTTTTTCTTCCATTCCTGAGCTCTTTTATACGTTTTTATTCAGTTTTTCTTTTTTCTTTCTTTCTCCTTGTTCTTTTTCCTTCAATGCCTGGATTCTTTTCAAATTCATTAACTTTTTCTTCAAAATCAACGAACCCTTTTCCAAAATACATGAAGTTTTATTCAAATTCATGAACTTTTTCCAAATTTGTGAACATCTATTCAAAACCTATGAACTTTTCAAGAAAAATCAATGAAATTTTTTCAAATCCGATGAACTTTTTGCGTATTCAATGAACTTTCTTTCAAATTAATTTAACCTTTTTTCAAATATGATGATTTTTTTAGAGATTTGATGAAACTTTTTTAAAAATAATTCAACATTTTTCAAGTTGTGAACTTTGTCAAAATTGATGATTTTTTTCTAAATTTGTGAACTCTTTTTTAAATTGATGAACTTGTTTTCAAATTCAGTGAACTTTTTCTAAAGTCGATAAACTTTTTTGAAGTTTTGTGAACATTTTCTTAAATCCATGAACAAATTTGATTTTCACGTATTTTTTTATGGAAATCGTTGAACATTTTTCAGAACCATGAACTTTTTTTCAAAATCGATGAGCTCTTTTTCAAATTCGTGACCTTCTTTTTATCAAAATCACTGAACTGTTTTCAAATCTGTGAACTTTTTTACAAAGTCCGGAGATTTTTTTTTCGAATTCATAAGTTTTTTAATATAAAATCGATGAAATGTTTTCTAATCTATGAACGTCATGTACCTCAATTCGTTCGTTCGCTGTGCGAGCGAGCGTACGTGTAGTTCGTGATATCGATGCCGGAAGACCGACGTATACGAAAACGGATGGAGAGATATAAGATTGACGCGAAAGCGAAATAGGTCACGTTCCGAGCAACCATGTTACCTTCTGCAGCCCTGCCGCCGTCCTAGCTTATTCTTTTTCTTTTTCTAGATTATAGCATGGGACTAGATATAGACAATATAAAAGCATCACGGAACAATCTTGAGAACCTTCATCTTGTCAATCCATGCGTTGAAGGAGTTGGCCGTGTTACGGAAGCCGAGGAATCCATGCTCCTTGCTCTTGTTCATGCTATCCAGATGCTCGATCTCAACATTGAACATGGCATCGACGAACCACCAATTGGCGATCTCCTGGAGCTCAGTCGTGATAAGCTCATTCTCCCGGAGAATCTCCGCCCACACGGGCTCCTTCCCCGCCATGGCGTCGGCGAGCACGAACCGGTTGTCCTCTCCCTCATACCCTGCCCATTCCACCCCGAAACGATCGGCCAGCATCGGCCAGAGCTGCTTCCACTTGAACACATCCCCATTGCTGCAATTGAAAGCTTCGTTCTTTGCCAACGGATGGACGGCAGCCCAGATCTCATGCTCGGCGATGAGGTCCGCGTCCGAGGCGTCGCTGAAACCCTCCCAGGCGACCCTGCAGCCAGGCCATCGCAGCACAGCGCCCTCCTTGCGGCAGATGGCAGCATAGACGCATAGGCTGGCGACGATATTCATGGCGCTCCGGGCAGAGAACCCAAAGACCACGGAGGGACGGTGAACGGACCAGCTGACGGCGCCGTCGCGGCAGGAGACCTCGTCCAAGAGGGTATCCTCCAGGTCGTAGTAGAAGTTGGGGTAATCCAGGCGGGGCATGTCCTCGGTGTAGGGCGGGTCTGGGACACCTAGCTTGCCGACGGCCTCGAAGGGGCCGACGTAGTGCTTGCGGCCGGTCTGGAGGCAGACGTGGGCGAGCGCGGGGCAGCCCGGGACGACGACAGACAGCACGTTGCGGAGCATGGCGGAGTTGGCCTCCCGATTCTGGGCCTCCGTCGGGTGGCTGGACCACGCGGCGTAGAAGACATGGGTGATGTCGGCGAGCGGCGTGAGAGCCTCTGCTACGGCGGCCGGGTCGGCCAGGTCGATCTGCAGATGCGTGACGGCGGGGGAGGGCGGCGGGCACCAGGGAGGAAGCGGGCGACGGGAGACGGCGTACACCTTCCAGGGCCCGCCGGGGGTGTCCTGTCGCGGGAGTATGTCCACGAGCGAGGTGCCGACGATGCCGGTGGACCCGACGACGAGGGCGACGCTCTGGAAGGAGGACGCGGCGCTCTCGTCCTGGCTCTTCTTGACGGCGCCCACCGCGCCCGCCCACCACCAGCTCATCGCGGATGTCATGGCAGCTAGGCTGACTCCGTCACTCGGCTGTGAAGCAGCAAGGAGAAGCTCAGGTATAGGTACAGCACAGGCTTTGTTTGCCTTACAACGGAGGACTCTGATCGTTTTATACAAGGCTATGATGAGCTGGTACGTGTGCAATGACGCACGCGTACGTCGTAGACCAGCAATTTACTTGAAACAAGATAGACTAGCTAGCAACAGAACCAGATATTTTCGGTGGCAAGATTAATCAACAACAGTAATATTACTCAACTCGAGAAGTGCTGCGTGTGTTAGCTTCTTTCGTGGCCATTTGGCTCGATGTATATGCGCTGTTGTTGTTTTTCTGGTTCAGATCCACGTGTTTCTCGTGTGGTGGCGGCTTGGGTGTTGGGCGGGCCGGCATTGTTGGAAGAGTCAACTCACTCTCGTTTGCATTCTTTTCACTCCCATTCGACGCTCTCTCTTTCCCACCCTCATTCCATTTTCCATCCAGTAGAGTGTGTGGTGAGTATAAAGGGAGTCGACACGGTTCGCTCTTGTTCACGCGATGAAGAGATGGTAGGACAAACGGATGCAGTGAGTGATCTAGGATCGATCTGATCCCTCCCTATTATTTTTAATGTGACACGTGTTGTATATGTCACATGTATAGGTGATCATTGAAGGTATTCTTCCACTGAAGGTATTCGCCCCACGTGGTGTATGCGCCCTCGAGCTCACTGAAGGTATTCTTCCATCTTTAACACGTATAGTTCATCCGACCTATTTGCACATCCACTCTCGACATGTAATTTGCTCCGTCCCAACCTAATTGCATGTCCATCCACAACATGCAACTTGCCTCACGATTGATCTCGTCATATGTCCATCCTAGCCATGCAATTTTTCTAAAATGGATGAAGTATGTTGCAACTCTACAAACATAAATGACATTACGTGCCAAATGGAAGTATGCAAATGTTGGCAGAAATGTATTAAGCAATATGCAAGTTCAGTCATATTCCAAACAAGTCCACGTATGATGAAAACATTCTAAGTTTTAGGAATGAATTCATATGAAAATAGGAAACACGTCTCATCTAAATGGAAGAAGATAATGACATTATGAAATTCACCAACAAATCAATTCTAGTTTTTGAAGAGCCTCCTTTGTTGATACACTGGGTTGCCTTGTACTTGAGATCACTTGCCTTATGCCTCATCACTTTGCCTTCTTCCTGGAAAAACAAGTTTCTAACACTCGTATCAATGGTCCCCCTCTCCAACTTGCCCTCTATCTCAAACCCTATCTTCCAGACCTCCTAGACATACCTGGCTTATCATCTGATCAGTAAAATGGGGTCTACATATCATCGGAACACCCCCACATATGCTTTCAAATGTAGAGTTCCAGCCGTTATGGGTCCAAAAGCCACCAACCGCTTGGTGCCGAAGAACTTCTTGTTGCGGGGCCCAGTTCACTACCATTCCCCTACCACGTGTTGCGTTCTTAAAGCCATTAGGTAGGCCTACCTTCCCCAAACCTTGAACCGAGTCAGGCCTGATCACCCAAAGAAACGGTACTTGGCTGTTGGCCAAGCCCCATGCAGCCTCCACTAGCTCTTCCTGATCCATAGACGCCAAGCTCCCAAAGCTCACAAATATAGCAGACTCCGCATCTTGCTTGTCCAACCGATAGTTTGCCGTAATGTGCGGCATATAGGGTTTTCTTCTCCGCCTTCGAAGGAGTGCTTCGGGAGCATCCTATACGACGCAATCTGTGTCATATAGGAAACTGACGTAGGGGCGCCGCGCAAACTGGGCCGGCCCACAGAAGTGAGGTGGAAAATAACGAACACGAGAAAAAGGGAGTTGGCATGATTCAAACATGCGACCGCCCACTCATGTGCACGAGCTGCTTGGCCAAGTGCCTGTCGAGTTCTACTGCATAAGTAACAAATCACGGACATATTTGCAAAAAATGGACCCAAAAATTGAACTTGCGAACAATTTTGACAAACACAACAAAATTTTGAAAAATTCCGAACATTTTTAAATTTTGGACAACAATGTGATTTTTTTTTAAATTCCATAATATTAGAAAAATCTGAACTTCTTTTAAATTTGGAGAACAAAATTTTGAAATCAAGAAAAAAATTTGAGCATGGGTACAAATATTTGAAAATCATGAACATTTTTTGAATTGAGAGAACAAATTTTTTAATTCAAGAGCAAAATTTGAACATGGGAAGAAAATGAAAAATCCAGCACATTTTTTGGAAGCATGAACAATTTTAATTTAGAGATGTAAAAAATTGAAATAGAGAACAAAAGTTTTACATGGGAATAAAAAAAATTTAAATCCCAATTTTTTAAAAAAAACACAAACACTTTTTAGAACAAAAAATTGAAATCAAGAACAATTTGAAAATCTGAACAAAATTTGGAAACATGAACAATTTTTTAATACATAAACAAAATTTAAAAATGAATAATTTATCGAAAATTGGAAATACTAAATGTTTTTTGAATTATTGATTTTTTTTAAAAGAAGCAAACAAAAAGTCGAACTTCTAACATTTTCTAAAAAAATTAACAAAATTTGAAAAACAGGAATAGTTTTTGAAATTTCGAAGAAATTGTGCAAACATTTTTAAATTGCTAAACATTTCTTGAAAAATAAAAATAATTTTGAAAAAGAAAAATGAAAATGAAAGAATATGAAAAGGAAAGAGAAGTAAAGTAAAAAAGAAACAACAAAATGAAAAATGTAAAGAAAATAAACAGGAAAAAAGGAGAAAAAAGAAATAGTTGGTCAGATTTCGAGCAATTCGTTCCAGGGTACCTCAGAAATTTAAAGTTCGGTCAAACATTGCCTTAATTTACGGATTTAGGCCTTTCCGAAAATAAGAAATAACTCCCGACCGCTGCCAGCACCCATGCCGGCACCTTGTCGAAAAAAAAACACCCATGCCTGCACACAAGAAAGAAACACGTGGATCTGAACCAGAAAAACAACAACAGCCGAAGACCACAAAAGCAGTCCAACACGTAGCACTGGTCGTTGAATAATGCTGCCACCTAAAACTATCCGGTTGTTGTAAGTCAATTGCCTTTTTCCAGATGCTACGACGCGTGCGTCACTGCACACGTACTAGCTCAGAGTCCTCTATAAAATGACCAGAGTCCTCCGTTGTAATGCAAGCAACCAAGGCTTCGAGCCTGTGCATGAAAATGTTTGTCAGTTTAGAAAATCATATGTTCACCTTAAGGTAAAAAAATATGTCAATAGTTCAAAACAATTATCCATACATTAAATGAAGTTTTTTCTTCATACAACACCATAAAAATGTGCTCCGAAATGTTGTAACTATTCAAATCAGATCCAAACGTACCATTGGAAGTTTCAGGCACGTCACACATAAAAAAAAGTTATTTGACGACTCAACATTGGCAAAACACATAAAGGAATGTAGTAAAGGAGAGTAATAACCAAGAATGTCATGCATCTAGATGATTGCGTTGTAGTACCATCGGTGCAATTTCATGCATCTCCATGGTTCCTTGATGATAGAGATATTGATCCGTATAGTGTTTGGACACAAACAGCTGACAAGTACTGCTTAATAACTAAGCAATTACCGGCTAGATTAACACTAACTTATTTCTAACAGTTTAGGGAAAACGTTTGCAAATGTCCAGTCTGGACGCTATTAAGCCAATTCTAACGGGGCAGCCTGAACGGATGCGGATATTGTCCATTTTTTGTCCGTTCAAGTTGGCAAAACGGACAACGAACACGGACGGACAGGCGAATACGGCTTCTGCACCCAACGGTGCTGCCCCATTTGGTAAGATGCCCGCCTGCATCATTCGTCGAACACTTAGAAGCGCGGACAACGCTCTCGTCAACGACGAGCATGCTCTTCGACGTGGCGACCCTGACGTTGCTGCTGTCTAGCGCGAGGGAGAGCGAGCTGTCATGGTCGGGTGTGGCCCGTCGCGGCGCAGTAGCTGTGGGTCCCTCCACCCCCAGCACACGCAGCGCGCGGCTAGGAGCGAGGCTAGCGGCAGATGCGGCAGTCGAGACTCCTTTGCCGCACAGCGCATGCGCAAGTGCACGCTTGATCTAGTGTCCAACACGTAGATGGCCGTCATGTGAGGAGGTCGGATGTCGCGGTGACGAGGTTGGGTTGCATCGCGCCTTGGCCCGGAGGTGCTCCACCTGGAGCACGACGCAGGCGGACGCCATCTCGCAGCAGTCCGTGGCGGTGATCAATTGCGCGGCGAATCCTCCCGGCAGCCACTGCTTGCCCAAATCCTCTAGGCAGCGGTCCTCGCTGGAGACGAGGCCTGAAGGCATCTCACCGGAACGGCGCGAGGTGGCAGGTTGAGGAGGTGTCGGCGGTGCATTGAGGTGCCTGCCGGAGTTGCCCGAGTGGCCTCGGAGGTGCGCGCTGAAGTGGAGCGAGTGCCGTGGAGCTGCGCGATGGAGTGGCGCTGAGCGCCAGTGCCGCCGCCCAACAACGTACTCCCGTGGATCCAACAACCTACTCCCGTGGATCCAGTCGCCACACAGGTAGTCCCGTGGATCCAGTCGCCACACGAACAACGTACTCCCATGGATCCAGTCGCCACAAAGGTACCCTCCGCCTCTGTAGACGTCGTCCATGGTGGACACCGCACCCGACAATTGTTCGGTTAAAGGCCATCGGCCATATTTTGATGTACTCGTTGTTCGCTTTGAAACAAACATGACGGGTTCACACAATGAGTACTGCTACGCTGAGTTCCTAGATTCATCTTCATTAAACGATAACAAAGATGAGGATGAAATAGCGGCGATAATATCTATTCTTGAAAAAGCCATAGTGAGCATATTTTTCATTTCAAGGGTTCAACAAAGGTCATATGACTATGATGACTAGTTTCCCCCGATGCACCATTCAAAATAATTTTTTCCACGTTATTATTATTCAGGCGCCTCTACACAGGTGCCAGTGTCTATATATGATGATTACTTCAAACTGAAGAAAGATGGTGTTGGTCACATTGGGTTCTCAGGTCTACAGAAGTGTACGACTGGTATGAGGATGCTTGCCTAGAACCGTAGATTTGTTGGACAAGTACCTCTGAATGTATAAGAGCACATGGTTGGAGGTCATGGTTAGATTTGCCATCGTAATGGTGAAGGAATTTGGATCGGAGTATATGCGAGAACCAAATGCCGAAGACAAAGCAATACTCATGGCACTTGAGAATCATGAGGGTTTAAATATATGCTCAGATCTCTGGATTGAATGAACTGGAAAGGGAAGAACTGCCCATATGCTCAGCAAGGACAGTAGTAGTACTAGGGCCATCATAAAAAGCCCAATATTAATCTTGAAGCGGTTACATCACAAAACCTCTGGATTTGACACTCTTTCATTGACATATCCGGGTCTCATAATGACATCGACATGTTGTAACAGTTTTCATTGCTTGCAAGGTTGTGTGAGGGAAAAGCTCCTGCGTGTAACTATATCATCAATGGACATGAATGCAATATGGGGTATTCCCTCCATTTTTATATACAAGGCCACAAACTCAAATTACATGTACCAAGATAAAAATTAATGTGTGCTTTACAAGCCAATTTATTTTCTTGTTTACCGGGCTAATTAATAGGGTGCATGCACATTAGAGGAAATTGAGTGGCCATGAGGCTAGTCATAGTGGGAGTAACTTAGCTAGTAACATAGCGCACTCCAAGAAATTTTTGCTTATGTGGCAAGTATTTAATGTGAGGTGGTAACATAATATGTTACTGTAACATAGCGTTTCCCAAGACAAAATGAGTCTACAAGCTAATAAATGAAGCCATCTATGATACTACTATCATGTTACTTTGCATTATGAAGGTAGTAACTTAGACTAGTATCATGCATATGACACTAGTCTAAGTTACTCCCCACTATGACCAGCCTGAGGGAGGAAGTAGATGAGTGTGTCATTATCATCCACTGCATGCATGCTAGTAATTAAGTCATGCTATTAATATTCGTCTCGATTACTGTTGGTGGCCTTGTATTGATGCAAAATGTATTTTTCATTGTGGCCTTGTATACAAATAGGGGCGGAGCCAGAAAATTTGGCCAATGGGTTCACTCATTACCTCACTGTGAGAATTAATTTGGTATGAATTAATTTCTTACAACAAGAGTGTAACAAACAGAATATATATATATATATATATAGACACACACACACACATACATATTGATTAAATTTAAAGCTAAAGAGTGCAAGACATACCAGTTGGATGAAATTATAAAATCACTTATTTTCATTTTATAAACATGGTAGTACCCAAATAACTTCATAGCTTCATGGTCAGCTTCTCATGTTGCTGAAAATATTGGAAAAATGACAAGTTAGTTTGACAAATTCAAAGTAAGTACCATCAAGCGAAAGAAGCATGTAAAGCCACTCGCATTTTAGTGTGTAGCCTTTCGATCTTTCATTATCATGAAAAGATCAAACGCATCATATGGCAGTAATTTATCTGTCAATTGAAAACTTTGGGAGATTATTTGCAGCAGCGGCATTCGATGTACTGCTTAATTACATCTAAAGGATGGTCTAGAAGTGCCAGCATCGTTATCTGAATCGGGTGATCAATTTCTTTTTGAGAAATATTATTGCATAACATAGTATAGACCAATCAAAGTTCAGGGGAAAATAATCAGAAAACTAGGGTAAAAGGTAATACCACACAGCAGGGACGGAGTGGTCTGATTACGTTCAGTTTTGACTTCAATTGCCAGCCACCGACAGCCGATTTACTGTTCTTGGCTTGCCGCCAGAGGCTGCCGATCTGGCGCCGTGATGGAGAACATAGATATGAAACACCGAGGGGCCAGGTTGGGAAACGAACTGGGGGAAACAATAAGCGGATGGTATGGAATCGTCCGGTCAACTGTCGAGCCTGCTGCGTGGATTGTATCGTATGGTATTGGGCTCTTCTGTTTTGAGAAATAGCTGTAGGCTTTTTGTTGGGCTATTCATCATGTTATAATAAATTTACAATGGGCTAAGAGGCTTCTTGCTCGTGCGTACTAGCTAGCTTTGATGGGTTCAAGCATGCATTTGTATTGGGTTCATGCAAGTGAATACGTGTATACATGGATGTGACGTGCAAAGATCGTTGGGTTCAAGTGAACCCAATGCCTACACGCTGGCTTCGCCACTGTATACAAAAATGGAGGGAGTACTATATTTGTGATGGTATCTATCCCTCATTGGCGACCTTTGTCAAGACCATCTCGATGCCATGAGGTAAAAAAATGTCACTTTGCTACAAGATAAGAAGGTGCCAGTAAGGATGTGAAGAGGAAATTTGGAGTGCTCCAAGCTTGTTTTGCAGTTCTTTCAAAACTTGCTAAATAATGGGATCCAGAAACATTGGAGGAAGTGATGACAGCTTGTGTGATCATGTATAATACGATTGTGGAGGATGAGGATGAGGGCGTATGCCTTGGCCTTGAAGTTCAAAACATGGGTGATCCTATATAGCCTCTAGATCAAAATCCAATGAACGTTTGAGGAATTTGTTGAACTGCATCATCAGATTCGCAATCAGCAAACTCATACATAACTTCAAAATGATCTCGGTGAGCATTTGCGGCCATTTGTGGGTGTTTCTTATGGATAATTACAACATGTGTCTGAGTAAACTGTATTCAAATTCGAACTATTTTATTTCAAAAATTATGTTTGGATTGTAATATTTTTCTTTTAAAATTATAGTTTCGTCGGAATATTTATATTTGAGTTATTGATGCGTCGTGGTATTTACTTTGATTACCTCCAATATTTGAGTACACAAGAAAAACGGATAAGCCTAGAAATATGGTGACACATTTATTTACTTTGAGTACAACGCTTGGGAATGCACGACAGAAGCGGAAATGGCTGCATGCACTTTTTCTCTTGTGGTTTCACGAGTCGTCCTCGAGTAAACAGCCAGAGGTTGGCATTGGTGCAAGCGGCGGTCATGCATGCAAAAGGTCAACTTCCTCCGACTTCCGAGCCCATTAAACTGCATGCTGTGCTTCCTCTCTTCTCGTCTTCCGAGTCCATTAAACCAACGGCGGCGCCCGGTGGTGAACCAAGCGCCGGCCATCGATCCATCCGTCTATAAACAGGGTGTTCCTCCCACACCTTCGTTCCCCCGTCCAGTATACTGCTCGGCCAGTCTCGCTGCCACACTACCTACCATCGACCGATAGTCTCCGATACGCCATCCCTACCGATCCGCCATGGCGGCTGACTGGTCGTTGCTTCCCCGGGACCTCCTCCGGCGCTTCGGCGCCGACCTCTTGGACGCCGGCGACATCGACTACTACATGGGCATGCGCGCCGTGTGCTACGGCTGGCGCTCCGCGCTCGCCAAGCCACGTCCGCTCGGCGATGGTGCCGACCCTCGGTTCCGCCCCCGGAACTTGGTCATGCTCCACGAGAAGCAGTTCCAGGAAGCCGCCGACGGTCGCCGCCTCTTCGTCAACGTCTCCACGGGACGCTTCCTCCGCCGCCGCGTCCCCATGCTCGACGACCACCGGCTGCTTGAAGCCTCCGACGGCCTCCTCATCCTCAAGGAGAAAAAATCCCCGCGCACCATCTGCGTCCTTGAGCCCTTCACAGGCTCGGTGCTCCGCACACCGTACCAGGACGAAGAGGAGCACGACGGTGATAATTGGGACGGCGGCCACGAGGACGAAGATGAGCACGACGGTGACAATGAGGAGGACGACGAAGACTGCCACTACGTGCCCCACACCGTCTACTTCGTCCCCGATCCGGCAAACGAACTTCGGGCGGTGCAGTTCCCCCAATATTCTGAGGGCCGCGAGGGATTCTACGTCCGTAGCATGCTCGCCCACGCCGGCCATGTCTACGTGGCTGACACCGAGGGGTGCGTGTTCAGGATTGTTGAAGGGGAGCGTCCATCCTTCGGTTACGGCCATCCTCGTTGAGTCGGACGGGGACCTGTTGGTGGTCAGCCTACCGTCATATTCACATGGCCGCCGCGCCGCTCAAGTTTACAGGGTCGACGTTGATCGCATGGTGCTGGACCCGCTGGACTGCATCGGCAGGCGTGCGCTATTCCTGGGCCTCAGCAGGTGCCTCTCCGTGGACGCAGACAAGTTTCCATCAATCGATCGCAACTGCATCTATATTGAAGACATGCATCTTGGAGGTGAAGTGCTTATGTACCATGCAATATACATGTATGACCTCAGTACAGATGGCATGCGAGAGCACGTCTCTGACGACCTGATTAGCCCTCTCACTCTGATCGCTCCTCTCAGTCTTGCTAAGGTTTTCCTCGACTACTGTAACCGCCTTGATGATAAGTAAATCGGCAGTTTGGCACAATTGTGTTTTATTTAGTACTAGTGCTTGGGTGAATGTACTATGAAGCGTATTCGAAAGATTGAAGGGTGATATGTGAGAGTTTCTAATCGAAGAAGTTGCCGCTTGATCGATAGAACAGTTGAAGATTGTTCTTGTTTGTTTTTTATAGCAAAAAACACATTTATGTCTAACTCCTACATCATTTGATTTTTTGATTTGCTATTTCTCATTTAGAGTCCATAGCAAGAAACAAGCCCTGCGTTGCCTTGGCCCTGGGCGACTCAGGCGCCGCCACCAACCCTAGTCCCGTCGGGCCTTCCTTCTCCCTTGCACGGCCGACGGTGGCGGCGGGGGCTTCTCTCGTGACAATCTCTTGGCTCTGTTGGGCAGCGGATCTGAAGGAGTGTCGGCGCGCGTTGGGGCCACGGTTTCTAGTGTCCGCCATCTAAGCACGGCATCCGCTCGAGGGGCGTGAGCGGCGGCTACCGGCGGCGTGGCATCCGCTGTGTCGGAGGTGTGCGGTTGGGGCTACGGCGTTGGCTGGATTTGGGCATGACCCAGATCGGATGGCGTTGTGGTTCTCCACCTTGGCCGGATGCATGGCAGGCTATGTCATGGTCTCAGCCCTCATGGCCTTGATCTGCGATGCTACTTGGGATGTTGCGGCTACAATTGTGGCTCTGGTGGTTTGGCCCTAGCAATCTTCCTCCGCCATGCGGTCTTTCTGTCAAACGTCGGCCTCTTCTATCTGGCCGCTGACACGTTCCGGTCTTTCCCGTCAGTGATCTATACGGATTGGTGAATGTAGCCCCTGGATATTTTAAAAAAATCATCTATTTTTCATAAAAGTTCATCGATATTGAAAAAGTTCACGGAATTTTAAACAAAGGTTCTTCAATTTAAATAAAATTTCATCAATTTTAAAAAAAGCTCTTTGAAGTTTTGGAAAAAGATCATCAAATAGGAAAAAACATGAAATTTGATAAAAGTTCATGGACTTTTTAAAAATATATGGATTTGCCAAAAAAATCACAAATTTGGAAAAGTTTATCAAGTTTAAAAAATCATCGAATTGAAGAAAAAGTTCATGTATTTACGAACAATTCATCGAGCCAGTAAGAACAAAAAGAAAGAAACAGAAGATGAAACGGAGAAAAGAAAAAAAGAATAAGGAAAAGGACGAATAAAAGAAGAAATAAGTGAAAGCTAACAGATCCTGGTGGGGGGCGTGGTGGTTAACTATGCTACCTCGACGACAATAGTAATGGTGCCTGGAGCGTCAAATAGGGTCTGCCTTCCGTTCCTCCACTGGAAGGCATGATTCGTTCCATCTGGGGTACCCACAAGTGTGACGTTCGGTAAAAAAAAATGAAACCGACCCGGGCTAGACTAGCCTGTTGGCATTTTTTTATAAAAAAAACTCCATAAGCACCAAACGCTCAAGCCCATACTTGAATTCTGGTGGACTTGAAGGAACTCCCCCACCTTATTTTATCGCTTAAGGCTTTTTCAAAAGAAAAGAAAATTCCCGACCGCCCTCGACACCCATGCCGCTACACAAGAAAGAAACACATGGAACTGAACCAGAAAAACAACAAGAGCGCATACACATCGAGCCACCTGACCACGAAAGCAGTCCAACACGTAGCATTGGTCGTTGAATAATGCTGCCACCTAGAACTATCTTGTGTTGTTGCTAGTCTATCTTCTTGTTGTAGGGCAATTGCCTTCTTCCAGATGCCACGCCGCGTGCGTCACTGCGTACGTACTAGCTCATACTATTAGTCTATAAAATGACCAGAGTCCTCCGTTGTAATGCAACCAAGGCTTCGAGCCTGTGCTGTACCTATACGTGAGCTTCAGTGCCGAGTGAGCCATAGTAGCCTAGCTAGCTGACTCCCGCGATGAGCTGGTGGTGGGCGGGCGCGGTGGGCGCCGTCAAGAAGAGCCAGGAGGAGCGCACCGAGCCCTCCTTCCAGAGCGTCGCCCTCGTCGTCGGATCCACCGGCATCGTCGGCACCTCGCTGGTGGACATACTGCCGCGCCACGACACCCCCGGCGGGCCCTGGAAGGTGTACGCCGTCTCCCGTCGCCCGCTCCCTCCCTGGTCCCCGCCGCCCTCCCCCGCCGTCACGCACCTGCACCTCGACCTGGCCGACCCTGTCGCCGTGGCGGAGGCCCTCACGCCGCTCACCGACATCACCCATGTCTTCTACGCCGCGTGGTCCAGCCACCCGACGGAGGCTCAGAACCGGGAGGCCAACTCCGCCATGCTCCGCAACGTGCTTTCCGTCGTCGTCCCGGGCTGCCCCGCGCTCGCTCATGTCTGCCTCCAGACCGGCCGCAAGCACTACATCGGCCCGTACGAGGCCATCGGCAAGATCCCCGTCCCAGACCCGCCCTACACCGAGGATATGCCCCGCCTCGATTACCCCAACTTCTACTACGACCAGGAGGACGTCCTCTTTGAGGAGGTCTCCCGCCGCGACGGCGCCGTCAGCTGGTCTGTGCACCGTCCCTCCGTGGTCTTTGGGTTCTCTCCCCGGAGCGCCATGAATGTCGTGGCCAGCCTATGCGTCTATGCCGCCATCTGCCGCAAGGAGGGCGCCATGCTGAGGTGGCCTGGGAGCAGGGTTGCCTGGGAGGGCTTCAGCGACGCCTCCGACGCGGATCTTGTCGCCGAGCAGGAGATCTGGGCAGCCGTCGATCCGTTGGCAAAGAACGAGGCTTTCAATTGCAGCAATGGAGATTTGTACAAGTGGAAGCAGCTCTGGCCGATGGTGGCTGACCGATTCGGGGTGGAGTGGGCGGGATATGAGGGAGAGGAGAGCCGGTTCATGCTCGCCGACGCCATGGCCGGGAAGGAGGCGGTGTGGGCAGAGATCCTCCAGGAGAATGAGCTTGTCACGACGGAGCTCCAAGAGATCGCCAATTGGTGGTTCCTCGATGCCGTGTTCAATGTCAAGTGTGAGCATTTGGATAGCATGAACAAGAGCAAGGAGCATGGATTCCTTGGATTCCGTAACACGGCCAAGTCCTTCAACGCATGGATTGATAAGATGAAGGTTTTGAAGATTGTTCCATGATGCTGCCACATCCCATTTCCTTTCTTTGAAGTTAGTTTCATTACATCATTTCTGTGTTTGGGTTTGGGAAGGTGGCATGATGTAAAATGTTATAATCCAGAATAACATATGACGACCAAATATATCTCCGTGTGAATGAATTATCCATGCTCATCATGTGTTCACAACGATTGTGAGCGTCAAAATCATTTTTCCATTCAATTGTTCATTCTTGTAAGGCACTAATACTCGTGTTTGTTATTGCTGGTCTGTTGCTTTTGACTTCAGAACTGAGATAGCTCCCAAAAGCCGGCACATCTAGTTGATTGTTCTAATTGATTGCTGATGTTGGCATATTTGACAAATATCACTAGTTGGGTACTGCGTTTTGATTTCCGGTTTGCGTTTTTTTCCGCCACCAAACGAGATGGCCGAAATTCGGCTATTTTAAAAATCTTGGTAAAATCTCGGACGAAATTACAAAACCAAAATTTGAATTTTAAATAAAAATTGACAAAAAATTGGCCGAAATTCAGCCGGAAAATTTGAAAACAAGCAGAGGAAAAGTATAGCAGTTGAACAACACCGAGGAGTACGTAAATAAATGTTTACCGAACTAGCGTTGGGGATTAAAAGATCTGCATCAGTCTCTCTTTCAGGTCCAAAAGAAAAGATTGAAACAAGGACAACGAGAGGTGTTGCAGAGTTGAGGAAGAATCGCCGATGGATTCAGCTGCAACCCGCAGCCAGCAGAGGTCAACAAAAAGGAGTCTTGCCATCAGGAAGGCGCGAACGGGGCAGGAGCGAGGCTCGAGCGGGGAGGCAGTCGGCGACGAGTGGAAGATCTGGGCGGAGCGCCGCCGCCGCACACACGGGAGGAGCAGGGGGGTCGTTAGTTGTTTAGGGTTCGGGTGTTCGGTTCGCTACTGTTAAACTTAGGCAGACAAGGGGAGGCCCCAGAAGTTGGATTGGGCCAAAAAACTGTTCAAAATGGGCCGAAAAATTTGGCCGGCACAGACATTTACCAGGCCCAGGCGAGATGGACGAAATTCGGCCGAAAATTGTTTTTTTCGGCCGAAAATCAAAACACTAGTTGGGTATCAAAATCTGATTTGAAATCGTGTTTTCTGTCTCCAACAATAGCCCCTAAAAGCTCATCTACTACTTTTTCACCACAAAAAGATTCCAACCGCGGCAACAGAGCCTAGCTCTTAATCTGTAGTCTCTTTTCTCATGACATCACATGTAGTCTCTTTCTCATGGCACAAAAAGTAAGCCCTATGAAGAGGAATAGAGGTTGGGGCCGTCACTGCGGGCCGCTTGAGAGAAAGATGTGCGTGTGTTTCTCCATCTTAAAGGGAAAAAGGAAACAAAACCTCACCTTCATCTCAAAACTGGGAAAATAATTATCACATCACATCCATATTAAAAAGAAAAAAATAGAAAAACTTTCCTCAAAAAGAATAAGGAAAAAAATCTCACTTACATGCTCCAAAAAAATCAAAAAAATTCTCACCGCGGCCAACCAACATGCACCATGTGGCATAGCTGGCCGGCAGCGTTTCACTCTGCCTTAATGTGTTTGATGATGGGCACCATCATTACCATTGTGTAATGTTAATCGTATAGTAGCGGCAGCATCAACTAATGCAATTGTAATATTAGGTTGCCCTTCATGTATAGTATTTCTAGGAGAATGGCGTTTTGGCTCCTAGGTGTAAATACACCTATTATGAAATATGTATAAAAACACATTTCAAAATGTTAAAAGTTCGAGAAAAAAAACTCGCGTGTACATCCAGACATCCTATATTCGCACACAAAATTTCGGTGAAAAGGGACATTTTTTATGGCATGTAAAAAATAGATGAAAAAAATGCCTCGTGAATAGCTGTAATCAAGCATTGAAAATTGCTTTTTTTTACACAAGCTACAAAAAATGTCCTTTTTCATCGAAACTTGGTGCACACACATATAATGTCCGAATTTACACGCATGGTGCATATACACCTATGAGACAATGTGTATTTAGATGTTATTGTCAAAATGTACATAATTATATTGTGAACCATGAAGATGAAAGCAATTCTCACCTGTTGATGGGGCATAGTTTCGACTGCCACCTAATGCATGCCTCTTTTATAAAACTAGCAAAATGGCCCGCTCTACCCTTGGGCTACATCCTTTTATCCCTCTCTCATAAGTTGTGCAAATGACCCTATATAAACCACAGGGTCAGAGGAATTTTCTAGAATAAGTCACATGAACATAAGGAATTTCTTGACTCAACATTGATAAGGCAATGCACGTAATTGGCTTGTAAAATACATCTTAACACATGTGTTGGAAATAAACTTGCGATATATTACTATGTGGGGCGTGCTATGTGTCCCCGGGTTGATCTTTTGAATAGATCGCCCGGGTTGCAAGCTGTAAGATCTGATACTATTGAGTCGTTGACCGGCGCCCTCCACCATTGCAAAAAGAGCTAATGTTGCAAAAACCTTTGCAACATAAGTCGTGTTGCAGAAACCTCTGTAACAAATGTTACATTACAATTTTAGTTTATTTTATTTTGCAAAAGAGACCATATTGTAGGAATTGTTGCTGCGGCGGCACCATGCGCGCTGGTGCTCCTCTAGGATGGCGATGCACATGAACATAATAGACTTTGCCTCCTAGTTGTCTAAACAATATAAATGACTTCTATCTTGAGCCAATAGGCTGCTTTAGGCACCTGAAGATATCTTGGGTTCAAAGCCAATCGCGTACAATCGGACACCTACGCCATCGATGGTCCTTCGGAGCTCAGCATCTTTGAGGTCACAGAATGTGTTGAGGATGACACCGTACGAACACCTTGATTCTTCCACAATGCATTCTAGGCAGGTGGACATCGTTTCATATGGAGTTGTGGTTGAGAAGACTTTGTCTCGCAACCAGAGTGGTGGGGATCATCCAGTGGCATATTTAGTTGCAAACGATCTGAAATTTAGTTAACAAAATAATCAACTACCGGGTGACGTATGTGAGGATGCATCTGCATTATTAGGAAACTAAGAAATATAAATATGTGAGTCTAGTTTACAATTAATGTTATTGTGATTGTCGTTGTGTGTGGCAATGTGCATGCATATGTGAATATGAGTAGTAGTGCAAGTTTACAAAATGTATATGAGGATGCATGTTCATTATTAGAAAGCTATTTTTACTCTGATTTGTCTACTCCATCTCAATGGTGGTCACTCTATATATAAGTATGGTCTTACATGCAGTTGCACTCGACTCCATGTGCCATCTATATTTATTTTACGACTCATCCTTGGGGCTTGCATTTGGTGGAAATGTTATATATTCCCTTTCAACCGATTCTTGCTCTAGTGTATTTTTGATTTCTTTATTGTTTTCTTATCCTTTCTTTCCAAATTTCATTGCACCATAGGATATGCTTCTAGGTTGCCGCTACTTGTTACCACAAAGCAATCGACTATTTTTTTTATAGTTTTGCTCGGTTTGTGAGTTGTTCGATCCTGCCAAAAATATATACTTTGATCATCAATTCACTGCTTTCTGACTGGCCCATTATTCCAGTGATAAGTTATGACTTTTAGCACAGGGCCTCAGTTGAGGGACTACAATGCACAGGTCAGCCCACTCGTGTGCATCTCTATGCCTTACATTGATGTGAGCTAAACTAGTATATACCTTAATTTCTCTATTTCCATAAAAAACATAAATTATGTTGGTGGACTAAGAATTTTGCAAAGGAAATGCTAACAAAGCATTGCTATAAGTTGATCATTTAACTATACAAATTGTTCCAACAGGCCATACAAAATTGTCATGCAAGCGAACTTTTTTGTTTGACAAATGTTGCATCATTTATAAAAAGATTTTTAATCATCTCAACAGAAGTGTTCATATGGCTTTTGGAAATGTGCCACTAGTTAAAGAAAAAAGTCCTGTTACTGACTTAAAACGTCTATCTCGCATCAGGAAATGTAATGCTAGTTCAAGAAGAATGTTCGCCAATCTCAACAAAATTGAAAACATGTCATTAAAAATGTGTTGCGGGTTCAAGAAAAATGTCCCAACTATCCATCCAGCATCACGAAAATATCCAGGAAAAATGTTATAACTATTCAAAACACATTCAAAAGCATTCTAAAAAATATATGGAACGTGAGACTTTTTTTTATTTGCTCTAGGGCTCCATGGAGCAAAAACAATTCGAAAATTAACTTTCAAAATTTCAAAAAAATCTGAAAATAAACACACAAGTTCTTGTAGATGTATACATGATACGTTTGAAATTTTATCATGAAATGTGTTTCGATGTGATCTATACAGAAAGAACAAAAAACATGTACTTATATAGTGAATAGTACATGTGCTAGTAATACATGATTTTGTCTTTTTGTGGTTCGCATAAAAAAATTATTTCGCCATGAAACTTTGCAACAAGTAGTATACATCCATATGTATGCTTGAATTTTTTTCATATTTTTAAAACCTATTTTTTTAACTTTTGTAACAAAGGGCTCCATGGAGCTCGAGTTCATTTAGTAATTTCCGCGGGAACATCACATATAAGAGAAAAGGACATGACTCAACATAGGCAAAATAACAAAAAATAAAAATGGCACACATCTAAATGATTATGTTGTTCCATTAGTGCAATGTCATGAATCTACATGATTCCCCTAATTTTATATGTCACCTCTCCATCTAATATGACAGCTTCCTAGTGTATACTCAACTAACTCGATAAACATTTTATTTCACTCGCTGGAAGAATAGTTGTGTTTTAATATTGTGTCATCCATGTTCTTCGCATCACCTTACATTTAATTCTTTAACTTAATATTGTTATGCTGAAATTTATTCCGGTTGCCAGATATTAAATGCTAATGAATGGAATATCAATTTGCTAGTTTCTAAAAATTTGCAAAGTTTTAGCAAGTTTATAGAAAAACTTATGAACAACTACAAACTAAAAATATACAATATGATTTTTTTACTATGTATTTAATGGTACTAATTTGGTACGTAGTTATTGATAATTTTTCAACTTCGCGCAGTTTGACTTGAGATAAAAAAATTATAGATCTTCTTTTTAAGCACAGATGAAGTATGTTATAACTCTAATAATATAACATAAATAATATTGGGTGCGAAATGAAATTATGAGGAATTTGGCAGAAATGTATTAGGCAATATATAAGAGTTCACACATATGCCAAACAAGTCCATGTACGGTAACAACATTCTAAGTTTCAGGGACGAATTCATATGAAAATACAAAACAAGACTCATCTAAATGGAACAAGGTAATGACATCATAAAATCCACCAACAAATTGATTCTAGTTTCTGAAGAGCCTCCTTTCTTCATACACTCGGTTGCTTTGTCCTCGAGATCTTTCGCCCTCCGCCTCATCTCTCCACCTTCTTCCTGGCAAAACAACTTTCTAACACTCCTCTCAATCTTCCCCCTCTCCAACTTTCCCTCTAACTCAAATCCTACCTTCCAGACCTCCTGGACATACCTGGCATTTATCATCTGATCGGCAAAATGGGGTCTACATATCATCGGAACACCCTCACATATGCTTTCCAACGTCGAGTTCCAGCCGTTATGGGTCCAAAAGCCACCAACCGCTTGGTGCCCAAGAACTTCTTGTTGAGGGGCCCAACTCACCACCATTCCCCTACCACGTGTCACCTCCTCAAAGCCTTCAGGTAGGCCTACCTTCCCTGAACATTGAACCAAGTTTGGCCTAATCACCCAAAGAAATGGCAAGCAACTATTGGCCAAGCCCCATGCGGTCTCCACTAACTCTTCCTGGGTCATGGATGCCAAGCTCCCAATGCTCACAAATAGAACGGACTTCACCTCCTGCTTGTCCAGCCAATTCAAACAAGTTTTGTCTGTATCCAACATGCTACTCTGGGCACTTGGAGATATCTTGTGAAGCGGACCAACTGCGTACACTGGGACACCTAGACCATGGATGATCTTTTGGAGGTCGGCACCTTCAAGCTCACTAAAGGTGTTAATGATGACACCAGAAGAATACCTCGCAGATTCCATAATGCGTTCAAGGCAATTGGACATCGTTTCATGCGGAGTTGTGGTTGAGAAGACCATGTCTCCTAGCTGGAGTGGTTGGAGATCATCCAGTGGCATGTTCAATTGCGCATGATCTGAAAATTTGGTAAAAATTTTTGCCAATCATTGGTTGACTATTTGAGAATGCACCATTAGGAAATTAGGAACCTTAAACATGTGAGTCGGGTTTTCAACAAATGTTGATACTTGTAGGTGATTGTGGTTGTGTGTGGTAGTGTACATATGTAAATGTGAGTAATAATTTGTGCTTATAAAATGTTCTATATCCATAGGTAGCTACTTTCACTTTGATTTTTCTTCGTCCATCTTAACGCAAGTCACCCCATCTCTATACTCTTACCATGAGTCTTACTAAATACCAGTTGTGTTATTTTTTTGTGTTTGAGGAAGAAAGTAGGTTTCCTACTGCGTATTATGTTAATTTTTGAGCATGAACGGACGGGTTAGGGTACTACAAGGCTTATGCCTCTAAGAAAAACAAGAATATACAGAAGCAAATCATATCATGTCAAACAAAGGAATCAATACAACGAGTTGTGTTAAATTGAGGCGACTCTTTTGCATGCAGTTGCACTTCACTCCATGTGCCATCTATTTTTCTGTATGACTCGTTCTTGGAGGTTGCAATATCTCCCTTTCAATTGGTGCTTGGTTCAGTGGACTTTTTGGTTTTAGCATTTCTTTTCTAAATTTTATTGAAGCATAGGATATGTTGCCACTAATTTCTTGGAGCCGCACCTCGGTACACGGTACTTTTCGAGTATTCAAGCGACTGTCTGTATCAACCACAGTCAAATTTATGACAAAAAAGAAGTCCCATTTATCATTTTTCCTTATGAAAACATTCAATTATAGTTGTCCTTACTTTGTGTGATTACTTTTTATGGTCATTTTCTGTAATTAGCTATCATGGGTACTTCCGGTTAGACGCACATTGCGTCAAATTGCTACATTCTGCAAAGAGCTCACGTAGTCCCTTTTATGGCGAGCCCATTTAGTCAGCATGGATATCGGTTTTTGGAACCTTCTCAAAGATTCATAGCCTTTTTTCATGTTGTTTCTTTTACCGGTTTTCTATGGTTTCTTTTTTCACAAAAACCTTTTAAAAAGTTCAGAAATTTTAAAATGATAATATTTTCGAACTTTATTCATAAATTTTGAAAAATGTTGAGGAATTTTACTAAAAATAGTTCTAAAATACGTCCATATTATCAAAATTCATTCACAAATGTAAAAAATATTCATGTTTTAAAAAATGTTGGAGAATTTTAAAAATGTACTTGTTGTCAAAATTTTGAAATTATAAAAAATGTACCGAGTTTCAAAATTTTGGACTTACAAAAAATTGCATTTTCCAAAAAATCTTAGAAATTTCAAAAAAATAATTGTGTTTTCAAAATATTATAGCTTCTGTAAGAAATATTCGTATTTTCAATAAAACAGAAAATAAGAGGAACATAAAGAATTGATATCTATAGTTACTGGGTCGCTACAGTGACCGGTTCACTATGGTGGTAGTTGTTGCAATGAACCTGCTTGATACGGTGCACCAGTCAGTACATCGGTCGCTACAATACGCGTTAAGTGGGCCAGACCAGTTGTGGCCTCGCATGTGCATTGGATTCTTATTTGAGGCAAAAAGCGTTATATAGGTGCTTCCGCTACCTTTGATTAGAAAAAAGGAGCTTCCGCTACCATGATTGATCATGTCTGAAAAAAATAGGCTTGATATATTCCTTACTTTGGCCCGGGCCTGTTACTAGATTGATAGGCCATGGCTTTGTTGGCACGAGAGCCATGAAATCACTAATTAAGGAGTTATCCTTGTAAATGGCACTCCCACCTTCTCTGTTGCTAACAAATGATGCACTATATTTGCCCCACTTGTCGCAAACTAGGAGCTTTCCTTTTTTTTAATAGATTCATTTTTTTAAATGGTTTATCTCTTGAACCATGTGTCCAAAGCCCTAATAATTTTCATTGTTGGATTTCTCGTGTTGAGATCTTTGAAACTAGATCACAAGTTAATAGGTTTATGTGAACTTTTTAAAAATGAAATACGTGGAATAAAAAATCAAACAAAAAAGAAATAAAAAACAGGAAGAGAACAGAAAAACAAAATATGAAAAACTAAAACCAAAAAAGACAAAAAAAATAGAAAAAGGAAACTAAATAAAACCAGAACCTTGAAACACAGTCGTGCTCCTCTAATAGCATAGGTCGTATTTTCCTGAATAATCAATTATGAGCCGGGGCTCATCTGCTCCTGGTGAACAGTAAATTCAAAAAAATACTAAAAATCCAAAAAAATCTGGAATTTTTTACGTGGAAGATGTTCGAGCATGTGATGTCCGTGTCAAATTTCAGCTCGTGGCAAAAAAAATTGGTCAAACGGTGCGCAAATTGTAAGCTTTCTCACAGGCACCAAATTTGTCTTTTTATCAAGAGCTATTGAAATGTCCAAAATCCACGAAATTCAGCGTGGATTTGACGCAAATGAGTCACAAACAAAAAACTGATTTTTTTTAAAGAAATACTATTTTAAACGATTTTACCTTGCATCCTAATGTGCAAATGCACTCCGCTTCTGTATTTTCCCCATTTTTGGGGAAGCACAACTATGCTTCTCGTGGAAGCACAGGCTATGGTTCTCACGAAAAAGTGCTGCTTCGCAAAAAAGAAAATCCTCCAAAACTAGGGAAAACAAAGAAAAAATTAAGAAGCCAAAAAAGGCAAAAAAAACCCAAATAAAACCCAAAAACGCGTGGAAAAATACTGAAAACGCGAGGGTGAGCCCAAAGTGTGACATGCGACGGGGGTTGGGCGCATCAGTTGACACGCTCCTAACCCAAGAAAGAGACCTTTGCGGGAGCCCTCCAAGGCATAACCCTTAATTAGTTACTCCGCAAGAATCGTAGGTTTTTTTAGTGGAAGGAGAGACGTAGTTGAGGAATCCCCCTAGCGCTGCTCACTTGGGCCGGCCCATGATATGTTTCTATGCAGCATCTCTAACGCTTTACATCGATGTGAGCTGAACTAGTTAGCCAGTGTGCAGTTTGCTAAAAAAAAGGTAGCTAGTCTGTTCTAGAGGTGTATCTTAACTTCTGGATTCCATAAAGAAAACATAAATTCTATTAATGCACTAAGAAACTCGAATAAAAAACACAAACAAAGCATTAGTACAGGTTGTTCTGATGGGTCATAAAAAGTTGCTCCATGCTAAGGAACATTTTGTTTTGACAAATGTTGCATCATTTCTTTAAAAAAATCAAGCGTCGCAACAAAAGCGTTCAGCTGGTTTTCGAAAATGTTCATCTGGTTGAAGAAAAAAATTCCAATGATTAACTTCATCTCACATCAGGAAATGTAATACTAGTTCAAGAAAAATGTTCGACAATGTCAATATAATTATAAACACACCTTAAAAACTGGGCCACTAGTTCAAGAAAAAACTTTCCAACTGTTACATCAAAATGTGGCGGTTTTTTAAATGATGTGTTCACCTTAAGTTAGAAAATATGTCAATAGTTCAGAACAATGCTCCATACATTAAATGATGTTTTTCATCCAGCTCCATAAAAATGTCCAGCGAAAATGTTGTAACTATTCAAAACACATCGAAAAGCGTCGTAGGAAATTTCAGGCACACCATATATAAAAGGAAATTACTTGATGACTCAACATTGGTAAAACACATAAAGGAATATTAATGTAGTAAAGGAGAAAAATAACCAAAAATGGCATGCATCTAGATAACTACGTTGTACTTGTACCATCGGTTACAATGTCATGCATCTCAATGATGCATCTAAATTGCTATGTCACCTCTCCGTCTAATGCAATGTTTGCTATTGCATACTCATCTAAATTGCTAAACATTTTATCTCACTCACTGAAAGCATAGCTTATTTCTTTTCCTTATTAACGCATGGATATAAATGGGTGTATTATCTTTACTTTATATATTAGACAAAAGTATTTCGTATTAAGGATTTATATGGTGTTTGTATACAAAATTTATAATTTTCTGAATGTTCTACTTTTCTGTATTAAAAGTCTAATTGAAGTAGGCATTCTCAAGGCTAAAGTTTTACTCGCATCGGCTAAGAAAAAGTTGCAGTACTACTTGCGTGTCAACTGTCCCGATGCAGAAAGTGCTGCGAACTGTTTGTTTGTTAGGTAGGTGTGGTGGTAGTACCTTGTAGCGGGAGGAGGCCCTTGTCGCAGAGCGCCGGGAAGGCCATGTAGGCGACGAGGCAGGCGGCGCCACCCGTGCGAAGCACCAGCGTCGGCACGCCGAGCCGGTCGGCGACCACCTGCATGCCCCGGAGGTTGGAGTCCAGCACCAGGCACGCCGGCCGCGCTCCCTCCTCCTCCTCCAGCACCTCGCGGAGGCTGTCCTGGAAAGCTCCTTGCAGGCGCTCGTTGAAGCGCAGCAGCGCCCCGACGAAGTCAGCATCGCTGCCCGTAGGGACGAGGTCGGCGGCCGGCACGCCGGCTCCGACGGGCACGAAGCGGTACCCCGCCACGGGGTCCGGCGCGTTGAAGGCGGCGTGGAAGAGGGTGACTCGGAGGCCCCGGGCGTGCAGCACGTCCGCCAGCTGCAGCATCGGGCTCAGGTGGCCCTGGAACGGCAGCGGGAACATGAGCACGCGCCGGCCGGGGATCGCCGGAGCCTTCCCCGCCTCGCTGGCCATGGCTTTTGTTAGGATTCTGATTGGTGATGGGGATATCGATCCGTACAGTGTTTGGTTCCTATAATATACAGGAAACGTGATCATTAGTAGTAGTTGGATGGATCTGGATTGGGTCGAAATAAAAGAGCATTGAGCGCAATGAAGAGAATGGATGGATGGATGGATACGGGATGCCAGCACGAGGATTCGGGTGCGTGCTTTGTTTAGGGAGAAAACTATTGCAAATGTCCGGACCAGACCGACCGTCCTGACGGTGACCCAAATGGACGTGAATATTGTCCATTTTTTATCCGTTTGATGAGTAGGGAACACGGACAACGGACACGGGCGGACAGACGGATACAGGCTCATCACCCAACGGTGCTATCCCATTTGGTGAGATGTCCACCCACGTCATTCGTCAAACACCTAGAAGGCGCAGCCAACGACAACGTCACCGACGAGCATGCTCTCCGACGTGGCGGACCACGATGCCGGTGATCCGCTACGCGGCGAATCCTCCGCTGCTTGCCCAAATCCTCCAGGCAGTAGTCCTCGCCGAAGACGAGGCCCGGAGGCATCTCGTCGGAACAGCGCGAGGCGATGGGTTGAGGAGGTGTCGATGGTGGGTTGAGGTGCCCGCCGGAGTTGCCCGAGTGGCCTCGGAGCTGCACGCCAGAGTGGCCGCGGAACTGCGCGCCAGGAGTGCCGTGGAGCTTCCCGACGGAGTGGCCCCGAGCGCCCGCGCCATCGCCCAAACTTGCCTTGTCACGCCGTCGCATTGTTGCCCCGCCTTGCCGCATGCCGACCCGTCGCCGTTGGAGTTGTCGCGCCCATTGGGTCATGGCAGGAGACAGAGAGAGAGAAGGAGAGATCTGTGGGCTGCGCCCCCCTTGTATCAATGACAGACGGGCTCGGGCTCGAATGCAGCGGACACAGCCGACGCGAAGGACATAGAGAACGTCCGGTTTGTGTCTGCTACGGATCCAAATCGCGAGCAAATTTGGGACTAAAATGAGTCAAAACAGACACAAAATGAACAAAAAATGAGAATGGGTCGCTGCGTTGGGCCATAGTTTTTTGTCAGTTTAGACCCAAAAGAATGCGCGTGAACCAAATGGGGTCATGCGTTGGAGTTGGCCGTAGCCATTCAATGTGGATCATCAAATTGATCCGGACTGATATGGACATCTGAAATCCCGCAGCCCAGCCCCAAATTAAGCGCAGTTGTGAGGACACCGGACATCCTTCACATCGGACTTCGACACCTCGGACTATCCCAAAATCCCACCTGGAGCCCGCATATTTTCATAATAATAACCTCCTCCTTCGTTATCTATCTCCCGGTCCCAGAGATGCCGTTGTAGCCTCCCGAACGCCGCCCAAACCCTCTTCCACCACCCCATCCAGAGGCCGCATATTTCCACAATACTTCCATCCTCCTCCGCTCTCTATAGCATGTTCCCGACGACCGCCGCCACAGCCCCCTGGATGTCGCCCAGGCCTTTGCCAGAGCCATGCTGGAGCCCTGCCGATGCCGCCCATGCCTTGCCGAACACAAACAACACACCCCCTGGATCCAATTGCCACACAGGCACCATCCGCCACTGTAGACGCCATCCATGGTGGACACCGCACCCGACAATTGTTCGGTTAAAGGCCATAGTGCAATATTTTGATGTACTCATTGTTCACTTTGAAACAAACACGAGGGACTCAAACAATGGGTACTGCTACGCCGAGTTCATAGATTTGTCTTCATCGAATGATGACAAAGATGAGGATGAAATAGTAATGATGACATTTATTCTTGAAATAACATAGCGAGCATTTTTTCACTTCAAGGGTTCTCCTACCTCTTGAGCTTGCATTGATTTTTCCCTTGAAGAGCAAAGGGTGATGCAGCAAAGGAGCGTAAGTATTTCCCTCAGTTTTGAGAACCAATGTATCAATCCAGTAGGAGACTACACAGCAAGCCACCGAATACCTGCACAAACAAACACCAACTTGCAACCAACGCGACAAAGGGGTTGTAAATCCCTTCACGGTTATTCGCAAAGTAAGGTCTGATAGAGATGATAAATGGTAAAGTAATACTTTTGGTATTTTTGGTTTATGGAATGGGAAGTAAAGATTGCAAAGAAAGTAAATAGGAAACTCGAGATTGTAGATCGGAAACTTATATGATGGAAAATAGACCCGGGGGCCATAGGTTTCACTAGAGGCTTCTCTCAAGATAGAAATTATTACGGTGGGTGAACAAATTACTGCCGAGCAATTGATAGAAAAGCGCAAAGTTATGACGATATCTAAGGCAATGATCATGAATATAGGCATCATGTCCGTGTCAAGTAGACCGAAATGATTCTGCATCTACTATTATTACTCCACACATCAACCGACTCCTGCCTACATCTAGAGTATTAAGTTCATAAGAACAGAGTAACGCATTAAGCAAGATGACATGATGTAGCGGGATTAACTCAAGCAATATGATGAAAACCCCATTTTGTTATGCTGGATGGCAACAATACAATACGTGCCTTGCTGCCCCTAGTGTCACTAGGAAAGGACACCACAAGATTGAACCCAAAGTTAAGCACTTCTCCCATTGCAAGAAAAGCCAATCTAGTTGGCCAAACCAAATCGATAGTTCAAAGAGACTTGCAAAAATATCAAATCATGCATATAAGAATTCAGAGGAGATTCAAATAATATTCATAGATAAACTTGATCATAAATCCACAATTCATCGGATCTCGGCAAACACACCGCAAAAGAGTATTACATCGAATAGATCTCCAAGAACATCGAGGAGAACTTTGTATTGAGAATCAAAGAGAGAGAAGAAGCCATCTAGCTACTAGCTATCTGATAACCCACAAGTTTAGGGGATCAATTGTAGCCACTTTCGATAAGTAAGAGTGTCGAACCCAACGATGAGCTAAAGGTAGAACTAATATTCCCTCAAGTTCTATCGACCACCGATACAACTCTACGCACGCTTAACGTTCGCTTTACCTAGAACAAGTATGAAACTAGAAGTACTTTGTAGGTGTAACGGGATAGGTTTGCAAGAATATAAAGAGCGCGTAAATAAAAAGTATGGGCTGTTTAGATAAAGACACAACTAAATTAGTTTTAGTAGAGAGCTTTTTGTCACGTGAAAGTTATTTGTCCCTAGGCAATCGATAACTAGACCGGTAATCATTATTGCAATTTTATTTGAGGGAGGGGCATAGGCTAACATACTTTCTCTTCTTGGATCATATGCACTTATGATTGGAACTCTAGCAAGCATCCACAACTACTAAAGATCATTAAGGTAAAACCCAACCATAGCATTAAAGTATCAAGTCCTCTTTATTCCCATACGCCATGACCCACTTATCCGTGTTTGTGTTTCAGTCACTCACGCAACGCATACAATAAGCAAACCATGAACATATTGCAAACCCTACAGCGGGGATCCCTCATGCTTGCGCGACACGGAGAGCACCATAGGATAGCACCAATAATAAAACATGCAACTCAAACCAATCACGATCATCAATTAACCCATCGGACAAAACGGATCTACTCAAACATCATAGGATAGCCATACATCATTGGGAAATAATATATAGCATTGAGCACCATGTTTAAGTAGAGATTACAGCGGGTAAAAGAGGGGTTACACCGCTGGATAGAGGGGGGAAGAGTTGGTGATGACGGCCGTGAAGTTGTTGGTGTAGATTGCGGTGACGATGATGGCCCCGGCGGCGTTCCGGCGCCACCGGGAGAGAGGGGGAGAGAGCCCCCTTCTTCTTCTTCCTCCTTGACCTTCCCCCTAGGTGGGAGAAGGATTTCCCCTCTGGTCCATGGTCTCCATGGCGGCGGAGGGGCGAGAGCCCCTCCGAGATTGGATATGTCTCTCTGTCTCTCTCTGTTTCTGCGCTCCCTGATTCTGGCCTTTCACCATTTCTTATATTCCCGGAGATCCGTAACTCCGATTGGATTGAAATTTGAACACGATTTTATCCGGATATTAGCTTTCTTGCGGCGAAAGAAGGGCACCAACCGCCTTACGGGGTGTCCACGAGGGTCAGGGGCGCGCCCCCTGCCTCGTGGCCCCCTCGGGCATCGTCTCGCGTTGATTCCACTTCCCAAAATTCACATATATTCCAAAAAAAATCTCCGTCAGTTTTTATCCTGTTTGGACTCCGTTTGATATGGATTTTCTGCGAAACAAAAAACATGCAACAAATAGGAACTGGCACTGGGCACTGGATCAATATGTTAGTCCCAAAAATAGTATAAAAAGTTGCCAAAAGTATATGAAAGTTGTAGAATATTGGCATGGAACAATAAAAAATTATAGATACGACGGAGACGTATCAGCATCCCCAAGCTTAATTCCTACTCGTCCTCGAGTAGGTAAATGATAAAAAAGATAATTTTTGATGTGGAATGCTACCTAGCATAATCTTGATCGTGTATCTAATCATGGCATGAATATTAAGACACGAGTGATTCAATACAATAGTGTATCATTTGACATTAAGACAATAATACTTCAAGCATACTAATAAAGTAATCATGTTTTTCAAAATAACATGGCCAAAGAAAGTTATCCCTACAAAATCATATAGTCTGGCTATGCTTCATCTTCACCACACAAAATATTCAAATCATGCACAACCCCGATGACAAGCCAAGCAATTGTTTCATACTTTTGACGTTCTCAAACCTTTTCAACTTTCACGCAATACATGAGCGTGAGCCATGGACATAGCACTATAGGTGGAATAGAATATGATGGTGGAGGTTGTGTGGAGAAGACAAAAAAGGAGAAAGTCTCACATCGACGCGGCTAATCAACGGGCTATGGAGATGCCCATCAATTGATGTCAATGTGAGGAGTAGGGATTGCCATGCAACGGATGCACTAAGAGCTATAAGTGTATGAAAGCTCAAACTGGAAACTAAGTGGGTGTGCATCCAACTTGCTTGCTCATGAAGACCTCGGGCATTTGAGGAAGCCCATCATCGGAATATACAAGCCAAGTTCTATAAAGAAAATTCCCACTAGTATATGAAAGTGATAACTCAAGAGACTCTCTATATGAAGAACATGGTGCTATTCTGAAGCACAAGTGTGGTGAAAGGATAGTAACATTGTCCCTTCTCTCTTTTTCTCTCTTTTTTTTATTTTTTTTGTAGGCTTCTTTGGCCTCTCTCTCTCTTTTTTTGGGGGGCTTCTTTGGCCACTTTTATTTTGATAACCTCGCATGGGACAATGTTCTAATAATGATGATCATCACACTTTTATTTACTTACAACTCAATATACAACTCGATACTGGAACAAAGATATGACTCTATATGAATGCCTGCGGCGGTGTACCGGGATGTGCAATGATCTAGCGTAGCAATGACATCAAAAAACGGACAAGCCATGAAAACATCATGCTATCTATCTTACTATCATGCAAAGCAATATGACAATAAATGCTCAAGTCATGTATATGATGATGATGGAAGTTGCATGGCAATATATCTCGGAATGGCTATGGAAATGCCATGATAGGTAGGTATGGTGGCTGTTTTGAGGAAGATATAAGGAGGCTCATGTGTGATAGAGCGTATCGTATCACGGGGTTTGGATGCACCGGCAAAGTTTGCACCAACTCTCGAGGTGAGAAAGGGCAATGCATGGTACCGAAGAGGCTAGCAATGATGGAAGGGTGAGAGTGTGTATAATCCATGGACTCAACATTAGTCATAAAGAACTCACATACTTATTGCAAAAATCTATTAGTCATCCAAACAAAGTACTACGCGCATGCTCCTAGGGGGGTAGATTGGTAGGAAAAGACCATTGCTCGTCCCCGACCGCCACTCATAAGGAAGACAATCAATAAATACCTCATGCTCCAACTTCGTTACATAACGGTTCACCATACGTGCATGCTACGGGAATCACAAACTTCAACACAAGTATTTCTACAATCCACAACTACCCACTAGCATGACTCTAATATCACCATCTTTATATCGCAAAACTACTGCAAGGAATCAAACATATCATATTCAGTGATCTACAAGTTTTATTTAGGATTTTATGACTAACCATGTGAATGACCAGTTCTTGTCAACTCTCTCAATAGATATAAGTGAAGCAAGAGAGTTTAATTCTTTCTACAAAAGATATTCCCATGCTCTAACAAATATAAGTGAAGTAAAAGAGCATTCTACAAATGGCGGTTATCTATGTGAAGAGAAACAGGCAATCCAAACTTCAAATGATATAAGCGAAGCACATGAAGCATTCTATAAAGCCGTACTCAAAGGATATAAGTGAAGCGCAAAGAGAATTCTATAAATCAACCAAGGACTATCTCATACCAGCATGGTGCATAAAAGAAAAGTGGAAACTAAATGCAAAAGACGCTCCAAGATTTGCACATATCGCATGAACGAAACGAATCCGAAAACATACCGATACTTGTTGAAGAAAGATGGGATGCCTTCCGTAGCATCCCCAAGCTTAGACGCTTGAGTCTACTTGAATATTTACTTGGGGTGCCTTGGGCATCCCCAAGCTTGAGCTCTTTTCTCTCTTGCTTCTCCTCATATGGAGACCTCCTCGATCTCCGAACACTTCATCCACACAAAACTCAACAGAAAGCTCGGTAAGATCCGTTAGTATAATAAAACAAATCACTACTCAAATACTGTTGCAAACCAATTCATAATTTGTTTTTGCACTTTAGCTACTGTAATATAACTTTTCCATGGCTTAATCCACTGATAGAAATCGATAGTTTCATCAGAACAAGCAAACAATGCATAAAAAACGGAAGCTGTTTTAAACAGGACAGTCTGTAGTAATCTGAACATTCACCATACCTCTGGTACTCCAAAAACTCTGCCAAAAATAGGGAAAATAAAAAATTTGTATAGAAAGACAGTGCAAAAAGTTTCAGAACCGTTTGACGTTCCAGTAAAAAATGTAAAATCGTGCACTACAGCCAAAGTTTCTGTTCTGCACCGCACAAACCAACAAACAATGTAAGCATCCTAAAGGCAAATCTTGGCACATTATTTTTATAATACAATGGAATTGTACAAGGGGATAATTATTTTTGTTGAAAATTTTATGTAATGAAGGGTCACAAAGTTTCCATGGGCATGAACAAAGTTCAGGGCTAGCTCCCATTTTAACAATGCTCGTCTTTCTCACTTTCGCTTTTCTTTTTGAAAAAGTTTTAGGTTCCCCTCTTTATTTTTTATTTTTTTTGTTTTTAAACTCTATAAAAGCACACAACAGAAATAAATGACTCTCTAAAACTTCCGGATTGTCTCCCTGGCAGCGCTTCTTTAAAGCCATTAAGCTGGGCATATAGTGCTCAAGTAATGGATCCACCCGGATCCCAAGGTATATCAAAGCCAATTTTAATTAACAATGATTTGTGATTTAGTAGTGAGCACAAAGTAACATATATCATGCAACAACGAAGTCTAACTCTTTTTCTATGCATCGGCATGTCATAAAAGAACAATTCATGCACACAAAGTAAAGGCCAATGCATAGTGTAAACAGTTTCTTGCAATTTTATCGTGTTGGAAACATAGAGAGGTGGAGATGTAGTTCCTCTCTCATAATAATTGCAAGTAGGAGCAGCAAGCACATGCATATTACATTCATCAAAATCATCATGTGCAACGGTAAAATGCAACCCATCAACATAATCCTTAATAAGAGCAAACTTCTCCGATATAGTGTAGTTTGGAGAATTCAAAAAGATAATAGGACTATTATGTGTGGGCGCAATAGCAACAATTTCATGTTTAACATAAGGAACTATATCAAGTTCATCTCCATAAGCATCATTCATATTGGCATCATGGCCACAAGCATAGCAAGCATCAAGTTCATCAAAAAGGGGTATTTCAAAAGAATCAACGGGATCATAACAATCATCATAGCAATCATCCTTCGGTAAGCACGAGGGGAAATTAAACAATGTATGAGTTGAAGAGTTACTCTGATTAGAAGGTGGGCATGGGTAGCTAATCCGCTCTTCCTCCTTTTGTTCTTCGCTCTCCTCATCATCTTTTTCATCCAATGAGCTCACAGTTTCATCAATTTCTTCTTCCATAGAGTCCTGCAAAATATTAGTCTCTTCTTGGATAGTGGAGACTCTCTCAATAAAATCATCAATAGCGGAATTGAATTCATAATTCTCATAGCAATATTTAAGTATAGCAAAATTTTCAGGTCTGTAAACAGCATCATCAAGATTTTCACACTCTTTAAACAAAGATTCAATTTCATAAGCACCCATAAAAGCAATGAATTCTTCTATTTGTTCCACATCATAGTAATCATATATACCATTAGCATAAGAAGCCAAGGTTTTATCATCATTAAATTTGCATGAAAAGGGAAGGTGTGGAGCCTTCATCCTAGAGCAACAAGTATAATCATATCTCAAGCATAGTTCCCGAGCATACCAATGCAACATATGAATTTGATCCCATAATAGTTTCCCTTTTTGAGTCAAGCGATAATCCCTAAAGTATTCACGTTGATCCAACGTGTCTCCCATTACATAATTGAATGGGGTTTTCTCAGGATTATCAAAGTAGTACATAATATCTTTCACATAATGAGCATCGAGGGTTTTAGGAGGTTCCCCATCTCCATGAGTAGCAAGTACACCTAATTTTTTTGGTATTTCGTGTTCCATATCCATAGCTAAAGATAGAGAACAACTTAAAACAGAGAATAAAAACTACTTAGTGATAAAGCAAACAAGCACACACGAGAATATTCACCCCACGCTATTGCTCCCCGGCAACGGCGCCAGAAAAAGGTCTTGATAACCCACAAGTATAGGGGATCAATTGTAGCCTCTTTCGATAAGTAAGAGTGTCGAACCCAACGAGGAGCTAAAGGTAGAACAAATATTCCCTCAAGTTCTATCGACCACCGATACAACTCTACGCATGCTTAACGTTCGCTTTACCTAGAACAAGTATGAAACTAGAAGTACTTTGTAGGTGTAACGGGATAGGTTTGCAATAATATAAAGAGCGCATAAATAAAAAGTAGGGGCTGTTTCAATAAAGACACAACTAAAATAGTTTTAGTAGAGAGCTTTTTGTCACGTGAAAGTTATTTGTCCCTAGGCAATCGATAACTAGACCGGTAATCATTATTGCAATTTTATTTGAGGGAGAGGCATAGGCTAACATACTTTCTCTTCTTGGATCATATGCACTTATGATTGGAACTCTAGCAAGCATCCGCAACTACTAAAGATCATTAAGGTAAAACCCAACCATAGCATTAAAGTATCAAGTCCTCTTTATTCCCATATGCCATGACCCACTTATCCGTGTTTGTGTTCCACTCACTCACGCAACGCAGACAATAAGCAAACCATGAACATATTGCAAACCCTACAGCGGGGATCCCTCACGCTTGCGCGACATGGAGAGCACCATAGGATAGCACCAATAATAAAACATGCAACTCAAACCAATCACGATCATCAATTAACCCATAGGACAAAACGGATCTACTCAAACATCATAGGATAGCCATACATCATTGGGAAATAATATATAGCGTTGAGCACCATGTTTAAGTAGAGATTATAGCGGGTAAAAGAGGGGTTACACCGCTGCATAGAGGGGGGAAGAGTTGGTGATGACGGCGGTGAAGTTGTTGGTGTAGATTGCGGTCATGATGATGGCCCCGGCGGCGTTCCGGCGCCACCGGGAGAGAGGGGGAGAGCCCCCTTCTTCTTCCTCCTCCTTGACCTTCCCCTTAGGTGGGAGAAGGGTTTCCCCTCTGGTCCATGGTCTTCATGGCGGCGGAGGGGCGAGAGCCCCTCCGAGATTGGATCTGTCTCTCTGTCTCTCTTTGTTTCTGCGCTCCCTGATTCTGGCCTTTCACCGTTTCTTATATTCCCGGAGATCCGTAACTCCGATTGGATTGAAATTTGAACATGATTTTTATCCGGATATTAGCTTTATTGTGGCGAAAGAAGGGCACCAACTGCCTTACGGGGTGTCCACGAGGGTCAGGGGCGCGCCCCCCTGCCTCGTGCCCCCCTCGGGCATAGTCTCGCGTTGATTCCACTTCCCAAAATTAACATATATTCCAAAAAAATCTCCGTCAGTTTTTATCCCGTTTGGACTCCGTTTGATATGGATTTTCTGCGAAACAAAAAACATGCAACAAACAGGAACTGGCACTGGGCAATGGATCAATATGTTAGTCCCAAAAATAGTATAAAAAGTTGCCAAAAGTATATGAAAGTTGTAGAATATTGGCATGGAACAATCAAAAATTATAGATACGACGGAGACGTGTCACTATGGACCCGTAGGTCTGAAGTAAACTACTCACACTTCATCGGAGAGGCAGGGGTGTTGATGTAGAAGCCCTCCGTGATCGATTCCCCCTCCGGCAGGATGCCAGAAAAGGCCCCAAGATGGGATCTCATGGGCACAGAAGGTTGCGGCGGTGGAAAAGTGGTTTCGTGGCTCCCCTGGATGTTTTTGGGGTATAAGAGTATATATAGCCGAAAGAATTAGGTCAGGGGACTCTCGAGGGGCCCACAAGGTCGGGGGCGCGCCCCACCCCCCTGGGCGGGCCCTCCACCCTTGTGGCCGCCTCGAGGCTCCTCTGACTTGCACTCCAAGTCTCCTGGGTTTTTTCTGGTCCAAGAAAAATCACGACGAAAGTTTTATTCCGTTTGGTATTCCGTTTCTACGAAACTCTAAAACAAGGGAAAAAACAGAAACTGGCACTGGGCTCTAGGTTAATAGGTTAGTCCCAAAAATCATATAAAATAGCATATTAATGCATATAAATCACCCAAAACAGATAATATAATAGCATGGAACAATCAAAAATTATAGATATGTTGGAGGGAGACGTATCAGGTTCAACAAGGGGACATCGAGTGTTGAATCAGAATAGGGCACAGGGCATATGACTACGATGACTACTTTGCCCTGATGCAGCATTCAAAAAAATATATTTTCCATGTTGATTCTAGATGCAACAACCATCGTCCATGCGCCTCTACGCAAGTGTCACGGTCTATGATCATTACTTCAAGCTGAAGAAAGATGATGTTGGCCACATTGGATTCTCGGGTCTACAGAAGTGCACGACTGCTCTGAGGATGCTTGCGTATGACACAACCATGGATTTGTGGGACAAGTACCTCAGGATGTATGAGAGCACACATGATTGGAGGCCATGGTTAGATTTTCTACATTAATGGTCAAGGTATTTGGATTGGAGTACGTGTGAGAACCAAATGACAAAGACAAAGCAATACTCGTGGCACTTGGAGAATCAAGAGGATTTCCATATATGCTCGGATCTCTGGATTGAATGTACTGGAAATGGAAGAACTACCCATATGCTCAACAAGGACAATACCAGGGACATCATAAAAGCCCGACATTATTCTTGAAGCAGTTGCATCACAAAACCTCTGGATTTGAAACTCTTTCTTTGACATATCCGGGTCGCATAATGACATCAACATGTTGCAATAGTTTTAACAGTTTGCAAGGTTGTGTGCGGGCAACGTTCCTACGTGCAACTATGTCATGAATGGACATGAGTACAATATGGGGTACTTCTATCCCTCGTTGGCAACCTTTGTCAAGACCATCAACATGCCATGAGGTAAAAAATGTCACTTTGCTACAACATAAGAAGGTGCTAGTAAGGATGTGAAGAGGAAATTTGGAGCGCTTCAAGCCTGTTTTGTAGTTGTTCGCAGACCTGCTAAATAATGGGATCCAGAGACATTGTGGGAAGTGATGACAAATTGTGTGATCATGCATAATATGATTGTGGAAGATGAGGGTGAGGGTGTATTCCTTGGTCTGGAATTCCAAAATATGGGCGATCCTATAGCCTCCAGAGCAGAATCCAACGAAATTTGAGGAATTTCTTGAACTACATCATTAGATTCGCAATCAGCAAGCTCATACATAATTTTAGAATGATCTCGTTGAGCATTTGTGGTCATTTGTGGGTGTTTCGTAAGGACAATTACAATATGTGTCCAAATAAATTGGATTCAAATTTGAACTATTTTATTCCAAAAATTATGTTTGGATTGTAATATTTTTATTTTAAATTATATTTTCATTGGACTATTTATATCTTGAGTTATGCATGCATCGTTGTATTTAATTTCATTATTTACAATATTCGTACTACACAAGAAAAATAGACAGGCCCATAAATATAGTGACTCTGGTCGGATGGCCTCCACCCCATCGGCTGTCCACGGATATATCTAAATATCTTCATGGACATTTGGTGATGTCTGTTTAGTGATTCATCTTGGAGGTGCCCTTATTACTCGACAACGCAAGTAACAAAACAGGGTGCAACGCACCCGGCTTTCATACCCTGGTGTAGGTACATCTGTCTGCCTGTATTGGTATAAGAATCTCCCCCACTCAAACTAAAATGTAAAAGAATCTCTCCTTTCTAAATTCATATAAAGAATCACCTTAGTATAATTTCTCTTTTAATAATTTAGTTGTGTGCATTCTCAGTGTCTTGACTAGTTCTTGACTTTGTATTGGTGCAAAGTCCTTTTGTACATTAAAAAAATGTTATGATTTGTAAGGCACTTAACATATATATTTTTGGTATATTGTACTGTCAACATTAAATCTCAAAATATATCCACGAAGGTAATACCAAATTTGGATTAATATATTAATCCTTATAAGAAAATGGCATAGTGTATTAGTAATCGAAATGGACCGTACAATTTTAGATCTCTTTATCAGAATTATTTAGTCCTATCCCACGGGTTAGGTGCTTAGCTGAAGGTGGAAGGCGAAGCCTAGTAAATTGATGGAAGCATCTCAACCTATGCAGAGGGCCGCATTTGCTGATTTAATAGGTTGGGGATTCTCCCGAATACCTAAACAATCGTGTTGGTTACAAACTTGATTCGAAAATCAAAAAGGATAAGGAAAGCTAACAAGCTGACAAGATCCTAGCCGACACGCACACACGTGCTAATTCAACATGTTTAAAATGATACTATAGTTCAAACTCTAACGACCACTCTTAATCACAACTTTCTCAAGTCGAGATTACATTTTAATTCTTTCGAATTTGTCGTGGGCAATGCTTCTAAAGTCATGTGTAACTTCATTTCTTCAATGAATAAATCAAACGTACATCAACATGTTGCTACCCCTCCCTCTCAGAAAGTGCGAGTCTATTTTTATGTGTTTCGTCTGGCTATCAAACATTAGGTTAACACATAAACGGGTATCGCCCAAATTATCGCACCTAATACAAGGAGTTTTTGCTTGAGGCACTCCAAGTTTAGCGAGCAAAGACTGGAGCAAAATGATTCATGTCGTGTCATTTTCAAGGGATTTATATTATGCTTCCATACTTGATATTGACATTGTTGTGTGTTTCTTAGCATACCATGAAAATAAGTTTAGTCCAAAAAATATTGTAAACAACTAGTTGATCTTCTACATATATCATCCAAGCTTGCACCCTCAATCCACATCAGACAAGACATTTTCCAAGGTAGGTGATGACTTATTAAATGTCAAATCAACACTCAAAGTGTTCATGACATACCTCAAAATACGTTTTGCAACAGTGCATTAAACTATGGTAGGAGAATGCAGAAATTGGAATACCTTACTTACAATAAGAGGGATATCATGTCTAGTGATACTCGAGTGTTGAAGTGCACCAACTGCTCCTACTTGTTTCGATATGTTCTTGTCCCAAGGGTTCTCCCTCAAGCACCGAAAAGTTTTCAGTGTTTTGAGGGTTGAGATGGAGAAGGCTTAAGCCCCTACGTTCCAACTGGAGTCAAAAGATCTAGTGCATTTTTTCCCTGTGATGGCACATACCATCCTCAATCTTCTTAACTTAAATTGCACAAAGAAATCTAAGCCTCCCAAGTTCTTCACGATAAAGTATGTGTTTAACAGGTTTTTTGCTTCTTCATTAGATGAGCTAGTGATGATAACTATGTCATCAACATAAATAAGCACAAAATTACTACTCCAAATTTACTATAAATGGGCACTGAAGTATCAAACTTGGAATTAATATAACCATATATTGAAGATTTGAGCTTAAATGATAATACCATCCCCTAGGAGCCTATTTAAGTCCATATAAGGTCTTGTCAAACTTACACACCTACTAGGGTCCTAAACAACACGCACGCGTGCGCACACACAAACACTAGATACAACAAGAGACAAGATCTTGCTTAGGTCCATATAAGGCATTGTCAAACTTACACACATGGAATGGTGCATGGTTATCTTCAAACCCAAGTGGTTCTTTCATGTAAACATCATCTTCCAAATATAAAAGTGACAATAATCAAGGTATTTACATATATTAATTAAGCATTAATGTTGTTCTCTGGTGCTTCGTAGAAGTAGCACCTTGATTACCATTAATTTTCATTTGGATCACACAAAAACGGGAGGGTAGGACAAAAGATGTTGTGCAAGTTCTTATCGCTAGCATGTACAACCACATACGAAGTACATGCCTACATGAGTTGATAAATTTGAGCTAGATTATTATCACCCTTTGTATAGTTGTTACATAATTGATTCTATCCAGCCAACGTCCCATTATCCATCCTCGTGCCTAGGCTTTTGATAATTATTGCTCTCGTTAAGATCTTTGTACTTAGCAACTATTGGATATTGCTGCTTTCTGTTACTTTGTTGCCATCAAACTACAGTCACTCCATCACATTTGCTACTAATAAATTCTCTTTGGCAAGTATTTGTTTTCAAGTGTAGTTGAATTGACAACTCAATTGCTGAAGCTTATATATATTATTTGGATCCCCTTCTATTGAATCAATAGATTTGGGTTTCCATACTTCTCATCGACTATTGCAACCCCCTACACTTGTGGGTTATCACCAGGCTAATTGAAGTGTGATCACACGCCTCTGCTATTCTCGTACAAGGCTATAGACCAATAGACATATGGCTCCGCACCATACACACCATGTACAGGGGTGAGGCAGGAGAGTTAATCTATTGACCGTCACAATTATTTTCGCCACCTTGATCAAAGACAGATTAAGGATAGAGCTGGTCCTATTAGCAAAATTTCTTTGCGAAGTAGAACACGATATTAGCACATATGGTTTGAAACGGGAATAAGTTTTCATAAAAAAACAATATCCGTATAGATATACACTCATCTAGAATGAACATCAAGGCACTTGACTCCCTTATGAAGAGCAACATAGCCTAGGAAACACACTACTTATATCTAAAATAAAGTTTGCGGGCATTGTAGGGCCTACAATTTGGCTAATGAATACACGCAAATATGTGAACAGACGCAGAATCATGTCTGGTAACTAAGGGGCATTCAATTGTTGTCAAAAAATTGATGAGTCAGGTTGGCAACATGTTGATGAGATGGGTTGCAATAAGTAATGCTTCGTCACAAAATTTTAATGGCACCGAAGCATTTGCAAGAGTAACTCTACGTCAACAATGTGTTGATTTTTTTAGAAATCGGTTGAATCATTTTTTTGGTGATCATGGTGTAATAGACATGATGGGGAATTATTTCTTAAGGAACTTAATTTTTCATATTGGCCACCATGATTATATTGTGCAACAATATTTTTTCTATCAAATTGTACTCAACAAGCGCTTGAAATTTATGAAAATATTTGAAAACCATTAGATATCTTCTTAATAAGATATATCCATATCTACTTGCTAAAGTCATCGATGAAGCTTACATAGTAGGTATATAATCCAATAGAGATAGGAGTTGGTCCCCATGCATCGCCCAACACAAGCTCTGAAGAACAAGTAGAAAGACTGTTTGAGACATGGTATGTAAGTTGACGACTTCTGCCTTTTTGACATGAACACACACTAACTCGGAACTAGATTCGCCACAAAAGGGAGTTTATTATTCTCGAGAACTTGTTGAATTATGGAAGACGATGAATTTCGTAGGTGGCTATGCCACCTTTACAAAGATGGTGTGGTGACACTAAGAACTTACTACTTGATATCCCAACTTGAGGGACTAGAGAATAAAGTACTCCTTCACTTTTGTCTCACCGAATTATTTTTTCCATTACCTATTGATAAAAAGAATTGGGTGAAACTCAATATAGACTTGGTTCTCAATGGCAAGACGATTAAGAAAAAACAAGATTCTTTGATGAACTAGAAACATGAAGGATATTTTTAAGATGACGATTATGTTTGGGTTTAATAATTGAATAGCCAAGACTTATTCTCGTACCCAATCCATTGGTTCTATCCACCTGATATTGTATGTGATACTTGTCACAAATCATCAGTTATCAAGATCTCTATGATCTGATCAATGGCATCATTGTTAGCGTAAACCAATTTGTGTGGACGCAATAAGTGGTGTTGGCAGACCAACAACATCCTCTTCTTGTTGATAGAAATCGTCGTAGCACCACCAGCAATCTGACGCATTTTGGCTAGATTGCCACATATTTGGCAAATCGGTCCGGGCTTAGTCCCGCTCTACTGCTGTTGTCGATGTTAGGGTCCCTGTGAGAGCACCCATAATGATGGCATTAGAGCGACGCTCGTGGATATTTCCATGTGGCCACCATTTTTGTGCACCTAGAGGAAAGCATTGTCCCCAAGAAGTGAATCTGGTGCACTAACGTGAAGCCGAGTTCATTGAGGACTTCAAGTCGTTGCTTGAGCCTTGGAGCAAAACCATCTGCATGCCAGAATTTGGCATATGTCATGTAGCTCACCCAAAACAGTACTCACTTTGGGCGAACTTGCCATACCCACACCTTGGACATGTCCCTAGCCTCAGTCCCGGCATTTACCTGAACTCCGGCGACCTCCCATGGCATGAAAATAACTGGAACAGCAAGACCGGGGTGCCCCTATTCTGAGCCTTCAACGGGTAGTCGCCCTTATAACTCATGGGGACGCAAGGGTGGGCCAACCCATTTGCGCATGTAGCTCCTTCGCTTGTATGTGTTCACTACATCGTGTTCGCAAGATGTGCAGGAAAACATATCGCTTCAGTATTGCATAAAAGGTACATGTATTACTACGGGTTCAACACGCATCCACCAATATTATTTTATTTTCCTAATAATCTAAAAAATGTCAAGATTCTAATGAAAAATGCTCACAAAATTTTAAAAAAAAATACTAATGAATACAAAAGACTCACAAATTTGAAAGAAAGTTAAAAAATATAAAAAAGTTCGTCTTCACAAAATTATAAAATTTCTTGAATTTTAAAATGTTTGTAAATTTTAAGAAATATTCATAAATTATAAAAATATTAACAAACACAAATTGATCATGGATTTGAAAAAAATAGTTCATCATTTAAAAATAGTTCATAACGTTAAGAAAGTATTCATAAATTAAAAAGGGCAAATGATAAGAAAACACAAACCAAAAACCTAGTAAAAACTAGCATTAGAAATAGAAAAAAAATAAAGCTGGCAGAAAGCTTCCCAAAGCTTCCTCGAACCAAGAAACACGTTGTGGGATGAAGGTACATGGGCTTCCCCATACCCCAAACGGAGTATGAGTGCGATGGATGTTTTGTTTTTAATAAATAAATACTTCCTCCGTCCAATAATATAAGATCTTATTACATATATTGGATGTAATAAGGTCTTATATTATGGGACGGAGGGAGTAGTACTTTACAAAAGGATGTAAAATCAAATCATATGTGCGAGTTATGTCTTGCTTGTTCCGAGACTTAGCTCTGACTAACCTATGGCGCGAGGTCTTGCATCGTCTCAGTGTGGCGGTCCATCGAAGTGGTTTGTGGGAAGGTTCCGAACACCGGTTCATGGAAACCTTCCACCGATTTTGTCTGGTTTCAGCAAGGTTTCGTGCGTGTTTTATCTATGCTATGTTATTTGATTTTTCTCTCTTTTCTTTTTTTCAAATACTTGATGACCTTTTTAACATGTTATACGTTTTTCATAGAAATCACTGGACTATTTTTCATACATGTTTATTTTTTTTAATATGTTATAAACATATTTTTGAATTATGTGAGAACTTTTGTAAACGTCATGAACATTTTTTGATTGGTCTGACACATGTTTTAGTTATGATAATTTTTTCCTATATTGTAGGACTTATTAACATTCCAACATATTTATTAAACACGTCAACATTTTTCCGAAATGTCATACACCATTTTGCATATTGGTACAAAACATTTTTTTCCTCGAATTACATGAAAACTCTTAAATTGTATGAAAATATCAAAAATATTTTTTGAAAAGTGTGAACATTTGACAAATGCCATTAATATTTTTTCACATTAACTGGACAGGTTTGGCCACTACATGAATTTTTTTCAAATGTGCAACGAACACTTATTGAATTTTAAGTCAATTAATTTTTGGAACATACGTATTTAGAATATTTAAAATCAAAAATGTAAAAATAATTAACAATAAACACCAACGTAACAAAACCCCACAATCCTATTTGGCGGGCCTAGTAGATCCTCGGGGTTGCGTAAAACTCGCAGCGGCTATATCTCGCATTAAGCCAGACGAAAGGGCCTGTCGGGTCGAACGATAACAGAGCACAACAATTATCTTCATGATTGACTAGTAGTTCCGGACATCTTAAGTCAAAACGAGCTGCAATTCCACTGTTTCTTCTCCATTTTTCAAGGTTGTTTTTTTTCTTTCTTCATTTGTATCCGCTATTTTACATGTTTTTTTTTACCTTTTCTTTTGTTGTTGTTTGGTTTCGTTATACATTCTCTTTTTTTTTTCTTTCATTGTTTTTATCGGTTTTTATTTGTTTGCTCGGTTTTATTTTTCACTTTCCTACTTCTCTGGTTTATTTTTGTTTCTACACATTTTGTTGATACATGGTCAACATTTTTCCTACACATTTGTAACATTTTTCTAATACATGGTAAACATTTTTTGTATAATTTTCTAAAATTTTCCCAATGTTTGATTAACAGTTTTCAACAAAAAAGATTAACCTTTTTTCAATACATGGTCAATAGTTTTCTATACATATTTAACATTTTCCAAGCGCTGGATTAACATTTAATAAACAATTTTTCAACATTTTTATCAAATGCTTGATTAACATTTTTATATAGATGAAATAATTTTTTCATCATTTACTTAATACATGGTCAATATTTTTTCTATCCACATTTAACTTTTCCCAAATGCTTGACTAACCTTTTTCAAATACTTGTTCAACATTTTTCTGAAATACTTGATTAACATTTTTCAAATACATGTTCAACATTTTTTTCAAATGCTTAATTAACATTTTTATATACATGATCAAAACATTCATCATTTTTTCATAAGTGATCAATATTTTTTGTATACACGTTCAACATTGTCCGAATGATTGTTCAACATTTTTGAAATACTTGTTCAACAATTTTTATTAATTATTCAACTTTTTCAAATAATTAATCAACATTTTTTGAATACTCGCTAGACATTTTTCAAATAATTATTAAGCATTTTTCAAATACTTAATCAACATTTTCAAATACGCGTTAAACATTTTTCACATACTTAATCAACATTTCACAAAAAACAAAAAGAAAAAGAGTTTGTGGTCAACGCTCGCATGCCCGCCCATCACGGTCGCCCCTTCAGCGAGTCCGAAGGTGGTGCACTCGCTGAAGGCTAGACATAGGGCCGTTCTGTCAAACCGGCGTGCTTTCGCTGAAGAGTGGTTGCAACCACAGCGAGGCGTTAAAGCAGTGGGGAAATGGTTTTTAATGGCATTTTTTCTTTTGTTGGTTTTTTTTCATTTTTTTTTCCTTTTTTTATCTGCTTTCCCCCCTCTTTTGTTGTTTCTCTTTCTTTTTCCTATTCTTCCATTTTATCCTTTTTTCGGTTTTATTTTACTACATTGTTCATGATTTAAAAAGTTATTCATGGATTTCAAATTTGGTTTAATTTTGATAATTTGAACACGATACAAAATTTTGTCAGCGTGTATCACAAAATGTTCAATATTATCCAGCGTATATAAAACTTTATTTCAATCTGTAGTTAAAAAAATTTCAACGTATATTAGATGTTTGTTCAATGTATATTTTAAATGTGTTCATTATATATCTAAAAAATGTTGACCGTGTATTTTTAAAAAAATCAGCGTATAAACAAAAAGTTCAATGTATATTTGAAAGCTATTCATCGTATATAATAAAATTCATCAAATGTTTGGATTTTCAAAAAATTGTGTTTTGAATAATTATTCGCGATTTTCCAAAAAAAAAGTTTTAAGAGTTTGTTCGAGTTTCAAAAATAATTCAAGAAAAATTTATTCATTTATGTTAAAGAAGATTAATATACGAATCTACCGCTCTATATAATTCTTTTAGTTTATGTTATAATTTAAGACATACTCAGTTGCTAGTGCATCGGTGCGCAACGCGGCTATCTAGCATCAATCACTGTATTTTTCCTTGACATCTTATATTTACGTTCGCTCTTGAGAATGAGCCAGCCCGTTTTGTGTGAATCCTTCAGCGAAAGCTTCTCATTTTGACGCTCAGGAGCGTCGAGCAGGAGCTCTCAGAAATCATATACAATGCTCTCGTTGAGTCGCATTGTCGATGTTTCGCATAGAGCCGAACGACCATCGACTAAACTGGGTCGGCCCATTTAGCAAGTCAATTTCCTTGGTTGTTGAGGCATTGAAAACATCTAGAAGGTTCCAACACGGTCTTTCCATTTTCCTTTTTAATTTTTTTCCTTTAATGTATTTTATTTTAATTTGTTTTTGTAAATGGTCGTGTTTCTAAAAAAATTGGGATTTTCAAAAGAATTGAAATTTTAGAAAAACATCAAATATTTAAAAATATATTCAGGATTTTTTAAAATATTCATAGTTTCAATAGGTCTTCCTGGAATGTTATAAAAGTTTGGAATTTTAAAAAAGCTATTGGTTTTTTATATAAATGCGCATTTTTAAATAAAATGTTCAGAATTTTTAAGTGGTGATCACAATATTTTTAGAAACTATTCAGTTTTGTTTTAATTTATGATTTTAACATTTTCTACTGCAGACTTTTTTCCTAGAAATGGCCCTGGTATAGAAAATGGTTATAGTACATGGGCTTAAAATTAGCCGTCTTGTGTGATTGGGCTTAAATATACCTTAAAGAGTGACCGTTAGTGCAATAGAACACAGCATCACCTCTACCGTTTGCTCTGGTGGGCCGGCCCAAAATCTTTGGTTTTTCAAAGCTTTTGTCTACAGTGCATTTACTAAAACAATAACAGTGCATACTCGGTTTGGGAACCTTCCATTCGGTTTAGGTATGTTCCGACAATTTATGTTCTCTGCTGGTTTTAATCCGTTTCTTTTCCTTTTTGTTAACGTTTTCTCTTTTTTTCTATTTTTTATGTTTTCATTTTTTCTATTTTTCAAGTACATGTTAAATTTTTTGAAGTCATGTTGAACAATTTAATATACAGGTTTAACATTGTTTGGACACACTCTATTGTTTCTCAAATACAGTATAGAACATTTGCCAAATGCACATTGAACATTTTATTTTTGACTATGGACATTGAACATTTTTCAAATGCATGGCTGAAACAATTACTATACACACACTGAACATTTTTCCAAAATTTCATTAACTTCTCTAAAACGTGGAACATGTTTTAAATGTTATTAACATTTGTTAAAGAAGAGGTGAGGATTTCAAATACACAGTGAAGATATTTAAAAAATACATTTTTAACACTTTTTAAAACATATGTTGAACATATTTCAAATACATGTCAAATATTTTTCTAATACATGATTAGTAAAATTCAATATGTTTAAAAAAATTAGATACACAGTGAACAATTTTGAAATACACTATGAACATTTTTTTAATACATGACAATGATTTTTGTAAACACATGATGAACATTTAAAAAAAATATTATGAACATATTTTAAATTTCATGAGTATTTTTATGAATGGTGAGAACATCTTCTAAATATCATGAACAAATTTTTGAACGTGTTAATTTTTTTTGAATAATAATTTTTATTATTGTATGAATACTATTTATAAATATCTTGGAAGCTACCGAAACAAGTGTAAGTCACCATTGGATAACAAAAAAAAACAAGAAAACATAGCCAATCAAGATGGAACGAACCAATCAAGACGCACAACCGACCAATCAAGATGCTAAACTTGGGCCCGACCCGTTTAACCTGCGTTGTAGGCGAGCACTCTTGTGCCCCGCAGCAAGCGAGATCAAGACGCTCCCCATGAGCGACAAACTAAGGGGCTCTCCAGAAACCGGTGCTGAGAAGACGGATTTTATAGTGTCCTGAATAGGGCTGCTCCCTTTACATTTGCGCCTCCTTGTTCCTTGGTAGCAGCAATCAGCAGCAGGCCATAGGCCCATCTTGCTTCATGTTTGGGAGCCTCACATTGAAGAGAGATACATCGACCTGAGAAAAACTGTAAAGAGAATAGAACCCTAACTTAAACCCAAAAGACCCGATTAAGAAATAGAATTACAATTAAGACCGAAGAATCCCTTGAGCTTGAAGCCACCATCTGTCACCTGCCTCCGGCACCACCACAGCAGCCACCGAAGGAAAAGAGAACAAAACACGTGTTCATTCACGTTTAACGCGGCCCCATCATTGATCTATAACTTTTGAGACTTCCAAAGTGGCTTGCCAAAGGTGAAGCCATGTAGTTGAAGAATCTAGCCAGGGCAGCACCTTTGACGTGCTATATAACTCCAGATTTGGCACCCACGCGCGACAGTGTCGAGTGAGGAAACCTGAACTGTCTTCAACCATGATTTCGCATACGATGTTGATCACCGTGGGCACCCGCTCTTGAACAACCTCATGTGCTCCGGGCCGACGGCAGAGTGAACGTTGTCGCAACGACAGAGCCTGAGGACACAATCCACCACAGGATGTTGCTGCAGCCACACCATACCCACTTGAACAGACTAGCACACAAATCCATCACCTACCATAGAGCAGAACGCCATGTAGAGGACGGATCTGGAGCTTCATTAAAGTTTGACAATATGTTATTTGGTTGAGTTTTTGTTATTGTCAGAAAGATATGTGTGACTATATGTTAATTGGTTGAGTTTTTTATTGTTCTTGGAAAGTTAACTAAATACTACATAAAGATATTCTTCCATCACAGAAGGATTACCTCTTCAATTTTTTAAAGCTCTTCACATTTTCTAAAATGTCAAATGGCTGTATCCTTTATCAAAGAGGAACGTATTTTTTTGTCCATCAAATATTTCAAAATTATAGAAATGATCCCTCAACTCCAAAACATCAAACTTCACTCCCTTAACTTTCAAAACATGACAGGAAGGTCCCACATAGTTCAAGCCAAAAACCACTCCACGGCAGCAAGAAACCACCCGAAGTGGCACGAGGGACTAAACTTATCTGATTTTGAAAGTTGAGGGACTAAAGTTTGCTGGTTTGGAGTTGAGTGACCATTTCTATACTCTCGAAAGAGTTGAGGGATGAAAAATATACATTTCCCTTTATAATTCCCTAGAGAATGCTTTCGCCTAAAACCCTTTACATATCAACATGAGGATTATAAATTTATAATTCCCTAGAGAAAACACTATGATTATCATAAAACCATTTCCCAGGGGAGCATGCTTTTGCCATACGATTATGTACGCTTTGACAGTAACATTGGAGGATACTTTACATGAATGAAGGGAGGGGGAGAAAAAAAGAACAGAAAATCAACCTCAGATTACAATTGCATCAGTTGATGCAGCCGCTAGTGTACAATTAACAATACACAATTGCAATGATGGTGCCCATTATCCTTTTCACAGGGCTTCCTTCCCAGAATCCTTCTATCTGTAGCAATATTTGGCCAGATGAACAACCGCGCTGCAATGCACGACCAAATAATCTGTGCATACGGGTCATCTGGCTGCCATTGCCAGGCAAAGAAATGGCACGAGAGAAAGAGACTACAGGTGATGTCATGTGTTTGCCTATGATCCACTCTCAATTTCGTTGCTGAATGGTAACCGATCGACACCCCTCTCGACTGCATCCCTCCATAGCCGATACCGGATGCCGAGCTTGTCATACGACACTGGCCAGTTCCAAACGTTAGCTCCATTGTTCATTCGGTCTTGTTGGCCGAGCACAAGCCGCAGATCCTCATTCAAGACCTGCAGAAGATCGTGCAAGATTGCCATTGTCAGAACAGTTAGACACAATTGTTGAAACCAATTCAAGTCCCGTCTGACTTAGTTTGCAAATGACAGTTACTAACTACCAATTTATTATCTGTCATGTTGACATGTTATAGTTATGAAGAACTAAAACCATGACAGTAATAATGGAATGGAGGGAGTAGCTACAAAATTTTGGGACTTGCCTTCTCAGCGAAATGTGACCACAACAGGTGCATGAAAGGCATGTGCTTCATCCAGGGTGCGAAGTCGAGAGACATCCGGTACAACAGCCTGGTTTTATTCGTCGATGAGGGCAAGCATACATGGAGCTGGTGGAGATGCGTTGCACATTGCTGGGTGCTCTTCCCTTCTAGCTTTCCAGGCTTGGAGATGCCAATTGTTGACAAGACCATGCAGGGCGGTCGGAACTCCATATCGATGGGATAAGGATCCCAGTACCCTTGGAGCCCAGATGTAGGTGTCAAGAACTTCACAAAGCTGAGAATAGTAACACAAGATCAACATGTTGGCTTGCACAGGCATAATATGACCATGGATACAAAAACTGTTCATTCACCAGCCAGTTCTACTACTTGGTGTCATCAGATGTATAGAAATACCTTGGAACACTCCAGCCCTTAGCAAAGGTGGATGTATGAGTAAAAGGGGCATGAGCAAGGTCTAGTAGATTGTCCAAAAGAAGTCCATGCTCCACCGGTAGCTCCATCACAATCTGTTGAAAGATCAAGAAGAATATTCAATCAAGTCCAAGACTGAAATATACAGGACACCTGCACAATAGCACGATTGCTGCAGCATCATGCTGTTCTTTACCTCTGCATGGATTGTAAACCCTGAAGGGGGCAGCAGAGAAGGGATGGTGGGTGTGGGCGTGTCATCGCCGGGCCAGATCCAGACCATTCCTTCTTGCTCGAAGCACGGCAATGCCCGGATGCGCACGTTGAGCATCTTCGTTGATGGCATTTTCTCGCACTTTCCGTCAGTCGAATACTCCCACCCTGAAGATTGTTCATAGAAAATAAAATATTACTTGGACATCATCATTTACATGTCACAACAGACAACACTAATGAGCACAAGAAACCTGACTGGACAAAAAATTGCTCTGAGTTCTTACCATGGTAAGGGCAAGTGATTCTACCCTCATTCACTGAACCAAGATCAAGAGGACAAGCTCTGTGAGCACATGTATTCTGCACACATCCAGGCCTTTTATCTTTTCCGCGGAATATTACCCACTGCTCCTCGAAACAATCTATGGGCACCTGAGAGCACACACATGAGCTTGTCAAATAAACACATGTATCTATGACCGCAAACTACCGATTAGCTTTGACACAGGCATTTTGCTTTACCATTGTGTCATCCTTGAGGTCACTGGAGAAAGCCACCGGGTACCAGAAGTTCTTCAGATTGGCACTGTAAGGCTTCACAGGGCCAGAAATGTTGAGACTGCGGCGCTTCGGTTTTTTAGCTCCGACTCGGACCGTAGAGGAAGTGCTCGTAGTTGTATCAAGAGAAGTACTCGGGTCAAGAGAAGCGCAATCGGCCGTGTTTGCGAAAGCGCTCCCATCCGACAACAACCTCTCATTGACCACCGTCTCCATTTGCGCTAGCTTATCGAGGGCCGACGACACTCTGGATTCCGATAAATAAAGCTGTACGATGTACAGTTAACAGTGAGGTTCCAGACAACTATGCAAGGTCTTTTAGCTGGATTCTTCCGACAACAAACATACCTGGTTGTGAGCCTTTGCCAGTTCCTCCTGTAGCCCGTCGAGGTCTTTCCTCAGGTTCCCGACTGACTTGAAGTCCCTCGCTAAAGGGTTAAGAACCTCCACCACCTGCATTTCATTTCGCACAGTCCAAGTTATATATAGTCCACAACAACTAGTTATTTTATCCATAATTTCAACCTCAGGCATAATCTAATATCCATTAATCATTTATTTATACCTTAGTCTGACCAGCAGCACTCATTGTGAAATTCATTAAGTGCAGATGAAACATTTCTCTGAACTTACTATTACTATCTACCATATACATCAGTTAGTTTCAACATCAAGCATCTATCTAACATCCATTGTTCCCTCTATACCTTACCCTGATCAGTACCAACCATGGTGAAATTCAGCAAGTGCAAACAGAAACATTTCTCTGAACTTTTTTTCAGGTAACATTTCTCTGAACCTACTGCAAGTACTAGCTACCATCATTCAGAGTTCAGAACATATTTTTCATACCTTGTTGTGAAGCACCATGATGGTGAGCAGGTCCTGCCGGGCCCTCCAGTCACAGTACTGGATGTCGAAGCGGACGACGTCGAGCGCCTGCTTGGCCTCCAGGTACTGGCCCTTCTCGATCGGAACCCTCGGGCCGGGGTCATCGACATGGAACAGAGCCTCCCAGTGGTGGTTATCCTTCAGGTAGTCGGCACTGTCATCCCGGAGCACCGCGTACACCTTGATTCCACCATACCTGCCAACTCCCTGCACCACAGTTTCCACAAAGAGAACCATCAGTTCACCATGGCAGGGTGGGCGCGGTTCAACTAGCCGAGAACTGGATAATTTGGGGATACACTAGAAATTCAGAAACTCTGGAGGAGTTTGGGGTGATGTGTCTACCTTTCGGGAGAGGCAGCGGAAGGAGGGCTTGATGAGCAGGTGCGGCACCAGGGAGAGCGAGGCGACTGTGGTCATGGACGCTGCCGCCGGCCGCCGTCGAGCAGCGGGAAAAGAGGGATTTTTTCGGGTCCGGGGAAATTCCTATATCTCTGTCTCTCGGAGAAGGAAGAAGATGTGAGCGTGGAATGGAATATTTTTGCCGGAAATCAGCCGATTTTTCGCGGCTGAAGTGAGCCTGACGCCTCGCGACGATAAGGGGAGGGGGCTGCCCGCGATCTCCACGAGCCTCCCGCGTGTTGCCACGTGGGAGCCGGTGTCCGGGCTCGGGCCATGATGTGGAGGCCTCCGTCACCACGCAGACTTTTGTACCCAGTGTTTCTTGGTGGCCCGGGACAGGAAATTATCAGCGAGGCACTTCTACATTCCTTTTATTTATTTATTTAACATCAGTACTGACACAGCCGCTCATATATACGCGCGTACACTCACTCCTATGAACGCACATACGCACACCTTACCCCTATGAACGCCTCCGAAAGATTGAGCTGGCATATCATCTTGAGATTTTATAAAGTCACCGTAGGCGCATCATAGTTGACGGAAACGTCTCCTTCCACTGAACGCGCATCGCCGAAAATCTTGAAATAAATCCAAAATAAATGCGAGCACCAGGACTTGAACCCAGGTGGACTGAGGATATCACTGTCCACCTAACCATAGCCATTTTTTTCTTGAGTTGAAAGACTTCTACCAAAATCCAATCAGCTCTTGAGAGCATATGCTCCTGCCCGTCAAAAATGTTTTTTGTAATGTCAAAACATAATGAAAGAAATGAGATGTGTTCATTGTGGCACTCAAATGGTACCTGCAAATGTTTACTGGAAAAGCCTAAGCTATTTGACCGGTGCGAAAAAACAGATCGAACGCCAAATGTTATCTCTAAATGCTACACTTAATTTTGTTTTTTTCACCGAGCACTAGTATCTAGCGTCACATGAAAATTGTCAAGCACGCTTGTTAGACTAACATGAGCATCCAAATAAAGTTATTTTTTTAAATCACTATTTATTTTGAATTTACTGTTCATTCGGGAGCATATGCTCCCAGAGCCAAATTTTGTACTCCTTTTTTTGACACAGTACAACCACATATGCCCACATACACTCACCTCTTTGGACGCACGAGCACATTCTATATCTATGACCTTCAAGATATTGAGCTGGCATCACATCTTGAGAATGATAGTCACCACAAACGCCTCGTAGTCAAGGAAAACATCTCCTCCTACTAAAGGAACATCGCCGGAATACTTGAAATAAATCCAGGAAGTTGCGAGTATCAGTGCCAAGTCCAGAAGTAGAACCTTGGTGGACTGGTTCCATCAAAAGGAAGCTAACCATCTGGGATACACTCAGTTCGCGACTTCTACTTTTTGGACATGTTTTTTTGTTGGGGAACGTAGTAATTTCAAAAAAATTCCTACGCACACGCAAGATCATGGTGATGCATAGCAACGAGAGGGGAGAGTGTTGTCTACGTACCCTCGTAGACCGAAAGCGGAAGCGTTATGACAACGCGGTTGATGTAGTCGTACGTCTTCATGATCGACCGATCCTCAGTACCGAACGTACGGCACCTCCGCGTTCAGCACACGTTCAGCTCGGTGACGTCCCGCGAACTCACGATCCAGTAGAGCCTCGGGGAAGAGCTTCGTCAGCACGACGGCGTGATGACGGTGTTGATGAAGTTACCGACGCAGGGCTTCGCCTAAGCACCGCTACGATATGACCGAGGTGGATTATGGTGGAGGGGGGCACCACACACGGCTAACAGAGATCAATGATCAACTTGTGTGTCTATGGGGTGCCCCCTGGCCACGTATATAAAGGAGTGGAGGAGGGGGGAGGGCTGGCCTAGCTATGGCGCGCCCTGGAGGAGTCCTACTCCCACCGGGAGTAGGATTCCCCCCTTTCCTAGTTGGACTAGGAGAGAAGGAAGGGGGAGAGAGGGAGGAAGGAAAGGGGGGGGGGGCGCCCCCTCCTAGTCCAATTCGGACCAGAGGGGGAGGGGGCACGCGGCCTGCCCTGGCCTCCTCCTCTCTCTCTCTCCACTATGGCCCATTAAGGCCCATACAATTACCGGGAGGGTTCCGGTAACCTCCCGGTGCTCCGGTAAAATCCCGATTTCACCCGGAACCATTCCGATGTCCAAATATATCCTTCCAATATATCGATCTTTACGTCTCGATCATTTCGAGACTCCTCGTCATGTCCGTATCATATCCGGGACTCCAAACTACCTTCGGTACATCAAAACACAAAAACTCATAATACCGATCGTCACAGAACTTTAAGCATGCGGACCCTACGGGTTTGAGAACTATGTAGACATGACCGAGACACGTCTCCGGTCAATAACCAATAGCGGAACCTGGATGCTCATATTGGCTCCTACATATTCTACGAAGATCTTTATCGGTCAAACCGCATAACAACATACGTTGTTCCCTTTGTCATCGGTATGTTACTTGCCTGAGATACGATCGTCGGTATCTCAATACCTAGTTCAATCTCGTTACCGGCAAGTCCCTTTACTCGTTCTGTAATGCATCATCCCACAACTAACTCATTAGTTGCATTGCTTGCAAGGCTTATAGTGATGTGCATTACCGAGAGGGCCCAGAGATACCTCTCCGACAATCGGAGTGACAAATCCTAATATCGATCTATGCCAACTCAATAAGTACCATCGGAGACACCTGTAGAGCACCTTTATAATCACCCAGTTACGTTGTGACGTTTGGTAGCACACAAAGTGTTCCTCCGGTAATCGGGAGTTGCATAATCTCATAGTCATAGGAACATGTATAAGTCATGAAGAAAGCAATAGCAGTAAACTAAAACGATCAAGTGCTAAGCTAACGGAATGGGTCAAGTCAATCACATCATTCTCCTAATGATGTGATCCCGTTTATCAAATGACAACTCATGTCCATGGTTGGGAAACATAACAATCTTTGATCAACGAGCTAGTCAAGTAGAGGCATACTAGTGACACTCTATTTGTCTATGTATTCACACATGTATTATGTTTCCGGTTAATACAATTCTAGCATGAATAATAAACATTTATCATGAAATAAGGAAATAAATAATAACTTTATTATTGCCTCTAGGGCATATTTCCTTCAGTCTCCCACTTGCACTAGAGTCAATAATCTAGATTAAACAGTAATGATTCTAACACCCATGGAGCCTTGGTGCTGATCATGTTTTGCTCATGAGAGAGGCTTAGTCAATGGGTCTGCAACATTCAGATCCGTATGTATCTTGCAAATCTCTATGTCTCCCACCTGGACTTGATCGCGGATGGAATTGAAGCGTCTCTTGATGTGTTTGGTTCTCTTGTGAAATCTGGATTCCTTTGCCAAGGCAATTGCACCAGTATTGTCACAAAAGATTTTCATTGGAACCGATGCACTAGGTATGACACCTAGATCGGATATGAACTCCTTCATCCAGACTCCTTCATTTGCTGCTTCCGAAGCAGCTATGTACTCCGCTTCACACGTAGATCCCGCCACGACGCTTTGTTTAGAACTGCTCCAACTGACAGCTCCACCGTTCAATATAAACACGTATCCGGTTTGCGATTTAGAATCGTCCGGATCAATGTCAAAGCTTGCATCAACGTAACCATTTATGACGAGCTCTTTGTCACCTCCATAAACGAGAAACATATCCTTAGTCCTTTTCAGGTATTTCAGGATGTTCTCGACCGCTGTCCAGTGATCCACTCCTGGATTACTTTGGTACCTCCCTGCTAAACTAATAGCAAGGCACACATCAGGTCTGGTACACAGCATTGCATACATGATAGAGCCTATGGCTGAAGCAGGGAACACTTTTCATTTTCTCTCTATCTTCTGCAGTGGTCGGGTACTCAACTTCACACCTTGTAACACAGGCAAGAACCCTTTCTTTGCTTTATCCATTTTGAACTTCTTCAAAACTTTATCAAGGTATGTGCTTTGTGAAAGTCCAATTAAGCGTCTTGATCTATCTCTATAGATTTTGATGCCCATTATATAAGCAGCTTCACCGAGGTCTTTCATTGAAAAACTCTTATTCAAGTATCCTTTTATGCTATCCAGAAATTCTATATCATTTCCAATCAACAATATGTCATCCACATATAATATTAGAAATGCTACAGAGCTCCCACTCACTTTCTTGTAAATACAGGCTTCTTCAAAAGTCTGTATAAAACCATATGCTTTGATCACACTATCAAAACGTCTATTCCAACTCCGAGATGCTTGCACCAGTCCATAGATGGATCGCTGGAGCTTGCACACTTTGTTAGCACCCTTTGGGTCGATAAAACCTTTAGGTTGCATCACATACAACTCTTCTTCCAGAAATCCATTCAGGAATGCAGTCTTCACATCCATTTGCCAAATTTCATAATCATAAAATGTGGCAATTGCTAACATGATTCGGACGGACTTAAGCATCGCTACGGGTGAGAAGGTCTCATCATAGTCAACTCCTTGAACTTGTCGAAAACCTTTCGCAACAAGTCGAGCTTTGTAGACAGTAACATTACCGTCAGCGTCAGTCTTCTTCTTGAAGATCCATTTATTTTCTATGGCTTGCCGATTCATCGAGCAAGTCAACCAAAGTCCACACTTTGTTCTCATACATGGATCCCATCTCAAATTTCATGGCCTCAAGCCATTTTGCGGAATCTGGGCTCATCATCGCTTCCTCATAGTTCGTAGGTTCGTCATGGTCAAGTAACATGACCTCCAGAACAGGATTACCGTACCACTCTGGTGCGGATCTTACTCTGGTTGACCTACGAGGTTTGGTAGTAACTTGATCTGAAGTTTCATGATCATCATCATTAGCTTCCTCACTAGCTAATTGGTGTAGGTGTCACAGGAACCGGTTTCTATGATGAACTACTCTCCAATAAGGGAGTAGGTACAGTTACCTCATCAAGTTCTACTTTCCTCCCACTCACTTCTTTCGAGAGAAACTCGCTCTCTGGAAAGGATCCATTCTTAGCAACGAATGTCTTGCCTTCGGATATGTGATAGAAGGTGTACCCAACAGTCTCCTTTGGGTATCCTATGAAAACACATTTCTCCGATTTGGGTTCGAGCTTATCAGGTTGAAGCTTTTTCACATAAGCATCGCTTCCCCATACTTTAAGAAACGACAACTTTGGTTTCTTGCCAAACCATAGTTCATAAGGCGTCGTCTCAACGGATTTAGATGGTGCCCTATTTAACGTGAATGCAGCTGTCTCTAAAGCATAACCCCAACACGATAGCGGTAGATCGGTAAGAGACATCATAGATCGCACCATATCCAGTAAAGTACATTACGACGTTCGGACACACCATTACGCTGTGGTGTTCCGGGTGGCGTGAGTTCCGAAACTATTCCGCATTGTTTCAAATGAAGATCAAACTCGTAACTCAAATATTCTCCTCCATGATCAGATCGTAGAAACTTTATTTTCTTGTTACGATGATTTTCCACTTCACTCTGAAATTCTTTGAACTTTTCAAATGTTTCAGACTTATGTTTCATTAAGTAGATATACCCATATCTGCTCAAATCATCTGTGAAGGTGAGAAAATAACGATACCCGCCGCGAGCCTCAATATTCATCGGACCACATACATCAGTATATATGATTTCCAACAAATCTGTTGCTCGCTCCATTGTTTCGAAGAACGGCGTTTTAGTCATCTTGCCCATGAGGCATGGTTTGCAAGTACCAAGTGATTCCAAAAGTCCATCAGAATGGAGTTTCTTCATGCGCTTTACACCAATATGACCTAAGCGGCAGTGCCACAAATAAGTTGCACTATCATTATCAACTCTGCATCTTTTGGTTTCAACATTATGAATATGTGTATCACTACTATCGAGATTCATTAAAAATAGACCACTTTTCAAGGGTGCATGACCATAAAAGATATTACTCGTATAAATAGTGTTGGGGAACGTAGTAATTTCAAAAAAATTCTTACGCACACGCAATATCATGGTGATGCATAGCAACGAGAGGGAAGAGTGTCGTCTACGTACCCTTGTAGACCGTAAGCGGAAGCGTTATGACAACGCGGTTGATGTAGTCGTACGTCTTCACGATCGACCGATCCAAGTACCGAACGCACAGCACCTCCGAGTTCAGCACACGTTCAGCTCGATGACGCCCCAAAAACTCACGATCCAGCAGAGTGTCGAGGGAGAGTTTCGTCAGCACGACGGCGTGATGACGGTGATGATGATGCTACCGACGCAGGGCTTCGCCTAAGCACCGCTACGATATGACCGAGGTCGATTATGGTGGAGGGGGCACCGCACACGGCTTGGAACAATCAACTTGTGTGTCCATGGGGTGCCCCTTGCCTCAGTATATAAAGGAGGAGAGGAGGGGAGGCCGGCCGGCCCTAGAGGCGCGCCCAAGCGTGGAGTTCTACCAGGCTCCAAGTCCTAGTAGGAGTCCACCAAGAGGAAGGGAGGGAGAAGGAAGGAGAGGGAGGAAAGGAGGAAAGGGGGCCCGGCCCCCTAGTCCAATTCGGTTTGCGCCAGGGGGGCCGCGCGCCCTGCCTTGTCCTGCCTCCTCTCTTCCACCACTTGGCCCATGAGGCCCAATACTTCTTCCCCCGTATTCCCGTAACTCCCCGGTACTCCGAAAAATACCCGAATCACTCGGAACCTTTCCGATGTACGAATATAGTCGTCCAATATATCGATCTTTACGTCTCGACCATTTCGAGACTCCTCGTCATGTCCCCGATCTCATCCGGGACTCCGAACTACCTTCGGTACATCAAAACACATAAACTCATAATACCGATCGTCACCGAACGTAAAGCGTGCGGACCCTACGGGTTCGAGAACTATGTAGACATGACCGAGACTCATCTCCGGTCAATAACCAATAGCGGAACCTGGATGCTCATATTGGCTCCTACATATTCTACGAAGATCTTTATCGGTCAAACCGCATAACAACATACGTTGTTCCCTTTGTCATCGGTATGTTACTTGCCCGAGATTCGATCGTCGGTATCTCAATACCTAGTTAAATATCGTTAGTGGCAAGTCTCTTTACTCGTTCCGTAATGCATCATCCCGTAAAAAACTCATTAGTCACATTGCTTGCAAGGCTTATAGTGACGTGCATTACCGAGAGGGCCCAGAGATACCTCTCCGACAATCGGAGTGACAAATCCTAATCTTGATCTATGCCAACTCAACAAGTACCATTGGAGACACCTGTAGAGCACCTTTATAATCACCCAGTTACGTTGTGACGTTTGGTAGCACACAAAGTGTTCGTCCGGTATTCGGGAGTTGCATAATCTCATAGTCATAGGAACATGTATAAGTCATGAAGAAAGCAATAGCAATATACTAAACGATCAAATGCTAAGCTAACAGAATGTGTCAAGTCAATCACATCATTCTCTAATGATGTGATCCCGTTAATCAAATGACAACTCATGTCTATGGCTAGGAAACTTAACCATCTTTGATTCAACGAGCTAGTCAAGTAGAGGCATACTAGTGACACTCTCTTTTGTCTATGTATTCACACATGTATCAAGTTTCCGGTTAATACAATTCTAGCATGAATAATAAACATTTATCATGAAATAAGGAAATAAATAATAACTTTATTATTGCCTCTAGGGCATATTTCCTTCAGTCTCCCACTTGTACTAGAGTCAATAATCTAGTTCACATCACCATGTGATTTAACACCAATAGTTCACATCACCATGTGATTAACACCCATAGTTCACATCGTCATGTGACCAATACCCAAAGGGTTTACTAGAGTCAATAATCTAGTTCACATCGCTATGTGATTAACACCCATAGAGTACTAAGGTGTGATCATGTTTTGCTTGTGAGAGGAGTTTAGTCAACGGGTCTGCCACAATCAGAGTCGTATGTATTTTGCAAATATTCTATGTCTACAATGCTCTGCACGGAGCTACTCTAGCTAAATGCTCCCACTTTCAATGTGTATCCAGATTGAGACTCAGAGTCATCCAGATCAGTGTCAAAGCTTGTATCGAGGTTACTTTTTACGACGAACTCTTTATCACCTCCATAACCGAGAAATATTTCCTTAGTCCTCTAAGGATAATTTTGACCAATGTCCAGTGATCTACTCCTAGATCACTATTGTACTCCCTTGCCAAACTCAGTGTAGGGTATACAATAGATCTGGTACACAGCATGGCATACTTTATAGAACCTATGGCTGAGGCATAGGGAATGACTTTCATTCTCTCTCTATCTTCTGCAATGGTCGGGCTTTGAGTCTTACTCAACTTCACACCTTGCAACACAGGCAAGAACTCCTTCTTTGACTGTTCTATTTTGAACTACTTCAAAAACTTGTCAAGGTATGTACTAATTGAAAAAACTTATCAAGCGTCTTGACCTTATCTCTATAGATCTTGATGCCCGATATGTAAGCAGCTTAACCGAGGTCTTTCTTTGAAAAACTCCTTTCAAACACTCCTTTATGCTTTCCAGAAAATTCTACATCATTTCCGATCAACAATATGTCATTCACATACACTTATCAGAAAGGCCGTAATGCTCCCACTCACCTTTTTTGTAAATACAGGCTTCACCGCAAGTCTGTATAAAACTATATGCTTTGATCTAACTCATCAAAGCGTATATTCCAACTCCAAGATGCTTGCACCAGTCCATAGATGGATCGCTGGAGCTTTGCACACTTTGTTAGCACCTTTAGGATCAACAAAACCTTCTGGTTGCATCATACACAACTCTTCCTTAAGAAATTCATTTAAGGAATGCAGGTTTGACATCCATTTGCCAAATTTCATAAAATGTGGCAATTGCTAACATGATTCAGACAGACTTTTAAGCATCGATACAAGTGAGAAAATCTCATTGTAGTCAACACCTTGAACTTGTCAAAAACCTTTTTCGATAAGTCGAGCTTTGTAGATAGTAACACTACTATCAGCGTCCGCCTTCCTCTTGAAGATCCATTTATTTTCTATGGCTTGTCGATCATCGGGCAAGTCAACCAAAGTCCACACTTTGTTCTCATACATGGATCCTGTTGGGGATATTACCACTGGGAGTAAACCGGCCGGGAGAGGCCGGGTTAACTTCATAAGTAGTTCATCTGTATCTGAAGCCCATGAAGACAGACGGTGACGCTTCATGAAGGCCCAGGGCCCAAAGTCGGTTTAAGGCATGTAGACACAAACCGGCATTGAGATGTAAACTTGTGTTGTAAGATATGCGTAGCAGAGACCGAGCCGGACACGATTATGAGCCGGCCTCGGAGTCTGTAAACCGACGGGCGTCAACCCATGTATATAAGGGGACGACTCGGCGGCGGTTCAGGGACAACAGACAACTCGAGACTCAGGCAAAGCGTATTCGCTCCCTGGTCATCGAAACCCCATCAATTCCATCACTACTTGACGTAGGATTTTACCTTCATCGAAGGGGCCGAACTAGTATAAAACTCTCTTGCGTCCCTTGTCCGCTTTAACCCCTTCAAGTTAACCCGCAGCGATGGCTCCACGACTAAGTCCTTTCTCTAGGACATATGCCGTGACAAAACCACGACAGTTGGCGCCCACCGTGGGGCTATCGGACGATGGTTTCAAGTTCTTGGAGGGCAGCTTCGAAGGACTCAAGGGTTACGTTGTGGGCCGGATGACCAAGAGTCGTCGCGGCAAGCTCTACATCGACGATGCAGGCTGGGGCCCCGAGGCCGGCTCAATCGAGTACGGGTAGCGGGTCCCCTTTAGTGGCATACACGTTTTCATTGGCAATATCGGCGAACCGGGCCCTGAGCCGGACATCTGCACCGACCTCGTCGAAACGGCCCAGCGTGCGAGATCTGCCCGGGTCAAGCCTGTCATGAAGCGTGCCTTCGTGGGAGTTATCCATGGAGGTGAATCTGAGGATAGATCGGAATCTGGTGGTGAGATCGTCGTTTATTCCGGCGACGAGTCATCGACTAGAGAGACCGAGTCGTTATATCAATTACAAGATGGCCGGATTGGGGGCTGTTCCGATGGCGACAGTATTCCGAACCCCTTTGATCTGCCAAACCGGGTGGCGATCTTCATGGCCGGCACGCAACCGGCGCTCCACTCTTCGACGGCAGCGGCGATGATTTCCAGATCAGCAGCGGCGGCAGCGGCAGGGGCAGGAGGCCCTGTGCGACCGCCAGCTCAGGTTCTATCTGATTTGTTTGATGTGTTGGCAACGCGGATGGCGGAGGTTAACCTGGCGGATCAGGATGCACACAATGCGGAACTCGCGAAAGTGAAAGATCAGATCACCCAGGCAAAAGCCGACTTAGCAGCTGAGGATACCAGGATAGCCGCGGAGCGGGCCGCTTTGGATGCACAAGCTTACCGGATTATGCTGGATCAGAGTGCGTCGAAAGAAGCTAAAGAGGAGGCACCGATCTCGCCTGCCGCCGGTTTATGAAGCTAGAAATCTCTTTAACACCCCAGGGGCAGGAACCAGTAATCCGCCGGTGGTAAACCGGGCAGAGGCACCTGGAGCAGGGGCGCCGGTTCAGCCACGTTTGGTGGATCCGCCTCGTCAGAACAACCTTGTGGTACCTCATGTCCCCACACCACCGGGTCATTACTCTAACCCAATGGACAACATTGTCGCTGCCGCTTCACGGCTGGCAGCCATCCCGATCGAAGGCGATTCTCCAGCAGCGGTCGAGACGCGTCGGGTTAAGGAGCTTCTTCAGACAGCCTTGATTCAACAGGAGGCTTATTCATATAGTCGCGATCGGGTTCATTCCACTCCCCGTCCAAGCCGGAGTTACAGCAGGCGTATGGATGAACCGGCAGTGTCAAGCAATGCGCGGAACCGTGATCCGCCCCGTGGCCATAACCCGGCGGGCGGTGCCGGTGATGCTCAGGATGTGGTGGACCAGGCTCGGGCACGCAGAGAGGCCGGGTTAGCGGCGCAGCATGAGGCCCGTCAGCTTACTCCGGTTCGTCCAACCACATCGGTGGAACCAGGAGTTACCTCTAGTTCCTTGGGAGTGCCATGTCTTGTCCCAGCGTTGCGCAATGTGCGCCTGCCCAAGGATTTCAAGGGCCCGCGCAAGGTGTCGAATTACACCGCCGATTTGTCCCCTGAAACATGGGTTGAAAGCTACGAGATGGCCATGGAGATGCTGGACGTGGATGATGCGGCATGTGCGAAGTACTTCACCATGATGCTAGAAGGAACGGCCCGCACTTGGCTAAAGAGTTTACCGGCTAATTCTATTAGGTCATGGGCTGAGTTGAGAGCCCGGTTTGTTCAGAATTTCAAGGATACATGCAAGCAGCCCATGTCAATTGTGGACTTAGCTGCCTGTGTCCAGGAGGAAGGAATCAACAACCCATTGGGTGCGCCGGGTTTCGGAGATTTTGCATTCATGAGACCGCATCAACGCTGACACCGTAGTTTTAACATTGGAAGGCAATTGCCGGTTTCAACCCTTGAAGTTGAAGTTGGGACGGCTCAAACGTCATTGTAATGACATGGGAACCCTCATGGCTGCACTGGTGAAGTATGTCGACTCTGATAATACCAAGGATCCCGAGTCTGATGATGATAAGACAGGGAAGGGAAAGAAGAGCGGCAACGCCAAGGGGCAGCACCACAACCCGGCGGGTCATGGAAACGGCGGCAAGCGTAAAGCGGACCACGGTTTAGACTTTGTGGCTAACACTAATACGCACGACAAGGGCCAGCGACATAAGGGTAAACCGCCCCGGCGGAATGGAATGCCGAATCCTAATCCGGACCGTTTGTCGTATCTGTTGAACCAGCCCTGTCCAAAGCATGGGACGAAGGAGGAACCATCTACACACCTCTGGAAAGATTGTTATATCATGCAAGAGTTCAAAAATTCCGACTCTTTCCGGTATGATCATGGATCAGGAGGCGGTTCGGGCTCTGGCTCTCATGGGCCGGGTTATGGCGGAGGAAATTCCGGTTCGGGATTCCATGGCAATCAGGGTGGACATAACAATCAAAGTAATCAAGGTAACCAAGGTGGCTATAATCACCAGGGCAATCAGCAGCAGCAGCAGCAGCAGTCGGGTTACCAGAGCAACCCGAAGCAGTTGAATAGCAGACAGTATCATGTCTGCACCACTGGCTTGGACAAGCGCGATCAGAAGCTTCATAAAAGGATGGTAAATGCCGTTGAACCGGCAGTGCCCCGTTATTTGCGCTAGTCCGAGCAGCCCATTGTGTGGAGTAGAGACGATCATCCACCCCGGGTTGACAATCCGGGTCATCTGGCTCTAGTGGTGGCACCTCAGGTGGGAGGTTATAAGTTCACTAAGGTACTCATGGATGGAGGGAGTAGTATCAATATCCTTTATTATGAAATTTTCCGTCGCATGGGGCTAACAGATAAAAATCTTAAACCGTCCAATACGGTGTTCCATGGTGTAGTGCCTGGTAAGTCGGCATATCCTGTTGGTAAGATAGCTCTGGAGGTGGCTTTTGGAGATGAGCATGACTCGAGATCGGAAACCTTGACCTTTGAAGTGGTGAAAATCAGAAGCCCGTATCATGCCCTATTTGGACGGCCAGCTTATGCTAAGTTTATGGCACGACCTTGTTATATCTATCTACATCTCAAGATGCCGGGTCACAAGGGAACTATAACCGTGCATGGGAGCCGCAAGATTGCTCTGGAGTGTGAGGAAGGTGATGCGGCTTATGCTGAGTCGGTTTGTGCAACAGAGGAGTTGAAGTTTTACAAAGACAATGTTGATCCGGCAGATATGACTTCATTGAAGAAACCAACTACGAAGCATGATCCAGCCCTGAAGTTTAAATCGGCTGATGAGACTAAACTTGTTGACTTCGTGCCTGGCGATTCGTCCAAGCAGTTTAGCATCAGCGCTAACTTGGACCCAAAATAGGAAAGCGCGCTCATCGAGTTCATCCGTGAGAATCGGGACATCTTTGCATGGAAGCCTTCTGACATGCCTGGTGTACCGAGAGAACTCGCTGAGCACACTCTCAATGTTGATCCTAAGTATAAACCAGTCAAGCAGTTTCTCCGCCGGTTCAATGAACAAAGACGCAAAGCTATTGGAGAAGAAGTAGCCAGGCTCTTGGCGGCTGGATTTATCGTTGAAGTATTCCATCCTGAGTGGTTGGCTAATCCAGTGCTGGTCCTCAAGAAGAATGGCACTTGGCGTATGTGTGTGGACTACACAGATCTCAACAAAGCTTGTCCAGCAGATCCTTTTGCCCTCCCCTGTATTGATCAAATTATTGATGCTACGGCGGGTTGTGAGCGTTTAAGTTTTTTGGATGCATATTCTGGTTATCATCGGATCAAAATGGCAGTTAAGGACCAGGAGAAGACAACCTTCATAACTCCCTTTGGAACCTTCTGCTATGTGTCCATGCCCTTTGGGCTTAAGAGTGCACAGGCAACTTATCAACGGTGTGTACAGAATTGTCTTCATAAACAGATCGGCCGCAATGTTTGATTGATATTGTGGTAAAATCAAGGAAGAAGGAGACATTGATTGATGACTTGAAGGAAACCTTTGATAACCTGCGGGTTTATAAAATGATGCTTAATCCGGCAAAATGTGTCTTTGGTGTACCTGCAGGGAAGCTCTTAGGCTTTTTGGTGTTTAACAGGGGCATTGAAGCTAATCCAGAAAAAATCAAAGCCATCACCTCCTTGGCTAAACCGAAGTGTATCAATGATGTTCAACGCCTGGCAGGCCGGATTGCCGCGTTGAGCCATTTTGTCAGTCGCCTCGGCGAGAAGGCCATCCCTTTGTATCAGATGCTGAAGAAAATGGATAACTTCGTCTGGAGTGACGCTGCTAATGAAGCATTTGAGGACTTAAAGCGGCAGCTAGCTAATCCGCCGGTTCTCGTTGCTCTGATTGACAAAGAGCCATTGCTGCTAGATGTGGCAGCTAACGCTTGGGCTGTTAGTGTGGCTATTGTGGTGGAGCGCAAGGAGGTAGGAAAGGAATATCCAGTTCAGCGGCCGGTTTACTATATTAGTGAGGTACTCATTGAATCCAAGCAGAGGTACCCGCATTGGCAAAAATTGGTGTATGGGGTTTTCATGGCAAGCCGGAAGCTTAAGCAGTATTTCCAAGGTCATCCCATCACGGTGGTCAGCTCTGCTCCTTTGGGGGATATAATCTAGAATAGGGAGACAACTGGTCGAATTGCTAAGTGGGCTATCGAGCTCGGGCCCCACGGGTTGAAATACATACCCCGAATGGCGATCAAATCTCAGGCACTTGTGGATTTCATCAATGATTGGACAGAGTTACAAGCGCCAGAAGAAAAGCCGGATCACACTTATTGGACTATTCATTTTGATGGGTCCAGGCAATTGGAGGGCTCGGGGGCTGGAGTCGTGTTAACTTCCCCACGAGGTGATAAGTTTTGTTATGTTCTCCGTTTAATGTTCCCTTGCACTAATAATGCAGCTGAATATGAGGCATTACTCCATGGTCTTCGGATGGCTAAGGAGATGAATCTCAGCCGAGTTAAATGCTTCGGTGACTCGGATTTGGTGGCTCAACAAGTGTTTGGCACTTGGGATTCCAAGGACCCACTAATGGCAGCATATCGTCGTGAGGTGGATATTGTTGCAGGTCACTTTAAAGGTTATCAGGTGGATCATGTGGACCGGCGGAAGAATGAAGCAGCATACGCTTTAAGCCGCATGGGCTCCCAACGTAAACCGGTTCCACCTAATGTCTTCCTGGATGTTTTGCATAATCCGTCCGTCAAGCTCCCTGGTGAAGAGGATTTGGCTATTCCTGATCCGGAGGCTCAGTTGGTGGCGGCTCTACATGTTATCCCAGATTGGACGGTTCCGTATCTGGCGTATATGAACCGGGGCGAGTTACCAGAGGATGAAACTTTGGCCAGGCAGATAACCCGGCGGTCCAAATCCATGACTATTATCAATGGAGAATTGCATCATTGCAGTGTGACAGGGGCGTTTCAACGCTGTGTATCTCCCGATGAAGGCCGTGAAATTTTGCGTGAGATCCACGAAGGAGATTGTGGACACCACGCCGGTTCAAAATCTTTGGTGGCCAAGGCGTTTCATCACGGTTTCTATTGGTTGACAGCTCATGCTGATGCCGAGGACTTGGTTAAAAGATGTGATGGCTGTCAGAAATTCTCATGGCGTGCTCATGTACCAGCTCAAGAATTGAAGGTGATTCCAATCACCTGGCCGTTTGCAACTTGGGGGCTGGATATGGTTGGGCCTTTCAAGAGGTCCAAGGATAAGAAGACCCACCTTTTGGTGACGGTTGATAAGTTCACGAAGTGGGTGGAGGTAGAGCCAGTTAGTAAGTGTGACGCAGCCACGACAGTTCAATTCATCAAAAAGGTGATCTTCCGGTTTGGCTTTCCACACAGCATTATAACAGACAATGGTACCAATCTGTCAAAGGGTGCCATGAAGGAGTTCTGTCAACGTGAGCACATCCGGCTTGACGTGTCATCAGTGGCTCACCCCCAGTCCAATGGTCAAGCGGAGAGGGCCAATCAAGAGATCTTGAGAGGCATCAAACCCCGGCTTATGGTTCCTTTGCAACGGACGCCAGGTTGTTGGGTTGAGGAGTTACCTTCAGTGTTATGGAGCATCAATACCACACCCAATAGATCGACAGGCTACACGCCGTTCTTCATGGTTTATGGAGCGGAAGCGGTTCTTCCTAGTGACATCCGTCATGACTCGCCTCGTGTAGCGGCATATGTTGAAGCAGATAACGAGAAGGCACGACAGGAAGCTCTTGACCTGTTAGATGAGGAGCGTGACATGGCAGCAGCCCGTTCGGCGATTTATCAGCAAGATCTGCGTCGTTATCATAGCCGCCGGGTTAGAACCAGAACCTTTCAAGAAGGAGATTTGGTGCTTCGACTCATCCAGGATCAGACGGATATGCACAAGCTATCCCCCCCTTGGGAAGGGCCTTTTGTGGTCAGCAAGGATTTGCACAATGGGTCATACTACCTAATCGATGTTCGAGAGCGCAAAGACTCACGTAAATCGGAGGAGGAGACCAACCGGCCGTGGAATATTGCTCATCTTCGGCCCTACTATACTTGAGCTACAGGCTCTGCTTATGTACATATTATGACATTGTATATATTATGATCAATATAATAAACCGGAACCTCAGCTAAAGCGGGGTATCTGTTGTTTTCTTACATCACGTGTGGTTACATGGAGCTTACAAAGCGGCGTCCGATTTACCCCTTGATTTAGCTTCTTAAAGCTTGATATCAGATCACTTGGGGGCTTGCACTACTGGAATCAGCTAATTTGCCATCTGCCAGCTCTTTGCCGTCTGCTAGCAGATGGCAAAGAAGGTCTTTGCCATCAGCTACCCAAAAGCAGACGACAAAGAAATGGCAGACGGCAAAACAGGCCTTTGCCATCAGTCACTTCTTTGCCGTCAGCTGGCGGACGGCAAAGAATCTTTGTCGTCAGCTGGCGGACGGCAAAGAGAGAGGTGGCCCCCCACTAACGAGCCGTTTACGGAAAAAAACGCCCCCTCTTTGCCGTCTGCTAGCAGACGGCAAAGAGACAAAACGGCGGACGGCAAACCAAATCCACACCCACCGCCCCCCACCCGTTATCTCTTCTCTCCCTTTCTCCTCCCCGACGCCCACCAGATCCACACGCACAACCCCCCGCCCGTTATCTCTTCTCTCCCTCTCTCCTCCTCGACGCCCAACAGATCCACACCCACTGCCGCCCCCGCCACCCGCCGCCGAACCCGCCCCGCCACCAGCTGCCCGGCGCCGCCCCCGCCACCCGCTGCCCGGCGTCGCCCTGCCACCCGCCGCTGCCCCCGCCTCCCGGAGCAGCCCCCACCACCCCTCCGCCCCCACCCCACCCGCCGACGCCCCGCCACGCGCCGCCCGGCGCCGCCCACGTCGCCGGCCCACCCGCCCCACTGCGTCCTCCTGCGACCACGCGTGACCCTCCCCTGCGGCTAGGGTTTCGGCCACCACATCGCCGGCGTGGCTCCGGTGTTGCTCCGGTCGCCGTGAGGATCCTCCGGCGGTGCTGGATGTGCCGTGGCGCGGTGGTGCCCCTGGGTGGCGCCTCCGTGCTGCGGTGCCCCTGGTTGGCGCCTTCGTGCCCGTGCTCTCACTGGTGCCACCGTTGTGGTGCTCTCTGGCAAGCTCCGGCTTGTTGTGGTGGTGTTGGTTGTGATGCTGGTCACACCATAGTGATGGTGTGGCTGCATCCTACTTCGGCTACAACTCCTTTTGGTGAGCTTCTCCTTGCTCCCCTCCTGATCTCTCTAATGCATAGCTCTAGCTCTTGATCTTGTTGGATGTGAGGCTCTATTAGCTGTGGTTAGCTGCTGTAGATGAGCATCAACTTGTATTGGAGCTCTCTGTGATGGATTCTTGCTGTGTCAGGGTTTTGGTCAGTGACCATCTATGTGTATTTGTGAAGTATATATACTCCTGTACTGCTCTGTTCTGTTTAGTTGATCCTGGAGTTGGTCAGTTACTTTACTCATGAACGGATACTCACTTATTCTTAGTTATTTTACTTCTAATACTGATATGAACAGATACCACTTGGTTTGGCTATTCCTATTTGTCTCTTTCTAATAGCCTATGAACAAATGCTATACTTGGTTTTGGCTGTTACTTTCCTAGTTTTCTATTGATAAGACAGATACTACATCTGATTTGGGCAGTGATGCTGGTCTGAGCCCCCCTCTCTTAGGCTTAATTTACATGTGACTATCCCTGTGCTGTGATGAACTAGCCCTGGCACTTCCAGGCTGTCTGAGCACATAATCCCTCAAGTATACCTTGAGGTCTTCTGTAGCTCTCCTTAATAGTTATCTCTTCTAAGCTGCTGGTGGTTGGATGTGTTGGGACTTGGTCTGGTTGGCTGGTTGTGATGTATATCTCCTCCTGGATCTTTGTTTTTGGCGTTGCACAGTGACATGTACCTATTGTCACTAGACAAAACTGATTGTGGTGATGAAGTCTAATCTTTGGCTTTAATCACTAGTTGTTAGTTGGCTTAATTCCTGGAGCTAGTACTGATAGTGGTCTTTGTGTTGGCATTTAACTTACTACTAATTGTGGTGGCTTCTTGATTGGGTCCTTGGCTGGTTCTCTCCTTTGGCTCTTTGGTATTGGTTTACTCTATTTGGCTTTATAATTAAGATCACTTTGACAATCAGGATCTTAACTAAGATTATCTTGATCTCAAGTACTGGCTCCTACAGCATTGCATTTCACCAAGTGAAATGCTACATTTCTACTCCTAACCCATTCTCTCTTTCTTAGTGTTTTTGTTATGCAGGTTGGAAGAAAAGAAGAAGATCCGGAGAAGATCTTAGTAATAAGATAGTTTTTTAGGAAAATAGATATTTAGTTTTAGATCATTCCTTGTAATATTTGTTGGATATGTGTTCATGGATATGTGTTGGATATATATGTGTTCATGACTATATATTGGTAACATGTGTTGGATATGTGTTGGATATATATGTGTTCATGAGTATTGGTAATATGTGTTGGATATGCTATATTGGTCATATATATATGTGTGTTTGATTTTCTGTGCAAATGAATTGATATAAGAAGAAACAGAATTAATGCCTATTTGGTCTCTTTGCCATCTGCCAACAGATGGCAAAGAGCATGCAGCCTTTGCCGTCAGCTGGCGGACGGCAAAGGCTGCCGTTAGGCACCTAACGGACACTAACACTACTCATTTTGCCGTCCGCTTCTTTGCCGTCCGCGGCAGACGGCAAAGGCGCCTTTGCCGCCAGCCGCCGAAAGCAGACGGCAAAGTAGGTCTTTGCCGTAGCCTACTTTGCCGGAGCCTTTTGCCGTCCGCGGCTGACGGCAAAGGCCTTTGCCGTCCGCCGTTCATGCCTTTGCCGTCCGCCGTGGCAGACGGCAAAGTAGCTAATTCCTGTAGTGTTGGTCGTATCCGAACCATAGCTACACCTCTTGATCGGCGCAATGCCACAGCATCACTTGGGAGCATGGTCGAACCCGAACCATGGCTACGCCTCTTGATCGGCGTAAAGCCACAGAATCACTTGGGGGCTTGGTCGTATCCGAACCACAGCCACGCCTCTTGATCGGCGTAATGCCACAGCATCACTTGGGAGCATGGTCGAACCCGAACCATGGCTAGGCCTCTTGATCGGCGTAAAGCCACAGAATCACTTGGGGGCTTGGTCGAACCCGAACCATAGCAATGCCTTTTGATCGGCGTAATGCCACAGCATCACTTGGGGGCTTGGTCGAACCCGAACCATGGCAACACCTCTTGATCAAATTTGGGGTCTGGCAGCCCGTGAAAAGCCTCGACTACAACGGTTTTATTTGCCTTTTGCTAAGTTTCTTTTTCTTTTGCTAAGATTTGTGATGTTTTCAAACCAGTGTTTATCAACCCGGTTGGGCTGTCAACTACAAGTTGTCAGTACATGACCAAGTTATAATCCGGAGACTATCATCCCGGTCTGGTTTTGACTCATAGTCACCAGTATGGAATAAGCCGGTGTTTATCACAACCCGGAACGGTTTTGTAGTAAACCGGCATTATATAACAGGAGATACTTTTACTCCGGATTAAGGTTATTACCTTCATTACAAGGTTGGTCAGCCAACACTATGCCTAAAGGTCGCAGGTATCATATATTTACTTGGTTATCTTTTACAACCTTGGTTATAAAACTTGGTCATATATGTAGTTGGGTATCATGACCCGCCCGGTGGTAAACCGCCAGGGCGCTTTAAGCTTTTTATCTGCAGGAACAACTGGAATAAATAGCTATGGATTATGAATATCATATCTCAAGCATGGCGGATTAACACGCATCAGTTGCAGATAAATATGCACGAAGGCATAACAGACCAAGTGTTTTAACTAGCCTATTACAAGGCATTTCAGTGCCCAAAGGAATAATTATTTCTCAATAAACATTGCAGTATGAAAGGTTAAACTGACCCCCGGGTTATGATCACTGAGCAGCTTGACCTGACGGCTGCGGGTCATCTTGCACCGGTTCTTCTTCTTCGTCCCTACCCAGCGGCTGGAAGTCAACAGTTGTCTAGTCGATCCCAGTTAAAGCTTGGAACACAGCTTCGTCGCTTATAAGGGTGGACGGTTCAATATCAGGGGCATAAGTGTGCTTACGGATTGGAGGGATCAGGCTTTGAATTTCAGGAGCTGGTGCAACAACTCGCTTGTTATTGATATCATAACTCGCCTGATAATGTGAAAGATCAGCTTCTTCAGCAAGTTGACAAGCCAGTGGACGTACTTCCCGGTTTATGGCGCGGAGATCTTCAGTGCAAAATTCTGATCCGTCCTCTTTCAAGCTTGGGTAGCCTTTAGCCACGTCCGTCGGATCAAGATCAGGCACCCAAGCTTTTGCCCGGGTTAGCGCGGTCAGAGCGCCAGCCCTTGCAGCAGACCTCTTCAGCTCTTCTATCCGGGCAGGCAGCATAGATAGCCTATCTAAGGTATCTTTGATCAACGTCGGCGGTGGCTTATTGTGCAAAGCGGTGCAGATAATCCGTTGTGCGCCGGTATACAGTTGCTCTATCAGCGTGTAGGCAGCTTTTAGCTTCTTCTGCACATCAGAACCCAGATGGCTAATGCGGGTTCCTATATCATTACAAACATCAGTAAAACGGCAACGCATGAGAGGATATGTTGAAAGCATAAAGGAAGGATGCTTACCAAACACAGCAGCGGTCATAGCATGCACTTGCCGCTTTACACCAGTCAGCTCATCAAGCACCGGTTTAAGAGCGGCTTCTGCGTTTTCAGCCCTTTTTATCAAAGCGGCTTTTTCAGTCTCCCAATCCGCCCGCTCTTTGTTGAAGCCCTCTTTCAGTTTCTCCATAGCGCCTAGAGCGCGGGTCAACTCTTCCTTCGCTTTGGAGGCTTCAGCTTGCTGGGTTTTGATGTTCTCCTACAGATCAGCGGTTTGGCGTTCCTTCTTGCTCAGCTCCGCCTGTAAAGAGACAGATACATAATGAGTTGACAGTACATATTTGAAGTACCAAGCACATAACAATTTATGCCCTTAGTACTTGGGGGCTAATGCATATTTGCTTTTTACTCAGAAATTTTTACAAGTCCCAAGCACAATACAAGTATTAAGCTTGGCACTTGGGGGCTAATGTGTGTTTGCTCAAAAAGCTGTTGATATGGGAACTCTTCTACAGTCCCGGTTCATCTTTATACAGTTAAACCGGCCCTTGGGGACTATACCGGCGAAAGAGAAGTATGGCAAATTTTAAGGAACCGGTTCATCTTAACGAGGTATTCCGGTCTCTGGAGGCAAAATATGCAAAGATAAGTTGTGACAAAAGTCCCGGTTTAGATCGGTATCATAAACCATCACTTGGGGGCTACTAGGAATTGATAAACTACAATTGGACAAAAGAGAAAAATGGTAGTTACCTCATATCGCTCCTTCATTAAGTTTACCAAACTAGCTTCATAATCACGGCTGGTATACAGACGGTTCAAGAAGCCAGAGTGAATGTATTGAGCATTGAGATGGGCGTAGCTTGATAAATCGGCATTCCATTTGCCTTTGCCGATAGCAGAGAGATCATCCTTGGGAGTATGTTTTGACAAAGCTACAGGATTGCCAGGAGTGGTGTGGCCAGTGCCAGTAATCATAATATCATCATCTTCTTCGTCAGTAGCCTTCACCGGAGTTGGCGGTTTATCAGTGTCCTTCACTGGACTGACCGGTTTGTCGTCAGTTTGGACAGGGCTGGTTGGCCGGTCTACATGGCTGGTACTGTCAACTTGCACTTGTTCAGCTTGGAAGTCATGGTCTGGAAGCGGCGGATCGTGAAGTATGGCATCAGCATCGGTTTCTTCCGTCTCTGGAGCTGTTTCCGGTTCAGCAGCTACGTTATCATCAGCCGGTTTGTTTAACCGAGCTTTCTTGCTGGGTCTTGGCTTGGCGCTGCGAAAAGATAGACATAAGGATCAGTACGGTATGGAAAACACATCAAGAATAAAGACATGTGCATAACTCACCCAGGAACTGTTTTGAGGGGTGGAAGCTGTGTGGCCGAGGACTCGCCAGAGGATGAATGAGAAGTACCCTGATAATTTGAATCAGACGGGTTAAGAGGCTGGCGAAAACAACCTGCTTTTGGGCATGAAGTACCAATGGGATAAGAGACCTCTGATCGGCGTTTCCGAACCGGACTGTTCGGTAAACCGGCGGAGGTAACTACCTGGCCGCTGTGCCGTGTTGTACGGCGAGCTTCGTGTTGCTGCATCTTCAAAAGAAAGTTTGGGTCCAAATAAGCAAGAGGGTGAGAAAATTTTACTTTTCGGTTTGCTCGACGGATTTTTGATGTTGGCAGAGGATCTGAATCGGAGGAAAGAATAGTTACCTCTACGTCCTCAGCGTGACTGCCTTCAGCGTCGTCCTGATAATAATCATTGTCAATGAGATGTATGAAAAATGAACCAAGAGAGTCAAGTTCTACCTCTGATTCCGGATTACGCACATTGTCATCAACTGGTAGATCGGAGGATGCAGTGGTCCTTCTTTTGGCAGGTTTTTTAACAACCTTGGTCTTTGGACGAACTGGCTTGACCAGTTTGTCTTGCGGCTTCGCCGGTTTGTCTTGTGATGGTTTCTTGTTCCAGAATGGATCATCACCCTATCAGAAAAATAATCACACTTTTAGAGAGTATTTGGACAGAAGCAAATTCAGATACAAAGGATTATATGATCCTTACAGCTGGTAGTTTATTGAAGGTGCAGAAAGGGAGTAGCCCGGTTTGGGCACAGACGGCCTCCGGTTCGTTCAGTATTTTCTTCACAGCCTCAGTGACTTCGTCATCTGTAAGCTGAATGTCAATGTGCTGCTGAGCATCCTTCAAACTCCCCGTGTACTCACACATCAAACCGGGGCGCCGGCTTAAGGGCAGAATGCTCCAGCTTATCCAGCAACGAGCAAGATCAACTCCTGTCAAACCGTTCGCCATGAAGGCTCTAAGCTTTGATAGTTGGGGAGCATAGTTGGCCTGTTCTCTTGCTGTCAGCCTCTGAGGAAACGGGTATGTGTTGCTCAGGTGTTCAGGGTGGTAACCCGGCAAGGGGTTTTCGTCAGATGGAGAGGTATCCATGCAGTAAAACCAAGTTTGGTTCCACTCTTTGGGGTGACTGTGGAGTTTGGGATGGGGGAAGGTGACTTCTTTCCTCTTCTGAACCGCCATTCCGCCCAGTTCCGTATTGGGTCCATCTGAGAACTCGGTGCGACGGTTTAAATGAAAGAAATCCCTAAACAGTTCGACTGTAGGTTCCTCTTGCAGATAAGCTTCACAGAATACTTGGAATGGCAGATATTGGTAACAGAGTTGGGACCGATGTCTTGAGGGCGCAGCTGAAAATTGGCTAGCACATCTCGGAATTTTTTTGAACCGGGAGGGCTAAAACCTCGTCCGAGATGATCAGCAAACACGACTACTTCCCCATCCTTGGGTGTAGGAGGATTCTCCGGGCCAGGGACCCTCCAATGGATGACGTCTTTCTTGGCTAGGGCGCCCGTTTTAACAAGGTTGTTTAGTTGCTCCTCGGTTACTCGAGAGGGAGCCCAATTGCACTCATAAACTTGTTTAGCCATGACAAGGAAAATCTGAAACATGAGTATTACCGGTTTAAGATTTACAGTGGACAACTATACAGCGGTATGAGGATACTAGCATATTGGTAAACCGGAGTCTGGCAATGGAACGGTGTAATGCATTGGCGGTTCAACAGGGGACTAATGGTATCTACTGGGTCATCATTTTTTCTGTGAGGTTAAACCGGCCAATCTGGTATTGAAAGGGTGTAAGAGAAGGAAGAAACCAGTTTCACATCTTGCTATGGTAATTTCAGATCTACCGTGCGTAGGAAAAACAAAATATATTCTGACCTAAATTCCAGTGTACTGAAGGTTCACCAAGATGAGATGAGTTGGATATCAAACAGGTGCTGAAACTGCTAAAGCACGAGATCTATGTGGTTTAAACTACTACCGCACGAGACCTATGTGGTTTTTGGATCTAACCCACGGATATAAATAAGGGAAAAGAAGGGCGGCGATGAACACCGATGAACGACAGAAACCCTAGGCACAGATCTATGGTAAGAGAAAGGGGAGACTTACGGATGCTGTTGAGCAGCGGTGGCACGCGGAGGAGCTCTGGTACGTTCAGGTCGATGCAGCGGCCAAGGTTGGTGCAGCAGACGAAGGTTGACGGCGGCGGCCGAGGTCGAAGGTTCGGGCGTTGCGAGGATGAAGATGAAGAGAAGAGGCACGAGGGGGAAACTGGAAAGACCCCCTGGCCCTATTTATAAGGAGATAAACAACATATGTGAAAATCGAGGAGCCGGATTTTTGGGTATATGGTAATGTTGTCGCCTCGATTGTCGGAGGCTCGTTAATGACAGGTGACGTCACGGCGGTTTACCAAGATCCTAGAAGATGATGTCATGACGGTTTACAAGATTGTGTGAAGATGTTGAAGAAGAAATTTTCTCAAGTATTGAGGATTGACATGAACCAGTTCAAATCAATCTGGGGCCTAATGTTGGGGATATTACCACTGGGAGTAAACTGGCCAGGAGAGGCCGGGTTAACTTCATAAGTAGTTCATCTGTATCTGAAGCCCATGACGGTGACGCTTCATGAAGGCCCAGGGCCCAAAGCCGGTTTAAGGCATGTAGACACAAACCGGCATTGAGATGTAAACTTGTGTTGTAAGATATGCGTAGCAGAGACCGAGCGGGACACGATTATGAGCCGACCTCGGAGTCTGTAAACCGACGGGCGTCAACCCATGTACATAAGGGGACGACCCGGCGGCGGTTCAGGGACAACAGACAACAACTCGAGACTCAGGCAAAGCGTATTCGCTCCCTGGTCATCGAAACCCCATAAATTCCATCACAACTAGACGTAGGCTTTTACCTTCATCGAAGGGGCCGAACTAGTATAAAACTCTCTTGCGTCCCTTGTCCGCTTTAACCCCTTCAAGTTAACCCGTAGCGATGGCTCCACGACTAAGTCCTTTCTCTAGGACATCTGCCGTGACAAAACCACGACAGATCCCATCTCAGATTTCATGGCCTCAAGCCATTTCGCGGAATCTGGGCTCATCATCGCTTCCTCATAGTTCGTAGGTTCATCATGGTCTATTAACATGATTTCCAGAATAGGATTACCGTACCACTCTGGTGCGGATTGTACTCTGGTTGACCTACGAGGTTCGGTAGTAACATGATCTGAAGTTTCATGATCATAATCATTAACTTCCTCACTAATTCGTGTAGTCATCACTGGAACTGATTTCAGTGATGAGCTACTTTCCAATTCGAGAGAAGGTACAATTACCTCATCAAGTTCTACTTTCCTCCCACTCACTTCTTTTGAGAGAAACTCCTTCTCTAGAAAGGATCCATTCTTAGCAACGAATATCTTGCCTTCGGATCTGTGATAGAAGGTGTACCCAACGGTTTCCTTTGGGTATCCTATGAAGACACATTTCTCCGATTTGGGTTCGAGCTTATCAGGTTGAAGCTTTTTCACATAAGCATCGTAGCCCCAAACTTTAAGAAACGACAACTTAGGTTTCTTGCCAAACCACAATTCATATGGCGTCGTCTCAACGGATTTAGATGGTGCCCTATTAAACGTTAATGCAACTGTCTCTAATGCATAACCCCAAAACTATGGTGGTAAATCGGTAAGAGACATCATAGATCGCACCATATCTAATAAAGTGCGGTTACGACGTTCGGACACACCATTACGCTGTGGTGTTCCAGGTGGCATGAGTTGTGAAACTATTCCGCATTGTTTGAAATGAAGACCAAACTCGTAACTCAAATATTCACCTCTACGATCAGATGGTAGAAACTTTATTTTCTTGTTACGATGATTTTCCACTTCACTCTGAAATTCTTTGAACTTTTCAAATGTTTCAGACTTATGTTCATTAAGTAGATATAACCATATCTGCTCAAATCATCTGTGAAGGTAAGAAAATAACGATACCCGCCATGAGCCTCAAAACTCATTGGACCACATACATCGGTATGTATTATTTCCAATAAGTTAGTAGCTCGTTCCATTGTTCCAGAGAACGGAGTTTTAGTCATCTTGCCCATGAGGCATGGTTCGCAAGCACCAAGTGATTCATAATCAAGTGATTCCAAAAGCCCATCAGCATGGAGTTTCTTCATGCGCTTTATACCGATATGACCTAAACGGCAGTGCCACAAATAAGTTGCACTATCATTATTAACTTTGCATCTTTTGGCTTCAATATTATGAATATGTGTATCACTACGATCGAGATCCAACAAACTATTTTCATTGGGTGTATGACCATTGAAGATTTTATTCATGTAAACAGAACAACAATTATTCTCTGATTTTAAATGAATAAACGTATTGCAATAAACATGATCAAATCATATTCATGCTTAACGCAAACACCAAATAACATTTATTTAGGTTCAACACTAATCCCTAAAGTATAGGGAGTGTGCGATGATGATCATATCAATCTTGGAACCAGTTCCAACACACATCGTCACTTCACCCTTAACTAGTCTCTGTTCATTTTGCAACTCCCGTTTTGAGTTACTACTCTTAGCAACTGAACCAGTATCAAATACCGAGGAGTTGCTATAAACACTAGTAAGTACACATCAATAACATGAATATCAAATATAGCTTTGTTCACTTTGCCATCCTTCTTATCCGCCAAATACTTGGGGCAGTTCCGCTTCCAGTGACCAGTCCCTTTGCAGTAGAAACACTTAGTCTCAGGCTTAGGTCCAGACTTGGGCTTCTTCACTTGAGCAGCAACTTGCTTGCCGTTCTTCTTGAAGTTCCCCTTCTTCCCTTTGCCCTTTTTCTTGAAACTAGTGATCTTGTTAACCATCAACACTTGATGTTTTTCTTGATTTCTACCTTCGCCGATTTTAGCATCGCGAAGAGCTTGGGAATTGTTTTTGTCATCCCTTGCATATTATAGTTCATCACGAAGTTCTAGTAACTTGGTGATAATGACTAGAGAACTTCATCAATTACTATCTTATCTGGAAGATTAACTCCCACTTGATTCAAGCAATTGTAGTACCCAGACAATATGAGCACATGCTACTAGTTGAGCTATTCTCCTCCATCTTGTAGGCAAAGTACTGTTAGAGGTCTCATACCTCTCAACACGGGCATGAGTATGAAATACCAATTTCAACTCTTGGAACAACTTATATGCTCCGTGGCGTTCAAAACAAATTTTGAAGTCCCGGTTCTAAGCCGTAAAGCATGGTGCATTAAACTATCAAGTAGTCATCATACCGAGCTTTTGTCAAAACGTTCATAATGTTTGCATCTGCTCCTGCAATAGTTCTGTCACCTAGCGGTGCATCAAGGACATAATACTTCTGTGCAGCAATGAGGATAATCCTCAGATCACGGAGCTAGTCCGCATCTTTGCTACTAACATCTTTCAACTCATTTTTCTCTAGGAACATATCAAAAATAAATGGGGAACTACATCACGAGCTATTGATCTACAACATGGATATGCAAATACTATAAGGACTAAGTTCATGATAAATTAAAGTTCAATTAATCATATTACTTAATAACTCCCACTTAGATAGACATCCCTCTAATCATCTAAGTGATCATGTGATCCAAATCAACTAAACCATGTCCGATCATCACGTGAGATGGAGTAGTTTTCAATGGTGAACATCACTATGTTGATCATATCTACTATATGATTCACGCTCGACCTTTCGGTCTCAGTGTTCCGAGGCCATATCTGCATATGCTAGGCTCGTCAAGTTTAACCCGAGTATTCCGCGTGTGCAAAACTGGCTTGCACCCGTTGTATGTGAACGTAGAGCTTATCACACCCGATCATCACGTGGTGTGTCAGCACGAAGAACTGTAGCAACGGTGCATACTCAGGGAGAACACTTATACCTTGAAATTTAGTGAGAGATCATCTTATAATGCTACCGTCGAAGTAAGCAAAATAAGATGCATAAAGGATAAACATCACATGCAATCAATATAAGTGATATGATATGGCCATCATCATCTTGTGCCTTTGATCTCCATCTCTAAAGCACCGTCATGATCACCATCGTCACCGGCGTGACACCTTGATCTCCATCGTAGCATCGTTGTCGTCTCGCCAACTATTGCTTCTATGACTATCTCTACCGCTTAGTGATAAAGTAAAGCAATTACATGACGATTGCATTTCATACAATAAAGCGACAACCATATGGCTCCTGCCAGTTGCCGATAACTCTGTTACAAAACATGATCATCTCATACAATAAAATTTAGCATCATGTCTTGACCATATCACATCACAACATGCCCTGCAAAAACAAGTTAGACGTCCTCTACTTTGTTGTTGCAAGTTTTACGTGGCTGCTACGGGCTGAGCAAGAACCGTTCTTACATACGCATCAAAACCACAACGATATTTCGTCAAGTATGTGCTGTTTTAACCTTCAACAAGGACCGGGCGTAGCCACACTCGATTCAACTAAAGTTGGAGAAACTGACACCCGCCAGCCACCTATGTGCGAAGCATGTCGGTAGAACCAGTCTCGCGTAAGCGTATGCGTAATGTCGGTCCGGGCCGCTTCATCCAACAATACCGCCGAATCAAAGTATGACATGCTGGTAAGCAGAATGACTAGTACCGCCCACAACTCACTTGTGTTCTACTCGTACATATAACATCTATGCATAAACCTGGCTCGGATGCCACTGTTGGGGAACATAGTAATTTCAAAAAAAATCCTATGCACACGCAAGATCATGGTGATGCACAGCAACGAGAGGGAAGAGTGTCGTCTACGTACCCTTGTAGACCGTAAGCGGAAGCGTTATGACAACGCGGTTGATGTAGTCGTACGTCTTCACGATCGACCGATCCAAGTATCGAACGCACGGCACCTCCGAGTTCAGCACACGTTCAGCTCGATGACGTCCCACGAACTCACGATCCAGCAGAGTGTCGAGGGAGAGTTTCATCAGCACGACGGCGTGATGACGGTGATGATGATGCTACCGACGCAGGGCTTCGCCTGAGCACCGCTACGATATGACCGAGGTGGATTATGGTGGAGGGGGCACCGCACACGGCTTGGAACAATCAACTTGTGTGTCCATGGGGTGCCCCTTGCCTTAGTATATAAAGGAGGAGAGGAGGGGTGGCCGGCCGGCCCTAGAGGCGCGCCCAAGCGTGGAGTTCTGCTATGACTCCAAGTCCTAGTAGGAGTCCACCAAGAGGAAGGGAGGGAGAAGGAAGGAGAGGGAGGAGAGGAGGAAAGGGGGGCCGGCCCCCTAGTCCAATTCGGTTTGGGCTAGGGGGGCTGCGCGCCCTGCCTTGTCCTGCCAGCTCTCTTCCACCACTTGGCCCATGAGGCCCAATACTTCTTCCCCCGTATTCCCGTAACTCCCCGGTACTCCGAAAAATACCCGAATCACTCGGAACCTTACCGATGTCCGAATATAGTCGTCCAATATATCGATCTTTACGTCTCGACCATTTCGAGACTCCTCGTCATGTCCCCGATCTCATCCGGGACTCCAAACTACATTCGGTATATCAAAACACATAAACTCATAATACCGATCGTCACCGAACGTTAAGCGCGCGGACCCTACGGGTTCAAGAACTATGTAGACATGACCGAGACTCATCTCTGGTCAATAACCAATAGCGGAACCTGGATGCTCATATTGGCTCCTACATATTCTACGAAGATCTTTATCAGTCAAACCGCATAACAACATACGTTGTTCCCTTTGTCATCGGTATGTTACTTGCCCGAGATTCGATCGTCGGTATCTCAATACCTACTTCAATGTCGTTACCGGCAAGTCTCTTTACTCGTTCCGTAATGCATCATCCCGTAACTAACTCATTACTCACATTGCTTGCAAGGCTTATAGTGACGTGCATTACCGAGAGGGCCCAGAGATACCTCTCCGACAATCGGAGTGACAAATCCTAATCTCGATCTATGCCAACTCAACAAGTACCATCGGAGACACCTGTAGAGCACCTTTATAATCACCCAGTTACATTGTGACGTTTGGTAGCACACAAAGTGTTCCTCCGGTATTCGGGAGTTGCATAATCTCATAGTCATAGGAACATGTATAAGTCATGAAGAAAGCAATAGACATATACTAAACGATCAAATGCTAAGCTAACGGAATGGGTCAAGTCAATCACATCATTCTCTAATGATGTGATCCCGTTAATGAAATGAAAACTCATGTCTATGGCTAGGAAACTTAACCATCTTTGATTCAACGAGCTAGTCAAGTAGAGGCATACTAGTGACACTCTGTCTTGTCTATGTATTCACACATGTATCAAGTTTCCGGTTAATACAATTCTAGCATGAATAATAAACATTTATCATGAAATAAGGAAATAAATAATAACTTTATTATTGCCTCTAGGGCATATTTCCTTCATTATCAACTCTGCATCTTTTGGTTTCAACATTATGAATATGTGTATCACTACTATCGAGATTCATTAAAAATAGACCACTCTTCAAGGGTGCATGACCATAAAAGATATTACTCATATAAATAGAACAACCATTATTCTCAGATTTAAATGACTAACCGTCTCGCATCAAACAAGATCCAGATATAATGTTCATGCTCAACGCTGGCACCAAATAACAATTGTTCAGGTCTAAAACTAATCCCGAAGATAGATGTAGAGGTAGCGTGCCGACGGCGATCACATCGACTTTGGAACCATTTCCCATGCGCATCGTCACCTCGTCCTTAGCCAATCTTCGCTTAATTCATAGTCCCTGTTTCGAGTTGCAAATATTAGCAAGAGAACCAGTATCAAATACCCAGGTGCTACTGCGAGCTTTAGTAAGGTACACATCAATAACATGTATATCACATACACCTTTGTTCACCTTGCCATCCTTCTTATCCGCCAAATACTTGGGGCAGTTCCGCTTCCAGTGGCCAGTCCTTTGTAGTAGAAGCACTCAGTCTCAGGCTTAGGTCCAGACTTGGGTTTCTTCTCCTGAGCAGCAACTTGTTTGCTATTCTTCTTGAAGTTCCCCTTCTTCTTCCCATTACCCTTTTTCTTGAAACTGGTGGTCTTGTTGACCATCAACACTTGATGCTCCTTCTTGATTTCTACCTCCGCAGCCTTTAGCATTGCGAAGAGCTCGGGAATTGTCTTATCCATCCCTTGCATGTTATAGTTCATCACGAAGCTTTTGTAGCTTGGTGGCAGTGATTGAAGAATTCTGTCAATGACACTATCATCCGGAAGATTAACTCCCAGTTGAATCAAGTGATTGTTATACCCAGACATTTTGAGTATATGCTCACTGACAGAACTATTCTCCTCCATCTTGCAGCTGTAGAACTTATTGGAGACTTCATATCTCTCAATCCGGGCATTTGCTTGAAATATTAACTTCAACTCCTGGAACATCTCATATGCTTCATGACGTTCAAAACGTCGTTGAAGTCCTGGTTCTAAGCCGTAAAGCATGGCACACTGAACTATCGAGTAGTCATCAGCTTTGCTCTGCCAGACGTTCATAACATCTGGCGTTGCTCCTGCAGCAGGTTTGGCACCCAGCGGTGCTTCCAGGATGTAATTCTTTTGTGCAGCAATGAGGATAATCCTCAAGTTATGGATGAAGGAAATATGCCCTAGAGGCAATAATAAAGTATTATATATTTCCTTATATCATGATAAATGTTTATTATTCATTCTAGAATTGTATTAACCGGAAACATAATACATGTGTGAATACATAGACAAACAGAGTGTCACTAGTATGCCTCTACTTGACTAGCTCGTTAATCAAAGATGGTTATGTTTCCTAGCCATAGACATGAGTTGTCATTTGATTAACGAGATCACCTCATTAGGAGAATGACGTGATTGACTTGACCCATTCCGTTAGCTTAGCACCCGATCGTTTAGTATGTTGCTATTGCTTTCTTCATGACTTATACATGTTCCTATGACTATGAGATTATGCAACTCCCATTTACCGGAGGAACACTTTGTGTGCTACCAAACGTCACAACGTAACTGGGTGATTATAAAGGTGCTCTACAGGTGTCTCCAAAGGTACTTGTTGGGTTGGCGTATTTCGAGATTAGGATTTGTCACTCCGATTGTCGGAGAGGTATCTCTGGGCCCACTCGGTAATGCACATCACTATAAGCCTTGCAAGCATTGTGACTAATGAGTTAGTTGCGGGATGATGTATTACGGAACGAGTAAAGAGACTTGCCGGTAACGAGATTGAACTAGGTATCGAGATACCGACGATCGAATCTCGGGCAAGTAACATACCAATGACAAAGGGAACAACGTATGTTGTTATGCGGTCTGACCGATAAAGATCTTCGTAGAATATGTGGGACCCAATATGGGCATCCAGGTCCCGCTATGGGTTATTGACCGGAGACGTGTCTCGGTCATGTCTACATAGTTCTCGAACCCGTAGGACTCCACACTTGGTGCGCCCCCTCCTAGGGCCGGCCTCCTCCTCCCTTGCTCCTTTATATACGGGGGCAGGGGGGCACCCCAGAGACACAACAATTGATCCTTGAGATCTCTTAGCCATGTGCGGTGCCCCCCTCCACCATATTACACCTCGATAATACCGTTGCGGAGCTTAGGCGAAGCCCTGCGCCGGTGGAACATCATCATCGTCACCACGCCGTCGTGCTGACGAAACTCTCCCTCAACACTCGGCTGGATCGGAGTTCGAGGGACGTCATCGAGCTGAACGTGTGTAGAACTCGGAGGTGCCGTGCATTCGGTACTTGATCGGTCGGATCGTGAAGACGTACGACTACATCAACCGTGTTGTGATAACGCTTCCGCTGTCGGTCTACGAGGGTACGTGGACAACACTATCCCCTCTCGTTGCTATGCATCACCATGATCTTGCGTGTGCGTAGGAATTTTTTTGAAATTACTACGTTCCCCAACAGTGGCATCCGAGCCTGGTTTTATGTGTTGATGCTATGCACGAGTAGAACACAAGTGAGTTGTGGGCGATATAAGTCATACTGCTTACCAGCATGTCATACTTTGGTTCAGCGGTATTATGAGATGAAGCGGCCCGGACCGACATTACGCGTACGCTTACGCGAGACTGGTTTCACCGTTTGGAGCACTCGTTGCTTAAAGGTGACTGGCGGGTGTCTGTCTCTCTCACTTTAGTTGAACCGAGTGTGGCTACGCCCGGTCCTTGCGAAGGTTAAAACAGCACCAACTTGACAAACTATCGTTGTGGTTTTGATGCGTAGGTAAGAACGGTTCTTGCTAAGCCCGTAGCAGCCACGTAAAACTTGCAACAACAAAGTAGAGGACGTCTAACTTGTTTTTGCAGGGCATGTTGTGATGTGATATGGTCAAGACATGATGTGATATAATGTGTTGTATGAGATGATCATGTTTTGTAACCGAGTTATCGGCAACTGGCAGGAGCCATATGGTTGTCGCTTTATTGTATGAGATGAAATCGCCATGTAATAGTTTTACTTTATCACTAAACGGTAGCGATAGTCGTAAAAGCAATAAGTTGGCAAGACAACAACGATGCTACGATGGAGATCAAGGTGTCGCGCCGGTGACGATGGTGATCATGACGGTGCTTCGGAGATGGAGATCACGAGCACGGTGCTTCGGAGATGGAGATCACAAGCACAAGATGATGATGGCCATATCATATCACTTATATTGATTGCATGTGATGTTAATCCTTTATGCATCTTATCTTGCTTTGATTGACGGTAGCATTATAAGATGATCTCTCACTAAAATTTCAAGATAAAAGTGTTCTCCCTGAGTATGCACCGTTGCAAAAGTTCTTCGTGCTGAGACACCACGTGTTAATCGGGTGTGATAGGCTCTACGTTCAAATACAACGGGTGCAAAACAGTTGCACACGCGGAATACTCGGGTTAAACTTAACGAGCCTAGCATATACAGATATGGCCTCGGAACACAGAGACTGAAAGGTCGAGCGTGAATCATATAGTAGATATGATCAACATAGTGATGTTCACGATTGAAACTACTCCATCTCACGTGTTAATCGGACATGGTTTAGTTGCTTTGGATCACGTAATCACTTAGATGATTAGAGGGATGTCTATCTAAGTGGGAGTTCTTAAGTAATATGATTAATTGAACTTAAATTTATCATGAACTTAGTCTTGATAGTATTTTGCAAATTATGTTGTAGATCAATAGCTCGCGTTGTTGCTTCCCTGTGTTTATTTTTGATATGTTCCTAGAGAAAAATTATGTTGAAAAATGTTAGTAGCAAAGATGCGGATTGGATCCGTGATCTGAGGATTATCCTCATTGCTGCACAGAAAAATTATGTCCTTGATGCACCGCTAGGTGACAGACCTATTGCAGGAGCAGATGCAGACGTTATGAACGTTTGGCTAGCTCAATATGATGACTACTTGATAGTTTAGTGCACCATGCTTAACGGCTTAGAATCGGGACTTCAAAGACGTTTGAACGTCATGGACCATATAAGATGTTCCAGGAGTTGAAGTTAATATTTCAAGCAAATACCCGAGTTGAGAGATATGAAGTCTCCAACAAGTTCCATGGCTAAAAGATGGAGGAGAATCGCTCAACTAGTGAGCATGTGCTCAGATTGTCTGGGTACTACAATCGCTTGAATCAAGTGGGAGTTAATCTTCCAGATAAAATAGTGATTGACAGAATTCTCTAGTCACCATCACCAAGTTAGTAGATCTTCATGATGAACTATAATATGCAAGGGATGACGAAAGTAATTCCCGAGCTCTTCGTGATGCTGAAATCGACGAAGGTAGAAATCAAGAAAAACATCAAGTGTTGATGGTTAACAAGACAACTAGTTTCAAGAAAAGGGCAAAGGGAAGAAGGGGAACTTCAAAAAGAATGGCAAGCAAGTTGCTACTCAAGTGAAGAAGCCCAAGTCTGTACCTAAGCCTGAGACTAAGTGCTTCTACTGCAAAGGGACTGGTCACTGGAGGTGGAACTGCCCCAAGTATTTGGTGGATAAGAAGGATGGCAAAGTGAACAAAGGTATATTGGATATACATGTTATTGATGTGTACTTACTAATGTTTATAGCAACCCCTCAGTATTTGATACTGGTTCAGTTGCTAAAGAGTAGTAACTCGAAAACGGGAGTTGCAGAATAAACAGAGACTAGTAAAAGGCGAGGTGACGATGTGTGTTGGAAGTAGTTCCAAGATTGATATGATCATCATCGCACACTCCCTATACTTTCGGGATTAGTGTTGAAACTAAATAAGTGTTATTTGGTGTTTGCGTTGAGCATGAATATGATTTGATCATGTTTATTGCAATACGGTTATTCATTTAAGTTAGAGAACAATTGTTGTTCTGTTTACATGAATAAAAACCTTTTATGGTCATACACACCAACGAAAATGGTTTGTTGGATCTCGATCGTAGTGATACACATATTCAATAATGAAGCCAAAAGATGCAAAGTTAATAATGATAGTGCAACTTATTTGTGGCACTGCCGTTTAGGTCATATTGGTGTAAAGCGCATGAAGAAACTCCATACTGATGGGATTTTGGAATCACTTGATTATGAATCACTTGATGCTTGCGAACCGTGCCTCATGGGCAAGATGACTAAAACGCCGTTCTCCGGAACTATGGAGAGAGCAACAGATTTGTTGGAAATCATACATACAGATGTATGTGGTCCGATGAATATTAAGGCTCGTAGCAGGTATCATTATTTTCTGACCTTCACAGATGATTTGAGCAGATATGGGTATATCTGCTTGATGAAACATAAGTCTAAAATATTTGAAAAGTTCAAAGAATTTCAGAGTGAAGTGGAAAATCATCGTGACAAGAAAATAAAGTTTCTATGATCTGATCGTAGAGAAGAGTATTTGAGTTACGAGTTTGGCCTTCAGTTAAAATAATGTGAAATAGTTTCACTACTCATGCCACCTCGAACACCATGGTGTAATGGTGTGTCCGAACGTCGTAATCGTACTTTATTAGATATGGTGCGATATATTATGTATCTTACCGATCTACCACTATCGTTTTGGGGTTATGCATTAAAGACAGCTGCATTCACGTTAAATAGGGCACCATCAAAATCCGTTGAGACGACGCCTTATGAACTGAGGTTTAGCAAGAAACCAAAGTTGTCGTTTCTTAAAAGTTTGGGGTTGCGATGCTTATGTGAAAATGTTTCGTCCTGATAAGCTCAAACCCAAATCGGAGAAATGTGTCTTCATAGGATACCCAAAGGAGACAGTTGGGTACACCTTCTATCACAGATCCGAAGGCAAGACATTCGTTGCTAAGAATGGATCCTTTCTAGAGAAGGAGTTTCTCTCGAAAGAAGTGAGTGGGAGGAAAGTAGAACTTGATGAGGTAACTATACCTGCTCTCTTATTGGAAAGTAGTTCATCACAGAAATCTGTTTCTGCGACACCTACACCAAGTAGTGAGGAAGTTAATGATAATGATCATGAAACTTCAGATCAAGTTATTACTGAACTTCGTAGGTCAACTAGATCAAGATCCGCACCAGAGTGGTACGGTAATCCTGTTCTAGAGGTTATGTTACTAGACCATGACGAACCTACAAACTATGAAGAAGCGATGGTGAGCCCAGATTCCGCAAAATGGCTTGAGGCCATGAAATCTGAGATGAGATCCATGTATGAGAACAAAGTGTGGCTTTGGTTGACTTGCCCGATGATCGGCAAGCAATTGAGAATAAATGGATCTTCAAGAGGAAGACGGACGCTGATAGTAGTGTTACTATCTACAAAGCTAGAATTGTCGAAAAAAGGTTTTCGACAAGTTCAAAGTGTTGACTACGATGAGAGTTTCTCACTCGTATCTATGCTTAAGTCTGTCCGAATCATGTTAGCAATTGCCGCATTTTATGAAATATGGCAAATGGATAAACAAAACTGCATTCCTTAATGGATTTATTAAAGAAGAGTTGTATATGATGCAACCAGAAGGTTTTGTCAATCCTAAAGGTGCTAACAAAATATGCAAGCTCCAGCGATCCATCTATGGACTGGTGCAAGCATCTCGGAGTTGGAATATACACTTTGATAAGTTGATCAAAGAATAGTGTTATACAGACTTGCGGTGAAGCCTGTATTTACAAGAAAGTGAGTGGGAGCACTATAGCATTTCTGATAAGTATATGTGAATGACATATTGTTGATCGGAAATAATGTAGAATTATTCTGCAAAGCATAAAGGAGTGTTTGAAAGAAGTTTTTCAAAGATAGACCTCGGTAAGGCTGCTTACATATTGAGCATCAAGATCTATAGAGATAGATCAAGACGCTTGATAAGTTTTTTTCAATGAGTACATACCTTAACAAGATTTTGAAGTAGTTCAAAATAGAACAGTCAAAGAAAGAGTTCTTGCCTGTGTTACAAGGTGTGAAATTGAGTAAGACTCAAAGCCTGACCACGGCAGAAGATAGAAAGAGAATGAAAGTCATTCCCTATGCCTTGGCCATAGGTTCTATAAAGTATGCCATGCTGTGTACCAGATCTATTGTATACCCTACACTGATTTTGGCAAGGGAGTACAATAGTGATCTAGGAGTAGATCACTGGACAGCGGTCAAAATTATCCTTAGTGGAATAAGGAAATGTTTCTCGATTATGGAAGTGACAAAAGGTTCGTCCTAAAGGGTTACGTCGATGCAAGTTTTGACACTAAATCTAGATGACTCTAAGTCTCGGTCTAGATACATATTGAAAGTGGGAGCAATTAGCTAGAGTAGCTCCGTGAAGAGCATTGTAGACATAGATATTTGCAAAATACTTACGGATCTGAATGTGACAGACCCGTTGACTAAAATTATCTCACAATCAAAACATGATCACACCTTAGTACTCTGTGGGTGTTAATCACATAGCGATGTGAACTAGATTATTGACTCTAGTAAACCCTTTAAGAGTTGGTCACATAGAGATGTGAACTATGGGTGTTAATCACATGGTGATGTGAATTATTGATGTTAAATCACATGGCGATGTGAACTAGATTATTGACTCTAGTGCAAGTGGGAGACTGAAGGAAATATGCCCTAGAGGCCATAATAAAGTATTATATATTTCCTTATATCATGATAAATGTTTATTATTCATGCTAGAATTGTATTAACCGGAAACATAATACATATGTGAATACATAGACAAACAGAGTGTCACTAGTATGACTCTACTTGACTAGCTCGTTAATCAAAGATGGTTATGTTTCCTAGCCATAGACATGAGTTGTCATTTGATTAACGAGATCACCTCATTAGGAGAATGACGTGATTGACTTGACCCATTCCGTTAGCTTAGCACCCGATCATTTAGTATGTTGCTATTGCTTTCTTCATGACTTATACATGTTCCTATGACTATGAGATTATGCAACTCCCGTTTACCGGAGGAACACTTTGTGTGCTACCAAACGTCACAACGTAACTGGGTGATTATAAAGGTGCTCTACAGGTGTCTCCAAAGGTACTTGTTGGGTTGGCGTATTTCGAGATTAGGATTTGTCACTCCGATTGTCGGAGAGGTATCTCTGGGCCCACTCGGTAATGCACATCACTATAAGCCTTGCAAGCATTGTGACTAATGAGTTAGTTGCGGGATGATGTATTACGGAACGAGTAAAGAGACTTGCCGGTAACGAGATTGAACTAGGTATCGAGATACCGACGATCGAATCTCGGGCAAGTAACATACCAATGACAAAGGGAACAACGTATGTTGTTATGCGGTCTGACCGATAAAGATCTTCGTAGAATATGTGGGAGCCAATATGGGCATCCAGGTCCCGCTATTGGTTATTGACCGGAGACGTGTCTCGGTCATGTCTACATAGTTCTCGAACCCGTAGGACTCCACACTTGGTGCGCCCCCTCCTAGGGCCGGCCTCCTCCTCCCTTGCCCCTTTATATACGGGGGCAGGGGGCACCCCAGAGACACAACAATTGATCCTTGAGATCTCTTAGCCATGTGCGGTGCCCCCCTCCACCATATTACACCTCGATAATACCGTTGCGGAGCTTAGGCGAAGCCCTGCGCCGGTGGAACATCATCATCGTCACCACGCCGTCGTGCTGACGAAACTCTCCCTCAACACTCGGCTGGATCGGAGTTCGAGGGACGTCATCGAGCTGAACGTGTGTAGAACTCGGAGGTGTCGTGCATTCGGTACTTGATCGGTCGGATCGTGTAGACGTACGACTACATCAACCGCGTTGTGATAACGCTTCCGCTGTCGGTCTACGAGGGTACGTGGACAACACTATCCCCTCTCGTTGCTATGCATCACCATGATCTTGCGTGTGCGTAGGAAATTTTTTGAAATTACTATGTTCCCCAACAATGGACCCAGTCCGTGTAATTGCTACCATCATCTTTCAACTTTGCTTTCTCAAGGAACGCATTAAAATTCAACAGAACAACAGCACGGGCCATCTATCTACAACAACATAGACATGCAAAATACTATCAGGTACTAAGTTCATGATAAATTAAAGTTCAATCAATCAAATTACTTAAGAACTCCCACTTAGATAGACATCCCTCTAATCAGCTAATTGATCACGTGATCCATATCAACTAAACCATGTCCGATCATCACGTGAGATGGAGTAGTTTTCAATGGTGAACATCACTATGTTGATCATATCTACTATATGATTCACGCTCGACCTTTCGGTCTCAGTGTTCCGAGGCCATATCTGCATATGCTAGGCTCGTCAAGTTTAACCTGAGTATTTCTGCATGTGCAAAACTGGCTTGCACCCGTTGTATATGAACGTAGAGCTTATCACACCCGATCATCACGTAGTGTCTCGGAACGACGAACTTTGGCAACGGTGCATACTCAGGGAGAACACTTGTACCTTGAAATTTAGTGAGAGATCATCTTATAATGCTACCGTCAATCAAAGCAGAATAAGATGCATAAAAGATAAACATCACATGCAATCAATATAAATGATGTGATATGGCCATCATCATCTTGTGCCTTTGATCTCCACCTCCAAAGCACCGTCATGAACACCATCATCACCAGTGCGACACCTTGATCTCCATCGTAGCATCGTTGCTGTCTCGCCAACTATTGCTTCTACGACTATCGCTACCGCTTAGTGATAAAGTAAAGAAATTACAGGGCGATTGCATTGCATACAATAAAGCGACAACCATATGGCTCCTGCCAATTGCCGATAACTCCGTTACAAAACATGATCATCCCATACAATAAAATATAGCATCATGCCTTGACAATATCACATCACAACATGCCCTGCAAAAACAAGTTAGGCGTCCTCTACTTTGTTGTTGCAAGTTTTACGTGGCTGCTACGGGCTGAGCAAGAACCGTTCTTACCTACGCATCAAAACCACAACGATATTTCGTCAAGTTAGTGCTGTTTTAACCTTCAACAAGGACCGGGCGTAGTCACACTTGGTTCAACTAAAGTTGGAGAAACTGACATCCGCCAGCCACCTGTGTGCGAAGCACGTCGGTAGAACCAGTCTCGCGTAAGCTTACGCATAATGTCGGTCCGGGCCGCTTCATCCAACAATACCGCCGAACCAAAGTATGACATGCTGGTAAGCAGTATGACTTGTATCGCCCACAACTCACTTGTGTTCTACTCGTGCATATAACATCTACGCATAAACCTGGCTCTGATACCACTGTTGGGGAACGTAGTAATTTCAAAAAAATTCCTACGCACACGCAAGATCATGGTGATGCATAGCAACGAGAGGGGAGAGTGTTGTCTATGTACCCTTGTAGACTGAAAGCAGAAGCGTTATGACAACGCGGTTGATGTAGTTGTAGGTCTTCACGATCGACTGATCCTCAGTACCGAACGTACGGCACCTCCGCGTTCAGCACACGTTCAGCTCGGTGACGTCCCGCGAACTCAGGATCCAGTAGAGCTTCGGGGAAGAGCTTCGTCGGCACGACGGCATGATGACGGTGTTGATGAAGTTACCGACGCAGGGCTTCGCCTAAGCACCGCTACGATATGACCGAGGTGGATTATATATGGTGGAGGGGGCACTGCACACGGCTAAGAGAGATCAATGATCAACTTGTGTGTCTATGGGGTGCCCCCTGGCCACGTATATAAAGGAGTGGAGGAGGGGGAGGGCCGGCCTAGCTATGGCGCGCCCTGGAGGAGTCCTACTCCCACCGGGAGTAGGATTCCCCACCCCCCTTCCCTAGTTGGACTAGGAGAGAAGGAAGGGGGAGAGAGGGAGGAATGAAAGGGGGGCGTCGCCTGCCCTGGCCTCCTCTCTCTCTCCACTATGGCCCATTAAGGCCCATACAATTACCGGGGGGGTTCCGGTAACCTCCCGGTGCTCCGGTAAAATCCCGATTTCACCCGGAACCATTCCGATGTCCAAATATATCCTTCCATTATATCAATCTTTACGTCTTGACCACTTCGAGACTCCTCTTCATGTCCGTGATCATATCTGGGACTCCGAACTACCTTCGGTACATCAAAACACAAAAACTCATAATACCGATCGTCACATAACTTTAAGCGTGCGGACCCTACGGGTTCGAGAACTATGTAGACATGACCGAGACACGTCTCCGGTCAATAACCAATAGCGGAACCTGGATGCTCATATTGGTTCCTACATATTCTACGAAGATCTTTATCGGTCAAACGGCATAACAACATACGTTGTTCCCTTTGTCATCGGTATGTTACTTGCCTGAGATTCGATCGTCGGTATCTCAATACCTAGTTCAATCTCGTTACCGGCAAGTCTCTTTACTCGTTCTGTAATGCATCATCCCACAACTAACTCATTAGTTTCATTGCTTGCAAGGCTTATAGTGATGTGCATTACCGAGAGGGCCCAGAGATACCTCTCCGACAATCGGAGTGACAAATCCTAATCTCGATCTATGCCAACTCAACAAGTACCATCGGAGACACCTGTAGAGCACCTTTATAATCACCCAGTTACGTTGTGACGTTTGGTAGCACACAAAGTGTTCGTCCGGTAATCGGGAGTTGCATAATCTCATAGTCATAGGAACATGTATAAGTCATGAAGAAAGCAATAGCAGTAAACTAAAACGATCAAGTGCTAAGCTAACGGAATGGGTCAAGTCAATCACATCATTCTCCTAATGATGTGATCCCGTTTATCAAATGACAACTCATGTCCATGGTTAGGAAACATAACCATCTTTGATCAACGAGCTAGTCAAGTAGAGGCATACTAGTGACACTCTGTTTGTCTATGTATTCACACATGTATTATGTTTCCGGTTAATACAATTCTAGCATGAATAATAAACATTTCTCATGAAATAAGGAAATAAATAATAACTTTATTATTGCCTCTAGGGCATATTTCCTTCATTTTTTTGGGTGAAAAGAAGGGCTCCCCCTTCTGATTTCCATTAAGGAAAACCAGTAGTTTGAACTATAAGATCCAAGTTCTACAAGCACAACGACCAATTACTAGAGAACTACTAGAGAACCAAAATAAAGCAAAGCAAACACCATCAGGCGCACTCCCAGACATATCCGAGAATGTCACCAACAAACGACGCCCAACACCTAGGTATCTCACCCCGCTTTCAGGCAGCACAAGCGCAAAGACCTGATTAGAAGGGAGCTAACAAATCCACTAGGTTTTGGTTACATCAGGAACAAGACCAAAAGGAACAAAAACAGCCCCAAAAGTACCGGTGACCAAACTACGACATCCATAACTATAGAACAAGCACAATGCACCAAAAGAAGCTAGTATCAGGCAAGGCGTTCCAGCAACTCTCCTCGACCTTCCAGCCTTGGCACATTGTACCACCATCCCTGCGAAGCTTTATACACATCACTTGCTACATGTTCTAGTAGCTTTGTTCCCAGCTCCAGCACCTCTTTGTTTTGTTCCCTTGCCATAATTATCTCTCTCTTCAGCTCTACTTCTGGCCAATTCCTCTATCTTTTGGTCTTCTTTTCCTTTGAATCTCAGGCTTCTTCTGAGTTCCTCGTCCCATTCATCCTCATGTTCCTCAGTCATTTTTCTCCACGAATAGTTGTCGTCATTTCTCCAAAAAAATTGAACTCTTCGCTAAGTTTATAGTCAGTAGGCTCAGTGTATCCACCTGTCTCCGATCCACTCTTTTTACTCTCTTCTCTTTTCTCAATCTCATCCATCTCCATATTAGCCAACTCCAGCTCATATTGTTCTCTATTAGTTGCCTCCTGAACCAATTATTGCACAATGGCATGTTGTTGGGCCAATTCATCTTTCACCTTTAACTTGTCATCTTCAGTTTTAATTAGTAATTATTTTCTCTTCTTTTCCCCATAAAGTAGTCTGTCTCATTTTATCTTCCTCAGGAGTTTGAATTTTCTTAAACATGATATCCATTTCCTTCTGCATTTTAGCTCTCTTAGCTACCATTTCCTTTATCTTGCTCTCATAGGGTCCTCGGTGGAGTTTTTCACTAGCTCATTTCTTTTGTTAATTTCTTCAATTTGTGCCAGAGAAAAACTCCCTAGTGAAATCTGACAACTATTATTCTCATAAATTCTGGCGTTTTTCCTAGCTTCATCAATCTCAGCTATGTCTTCCAATTCATTGTTACCCAGATCCTTTATCTTTTCTTCTTTATACCACCCAGCTCCACCACAGACTCTAGCTTAGACTCAATTCTAAACATCGGCAGATCCTGGGAGGTAATCTCAACATGAGGTGGGATCCCCCCCCATCTCTCACACCACATTTAGCTCTAACTTTCTCCTGATTTATAGTGTACATATCTATTTCCAGAACAGGTCCTACAGCAGCAGCAAATTCACACATACCAAAAAAGTGCCTAAAGCAGCCAGGGCCCCCTCCAAATCTTAGCCAAGCAGTATGTAATTTCCCAACAACCTGATGTCCAGAGTACACCCCTGCACCTTAATCATCACTCCAGTGTTTAGCAGAGTGAAGGCATTAAATTTTGCCAATTCTACCAACTTAGTTTGTTAGGAAATCTCATCAGATAGCAATTCTATCCATACTCTCTAACTCTTCAATCCCATCCCAGCTGAACATATCACTAAAATCCTACAAAATCAGTTTCATTAATTTACCAAATCTAATAATCACCACAGCCAAAGGATTCTTGTGCTCTGCCACAAGAACATCCTTATAACTTTGCACCAACAGCACTCCCAGACCTCTATCTGCATAACCAACATACTTGGGGACATGTTTCATTTGCTTCAGCCAAGCACAATCATTAGTAATGTTGTTATCTCTTCCACAAATTAAACAATATCCAATTTTGCATTCCCTGGTAGAATGTCTTATATCTTTGCATTTCCCACAAACCCGCTTCCCTGTTCTATCCCGAAATAAGCTCTGACCACCACCAGTCTTGCTCCCCTGTTTCTTGATCTCTCCTATCTTATCAGCAGCACCTGCAATTGCACCAAGCATCAGCTTCTCTCCACCTGAATTAGCACCTCCAACATGAGGTGCCTCTTTTCCAATATCGCCCATCGCAGTAGTAGGGATCCGAGGCATTCCAATTCCTTCTATGGACATAGTTTGAGCTAATTTAGATAGCAAAGCCGCCAACAATTGCTGTTGCTGAGCAGATTCCAAGTTTAGGGTGTTAGAGCCACCGCCTCCATTACCCGGTGCCTCTTTCCCCTCAATCCCTTGATCTCCTTTCACAGCTCCACTAATCTCCATCTGTCCTTTCCATACTTGCTGCCCTCCTTGAATGTTAGATCCTCCTCCATTTCCAGCACTAAAATTTCCTGTCGAAGAACTACCCACACCACTTCCTCTGCCACCAGCTCCATAGGCAGGCATAGAGAGGTTATTTCTAAACCTACCCCCATAAGAACTCACCCCTTGGAAATTTTTCTTCAGATCTTGGTATCCAGCCCGGCCACCACCCATGTTGAACCTCCTCCCAAAACCCCCTCTGTAATTTTCAGCCATTGTATTTCCAGCTAGTGGCTGGGGAGGGGTAAATCCTAACTCCTGAAAGAGTGACACCGTTTCTGGGACATGTATTGTGTAGTAAGAGCATCTCTTTTATTTTTTTAAAGGAGGATAATAGCAGCCACTATTAAATTACAAACATTATGGTAGCTCCTTAAGTCCCAAAATAAAGCTCTCCAAAATGTGTCTTACTTTAAGAGTAACCTCACCCAGCCAGTTTCCAAACAAGTTTAACTATATTAGTAGGTGCAGGTAGGTTAAAAATCATATGGATCTTATGCCAAAGTAGGGCGGAAACAAATAAAAAATAAAAAGATGGTGTAGCTAGCACTTCCCCTATAGCTATAGTCTCACAAAAGTTTGAGGAGTTATCCCCTCAAAACTTGCCCCTACAACACAAATTTGCTCTGAAAAGAGGCACTTTTGGTAAAGTCTAGCTCTCCGCCCCTGTCTTGTATTCATGACACAGCCATTGGCTCAGTGCTCGATTCACCCCTATGCCACTATAAATCCCCACCGACACATCTCCAAACCTTGACCTACCTCGCCGCCTCCCATTTCCCAAGTAATAGAGGGGATTTGAGTCGTCGTCACTGCCGCTATCTACCATGACCTCCCCGTCCACCCAACGTGTCATGAGCAGCCCCTAGCCTCGTCCATGGTCTGCTCATGCCCCGCCGTCTCAGCATTGCTCTCCACTGTGCGCCGGACTGAAATCATGGTTGAGGTCGCAGCCATTGTCGCCGCGTGTGAGGCTACGGAGACTACCAACACCGATTTGAGCTCCTCCTCTTCATCACGCAATGAGAAGGAGGGTTAGGAAGGGATGCCGGACCCGGAACAGGAGGACAACAGGGCGGCGGTGTGGTGGATGTCCTCTCATGGGAGGATGCTGAGTGAGAATACAAGCACACCATGTCTGAAGAGGAGGAGGAGAAGTGTTGTGCATCCTACCCGCACGCGGCTGCAGAGCATCGCGAAACCGAGGAATCAGTCGCGGACGAGACGGAGGTAGCACACAAATTCCACATACTCACCGCTGCCGAGTTGATAGTGTGGATGCAGTCATCGAGGTCTCCGACGATGACGAGGAGTAGTTCTACTGTTTTTAGCTCGTTTGAGCTCAGAGTGCCAATACACAGTTTAGTTAAGCTACGTTTTTGTTTAGTGCTGCAGTATTTGTATAATTATTGCTCTAATATGTGTTTGAGTGAGTTTGAGTGCAAACCTAAGCTTATGTGGATTTGATATTTTTAACATGGCCTCAAAAAACGTGTCGTGGGGAACAGACTCCTAAGTCATGCAAGACTGGTGATCGGGAGGCCCCGAACTACTTTCTCTGGGAGGCTTTGCCGTGCGTCCTCCCTCGCGCCCGCCGGTCTGTGTTGTTAAAAGATGGTCCGTGCTAATGGTCTCTGTTGTCTATCATCAGTCACTATATTCATCATTTCGAGATTTTTCATTCTATTCATCCATGGGCATAGTTTCGGTCTTGTATGACATAGCTTTGTGCCGGTGTGATCTTTTTGTGTGTGTGTTAGTTTTGGATGTGTGCATCTTAGTTATGCATATACCGAGCATGTACTCATTATGATTGTATCCCTCGGTGCTATATTATGAGTCTATAAAAATCATCCTTTTTTAAAAAAAGTGCCAAAAAGATCACCCAAAGCTATAAATTCTCTAGAAATTGCACTGTTCGCTCAGCAAAATGCCGTGCAAGAGCTAATCGGCAGGGAATGAAGAAATGCTTTCAAGCAGTTGCAATTTGGGAGGAGAACGAGGGGCCAATCGCACAAAATGGGCCTCCTTGTACATGTAGTCACAGTGTAACCATGGATGGATAGATTGGGGGATAAGACGCGGGTTACGTTGATGTCGTGACGCGCCAAGGTGGCACCCGGATTTGCGTGGTGAGAACGTCGCTGCCGTTCCGCGCTCCCGTCCATTGATCAGTTCTCGCGCTACGGTCCCAAACAAAACCCCTCCCCACGTGAGTGACAATGAGAATCTGTTGCAGTCGCTTCTTCACTTGTTCCATTGCATGGGAATATTTTTTGTTCCTTTTTTATTCGCCATTCTTTTGAGAAACTTTTTATTTTTATTTTTATTATTTTATTTATTCGCCTGTGACCGTACGACGTGAAGCAACTCTACACTGGTCCATCTCCGGCCTAGCCCGGCAGGGACTCTGGCAATACAAAAGAAGAAGAAGAAGAAGTAGAATATAAAAACGTGGGCAGATGCACCTGTACCAAATAAAAATGACCAGTACAGCGCTGGTGCTCCTCCTTTCCCCTCTATGTGGAGTGCAAGGCCATTGTGACTGTGACCCAATCGTGAAAGAAACATACAAACTTGCTAATCATATTAGGGCCTATTCGGTAACTCTTCACAAGCTTAAACATCTCAAGATCTCAGCCCCAAATATGTGGGGTTCTTTTCTCTTCCCTTTTTTCCTTTTTTTGAAACGTTCTAACAAATAGTTTAGGAAATTTTTAGAAGAATGTTTCTATATTATATACAAATTGGTTATAAAAATGGTTATCGTATATTTACCAAAGGTTCATTATGTGATTTAATTTTTAGTCATTTATTCGAACAAAGTGATGTCGACACTGATGACTTCCTGATTAAGATAGGACTGCATCAGGGGTCAGCTTTGAGCCCTTGTCTTTTTGCATTGATGATGGATGAGGTCACAAGGCATATACAAGGAGATATCACATGGTGTATGCTCTTTGCGGATGATAGTCGGACGGGGGTAAATAGGAAGTTAGAGTTATGGAGACAAACCTTGGAATTGAAAGGGTTTAGGCTTAGTAGAACTAAAACCGAGTACATAATGTGCGGTTTCAGTACTACTAGGTGTGAGGAGGAGGAGGTTAGCCTTGATGGCCAGGTGGTACCTCAGAAGGACACCATTCGATATTTGGGGTCAATGCTGCAGGAGGATGGGGGTATTGATGAAGATGTGAACCATCGAATCAAAGCCGGATGGATGAAGTGGCGCCAAGCTTCTGGCATTCTTTGTGGCAAGAGAGTGCACTAGTAGAAAATAGGGCTTTGGTTGGGGCCCGGCCAGCCCATTAGTCCCGGTTCTGTCACGAACCGGGACCCATGGGGGTATGCATCCCGGTTCGTGCGCCCACGGGGCCGGCCGGGCCTCGGGAGGCATTTGTCCCGGTTCGTGTGGACCCATTTGTCCCGGTTCTAGGCACGAACCGGGACCAATGGACCTCGCTCCTGGCCCACAGCCATTGGTCCCGGTTCGTGCCTAGAACCGGGACGGAAGGGGGACCTTTAGTCCCGGTTGGTGCCACGAACCGGTACCAATGCCCCCCTTTAGTCCCGGTTGGTGCCTCCAACCGGGACCAAAGGTCTCTGCTTCCCGCCCTTTCGCCTGCTGAAAAGAGACCTTTGGTCCCGGTTGGTGGCACCAATCGGGACTAAAGGTGGGCATTAGTCCCGGTTGGTTCCACGAAGCGGGACTAAAGGCTTTGGTATATAAGCAAACACTTGTGAAAATTTCACTTCTCATCTCGCAGTTGCCGCCCCGACGACGCCCATCGACGCCGCCAGGCTGCCCCGACGCCGCCCGTCGCCGTCGCCGTCGCCCGCGCCCGTCGTCGCCATCGCCCGCACCCTCACCGTCGCCCGCGCCTCTCGCTCGCGCCGTCGCCACTCGCCGCCCCTGCCCCGACGCCCGCCGCCTCGGCCCGTCCCCGTCGTCGCCGTCGCCCTGCCCCGCCCCCTTCATCGCCGTCGCCCCCTGCCTCGAGGGCGCGCCCCCTGCCCCGTCGACGTCATCGCCGTCGCCATCCTCGCCGCCGACCCCGCGCCCCTCCTCACCTTGGTCCGGCCGGCGCCCTCCCTCTCCTTGTTTTTTTTCATATATATGATGATATATATGCTTGTTTTTTTTTTCATATATATACTTGTTTTTTTCATATATATGATGATATATATGCTTGTTATCATAATTGTTTTTGTTCATATATATGATGATTTTTTATAGAATATGATGTTTTTTGTTCATAGATGATCATATATATGATGTATGCATGGATGTGGATGAAATATGATGTTTTTTTGTTCATAGAATATGATGTTTTTTTATTCATAGATTTTTTTTGTTCATGAGAGAGGCGGGGACGTCGAGGAAGTTGTACTGTTTAGGGTTAGGGTCGTCGAGGAAGAAGGAAAATAAGGGAAAAGAAGAAAAGAGGAAGAATGAGGAAGGAGAAGAAGAAGAGGAGAAAAAAATAAGAAGAGGAAGTAGAAGAAAAAAGGAGAAGAAGAAGGAATAGAGGAGAAGAAGAAAAAATAGAAAAATCTCTATTTTTTCTTCTTCTCCTCTATTCCTTCTTCTTCTCCTCTTTTTTTTCTTCTATTTTTTCTTCTTCTTCTTCTCCTCTTTTTTTTCTTCTTCTCCTCTTTTTATTTCTTCTTCTTCTTCTTTTTATCGGGAACGAGGGTGTCGAGGATCGCCGAGGGGTCGAGGGTCGGGAACTAGCTAGGGTAGAGGGTCGAGGGTCACCGAGGGGTCGAGGGTTGCCGAGGGTTCGAGGGTCGAGGGGTCGAGGGTCGAGGGTCGAGGATTCGATGGTCGCCGAGGGGTCGACAGGTTGCCTAGTGTCAAAGTATTGAAAAAATCCATGGCTTCATCATTAGCCAATTATCTGCACATCCAGAATGGTGCCATTTTGTTAAATCCCTTGTCGGTCTGGACGTCGGACAATCATGAGAGAGGCAGTCCGGCCCAAACCCTAGAAGCGCTGCCGAGGCCACCCAAATTTACCAAGTTAAAAGAGCGTTGTCGTCGAGGCCACCCAGAACCCTATAAGCATTGCCGAGGCCACCGCAAACCCTAGAGAAGCGCCGAGGCCACTAATATGATTCCTTGTTGTGATTAGGTAGCTAGGTCTACGTTTGCCACTAATATATCCACCTGATGTCATGTTTGTATAATAATTGCCATTTTGTAACAAAAGTAGAAAAGGGGGCTTTTGTCCCGGTTGGTAAGGGCCTTTAGTCCCGGTTTTTGAACTAATGCCTCCCCCCATTAGTAAAGGGTCGTTACTAATGCCTCCCCCCTTTAGTCCCGGTTCTTACACGAACCGGGACTAAAGGCCGCGGCCACGTGGAGCTCCACCTTGTCTAAAGGAAATTTTATGATTTTTTTTTGAAATTTTTTTTGAATTTTTTTTATTTTCAAATTTCTGAATTATTTTAACCTCTAATCTGTAATCACCACCCCTCATCACTGCTCAATTTATCCTCTAATCTCTAATCACCCCTCATCATTCCAAATCATCTAACTTCCCGGACGGTCACCCATCCTCTCACTACTCCAGCCTGAGCACGCTTAACTTCCGGGTTCTATTCTCCCTCGTTTCCAAGTCTGCACTTGTTGTTTTCCTGACAATACTAAGATGTCAATCCTATTAACCCTCAGGAATTTAGCTTGAGCATGAAGTGACACATTTCACTGTTTGAGTTTGAAACTATTGTTTTAAAAAACAGTAATTATTTAGTAACACTAATATTTCTGGAATAATTAGTTTGACCATTGTTTGACCACTGTTTGACCAGATTTGACCAAAATTCAAAAAAAATGAAATAATTATTTAGTAACACTAATATTCTAGAATAATTAGTTTGACCATTGTTTGACCATAGTTTGAATTTTTTTTGAATTTTTTTGCCTCTCCAGATCTTAAAAGCCCCGTAACTTTTTTTCTGTTAGGTTTTTGAGGATTTTGAAAATGTTTAACGGGGTTCCCCCGGTTAAAATCGGATGTAACTTTCCGAGTAGATGATTTTTCATACAAAAAACTTTTTAATCCGAGTTCGTATGCAAAAGTTATGCCCATTTTACAAATTCCAGAGATATTTTGCAAATAAAGTCGAAATTCATATTTGTAAATTTTCCCAACAACTAGACCACATATCACATGGGAAACTTATTTTATTTTATTTTTTTGACATTTCCATCATTTTCTTTTGTTTTTTCTAAAACTGAAAAGGCGGTCCACGGGGGTAGAGTTTGAAAATGGGCCCTTTAGTACCGGTTCGTGCCATGAACCGGTACTAATGCCTCAAAGCCCATTAGTCCCGGTTGGTGGCACCAACCGGGACTAATGGGCATCGCACCCTTTAGTCCCGGTTCGTGGCACCAACCGGGACTAAAGGGCCCAGGTGAACCGGGACTAATGCCTTAGCCGCACGAACCGGGACCGATGCTCACATTAGTCCCGGTTCGTGACTGAACCGGGACTAATGTGAATATTGCCCTGTGACGAAAGCCCTGTTTTGTACTAGTGTAATATTTGCAGAAATAATGGAGCACGGACGAGACGAGGCAGCAGAAGAGGTGTTGGGGGACATAATCGCAGCCGGAGCTGATGTCTTGTCGTATCTTAACGACAGCAATGGTCTGGAAGGACAGGGTGAAGAAGCAGGCTACGGTGATCGAACAGTGGAGGAGGAGGGACATGATTATGATGGCTCCGTTGACCGAATGCCGGTGGAAGAAGGACACCGTGATGACGGCTCCGGTGACCGAACAGAGTCCGGCCAGGTATATATATTAATTAATCCTGTGCTGACTAGATGCATTCATTGTTTTGGTATGCACACATATTAACTCTCGTCTTTCTTCTTTTTTCTAGCCCTCCGGATCGAGCACAACTTTGGTAAAGAGACGAGGCCCGAAGAAAAAGTTGCGCTCGGATGAAAAGTTCACGATCATAGAAATCGCGCGCGATGGCCAACCAATTGCACCCATCCGGACCAAGGAAGCATTTTCTGCTCAGTGCGGGGTTCTTGTTAGGGACATCATCCCGATCAGCATCCACCAATGGTATAAGCCTAAGGAGGAAGACCCTTATGTCAACGATAGGCAGAAAGATGATCTTTGGACCGAGCTGAAGGCAAATTTCACCCTACCGCCAGAGGAGGATCCGGAGAAGCCAGTTATAGAGCCATGGTCAAGGCTCGTGCCCTTAAGAAGATGGAGGATCTATTCAGGAGGTGGAAGACTGAGCTGAGAACAACATTTGTCGACAAAGACAAGACTCCAGAATTCACCAGCCGGTATGAGAAGATCAGAGAGCACTTGGACGCATTTGTGGCCCACAAGACATCGGAAAGAGTAAGAAGATGTCAGCGAGAAACAAGAAAAATGCCACGAAGAAGGAGCTTCACCATCGCACGGGGTCAGGTGGCTACCTCAAAGCTCGGCCGTTGTGGGCCAAGGCTGAGAATGACCTGCTTCATAAAGGGGTCGAACCAGAGACATTGAACTGGCCAGACCGTTGCCGGACTTGGTTCTTCGGGGTTGGCGGAACCTTGGACCCTGTAACAGGGAAGTGCGTTTGGACGAACGAGCAACTGCGAATACCCATCACGAAGCTTCAGGACTATATCGCCGCAGCGCAGGAAGGGACGTTCGTTCCCGACAGAGAGAACGACGAGCTCACAATGGCCCTCGGGAATCCTGAGCACCCTGGATGGACACGAGGCACGCCAGGCTCCGTTCCGTGGAAGGCTGGGTTTCCGGACGCAGGCGGTTACAAATGCCAGGAGAGGAGGAAGAAAGTGGAGCAGACCCAACTGCAGAAGCTGCACGCAAGGGTACAAGCGCTAGAGGAACGAGACGCAGTTCGCACTAAGCGACATGCCGAAGCTACCCCGCCATCTCAGCGGAGAAGCAGCGTGGCTTCCACCAAGCTGCTTCAGGAGCCTGTCTTCACGGTTCCTGCTAGCTACCCCGTGGATGATATCACGGAGTCTCAACATTGCCACCTTATGACGCAGTGGCAGAACTTCAAAGTCAAGGCGACTGTCGGCTCTGTTCGACCTCCTGAACTCGGCGCAACTTTTCACTGCCATCCGATTCCAAAAGGATATGTTAGGGTGACGGTGTACGAAATAACGGAGGGATCTGAGGACCTCGAGCTTGACCACCCTGCCGATGAAGGGGAGACTCGGCTGGGTTCTGCTTTGAAGACTCCATGCCTATGGCGGAAGGAGCTCATCAACCTTCCGAACTGGACGCCTCCACCTCCTCCTTCTCCGACGACGAGTCAGGGCACTCTGCCTCCTCCTCCGGCGAGTGATCAGGGCACTACGCCTCCTTCTCCGGCGTGTGGCGGCACTCCGCCTCCTTCTCCGCCTGCGCCGGCGCACCCGAGCAGCCAGCCTCCTCCTTCTCCGCCTCGTCGACAAAGGCGTAAGAGACCCGCCGCCGCTCCGGCTGCTCCCGCCCGTCGTAGTCCTTCTCCTCCGCCTCGTAAGCAAGGAAAGAAGACAGCCGCAGCCGCTCCGTCTGCTCCGGCGTCTAGCAGTACAGCCAGAGGCGGGAGGCAATACAGATTCGTTCCATCTCTCAAGCCTCTAGAGAAGTTACCATACGATATGACCGAACAGGAAAATGAGAAGATCGTGAAAGCCCAAGTGAAGGACTTCTTTGCAGCGGTGAAAGAAAAGAAACATCCACCTCCGGAGGAGAAGATAGACCCGGTGAAAGCGAAGCGCACTATCGATGCCCTGAAGCGACCACCACCTTCTCCGCCGCAATCCAACTATGATCGCATTATTGAAAGGTCATTTATCGAAGCGGATCGGTCGGGAAGTACTACCAGTGATCGAAGGTTAGCAGAACGACGAGCTGGGAAAAAAATTGCCTAGCTCGGCGAACAAGCGAACTAATCGTGCCCCCCGCTCAAGGTGTCTAGCGATATCGTCGCTAATCATCCGGAGATTTTTCCCGGTACCAATCTTGGAGATTACCTGCCCGACGATGTACATTATGATACAATGGAGGTGGACGAACACAAATACCATTACGGGAAGCCTCTCATCAAAGATGAAAGATCTCTAACAATGATGATGCGAAGATTCCATGATTGGTACATGGAAACCTGCAGAGAGTCTTGGAGGAAGGATACTTTGACGCTGAGAGTTAAAGAGGAGTATGACCTCGTTGGAATTGAACTGCTGACTCTTCCATTTGAGGAGTTCTTCCAGTTTTTCAATCAAAAGACCCTCGATAAATTAACGGTCACTTGCTACTGTCTGTAAGTACTACATCTGTCATTAAGTCTCTATATATAGGGCAGCTCTTTCATTGCATGTATATATATAATTATCCTCACTATATTATGCAGATTGAAGGTCGCCGAATTGAAGAAAAGACAAATCGGTGATATTGGGTTCATTAACACAAATCTCATAGATGCATATATGGTTGAATTTCATGCCAAAGATACCGAGGCCAACTTGCTACGATCGTTGGTAAAAAATCAAAACAAAGCTATAATACTCTTTCCTTACAACTTCAGGTGAGTATTACTGTCTTGTGCATATCCGGTTTCCCTTATTAGTCGAGGTTATAGTAATGTAATTGATGAGTTATGCATATGTGCACAGCTTCCACTATATTCTCCTAGAGATTAAGCTTGAGCAGGGACTAGTAACCGTCTTAGACTCGAGACGAAAAGATCCCCAGGAGTATGCGGACATGACTGAAATGCTCGAGAAGTAAGTTAAATCGATCATTATCGCACCATATCGGCAACTTTGTTCATTTTCTGATATCAAGTAATTGTTTTCTTTATCTGGCAGTGTTTGGAAAAAATTCACCGCAAAAGCTCCAGGACTGCCGGGGAAGCTGCGATTTACACACCCAAAAGTAAGTACTACTAGCTAGTTCCACGCATCTCCTAGTGATTCAAGCACTAGTTTCATCAATACCATTTAGCACGATTGCTTATCAGTTTGATTAACCTCTATTTCTTGTAAAATGGTTGTGGCAGGAAGCCGGGAATAATTACTGTGGATACTACGTTTGCGAGTCCATCCGTCCGCCACACGCGGGGCTACTCTAACAAATAATATGAAGTGCGTAAGCAATAATATTCACAATTTTATTTTATTAACATCATTTGTGTTGAGTTTCATTCATTCATATATATGTATTGATCCCCTTCTTCAAATTAGATGTTTCGGATGCGGGATGAACTCCTAGCACCAGATCGCATGCGAGCAATTCAAGAGGAATTGGCGGGATTCTTTCTTGACCACGTGATCAATAAAGACGGAGAATACCATGTGGACCCTGAGTTCATATATAATTAGGGGATTATATTGTAAGAGATCTTGTATTGTATATATGTAGCCAGTAGTGTCGGATAGATATACGAAAACTTGTTGTTTGACCAATCTCTCGGAGAAGGAGAGGTCGATATCACTTCTCTCTGTATGCATATGTTCATGACGATCTTCTGTACTTAATGGTTTCCTTCATTTGCTTACTAGCTAGCGCGTCGAGTCCTCTCTATACGTATAGTACGTAGCGTCGACCAAGCAAAAAAAACCCCAACCCCCCCCCCCCCCCCCCCCGTTTCAGAAAAAAAACAAAAACCCCAACCCCTGAACTGCTGACGCGTTGTAGCTTTTAGTCCCGGTTGGTGCTACCAACCGGGACCAAAGGCCCTCCTGCCTGGGCTCACCGCAGCGGCCACGTGGAGGCCCATCTGTCCTGGTTGGTGTAAGAACCGGGACTGAAGGTGTATGGCTTTAGTACAGACCCTTTAGTCTCGGTTCCCCAACCGGGACAAATGGGCCTTACGAACCGGGACAAATGGCCCTTTTTCTACCAGTGGTGCCACAAAAGCTAAAATGCAAGTTCTACAGGACGACCGTTCGACCCGCAATGTTGTATGGCGCTGAGTGTTGGCCGAGTAAAAGGCGACATGTTCAACAGTTAGGTGTGGCGGAGATGCGTATGTTGAGATGGATGTGTGGCCACACGAGAAAGGATCGAGTCCGGAATGATGATATACGAGATAGAGTTGGGGTAGCACCAATTGAAGAGAAGCTTGTCCAACATCGTCTGAGATGGTTTGGGCATATTCAGCGCAGGCCTCCAGAAGCTCCAGTGCATAGCGGACGGCTAAAGCGTGCGGAGAACGTCAAGAGAGGGCGGGGTAGACCGAATTTGACATGGGAGGAGTCCGTTAAGAGAGACCTGAAGGATTGGAGTATCACCAAAGAGCTAGCTATGGACAGGGGTGCGTGGAAGCTTGCTATCCATGTGCCAGAGCCATGAGTTGGTTGCGAGATCTTATGGGTTTCACCTCTAGCCTACCCTAACTTGTTGTTGTTGCTGTTGTTGCTGTTGTTGCTGTTGTTGCTGTTGTTATTGTTGTTGTTGTTGTTGTTGTTGTTGTTGTTGTTGTATTCTAAAACTGCTCACTATTTGTTCAAAATGGCAATCATGTATTAAAAAAATTATATATTAAAAAAGTATTCATTGATTATAAAAAAACCGTGACACATTTCAAAACTTCCATAACACTTGCAAAAAATAGAAATGTGTTTGAAAAATGTTTGAGATAATATAAAAACATGTTGGTGTAATTTGGAAAAATGCAAGTGAAATTTAAAAAAAATCATGTGCACTAAGAAAAATACACACAAGCAAAAACAAATTCACATAATTTACAAAACTGTTCGCACACTAAAACAATGTTCATCATAATATATAATTACTTCATGTAATTTTCAAAAATTCTCTAGAAATTTGAAAATGTTTCAAAATAGGTTTGATGACATTTTAAAAAATGTCCCTGAAAAGAACAAAGTGGTTCTCGCATTTTCTCAAATTTTTCATAATATATAATAAATTTTGTGCATTTAGAAAAATGTGCTAACACTTGATGGAATGTTTGCACATTTAAAAAAAATTGTAAACTTAAAATTTTGATTATGTATTAAAAAATACTAATGTGCATTTTACAAAGCTACTCATGTATGTAGCTAAATCTTTAATGCGTATTTGAAAATTTTCAAGTAAATTTAAAATGTTGATTATGTATTAAAAAATGCTCAATGTGCATTCTACAAATGCTACTCATGTATTTAGATAAAACTACAATGTGCATTTGAAAAATGTTTAACGTGATTTCACAAATGATCAACATGTATACAAAGAATGTTCAACATGTATTTGAAAACATTAGGCATGTATTACCGAAAGAAACAAATCAAAATTGATATAGAAAACACAAAAGAAAAAAAAACGACGCTAAAGCTCAAAAACCGGTTCGTACGATTCTTCCCAATGAGTTTGACGCCTAAAGCGCATGTTACAGGCCATCCTGCAAGCTGGCGTCCTGCTTCGTTCGATACAAATGGGCCTAATCATAGAGCACCCCTGAGGAATATTACTCTCCGGTTTTATGAAGCTATTGAAAGCTTCCGTACCAGATTTTTTTGCTGGTTGTTCTGTTTTGTTTCTTACTTTCTTCTTTTTCTTTTGTTTTTTTTTTGCTTTTTCTAATGTGTGAACTTTTTACAATGTTGAAGAACTAAAATTCGTGAATCTTTTAATTTCATGAACAGTTTTCCACAACTTTTTTTGGTGATCTTTTTTCAAAAATCTGCAAAAAAAAATTCAGATCTATGAACCTTTTTTTCAAAATTGATGACCATTTTTAAATCCATGAATTTTTTCTTCACAATTAATGGATGTTTTTTAAATTCGTGAAATTTTTTAAATACATGAACTATTTTAAATATGAATGAAGTTTTCAAATCCGTGAACATTTTCCTCAAAATTGTTGATTTTTTTTTTCCAAAATGACCGAATTTTATTTAAAAGCTGTGATTTTTATTTTGAAAATCGATGAATTTTTTTTTCAGATCTGTGAACTTTTTCCCCTAAATTCATGATCTTTTTTTCTAAATCAATGGACTTTTCTCAAATTTACAAACATTATTTTCAATAACACCGTGAAAGTGTTTTTGAATTTGAGAACCATTTTCTGTAATACATGAACTATTTTGAATTTGCAGTGTTGTTGAAATCCATAAAAAAATTGAATTCCCGATTTTTTTTATTTTTTGTGTTTTCCAAAGTTCAACGGTTGACCTGTCAATAGTGGGCCGGTCAACAACGATCGGTTATTACCGAACCCAACGACCTGAGTGTCTCGGCTCGTTTTTGGGCAGGCCCACGAAGCCATGCACATAAGTGCCAGAAAATGCAACCCAGCGCAGAGGCGCTAAGGAGACGCCCCCGATTCAAAATAGCTCCCAGGAAACTACAGGAACGCTACTTATTGGGCTGGCCGACGAGCGGATGCGCCCAGGGGCGGAGCTACGGGGGGACGAGCGGGGGCCACGCCTAAGTGTGCGCTTAAGGCTTGAAGCCCAGGAACTTTGCATGTTAAAGCCCATGTACTAGCTAGTCAGCCCACGCTACACGAAACAAACTACCAGGTAGTTTCGGAAGCTGACGAGGCCACCAGGGCATCCTCTATCGATTGTTTCGGCGCAGACGCAATACGCGTGGCCGCAAGCTCAACTAGGGCATCCGCACAACCGATCAGCGCCGGCGGCGAGGACAGCATACTCCTGCGGTGAGTCCCTTGATTCCTTTATTGATTTATACTGCGCAACAATACTGATGAATTGATCCGCATCTGGCTCGAGAAGGCCAGAAACTTCTTGTTCAGATCAAGTTAATTAAGGGTGTCAATTTCTTGTTTTCTTCTAAAAAATTGGTACACTAAATTAGGCATTCGCTGATTATGATTCTATCATCTAAGTTTCAAATTTCACTGGCTCACGCCAGATCTAAGAGCTAGGTGTATCATCGGCTAGAGGCTCATGTCTAGCCTATTGCAGTTTTTTATTATTAACAAACTGCTAGATGCTACTCCCTCCGTCCCAAAATATAAAAACGTTTTTGACACTAGCATAATGTAAAAAACATTCTTATATTTTGGAACGGAGGTAGTAGTTTCTGTTTTTCAGGCCGATTAGTTGATGTACAAACTACCGATCAAATATTCAGGCTCAAGTAAAATTTACACAACCAGCTAGAATCGAAACCGCACCCTATAAGATTGCCGACTTTGTTCTATGGGTTTTACGCATAAGAGCCACATTAAACTAATGAAAAATCTACATTTTTATAGTTGCAACATACAAATTAATCATGTGTTTCTCTTTGTATGGTCGTTATATGAAAAAAAAATGTTCATTGTCTTCTTCCCCCCCTATGGTCAAATCCTGGCTCCGCCCCTGAATGCGCCCGAGACGAGGGGAACAATATTGCAATAAGCAAGACGAAGATGAGAGCAACTAGTTAACGAGCGCTTCTTTGGGAGCCTCGCAACGATCAGCGCCACTTGGCGCGCTCTCAGCCATTCGTCACGTGTCGCGCTCTGGACGCTTTCTCCGGATTTTTTTTTATTTTTTCGCACGCGTTTTCGGCTTTTTAGACGGTTTTTTCGACATTTTGGTTTTCCCCCGGTCTTCCTTAGCTTTTCGATCAAAAAAATCTAAAAAAAATTCGTGAAAAAATGTGTTTTCATTTTTTTTCTTTCGCGAAAGTCACGGTTTTTCTTCCGCGAGAGTCACAGCCGTGCCTTTCGAAAACAGTAAAAAAAACGCGTTTTCTGTTTTTTTTCTTTCACGAGAGTCACGGTTTTGCTTTCGTGAGAGGCACGGTTGTGCTTTCGCGAGAGTCACGGCCGTGCCAAAGGGAAAAACAAAACGCGTTTTCTGTTTTTTTTCGTGAGAGTCACGGTTTTGCTTCTGCGAGAGACACGGTTGTGCTTTCGCGAGAGTCACGGCCGTGCCTCTCGGAAAGGGAAAAAATACGTGTTTTCTGTTTTTTTTTGTTTCGCGAGAGTCACGGTTTTGCTTTCGCGAGAGGCACGGTTGTGCTTTCGCGAGAGTCACGGTCGTGCCTCTTGGAAACGAAAAAAAAACGTGTTTTTTGTTTTTTTCCTTCCACGAGAGTCACGATTTTGCTTCCACAAGAGGCACGGTTGTTATTTCGCGAGAAAGGGAATAAACCGTACTCCCGGTTTAGTTTTTTCGCCCAGTTTTTTTATCCGTTTTTTGTGAAAAAAAAGTTCATTAAAACCTATCAACATGGGATCTAGTTTTGAATATCTCGACGCGAGGAATCCAATGATGAAAGCGGTTCGAGATTTGGAAGCACGGTTTAAGAGATAAAAACGTTTTGAATAAGCGAATCTACGAAAAAGGAAAAACTCTCAGGTTGCGACAAGTGGCGCGCTGCATGGGCGCCACTTATCACGACCTGGGAAAGTGAAGTGTTCTTTGCAACAAGTATTCTTTAATTAGTGATTTCGGACGAAGCTTTGTCATTCCCTGTTTGGCGCTTTATGCGCCCGTTTACTACTGTTATTTGCAAACGGGGGCTTACAGAAGTGTCTAGTTGGGCTCAACCCATCTTTCCCTTTTCTGTTCTTAAAAACATCTGCGCGCCCGGTGACCTCCTGGTCATTCGTACGCTGCAGTAACCACCCTACTGTTCTCACCTTACGTGCTCAGTCACATCTTCGCATTCTTTTCTTCTTATGGCCTTTTCTTTTTTCTATTCATTTTTTCATTTTTCATTTTATCTTTTACTTTTTTATTCGAAACGACTTTGTTCGGTTTTTTATTGTTTTGCTAAATTGAATAATTTTTTCCAAAATTGACGAACTTTTTCCAAAATTGATAATTTTTTAAGAAATTGATCAAAAATTTCAAATCAATGAACTGATTTTTCAAATCAGAAGATCTTAAAATCATGATATTTTTTCAAATATTGATGAACTTTTTTCAAATTTGTGAACTTATTTTCAAAAGTGATGATTTTTTTATAAATTGATATACTTAGTCAAATTCATGATTTTTCTAAATAATTCAGAAAGCTAAGTGATACAGCACGCATGCAATAAATATCACGGCTGCATGTTCTTATAATTCACTATAGTCAAGTAGTTCTAGTGGTTATGCACACTCATATGTGAAGGCAACGGCTCGAGTTTTAATCCCGGAGAGGGCCACAATTTTTGCTGTTTTTTCGCCTCTTATAAGTTCGCTGCACAGGGCGTTCAAGAACCGTCCTAACTAGGCGCTGCAGGGAGCGCCAGGGACCTGTTCGCGCGCTTAAGGCGTCGAACAGGAGCTCCGCAAAACTTTAGCCACATTTCCTAGTTCACGCCGGCAGGCGCTGCTTTGCATAGCAGGAGCGCGCCAGTGAGAGCAAGTGGCTGGCCCATATTGAGCCGTCGATAGAAAAGTTTTGGTTTCGGTTTTGGGTTCCAAGCAAGTTTTACCGGTTTTGGGAACCTTCTGTAGAAGATTACCTTTTTGGTTTTTTATTATTTTTTGGTCTTTGTTTCCTGTTTTTATTTTTCTTTATATGTTCCTTTTTCATTTCAAAAATTACTTGATTTTAAAAAACTGTCCATAATTACAAAGATTGTTTTCTTTTCAAAAAAGAATTAACATTAATAAAAAATGTTCACAAATTCAAATGTTTTCTCATTTTATCAAAAATTGTTTGGTTTTTTCGTAAAAAGATTGTGGTTTTCAAAAAGTTTAAAATGTTCTCATTTTCAAAAGTTGTTCCAAAATTTTAAATTCTTCACATTTTTACAAGAAATGTTAGAAATTTTAAATGTTACTTCCTATTTTAAAAAATGTTCCCAATTTCAAAAATTGTTTTCGTTTCCATAAATGTTTTTGAAGTTCAAAAATTGTTCACATTATCGAAAAGGTTCAAAAAACAAAAATTGTTCTAATTTTATTTTTAAAGTATATGCTAGAATACTGGTTTGCTATGGTGGATCTTTCACTAGCTACAGTACTCGACCAACTCGCTACAATACTTGGTTGAGTTTGCTTGCTGCAGACTAACGCGCACTCGCCAATGGGGCATCAAATTCGAGGTCGCCTGTGCCTGTCCCCGATAATTTGCCGCAAAGAACAAAGATAGGATCTCCCATCTTTTGTGATGATCATTCGCCTCGACAACTTCTGCTTTTTTTACGGGTATACCGAATCTTTATTCCTGTAATTTCAACGGAATTGTTACAATGTCATGCGGTTGAAGGAACCACATGCCTTCCCACACCGAAGGATAAAGAAAATTTTGCTACACTATCATCCTCAAAGTTTCTAGTTCTACTTTCATGCAAAAAAAATTACAAGACTCAAACTCATGAGAATCTCCTTTACAATAGCTTCATATCTCCCGCCACCACCACCTTAAATGTATTTTATCACCGTAGCACAATTCAAAGACATTAGAACACGAGATATGTCTAGATCTTTTGCCAAACCCAACGCCTCGCGACATGCAAGAGCTTCTAGCATAGGGGCATCTGTTATACCATTGTAGGTGACCGTCGATGAACCCATGTAGTTTCTCGGATGATCCCGACATATTCCCGCAATTGCGCCTCTACATTCATGTCTACTCACTGCTCCATCAACACTAAACTTCATAATACCCATTGGCGGTCTAATCCAGGGTTGCCGCACATAATTCCGAACATAATGTGGCTTGGCCGGCCACCGATGAGGTGATGAATTCCCTCCCTGAAATGTAGTGCATGATGAATGAGTGCGTGGACATTGGCAACTGGAATTCTTGCTCATATATAGATTTTGTTCGCGTGAACCACACAACCCATAGTGTTACTACCATCTCAGTAAAATCCGCCTACTATTCCAAATCATGAATACAAGTGAGCCAAAACTTTCCACTTGTGATTCTGGTCATTATCGTATTATCTACGATACCTTCCTTTGCAAGTGTCCAAACAGACTGGGCCATGGGACACTCAATTAGCGCATGTCTCCCAGAATGAAGAGCACCACACAAAGGACATTGAGGGTTGTCGGCCATGTTCCTTTGATTCAAAACATCCAAAGTAGGGATTGAGTGTTGCATAAGACGCCATAAGAATACCTTCAGTTTAGCCGAGACCGAAGCACCCCCACAAATTCTTCCGTTGTTTCAATGTCTCTAAATCTAAGGCACCTCCACTCTTATATAACCAGCCTTCTCTCAAGAGTTTGGTGTTAATCAACATTTGGTAGGCCGAACAGACCAAAAAGCAACCATTGTTTTCATTGCCCATGACCAGAAATCCGACATGTTCCTAATGAAGGAAGGAATGCCTAAAATCGCAGCACCATCCATGGGGAAGAAAAGGGGCTCGCACCAAATCTTCCTTCCAACTAGCAGCAGTAGCATCAATTAGGCCCGAGACCATATAGACATTGTTAAGAGCAGCAGTTATCAGTTTCATAGAATTTTCCCTTGGAAGCTAGTTATGGTTCCAAATCTTTATAGATGCACCATCTCCAATATGCCTAATCAGCCCTTGAATCAAGACATCTCTTCTTTCAATTATCTATCTCCAATTACATTGACTTTGGGATCCGTGCACTCAACGAATTTGGGTCTTGAAGAATTCTCCATGCTTACCGGGTAATGTGAGACAAACTAAAAATCTCTAGATCCCGAAAACCCGAACTGCCAAAATATTTAGGTATATTCACGATGTCCCATGCACCCATGCCACCGTTCTTTTGCCATTCTAGCTTGAATCCCCACAAGAACTTCCTAATTAAGGAATTTATATGTTCACATAGACCACAAGAAGTTTAAGGCATCCCATAGAATTTCTTGCACCATTGAGTTCTTCAATACTTCCATCCCTCCCATGGATAATAACTTCTCGAGCGACCATTGAATTTTATTCCACATTCTATCTTTCAAGTATTTAAAAGTCACGTTCTTTCATATCCCCACATCTGAAGACATACTCAAATACTTTTCATTTAAAGATTCATTTTGCATGTTAAGATAAAGCTTTACCTTATCTTTAATATTGTTAGGACAACCCTTACTGAATAAAATGGAGGGCTTATTATCTTTGTTAATCCTCTGTCCGGAAGCACTACAATAAGCATTCAACAAGTTTGAAACCTCTTCAGCCCCTTCTCTGCTAGCTTTAAAAAACAATAAGCTATCATCGCAAAGAGAAGGTGATTCACCAGTGGAGCCGACGAGACACTTTTATGCCACTAAGATGAGATGACTGATTGTTAGTTTTTAGTAGGCATGAGGGGCCCTCTGCTGCCAACAAGAAAAGATAGGGTGAAAGAGGATCTCCTTCCAGATACCTCTGGATGGTTTGAAATTTTCAGGTCTCTTTCCATTGGACGTAACTGAAAAACAAACTGAGATTACCACACTCATTACCGTGGAAACCAACTGATGTGCAACACCTAGTTTTTCCATGATATTCTGAAGATAAGCTCACTCAACTCTGTCATAAGATTTCATCATGTCCAACTTTAGGGCACAAGATCTATGAACATTTGCTTTATTCCTCGAATCATTCATAATCTGATATAATATAATTCGTAATTTGGCGCCCCAAAACAAAAGCTAACTATTTTTCTGATAGTATCTTAGGTAAGATCTCCTTCAGACGATTGACCTTAGGAATTAGAACAAGAATATTATTGTTTATGCTCTCCGCTGGTTCTGTCCCATAAAAAATACGAAGTATTGCCCTTGTCACATCCACACCACAAACCTCCCAATGACAGCTTCTACTTTTGGTCACTAGAGTGGTCGACAGATAGAAGCCCATTTATTTTGATCACCCATTAGGCTAGGAAACATTTATGCCGGTGGCCCATTAGGCGCGCGACAGATTGATAACTCGGTTGATTTGTTTCTCGTCCTTAGAAAGAAATTGCTCTGCTCTGGCCTGCCCGCCATTCCTTCGTCGAATGATCCGGTTGCACAAGCACCGAACTAGTCTCAGGGGGAGTCCCAGTTGAGGAGCAAGTCGGTCGATGGTATCGACCACGGCAGTGGCAGGCCATGCAGATTTCATGGCGGAAGGTTGGGTTAGTGCTCTACAACCATTCCATCTCTATGTATGCCGAGGTCACAGCTTATCCTAATTGAAATACTTATTGCTAGGTTAATTCACTCTATACTTGGGGTTACCCAACCCCTCTTCCGAGAGATCAAACGAGCACCAATTACCCAGCTCGCACGATAGTGGCGAGCCACTCTCCTAGTTGAGGTCACCTTGCGGGTGATAAACCTTTCCCTCCTTCCTTCTCCCTTGCTTTTCGTCCTCTCGTGCCTTCTTCCTTCTTTGCATATCCCCTATAGATGAAGTTCATCGAATGGCACGGAAACGTTTGCACCCTTGGTGTCTAGTCAAGCAATCATCATTTGAAAACAAGCAGCGAGATCTTAAATAGCAGAAAAGAAAGCCAGTTCATCTACTAAGAATTTATCTAAGCATTTTAGTTGTACACTCTAAGAATATCATTTGCTTCTTCCATTCCATACGCCAGTGACACACATGGACGAGTTGTGGATCTATACTTTATGACAATGATGGTTTTCCAAATCAAACAGTGAATTCATAGAGCTTATGTGGGTTATTGGTCAGACTTTGAGTGGGTAACAAGCCAGTATTTTTTTCATGGATAAACAAAGAAAATAACTAATACCTGGTTTTCATGGATATCCATCGCAAGCGGTCCAATTTCAAAAAGTAGAAAATCCATGAACATAGCCATGAAAGAAGCAACAAATGAGCAATGCCAATGTTTCATAGAAAAATCTTTTGCAAACACCTTGATATACACCTAAAATAATCATTCACTCTCGAAACCTCTACAAAAAAATATATTTAGATGGTAAAGGTCTCTACCAAGATATTTAAAGACACAAAATAGACACAAACACATACATATACATGCCTATAAAGTGCTAAAAATTAACATATATTTGACCGGTTATGGTGCGATTTAACTAAAGTTTTATAGTGTAGTGTATCAAAACGGGAAGAAGTACTATCACTCTTTTTTGTACTAACTTTGTTCAAAATTTATTACATGTGTATTATTAGTGCACAATATTACTGTATAGTGAAATTAACGTTAGCAACATTGTTATGTGATTAATTTTGGTAAGTGTAAAATAAAATATACGAAAAAAGAACTAAATCTACGTCTGAAAATTCCTCTATATGATTTGTTTGAGTACGGAATCGATCGGCTTCTATTCAGAATAATTTAATCTATACCAATTTAAATAAATAATGAACTTCCATAATAAGTGTAAATATTATATTTTTAAAGATCAGATTTGAACTGTGAGCATCACTAGAAAAATAATATGTTAATTTGTGTTTTATGGTGTAAGCAGTCATGATTATATGTTTAAGTATTTTTTGATTTCAATAATAATTATTTATATTGTGTCGCCATGATAGGGCAATGCCTTATTTTTCTTCTTAGCATCCCCCCTGAACATCAACATGTTTTTATAACTACAACAACAAGTCAATGGAAAAGTTATATTAGTCGTCGTTTCAAACTGCAAAATTTTCACAAATGCAACATGGAGAGAAGATATGCAGAATATCACAGAGATTGAACTATCCATCCAAACAAATGAAGATAACAACAAATCAAAATCAACATTCTTTATAGGAAGAAATAGTATGGTCTTCTCTGTTGGCTGAAGCTCTCGTTTTACAGGTGGTAGCCCAGATAGTTATTTCGCTCAGGGAAGAAGCAGCAACATTCTACACATACAATAAAATGTTGGCTCTGGCTGTAGTCTCTAGAGATATTAGAAATAATTTTGAGCATTGGTAAACCAGGAGTCACCTAGCAAGTTTTTTGTGGCACCACTAGTCACATTCAGACAAATGATTCCATTCCAGAGATCTCCACAATAGGGGGCCTAATGGATTACTCTTCAAATCTCAATTTTAGCAATGACTCATACTGGCAACTGTCATTTAGCTGATCACTGCCTTGTGTTTCTAAAGCTAGGTAATCTGAATATTAAATATTGTAAAGTCACACAAGCATCTTGTATTCGATCATTTTAATAATAAACATTAGCTGTCCCACCTCGTAGTTAAAAAGGCGTAGTTGTTCAGAAAAAATAAATCTCATCAACCATTTTTTGATCGTCAATTTTGCATCGAACGACTCACCACTTTTTATTTTAGCATTTCTTTCTTTTTATCTAGAAAATAATCCCATCCCACCTCACAGAGCTGTCCTCCTTGACACGCCACCGCCACGATCACCCCTCTTAGCCTCGATCGGCTGCAGCATCAACGACCATACTCCAACATTGTACCGTCAACCCTATTCCTTCCCTCCACTGATGAAATCGCGAGTCTTCTCTCCACCGAGGAAGCCATGACTTCAGTCTGGCGCCCATAGCATCTACTCATGAAGCCGCTCCCAGCCAGGTTGCACCGATTGTTCATCGATAAAGCCGCTTCCGGCTGGGTTGCACTGTCTTAGCCTCTGCACCGTAGAAATCGATTGAAAAATGTGTTGCATAATAGGCAACCCATAAACATAAGTTGGCTCATATAGAAAAACATGTGTTCTTTTTAAGAGAGTACAGACGCACACATTTGTACATATGTACATATACTCATTCATATGTACATATAGTCACATTCATATGTACATATAGTGAGAGCACGTGCGTCGTCATAATTTCATATGTATATATACTCATCCATACCACATGTATATAGTCATCCATATGAATGAGTGCACGTGCCCCATAATTTCATATGTATATATACTCATCCATACGAACGAGTGCACGTGCACCATAATTTATATCTATAAGCACCTCCAATAGATTGAGCATACACATCATCCTGACTCCTTCGTAGTTCACCAAGAGCTGTAGCCATAGCAATAGTACGAACAAAAATTAAAATCAATGCATATCAATGCACATAGCCATAAAGACTAAAATAAATCCAGAAAATATTAGCCCTAATATCAAGTCTAGACTTGGACCAAATCTAAACTCTGATAGGCTTGGGATATAAATCCAAGAATATACAAAGCCTTAGCCCTAATATCAAGTCCAGACTTAGTCTAGGACTTCAATTCTGATGGGCAGTCTTAGGACTTAAATTCTGATGGGCAGTCTGATAGACATTAGATACCACTATCCTTCTAACCCTTTTTGCAAAACCAATACCACTATCCTTCTAACCATTCAATAACATGTTTCTTTTTGCAAAACCAACCACATGTTGGTTACAAATGTGTTGCATAATAGAAAACCACAAAAATCAGGCGAGGAGAACTTATCAAACACTCATAATTAATCATAGCATTACAGTTTTAGCGTTTTATTTCAAGAAAAAAGGACACAATAATATTATTCAAAGCCACGATGTTAGTGTGTTATTTGAATCTGAGAAGGACAATACACGTATTCGTGGGCAGATCCTACGTTTTTACATGCTCAAGTTTAGGAGAACGGAATGAAGTTTTTCTTTTTTACTATAACGACTCGCACAGCTTCAGAAAACAGAGGCGGCTGCAGCACGGATAGACAGAGACAGGCTCGAGAACCGGAGCCGCGGATACACAGGGATGCCCTCTGCGGTGCCACCTCATGCCGTCAAACGGGCACCGCGGCAGCGAGCCACGCGATGGCGGGGCCGGCGAGGCGCGCGGCGCGCGGGACGACGGCCCGCGCAACGCCCGGCAGCATCGGGTAGGTGAGCACGCCCAGCAGGAACCAGTTGAGGCTCAGCAGCGCCACGGCGCCGTCGGAGGCCGCCGACGCCGGAGGCAGGACGCGGTGGTCTGCGGGCGCCCGGAAGAGGCGCGACACGCTGCACATGGACATGGCCACCACGCCGACGAGCCCCGCGAGGAGCGGCAGGCACGGCGCGTCCGCCGACCACGCGATCCCTCCCACCGCCAGCGACATGCCCAGGCTGAACAGGCTCCGCCGCCGCGCCGTCGCCCGCAACAGCTGATCCCGCGCCTCCGACGGTGGGAAGGCGTCGAGGTCGCCGGGTCTGAAGACGACCGGCTGGTCCCTCTGCGCTGGCGCGTCTTCTTCCTCTTCTTCTTGGCCTTCCCATGCCCTCGTTTCGCCAGGCTTCTTCTTGCCGCCGCCATTTCCGGCCACCGCCACCGTCGCCGCCGTGGCCGTGGCCGCCGCCTTGTCCCACACGGACTTGCCCCTCTGCTCCTTGAGCCGCATGTTCTCCTTCTTGAGCGCCTTGAGCTGCATGCCGACCGAGCAGGCACAAACGCCAGGCACAAAATTAGTGTACCACACCCCTTTCTCTGCTCTGCATCCCCCCAATGGCGAATCGACGGATTCGGCTCTGCTCATACCTGGCTCTCGAGGAGGTCGATCCGGGCGAAGGCCTCCTCGTTCTCCTCCTCCATCTCGTCGAGGATGCCCTCCATGGTCGCGTTCTCCTTGAGCGCCGTCCGCAGCCGCTGCTCCAGGTCCCTGTTCTCCCACACCACCCGCTCCATCTGCCCCTGCATCTCCCCCACCAGCCGCTCCAGCTGCCCCAAAAAGAAGAAAACCGCAAGAATCAGAGCTAGCCGAGCGAGGGCGGACCAGCCGGCGAAGGGCGGACGGCGGACGGCGGCTTAGTTGGTCACCTTGCGCTCCCTGTCGGCGGCGGCGAGGAGGCGCACGGGGAAGGTGAGGAAGGTGACGGCCCACACCATGGCGTCGCAGAAGAGGAGCATCGGGAGCCGGACGGCGGCCACGGCCAGGAGCCGGAACGCACGAACGCCGCACGCCGCGACGGAGCAAGACGAAGAAAGCATGCGCAAAGGAGGATCTCAGCTCTGCTCAGGTCAGGTCGGGCGCCACCATTCTCTGCCAGACTGCCACTCTCCCCTACCTAGCTGGTCAACTACTCTCGCCACTCTTGCTACCTCCGGCGAAAAAGATAAGCACTGCCACGCACGCCGGCCGTGTCGTGGAGCAAGGAGAGGGGTGCTGGGTGGAACTGGAGATGGATTTGGTTGAGAGTTCCATGCTGGGGACAGAGGCTGAGTGAGAAGTCAGGGCGTGCCGCGCTGTCGGTTGGGGCGACACGTGCGCCTCGGGTGGCTGCACACGTGCGCCTTGCGCTGTCGCGGCCCGCCGCGTCACCGCGCCGAGCGGTCGTTACCATCCCTATCCGTAGCGAGACGTGGTTGTCTAATGATCTTTTTTTTTTTTGCGTAAAATCCCCTAATGATCTGGTTTATTGTTTTTCATCAATTTGAACAGAGCGTTGCTACTTCCACTTAGCACGTTGTACTGGAAACTTGCTAGAGGCGGAGTTGGTGGTTTACAGCGTTTTGTGAGACTGTAGTTTCTTTTCTTGTTGTGGCGTGGGTGGGCTAATGGTGATGTTCGCACTACTGTTGGCTTCTTGTAATCAAATTCTCCCTTCTATAAAATTATATTTTATGATACGCAATTTGCGTATTCTCGAAAAAAAACACGTTGCACTGGACAGGAAGCTAAAAGTTCCCTTCTAGCTGAGATTCTCAGAATTCTTTTACTGCTTTTTTAAATTTTACTGTTCATCTGAGAGCAGTTCAGTTTGGGGGCAGATAGTCCGCATCCCCTTCTAGCTATGTTTACTCTTCATGTTATTTCTTCAATTATTACACTGTATTGTACACTAGGTAGCCGAACAAATATATGCTATATCAGTGCCGGTTTTCTGTGAAAAATGCATACACATTTGGTGTGTTCGAGATGAGAAAATTACGGAAACCATCAACTATCAGATTAGTTTTGCGTACAACACCTACTGAATGGGTTTGTTGCGCAAAACACCGCCTATTGGTGTAACTAGCAAAAAGACCCGTGCATTGCAACGAGACCTATATATTATATGGATTAATTAATATCAATAAGCTGTTACATATATTTAGGACTTCCATGCACATTAGAACGGTACCGTCGACTTCCGTTTACCATTAAATTATCTTCTTCCTCAATCTCTTCCTCAACTTCAAGACACTGAGTAGAAATTACTCATCAGGCTCATAACTAGGAAAACTTGGTGCAGATCCATCACATCCTAAATTAATTGTTAGCAAAATATTCTCATATGGATGTATTTTGGTGCTTAAAATATTACACAATATATAAAATTACATCCTAGATTATGTGATTGATCATGTAATCTTCTTTTATGACCGGTTGTGGTCTTTTCTTTTTAATGCACTATTCCAGTTGTGATTTTGATGTATTTTCTTTTCTGAGAGCTTGCGTGAATTATTTCGATTTAAATTGCAACCGTACAGCTCCCAGGAAATAAAAGTGCCATATTACTTCAAACTGATCATATAGTGATTGATTATGCATTTTAGTGGAATCCATCATAAAAATATGTAAATCAATTTTTACATATGGCACTATTTTATTTAAACTGGCTCTAGTACATTGCAGTATTATTTTCCTTCTGTTCACAAAAGGCTTCGGCATGTTTGATGTGTTTTTATCAGTATTACAGAAGTAGTCGTTTTGTAACTATACATGTTGAACTAGTGATTCTAGCATATATCTTCTACTGTCTACTTATTATCAAGGAAGTTTATGTTGTAATATGCAGAAATAGATAGAGAAGTAAAAACAAAACATACCTGTCATGTGACAGTGGCAGTACCTAGGTTTAAGCTGTGTGCCTGAGCCAAGTCTAAGATCGATCTCCTCACTCTATGGATGCCGGCATGACATCATGAGGCAAGTTTGAAACTTTTGAGCTCTGTGATGTGCACGAGGTGGAGGACCGATCAACCAGCTATAGGTACCGAGCTATTGGGATTTCCTGCGTCAGGTGCTCATCAGTCGAGGCTTCTCGCCTGTGTGGATGCACCTAGTCATGCAATTGGTCTCGGGGGGCCAAACTGTGGTCTCGGTAAATGGAGAAGTAGGCCACTTCTTCAGGAACAAGCGCGGTCTGCGTCAGGGCGACCCTATGTCCCCGATCCTGTTCAATTTTGTCATGGATGCGTTGGCGGCTATGCTGCGAAAGCCACGGAGGCAGGCCATATCAAAGGGGTGCTGGGACACCTTATCCCGGGGGGATATCACACATGCAATATGCGGATGATACGCTATCGCTGTTCCAACCTGACCTCCATAGTGTGGCTACGGTCAAAGCCCTGCTACTCAGCTTCGAACTCATGTCAGGGCTCAAAATAAACTTCCACAAATGCGAAGTGTTGCCCATGGGTTTGGACGTAGATGAGGGCAGGCGTATAGCGGACCTGCTAAACTGCAAAGTCGGTAAACTTCCGTTCACCTACTTGGGTCTCCCGTCAGACGCCAAGCGCGTCACGATTGACGGATGGGCTCCGCTATGGACCAAAGTGGGCGGGCGGGTTTGCCCGTGGAGGGGAAAGTTCCTCTCCTCCGCAGCTAGATTGGTGCTCACGAATTCAAGCCTTTCCTCGCTACCTCAATTTGCAATGGGCCCTTTTCCTCTTGGCTGAAGGGGTTCACGCCAAGATGGACACGCCTCGGTCTCGTTTCTTTTGGGAAGGATCCGGGCCTAAACGTAAATATCACATGGTCAAATGGGCCGCGGTGTGCCCTCCTAAAGACCTGGGAGGTCTCGGGATAACAAACACTAGAATCCTTAACATCGCACTTATGTGCAAATGGATTTGGAAGCTGTCCCAGGGGGCGACGGGTTTGTGGGTAGACCTGCTGCGAGCCAAATATTTCCCGAATGGGAATTTTTTCGAGGGTGCAGCGAGGGGATCACCTTTCTGGAACGATCTCCAAGCGATTCGTCCGGCCTTTGCAATGGGGGCCAATTTTTCCATTGGCAATGGTCGCTGGGCCCGTTTCTGGCTTGACCATTGGGTCGGATCCCAGCCTCTATGGTCGGAATTCTAGGACCTTTATGCCTTGGCTGTCAACCTGGAGCAATCTGTGGCCACGACACTAGCCTCGTCCCCCCAGCGATTCACTTCCGTCGTGAGCTAACCGGGCAGGAACAAACGCATCTTGTGGCGTTGCTTGCGCTCATCAATCCGGTCTCGTTGTCCACGTCCGTGGACTCGGTGACTTGGGCTCTCACCCCGTCCGGAAGTTTTCGGTCAAGTCCCTTTACCGCAAACTGTGCTAGGGGCCGTCCCTCCAGGTGCCTAAGGGCATGTGGACCTCGCATCTCCTGCTCAAGATCAAGGTCTTCTTTTGGTAGCTGTTTCGGAACAGACTTCCCACCTCGGCTAATGTCGCCAAAAGAAATGGCCCGTCGTCCGGCGTTTGTGCGATCTGTAGCGCTACCGAAGATGCGAATCACGTTTTCTTCTGGTGCCCATTGGCCCGTTTTGCTTGGAGTGCAGTCAAGACTGTGGCCAATACATCCTGGGACCCGCGGTCGTCCTTGGACCTCGCGGCCATTCTTGACTCCGTGCAAGGAAGCAACAAGCGTGTGCTTTGGAGCTGTATTGGAGCTTTGTTTTGGGCCATTTGGCTCATTAGGAACAAATTAGCGATCGAGGGGACCTTTCCGACTCACCCTGTTAACATAATCTACAAATGCAACCTCTTTCTGCAGGAGTGGAGTCCGTTGGCAAGGCGCAAGGATGCCGAGAAATTGAAGCAAGCTCAAGATCGTCTCCGTCAGGTCTATGTTTTGCAAGGGAGCCAGCTGCCACTTCTACGCCGTGAAGTGGCCCTTTTGTCGTCCGAGCGAGCGAGCCTGCATGCTCTGTGCTCTGGCCAATGGCCATGTAATCTGCCCGCTCGTGCTTCTTTTGGCCGTTTAAACTCTCCAGATTCCGTATCTGCGTGGCCTGAGCCTCCGTGCTCGTTTCGTTTGCGCTTGACTATGACTTGTTTGTTACGCTGCCTATGATGTGGGCTTTATTAATTTAAAGCCGGACGCTCCTAGCGTCTTCGTTCTAAAAAAAAGGTACCGAGCAAACACATGCAGGAACATCACGGAGGCAACGTGTAAGATACACACTCGATCTTGGGTTTGAAGTTTGAATTGGGGAATTCTATTTCATGGCATGATGAATAGACCGGAAGTTTTTTCGCAAAGAAAGAGGTTCTGACTCATGCCTCGTGACATTTAGAGGAAGAAAATCCGGATCAGCTGTAGGTGCTAGTCTTGTGCAGAAGGTACAACCTTAGAGGTTCATTCTATGTAAAATTCAAAGTGCGTAAAGCCGTAAATTGACCTTACAATACAACTTAATAATCTCCCTTGTGTAAGCGTGGTTGTCATCCCATGGTAAATGTGGAGAACATGTTTGATAGTTAAGGCCAACATGAATTCAGGAAAGCAAGTAAAATATCTAGAGAGTATATATAGGGTTAGTTAGATAAATGCCACTCGAATTATGACGATTACGAGAAAAAACATCATGTAACTTTTCATGCATCCTTTTTTTGCCTATGCATTCCTTTACATACTACCTGAAAAAACACCATGTAACTTTTCAAGGACACGAAATCAAGTACTCCGATAACAGACTGGTCTCCAAAAAATCCTCGATAAAAGTCACTTGACATGACCTCCGGCTAGTGCAGAAGAACTGGTCGCTCATCCAGCTCGGTCAATTCCTGTTACACCGCCTTCCCCAGCCTCGACATTCTCTTCTCTATAGCAGCATTATGATCCTACATCTAATCTAGTGAATCACATGCATCGAAAAACAATAAAGCAAATACACATCGCAAATCACAATAAACATACATTTGGCGCATATGGCATGTGCAACCTTGGCCCATTGATTGTTAGTGTTGCTGCAGCTCCACTCACGAGATTCTTTTTTCTTGAGCTTTTACTAAAAAATGAAAATTTTGAGCCCCTTGTTAGTCTTGCTCGACCCCTCATCCGCATAAGGACGCCTCTTGGGAGAACCAGGGCTACTTGTTGTCTAGGGCGTGGTGGTTGTTGACGGTGAGAAGGTTGAAGTGCGCAGTTGGTGAAGAAGCGGAGGCGTCATAGTTCCGGGCGGAGAGAGCACCCATCTGAGCGATGTCCTTCGTGTAGCAGTCCACGACGTCCTTCCATCTTATCTTGACGAGTTGTTTGCCCTGTCCTTGATGGCGGCGATGACTTCCATATCAGCCTTCTCACCCTCCTTGAGAGACGACTTGCCCTCGCCGTCGGCAGGATTCAGTGTCGGTGGGTTCACGTAGTAGGGGATTGGTGGAACCAGACTAGCCGAGCAGGAGGGGCCATGTGATAGCAAAGGAAGCGATGAAGGTCAGGGAGGTGCAGTGCAACACAGAAGGCAGCCATGGGAGATGGAAGGAGCGTGGTGGAGGAGCTCTCACCGGACCAAGCGTGCATTCAATGGATAATTACTTAAATACAAGATGGCTGTCACGAACGATTGCGCATCCAACCATCCTCATCTCAAGTTGTTCGAACTCTATTTTTTCGGCAAAATTTTCTAACATTAAATTCAGATTGTGAACTTTCAAGAATCAACTGTAGGCTAACTAATGTGCAAATTTTACTTACTTAGATTTACAAAAAAAATAGGCAACTTAGAATTAGCAAAAGCAAATTAGAAGCACATGATTATCTGGTGCCCTAGGTGACACTAGCCCACCACATCATCGCGGTTTGATTCACCATTTCATCCGACAGTCAACCAATGTTTGATTGTTAGCAGCAATTTAAGATTGTAAACGAGTGTTTTCCTTTAAAAAATTGTAAATCAGTGACTAAATAAAAACAATACTAGTAGATTGTAATCCATAAAAATGACACATCGTCTTGACATTGCGGCAGATTTGGCAGTTAGGGCTTGTTTGGATTGTCCCGATGCTGGCCCTGCCAACCGCGGGCGCTCCAATAAATTGGCGACCGGTTTCAACGCCCGTGCTCGCCGAAAGATTGGTGTGAAAATGAACTACGAGGGCTGGGGAAGGGTTGACGCACCAATTATCTGGTGCTCATCCAAACGGGTACCCAAAGCCTGGTTAACGCCAATGTTTTGACCGGGCGTTCGAGGGCATGGATCCAAACAGGCTCTTAGAATGGCCATGCCTAGCATTATACATAATAGCACCGCGGCTGTCGCCGGCCAACAGTGTCCGTGTATTCTACATCCCCTGCGACCGTCGTAGCACCGCAACACATATGATCAATCGGTAGCGGCGTGCGGGCACTCAGTCATACGAGTATGCGGTGAAAAGCCTCACATCTTAGATCGATTATGCGGCTTCGTGGGCAACGAGGACAAACTGGGGAGCTCCTATACGGCACTTCAGGCGCCTGCTCGCGAAGGGGTGCTCATGCAGCCACACATGGGCTGGCCCAACACGCGTTGGCTCGCTCGTTTGCTGAAGAAATAAAAAACTTCCTTCGCTCGTTCGCTACTGAGTCACCACTGGGTCTTTCCTGACTGGTCATGGTTGATTGGTCAAGCATGGACCGGTCAACCGTTGACTATCAATTGTTTTTAAAAGCCCAAAAATATAAAAAATAGAAAATTTCAAAAATATTGATGGATTTTGAAAAAAGTTCAAAAACTTAAAGAAGTCAATGAATTTGAAAAAAAGTTCACAAATTTTCAAAAAAGGTATTGACTTAAAAAATGTAGATTTGAAAAATCTTAACCGATTTCAAAAAAAGTTAATCAATTTAGGAAAAGTTCATCGACTTTGAAAAAAAAATCATGGATTTGTAAAAAGTTTATAAATTTTGAATAAAAAGGTTCATGAATTTAAAAAATTCATCAAACTAGGAAGAAGAAATAATAATAATGGAAAATTGAAAAAGTAAAAAGGAAAATGAAAAAAAAGGAAAAAATGAAAAAAAGAGGAAAGAACAAATGGTGTAAAGAGAGGAAATAATAATAATGAGCTGGCTTGTTGGTTAATGCAGTGTGGATTCAATCAGGAGGTCGGGGATTTGAGTCCCAGAACACGAACACTCTTTTCACGGGTTAAAATAAATAAATAAAGATTGGCCGGCCCAGCTTGGATGAGGGGTATGCGCCCGTTGAAAAAAAGAGCTATATCGGGTGCGTGAAGCGCCAAATAAGGAATGCCGACGAAGTGGGAATCTGCCATATTGCCACGCACCACCTGGGACAATGGATTCTGTTTCTTTTTTTCATAAATTCAATGTTTTCAGAATTTTAATTTTATGTCAAAAACCAAAAAAAGATAGATGGTCGGGCCCAGCTTGCAGGAGGGATGTGCGCCCGTTGGAAAAATGCACTATATGGGCGTCTGAAACGCCAAATAGGGAATACCGACAAATTGGGAATATGCTATTTTGCCACGCGCCACCATGGGCAAAGGAGTGAGCCAGGCCATTTGTATACGTGCAAGGCCACCCAATTGTTTTTTGTTTTGTTTCTTTTTCATTTTCTCTCTTTCTTATTGTTTTCCTGTTTCTTTTTTTCATAAATTTAGAAGTTATAGAAATTCAAATTTATGTCATAATTTCAAACATTTCAAAAAATATCATGTTGTGGGGGGGGGGGGGGGGGGGGGTGTCTAGTACCTCCTAGGTGCTTGCCCCCTGCCCCTTTGCACGGTGGAGGATGCGAAGCGAAACAGTGATGTGGTGCGGTTTTTGTGCTGGTTGTCGCCTCGTTTAAATAGCGAATAGAATGCCGTCCAGACCAGGGGCGGATCCAACCCAGCCCAGCGCCCCGGCCCCCCTTCGTATACTGTAGCAATTGCTACAGTATTTTCGCTACAGTCTCTGAAGGAAATGGGCCTCACGCCCCGGGCCTGCCCCCCCCCCCCCCCCCCCCCCCCCCGGCCTGGGGCCTAGATCCGCCACTGGTCCAGACCATCTTCATCAACACTGCCATATTTCTTTCCATCTCCAACATCATGTTGGCTTGTAACTTGTCCCTAACCACTATGTACTTCATCTCCATGTTTGAGTAATTTATTTTGCTCTTGAGGAATAAGATGAATCTAGTATGTATTAGAACCGGTTGTCTATGCAAGGTATGAGATCATCTTTTACATGTTTATGTTAATTATTTTTGTGATTAGGTGAAGTCGGCCATCAAATATTTGCCGGTTTTTGACAAATGGTCATTAATATTGGCATGAAGGTCAGTTGAGGAGGTAGGTTGTGATAGGGCCGGCTTATCTCCCTTCTTCAATAGAGGATATACGGAGACCGCCTTCGGCCGCATCCATGGGAAAGCCTTAATTATCATTTCGTAACTGGGGTGGTGATGAACGCTGGTGGCGTATGTAATACAGGGTTGTTGCATATATGCACATACCTCTATCGGGCTTCGCCCACATAAAGAAACATGAGAAGTGGCTTAAGTATCCATAGATCATACGAGCAGTGGAGATTCCAAACGTCTTGAGAACACCTTTATTACTCAAGTGCCACCCCTTTATTTATTCGTCTTTTTATTTATGTTTTTACCTTCGCTTAGTTGTTTAGATCAAATTGCCCTTATTATCATTTTCGTTAGCGACCGAGGAAATAGACTATTTTCAGATAATGCTCAAGGTGTGAATATAGCTGTTTGAGTGACGAAATAGATGCGAGGTTGGTAGTTATCTGCCCGATTGTTCCCTATGGGATTGACATACTTTACTTAACATTGATTGCAGTAACCCTATGCATTTGCAGATCAGCAGTGAGTGTTATGTGTGTGTTCAATTTAAAGGCCCAGACAACATTGATCTGAAGACCTACGCAACAAGCACATATTGTTTAGCCAATCCGTGACCACCAGGTAACAGGTGGAGATATCTATGAGGATCAAAGACAATATGAGAGAACAATAATCTACAAAACTTAATGGTTTTGCTCTCATGACCTTAATTGTGGAGACGACCATGTCATGACAATGTCGAAGTAGGACTATAAAGAAAAACAAATCCGGCATGGAGGAGTTCGACCACTGAAGGACAATCTGCCTACCGAAAAATAATCTACATACTGTAATCATGATATGATACAAGTTAATTGGAATTAATGTCGCATTATCACCCTCAACGAAAATCATGATCCAAAGTTTCTCCCCACTTAATCTCTCTATTGCAGAAAACAATCATTTACTTTTCATTGTTTACTTTTAAGTCATTATTATTCTTTTTTTTAGAAAGGAGGATGACCCCCGGCCTCTGCATCTGGGAGATGTATGCGGCCATTTTATTGATTATTCTCGAGGATCTTACAAAGTAGTACAACAATATGCATGAATCCGCCATCTTGGCAATGTCTGCCGCTACTCCAATCCATATGATGAAGGGGTGCAAACTGGGCCAAATACCTAGACCTCCCACCTAAGCCTAACATCTCAAGACCGAGCCACATACTGGGTCCGGGGCACAAACCGGTCCGACGCACTCACATGTGTCGTCGCCGCCATCTTCCACTGGTCCTTCTTCAGAGCAGATTGAGGTGCCAACCTTGGCAGGTGCCTCCGCCATCGACGCCACCATGACGCCAAACGACGACCTCCACCTACGCGAGTCCATCTCCAAGCAACGGACGCAGATCCATGCTAGGATAGGGCCGCACCACCGCCATGGCCCACCACCCACAAGCGCCACCCAGCCCCAAGGTTCCCATAGCGGCGCCTTCAAGAAGGAAACGGCGCCGTGAGCGCCGTCGCCGCCCAACAAAGTTAGGGCTTTCGCCCGGGAGACCTAGGGGAAGGGGAAGTGAGGGGATCAGTCCATACCGTCGCCTCCAAGGAGGGGAACGGCGCCCTCAGGCGTCGCCGTCGACGCGGCCGGCCATGGCCGACCAGGGATTTCTCCCGAACTAGATCCCCGCCACCAGCAACGTCTCCTGTACAGAACCGGTGACCCAAGGAAGAGCGTCCCGACGAGGTTGGCCCGCACGCCGAACAGGGGAGGAGGGGAGGCGCCAGATCGCGGCACACCGGCCACCGCAGAAACCGCCGCCGGCCGCCAACGACCACCGGATCCCGCCGCCCATGTGATCAGGACGGTAGATCCACCGCCCGCACGGCTGCTAGCCGGCTGTGCCTTGCCAATGGAGCCGCCGCTCCAAATCGGGGGTTCCCCACGCAGAGGCAGGGTAACCGAGGCCCCGCCGCCACCATCCTTGGCGCCCCGGGCTTGCCCGGCGGCTGCCTTAGGTGGTGGCGAGGAAGGGAGGAGGAGGAGGGGCGGCTAGGGAGGAGGAGGGAGGAGGAGGGGCGGCTAGGGTTGGGAAGTCATTATTATTCTTGCCGCTACAATCATTCCTTTCGACTACTCTCGTATATTTGTTTCAAGGGACAATAAAGCCATCTGCATATTTTCAGACAATTACTTCACACAAGACTGACGATAATTTGTGCGTTACCGAAAAGCCACTCGCAAAGTTTCATTGGGAACGATAACTATTGCGCTACCCCGACTCAGTACTGAATCCAGAACTGTTTACTCGTGTGCTGCATCAGCAGACTACAGCGTTAATTGGAGGCTAGCTAGTGATTACTTCTGAATGACCAAACACAAACAAATGAAGGGATCAATGAATGAATGAGGCCTGAGCAGAGTCGGATCATTGCCAGGCCACGAGTTTATTACGGAGGACCGTAGATTAGACGTACTACCTACTCAACGTCCGGCGCGGTTCAGGCGTAACAAGAAATGGAAACGATGCCTTCTCTGTACGGAACACGCCGTGAAAACAAAAGGTGTACCCGCTCCTGCTGCTCTCCAATCGCCACCGCGCGCTAGATTGCATCTCCAACTCGGAGCCTCATCATCGGCGGACACTTCCCATCAGACCCCGCCGATCGTATCGTATCAACATAGCATATCGCTAACGATCGGTCGATGAATATGGGGAATTTGGTTTAAATTCTGCTCATCTTACAAGTTTTACTGGCAGAATTTTTTTTTCCGACAGCAGCGGGCGCAGGCGCAGCATGAGGAGCCCGCTGCAGCGCTGGATCTGATCCTTCCACAAACTATCGCGCCATGACCAAGCAGAAGACACCACAAACTTCATCACCGGCCGAAAGAACCAGTGACCCAAAACCGCCAATCATGCTCAGATCCGACAGCCTCCCAAGTCAAGCCACTGACGAAGAGCCGTAGCCGGCACGATGCACACCACCAGAACAGAATCACCGGGCGGGAAGCACGGGCTGCCACCCCGAAGCTCCAGATCCAGCCGCACTAGGCTGCCACTACGAGCTCCCGGTCCAGATCCGTCGAGGTGCTCCAGCCGCCGGCCCGCCGGCCAGAGTCGCGCTGCAATATAGGAGGGAGGCCAAGCCTCCCCCACTATGAAGACGCGCCGAGGCGCGCGCAGAGATGTCCTGCCACCGCCGTTAGCCGACGGGGGCTTAGCCCATCGGCGTCCTCCGGCGAAGGCGCTCTAACGCGACCCAGTGGTCCTATGACGGTGAATGCGTCGCGGAACATGCAATGACAAGGGGTAGTAGTATAGTGCATGCGAGGTCCTTAGAGCTTCTCCAACAGGGGCCCAAAAAAGCCTCACGCGCTAAAAACCATCTTTTTTTGCGCCGGACACAAAAAATAGCGCTCCAGCAGACGCTGTAAAATAGAGCCGCACACTTTAGCGCATGGGTGTGCGCTGGGGCTGCTGCAGGTGGGACCATCGGATTGGGCGCCGTGTTTTTGTGCAATGGAAAACCTCTTCATCGCTCCTGCACGCAAAAAGACTATTTTAGCGCTTTAAAAGAATTATACCGCGCCGAGGCGAAGCGCGCCTGTTGAAAATGCTCAGAGAGAGAGAGAGAGCGCGCGCGCACTTGAGACTTGAGCAAATGTCTCTCCGAAAAAACTCTGATACGACATTCTCAAAAAAAAAGGGATTTACTATGGACGCAGTCGAGGAGGGCACGGCGACGTACCCCCTAGAATCAGAGCCACTCATAGTTAGTTCAGGGATTGGTGCAGGTTTTTGTTAATTGGCAGCGAAATCCTAATATAACGTGCTTGGGTATATGTCAATAGTAATTCAAGAAATGTCCGGAAGTGGACGAAGAGCACTCGGCGAAGCAGCCCACCGAAATCTACACGTCCGTTATTGTCTTGGGATGCATGCAATTAATGCAGTTTAATTTGTTTTGAACCAATAAAGGATAAATACTCACTGGTAATACAACGGCACATTGAATCGCATTTATTTAGGGCCCCACGACTCTGTTTTGTCACATGCAAATAAGCTGGGGTGGAGCGAAGCATGTTCATGGCCATCAAGGAAGCCATGCGCAAGGGCGGCAAGGCCATGTCAAGGAAGCCGGTCGCGAGTAGGAAGAGCCAACGACCTTGAGCACTGAGACTTAGGACGACCATGCTAAGCTTGTTTGTGACGAGGACGACCAGACCAGGACGTCGATGACTTATTACCGGTGACGATGACGACTAGGACGCTGGCGGCCTCGGGCATGCAGTACATGGAGTCATTGACCAGGGCAGACGCGGTGCATAGGACGCAAAAAACAACGACGAACAAGTGTAGCACAAGATTGGGGAAGAAGTGCAGGAGCTGTAGAAAAGGATTTGGGGAGATGATTCATGAGGAAGAAGTTGTGTCCTAGGGAAGAAGGGTTGGTGCATGGGGAGAGGAGAGGGGTGGGAGGCATCGTGAGCATTGATTGTTTGGCCTTTGGGTGGTTGGCCGGTTGTGCCAGTGCTATCTGACAATGTTAGGACATAAGTACATGCATTAATATGGGAAAAGCATGTGAGAGACATATGACGTAATACAAACTGGTTAATATAGGAGATGTGAATCCCGACGCTAATGAATGGGTGGGATTTTGGTGGGCTGAGTCGTTGAGTGCTCCTACGCACTTTCGGGAAATGTCCGTACTCATTTAATTCGAGGTAGTGTGTCCCATAAACATATCAAAGATTTCAACGGAGTATTGAGGTGGTGTTTGGTTCTCTAGTCCTAGGACTTTTTCTAGTCCCAACTAAAAAGTCCCTAGTCCCTAAAAAGCCCCTCCCTGTTTGTTTCCAGAGACTAAAAAGTCCTTAGTCCCTTCCTAGAGTTTATTAAATGACCATGTTGCCCCTAGTATATAGAAAAATAACAATCAAACAACACCATGGGGTGGCGGGCCAATGGGTGCATGGAGGGGCATTATTGGAAAAGTCCCAAAAAGTCCCAAAAAGACTCTCCTTGAGAGTCTTCTTCATTTAGTCCTAAATGCCTAGTTTAGTCCCTAAAAAGTCCCTCCCGTTTGGTAAAAAAGTCTCTAAGAGGGACTTTTTCTAGTCCCTACATAAAAAAGTCCCTGGAAACAAACACCCCCTGAATGACAAATACTTTGTGGTACACATCCATTTAATAAAAATAACTAGAGTCAAGCACTATAAACCGTAAAGATAGAAATTGTCCCTTTCACCGATGGCCTGTGGCAATTTCGTTCGTGTCTATGTGACGTGATACAATAGGTTTGATTGCAATGATTAATTGCACCTTTCTCTTTATTATTATTATTATTATAGCTTTTAAAAAGAGAATAATTTATGAGATTTTCAAAAGCATCCTAAGATCATTATGAAATTTTTTCTAGAACTATTACCATGGCGTTCTTAGTTTTTCACTTATAACATAAAGAACAGAATAAAAGAAAATATCTCTCAGATTTATATACATAATTTCCTGGGAATAAGTATTGAAAGAAATTTCTTAAGAACTTGGTGGTGGCAAAGAGGGGAAGAGGCAGTTGGAACGAAGAGGAGCATCTCTGGATTGGATTGAATTTTGGGTAGTTGGCAACTGTTAGGTGATCGAAGTTGGCCCAAGGGTTTCGCCCGTTAGTCTGGGGAGCCGGCGGCGGTCCCGCGCTTGCCTCGACCGCCATGGTTCCACGACGCGACTGGAGCTGCCGGCCTCCGCACGTTGTTTCATGCGCGCTTGCCTGGGGCAACCCGACGAGGCTTCCACGGCTTCCACCGGTACTGCCGGCCATCAATCTTCCGAAGAAGGGCACAAAGCAGAGGAGAGGCGGACGGAATTTCTCACCGTAGTTGTCTAAGGCAAGCGACGGATCAGGGAAGACGAAATGCGGCGGAGGGGGTCCGAGAGGTTAACCCTAAAATTTATTTTTAAGCAAAGGTTAACCCTAAATGCTCCCCGGTGCCAGTGTATATAGCAGTGGAGGGCCGCATATCCGGGTCACACTGTTTTTTATGGGCCGGCTGATATGTAGTGCCTGTTTGGGCCGCCAAAAAGGCAAAACCCGCATATCAGCTGGAATTTCCCGGGCCGGGGGTCCTTTTTATGGGATCTGCTAGTAATGCTCCTCTAACACATTTCCCTAATTCGACCACACACTTTTTTCTTCAAGAGTATGCCAATGGCCTACTGTATTTTTATAAAAGGCAGAAAGTTATGTACAAGATCCCTGACTAGATGCGAACAAGTCATAGGGAGAACCCACACCAACGCCTACACCCTATCACTAAATGGCTACTCTCTCGCGAAAGGATCTAGAGCACCGACTCCGCCTAGACCGGCATTTCTCCACTCGTCTGTTTCTTCTAGTATCTCTGTCTTAAGTTGCAACGCCGTTCTCTACCTCAATATGTTGTTGAACACTCACACATTGCGCTGTTTCCAAAGGGACCACACAATTAGAATTTTAACGGAATCGAAGCCTCTCCTCATCTTTCCTTTGAAGCGCATCCTCTGGCCTAGCCACCACTGCAAGAAAGTAACATCCGTGGGCGGAACCTGTATGGTGATTCTCCATGTGTGGAAGCAGGAATGCCACACCTCTCGTGCGTATCCGTAGTGTGCTAGGATGTGGTCGGCGTTGTCCTCCACACACTCAATCCTCGTCCTTGCCTCCAGTATCATCCAACCACCTTCTCCCGCTCTAACTCAATCAATGCGCTCATCAATCACTCGATCCTCGTTTATTTCGATCCAATCCAGTTAGCCAACTACTAATCCCTACGAGTCTTTCTCTATATGAAAGCCAACACTGCTGGAGTCTTTCAGCAATCAGGCACTCTCCTCCTTCCTAACAAAAGCCATGGCCAGCGCGGCGGAGAGCTCTGGCGGCGCCACTGCCACCCGGCGCGTGCTGATGTTCCCGCTGCCGTTTCAGGGACACCTCAACCCGATGCTGCAGCTGGCCGACGTGCTGCACGCCCGGGGCCTCCGCGTCACCATCTTCCACGCCGCCTTCAACGCCCCGGACCCTGAGCGCTACCCCGCGGGTTACCGCTTCGTGCCCGTCGGCGCCGGCGTGCCTACCGCCGACCTCGTCCCCACCGGCAGTAACGCCGACTTCGCTGGGGCGGTGCTGCGCATCAACGAGCGCCTGCAGGCGCCTTTCCAGGACAGCCTCCGCGCGGTGCTGGAGGAGGACGAGGAGGGAGCGGCGGTGTGCCTCGTGCTGGACTCCAACCTCCGTGGGATGCAGGTGGTCGCCGACCGGCTCGGCGTGCCGACGCTGGTGCTGCGTACGGCCGGCGCGGCCTGCCTCGTCGCCTTCATGGCCTTCCCGGCGCTCTGCGACAAGGGCCTCCTCCCACCACAAGGTACATCCCTCTACCTGACAAACAAACGGAGGTACTGTTATGAGATCATCTCACACGTTTAATTTACCTTCCCCCCCCTTGGGATTGCTTAGTTCAGTTGGACGTTTAATACATAGTATAACTACAAATTGAAGGAAACTTTTTTTTTCATGGAACACCATATAAATCCTGAATATGATATATATATATTGTGTTAAATATTCATTAAGTGAAAAGACTACATCCATTTATAGTATCCTAGGGTTTTCAGACGAAATCCATATTGTGCATAGATAGTTAGGGCCGGCAATATTACATATTTGTTGGTATATTATTGTATCAAAATTAACTTAAAACTGAGCGTAACAAATATTTACAAACTAGCAATTTAATATTCCATTAATAACAATTAATATCTAACAACGTAGATAAATTTCAGCTGATGCGAAGAACATGGACATCACAATATCGAAAAACACTATGCTTTGAGTCCGTGAAATAAAGTGTTTAGCGAGTTAGTTGAGCGTACACCAGCAAACACATCACATTAAATGGAGAGGCGACATAGAAATTTTGGGGGGTCATGTACATTCATGACACTGCACTAATGGAAGAACATATTCATCTGGATGCATGCCATTTCTTTTTCTTTACTAAATTCATTTATGTAGTTTCCCGATGTTGAGTCATGTCAATTTCTTTTATATTTTTTTTGCGGGATTTGTTTTATATTGACGTTCGTGTTATTTTCTACAATGCTTTAGGATGAGTTTTGGATAGTTAGAAAAGTTTTCATGGACATTTCGGTGTTGTCGGAGACATTTTTTATTTAATACATGGAGCATTGTTTAGAACTAATGACACATTTTATAACGCAAGCCAAACATTATTTTTTAAACCGTCAAATATATTCCTGTAATAGTTGAAACGTTCTTGAATTAGAAGAATTCTTTTTACCTGAAGTCTTAATAGTGCAGCTGGACTATTTAACTTCCTGGAGCTCACGCTTTTAAATGGAAAGAAAAACATACTTTTCCCGACTTATAACAAAATTAGTACTCCACCATACAAAGTTGTACTAAAATCAATGACAATTAATATGGATCGGAGAGAGTAATAAATTTGGCCCCACGTGGTTCTCAATATGCATGGCAACATGAACATCCAGGCACACAAGATGTAGTACATGGGTTACCACAGTGCAGTGCTATGTCTTCACATGCATTTAATTATGTTTTGTAAAAAGATATAAATTTTGAATATGATAGCAAAAATTATATCCGCTTTCACTATTGAAACTCTCACGGCAAGTCTACAAAACTAGGTATCATACACGTATGTTTCGATGAACTTTGTTCTGTGCAACCTTTGGGCTCCAGGGAACCAATGTTAGTACTATAGAAACCAATTTTAGTGTCACATCGATTGCTGGACAGATGGCTGGGGAAATATATGAAGTTACATATCTCACTCGTAGGATAGTCAGGATGAGGTGCCAGCAAAGAAATTGTACATCCACGGTTGGGGAGAAAGTTGCAACTCAGGCCTCCTTTGGTTTGTAGAAATTTTATAGGAATTCTATAGGAGATGATTTGCAAAGGAAAAATTCCTTTGAAACCCTTTGGTTTGTAGGAAAGAATTTCTATCCCTATGTAGGATAGGAATCAATCCTTTACATTTTGGAGGAAAAAAAACATTAGCTTGGACTCAATGAAAAATTCCTATCCTATCCATCAAATGACATCTCTTTCTCTAGCTATAGGAATTGAGATGCATGTCATCTCACTTTCTATGACTTTCCTATTCCTATAACATTTCTATCCTATGAACCAAAGGAGGCATCAACTGCTATCCAGTTAGTCCGGACAGGAGACGAAGCACATATCCTATGTTGCATTGAAATTTGGTAAGAAAACATAAATAAACAATCAACAAATCAGAAAACCCACTAAAGCAAGCACCAATTGGAAAGGGAAATATAGAACAATTACACCAAATGCAACTCCCAAGAATGAGTTGTAAAAGAAATATAGATGGCACCTTGAGTTGAGTGCGACTGCATGCAAAAGTAGTCACGTATGGATAAAAACAACTGGTATTGGAGGACTCATGGCAAGACAATACTTAGAGTGACTAGCATTGAGATGGAAGCAAGCAAATCAAAGTAAACATAAAAGTAGCTTCGTCGACGCGAACGAATGACTCTTGATGGTAAGCACTCCCAAAATCCAACGCGTTTCTTGTTGCCTTAAGATGCATGTGTAACGGGGAAATACCCCTTGGTTCCTGGGAGTACATACACCCTATATAGGGAAAAATTAATAATTACAGAAAATAGTCAAAAAAGTTCAGAAGTTTTTTTAATAAACTTGACTTTCTTTTGTACCAGTATATAAATTTTCACGAATAAAAACATGGCATTGACTTGAGGGAAAAAATGCAAAAAATTATTGGTATATACAAGTCACTATTCACATTATTTTGACCAAACAATTGTTTTTTTGACCTGTAGTCAACGGGGGTTTTCTTTCATGGGTTTTTTAGAATGTATATACACCTATGGACCAAACGGTCCGTCCCTGAGGCAAACCGCACTATTTTATTTTATATACACGTCACGCTATCTGTGCCATACAGAGGCCGGCACATCTCAGGATGGGATCTTCTAAATGTTCCTTCTAATAAATGCAACCAGTCTGGCAATGCCAGCTTTTGCACAAGTAACTTTTTGAAAGTGGACCGTAAAAACTAACACTGATCGAAATATGTTCTGGATTTTTCTAAGTAATTAATAAATGTTTCAAGCTTTTTTAAAGTTAGTTTTTCAAACTGGACTTTAAAGACTAACACTGATGGTAATATTTTCCAGAATATATTATCTAATCAAAAGTTTTTGTAATGATTATTTTCCCGGAAATAAACTGTTATTGTACTGATGTGTACACTCGAGCAGGGGGCAGTGTCTACCGACATGTAGTTATCAAACCCCCCTTTTCCCCTTCTCCTCAGGCGGCCCCGCGGATGGCAGGGGAGGAACCCTAGCCATCGGCCGCCTCTCCACTTCCTTTCCCCTCCTTCCCCTCCCGCCACTGCTAGAGGGCGCGACCAGGCGAAGCCCGGCTGGCGCCGGTGCCGGCGGGGATTCCTCATGCCCTCGCGCGGCAGGGGCTGGCGCAGGCCGACGTCGTCGTGCCTGGGCGCTGCGATGCGCGGTCGTGGAGATGCAGTGGGGCGTGCCAAGGTCTTGCCTATGGCTTGGTGGGCTGTGCTGGGGTGGGGCGTGCCCAGCCATGCGCCGGCGGCACCTGACGTGACTGCGGCCGGTTCTGGCGGGCGGCTCGGGCTCGGGCGCGTTGGGACAGCTTGGGTCGCAGTCGGCCGTCTCTGTAGTGCTCGGTGGAGGTGGCGATGTGGCGGAGGTGGACTTCGTGCGGTGGGCATGTGGCGGTCTCCTCCCGGGGCTTGCTATGTCCGGTGTGCTAGGTTGTGTGGTGGCCCTCGATGGTGGCGCAGCGGTGGCAGAGCATGCTGTGGGGGCCGACGGAGGTGATGGCGATTCGCGTCCGGAGGTGCTAGCTGCCACAGGGCGGCCGGAGGTGCCGGATGCCGCGGTGTTCTTCCCTCTACATCTGGACAGCCATATCTGATGGGGCGACACCTGCCCCTCCTAGTAGTGTTGGCTAGCAGTTGTCCGGCGGTGCGGGCTGGCCCACCGAGGCAGGTGTTGACACGGCCCCCTTGGTCGGGGCAGGCTGTTCCTTGTGCTTGCTTCGGTCACCTCCGAGCATGTATTGGCGGGGTTCCGTAGGTTGCTTGGGGGTGGCATCTGCTTGTTATGGCGTCGGTGTAGGGATCGTCCTCGGATGCCGGGGTGGCGGCCTCGGAAGGTGGGCTTTGCTCTCCATCGGGCTCCTTAGTGGCGGTGGTGGCTTCGAATCTCGGTTGTGTGGGTGGCAAGAGGAGTAGCGGCGGAAGGCTTTGGTCCGCTCTCTTCTAGTGGAGGTGGCGGCGCCGAAATCTGATTTGGACGGGCTGATCTTCGTCGCAGTGGTGGCCTTGTGTCTCCTAGTAGGGCGGAGGAGTTCCCAAGTGAAACTTTTGTGCTTTGGCGCTGACGACAGCGATGCCTCTGGGTGTCGTTATCTTCTTGAGGATGTTGTCGCTGGCATCTTCCCTATACCAGCAGGGTTCCAGATGAAAATCCATGTCTGCGGACTCGGCACCGGCGACGCTTGGCGCCGTAACCCCCTTAAGGGCATTGTCGTGGAGCAATGACGCCGGCTGTCGGGTCATGGTGATGTATTAGGACGTTCTATGCTTCATGTTGTATGTTTAGATTTGTTTTATCACTATCATTCGACCGTGTACCTTGTTGTATTGTTCACGTTATTTATAAAGCGCGGCAAAAGGCTATTTCGAGACATATAGTTATTAGTTATTTTGCGTGACTAGGTGAGATCCACTGAAAACTAGCGTATTGATCATCAATGGTAATACGTGAAGTACTGTTCTGTCGGCGGTGATTAAGTATAGAAAAAAAAATCCATCTGGGTGTCATGCCTTGTAGGTTTAATTTTTTTTTTAATTCCCGCTTCTGTAAGGCTGGCCATAGTGGGGTAACATAAGTAGTATCATGCACTTGAAACTCGCAAACATGCTTATGTGGCAGGCAATTAAAAAAAGAGAGATGATTATAGTAACATAGGTAGATACCGTAACATAATGTGATGCTACTATGTGTCATGCATGACAATAAATGAGACCACCTATAATACTAATCTATGATATTATGCACTATGGAGGTAGTAATATAGACTAGTAACATATGCATGTTACTAGCTAAGTTACTCCCCACTATGACCAGCCTAAATGAATTGTCCAAGTTATGATGTTGATGTGACATTTTCAGGTGGTACAGTTGGGTCATAACTGTCGTTGGAATATCATTATTAGAGTAATTGTACTAACAAATGCTACTCCCTCCCTTTCTTTTATAAAACGTTCTAGACGGCTGATTTCTATCCAAGCTATCTAAAACGTGTTATAAAAGTGAACAGAGGGAATAGTAGATTTAGTTTCCTATAAATAGTTACATGTAGCTTTTGGGCGTACAGAATTATTAGGGCCAGCTAAAATGAGTTTATAAGTATTTTTTTTGAAATAAAATAAATTTTTATTCATTAGCAATAACCAATACATCGTTTGTGAGAAACGTTACAATTTCACTAATAGGCTCCTCAAACCAATCCGAAGTCGAAAAAAATCTAGCTACTCTAGCAAGTTCATGTGCTACTTTATTTGCCTCTCTATTATAATGTACGAATTTAGTCATGATAAAATCACAAGCATAGTGATAGCATTCATCGAAGATTGCTGCCGCCGCTCCCGCTGACTGTCCTCCGTCCTGCATGGTTTGAATCACCTCCAAATTGTCAGAGTTGATGATTAGGCGATTACATCCCGCCTTTTGCACTAAATTTAGGCCAAATTTGAGAGCTAACGCCAAATGAGTTTATAAGTATACAGTGAGCTAGATGCTACGAGCAAGCAGACAGGTTCGTAAAGTTTTTTTACTGCATGCTGGGGACTAGTGAGGAAGGGAGAGGAGTTTTTTTTTACAGGAGATGATTTGACAGGAGTAGTTGGCAGTTGAGAGAGCATGCTTTGGCATCGACAACATAACTTGGAGGTGGGTCGCGCACATGGTTTTAACTTTTGGTGAGATTTTCGATGAAATGCACTGAATCTCAATAATTTCGGTAGACACTGAAATATTTATCTTTCGGTCAAAATATTTCAACAAATTCAGCAGTGCACAAGAATTCAAATACTATTCAAAATATTTTCAAGTTTTTCATGGGTCCCGCACATGGTTTTAACTTTTGGTAAGTTTGTCGATGAAATTCACTGAATTTCAATAATTTCAGTAGACACTGAAATATTTATCTTTCGGTCAAAATATTTAAACAATTTCAGCAGTACACAGGAATTCAAATACTTTTCAAAATATTTTCAAGTCTTTCTAAATATTGAATTGAATTCCAAGTGAATATTTCTGCATCAGACCGCAAACTAAAATCACTGAAATTCATTTCGGTTGGTGCTGAAACAAGTCTGAAACTGAAAGTGAAAATTATCGTCCCGCACACTTGGTACAGATGAGTGGCTTCAAAATACGAGTGGTTAAATGATTTGGTGGTTCGACTACGACACAAAGGCGAATTATATATATAGTGGATGCACGGTTCTCGAGAGGATTGGTTGGTGGGATTTCATTGGGCAGCGCACACGAGTGCACTAGGGTCTTTCCCCTAGCCACCTCTTACAATATACTCGCATTCACATATGCACGCTACTACACGCAACCACAATCACAATCACAGTCACCATTCATTAATAACTAGGCTCACATATTTATGGTTCTAGTTTCCTACTAATGCATATGCATCCTCACTACGTCACCTGGTGGTTGAGCATTTTCTTACCAAAATTTCAGACCATTCACAACTCAACATGCCACTGGACGATCTCCAACCACTCCGGGTGCGAGATATGGTCTTCTCAACCACAAGTCCACATGAAACAATCTCCACCTGTCTAGAATGCATCGTGGAATCAGTAAGGTGTTCTTCCGGTGTCATCTTCAGCACATTCTGTGACCTCGAAGATGTTGAGCTCCAAAAGGTCAATGATAGCGTGGGTGTCCCAGTGTACGCGATTGGTCCGCTTCACAAGATATCTTCAGGTCCCCAGAGCAGCCTGCTGGCTCCAGATCGGACTTGTTTGGATTGGCTGGACAAGCAGGAGGACGAGTCTGTTTTGTTCGTGAGCTTTGGGAGCTTGGCGTCGATGGACAAGGAAGAGCTAATGGAGACTGCATTGGGCTTGGCCAATAGCCGCATTCCATTTCTTTGGGTGATCAGGCATGACTTGCTTCATGGTTCAGAGAAGGTAGGCCTACCTGATGGCTTTGAGGAAGCGGTACAAGGTACGGGAATGGTGGTGAGTTGGGCCCCACAACAAGAAGTTCTTGGGCACCAAGCAGTTGGTGGATTTTGGACCCATAATGGCTGGAACTCGACGTTGGAGAGCATAAGTGAGGGTGTTCCAATGCTATGTAGACCCCATTTCGCCGACCAGATGATAAATGCAAGGTATGTCCAGGAGGTGTGGAAGATAGGATTTGAGTTAGAGGGCAAGTTGGAGAGGGGGGAGATTGAGAGGAATGTTCGAAACTTGTTGTGCCAAGAAGTAGGTGGAGAAATGAGGCGAAGGGCAAAAGATCTGAAGGACAAAGCAACCCGATGCATCAAGAAAGGAGGCTCTTCGCAAACTAGAGTTGATTTGTTGGTGAATTTTATAACGTCACTACCTTCTTCCATTTAGAAGAGATATGTTTCCTATTTTCATATGGATTTAGTCTTGAAACTTAGACTGTTGTGATAGTAGACTGAAAGTGCTAGTTATCGACTAGAGGGGGGGGGGGTGAATAGGCGATTTTTATGGAAGTCTTGAAAACATGAGAGTTTCGAAGACAAACAATAGAAATGAACCTATTGATATGCAGCAGAAGGTAAACTACACTAAGCAACCCATAGTCAAGTATGCAATGAAGTGAAAGCACGAAGACTAATAGCAGCTAGGTAGTAAGGATCAGGATGGAAGATGGTATGAAGCCAAACAACGATAGTAGTCACACAGTGAAGACAAATAGGTAAAGCAAATAGGCAATGACTTCACGAAGACGAACTGTAAGTAAGGAGAGGGAGAGGATAGAACCAGTCACTTGTTGAGGACACAGGATTTGTTGGACCAGTTCCAGTTGCTGTGACAACTGTACGTCTGATTAGGGAGACTGAGATTCAACTCAGAAGACCGCGTCTTCACCTTATTCCCCTTGAGCTAAGGACACCCAGTCCTCGCCCAATCACTCTGGTAAGTCTTCAAGGTAGACTTCCAAACCTTCACAGACTTCATTCACTGGCGATCCACAATGACTCTTGGATGCTCAGAACGCGACGCCTAACCGGCTGGAGGATTCATAGTCCTCAAGTGTAACAAGTCTTCAGGTCACGCGGACAGAAAGACTTCAGTGATGCCTAACACTCTTTGGCTCTGGGTGTTTGGGCTTTGTCCTCGCAAGGATTTCTCTCTCTCAAAAGCTTCGGAGGTGGGTTGCTCTCAAACAACAAAAGCCGTGTACTAACTCTGAGCAGCCACCAATTTATGGTGTAGGGGGTGGTCTATTTATAGCCACTAGGCAACCCGACCTGATTTGTCCGAAACGACCCTGGGTCACTAAGGAACTGACACGTGTTCCAACGGTCAGATTTCAAACACACGCGACAACTTTACTTGGGATACAAGTAAAGCTGACTCATCCAGCTCTGGATAAGATTTGCTCTCATTGTCTTCACTCGAAGACATAGGATTTTGGTTGAGCATCACTTCAGTCACTCTGACTTTGTTCACTGGGACCCCACTTAACAGTACGGTGGTTCCTACGACTCAACAAAGAAGAAAAGGAAACAACGAAACAACTAAGTCTTCGCGCTCCATAGTCTTCACGCAATGCCTTCTCTTGTCATAGTCTTCAATGTGAATATCTTCACATACCACCATTGTCTTCAATGTCTTCATACATTTTTAGGGGTCATCTCTGGTAGGTAAACCGACTCAATGAGGGACTACTACCTGTGTTATCCTGCAATTCTCACAAACACATTAGTCCCTCAACCAGGTTTGTCGTCAATACTCCAAAACCAACTAGGGGTGGCACTAGATGCACTTACAATCTCCCCCTTTTTGGTGATTGATGACAAACTGGTTGAAGTTTTCAACGAGGATAAAAATATGTGAAATTGTAAAGGATTTAGGTATTGTCTTCATAAGTAGCAAAATGCTCCATCTGAAGATGTGCATATAAGTAATTTGCTTTTGGAATGCAAATGCACATGGCAGGTTGTACTTGTGGAGATCATCTTCAACTTATGAAGACAATTCATCATGCATGATTTGATATAACAAAGATAATGACACGCACAATGAAAAATGGACGTCTGCAAAAATGACTAAGTGCGGAATTTATCCTCACACATGCAGAATTTATCATCACATCACAGAATAGCAGAAAACGTAGCAGACGACCATCAAGTTTAAGTGTTACAACTCAAAGAACCAAATGTATCAAAAGCGAGAGTTGTAAACACTAGGCAAAATATAAAGCAACCGCCCATATGGACCCGCTTGAAGACTATCAACTCATATGCCTCTCCACCTTTTGTCAGTAAGGACCAAAAAGGTTTGAAGACATAGAGCCTCTACTCGTTCCCAGAAGGAGTAGGAGAGGATGCAGGGTCGGCGTCGGGGTTTGGCGGTGCAGACGAACTTGGTGCAGTGTCGATACGTGCTGAAGTTGGAGGTGGTGAAGTAGCATAATCTTGATCATCGATCACTCTTGCATTCACCGTTGCAGCGGAGGAGGAATAATCAGAGTCTTCAAGAGACGGAGTTCGACGCAAGACAGCATTCCTTGGAGGAGTGGAGTCAAACTTGAATCTTTCAGTGAAGCCATCGTCTTGAAGATCTGCTTCAGCACTCAGCAATGTCAAACTCTTCCATGACCTCCGACATGTTTCATGAGTAACAAAGGCATTCTTGGTGGCAACATTGCGAATACGATTGACGTCCACCAAGAGGCTTTGCATCTGACACTTCAGCCAGAAGTGAAGCTTATCCTGTTTCTGATGCAGGGCAACGAGAAGTTCTCGGTCATTGAGAACACGAGATCGCTTCCAAGGCCTTTGAGCAATAGTGCTTTCAGTGGCTTCAGTTTTAGCACGGTGAGGTAAGTGTGTATTTCCAACCAAAGGATAAACATGAGTGACGGCCTGGACTCCTTCAATGGGTTGCGTGAAGCTTTGGTGATCAGCATTGTGAAGACAAACAGGCTCCTTGGCAGGCTCTGGGTATATGGCTTCAACTGACATATCAACCTCTGGCAGAAAGATCAGATGGTTGCGAGCAGAGGGCTGATAGTTGACAGCTGAGTGTAGCTTGATGAGGCGCATGACCCACGGAGCGTAGAACTTCAGTCCAAAGAGATCAGAGCCAGATGCAGCCAACTGCCTGATAAAGAAGTCTTGAGCATTGAAGCTGATGCCGTTGAAGATATAAAAGACCAAAGTCTTCATTGCTCCTTCAAGTTTTGCTGCTGAAGAATGTCCTTTGACAGGCCATAGAGTTCGCCTGATGATGTGATAAATAGTGCGGGGCAGATACTCTAGGTCTTCGACAAAGAACACCTTTGGGTAATCAGCGTCATGTGGCAGAGGCTTCATCATGCTCAGCATTTGGCTCATGTTGGGCTCTGGCTTATGGAAGATACTCTCCAAAGCATTGCGGTGAAGCTGACAACCAGGTTCATATAATTCTCCTGGAGTGGGCAGGCCGGTTAGCTCAATGATGTCAAAAGCTTTGGCTTCATGATGGACATTGCCTGTCATCCACTCAAGGACCCAAGTCTTCGGATCCCTGTTGTAGCCGCGAATGTGGAGGGTGGCATAGAATTGAAGGAGAAGTTCTTCATTCCAATGCTCCTTATCAGTCACAAAGTTTAGCAAGCCAGCATCACGGAAGCAGTCAAGGGCTTCTTCAAGGCATGGCAATCCAACAATGGCTTCGCAGTCAAGACGCATATGAGGAAAGATGCGCCCTTGATCGTAAAGAACACATGAATAATAACTGCACTGCTGATAGCTCCAGAACCGATCTGATGAAATCCTTGGCTTGGAATAGGGGTTCTTGGCGCTATCAAAGAAAGTGTTGTGCGCAATGAAGCCATTAGCATTGAAGGACCCTGGTGAAGTTGCAATACCTGGAAACCTGGGCAGTCTTGGCTTAGGCTTCTGGACCTGAGGCCTGTGCTCGACATGATAGTCAAATTGCGGACCAGCAGGAGGAGGAGGAACCAGAATAGGCCATCTGATAGTGACCAGCTGACCATAGTTGTATGCTTGCTCAATAGTATGTGGCCTGGGAGGCGGTATAGGAGCAGTGGCAGTGGCAGTGGCAGCGACTTCAGGCTGCAGATTGGCATCAGGTGCAGCATTGACTTCAGGTGCTATCACTTCAGGCACCTCATTGACTTCAGGCGCCACATTAGCTTCAGCCATGACAACGTCATTGGCTTCAGTGTTGGTGTTTGTGGCCGCCTCAATGTTGTTAACCTCCACTTGAGTAGCTGGAGGGTCAGACACATTCTCCTCGAGAACAACTTGGTTGGTAGGGGGTGTAGCAACACACGCTTCTTCTTCTCTTGGTTCTTCTTGGTCATCGGTTGATGCAGCTGGAATATCTTCAGTCATATTGGCTTCAGTCTCGGGGTTGTTCACAGTTGGAGAGGCTTCAGGAAAGACTTGGCGTGAAACGGATTGGCGCTCTTCTCCTTCTAGAACACTTGACAGAGTGACCTGTGGCCTTGGTCCTTTGCGAAGCCTGCGAAATGCTGGCGATGCTTGTGGAGATGGAGTTGGTTGGGCCACAAAGTCTTCATCTTCGATCACCGGAGTGGTGACTTGAGTTGTGGGAGTAACAGGTGTTTCTTCTTGACGGGGGGAGTCTTGTGGGTGATCAGCCCATGAGTCATCCTGAGCAGTTGGCGTCAATGGACAACCAATGCTGATGAGTTCGCTGTTCGTAAGAACAGGCGATGATACCACGTTGTGCTCGATCTGAGGAAGGACTTCATCATCTTCAACATTGTCTTGATGACCAATGTCTTCAGCCGCGGTGGGGTCAACAGCTGGAAGGTCTTCAGCCTCAGGAGCCTCTGTGGAAGCAGGCTCATGAACTATCATTCGACGTTCTTGTTGTGCAGATTCAGGACGAGCAACAGAAATCGGCTCGACTACAAGGGGCTCTGTGGGAGCAGCCCGATCTCTCTTCTTGGTCTTGCGCTTCTTGGTGGGTGGAGCATCATCAGTGGTGTTCTTGGTCTTGCGCTTTCTGGCCTTGGCTTCATCTGCCCTTGTCTTCTGAAGCTCTGAAGCCACTGTGGGGACCTTAGGCTTCACGCCTGTCATACTGGCTGGGAAGACAATGCGAGGTTCTTCCCGCCTGGATGGTTCACTTTGGTCCACAAATGGCTTCTTCTTCTGCTTGGCAGCCATCTTAGGGTCGATGCCAGGATGCCCAAGTGCCTTGCGCTTCTCAGCTTCATTGTAAGGTTGAACACACTTGGCAGCAAGAACCTTCATGCGCTCACGAGAACCTTTGGCTTCATCAAGTTTCTTGTGAAATGCTTCCTTGAGCTCATACAACATGACCTTGAAGTTTTGGACGTCTGCCACGCTGAGCTTGGCCATGTGCTTCTTGAACTGAGCCTTTTCATAATCGATCTTGTGCTTCAGCTCAACAATTTTCTGAGCAAGAGCCAGCTCAGGAGCAATGGCGCCATGGAAGGAGACGCTCAGGCCAATGGGAAGTTGTAGATCGTCAAAGCTGAGATTGGGGTGTCAAACCACTCATCAATGAAGTTGTTCAATACTTCCACGTCAAAGAGAGGCAAATCATTGAAGATTTCCGCCTCTTGCTTGCTCTTTTCAGCTGCTCAAGAGTGTCATCAGCAAGATCGTCGTCACTTGACAGATCAATGGCGTCATTCTCGTTCCTCAGAACAGCAGTAGGGGTCAGAACTGGACCAGTGGTGTGCATAGGCTTCTTGTTCTTCTTCTCAGTCTTGGAGATGCGTGAGAGATCTTCAGACTACACACTTGGTGCAGGAGGAGCAGTGACCAGAGGCTTCACTCATGAAGCTTTTGGTGCAGGGGAAGGCTTCAAAGCTTTAGGTTTCTTCAGCTTCTTTGGCTTCGGTGGTGCAGGCGCTTCGTCAGAATCAGCGTCGTCTGCAGGCTCATCCACGGCTGTCCCTTGAACCATAATATGAGTGATGAGACCCTCTAGGTTGTAGACGGGCCCAACAAGATTGGGTTCAGCTTCAGGTGTGCCATCGGCACGAGGAGCAGAGGGGCCTGGATTGAAGTCTAATCCCCGCGACTTCTTGTTTTCTTTGGCAGAGTTCTTGGCAAACTTGAAGTTGCGCTTGAACAGATTGTCGTCACGACACGATAGCAATGAAGATGGGTCGGCATCTTCAGGCTGCGGTCCACGGACCATGCAATGGTAGAAGCCTTGTTCAATGGCTTCAGCTCTGGACCTGGGTGGAAGATTTTTGTACAAAATGTCTCCCCATGGTCGCTTGATGGCATTCTTATCAGCATATTCCTGGGTCACGAACCTGTACTTGTACCATTGTTCTGCCCAATATCTTCAAATCCATTGGATTCGGGGTTTTCACTGATTGTAGTCCTCCTCTGGATCTGTCTTGTACAACTCATAGAGGTCAGGAGGCAAATCTCTTGAGGTGTTCCCACGACGCTGTCTGCCACCCTTCCTTGCAGACTTCTCTGTTGCCATGAAGTTCAGACTGAATGGCTTCAACACTGTCAAGGGCTTCTGTCCGCTGGTCAGACAGGAACTGGCTTCGGGAGAGTTGATGTGATGCTGTAAGAATTCTGCAAATGAATGCAGACTATGAGAACCAAGGGATTCTCCCACGGACATGTACCTGTGACAGCATTAGAGAGGCGAGGGAAGGGGAAGAGGTCATATGCATTCTCAGAAGATTTTGAACATAAATCAGTTTAGAAGACATTGACCCTGATAGCGCGAAGACATTCACTTATATGTTGAGAGTTGGTTCCAGATTTGTACGAATCCAAGAATAAGTACAAGTTAGGAATCTAACTATGTGTGAAGCATAAGTGAATATACTAGGCATTATATGAGATGCAGACAGGATAGATCCAAATTTGTGGAGGCAGAAACCACTTTTGGTAGAAAGGATGAATCTATAATATCAAAAAGACGGTAAAAAGAGGGTTTTAATTTACCACACGATGAACTGCTAGACGGAGTAGAAGATGAGGCCGAGCAGTTCAATCTTCCATGCCCTAACTTGGCGACGGAGGACACCTACGGCGGCGGCGGAGAAGACGATGTCCGCGGCCGACGTGAAGACGGCGTCGGAGAGGTCGCGGCAGCTAAGCGCTTCGTCGCCGGCATCGTCGAGAGCTAGCGGTGGCGCTAGGGTTTGTCGAGGTGGAAGAAGGATTTTGACCGCGATTGGACAGGTATTTATAGGGAAAGGGGACGGCACAACACAATTACGCAGGTGCCCCTGGCGGTTCACATCTGAGGGACACGTGGCGAACATGCAACACATTTAGAGTTGTCCCACGTTCCCACGCCCGCCTGGACGGTCGGATGGTCGTTCCGGCTTCTCCGGGTTTCAGGCAATAAGAGTTGAACATTTAAAACAGATTTAATGTTTGTCTCTGTATCTTCTGCTGACAAGGACGCAGAGAAGACATTCGACAGTTTCAACAGAATGCATATGATTTGGATAGACAGAGTTTGAGGTAGGAAGCATAGAGAGGTTAGGGTCCGATCACATTCACTTAGTTCAAAAGATTCAAACGAGAAGACATAGCTATAAGTGAATGCTGTAGAGGAAAGGACACTAATATATGTATATATCAGAATGCAACCAAATCAACATAGTGAAAATAATCATGAAGACAAGTTGAAATTGAAGACAAACCAAATGTGAAGACATAGCAAATGTAACGCCATGAGAAAAACACTTCAAACAGAAGAATTTGGTGGTGGCGTTGCCCACCGTATAGGAAGTATTAGACCCAGACACGACGCACAATTATCGTGGCGCTCCGAAGTCAAATTCCGTGTTAATGTATTCACACTTAGAATGTAAGTCTTCATTGATTGAAAATATACTTTACTTCGTGTGTTGCACATCTAAGTCATCAACATGCATAAGTGTTAGGATGTGTGCCAGATCATAGGACATTTGAGGATTCCAAGATATTTAGCTCACACCGTAACTTGCAAAACCTTTTCTCATCCAAGGGCTTTGTGAAGATATCTGCCAGTTGCTCTTTAGTGTTGACGTGTATGATATCAATATCTTCCTTCATGACATGATCTCTGAGAAAGTGATGATGAATTTCAATGTGCTTTGTCTTCGAGTGCTGAACTGGGTTGTTGGCAATCTTGATGGCGCTTTCGTTGTCGTAGTAGAGTGGTACTTGTTTCAGATGGATGCCATAGTCCTTGAGTGTTTGCTTCATCCATAGAAGCTGAGCGCAGCAAGATCCAGCAGCAATGTATTCAGATTCAGGAGTGGAGAGTGATACACAGTTCTGCTTCTTTGAAGACCAACAGACAAGTGATCGTCCCAGAAAGTGACATGTGCCTGATGTAGACTTGCGATCCACCTTGTCACCAGCATAATCAGCATCCGAGAATCCAACTAGATCAAACTCTGAGCCCTTTGGATACCATAATCCTAATGTTGGGGTGTAAGCCAAATATCGAAGAATTCGCTTCACAGCTAAGTGATGCGATTCCTTTGGTGCCGCTTGGAATCGAGCACACATGCAAACACTAAGCATAATATCTGGCCTAGATGCACATAAATAAAGTAAAGAACCAATCATGGAGCGGTATACCTTTTGATCGAATTCTTTACCATTGGCGTCAGGACCCAGATGACTCTTGGTTGGCATTGGCGTCGTGTAACCTTTGCAGTCTTGCATTCCAAACTTCTTCAGACAATCTTTGAGGTATTTCTCTTGAGATATGAAGATGCCATTTCTTTGTTGACAGATTTGAAGACCAAGGAAAAACTTCAGCTCACCCATCATTGACATTTGATATTGCTCTTGCATCATGTGTCCAAATTCATCACTGTATTTCTGGTTGGTGCAGCCGAAGATAATGTCATCCACGTATATTTGGCACACAAATAGTTCACCATCATATGTCTTCGTGAAGAGTGTGGGATCCAGGGAACCAGGTTTGAAGCCTTTGCTCTTCAGGAAGTCTTTGAGTGTGTCATACCAAGCGCGAGGGGCTTGTTTGAGGCCATACAGTGCCTTGTTTAGCTTGTACACCATATCAGGATGTTTTGAATCTTCAAAGCCAGGAGGTTGTGCGACATACACTTCTTCTTCAATCTTGCTGTTGAGAAATGCACTCTTCACATCCATTTGATACAGCAAGATGTTGTGATGGTTAGCATAGGCTAGCAGTATGCGAATAGCTTCAAGCCTAGCCACAGGAGCAAATGTTTCATCGAAGTCAATCCCTTCAATTTGAGTGTATCCTTGAGCAACAAGACGAGCCTTGTTTCTGACAACTTGACCATGCTCATCTTGTTTGTTGTGATATATCCATTTTGTGCCTATTATGTTGTGCTTGCGGGGGTCAGGACGCTTGACAAGTTCCCAGACATTGTTCATCTTGAACTGTTGAAGCTCTTCTTGCATAGCTTGAATCCATTCAGGTTCCATGAAGGCTTCAGCAACTTTCTTGGGTCCAGATATTGAGACAAATGCAAAGTGCCCACAGAAATTTGCTAGCTGTGTTGCTCTTGAACGAGTGAGTGGACCAGGCGCATTGATGCTGTCAATTATCTTCTCAATCTGTACTTCATTTGCAACTCGAGGATGAACCGGACGAAGATTTTGCTCTTGCTGATCATTGTCATCGTTAGGAGGATTGTCTTCAGGCTGAGCATTGTCTTCAGGTTGATTAGGTGCGGAAATGATAAGTTCCTCTTCAGGCTGTGCATCAGTCGGTATGATTTCTCCAGTTCCCATTAGCTTGATGGATTCACTAGGTGGAACTTCATCTCGCACATTTGGCAGGTGCTCTCTTTGCGAGCCGTTAGTCTCATCGAACCGCACATCCACAGTTTCAACCAGTTTATAGTGAAAGAGGTTGAAGACTCTGTAGGAGTGCGAATCCTTTCCGTAACCAAGCATAAAACCTTCATGTGCTTTCGGTGCAAATTTTGAAGTGTGATGTGGATCCTTGATCCAGCACCTAGCACCAAATACTCTGAAGTAACTGACATTTGGCTTCTTACCAGTGAGGAGTTCATAGGATGTTTTCTTCAGAAGCTTGTGAAGATAAACACAGTTGATGACATGGCATGCAGTATCAATAGCTTCAGGCTAGAACTTTCTTGGTGTCTTGTATTCATCGAGCATCGTCCGAGCCATCTCAATGAGTGTTCTATTCTTGCGCTCCACGATGCCATTCTGCTGAGGTGTGAACGGAGCGGAGAACTCATGAGTGATTCCCAATGTATCCAAGTAAAGGTCGAGGCCGGTGTTCTTGAACTCTGTGCCGTTGTCACTCCTGATATGCTTGATCTTGACGCCATAGTTGTTCATGGCACGGTTGGCGAAGCGTCTGAAGACATCCTGCACTTCAGTCTTGTAGAGAATTATGTGCACCCATGTATATCTTGAATAATCATCAACAATGACGAAGCCATAGAGACAAGCAGTAGTAGTGAGAGTGGAGTAGTGAGTAGGGCCAAATAAGTCCATGTGCAACAGCTCGAAGGGTTGAGATGTCGTCATGATTGTCTTCGAGGGATGCTTGGCCCTAGTCATCTTTCCAGCTTCGCAGGCACCGCACAAGTGATCCTTCTTGAACTTGACGCCCTCGATGCCTATGAAATGCTTCTTCTTTGCGAGAGTGTGTAAGTTCCTCATGCCAGCATGCCCTAGCTTCCGATGCCAGAGCCAGCACTCTGAAGCTTTTGCAAGAAGGCATATGGCAAGCTGTGGCCCTGCTGAGAAATCTACCATGTACAGATCATCTTTCCGGTACCCTTCGAAGACTAGAGACTTGTCAGATTCCATTAGTACAAGGCAACGATATTTTCCAAATATCACAATCATGTTCAAGTCACAAAGCATTGAGACATACATTAAGTTGAAACCAAGGGATTCAACAAGCATCACTTTATCCATGTGTTGATCCTTTGAGATTGCAACTCTACCTAGACCCAATACCTTGCTTTTACCAGTGTCAGCAAATGTGATGTGACTCTTGTCAGATGGACGTAAGGTTGAGTCCATGAGAAGACTTCGATCACCAGTCATATGATTAGTGCATCCAATGTCCATAATCAATTCTGAAGCATGAGGTGTCATACCCTACAGTACAGTTAGGGGGATAGGCTTCACCAAGAGTATTGTGAAGCATAAACATTTGACGGGCAAGAGGATTATCAAAGCTCAGATCAAGATTAGGACTGATAGGATGATTGGCAAACGGTTCAGGAACAAAATACATAGTGAGACCATTTGGGCATTTGATCTTGCGCCCTACAAGATGTTTTAGGTCCCCAGCTATAGCATCAGACGCCTTTGATTTCCGGCTGGAGACCTTTCCCTGCAAAAGAAAGTTAATTCTTCTTAACCACCCACATCTTCAGGGGTGGCTTAGAAGCAATGAGTCTAAGTGCAGCATCTGAAAACTTTGGCTTTGGAGCCCTAGCAAATAGCCTTGCAGAAGAAGAATGATACTCATATGAATAAGCAGAAAAGTTCTTAGTTTTATGAACATAGTGGTTTGAAGACACACGCTCATATTCATAAGTCTGAGTATGGTTTCCCTGCAAAACATTGGCGTTAGGGTGACTCAGTTGAGTCATGTATCTGTATGAAGCCTTTGGACCATATGAAGCCTTTGGTCTGGGATTTGTCTTCTTCCCAGGTGGTGTCATGATGACATTCACGGGAAGATTCTCAAGACAACTTTTGGGAATCCAGATCTTCTTCATAGGTGGCCCATTCCTGCAGTTAGTACCAATATATCTGGCAAACACTTCACCATTCTGATTCTTAAACAGTTTATAGTTTGCATCAAAGGATTCATCAATGATAATAGGGTTAGCACAGGTGAAGCCAGATAAGGTGGATGGATCCACTGAAGGTCCCTTTGCAGCAACCCATGTGGTTTTGGGGTACTGCTCAGGCTTCCAGTAGGAGCCATCAACATTCATTTTCCTCTCGAACCCAACACCCTCTTTCCTAGGGTTTCGGTTCAGAATCTGCTTTATGAGGACATCGTACAGTGTCTGATGCCCTTTGAGACTTTTGTACATCCCTGTTTCAAGCAATGTCTTCAACCTAGCATTTTCATCAGCAATAGTAGTGGTATCCTCAGCAGAGGGGTTAGTTACCACATCAGCAGTTGAAGATATTGCAACAGTAGCAGCAGTAGAACATTCAGCAACAGAAGTAGCGTTATCACGCTCAAGGCATTTTAGACATGGTGGTTCAAATCCTTCCTGTGTGGAACTGATCTGTTGAGCGCGAAGTGACTCATTCTCTTTTTGAAGATCTTCATGAGTCGCTCTCAATTTCTCAAGCTCTTGCTTCCTTTGAAGATAATCATAGAAGAGCTTTTCATGAGTTGTTGAGAGCGTTTCATGACGACTTTGAAGTTCCTGGTACTTAACATGAAGATTTTTTATGTCTTCAATTAAGGACTTAGAACGGGTCATTTCAGCGTCCAACAGGTCATCGCTTTTATCTAACAGTTTTTGAGTATGTTCCATAGCTTTCTGTTGTTCAGTTGCAATTTTAGCAAGTGTTTTGTAGCTGGGTTTGGATTCACAATCAGAGTCATCTTCACTAGATGTTTGAAAGTAAGCATCGCGTGATTTTACCTTGGCACCACGTGCCATGAAGCAGTAGGTGGGAGCAGAGTCGTCCTTGTCATTAGCTTCAGCGTTGGTGACGGAGCCATTGTCTTCAGTGTTGAAGATGGACTTGGCAACGTAGGCTGTAGCTAGAGCCAGACTTGCAACGCCAGGGTCTGACTCCTCCTCAGACTCCACCTCCGCCTCCTCAGAAGCAGACTCCTCCTCTGAATCCATCTCCTTGCCGACAAAAGCACGAGCCTTGCCAGATGAGCTCTTCTTATGAGATGAAGACTTGGATGAGGACTTGGAAGAAGACTTTGAGGATTTCTTCTTCTTCTTGTCATCTGAATCATATTCCATGCTCTTCTTCTTCTTCTTCTTCTTCTTCTTTTTGTTCTCATTGTCCCACTGTGGACACTTAGAGATGTAGTGTCCAGGTTTCTTGCACTTGTGACATGTTCTCTTCTTGTAGTCATGAGTGGAAGCTTCATCATTTCTTGAGCTGGATCGTGAAGACTTTCTGAAGCCCTTCTTCTTAGTGAACTTGTGGAACTTCTTCACAAGCATAGCAAGTTCCTTTCCAATGTCTTCAGGATCATCAGAACTGCAGTCAGATTCTTCTTCAGATGAGGAAACAGCTTTTGCCTTCAAAGCACGAGTTCGTCCGTAGTTGGGACCATAGATATCTCTTTTCTTAGATAGCTGGAACTCATGTGTGTTGAGCCTCTCAAGTATATCCGACGGATCGAGTGTCTTGAAGTCAGGGCGTTCTTGTATCATGAGGGCAAGGGTGTCGAACGAGCTGTCAAGTGATCTCAGTAGTGTCTTGACGATTTCATGCTTGGTGATCTCAGTGGCGCCGAGAGCACGAAGCTCATTTGTGATGTCAGTGAGCCGATCAAACATGAGCTGGACATTCTCATTGTCGTTTCTCTTGAAGCGGTTGAAAAAGGTTGCGAAGAACACTGATCCTTTGATTTCTCTGGGTTGAGACGCCTTCACTGACCTTGGAGAGCCAGTCCCAGACTAGCTTCGACGTTTCCAGAGCACTCACATGGCCATAATGTCCTTTGGTCAGATGACCACAGATGATGTTCTTGGCAGTAGAATCCAGTTGAATAAACTTCTTGACATCAGCAGGGTGACACCTTCACCAGTCTTGGGAACGCCATTCTTGACGACATACCAGAGGTCGACATCAATGGCTTCAAGATGCATGCGCATCTTATTCTTCCAGTAGGGATATTCAGTTCCATCGAAGACGGGGCAAGCAATGGAGACTTTGATTATCCCTGCAGTCAACATAGCTAAAACTCCAGGTGCTTAAACCTAATCACACAGAACAAGGGAGTACCTTGCTCTGATACCAATTGAAAGTGCTAGTTATCGACTAGAGGGGGGGGTGAATAGGCGATTTTTATGAAAGTCTTCAAAACATGAGAGTTTCGAAGACAAACAATATAAATGAACCTATTGATATGCAGCGGAAGGTAAACTACACTAAGCAACCCATAGTCAAGTATGCAATGAAGTGAAAGCACGAAGACTAATAGCTGCTAGGTAGTAAGGATCAGGATGGAAGATGGTATGAAGCCAAACAACAATAGTAGTCACACAGTGAAGACAAATAGGTAAAGCAAATAGGCAATGACTTCACGAAGACGAACTGTAAGTAAGGAGAGGGAGAGGATAGAACCAGTCACTTGTTGAGGACACATGATTTGTTGGACCAGTTCCAGTTGCTATGACAACTGTATGTCTGGTTAGGGAGGCTGAGATTCAACTCAGAAGACCGCGTCTTCACCTTATTCCCCTTGAGCTAAGGACACCCAGTCCTCGCCCAATCACTCTGGTAAGTCTTCAAGGTAGACTTCCAAACCTTCACATACTTCGTTCACCGGCGATCCACAATGACTGTTGGATGCTCAGAACGCGACGCCTAACCTGCTGGAGGATTCACAGTCCGCAAGTGTAACAAGTCTTCAGGTCACGCGGACAGAAAGACTTCAGTGATGCCTAACACTCTTTGGCTCTGGGTGTTTGGGCTTTGTCCTCGCAAGGATTTCTCTCTCTCAAAAGCTTCGGAGGTGGGTTGCTCTCAAACGACAAAAGCTGTGTACTAACTCTGAGCAGCCACCAATTTATGGTGTAGGGGGTGGGCTATTTATAGCCACTAGGCAACCCGACCTGATTTGTCCGAAATGACCCTGGGTCACTAAGGAACTGACACGTGTTCCAACGGTCAGATTTCAAACACACGCGGCAACTTTACTTGGGCTACAAGTAAAGCTGACTCATCCAGCTCTGGATAAGATTTGCTCTCATTGTCTTCACTCGAAGACATAGGATTTTGGTTGAGCATCACTTCAGTCACTCTGACTTTGTTCACTGGGACCCCACTTAACAGTACGGTGGTTCTTACGACTCAACAAAGAAGAAAAGGAAACAACGAAACAACGAAGTCTTCGCGCTCCATAGTCTTCACGCAATGCCTTCTCTTGTCATAGTCTTCAATGTGAATATCTTCACATACCACTATTGTCTTCATACATTTTTAGGGGTCATCTCCGGTAGGTAAACTGACTCAATGAGGGACTACTACCCGTGTTATCTTGCAATTCTCACAAACACATTAGTCCCTCAACCAGGTTTGTCGTGAATACTCCAAAACCAACTAGGGGTGGCACTAGATGCACTTACATGGACTTGTTTCGCATATGAGTGAAGGCTTACATACTTAATACATTTCTGCAAACTTCTGCATAATTCTCTTTCGTATGGAAAATTCTGAATAATTCTATCTAGCAAATAATACAATTTACGTTAGTAGTGCAATAAAAAATTAGCAGCAATGAAAAAAGCAATACTACTAATTAAACAAGGTTAAAACACACATGACACCTTTCATGGTGAACACAATCTCTCAGAACATATCCACATTTTTAACTTGCATCAGATTCTACTACCATTACCGTAAGTAATAGGTTCACAACATGAATCCTAGTTCAACAGAAGGAAATTACTTAAACTACAGGTTCTAGGTATATACTACTACGCTAGCCATCCAAAAAAGGTTATTATACACTAGTAGAAAAGAGGGCTTTGGTTCAGGCCGGGTCAGCCCATTAGTCCCGGTTCAGTCCAGAACCGGGACCCATGGGGGCACTGGTCCCGGTTCGTGAGGCCAGGGGCCTGCCGGACCTCGTGGGGGCATTGGTCCCGGTTCGTCTGGCACCTTTGGTCCCGGTTGGTGGGACGAACCGGGACCAATGGGCCTCGCTCCTGGCCCACCACCATTGGTTCCGGTTGGTGGCTTGAACCGGGACCACAGGCTGCCCTTTAGTCCCGGTTCATGCCACGAACCGGGACCAATGAGGTGCCTATATAACCCCTCGCCCGCCAGCAGAGCACTCCAGTGCTATGTTTTTCTCTGGCCGGCGAGGGGAGGGCTTTGTGGTGCTCTAGCTCACTTTCTATGCACATGAGGTGTTCGATGAAATGCCCGAGCCACACTAGTTAAGCTTTCTCCTCTCGAAGCTCGACCTCAATGCTCCATTTTCCTCGAGATTTGTCTAGGTTTAGCGGCCCGTCACGTCCCAATCCCGTCTTCACCGCCGTCGATCGCCCGCGCCGATCTCGTTGCCGGCACCACCGTGGTGAGCCTCTTGTTCTTATCTTCTTTCTGAAAGAAAAAAATTCTTACTTTAGATGTATGGTTTAATTAATTAGATGCTCTGGAGAGCTATATGTTGTTAGATGAGAACTATGTATGTACTTTGGTTTTAATGTGATGATGAACCTCTATTAATTTGGTCACTTAATTATCTATTCATGATGTTCTGTAATGGTTTTTGACACACTTAATTATATATAATGCACGCAGATGAACCGGCAATGGATGTACGGTGACAGACCCACCTCGGAGTACATTAAGGGCGTGCATGATTTTCTCGAAGTGGCTGAGTCAAACAAGCAGAATGGTTTTATGTGTTGTCCATGCCCTAAATGTGGGAATCGAAGTCTTACTCTGACCAAAAAATCCTTCACACCCACCTGCTTTACAAGGGTTTCATGCCACACTATAATGTTTGTACGAGGCACGGAGAAATAGGGGTTAAGATGGAAGACGGCGAAGAAGAAGAGGACGATGACAACAATGTGCCCCCTGAATACGGTGATGCTGCAACGGGGGAAGCTGCTGAAGATCAAGAGGAACCAGACGATGTGCCCAATGATGCTGCAACGGGGGAAGCTGCTGAAGATCAAGAGGAACCAGTGCCCGATGATGATGATCTCCGCCGGGTCATTGTCAATGCACGGACGCAATGTGAAAGTCAAAAGGAGAAGCTAAAGTTCGATCGCATGTTAGAGGATCACAAAAAAGGGTTGTACCCCAATTGCGAAGATGGCAACACAAAGCTCGGTACCGTACTGGAATTGCTGCAGTGGAAGGCAGAGAATGCTGTGCCTGACAAAGGATTTGAGAAGCTACTGAAAATATTGAAGAAGAAGCTTCCAAAGGATAACGAATTGCCCGACAGTACATACGCAGCAAAGAAGGTCGTATGCCCTCTAGGATTGGAGGTGCAGAAGATACATGCATGCCCTAATGACTGCATCCTCTACCGCGGTGCGTACAAGGATCTGAACGCATGCCCGGTATGCGGTGCATTGCGGTATAAGATCAGACGAGATGACCCTCGTGATCTTCACGGCGAGCCCCCCAGGAAGAGGGTTCCTGCGAAGGTGATGTGGTATGCTCCTATAATACCACGGTTGAAACGTCTGTTCAGAAACGAACAGCATGCCAAGTTGATGCGATGGCACAGTGAGGACCGTAAGAAAGACGGGAAGTTGAGAGCACCCGCTGACGGGTCGCAGTGGAGAAAAATCGAGAGAAAGTACTGGACTGAGTTTGCAGGTGACCCAAGGAATGTATGGTTTGGTTTAAGCGTGGATGGCAGTAATCCTTTCGGGGAGCAGAGCAGCAATCACAGCACCTGGCCCGTGACTCTATGTATGTATAAGCTTCCTCCTTGGATGTGCATGAAGCGGAAGTTCATTATGATGCCAGTTCTCATCCAAGGCCCTAAGCAACCCGGCAACGACATTGATGTGTACCTAAGGCCATTAGTTGAAGAACTTTTACAGCCGTGGAATGGAAATGGTGTACATACGTGGGATGAGCACAAGCAGGAGGAATTTAACCTGCACGCGTTGCTGTTTGTAACCATCAACGATTGGCCCACTCTCAGTAACCTTTCAGGACAGACAAACAAGGGATACCACGCATGCACGCACTGTTTAGATGACACTGAAAGTAAATACCTGGACAAATGCAGGAAGATCGTGTACCTGGGCCATCGTCGATTTCTTCCGACCAACCATCAATGTCGAAAGAAAGGCAAGCATTTCAAAGGCGAGGCAGATCACCGGAAGAAGCCCGCCATGCGTACCGGTGATCACGTACTTGCTATGGTCAATCATTTACACGTAATCTTTGGAAAGGGTCCCGGCGGACTAGCTGTTCCGAATGACGCTGAGGGACACGCACCCATGTGGAAGAAGAAATCTATATTTTGGGACCTACCCTACTGGAAAGACCTAGAGGTCCGCTCTTCAATCGACGTGATGCACGTGACGAAGAACCTTTGCGTGAACCTGCTAGGCTTCTTGGGCGTGTATGGGAAGACAAAAGATACACCTGAGGCACGGGAGGACCTGCAACGTTTGCACGAAAAAGACGGCATGCCTCCGAAGCAGTATGAAGGTCCTGCAAGCTACGCTCTTACGAAAGAAGAGAAAGAAATCTTCTTTGAATGCCTTCTTAGTATGAAGGTCCCGACTGGCTTCTCGTCGAATATAAAGGGAATAATAAATATGCCAGAGAAAAAGTTCCAGAACCTAAAGTCTCATGACTGCCACGTGATTATGACGCAACTGCTTCCGGTTGCATTGAGGGGGCTTCTACCGGAAAATGTCCGATTAGCCATTGTGAAGCTATGTCCATTCCTCAATGTAATCTCTCAGAAGGTGATCGATCCAGAAATCATACCAAGGCTAAGGAGTGATGTGGCGCAATGTCTTGTCAGTTTCAAGCTGGTGTTCTCACCATCCTTCTACAATATCATGACGCACGTCCTAGTTCATCTAGTTGACGAGATTGTCATTCTGGGGCCCGTATTTCTACACAATATGTTCCCCTTTGAGAGGTTCATGGGAGTCCTAAAGAAATATCTCCGTAACCGCGCTAGGCCAGAAGGAAGCATCTCCATGGGCCATCAAACAGAGGATGTCATTGGGTTTTGTGTTGACTTCATTCCTGGCCTTACGAAGATAGGTCTCCCTAAATCGCGGTATGAGGGGAGACTGACTGGAAAAGGCACGCTAGGAGCGGACTCAATAATGCAGGGATGGGCATTCTTGGTCTCAAGCACACTACACAGTTCTACAGAACTCTACCTTGGTGACCCCGTATGTCGATGAACACAAGAACAGTCCGCGCTCCAAACACCCGGAGCAGTGCGACGACTGGATTACATGTGAACACATCAGGACTTTCAGCAGTTGGTTGGAAACACGTCTCAGAGGTGACAACACTGTTTGTGATGAGCTGTACTCATTGTCCAGGGGACCATCTTTGACTGTATTGACTTACAAAGGATACGAGATAAATGGGAATACATTTTACACGATCGCCCAAGATCAAAAGAGCACCAACCAAAACAGCGGTGTCCGCTTTGATGGAGCAACCGAGAGGGGGAAGGACACATATTATGGTTACATAGTGGACATATGGGAACTTGACTACGGACATGATTTTAAGGTGCCTTTGTTTAAGTGCAAATGGGTCAATCTGTCAGGAGGCGGGGTACAGGTAGACCCACAGTACGGAATGACAACAGTGGATCTGAAAAATCTTGGGTACACTGACGAACCGTTCGTCCTAGCCAATGATGTGGCACAAGTTATCTATGTGAAGGACATGTCTACAAAACCGAGAAAAAGAAAAGATAAGGAAGCGAATACATCATACTATGAGCCAAAGCGCCACATAGTTCTTTCAGGAAAAAGGGACATCGTGGGAGTGGAGGGCAAGACAGACATGTCTGAAGATTATCAAAAGTTTCATGAAATTCCTCCCTTCAAAGTCAAGGCTGACCCAAGCATCCTGATAAACGATGAAGATTATCCATGGTTACGGCGCAATAAGCAAATGACACAAGCGAAGAAAAAGTGAAGACTTTCTCCCGCAACTATTATGATGATACCATGCCAACTTTGTAACAGACGAGTATGATACCATTGTCCGTTTTGTACATGAAGTGCATCCAGTTTTTGCCGTAACCCTCTCAACTTTCTTGCACATGCTATGTGGATGAAATGATGATACCATGCCAACTTTCAACCTTTTCAGAGTTCATTCGAAATGCTTTTCAATTTCAGGGTCTTATAGCTCAAAATAATCAATAAATGCATGAAAAATAACAAATGAAGTCAGAAAGGGCAGAAAGAACCGGTACTAAAGGAATCAACTAAAAAGCTTTTATAAACCTCTAGTATTATTGAAACTAAATTATATAGAATTTATGCAACTAAAATTATCAAAGTATTTTCTGTTCAAAACATTAAAAGCAAAAAGAATTTTCGTAAAATAAATACAAAAAGCAAAAAATAAAATAAAATAAATAAGTATAAACAAAATAAACTTTTATAAATAAGTAGAAACAAAATAAAATAAAATAAAATAAATAAGTAGAAACAAAATAAAATAAACTTTTATAAAATAAATAAGTAGAAACAAAATAAAATAAAATAAAATAAACTATAATAAAACAAAATAAATAAACCTTAATAAAATAAATAAAATAGCAACAGTAAGTATTTTGTTGTAAGTAGAAACAAAATGAAAAAAATAAAGCAACAAAGAAAACAAAAAAACTAGAAAAAAAATAAAAAAATGCCACCTCCTGGGCCACCACGGCCTGAATACGATTAGAAACCCAGCTAGTTGGGCCAGGATTCAGGCCCGCAGAAGGCCCAACAGGCCCACAGGCAAAGCAGTGTCAAATTAGGCCCATAGGTCTGCAGTTCAGAGGAGTTCGAGAGAGAGGAGGTAGCAGTGCTAATAAAAAGGTACTGGACGCTCTCAACTAGCGAGGTGGGACTAAACTCCCACCACCACGCCGCTGTGCAAGGCCATTGGTCCCGGTTGGTGGCACGAACCGGGACCAATGCCACCCTTTGGTCCCGGTTCGTGGCACCAACCGGGACCAATCCCCCCCTTTTGTCCCGGTTGGTGCCACCAACCGGGACCAATGGCCGCTGCTTCCTGCCCTTTGGGCTGCTGAAAAGAGGCCTTTGGTCCCGGTTGGTGACACCAACCGGGACTAAAGGTGGCATTGGTACCGGTTTGTGCCACCAACCGGTACCAATGGGTTTGCTATATAAGCCAGCACTTGTGAAAATTTCGTCAGTTCTTCGATCCCTCCGACGACGCCGCCAGGCTGCCCGAGCTCGCCGTGCCTCTGCCGCGCCCCCGACCACGCCGCCTCGCCCCTGCCCCCCGACCACGCCGCGCGCCCTCGCCGTGCCTCTGCCGCGCCCCCGACCGGCCCCGTCGACGCCGTCGCCGCCCTCTGCCCCGTCGATGCCATCGCCCCTGCCCCCCGACCACGCCGCGCGCCCTCGCCGTGCCTCTGTCGCGCCCTCGACCCGCCCTGTCGACGCCGTCGCCGCCCTCTGCCCCGTCGACGCCATCGCCCCTGCCCCGACCACGCCGCCGTCGCCCCTGCCCCGACCACGCCGCCGTCGCCGCCCTCTACACCGATGTCGGCGCCGTGCCTCTGCCCCTGCCCCGACCACGCCGCACCTCTCCTTGGTCAGGCCGGCGCCGCCCCCCCTGTCCTCTCCTCTGTTTATCACATATTTATGATGTTTTTTTCCAGATTATATGTATATGTGTGAGTAATGTATGTGTGTATATATGATTATATGTCATTTTTTTAGATTTTTTGTTCATATATATGATGATTTGTTTTTTGCATTTTTATAAAAATGTATATATGTATGTATGTTCTCTGTGCATATAAAAGTTAGATTTTTAGTACATTTGGGTACATTTTAGGTTAGTTTTATCTATATATGTTCTCTGATTTAGTACATTTTAGGTTAGTTTCATTTTTAGAAAAGTTTTATATATTTAGGAAAAGAAGGAAGAGAAGGAAGAAGGTAGAAGGAAGAAGAAGAAAATGTTTTATATGCAAAAGTTACATTTTTAGAAAAGTATTATATATCTAGCTAGGAAGATAATGAAGAAGAAGGAAAAGAAGGAGAGGAAAAAGGAAAATAAGAAGAAGAAAAACGAAGAAAAAGAAGAGGAGAAGAAGAAAGGAATAGAGGAGAAGAAGAGAAAATAGAATATTCTATTTTCTCTTCTTCTCCTCTATTCCTTTCTTCTTCTCCTCTTTTTTTTTCTTTTTTTCTTCAATCTTCTCCTCTATTAATATCTTCTTCTCCTCTTTTTATTTCTTCTTCGTCTTCTTATTTTTTTATCGGATATGTCGTTGTCGATATACCCCGTGTCCCGATAACTTCAACACGAGGGGGGGGGGGTTTCGACCTACCCCCTCCCCGATAACATTATTTTCCCATGTATGTATGTCGTCGTTGTCGATATAACCCCCTCCCGGATAACTTCGACCGTGATAACTTATACCACGGGAGCACCCCCCGGCCCTCTCGCTTGACCAAAACTCTCGAGGACACCCAAACCCTAGAAAAAACGATGTCGGTCTCCTACCCCCTCCCGCCGCGCCTCTACCCTTGAAGCGTTGCCGAGGCCACCCAAACCCGGAATAAGCTAGGTCTACGTTTGCACTACTATATCCACCTGCTGTCATGTTTGTGTAATAATTGCCATGTTGTAATATTTGCAGAAACAATGGAGCACGGACGAGACGAGGAAGCAGAAGAGGTGTTGGGGGACATAATCTTAGGCGGAGGTGATGTCTTGTCGTATCTTAATGACAATGATGGTCTGGAAGAACAGGGTGAAGAAGCAGGCTACGGTGATCGAAGAGTGGAGGAGGAAAGACATGATTATGATGGCTCTGGTGACCCAATGCTGGTGCAAGAAGGAACCCGTGGTGACGGCTCCGGTGACCGAACAGAGTCCGGCGAGGTAAATATATTAGTTAAGCCTGTGCTGACTTGCTAATTGATGCATTCATTGTTTTGGTATGTACATATATTAATTAACTCTCGTCTTTCTTCTTTTTTCTAGCCCTCCTGATCGAGCACAACCTCGGTAAAGAGACGAGGCCTGAAGAGAAAGTTGCGCTCGGATGAAAGGTTTGAGATCACAGCAATCGCGCGCGACGGCCAACCGATTGAACCCATCCGGACAAAGGAAGCATTTGCTGCTCAGTGCGGGGTTCTTGTTAGGGACAAGATCCCGATCAGCATCCACCAATGGTATAAGCCTAAGAAGGAAGACCCTGAGGTGTCTTATGTCAATGATATGCAGAAAGATGATCTTTGGACTGAGCTGAAGGCAAATTTCACCCTACCGCCAGAGGAGGATCCGGAGAAGCCAGTTAAAGAGCAATTAATCTAGTCTCATGCTCTTAAGAAGATGGCAGACCTATTCAGGAGGTGGAAGAATGAGATGAAAACGTTTGTCGACAAAGAAGAGACACCAGAATTCATCGGCAAATATGAGAATATCAGAGATCACTGGCCTGCATTTGTGGCCCACAAGACATTGGAAAAGAGTAAGAAGTTGTCAGCGACAAACAAGAAAAATGCTGCGAAGAAGAAGCTTCACCATCGCACGGGGTCAGGTGGCTACCTCAAAGCCTGGCCTAAGTGGGCCAAGGCTGAGAATGATCTGCTTGATAAAGGGATCGAACCAGAGACAATGAACTGGCCAGACCGTTGCCGGACTTGGTTCTTAGGGTCTGGCGGAACCTTGGACCCTGTACCAGGGAAGTGCGTTTGGACGGACGAGCAAATGAGAATACCAGTCAAGAGGCTTCAGCACTATATCGATGCAGCGCAGCAAGGGACGTTCGTTCCAGACAGAGAGAACGACGAGCTCAGAATGGCCCTCGGGAATCCTGAGCACCCTGGACGGACACGAGGCACGCCAGGCTCCGTTCCGTGGAAGGCTGGTTTTCCGGACGAAGGCGGTTACAAATGCCAGGAGAGGAGGAAAAAAGTGGAGCAGACCCAAATTCAGAAGCTGCACGAAAGGGTTCAAGCGCTAGAGGAACGAGACGTAGCTCGCAGCAAGCGACCTGCTGAAACTACCCCCGAAGCTACCCCGCCATCTCGGCGGAGAAGCAGCGTGGCTTCCATCGAGCTGCTTCAGCCGGAGCATGTCTTGACGGCTCCTGCTAGCTACCCCGTGGATGCTATCACGGAGTCTCAACATTGCCACATTATGACGCAATGGCAGAACTTCAAAGTCAAGGCGGCTGTCGGCTCTGTTCGACCTCCTGAACCCGGCGCAACTTTTCGCTGTCGTCCGATTCCAGAAGGATATGCTAGGGTGACGGTGGACGAAATAACGGAGGGATTTGAGGACCTCCCGCTTGACCACCCTACCGGTGAAGGGGCGACTCGGCTGGGTTTTGCTCTGAAAACTCCATGCCTATGGCGGAAGGAGCTCATCAACCTTCCGAACTGGACGCCTCCGCCTCCTCCTCCTCCTCCAGCGAGTAAGGGCACTCCGCTTCCTCCTCTGCCTCCTCCTCCGGCGCGTGATCAGGGCACTCAGCCTCCTTCTCCGGCGCCTGGTGGCACTCCACCTCCTCCTCCGGCGAGTGATCAGGGCACTCAGCCTCCTTCTCCGGCGCGTGGCGGCACTCCGCCTCCTTCTTCGCCTACGCCGGCGCGCCCGAGCAGCCAGCCTCCTCCTTCTCCGCCTCGTCAGCAAGGGCGGAAGAGACCCGCCGCCGCTCCGGCTGCTCCGGCGCGTCGTAGTCCTTCTCTTCCGCCTCGTAAGCAAGGAAAGAAGACAGCCACAGCCGCTCCGTCTGCTCTGCTGGCGTCTAGCAGTACAGACAGAGGCGGGAGGCAATACAGATTCGGTCCTTCTCTGAAGACTCCAGAGAAGTTACCATACGAGAGGGCCGAGGAGGAAACCACGAAGATCGTGCGAGCCGAAGTGACGAACTTCTTTGAAGGGGTGAAAGCAAAGAAACATCCACCTCCGGAGGAGAAGGTAGATCTGGTGAAAGCGAAGCGCACTCTGGCTGCCCTGACAAAACCACCAAAGTCTCCGCCGAAAGGCAACTATGAGCGCATTATTGCAAAGAAATTTGTCGAAGCGGAGCGGTCGGGAAGTACTGTCAGTGATCAAAGGTTAAAAGAACGACAAGCTGGGAAAAAAATTGCCCAGCTCGGCGAACAAGCGAACCAATCGTGCCCCCCGCTCAAGGTGTCTAGCGACATCGTCGCTAATGATCCGAGGATGGTGCCCGGTTATAGAAATCTTGGAGATTACCTGCCCGACGATGTACATTATGATTTCTTGGAGGTGGATGAACACAAATACCATTACGGGAAGCCTCTCGTCAAAGATGAAAGATCTCTAACAACGATGATGCGAAGATTACATGATTGGTACATAGAAACCTGCAGAGAGTCCGGGGAGAGGAATACTTTGACGCTGAGAGTTAAAGAGGAGCATGACCTCGTTGGAGTTGAAATGTTGAATGTTCCATTTGAGGAGTTCTTCCAGTTTTTCAATCAAAAGGCCCTCGATAAATCAACGATCACTTGCTACTATCTGTAAGTAGTACTACGTTTGTCATTAAGTCTCTCTATATAGGTCAGCTCTTTCATTGCATGTATTTATAATTATCCTCACTATATTATGCAGATTGAAGATCGCCGAATTGAAGGAAAGACAAATCGGTGATATTGGATTCATTAACACAAATCTCATAGATGCAACTGAGGTTAAATATCATGCCAAAAATACCGAGGCCAACTTGCTACAATCGTTGGTAATAAATGAAAACAAAGATATAATACTCTTTCCTTACAACTTCAAGTGAGTGTTACTGTCTTGTGCATATTCGGTTTTCCTTATTAGTCCAGGTTATAGTAATGTAATTGATGACTTATGCATGCGTGCGTAGCTTCCACTATATTCTCCTAGAGATTAAGCTTGAGCAGGGACTAGTAACCGTCTTAGGCTCGAGACGAAAAGATCCCCAGGACTATGCGGACATGACTCAAATGCTCGAGAAGTAAGTTAAATCGATCATTATCCACCATATCAGCAACTTTGTTCATTTCCTGATATCAAGTAATTGTTTTCTTTGTCTGGCAGGGTTTGGAGAAAATTCACCAAAAAAGCTCCGGGAGTGCCGAAGAAGCTGCAATTTAGACACCCGAAAGTAAGTACTATAGTAGCATGTTCCGCGCATCTCCTAGTGATTCAAGCGCTAGTTTCATCAATACCATTTAGCATGCTTGTTATCAGTTTGATTGACCTCTATTTCCTGTAAAGTGGTTGTGGCAGGAACAAGGGAATGATTTCTGTGGATACTACGTTTGCGAGTCCATCCGCTACACGACCTGTGAGCGGGGCTACTCTGACGAACAATATGAAGTGTGTAAGCAATAATATTCACAATTTTATTTTATTACCATCATTTGTGTTGAGTTTCATTTATTCATATATATATATATATATATATATATATATATATATATATATATATATATATATATATATATATATATGTATTGACCCCTTCTTCAAATTAGATCTTTCGGATGCGGGATGAACTCCTACCACCAGATCGTATGCGAGAGATTCAAGAGGAATTGGCGGCATTCTTCCTTGACCACGTGATCGCTGAAAACGGAGAATACTATGTGGACCCTGTGTTCATATATAAGTAGGAGATTATATTGTAAGAGATAATTATTGTATATATGTAGCCGGTAATGTCGGATAGATATACGAGAACTTGTTGTTGGACCAATCTCTCGGAGAAGGAGAGGTGGTCGATATCACTTCTCTCTGCATGCATATATATGTTCATGACGATCTTCTGTTTCCTTCATTTGCTTACTAGCTAGCGTGTCTAGTCCTCTCTATACGTATATAGTACGTAGCGTCGACCAAGCACGGAGATAAGAGAGGGCACTTCTCTCTATTAATTAGCTAGCTAACACAATATATGAAACACCTAAATTAACCCCCAAAACCCCCAACCCCCCCCCCCCCTTTCAAAAAAAAAACAAAAACCCCAGCCCCCGAAATGCTGACGCATGGATGCCTATTGGTCCCGGTTAGTGCCACCAACCGGGACCAAAGGCCCTCCTGCCTGGGCTCGCCGCACCGGCCACGTGGAGGCCCATCTGTCCTGGTTCGTGTAAGAACCGGGACTAAAGGGCTAGGGCATTAGTAACGACCCTTTAGTCCCGGTTCAACAACCGGGACAAAAGGCCCTTACCAACCGGGACAGATGACCCTTGTTCTACTAGTGATAGAGCAAGTTAGCGACAACAACAAAATTAAAAGCATGACAGTTCATGCCTGTTACATATTTAAACATATAATGATGCTAGCCGACCCTCCTCCACGGAGCTCCCCCGAATTGGCGCATTCGTGACTGTCGGATGAGCTTTGACTTCTGCTGTTGGACGTTGGATCGGTTGACCACGTGGTAAAAAGTGTTACTTCTCCTTTGCTTTCAGGCTTGGCTGACTTGTGGCCCTTTTGCTCGTGTGATTTGTCTCGTTGCTTGAGGTTTTTTTTCGAACCGTGGTGAAAGTCAACCAATGCGCTGGGTGCGGGTGGTCGTGTATGAGCAGTAGCCTGTCCCTCTATGGCTGACGCCAGTGCGGGAACCGCGCGACGTGCGAGAGACAGCGCCCCACGCGTGAGGTCTTTCGAGCGTCCAATCCTTTGTGCGACTCTACCTTTGCAAGATATATCACATGCACTCACAGTCACAAATTCATATTCTACTCCAGACGGGCCACACACAAAATTGTTCCTAGACCGGGCAAGGTAGCATATGGGCTTCAAATACCTATGTTTGACACAGAGAGGGATTTTTTCGTGCAGATGGAAAATAAAAGTTCGTACAAACACTGCTAAAAAAATTCATCCTTAACTGGTCTATACATCTTATAAGAATATGTTTATTTTCCAACCCTCAGATTTCTCAGCGTGATAACCATATTTTCAACTAAAAAAGTGCTTCCTTAACTAATCTATGCATGTTATACAAATATGATTTTTTTTTTCAAACTCAGATTTCTCAGCGTGATAAACATATTTTCAATATAGCTTGATTTAACACATGGGCTTTCTACTACCAATATGGAATACGTCCTTGCAAAATGAAACTATTTTCATCGACAACATGACTTTAGCGGGTCTCTACGCCATTTGACGCAACGGGTCAACTAGTAAAGATAAAGACAGGATCCCCCCGACCCTTCACATACGCCCAACACAATTCCAAAGCACTCCCGAAGAGCAAGAGTTCTTCTCACGAAGTAGCTGCCATGTGTGCCCAGGACGCCCGAGGAGATACACGGAAATTCAGTGGCCATGGCGAGGGTGAAGTGGAGGTGAGCATGGCTGCTGGGCGAGGTGGAGGTGGACATGGGGTGATGGAGGTGGCCGCGACATGGTGGTGGCCATGGTGAGGGCGAGGAGGAGCCATGGAGGTGGCCGCCAAAGAACAGAGGACCTGGGGAGCACCAGCGGTGCGTGGGCGAGTGTGGCGGTGCCAGCGCATGGGCGAGCGTGAGGTGGGCGAGCATGTTGTTGTCGAATCCACTGAGAGACAGAGAGAGAGAGAGAGAGCGCTCACTAGAGAGACGATGAACACGACAGTTTTTGTGCTGCGGAACGTTGCAGCGTTTTCTGTTATTTTCTAACCCTATTTCTGATACAGAAGAGATCGACTTGCTAGCCAAGTAAGTCCCGATCAGGAGAACCATCCCACGGCCACTTCTCACAGCATCTTGTGGATTGGGAGAACTAACAGGACTTGGGATCGTGTCGTGTGCATGGAACACGTCCAACCTAGCTACGTGCATGAATCACAGGCGACCATGCATTATTAACAGAAAAACAAACTAACTTAACGTGGCAACTGAGATTAGCTAGGTCCAATATTTCACCCCCTTAATCTCATTGCCCACTGCTGATTCTGATCACTCCTAGACGCTTACGCATCTCGACGAAATGCACCCTTTGTTAACACATCAGCTGATTTTGTGTGCCACGTGATCAATCTCCACTAATCCGGTCTCCATGCAATCGCGAACGTAATGGAACTTTATCTCAATATGCTTGTTGCGGTCATGGTGAACAGGGTTCTTACTCAGTTCTATGGCTGTTGTTAACCATGAGCTTGAATGTTGGTGGCGAGTCACCCTTCATATCTGCAATAAGACGACCTAACCAAATGCCTTGACATGTTGCTACACATGCGGTGATGTACTCTGGTTCACAGGAAGAAAGAGAAACAACCTTCTATTTCTGGGAGCTCTATGTGATCAAGTTCTTGCAGAGGAAGAAGATGTGTCCTGAAGTACTCTTGCCATCCCCGGTGTTCCCTAAATGACCACTGTTGTTGTACCCGAGCAAGTGTGCATCACCATCATCTACCCTGTAGAAGCAACCGCAGTGCATTGTACCAAAATCACCTTGAGATCTGTGCTATAAGATCAAACAGTAGGAGAGGCGTTCGTTCCGACACATCAAAAATCTGACGTCAGTTTTTTATCGTTCCATTTTGTTTTGTTCGTCCCATAGCAAAAGAAATTGCAGTCACCTAATAAAGTGACCAACTTATCAAGGCTGTGCTCAATAGATTCGTTCCCGTCAAACTAATATCATTTGGATTTCTCCTCCATAACAGGACACCAAGTCACTAACCCAACTTAATTGATCGATGATATATGTTTTTGAACTTCGGTTTAAAAAATGTACTTATTCAAAACAAACTACATCATGAGTTTTACAATGACCAACCCAAAAGAATTTTGAATATTGGGTATGCATTTGCATCCTGATCCCCTAATTTACTCAATGGCAACACATGCCATGATCAACATACCTCCGAAAATGTTTTCTTGGCTAGCAACCGCTCAGATAGGTCGAACTCAAACATCAAGGAGCTAAACACAAGACGTTTGGCTTGCCTGCGCATCTCCTTCGTCTCCATGTCAAGGATAATGAGCGGACCATGAGGCGACTCATTAGACCACATCCTCAGCAGCACGGCGCTGCTCATCTCTCCAGAGCCCTCGAACTCAATTATCACAGGGCCGGGAGGGATGTAAGGATGCAACGACCATAGCTTCTCCTCCACATCGATTACGGCCTCCCGTTCCCATTCACCATCGTTGAGTTGTAGCCAAAAGGAGACTGTGAACCCATCAGCAACGAGCAACCACAGCTTCCCGTCGGGCGATTTCCCTAGGTGTCGCTGACTTTCTTGGCACTTGACGGGCGGGAGCTTCGTCGTGTCTAAACTCCCCTTGTGGACATTGTAGGTGAGTATTTTATCATAACCACATACAAGCCAGTGGATGACACTTCCATGAACGACGACACCATCGCGCTCTCTTTGGAGTGACCCTATGGTGGGGGCGATGTCACCATCATAAGTTACAGGTCCCCAGCTGGTGTGGCCAACATTTAACGATGTGGCGGTCAGAACTCTGATATTGCATCCAGTGCCATCGAGGTTGGAGTCCACATCTGCGACCACTAGCTTGAATGGGCAGCCAATGCCATCCGTGGCGGTGAGCAGAACATATGTGATAAAATCCCAATCTATTGAAATGCCCGATGGAGCCGAGAAGAAGGTGCGGTCGCCCGTGATGAAGTCATACACGCACAGGTGGTTGGAATTGTTCTGGCGCAATCTGATGTGACGTCGCTGGATTAGGACGAGGCCGCCACGCGGTGTCATGGGTTCGTATTCGCATAAGAGGTCGACGGTGTAGCATGACATGAAGGGAGCCAGGTGGTCGTTGCAGAAGGATACAACAGCGGGCATGACTGGATGGACCAGCGAGAGGGGTCGTGGAGCATCCACATCTTTGTTCGTGTAGAGGTAGGCAAGGAAACGGGAAGGCAGGATGCCATCTTGTTGGGTGACGCGGCGGATGAAAGACGGGGAGAGGATGTCACGGCGGAGGTCCTTGCAGGCGGCTGCGCAGCAGACGAGGGTGGAGGGGTTGGTGCGCGCGACGATCTCCAGTATGAGGTCCGCCGGAAGCGTGCATGCTACTGGCGATTCCGGCATGAACGTGTTTCTTCTTTGGCGTTTCTCCGGCGGCGCCATGGGATGTCTGGCACGTATGTCGTCTCAGGCCGGCAGGGCTGGTTTGTCAATAGCCAATTAATTAGCATGCACCAAACCGAATTTGTGTGGAGAACGGAATCTGAGAGTTTCTTGAACTCGGGAATCCTAATATAGCTTGGTTCGGACTCTTGGGAACCCAAATCAGCTGGATTTCCAAACCGCAACAACCACAAGGGACTGAACCCGTGTAACAATTACTACTAGCTAGCTAGCTAGCTGAGATGTGATACGGTATGCGCATTAAGTGTGTGGAATAATAACAACAACAATGCATGAGTTTTCTCAACCATGAAATTATGCATTCGCAATCTTCTCTGTCCGTGGTGTTGTTTTGGATGGAAGGTGGCTGTTGGTTTACACGCAGAGCAATCTTTGATTTCTTTTTTACGTTGATGTTATAACCGGAAGATGGAATATATTTTGTATTTTGATATTGTGAACTGGTTTTTTTAGGGATGATATTATAAACTGATGATACCGATTTCTCTTGCAGCATCACTCCATCGCCGTGGCCATGGGCCGTAGAGCTCTGCGCAGTGGGTGCCGTCAAGCCCATGGTCGTCGAGCTCCGCGTGGGGCGCGCCGCATGCATGCAACAGTGTACAGCACAGTTGCAGGTCCAATAGTGATGGGTCGCAGGCCGCAACAATCTTCAAAGAGCTCGCAGTAGTTTAACTCGCCTCGGTTGCCGGTTGCAGTAAAAAAACCATCAGCTCGAGCAAAAACCAGCGCCGATCGCAATAAAAATCCATCATGTCGGTCCCAGCAAAAATCACACCGCCCAGTTCTAGCATCACATAAATGCCGATTCCAGCAAAAAACGACCCTAATCGCAGCAAAAATCCACCAGCACAGGTTACGGCAAAAAACACAGCCCGGTCCAACACCACAAGAGTGCTGCTTCCAGCAAAAAATACACCGGTTCCAGAAAAAAAAGCCAATCATAGCAAAAAGGCTACAACCAGTACCCATCGTAGCTCCATGAAATGCTGGTTCTATCATCTGCCGCAGCGGTTCCAGCATCCAAAATTCCCGGTTGCAGCATCCCTACCATCGCAACATCCATGACCAGAGGAGGCAACGCCAGGGAGGTAGCACAACGACCACGCGGCTCCGCATCAATGCTCGCGGGTAGCCCCCTTTAGCGCGTTGCACCACCGGTTCCAGCATGCGCCATGCTGGTTGCAGCTTGCAGCCGCCGTGTCAGTTGTAGCTTGCGTGCATCACCGGGTGCAGCTCGCCACATCGTCGTCTGAAGGTATGGGATAAGATTTGTGTAGTGGGTGTGAGGGGCACGTTGTATTTGCTGGCAGAACAGAAAAGCGTGGGACCAGGGAACGCACGTCGCAAAAGGAGTCGACCGACACGAGAACGGGACGTTTGGAGACGCATGCTGAACCATGATCCCATGGCTCATGTGCAACCGACGCAAGCTTCAGCCGGTCGCCTGGCCATAAACATTTATCATTCTCTTTTTGGCTCACTCTGTTTTGCTGCGACATGCAACAAAAGTGAAGTGTTATGAGAACCAACCCCGTGTTGCCGCGTGTCCGTTCCAGGAATAAGTGGAACATGGACGAAATTCACAAGTGCCTGCAGGTTGCTTACAGCTGGTGTTGCTGGATGTCACACCTCAACTATTTGTTCTGTTCTAGTGTTGTTGCGAGTGGAGGGTTATAGCATTTTAATCTGTGATTTCTCATCTGTCTACGTGATGATTTCTAGTCATTTCACATGGTCTCTGCCTGGTGTTGTTTTTGGTCCATGGACGACAATATGATGATGTTTTGTGGAGATTTTAGATGAACCTGATGCAAATTATTCAGTTCACCATCCCTACTCCCTACAACTCACATGAGCTGATGCATCACTGGTCTGCATTTTGAACAAGTCACTCACGTTCTGCTCAGCATTTCTTGTTGGATAGTAACACCTTGGGTCCCCTGGCACGCCAACCTCACAGTGAGTCAGTGACTCATCTATCGACATCTATATCCCAGCGCGCTCTCAAGCCCAGGTCGGAATAAGTATTCAGTATCTTCTGTAAGATTTGATAGGAAGCGTTGAACCCTTTGCTCGGGCCGCATGTGTATTTATAGAATAGTTGCCGTGGCTTACAAGGTTTGGAATATCGCTAGGATTCTTCCAGATTACAACGAGAGAGATCGATACAACTTGGAGACGAAGAACAGAAGAAGAGATAGAAACAAAAACGATTTAAACATCATCATCTATCCCTACGTACTCTATTCTAAAATCCTCCCTCAATCCAAACCTATGAAAATTTCTCTAGGTTTAGATTGTACTTGAACTCATTTAGTCTCCTCATGGTAAGTGGTTTAGTGAAGCCATCAGCAAGTTGATCTCCTATGGGAATAAATTTGATATCAAGTAGCTTTCGTGCTACTCTTTCTCTCACAAAATGAAAATCAACCTCTATGTGTTTTGTATGTGCATGGAACACCGGATTTGCAGAAAGACAAGTAGCACCAATGTTGTCACACCATAGCCTTGCAGCTTGTGGAGCCTTGATTCCCAACTCGTATAGAAGAGTCTGAATCCACATGATTTCAGCGGTTGCATTAGCAAGAGCTTCGTATTCTGCTTCAGTGCTTGATCTTGACACAGTAGCCTGTTTCCTTGCACTCCATGACACAAGGTTTGATCCCAGAAACACAACAAAACCACCTGTGGACCTTCTATCATCAGGGCACCCTGCCCAGTCAGCATCTGAGTATGCACTAACTAGCAAGGATGGTGACTTAACAATCTTGCTTCCAAGTCCCATTTTAAACTTTAGATACCTCAGAATTCTCTTTACTGCAGTCCAATGAACTGTACTTGGTGCATGTAAAAACTGACATACTTTGTTGACAGAATATGAAATACCAGGTCTAGTCAACGTTAAGTATTATAGAGCAGCAACAACACTCCTATAGTTTGTTGCATCATTTGGTCCAAGTAATTCACCTCCTTCAACTGTAAGTTTCTCAGAAGTGGAGAGTGGTGTACTTACTGGTTTGCAATGTTCCAGTCCTACCCTTCTTAGGATATCTGTGGTGTATTTCTCTTGTGTAAGAAGTATTCCATCCTTGATCTGTCTTACCTCTATACCAAGAAAGTAATGAAGATTACCCAAATCCTTGAGTGCAAACTCCACATTAAGATCACGAAGAAGGGAGGTAGTAGCTTCTGAACTGGAACTAGCAACAATTATATCATCAACATAGACAAGAACAAACATAGAGATGTTGCCTTTATGATAAAAGAATAATGAGGTATCTGCCTTGCTTGGAATAAACCCAAGTTGTTGTAACTGAGTACTCAACCTGGAGTACCAGGCTCTTGGGGCCTGTTTTAAGCCATACAAAGCTTTGTCCAACTTGCAGACAAAATGAGGTGTGCTTTTGTTTTCATACCCTGGTGGTTGCCGCATTAACACTTCTTCCTCAAGAACACCATGGAGAAACGCGTTCAGAACGTCTAGCTGACGCAAACTCCACCCTCTGGAAATAGCAATAGACAGGACAAGTCGAATAGTAGCTGCCTTAACAACAGGGCTAAAGGTATCCTCATAATCAATTCCAAACCTTTGCTTAAACCCTTTCGCAACCAATCTGGCCTTGTATCTATCTATACTTCCATCAGACTTTCTTTTAATCTTATAAACCATTTGCAATCAATCAAATTCTTTCCCTTTCTTGGTGGTACAAGATGCCACGTTTTATTTTTCATGAGTGCTTGATATTCATTCTCCATAGCCCCTTTCCATTCTTTGTGAGCAAGAGCTTCGGCTAAATGAGTAGGTTCACCTGAACTAGTGAGAAAAGCAAACTTGCGAGGATCATACCTTACTGTACCGTCCTTGTATACCTTGGGTTTGGATAATCCAGATTTTGATCTGGTGTGGCGCTGAGGTATCTCGGATGATACATGTGTAGAGGTTGTTGTAGTTTCCTCATTGCCAGAACCAGCCGCAGAAGATCCAGCCGCAGAATCGTCCTGGACTGCCGCGCCACAGGGCTCCAGATCCAAGAGAGGCACCGGATCCGGCGAGATTCGCCTCGCGCCAGACGCCCTAGCAGCAGGGCTCCGCATGGCGCTGTTGATGGGCCCCACTTCGGTCGGGCTGTCGGCCACGGAACGCACCGGTTCCCGTGCGGCGCGCGCGGACGGGCTGCGCCCCGCGCTGTCTCGGTCCACGTCCGAATCTTGGTCGGCCACTGGATCGGCAGGTGGGCTGTCCCCGCCATGTGGTGCTATGAGAGACGCGGGAGACGCCGCTGCGCGCCGGACGACTGGGCTGTCAGCCTCGGATCGTGCGCGGCTATCAACCTGGGATCACGCACCTTCCCTGGCGCTGCAGTTCTGCACAAGATCAGCATCGGATCCAGCGCTATTTTCGTCCTGTTCTGCACACATAAAATCATAGCCAAAAGCTGCATTTTTTCATTAGTATCTGAATTTTCTTTTGGACTAGTCACATGATCATGTTCTATTAATTCTCCCCCGTGATCAGTACGCGGCAAAGGATCCGAGAGAAGAGAAATTTCTGCTCGAAGGAGGGCTCCGGCATTTGGATGAAGTTTGGCAAAAGGAAAGATGGTTTCATCAAAGATCACATCCCTAGAGATGTAGATGCATCCAGTTGAGATTTCTAGGCACTTGTAACCCTTATGAAGATTGCTATAGCCAAGGAAAGCGCATTGAGTGGAGCGAAACTCAAGTTTGTGGCGATTATATGGGCGGAGATTAGGATAACATGCACATCCAATAACTTTGAGAGAATTATAATCTGGCTTTTGATGAAACAATCGTTCTAAGGGAGTTGTGTTCCCAATAACATTACTAGGCAAACGATTGATAAGATAAGTGGTAGCAATAAACGCTTCATCCCAATACTTTAGAGGCATAGATGCATGAGCAAGAAGGGAAAGGCCTACTTCAACGATATGACGGTGTTTGCGTTTGGCAGAACCGTTCTGTTGGTGTGCATGTGGACACGAAACATGATGCTCAATGCCTATGCTTCGAAAGAAAGAGTTGAGTTTCTCGTACTCTCCTCCCCAGTCACTCTGGACTGCAATGATTTTCTTGTCAAATTGACGCTCAACAAGTTTTTGGAATTCTTGGAAGACAGAAAAGACTTCTGATTTGAACTTAAGCAAGTATATCCATGTAAACTTACTATAATCATCAATGAAGCTAACATAATATTTCTTTCTTCCAAAAGAATCTCTGGCATGACCCCATACATCACTGAATATCAGTTCCAATGGAGCATGAGACACACTATTTGACTTAGGATAGGGGAGTTGATGACTCTTGGCACATTGGCAAGCATCACAACAGACTCTTTATTCTCACTACTAGAAAATTGAAGATTGCCTTTATTCACTACTTGATCAACTATTTTTAATGAAGGATGACCTAATCTTTGATGCCACCTCTCGAAGGATGGTTTGATGACGGAGTAGACTTGACGATGATGCTTGCGGCTAAAAGCTCTTGATGTGATAGGATATAGACCACCGACACATCTACCGTGATGGAGAAGCTCCCTCGTTGCCCGATCCTTAATGAAAAAATACTTGGGATGAGTTTCAAAAAAGACATTATTATCGGCTGACAAACGAGACATGGAAGCAAGGTTTTTGTTGGCTTGAGGGACATGAAGAACATCATTTAGAAGAAGATCACGTTTAGAATTAGGGAAATTAATGGAAGATTGACCAATGTGACATATGTCCATACCTCCTCCACTTGCGGCGGTGTTTATTTGCTCATTGCCATAGTATCTCTCTCGGCTTGCAAGCATCTCCAGCTCACTGGTAACGTGATTTGTGGCTCCGGAGTCAGCATACCAGATGGTGTCCCCAGCTTCTTCTTGCTCCCTGATGGCTGCAGCAACGTGGCGCTCCTGGGGCACGAAATCTTCATTATAGCGATGCCAGCAATCTTTCACCCCGTGCCCTGGCTTCTTGCAGAGCTGGCACCGTGGCCTGGTGTTGGAGTAGGAGGCGCCAGAGGGACGTGGTCCAGTGTTGTTGGCGCGCCCACGCCCGCTGTTGTTGCTGTTGCCGCATCCGCGCCCCTGCTGGTGACCACGGTGACCATGGCCTCGGCCTCCAGTGTCGCGACCACGTGTGAGGGAATTAACCGATGAGTGGCGGATATTATTACCTTGTAGAAGATTCATACGAGCTTCAAAGCTTAGCAACTGGTTGTAGAGCTCCTGGACGGTCACCGGTTCGATACGTGCAGCCAGGGCTGAGATCACCGGGTTATACTCGATGTCCAGCCCTTTGAGCACATAGGAGGTTATCTCTCCTTCAGAGAGGGGATCACTGGTGCAGGCGATCTCATCGGCGAATGCCTTGATATTCGCCAGGTACTCGGGCATGCCCATGCTTCCTTTGTGGAGATTGGCGAGGGCGATGCGGGTGTTGATGATCTGTGCTTGCGTCTGGGCAGCGAAGGAGGCATGGATGGCACTCCACACCTCGGCCGGCGTCTGAAGAGTAGCGACCTGCGCAAGAACCTCACGTGACAGAGACCCCATAAGGTATCCTTGTACCTGTTGCTGCTAGGCGTACCAGATCGACCGGGCGTAGTTGAAGACCTGCTCCTCCTTCCCATCTTTGGTGATGGTGATGGTAGGAGGGGGCGCCGGGCTTGCGGCATCAAGGAAGTGCTCCATCTGTGCTCCCTTGATTTGGGGTAGCACGATGGCCTTCCAGAGGAGGAAATTTGTCCTCGTGAGCTTCTCAGATGGAGGAGACCTGAGAGAGGAAGCACTGCTGGAGGTGGAAGAAGATGCATAGATGGAAGGCGCAGATTGGGTGGACAAGGTGCTCATGGTGGATCCAATTAGGGCGGTGTTGGTGGTGGCGATGGTGGAAGTAGCGGTGCTGGCGTTGGTGCCTGACATGATTCTCTCTTGACGAGTCTCTCTGGATAGGTTTCAGGTTTCTCTCTCGATCAACTAGATCGATATCTCAGGAAAGCTAGACGTACGAGAGGACGGGATCCGATGACCATGTAAGATTTGATAGGAAGCGTTGAACCCTTTGCTCAGGCTGCATGTGTATTTATAGAATAGTTGCCGTGGCTTACAAGGTTTGGAATATCCCTAGGATTCTTCCAGATTACAACGAGAGAGATCGATACAACTTGGAGAAGAAGAACAGAAGAAGAGATAGAAACAGAAACGATTTAAACATGATCATCTATCCCTACGTACTATATTCTAACATCTTACGACAAGTAAGAAGAAGTCATCTGCAACGCTTCATCTTCAACATCAACTTGCATGTCGAGCAGTTGAAATTTTCAGTGACATGCATTCAGGGAACAACCATGAAATTTTCAGTGACAACCATTCAGGAAACATCTACTACTACTGTTGCTGCTGCTGCTAGAGTTGCAACAACAATTGCAATACCTCCCCTTTTACACCTGCTGCCGAGAAAACACAACTAGCAACATGCTGCACAGTACCGGCAGGCTTCGTTGCACGTGGAGTACTCGGGGATTTCCTGCTTGTAGTGTCGTTAAAAATGCTGCACAACATCAACTTGTACAAACATCACAGGATACCACAAATACTTCACACCACAATAAAAATGCAAAGAAATCAATTATCTCTTGCCTAGGCTCACTTGGTGAAGTGCTGCGTTAAGTTACCAGACGGGTAGCTACACAAATAAATAAAAGTCAGTTAAAGCAAATGTTTTGCGAAGATCGAAAACAAGGCATGTATTTATATCCATGTAAATGAAGTCTAACTACACATATATAGTTTTCCATGTACATCGTTTCTCTGGTGTAGGAGGACAATAATTTGACAACTGCTCAAGAAAATCTGCAAGATATGGCAACTTATTTCTGCAGCAATCTTTCCAAGCTGATCTTCATCCATAGTTGGTGATGCAGTACATACCAAGAAAAGTCACAGCTGATAAGCCAGTACATCCAGTATCTCAGTATTGTCCGTATATAGAAAATTCCTTTCATGCAATTACAAAAAAGTTTAGCACGGAAACCCATGCCATCAGTCCAGTATTTAAAAAAAATAAAGGGTCGTGTGCAACACTCGGTACAAAGGCTAGGAAACACCCTCTTGTTCAATGAAAAAGGTCACGCGGCAACTAATCATATATAGTCAAATAGATGATCCCTCACTCTGACATCTTTCGCATGCAAACACGCAACCATGCTTGAAAAATCTGCACAAGTTTACGTTTTAGTATTATGCTATATTCGTAAGATCTTACATTGAGATCCATGTGAATTTTTCTTTTCAGTCTTTTCCTTTTTCTTTCTTACATGTTATGAAACCGGGTTGATCGGTTGGAAAAAAGGTTCTTATATTATTAATCCATGTCTGAATATCCCATACAACTATATATAAATTTTACTTTAATACATTGCAACTAATTCCGGCAGCAAGGAGTATCACCATCTAAATATTAATAGCTGAGCTACATGAGAAAAAAAAAAGAACTGTTCAGTTTAAGTTAACGAAACCCCAGGGCATGCAAGGCAAGCAAATTATTAATCTATGTGCACATAAAACATCAAACAAAATCTTAATCTACCAGAATGTCCACACATGACGGGCGAATAGCTCCCATGCGACGTCGTTGGTGTGAATTGTCTCTCATGCGACGTCGTTAGTTGTAATAGCTCTCATGCGACATCTGCGTTGGAAAAAATAGCTCCCATGCGACACTGTTGCCTAATCCAAAGACACATGTTTAAAACTCGAATCAGGTGAGCGGGACCCACAGCGTGGGACCCACTAACTTATCCAACTCAGCATTGGTCAGGTGAGCGGGACCCACAGCGTGGGACCCACTAACTTATCCAGGTCAGCATTGGTACAAAAGGACACCGAGCCGTGCCCCGAGCCGTGCAGCACCCAAGCCCATCCTCCTCCCCCCATCCTCGACCGTTGTTGTTCTTCTTCTCCGGCGACGACGCGCAGCAACGCCGTTCCGGGCCGCGACCTAGCAATGTCGAGCTCCGCTTCAGCCTCCCGCCGCTCATGGCCACGCTATGGCGCAGTGCCCATGACAAGGTGCCCTGCATGCCCACGTATCGCACCCTTGAAGCGGCTAGTCACAACGACCGACAAGAATGGCAACCTTGGGCGGGAATTCATGAAATGCGAGAGCAAACCAGAGCAGGGAAAGGTGAGATTTTACTTCTCAATATGCCAATTTTGGTTTTTGTCTCCCAATTTCATATTTGCCCATTTTTCATCGGATTTGGGATTTAGGGTTCATCTTTCCGATTTCAGAAATTGAAGCAATGCACCCATTTTGAGTGGCTAGATGAGTACATAGAGCGGATTCAACTGGAGGGTGCATTAGGGGAGCTCGATTTACCGTTGGAGGCGCAGAAGTTGGGCAAGTTTGGATCGGGCGCGTCTGGATCTGGGGCCCCTGGATCTGGCAATTCCATTGGGGGTGCCCATTCCATTGGTGCTACTGTGGGGGATGCAGGAGTGACGGCAGAGCTGAAGAAGCTGAACAAGCAGATGAAGAAACTCATCGAATTGCTTCTTTGATGGGGCCGATGGCCGGACTTTTTTATGTTTGTGTAATTGCTCTCGCATTTGTTTATGTGATGATAATTAGTCGTAAGTGAATAATTGGGCATCATTTGTAATCGTAATGATATGGATATTTGAATAAAAGTGTTGCGCTGTACGAATTCGGCATGTCTTCTCCACTCTGTTTCGGCCCCGTTTTTTCAGTTCTTCAGTTCGTCATCAGTTTCAGTTTAAGTGGTAGAGGGAGAAAAGGAAAAAAAGGTTGGTCCACAGTTGCCCGAAAAGGCCAGGCCGATATAGAAGTTAGGCAGGGCCGAATAGAACATATCCAGGCCCATTGATAAAAGAAGTGTAGCTAGTGCAAAAAAAAAAGTGCACACGGTCATTGACATCGATATATCTTTTCGGCTTTAGGTTATTTCACAAATTTTAAGTTTCCTGCAGTCACCTTTTTTGAGATAACTCATCTGATAATTATTTGAGCTATTTTTATGCATAAGCTATCGTGTCCGATGGTAGGGTCCCGTGTTGTTTCGTCTAAAACAAAAGGTTAGTTCTAGTTAGCAGTCTAACTTGCAGTCTTTGTGAACCAAAAAAGTTGCAATTGTTTGGTTCTAGTTTATTTCAACCAAGCATCATTTTTATTTTTTTTGATTTGTGCTATGGTGTTTTCAAAGTTTTTACTCGTGTGTTTCAACCGAAAAAGGTTGTGCCCCTCTCAAAAAAAGAAGACATCTAGTGTGCCCCTAGTAGCATCTCCTTACAACATAGAGGGGCATCCCCTTACAACATATAGTGCATAAAACATAAAAGGAAGATAATTAACTAGACACGTGCTAACAACAACTTATATGATTGGATCATGTTTTAGTGCATTTTTTAGTTCACATGGCCACATAAATAAAATGCAATGGAAAAACTTTAGGCCCGAAAAAACATTAATAGATAGCACGATAGAGGGGCATCGGGTACCCTAGTAGCATAGATAGATAGAACATATAGAGGGGCATCCCCTTACAACATATAGTTCATAAAACATGAAAGGAAAATAATTAAAACTAGATAGATAGAAGACACGGGCACACACGCCCGAACCAACACAAACGGAGAAAGACTCGCACTCGAACAACTCCTTGGCCCCTCCTCCTTAGCCGGCGCCCCTCACTCGTCGTTCTCCGGCATCTGGTAGGGGAGGGTGTGCATGCCGTTGGGGTGAGGGAAGATGTGGTGGAAGTTGGTGAAGATGTTGTAGGTCGTGAACGCGATAAACTCGCATCCACACCAGAACACCTCGCCGAGGAGGTGGTGAGCGTCGTAGGGGTTGGTGAAGGTGACGTAGAGGCCGATGACGAAGCCGTTGGCGTTGCCATCGTACTGCTCGTGGAGGTGGAACATGGGCGGAGTGCCCGGAGGGAGGTGGCGGTAGCCGGCTTGGAGGAAGAAGCGAGCCAGCTCTCTAGGGCCCCTCCACCTTGAGATGGCCCACACCCTCAGGCTATTCTCGACGATGACTCCGGCCGGGTACTCCCTCTCCGGCACGGTGCGAGGGCGACGGTAGTACGGCTGTTGAACTGCATGGTGGCTCGAGTGGTGGATTTGGCTCGAAAAGAAGAAGCGGAGGAGGCTTGAGAGATGAGTGTGAGAGGGATGAGGAAATGGTGCCCTTTTATAGCCGCGTTGCAGCCGTGGTCAATATGTACACGGTGCCTTCTCGATCGTTTTCTCTTCTCCGTTCGCACTGGCATAAGTAATTGCGGGAATTAATTCAAAAACGGCGGGCAGAGCATCCAAAGAGGCACGGGCGGCACAGGCGAGATGCATCGTTTCGTGCACTTGCATCGGCGGTGACGCCGCGTGGGAAACAGGCCCGTTCATCCGCGCGTGACACTGAAAAAGGAGCTGCACCACCGACGCGTCCGTCCTGTGTCTCAGGTTCAAACATGCATTTGTTAAAATAGCTTAGATGCGACGTACCTATACGCTGCGCCCCTGCCGCTGCTTTACTGCGTCGATGCGTGCATGCAAGCCCGCATGCAAATGGCTAGGCTGTGTCACAGCGTTCACGAGCACAGAATAGCTAGGCTGCGACGTTGCATGGCATGCATGGGACAGGGATGGCCCACATGTCATTGACCCTCTCGCATGCAGCCCATCCCCCCCTCTTGACGGCCGTGCGCATGCACGCCAGGCTCTGCCGGGCCCGATCCGCTTGCCCCAACGGTCACTGAGATGCTCCCCCGCTCAACGTTATCTGTTCGTCACAGAGAAAAAACGATGGCCAATCAGATTGGAGAATCAGGGCTCCCACGGACCGCCCCCGCGGAATCCTTCTAGAAGGCCTATCCGACGGCCGCAGTTTGGCGTTAGGGTTAGATCAACGGTGGACGTTTGGCGCTAGGGTTACATAGGTTTTGGAGGCAGTCAACGGGGTTTTGAAAGGTTTGACCGAACATTCAAATGTGTATAACTAATTCAAAAAAATCTAAAAAATTAAAAACCTGCGCATATAGTCTTGTTATGTTACATAGGTATGATATAAAATGATAAACTTGATCTAATGATCTTTGCATGAAAAAACCTTCACAAATTGGACTATCTCGACTGAGGTTGCATAGAGTTCAAAGGAGTGAGAAGAGGGTTTGAGGTTTTGAAAATGCAAAAAATCAAAAACCTCACCTTAGCTTCATTTTGGAGTGACTAAGGAGGATCTGAAGTTATTTTTGCATTTTAAATTTTTAAACTTGTTTTATTGCTGACTTTGTATTAAAGGGTGTTTTTTCAAAAATAAATTAATAATATGAATACTTATTCAAAAAAAGCTGAGACTTCGTATTGATCCTATATAGGTATAATATAAGCTAAGAAAATCTTTTTGTGATTTTGAGAAGGTCGAAAAAAACTTGCTTAGAAATGGGGTCGTTTTCCCTTACTTTGGAGCCTGTTTGGACAACATTTTCAGTGACTATGAGTTGGACTTCACAAAAAGGGTTGGATTTATGAACTAAAGTGCATAGTACTACATAAAACAATGCAACATCACAGAACAAACAAATGAACTCCAAAAATATTGGAGATAGGTTCAAATTTGAATGTCGGTTCAAATTTGAATTTTATTTCAAGTCAAATCAACATCATAGCACATAAGTTTTCACATGAAAGAACATAAGTTTTCACATCAAATGACAACAAACATAAGTTTTCACATCAAATTTGAATGATTTCGACTCTATTTCTTTTGCTTCTTTCTACCACTCGATTTCTTCTCCTTTTTTCCACCGTTTGGTTCGACGGCGCATAGTTTGTTGATGCTGATGCTCTTGCTTTTTGGCCCCTTGGTTTTCTTGCCAACTCCACTAGGCCCCCTCAACTTTTGCCCCTCACCATGTCCCACTTCTTCAGTTTGCACTTCTGCAGCTTGAGTAGATGGCACACATTGTTCAACTACTTCAGTTTGCAACTCAACACTTGGCAGCACAACCTCCAAACATGGCAACACAGCTGTCAAAGCAGATTCGCATGGCAGCACAACAATTGCTTCATCTGGAACAGTTTCAGATTTCCCTAGCGCCTGCAAAACAGATTCAGTATGCATCACATCATCCAAAACAGAAACACTTAGCTCATGTTCAGCAGTAACAGTTTCAGTTTGCTCCATATCTTTGTCACCAAACATTATCTGCTTACTACTCTTCCTTCTAAAGCCATTGAGTCTTGCTTCTTTCACTGGCCAGCACTGTTCAACAACAAGAGGTGGGGCTTTTTCTGCACGCTTCCGCCTAAAAAATAAAGCATTTCACTTGGTTAGATACTAGAACAAGTAGCAAAATCAAAAACTTGCAAAAACAGTAACATAAACATACTTTGGCCTCTGAGGAGTGTAGATGCATTTGGATGAACCAACTCTGTGCCCAAGTACCTCACACAACTTGCACCTATTTTTGTTACCTTTTTGAGCCCTTTTGGGCTTATCTTTCTTTTCCTTTTCCTTTTTCCCCTTCTTACTACAACCACCTTTCTCAAACCAAGCTTTGAATCTGCTCTGTTTTGGCCTCCCAGCCTTTCTTCTAGTGACAGGGGGACACAAGGTAAATTCTATTTCCACCTCAGGCCACTGAGATTGGTCAGTCAGTGCAGGAATTGGACTTGCATATGCAGCTTTGAATTTTTGTACTGAATAATACTCATGAAAATATGGGTGCATATTTAACCTGGGTTTAGATGCCAAAAAAAGTATGGAATGCTCACGTGGTTTTCCAGTGTGTTGCCACTCTTGGCAAGTGCACTCATGCAACTCAGTATTTACCACATGTCTCTTGCCACTCTTTGTATCTCTAACTTCAGCACCCCACAAGGAAGATTTCTCAACAGATAGATGTGAAAGATTTCTACCCCTGTTGACCACCTGTTGTACCACTGCTGGAAGCTTGTCCCCTTCCAAAATATTAGCAATTTTTTCTCTCAACTCCCACAAACGCATGATCATGATCCTTATTTGGTCCACCATGTCATGCACAGGCAAGTCTTTCAAATCCTTCACTTTGTTGTTAAAACTTTCTGCCAAGTTGTTATTCATATGATCACATTTTATGGCAGTATTAAAACCTGATCTATACCACAACAGAGAATGGTGTGTGTTCAACCATAAATCAAATTCATTATCACTACATGATGCCAATATCTTACCAAGGTGATAGGAATGTGTCTGTCTGGTGTAGGATCTTGCTGCTGGCCACATGCGCCCAAATTCATCTCCTCTGAATTTTTTTATCAGATTCATCCACATATGTCCAAAGCACTCCCTCTGCTCAGCATGGGGGAAAACATTTTTTACTGCATTTTCCAATCCTTTACATGCATCTGTGTGGATGGACAAAGGAGAAACTGGCCCTATGCATCTTTTCAGTTGCATCATGAACCATATCCATGATGCCTCTGTCTCTGATTGAAACATTCCTATTGCAATTGGGAACATCCAGTTGTGTCCATCTAGAGCATTGCATGCAGCCAACTGACCATTCCACTTTCCAGTCAAAAAAGATGAGTCTATGCTCAAATATGGACGACAACCTGCTTTGAATCCATCTATGCAAGGCTTCAAACACATAAAAAACTTGCTGAATAAAACCTTGCCATCCTCTGTTACCTCTGTATCTATCTCCACCACACTTCCAGGTGACCTCTTTTCCACCTCTGCTTTAAAACTATACAACATCCTAAATGTATTTGCCCAGTCACCATACAATGATTTCATGGCCCTTTGTTTTGCTTTCCACACTGTGGTATATTGCAGCTGGATGGGGTACAGCTTCTCCAAGTCAACTTTAAGCCTCTTTGCAATAGTGTTTGGAGTCTTGGCTAAAATAGGAGTAATCTTCTCTGTAACCCAAAGCTGTGATGTCATCTTTGAAACTCTCCGTGAAGTGGTCATACATGTATGCTGGTGTGGTATTTGATTTACCCTTACTGTACTTCCATCAGATTGTAGTCTGGCAGACAAGTACCATTTGCAAGGATTGCCACCACCATCATAACCTTTGCACCGAGCATAAAATTTCTTTCGATCAGTCCACATAGTCTTGGCATCAAACTCTTTTTTCACTGCATAGGTCCTGAAAGACATCCTAAACTCCTTCATGCTTGGCCACAACTTTCCCACCTCAATAACTGGGTTCTCTTTGTCATACAAACAAACCAGCTCATTATCATCTGCATCATCCACATCATCTGCTGCCTCTCTCATCAGCTCTTCTTCATCCTCATTTGCATTTCTAGGGCATGTGTTACCATCAGCAGGCAAAGAACTATCATCCTTCTCCTTATCTTTGTCATCAACTTGAATGCCAAACATTTCGGCCATATCAGTGTCAGATATTTGTGTAATGACCAAATCTGTTTTTTCATTCAACTCTACTACATTCCAGTCAACAACAATCTTCCTAGCACCATGGGTTCCCTCCTCTCCATCTGCATCAATCCCTGTATCTTCAGCTACTACAGTCGGTTCAGTCAACAATGCCAACATCTTCTTTTGTGAAACCCACTCATTATCTTCCACCTGTGCAGCCATCTTTGATGGCACATAACCAACTCTGGAATGAGTTTGCAGATCAATTAGCTCAGCATAAAATGTTACTTGTTTGCTTGCCCACCCTTCTTGCTGATCAATTTTAGCAACCATGGATTCTCGATCTTCAATTCTCACATATTCACCATTATAGTTATCGAAACGTTGCAGAGATACCTCTTGTTCTGGACCCCAAACAATAATCTCCCCAATTCTCTCCACCAAATTGCCCACGGCCTTCTCCTTCATGCTCTCCAATTCCCGGGGATCAACATCTGCAAATTCGACATCCAACCTCACGGTGGTATCTCTATCAATGTCTTGAACACTGCCATCACTGAGCTTGGCTTTACAGGGAAAAAATTCCACTATAATTGCGAATGTGGTGGCAGAACCTGAACCTCCCCTGTTTTGTCAATGGCAGGCAGCGGCAGCAGTGTAAGCGACAGTCACTACCAAATCGAGTTCGATAACAGCTAAAATAGAAAAGAGGGCGGCATTACCGATTTGAAGCACTGTCTCCTCGCTCCATCTCATTCAGCCCCCGCGCTCCTATCCAATCGAGATTCTAAAACGCCAAGAACCAGGGGCAGCATGAGGCCACAGATTTATCCAAAATTCTGGGGAATGGGACTAGAGTTTGGAAAATACTCACTCGCAATAGCCGCTGCCGAGAAAGGCGCTCCACCACCGGGCGGGCCGCGGAGAAGAAATAGCCCCCGGATCCAATCGAGATTCTAAATCGCCAAGAAACAGAGGGGCGGCATGAGGCCACAGATCCCCCAAAATTCTGGGGAGTGGGACTAGGGTTTCGGGCTCACTCGCAATAGCTCTGCCGCTACCGAGAAATGCGCTCCACCACCGCGGAGAAGAAACCGCTGCCGGAGAAGATGCTTACGGCGGCACCGCTCGCCCAGTCCAGCACGGGCGAGTCGAGCACGGTCACACAGTCACCGGTCGAGTCGTGGACGGTTAACTCTTGACTACGTGGCCCTAGGTGGACCCCACCAGTCAGAGCACATAACCCCCGGTGTCCTAACCAAACCTCAGCCTAACTAACAGCCAACTAGCCGCGTAAACGGGTTGTCTTGCTTGAGCTATTTCTGCGCTGGGGGACGTCGCATGAGAGCCATTACAACCAACGATGTCGCATGAGACACAATTCAACTCAAAGATGTCGCATGGGAGCTATTTGCCCACACATGACACAACGTAGGGGTAGTAATAATGGATTCAGATTCAAATTACCATCTATCTATAGCAGACGATTCATTTTTCCTTTTGCAGCGGCTGGGTGAAAAGCATCTTTGACCGAACGACGGCTGCATGACAGGAGACACTTCCTGCGCATGTCGATCCTCATGTTCACACACTCAATCTCCCCGGCCTTTCTTGTCCGATCGGCATAGTAATCTCCTAGCAAGAGGTAGAGCTGGACGCCGTCCTCGTCAGCCTTCAGGACTGGGTTGTTCGGCACTGCGGCCGGCAGCCTCTGGCGCCTGTACGCCTGCGATTCCCAGAGCAGCGTCAAGGGCAGCTCCATGTCGTGGTCTCTCATCCACAAGCGAAGGTCCGGTGCCAGCGTTCAGCACCGCAGCACGACGTCGCCAGGGGGCGTGTCCTTGCGCGGGGTGTCACCGTTGATGGTGACGATGCAGATGAACTTTATGGAGTCCCCGACACGGCCCATAGTCCGATGCACCTTGGGGTTGCTGTACCTCTCGAAGTAACGGCCTTGGTACTCCGCCGGGAGATGCACGAAGTCCAGCTCCACGTAGTCGCCGTTGCCGCCAGAGAGCATGTCGCAGACAATGGCGCCATGCAGGAGGTCGACCAAGAAAACCATCCCTTTGAAAGTGAAGACCACGTCGTTTTCGTACGTCGACCGCTTGGGGTGTCGGCGCGGTAGGTGGGTTTGCGGGTTGAGGCGGGCCTCCTGTTTCGTCCACTCTGCAGGGGTACGGTTCGACGACCACCGGAAGAGAACGCCCCTCCGTTGCAACACTTCATTGAAGTCCTCCCACACGAGCCCCAGATTGAGCAGATCGTAGGAGGCAGGACGGCAGGACGCCTCAGCAAATCGAGAGGCACAGGAATTACAATACAATTAACGAAAACACTAACGCCCACACGTGTGGCACGAAGACAATCGGTCCAAACGCCCTAATCACCATTGGATCAATTAGCACGATTTTTACAGCAAAAAAGTCGCCACGTCATCTCAAGTGCCCGTGCGGCCAGGAAACCAGCCGCCCGAACGCCTCCTTTTGTCTCACCTTTGGATATCTGTTTCTTCCCCGCTCTCCTTCCACCCGCCCCGAATCAGGCTCACCTTATCCATTGAGCAGCTCCCGCACACACTCACACGGATGGAGGGAGGAAAGAGGGTAGGTGCGGCAGCTCGTCGACGGCGGCCGCGGCGACGCCATGGACGCGCCTGCGACGGTTGGCGACGCCGTGGGAGTCCTCCCCGAGGGCGTTCTCCCGTCGGCGAGTGGGGGTCTCGCCCTCCATGGGATCTCGCCGCGGTTGGAGGTGTGGATGGTGTAGATGCTGCTCACGGAGGCGAGCTCATGCCGTTGGCTGCCGCGGCGGCATGCCCGGAGACCGCGGCGGAGGATCTCCTCCGGGCGGCTGACCCGGCAAGGGCTGCCGTAGCGGCGCGCTCAAGCGCTCATGCTTGGGGCGGCTCCGGCGACGCTTTCGGAGCTGCACAATTGCAGAGTGCAGGCGGTCGTCCGGGGAGCACGCGCCGTCAGCGCTGGCGGAGAGGAGGGGCGGGAAGACGACACGTCCGACGGCGCGTCTACGACGTGAGGCTCGGGTTGCCGGTAAGGCCGCGGCTGCGCGTGCAACATCCTCCAGGCGGTGCTGAACAGGGCAGGCGCGGGTGAACGAGGAGGCCGCCTTCATCCCGGCGAGATCCGCCGTACGTTGGAGCGCTGTGGCAGCTCGCCGGTGAGTCCCGGTTGTGCCCTTCTTTTTCCTTATCCTCCTCCTTGCTCACATCCATGTCTGACGGCCAGGGATGGCTCGCACCGATGCTAGGCGCCGTCGCTGGTCTCCATGCCCAATGGCTAGAGATGGCTCGCGCCGGTGCTCTGCGCGTCGATGGTCTCCACGCCCGGTGCCAGGTTGGCCCAGCAAAGTGAGCAGTGCTTTCAACCCCTATGTCATTCCCTCTCAATGATTTATTTGATCATGCCGTGCATGAATGCCTGTTAAGAACATTCACGAGATGCCTCTTTAGAACATTCAGGTAATGTCGAGTGAGCATATTCCCTCTCTTCACGTTGCTACTGATGTATACGTAGTGGCCATTGGCCCATGAATCAACCATTTTACTTTCTGATTCAACGAATTTTTAAGATGCAATTGTTTCATGGGCACTTTCACACATTTTTTCTGATGTTATATAGCAATGATTTTTGTTGCTGCGATGGCAAGTTTTACACAAGTTCACAATCACCAAAATTGCCATGGCAATTTAGCTCCTTTTTTGCCATGAGCATGGGATTTGTTAAGTATTTTTTAGATAATTTCCCATGATGATAGACTTGTTAAGTAATTCAAATGTAGTCCAGCTAGCCGTGCACATAGGTCATGGCAAACTAGTTCAGAACTAGTCCAGTTGTGTTGTGCACATAGGCCAAGCATTTTTTTTTGAATATTCATATGCCATGGCATTTTGATAAACCACACCAATTCGTTGTATTGATATTATAATTGCCATGGCAACTATTTCCTTAAAATGAAAGATGGTAGCTATAAAAAGAGTAGAATTTGTCATCCCCCATAAACTAGATTTGCCATGCCTCATGAACTTAAGATGCCATGTTCTGTTAGAATTATTATTTTTACATACACGGCAATTTTGATAAAAATCCCACATCAATTTTGAATATGCATTTTTTCCATGGCAAATTTGAATATACATTTTTGCCATGGCAAATTTGATCATCCTTTTTTGCCATCCCCCATATACTGCAATTGCTCTATATGAAATTTTCATGTGATTTGCTATGGTACTTTTCTTTATCTAAAAACATGGCAAACTTGCCATGGCAACTTTGCCATGTTCAAAAAACATGTCAAAGTTATAAATATTTAAAAACATGGCAACTTAATATGTTCAACACCAGGACAAATTTGGTTTATTGATCATGGCAAATTTTAGTTTATTGGTTCATGGCAAATTTAGTTTCTTGATCATGGAAAATTTAGTTCTCAAATAATGGCAATTTAGTTTACATGATTTTTTCTGCCATGTCAAGTTTGAATATGAATCTGCCATGGCAATTTTTCTTGTTCATGGAAATTTTAGTTTACTTGAATTTCGTCGTGGCAAGTTTTGATATGAATCTGCCATGGCATTTTTCTTGTTCGTACTTGATTTTCAACTTTTTGTGTTTTTTTCACACACACGGCAAATTCATCATTCAAACACATGGCAATTCTTGATACGAATTTGCCATGGCAAGTCTTGTTAGGAATCTGCCGTGGCAATTTTCTTGTTCATCTTTTTTTTTTATTTTCAATCTTTTGCGTTTTTTACACACACGGAAAATTCATCATACCAAAACACGGCAATTCTTGATACAAATCTGCCATGCCAAGTTTTCATACAAATTTGCTTTATTGATCATGGCAAATTTTAGTTTATTGGTTCATGGCAAATTTAGTTTACAATTCATGGCAAATTTAGTTTATTGATCATGGAAATTTTGGTTCTCAAATCATGGCAATTTAGTTTACATGATTTTTTCTGTTGTGGCAAGTTTAAATATGAATCTGCCATGGCAATTTTTCTTGTTCATGCCAAATTTAGTTTACGTGAATTTCGTGGTGGCAAGTTTTGATACGAATCTGCCATGGCAAGTTTCTTGTTCATACTTGAATTTCCAACTTTTTGTGTTTTTCACACACGATAAATTCATACAAAACACAACAATTCTTTGATACCAATGTGCCATGGCAAATCTCTTTGTTCATACTTGATTTTCAACTTTTTGTGTTTTTTCTCACACACGGCAAAATTATCCTTCAAAACATGGCAATTTTAATTAAAAATGCCATTCCATTTTTTATCTTTTATTTATCCTATCAAATTTTTGTGTTTTTTTCATGAAATTTTTGACTATTTTGTGTTTTTTCACATGGCAATATTAATTTTTCTTGTCATGGCAGATTTGCCATATTTCATTGGGGGATTAAATATGTGTTTATAAACCCTTGCCATTTTTTCTCGAATGGCAAATAGTTTGGTCAAACTCGAAGGCAATTTTTCTGCTATTTTTCAAAGCTGATGGCATTTTTTAGTAGCTGAGCAAAATCTGGACTTTTATTTGTCAAAGAAAGAAAACAAAATCCGGGCCTTTTCATTTAATTTGTTGTCGGTGGGCTTTTTGTTCCTTTTTCACAGGGAAAAGGGCCTCGTGTGATGGAGGCGTGCGGGTTGTGGGTTTCCCATGGCGAACGAGTTCGTGAGAGGGATCGATCCCCTCGTACTGAACGAGTCGTGTGGTAGGGTGCTCCTCCTGCCACACGTGTGTGGCAGTTCTAATATTCGCCCACACAGGGTCGTGTGGGCTGCTGCTGGATATGCCACACAAGATCTTGTGGGCTGGTGTCCATTATGCCACACGTTTGGCAGTTATCGGCGTCCTACAATTAAACATCCGGTACTACCACTCCCAGTCGACATAGGACTTCATGGCGGCGGGGGCGGGGACGGGGAGCAGCAAGAGGGAGTTGTTGCGCCGTCGTAGACGCGCCCGTAGTACTTGCTGCTGTCGAACTGCAGAGTCATGACGAGGAAGTTCCCCTCGATGTCGTCGAGGGTGCACGTGATTCCGCGCTCCCGCGCCCCGATCTTGGCACGGAGGTAAAAGGTGGAGAGCTCCGGGGGCTCGACGAGGTGTGCGTCGATGGAGAGCTGGTCCAGCATCCTGGACCCATCCTCGACGCCCGCCCAATGCTTGGTCGCGCGGGCTAGGATCACGACCTCTTGCTCTTTCTCTTCGACGTCGAAGATCGGGACGTGATTCCTCAGCGCCAGATGCTTCCTCGGTGAAGACATGGCAGAAGATCGCCGGGAACGCGGGGCTCTAGGGTGTGATTGGTGTGGATTGAGACGGTACGACGGTACGGTACGCCGACGACTCGTGAGGCTTTATATAGCATCTCTCCGTTGCTGACGGTCAGATGCGGCGTAACCTAAGGGGACGGTGCAGATGCGGCCATAATAAACCACTATTTGTGGGCCAAATTGTTTCTGTTTGGGCTTCATTTTGTTAATGGATTCGGTGCCCAAATGTGAGCGATGTGATTATATGGGAGCAACTAGTTAATGAGCGCTACTTCCGAAGCCCCACAATGATCAGCGCCACTTGGCGCGCTCTCAGCCACCTGTTATGTGTCGCGCTCTGGGCGCTCCCTCCGAATTTGTTTTTTTATTATTCCGCGCCCATTTTCGGCTTTTTAAACGGGTTTTTTTTTATGTTTCGATTTTTCAGCGGTCTTTCTTAACTTTTGGACCAAAAATTTTTTACTCAAAAAAACATGTTTTCTTTTTCTTTTCTTTTAAGAGAGTCACAGATTTTCTTCCGCGAGAGGCATGGTTTTGCTTTCGCGAGAGTCACGACCGTGCCTCTCGGAAACGGGAAAAAACGCGTTTTCTGTTTTTTTTTCTTCCGTGAGAGACACGTTTTTGCTTTCGCGAGAGGCACGACCGTGCCTCTCGGAAATGAAAAAAACGTATTTTTTTTCTTCCGAGAGAGGCACGGTTTTGCTTCCGCGAGAGGCATGATTGTGCTTTCGCGAGAGGCACGGTCGTGCCTCTCGGAAAAAAAAAACATTTTCTATTTTTTTGTTCCGCGAGAGGCACGGGTTTGCTTCCTCGAGAGGCATGGTTGTGCTTTCACGAGAAGCACGATCGTGCCTTCTCGAAAGCGAAAAAAACGTGTTTTCTCTACTTTTTTCTTCTTCCGCAAGAGGCACGATTTTGCTTCCGCGAGAGGCAGAGGCGTGCCTCTTTCGGAAAGGGAAAAACTCGTACTCCTGGTTTCGTGAAAAAGAGTTCGTCAAAACCTATCAACATGGGATTTAGTTTTGAAGATCTCGACGCGAGGAATCCAATGGTGAAAATGGTTGAAGAATTGGAAGCACGGTTTAAAAGATAAAACGTTTTGAATAAACGGATCTTAGAAAAAAGGGAAAACTCCCAGGTTGCGACAAGTGGCGCCCATGCAGCGCGCCACTTGTCGCAACCTGGGAAGGTGGGAGTGATCTTTGCAATGAGTACTCCTCAATTAGTGATTATATATATTGGCCAAATCCATTAACAAAATGAAGCCCAGAACGATGGTTGCCCACTTTTGCTAATTTGTCATGCTTTTTGATTTTAGCTGATTTTTTTCATACCCAAAAAACTGATTAATAACAAAATAAAGTATTGCAATGAAATGATTAAAAAATTGGTATTTTAGAATTCTTCTACTTCTTCGACTCGAATATCAAAAGGAAGAAAAGATGGGTCCAAGTTCTGTGTCCAATCCCAAGCAAGGATTTCTCGCTCTTGATCGGAGTCATAACTAAAACTACCTTTTTTTACCCAGACTATAGAAAACTTCTGTATCTGATGCTAGCACTTTTTAAATCCTTCTTTTCTTACACATAAAAGAAGACATACAATTTAAATGAGAGTAAGAAGCCAAAGAGGTGCAAAGATGACGGGACGCTTGCCATGAGATGACAAAAACTTTGCTTGACATGCATGCTCATAACATAAGTACCTCAATCTGTTATTGTTTTTATAATTCCGTTGCAACGCATGGTATCTAACTAGTTCACCACAACTCTTCCACATAAGGAAATATTTACATGTCTATTATATTTGCTCTTACACTATTTGTGGCAGGAAGTCTTGGAGGACCCCGAGGACATGTGTTTGTTAAGAATATTCTAGCTGCCGGGTGAGACACAAAGCTTCAAAGTTTGTAAGTGAAAAAAGGTGCGCTCCTGACAGATTACAAGGAACAGGTGTATAATCATGCGGTCACTTGAGGATCGATTCGATTTTTTTCTAACACAACACATGATACACGTAAACTCGTCACGGCTTTTCTTCTCGTTCTATTGTCCATTCAAGTTACAAAGTACTGCCCAAAAATTCAACGCCAGATATATGACAACTTATGGTTATTATGAATCGATTCCAAAACTTGCATGCGACCCGAACACTCTTGGCGATGTGCATGACAAGCACACATGCCGACGTTTATTCGCAAATGGAAACACTTCTGCTTCAGTAGACCCCCCTAAACAAATCGACGGTTGAGATTACTCTATACCCTTTCATAATAAAGGGCATGATGGTCCTTTTAGAAAATACATCGTGTAGAGACCTCCTTTTTTGAGGGAAACCGTGTAAAGACCTCCTGTGCGTGCCCTCCGTACCACTGGGCCGGCCCATCGGGCGCAAGGCCACTTACTATTTATAAAAATAGTGAGAAAAAGAGAGAAAGCACGCATAATGAGGAATCGAACTCCTAACCTTGTCGAACTAACACTACTAGGAAAAGGGCTATAGATGGAATGACCACTAATGGCGCACCAGACATGTGGTGCGCCATTGCTATGTAGCAGTGGCGCACCGTGTGCTGGTGCGCCATTAGTGTGAAATACACTAATGGCGCAACAGACACGCGGTGCGCCATTAGTAACAATTTTTTTTATTTTGCCAGACATACTAATGGCGGACCAGGACATAGTGCGCCATTACTAGTTACAATGGCGCACCAGCAACATAGTGCGTCACTACAATATTTTTTTTTATTTTTTTGCAAAACTACTAATGGCGCACGGGGGAGCAGTGCGCCATTACTAGCTTACTAGTTTAAGCTAGTAATGGCGCACTGCTCCCCCGTGCGCCATTAGTGTTTTTTTGCAAAACTACTAATGGCGCACCACCAGCAGGTGCGCCATTAGTAACCAGGGTTACTAATGGCGCATTATGTGGTGGTGCGCCATTAGTAACCTGGGACGAGCTAGATATTTTGGACAGCCACACCTACCCACTCACTTTCCCCACTTCATTCTCTCCTCCCTCCTCCAAGCTTGTCTCGGCTGCCTCCTCCTCCTCACCTCATTTGCACCATAAATTCATCCAAATTACGTGGTTAAAGCCCCTTTTTTGATAGGTAAGTAAGGGGAAGCTATCTTTATGTTGTTCTCCCTTCAACAACGTGCACCTGCACTTTTTATGTCCTAGCTAGATCTATGTATGTTTGTGGTGTTGCATATATGTTTGTGTTTGCAGGTACCGGTATTTCAAATGCGATAGTTGCCAATATTTTGCCGGAATGTTGATTCATTTCCGTTTCGGCGAGAATTTTGGCACTATGCATTCTTTTTGGTCCTATTTTGAGGGAAAGTCATGCCAAATTTTTTCTTGGTTCTAAAATATCGTTTTGCTCTACCCCGCAGGTGACCATGGTCCGCACGATGACCGAAGGCATCGTGAATAGGTTTTTGAGCTCCGCGAAGGCCGAGATGCTTGAAAAGAACGAGACGGAGATAAGATGTCCGTGTCGAAGATGCAAGCTGAAGAGCCTTATTGCTGACCCGGATTCCGGGCAGGTGCGGGACCACCTACTCTTGCGTGGTTTCATGGATGGCTATCGGTGGCAAGGTGATGAAGATGACTATGAAGTCGTCCATGGGGGTCGGGCAAGAAATGAGGATGGGCAGCAAGACAACCACCGCGGCTCGGGCGGGCGAGAAGACGAAGAATCTCCAGGACATGATCACGACGGTGATGCTGTACACAGTCATCATGTAGAAGATGCCGGACATGATGATGAGGAAGATGCGGGAGCAGACGAAGGGCATGATCATGAAGATGAAGATGCCGGCGGAGCAGACGACGATGTACCATCGATGGGCTGGGTGCAGGACCCTCATATTCAAGAGCTGCTTCTCAAGCAGACGGATAACGCAAGAGCTGCCGCCCGAGAGAAAGCCAAGCTGGATCAACTGGAGATAGACGCGGTTACTCCATTGTATGAAGCATGTAGGCCCGAGGATACCCACCTGAAAGTAACGCTCATGGCTCTGGAGATGAAGGTAAAGCACAAAATGACCGACGCATGCTTCGACGAGAACATGTCATTCTGGCACGAACGTCTTCCCAAGGGGAACAAGTGCCCGACCAGTTTCGAGGAGGCGAAGAAAATCGTGTGTCCTCTGGATTTACCGCACGTGAAATACCATGTGTGCATGAACAATTGCATCATTTATCGGGACGAGCACACGGAGTCTACCATATGTCCGGTGTGCGGCGTCACTCGATACAAGAAGAGGAAGAAAGCTCCTCGAAAAGTGGTGTGGTACTCTCCGATCACTCCTCGTCTGCAGCGGTATTTTGCGGACCCTAAGGTAGCAAAGCTCATGCGTTGGCACGCGGATAGGGAGGAGAAGAAGCGAGAAGATGACGCAAATGATCCGGAGATAAATAAAAAAGAAAAGATGCTGAGTCACCCTAAGGATGGGAGCCAGTGGCAAGCGTTGAACTTCGAACACTCAGAATTTGGGAACGATCCAAGGAACATCGTGCTGGGCGCGAGCACCGATGGAGTCAATCCGTTTGGCAGCCAGAGAAGCACACATAGCACCTGGCCTGTGTTTGTGTAGATGTACAACCTTCTCCCCTGGTTGTGCATGAAGAGGAAGTACATTCACATGAGCATGCTAATTGAAGGGCCGAAACAACCAGGGAACGACATCAATCTGTATCTGGGGCTGCTGGAAGAGGAGCTAGACACGCTGTGAAAAACGCCAGCCAATACGTGGGACGCCGCAGAGAAAGAATATTTCCCTATGAGAGCCACACTGCTCACGACGGTGCACGACTATCTCGGTTTCGGATATCTCGCGGGGCAGGTGGTCCACGGATTTTCTGGATGTGTCAGGTGCATGGATGACACAACGTATCGCCAGCTAGATAGAGATCTCGGGTCTTCGAAAACCGTGTTCATGGGACATCGAAGGTGGCTTCGCGACGATGACCCATGGAGGAAACGCAAGGATCTGTTCGATGGTGAAACCAAACCCCGAAGACGCCCGCCTACGAGGAGCGGCGAGGAAATAGACGAGCTGTTGAAAAATTGGAAAGATTGCCCACTGCCGGGAAAGAAGCAAAAGGCGCCAGAGCCGGGAAAGAAGCGAAAGGCGCCAGAGTCACTGCTGAAGGTATGGAAAACGAGGTCTGTTTTCTGGGACTTGCCGTACTGGAAGATCCACCGTGTGCCTCACAGCCTTGATGTCATGCATATCACGAAGAACGTGTGCGAGAGTCTGCTTGGTACCCTGCTCAACATGCCAGAGAGGACCAAAGATGGGCCGAAAGCAAGGGCAGACTTGAAATCAATGGGCATCAGGGAGGAGCTTCACGCTAATGATGATGATGATGATGAGGCGAAGCAGGACACGGAAAGTCGTCGCAAAGGCAAAAAGGCCAAGAAGACCGGAAATGACTTCCCTCCCGCGTGCTTCACTCTAAGTCAGGAGGAGATCGATCAGTTTTTCACCTGCCTCGTAGGAGTAAAACTTCCTTACGGTTACGCGGGGAAGATAAGCAGATACCTAGACTCAGTGAAGCAGAAGTTCAGCGGGATGAAGTCTCACGACTGTCACGTGCTGATGACGCAGATACTTCCAGTTACAATCCGTGGGATCATGGACGCGCACGTCCGTGAAACGCTATTTGGCCTATGCAACTTTTTCGACGTCATCTCTCGGAAGTCGGTTGGCGTGAGGCAACTCAGAAGGCTACAGGAAGAGATCGTGGTGATACTATGCGAGCTTGAGATGTACTTCCCTCCCGCATTCTTCGACGTTATGGTGCATCTGCTGGTCCATATCGTGGAGGATATCATCCAACTCGGGCCGACGTTCCTGCACAGCATGATGCCGTTCGAAAGGATGAATGGTGTCATCAAAGGATACGTTCGCAACATGTCACGTCCAGAGGGAAGCATAGCCAGGGGCTTTCTGACCGAAGAGTGCATCTCCTACTGCACGAATTATCTAGGCATCGAGAACCCCGTTGGTCTGCCCGTCAACAGGCACCTCGGCAGGCTCGCTGGATGGGGTCACCGTGAGGGTCACCGCGAAATGCATGTCGACTTCGATGGTCGACTCGCCGACTTTGAAAGAGCAAACCTAGTCGCGCTACAACACATAGACGTGGTCGATCCTTGGGTGGTAGAGCACAAAACGTTTATTGAGAAGACGTACAATGACCGAGGCCAACAGAGGACAAACGGAGATATAATCAAAGAGCACAACTCATGTTTCACGCGTTGGTTCAAGCAGAAGCTTCTGTCGCACCCTTTACATGAGGATTCTTCCGCGGAAGAACAACTCATATTCGCCTTGTCACAGGGCGCCGAGCACAACCTGATGACGTATGAGGCGTACGATATCAACGACTACACATTCTACACCGAGGACAAGGACATGAAGAGCGATGGTTATCAGAACTCCGGGGTAACGATGGAATCCTACACCGGTAACGATAAGGATAGATACTACGGAAGGATCGAGGAGATCTGGGAGCTGAGCTACGCTGGAGAGAAGGTCCCGATGTTCCGTGTCAGATGGGCCAAGACCGTCATAAAAGAAGACCGGTATTTCACCACCATGGTTATACCCGAAGCCAAATCCAAGACCGCAAGCGCGAACGTCACCGCGAAAAATGAGCCATGGGTACTGGCTTCCCAAGTGGACCAATGCTTCTTCATTACCGACCCATCAAAGCCCAGTCGTGTTGTCGTGAGGAGAGGCAAAAGGAAGATCATCGGAATGGATGGAGTCGCCAATGAGCAAGACTTCGACAAGTACGGCGACCCGAAGAAGGAACATGACGACGACGATGAAGTATTAGCATACACCACAAGAAGAAGCAGGACCACCCTACCTAAAGGACGTCCGTTCAAGAGAAGAACTCCATTTACGAAAAATAAGGGCAAGAAGATTGTGAACAGATAGGTAGCTAAGATCGATTGTATTTAAATTGTAGCCTTCATTTCTCGATTGTATTTCATGGGCACCATCTCCCGCGCTCCACCGGCCGCCGCCGCCGACCCCCCGCACCCTCCCCCACTCCACCGTCGCCGACGACCCACCGCACCCTCCCCCGCTCCACCGGCCGCCGCCGCCGACCCCCGGCCCGCACCCTCCCCCACTCCACCGTCGCCGACGACCCACCGCACCCTCCCCCGCTCCACCGGCCGTCGCCGACGACCCCCCGCACCCTCTCCCCCGCACCCTCCCCGGCCCGCTCCACCGTCACAAATGAATGCAACTAAATTTGCAAAAAAAAGCAAATTTGATTATATTTTCAAATAACAAATTTGATGATATTTTTTAAAAAATCATTACTGTTTTTATAAAAAAATATTACTGTTATGATTTAAACAAGTTTGAACATATTTAAACACAAATAAATATCAAACAGCATTTTAAATGCATACAAACAAAAATTGGGGAGCCTGGGAATCGAACCCAGGACCTCCTAGTGTGTGTGCTGCGTGCTGACCAGTCGGGCTAGTGGGCGTGTTCTGATGGAGATAGGGTTAGGTGGAATATAACCTGACCAGTCGGGCTAGTAAGTAAAACAAAATTCTAATGGCGCACCAGGGGGAGGTGCGCCATTAGAATCGACGTACTTATGGCGCACCAGGGGAAGGTGCGCCATTAGAATCGACGTACTTGTTCCCCTCGCACTATGGCCTCCCTCCCTCCCTCGCCAGATCCCCCACTCGACCCCAACAGTACGCCGCCGCCCCCTTGCTCCGCCCCCTCCGTCCGCCGTGCCTGCACGTCGTCCGCCGCTGTGGTCTTGCGCTGCCTCGACGCCGCCGCCCCGACCCCCGCCGGACTCCACCCCCGCCGCCCCCACCACTGCAGCTCCCTCGCGCCGCCGCCCCCGCGCCCGCCGCTCCTTCGCCGCCCCGCCCCAGCACATACGTCCCCTCCCTCCCTTCCCCCATCCCCCTAGCTTCTCCTCCTCCTCCTCTCACCACCCGTGCCTTCTTCTGCTCGGAAGGTCAAGAAGGCGGCCAAGGACGCCGATGACATCACGGGCCCCTGCCTCCGGATCGCCGCCCGCAGCCTCCTCGACGCCGGCGTCCTCTAGGTGATTCCTCCTCTCTCCTCCCCTCCTTCCCCCTAGGTTTCTCTCCCCGCCGGCGTCCACTAGGTGATTCGAGGTGATGGCCCTCACCCCCAACATGCTGTACTGAATTTCTAGGAAAATATGTGATGATGCAGTGTGTGTCAGGTTCAAAACGGAAAGAGAAAAGAACAGGGTTTCTTCAAGTACATGATAGTATTAGTTTTTATCTCAGTCCTTGTGGTGATGTTTTTGTGTTTGGGGTTAAACATATGGGGTACAAGTACAATGTGGCATCAACAATTTGCAAGGGGCACCAGAGACTCATCATTTGCCAAGAACAGATGTCAGTCATTAGCTTGGCATCATGTAAGAAAATGGCCATAATGTGCCCTGATAATGATGTATTTTGTCATAAAAATATATAGTGGACTGCCATGATAATGACATGGTCCTGTGTTTGCAAGCTGTCATAATGTTTTCATTCAAAAACCATTGAAAAACAGTCATCCAAAACAAAGTTCCTCTGTACATACATATATGGCTTTGCCACAATGGTACACTAGAGTGAAAGAAGAAGCATAGGCTTAATTGAGCTGTGGAGTTCTTGTTACCTTGTCCGTCTGTCCTCGTTAGTTACATGTATCTCTCTGTTTGTGTTTCTGCGTAACAGGTTCGATCGCGGTTGGAGAAAAATTGAGGCGTTTGTTGGCTCCAAGACAGTGACACAGGTATATACATGTGCTCTGCTTACTTGTTTGGTTTGCAATAGTTATCATCTGACAAAGTATGCTTAGTTGTTTGGTTTGCAACCCATATTTTATAGTTGATAATACATTTTCCAGATTTGCTTGGTTGCAATCTTTTATCTGAACGCGGTCATTATAAGTTTATAGCTTTCCCACTGTCAGGCTTGTTCCAATAAGTAGATGCACTTGCTCCTTTCTTACATATTTGTGCAATAGTTATCATCAAGTCTACTTCCATGTTGCTGCTAGTAGTAACCTGACAGCACAGCCATACTTAGACCTTCAGAAGGTCAATCTTCAGTTTACTTGACTTTTGAGCCTGCTAGTAGTAACCTGGCAGCCATTCAAGGATGTCTTGGTTGTTCACGAGGCCATCCAATTGTTGTTATGTGATGACCTGATTTCTTGTCTTCCAATGGCATTTGACATTGTGATGACCAACTCATTGATTTGTCATACCCATACTAAACAAAGGTTAGGTTCAGAGATAGTGCTGCATTGTTGAGTTTTAATCCTTTTGATGTAGTAAATTTATTGTCTGGTGTTTATCTTACCCTGTTCCATTGAGTAGTAAATCATTATTGGCTTGTATAGATGTCAGCATGCTCCCTTTCTACTCATTTTGGAGAACCTGTTCTTCACTTCTAAGAGTTGTTGTATTGACATGGAACATTTGCAATGGAGTTTTATATATCTTTAGCCACTGTTCATTAACAGCAAGTCAACAACAACATCAGTAAAATTCAGTTAACAACAACATCAGTAAAATTCATTTAATTAACTGAAGAAGAGAAGAGAGAAAGTAGCCAGGGGTAGATGAAGAGAGAATATCATGAAGGAACAATTTAGTTTTAATTAATGGAAAAGTTGCATTTACTTGTAATTAAAGGAACAATTTCAGTTAATTATAAATATTCAATAGCAGCAGAGGCAAGCAGTAGCAGTAGCAGTAGATGCCAACTCTTGATATGCATGCATGCATTCTTTGCTTGTTTATATTCATTCTTGTAAACTGAACATGCTCATCTATCTATATATGCATTGTATTTTTTTTCCTTTGGAAAGTAAAGTTTATTTCCTGGCTGGCTGGATGATGGCTCATGGATACCTCAGCTGCAGCTGCAGCTGGAGCTCAATCTGATCTCATCTAAAATGACTCTATAAATACAGAGTGTAGTTAGTTACAGAGTAGCAGAAATAGTTGCTGGATGCAGTTACTTGCATGGGCGTGGCTGATGAAGTAAAACTTTATATATATTCATACTGATGTTGACTCTATAAATCATACTTATTGGACATGTTTTACGTGTTGATCCATCAATTGATCACATTGGGAAAGACCATCGTGTCTCCGACCATTTTGCAAAGGTCATGTCTCCGACCATCGTGTCGTGATGATTTTGCACGTACCCCGAGAGGCCCTTGAGTTTGCTGGAATGTCGATTAACTTCCGTTCCGGCAAATTCGGGTACTCCATATGTCCTATTTTCAGCAAAGGTCATGCTGAAATTTTCTGTGAATTTTAGCATGACTTTGCTAAAAATAGGACATATGGGGTACTTGCGACTAATGCATGGGCCGGGGTATCTTAGTACTTAATTAATAAGGATCAACTGCCCCTTTATTCTTGCTGCATTAAACCATAGGTGGCAATAGAGCCAAGTGATTAGGCCCAACTTAGAATTCTCCTTCCCAGCTTAGCTTTTAGGGTGCCTCGGTGTCGATGAGAACCTAAATGATGTACGCTTAGGCTTTTAGGGTGCCTCGGCGTCGACAAACCCTAAATGATAAAAGCTTAGCTTTTAGGATGCCTCGGTGTCGACAAACCCTAAATGATGAGACCATGATCTTGTTCCTTGACAATAACCAACTTTTTGACCAAACTTTTTTCCTATTTAGAGCGAAACATGGCCCACAACGATGAGGCCGGCGGTTCGGGCGGCAAGCAATTCTGGGAGCTGTCCCAGGAGATGGAGGAAGAACCTCACAGCTATGAGGACGCCGCGGAAGACACCGATCCTAACTACACAACCCCTAGTGGCGTCGGGGATGACACCACTGATGGTGCCGCCGAGGATGCCACCACTGATGATGGCGGCGCACGCACAGATGGCAGCCAACCGAAGAGGCAACGGAAGGACCGGCGCCCGAACGTGCTCGGCACCGTTAAGGAGGAATTTACTGAAGTGAACTCCGACGGGCATCCAACGGCGCCCAAACATGTACTCAAGGGGTACTCGGTTCAGCTCGGGTGCATTCTCCGGAGCACCGTCTCGATCAACACCGAGAACCTAAGGCATAAGGACCGAGGGAATTTGCGCTGCCTCCTCTTCACGAAGCTGCACGAACGATACAAGTTCCCCAATGAGTTTGCAAACACACGCCTCTCAGGGAATAAAGTGAACAGTGCCGCCCTCACGAGGATGAGCACGGCCCTGTCTACATGGAGAAGCACGGTGAAGGCAATGATTGAAAAAGGTGATAGTTATGAGAAGATCAAGGCGAAATATCCTTTGATGAGCGAAGATGACTACAAGGAGTTCAAGATCAAGTGCGAGAGCAGCGCAACCTCCGAATCAAGTCAGTGGGGGAAAGAAATGCGGCAGTTGAACTTAGGGGTCCACCAACTCGGTCCCGGCGGTTATAGAGTGGCGGAGCCTATATGGGACAAGGAGGACGCGGAGCGTGCCGAGCAAGGCCTACCGCCCCGCTTCGAGAAATTCCCTGACAAGCAGACCAGGAACTTTGTTAGGGCCCGGTACAAGGAGGACCCGGTAACAAAGGAGCTTACCACGGATCCGAGGACCAAGGCGCTTGAGAAAGTTCTGGTAAGGAATACACCCCCGCGTAATTAGCTACATATATGGTTGCATTCTAGTTAATGAAGCCAAATTTCTAAATGGTTCACATTCCTTCCGCAGGAGGCTGAAAGCAGTAGCGCGGGGTCATCTCAGAGCTCCCCTTTTGACACCCCTTTAAATAGGGCGTTGAACGTAATGAAAAACAAGGATAAGCTCAGTAAGCCGTCGTCAGCTGGTCGTGTGGCCGGCAAAGGCTTGTCCACAAAATGGTCGTCATACTATACCGCTGGTGGGCGAAAGGAGAAAAAGACCAGCTCGGAAAGCCAGTCGCGCGAGGTTCAAGAACTCAAGGCACAAGTGGCGCGGATTCCGGAGATTGTCCAAGAGCAAGTGCAACAACAACTGGGAACGACCCTCACCGCCATTGTGCCTACCTTGATTCAGGGGCTGACGACGTGGATTGCGGGCGGCCAACAGGGGCCTCCCCTGGTTCCCAGCTTCACGGCCAGCAACTCGCACAACGCGCAGGCGGCGCCATTGGTGTCTCCGGCAGAGGCGGTATTCGTGTCTCCGGCGCCGGCACGGGCATTGGAGCTTAATGCACCTGGGTGTACGCCGGCCGGCACCTCGCCAGCAAGCGGCCCCTCCGTCAGTTGCACGCGCACGCCCGCCGTTGGCGGTGCCTCGACATTAGCCGAGCTCGACGGCATCACGGTAACTAAGCCTCTCGGCCAATGACTTCATCTCCTTGCCTTTGACTGGGCATCCCTGATGCCCTACATGTTTTCGCAGGGCGCCACCGATGTTCCTTGCACTCTCCTGCACTTCGTGGGCGGCGAGTTGGTCGATGTCGCCAAGGGCAGAATCGTTCAACCGGGCAACCACGTGTTCCACGGTAATCCGATGCCACCCACCTTCTATAGGGTTGAACTGGTTTGGGTACTGCCAGGCTGCGACGAGTTGTTACGTCCGGTTCGACCCGCTGGGGCCGACGAAGATGATGTGATGACCCTCAGCGCCTGTGTAAGCTGGCCCCTGCTTTGGCCGAAGAGCCAGATTCGTTTGGGGGCGGGGGACACCACCCCACAGACAAGACCGCCAGTCGTGCCAGCGCCAAGCCATGGCAAGAACGCCGCAACGCTGCCGGACCTGCCGGACATCCCTATGGCACAGGATCCGAACATGCATATGGCACAGGATCCGGACGACGGCGACAACGACGACGGTACATTTACCAACGTCGATAAGTACTTTGCCGAACATGGGTACGGTGACGAGTTCTGCGGGCCTCCTTCTCAAGAACCCAACCCTCAAAAAGACGACCGCGATCTAGCTGGTACGGCAGAGAAACCCAATTGCAACAGGCGTCGTCTGGCGTTCAGTTCTTAGGAGACGCCTCCAGCTGCCGCCTTCACCGAGCCTCAGATAGCTGAGGTGCCAAATATTATCAGCCCCAACACGCTCAAGAAGGCGGTCTGTGAGCAGAACTCGATCCCATTACAGCAGATCAAGAAGAAGGGACGGAAACGAAAGACTAACAAGGGTGCCAGTGCGAGCCAACCGGCACCGAGTACGATCCGTGCTCAGGACGGACCACCTTCACCTAAGGATATCTCGAGGAGGGTGCATGTGGTGGGTAGACCGATGCTACCGACAAATATGCTCAATGCTGCAACCGGTGCTATGCGGAGTCTGCATGACAGTGTTCTTTCTTTGGAGAAGCGGCGTCTCAGAGAGAATGATGTGGCATACCCGGTTTTCGTGGCCAAGGTGCCAGAGGGCAAGGGCTTTGTGGATAGCGCCGTCGGGGGTACGATCGTCCTGCGATTTGATGACATCTTTGCTATGCTTAACCTTCATCCGCTGCACTACACCTTCGTTCGGCTGTTTTCGCTGAGTATGGAGATGCGGATCATTAGAGACAAGACCCCGGACATTGTGATAGTCGACCCCTTCTACATGCGTGCCAAGATCTTGGGCAGCACTGGGGACCGGCAAGTCGTGAGTTCACACCTCGAAGGCGTCATTCTGGCAAACCCAGATAAGGATAACTTCCTCGTGCCTTACTTTCCCGAGTAAGTCATCTCCTAACCGCCCCGTAACATATGATTTCTTAGATTTTGATCGTTCTTTTTTTCTAACATTCCGTGTTCTGTGCAGTGACACACATTGCACACTCATCCTCTTAAGCCCGAAATATTCCATGGCCACGTATCTCGACCCGGACCGTGACTCCAAGATAGACTACACAAATATCAAGAAAGTTCTTGATGATGCTCTCCCCGGCTACGCCGCATCTGGAGGCACCTTTAAGAGGCCAGTTCGTAGGTACGGCAGGCACGTGTTCACCCACAATACGACGTTCCCCTGCGTCAAGCAGCCGCCTGGCGGTCAGAAGGATGCCTACTACGCCCTCCATCACATGCGGGCGATCGTGCGGGACCATAATCACCTTCTGCTACCAAATAATCTCAAAGATTGGGCCGCAAGCTTGGGGGCAATCCAGGACGCGGACATCCGACAAGAATTCTTTCGCATCCAGTCGGAGTTTGCAGAAATCATCCATCAAGATGTCCTTCGTACCTCGGGGCAGTTCTACCTCAAATTTCAACCGTCCAACAGCGAGATAGACACAACGCTACAAATGCGGGCTGACAACGCCCGCGACTTCATGACCATCACGACAGACGGTGGCTTCATCCACGCTCCGGTCCCATGAGTCGAGTCGAAAGTTGTGATGCTATGTGTAGTTCTGAAACATTCATTAGCTCATGTTGTAATTAAACTATAGTGAACTTGTATGTCTCTTTGGTTTGGACAGTCCTTCAACTTAGATGTAATCGATGCTATTTGTTAGTAGGACCATGAATCGTGCTATTAATGTCTTGCTTTTCTCTTCCGATCCTTTTGTTGCATACTTATATATTGCTTATGTATTGTCTGTTGTTTGGCTAGTGCATAGAGATGCCGTCGTATGTCGTGTACAAGGGTAAGGTTCCCGGAGTCTACGACGACTGGGAGGAGTGTCGGAGACAGGTTCACCGTTTCAGCGGTAACAGTTACAAAGGGTACACCACTAGGGCGGAGGCGGAATCTAGATACACGCGCTATCTAGCGGGAGAGAGGAGGGAGCGTTGGAGGAACCGGATGAAGACCAGTTTCATCGCGATGATGCTCATCGTGATGACCGCATCTCTCTTCTATGTGATGGTAGTTTAGATGATCGATATCGACTTGTAATGTGAAGACAAACTCGCTACTCGCGGTCTCGAGACTTGTAATGTTCTATCTTCGTTCGGTCTTTTGAATTCGGAGACTAATATGATGAATTGTATTCGGAGACTAATCTTCTATTGTATTCGATGAATCTGCTGTTGTTGTGTCCTGCTGCTTATTTTCTGTCCAATAATATATTTTGTAATCTGTGCAAAAATCAGAAAAGAAAAAAATTCCCTAATATACATACTAATGGCGCATCACGCCAATGTGCGCCATTAGTATGCCAAAGGATACTAATGGCGCATCCCAGAGAAGTGCGCCATTAGTATGCCAGAGGGTACTAATGGCGCATCACCCAACAGTGCGCCATTAGTATGCCGAAGGATACTAATGGCGCATCACACTGCAGTGCGCCATTAGTATGGCAAAGCACATGGGTATATATGGCCCCCTGGGAGGCATACTAATGGCGCACCGTGGCCTATACTAATGGCGCACTGCCCGGTGCGCCATTAGAGTACCAGATACTAATGGCGCACCAGCGGTGCGCCATTACAACAAATTACTAGTGGCGTGATGCTAGTGGCGCACCAGTAGTGCGCCATTAGTAGGCAAAATTGGTGCGCCACTAGTAAGCCTTTTTCTAGTAGTGTAATTAGTATTCCTACCACTCAGCTACTCTGCCACTCCTGATATTAAGAAGCACCAAAGATATAAGGCACCGCTATGGATCAGGTAGCGTTGCATCACACCTGGCCGGGTCTTTCTCCAGGTAGTTTCCTTCGAATCTGCATCAAGGAATTAATTGTTCCCGTTTATCTGCTTCCTAGAATTAATTGATCCCAAAAATCATGGTTGGTTGGAATGGAACGTGGGTCCAGCTTGCTTTCCTTGTCATTCTTTTTCTCAAACTAATCAGACCGACAAATCAAGCTACGATATATTCTCTTATTTTGTAATGGATAGAATTTTGTTTCTTTCCTTTTGAAGTTAGCTCCTCGTACATGTTAAATTTGCTTCCATTGAATAAAGTTTTATGTCCAATGTAACTATTTGTTTATTATTATTTGTTCAGAAACAAACTGTTGTATCAATTTTCTATTATTTTCCATCAAGAAGCATATTTTACTTCTGGTGTTACTCGACCTCGTTACTTCTGACGCCACTGAACTTTGCTTCGATCTAAAGTAAGTCAATTTGATAGAAAATATGCTTCCCTAATATTCATAATCTTGCTTTAGTCACACTGCTTTCATATATGCTTATGATATTTGCTCCATGTTCATATATGCGAAAGAACGACAATTTCTGTTTTTCGTTTATTCATGTCTCTTTCTTTTTTGAACTTTAATATTTATTTTTTAAACCTGCTTAAAATTTTCAAATATTGTTTGTAAACCAAAATGTTATTTTTTTCAAATATTGTTTACAACTTAAAAAATATTCTAGATTGTCATTTGATGGATGTCGGAAATCAACGTGCTTTCGAATGGACCATTCTCGCCCTACCCAAACACCATCCATTGCATATGATCTATTTTTGGACATCCTTCAAATGACCCTAACTTTTGCAAGCAGGTGGGCATGCCCATGGTAGGAATCCATGCCCGGTTTGAACGACGTTCTACATCATATGCAAGTTGCGACATGTCCGGCCATTTATCGGCTTTTATAAGGAAAAAAATCTAGAAAATGCAAAACTTGTCGAATACCTAAACACTTTGGCATGGTGCTTTGAATTGGCCATACATGCCCATGAAAAAAGAGAGGCCATTTAAGGGATATCGAGAAATGAGGTGCTCCCAAACGGACCCTTCTCGCCTACCTGATCAACACCGTTCGTCAAACATCGTATTTTTGGAAATCTGAAGACTGGCCACAACTTTTGCAAGATGGTGAACATGCCCATGTTAGGCATATGTGCCTAGTTTGAACGACTTCCGACACCATATGTACGTTGTGACACATCGGGCCATTTTTCAAGCTCGGACCTTTTTCATCGGGAAAACTTCAGAAAATGCAAAATTTATCAAAAGCCCAAACAACTTGGCATGGTACCTTGATGTATTCATACAAGGCCATGGAAAAAATGGGGCCATTTCAAAGATGTCAAGAAATAGTGTGCTCTCACATGGAGCCTTCTTGCCTACCCGAACACCCTCTGTTAAACAAGGTCTTGTTTTGTACATCCTTGAAATGAACCCAACTTTTGCAGCAAGGTGGGTATGCCCAAGATAGGAATCCAGGCAAGGCTTGAATTATTTCCAACACTATATGCAAGTTGTGAAACATCTGACTATTTATTAGCCTTTTTTCACCCAAAAAATTCACAAATTGCAAAGTTTACAAAAAATCCAAACAACTTGGCATGGTGCCTTGAATTGGTCATACAAGCACATGAACAAAAAAAAGAACCATTTCAAGGATGTCAAGAAACAACGTGCTCTCAGACTGAGCTTTCTTGGACTCGAACATCCTCCATTCAACATGGTCTATTTTTGGACATTCTTGAAATTACCTTAACTTTTGCAAGCAGGTGGGCATGCCCATGGTAGGAATCTGTACCAGGTTTGAACGATTACTGACACCGTATGCAAGTTGTGACACATCCGGCCATTTATCGGCCTTTTCTCACTGGAAAAACTCCATAAAATGCAAAACTTGTTAAAAAAAACTCAAACAACTTGGCATGCTGCCTCGAATTGGTCATAAAAGGGCATGAAAAAAAACTAGGGCCATTTCAAGGATGTCGAGAAACAATATGCTCTCAAACGGAGAGTTCTGGCTAACCTGGACATCCTTCATTCAACATGGTGTATTTTTGGACATCCTTGAAATGATCTCTACTTTTGCAAGCAGGTGCAAATGCCCACTGTAGGCATCATGTCAGGTTTGAACAATTTTCGACACCGATGCAAGTTGCGACACGTCCAACCATTTAACGACATTTTTTCACCGAAAAAACTTCAAAAAATGCAAAACTTATCGAAAAATGAAACAACTTGGTATAGTGGCTTAAATTTGTCATATAATGCCATGATAAAATGAAGTTATTTCAAGGATGTCGAGAAACAACGTGCTCTCAGATGGAGCTTTCTGACCTATGCGAAGGCCCTTCGTTCAACATGTTCTATTTTTCGACATCTTTGAAATAACCTCAACTTTTTTCAAGTAGGTGGACATGCTGATGGTAGGAAATATCTTTGAAATATGAATTGTAGTTTCTCGACAATTGTAGTTCCATCTGAGAGCACGTTGTTTCTCGACATCCTTGAAATAAATTCATTTTATCATGGCATTATATGACAAATTTAAGCCACTATACCAAGTTGTTTCATTTTTCGATAAGTTTTGCATTTTTTGAAGTTTTTTCGTTGAAAAAATGTCGTTAAATGGTTGGACGTGTCGCAACTTGCTCGGTGTCGAAAATTGTTCAAACCTGACATGATGCCTACAGTGGGCATTTGCACCTGCTTGCAAAAGTAGAGATCATTTCACGGATGTCCAAAAATTCACCATGTTGAATGAAGGATGTCCAAGTTGGCCAGAACTCTCCGTTTGAGAGCATATTGTTTCCCGACATCCTTGAAATGGCCCTAGTTTTTTTTCATGCCCTTTTATGACAAATTCGAGGCAGCATGCCAGTTGTTTGAGTTTTTTTTAACAAGTTTTGCATTTTATGGAGTTTTTCCAGTGAGAAAAGGCCGATAAATGGCCGGATGTGTCACAACTTGCATACGGTGTCAGAAATCGTTCAAACCTGGTACGGATTCCTACCATGGGCATGCCCACCTGCTTGCAAAAGTTAAGGTAATTTCAAGAATGTCCAAAAATAGACCATGTTGAATGCAGGATGTTCGAGTCCCAGAAAGCTCAGTCTGAGAGCACGTTGTTTCTTGACATCCTTGAAATGGTTCTTTTTTTGTTCATGTGCTTGTATGACCAATTCAAGGCACCAGGCCAAGTTGTTTGGATTTTTTTGTAAACGTTGCATTTTCTGAATTTTTTGGGTGAAAAAAGGCTAATAAATAGTCAGATGTTTCACAACTTGCATACAGTGTTGGAAATAGTTCAAGCCTTGCCTGGATTCCTATCTTGGGCATACCCACCTTGCTGCAAAAGTTGGGTTCATTTCAAGGATGTACAAAACAAGACCTTGTTTAACAGAGGGTGTTCGGGTAGGCAAGAAGGCTCCATGTGATAGCACATTATTTCTTGACATCTTTGAAATGGCCCCATGTTTCCCATGGCATTGTATGAACACATCAAGGTACCATGCCAAGTTGTTTGGGCTTTTGATAAATTTTGCATTTTCTGAAGTTTTCCCGATGAAAAAGGTCCGAGCTTGAAAAATGGCCCGATGTGTCACAACGTACATATGGTGTCGGAAGTCGTTCAAACTAGGCACATATGCCTAACATGGGCATGTTCACCATCTTGCAAAAGTTGTGATCAGTCTTCAGATTTCCAAAAATACGATGTTTGACGAACCGTGTTGATCAGGTAGGCGAGAAGGGTCCGTTTGGGAGCACCTCATTTCTCGATATCCCTTAAATGGCCTCTTTTTTTTCATGGCCATGTATGGCCAATTCAAAGCACCATGCCAAAGTGTTTAGGTATTCGACAAGTTTTGCATTTTCTAGATTTTTCTCCTTATAAAAGCCGATAAATGGCCGGACATGTCGCAACTTGCATATGATGTAGAACGTCGTTCAAACCGGGCATGGATTCCTACCATGGGCATGCCCACCTGCTTGCAAAAGTTAGGGTCATTTGAAGGATGTCCAAAAATAGATCATATGCAATGGATGGTGTTCGGGTAGGGTGAGAATGGTCCATTCGAAAGCACGTTGATTTCCGACATCCATCAAATGACAATCTAGAATATTTTTTAAGTTGTAAACAATATTTGAAAAAAATAACATTTTGGTTTACAAACAATATTTGAAAATTTTAAGAAGGTTTAAAAAATAAATATTAAAGTTCAAAAAAGAAAGAGACATGAATAAACGAAAACAAAAATTGTGGTTCTTTTGCATTATATGAACATGGAGCGAATATCATAAGCATATATGAAAGCAGTGTGACTAAAGCAAGATTATGAATCTTAGGGAAGCATATTTTCTATCACATTGACTTACTTTAGATCGAAGCAAAGTTCAGTGGCGTCAGAAGTAACGAGGTCGAGTAACACCAGAAGTAAAATATGCTTCTTGATGGAAAATAATAGAAAATTGATACAACAGTTTGTTTCTGAACAAATAATAATAAACAAATAGTTACATTGGACATAAAACTTTATTCAATGGAAGCAAATTTAACATGTACGGGGAGCTAACTTTAGAAGGAAAGAAACAAAATTCTATCCATTACAAAATAAGAGAATATATCGTAGCTTGATTTGTGGGTCTGATTAGTTTGAGAAACAGAATGACAAGGAAAGCAAGCTGGACCCACGTTCCATTCCAACCAACCATGATTTTTGGGATCAATTAATTCTAGGAAGCAGATAAACGGGAACAATTAATTCCTTGATGCAGATTCAAAGGAAACTACCTGGAGAAAGACCCGGCCAGGTGTGATGCAACGCTACCTGATCCATAGCGGTGCCTTATATCTTTGGTGCTTCTTAACATCAGGAGTGGCAGAGTAGTTGAGTGGTAGGAATCCTAATTAGTTGGACGAGGTTAGGAGTTCGATTCCTCATTATGCGTGCTTTCTCTCTTTTTCTCACTATTTTTATAAATAGTAAGTGGCCTTGCGCCCGGTGGGCCGGCCCAGTGGTACGGAGGGCACGCACAGGAGGTCTCTACACGGTTTCCCTCAAAAAATGAAGGTCTCTACACAATGTATTTTCTAAAAGGACCATCATGCCCTTTATTATGAAAGGGTATAGAGTAATCTCAGCCGTCGATGTGTTTAGGGGGTCTACTGAAGCATATGTGGATATATAATATGTAATCATGCATCACTATGTTTATATCAATAGGGAGACCGCGTTGGGTAAGTAATCTATTCATGCTTACTACATATTTCCTATAACACAATAACTTCTTTTTTTTTAGGGGATACAATAACTTCGTTCATGAAGCGACTCAACGAGTAGATATGACTAGGACAGACTCCGGCCGACGCGGATGCACAGCATGCACAAATGCCACTCCATGTCGTTTATTCAAAACGAAAACATAACGATACATGGTTATCGAACATCACGATGTTTACATCAACACTGAATACACGCTCGGCAAACAAACTTATTCATCCTTCGTCATGTTTGTATTCCTGTGATCCAAGTACCGATCTCCTCCAGCCTACTTTGAAGGAGGATAACCTGGGCGTCGCCCCGTCGGCGCCCCATAACCGCCGCCCCAGTCACCCCCATAGTTATCTCGCTTCACGCTGGCAGCTGCAATGACGTTCAACCCAAGCATGCAAGCAGAAGCAGGACATCTTGTCAGATTAAGTTACAGTTTATAAGAAGAAGAAAAGGACACTAGGCACTGGAACTGAAAGATTGTTTTTTGGATCCGGTAAAAAACTCTGGACAAATAAGCAAATGAAATAGAGAGTTCTATACCTCTGGCAGCGAACACGCCTTGCGCGGCGAACGCGAGCGAGGCCAGCATCACGCACAGCAATGCGGCCAAGGTCCTGAGGTGAGCCATAGTTGGAGGAAGGGAGGGATTATGAGTTTTCTCTGTGCTTGGAACCAATGCCATTGGCATATTTATATGCGTGCTGGTGTTAAGGTAGCTGCGCCAAGTGCGACCAGTGCGCGTGTACAGGTCTAAGGGCATGCGTAGACAGGTCAGACGCAGTTACATAGGCCAAAACACTACTGTCGGAGAAAGGTAGCAGTGATGGAATTTGTCCGCGGACCCAGCGGCGATGTTCCACAGAAAGTCGCCCAAAAATCTAACTCAAGCGTTTAGATCGACCATGTCCGTACTTTTCTTGACAGTTAGGATCAGCAGAGTTCTAGCGGGTAGGTTTGTTGGGGTGGGTTGCGTATCTAGCCTCTGTTTTTCTTTTTTTTTTTGAGATGGTCTCTGGGCATCTTTGACTTTGCCTTTCTCGGCACCAAAATGAGACAATGATCAGTAGACGCTGGTCGGGCAATAACTTTTGGTTTCACCGAGGGAAACTAAGACGCTAAAAAATGTTTTTCTCTTCTGTTCTATGTCCGTAGCTAGGCTTATCACAGCCTGCGGTCTACTACACTGAATGCACAATGTTCTCAGTTTTGTCTCAATACTATAATCTGATAGGCCAATGATAGGCGCCGGTGTGCCAGCCCAAATTTAGGCCGGTCGCTGCGCGTCCGTTCGATTTGTCTTCTTGTAACCGTTCGATTGGCACTAAAATTATCGTTTTCTCCCATATCACCGAGCGAGCGCACGTTGACCTAGCGCCGCTGTGCACGACCGCCGCCACCCGTCGCTAAGAAAAAAGTAACCGCCGGCAGGCCGCCGTCTCGTCGGCGATGCACGCCGCCTTGCCATCGCCGGCAACATTACAGCACGGCCGCCGGTGGTTCCAGCTTCGGCCGTTGACGACTGCATCGCTTCCACCGGCTGGTTCCATCGTGTGGTGAGCGTGGTCTGCAACATCTTCAGTGTCGCCGCCTCCGGCTCGCCGCAGTTGTCGGCTTGCACCACCATGTTCCTAGCAAAAAAAGTCGGCAACAAAAACTCTAGTAGTCATTGATGGAAGCAAAAAAGAATGGTGATTCCAGCAAAAACTGTAGCTGGTTCCAGCAAAAAGAAGCTCATCGCTGCTGGTTGTAGCAAAAAACTATCTGGTAGTAGCAAAAAAAATTACTGGTTCCAGCAAAAAAAACCGGTGCCAGCAAAAACAACTTCGCGGGCCATCTAGTTCCAGCACATATCAATGTGGTTGCAGCACCACCGCCAAGGGATGCAGCTTCGCCGGCAATGGTTGCAGCCCCTCTTCCAGTCGGTTCCAACACCTCCTGCTTGTCTTCGCAGGGCAGCCGGTGACGGATGCAGCTTTCCTCGGCAGCCGGTGACGGAACGTTCCAGCCAGTGCTCCGGCTGGGAACGTTTTCCAATCTGATAAGATCTCTACTACTAAAGGCGGATTTGATAGTCTCGCCTCATATCCCACTACTCATATGTTTCGCTAGCGAGTGTATTTCATGCTAACCTTGACCAACTTGGGCCGGCCCAGTACATCATTCGTTAACGCACGCCCTGCACACCGATCCTACCGACGTCTGCCCCTCCTTGGCGTCCTCACGCCACCGTCCTCTCCTTCGCTACGATCTCCTCGGCTCGCTGCGGCGGCTTGGGAGCACGGTCGGTAGCAGAGGGGCATGGGTTCGGGAGTTCAAGTGGGGTCCGAGAGAGACAGTGACGGGCGCTACGGGGCACAACATGTAGCGAAGGGTTGGCCGGGACGGGGCGCTAGCGAAAAGAAAGAATTAAGAGACATGGGGCCAGAGGTTTCAACGACTCCTCGCCTCAGTCCAAAGGTACGTACATCCATCCTGCCCGGCAGGAATTTGATGACTAGACTGTAAGCTTCGTGTGAGGATTCCATTGACGATCGGAGTTGGTGATGAACTGCAGATGCATCGGCTCAGCTTTTAGCTCGGGGGCTGTGGCATTCTCGGCCTCTCTTGCCATGGCCCTTCTGCGTAAGAAACTTGCCCCACTAACATTACTTTCTCCGCTTACCTCATGCCGCAGTTGATTCTCACTCTTAGAAGGGAGAAAGAGGATTGGTGGAATAGTTGTTTTATTGCTTGAGCCTCGTGGGCATATATATAGGATTACAATCATCTACTTGGAGTACAAGACAAGTCAGAACAAATCCTAGAATATCTCGTCTTTCCTAATAAACATTATATTCAACATCCCCCGCACACAATGGTAACGACGCACACAGTGAGACTGGAGAAGAATCTGAAGGCAGGCCGACAGACACACCCCCCCCCCCCCCCATAGTCATAACGGTCGATGCATCGCGGAAGTCGTGACTGGAGTGGAAATCGACGAGGTTGCTCAAGCAAAGGCGGTAGCCCTTTGTGCCGTTTGTCGAGGTAGCCGAGAGCGTGGGTGGTGGAGCCGTGGTCGAGGTAGCCATACGTAGAATGTTGTGGTCGATATCGAGTCGGGGTAGCTGGTGTCGAGGAAGTCGCCGTGGAGCCGCGGGCGCAAGGAGGCGCCGAGTTAGTCATGGGCGCAGTGGTGTCGAAGTAGTGGTGCGCGGAAAGGAGACAATGTTGACGAGGCGTCACGCCGGGTTTGCCAAACCTGGGGACACGTCGTAGACGAAGGCACGCGTCGGTGTTGCTAGCACCGGGCATGCGTAGACGGACGAAAACGAAGTTGACGAAGCGTCGCTCCAGGCTTGCCAGACCCAGGGACACGTCGTGGACGAAGGCACACATCGGTGTTGGCAGCACTGGACATGCGTAGACAGGGACCTGCACGAGCTGTACGCCATGTCTAAGAAGTCAAAAAGGCTAGTAAACAAGGACTCAACGACGGTTGCGGCGCCAATCGACGCGGCACCAAACACTGGTAGCTGCGCCGAGTACGACCAGTGAGCGTGTACAGGTCCAAGCTAGATAGGCCAAAACACTACTGTCGGAGAAAGGTAGCAGTGATGGAATTTGTCCGCGGACCCAGTGGCTATGTTCCACAGGAAGTCGCCCAGAAATCTAACTCAAGCGTTTAGATCGACCATGTCCGTACATTTTTTGGGGTGGGTAGCGTATCTAGCGTCTGTTTTTTTGTTTTGTTAGATGGTCTCTGGACTCTGGGCATCTTTGACTTTGCCTTTCTCGGTACTAAAACGAGACAATGATCAGTAGTAGATGCTGGTCGGGCAATAACTTTTAGTTTCACTGAGGCAAACTAAGACGCTAAAATGTTTTTATCTTCTATGTCCCCAGGCTTATCACAGCCTGCGGTCTGCTACATTGAATGCACAATGTTCTTAGTTTTGTCTCAATCGGAAATTGCTTTTGGAGGCCCAGCTTCATAGAGGCCTTCAAATGCAAAATCCAAAATTCTTGAAAATTCATATTTTTACATTTTTTTAAAGAAATACAAAGATAGATGAAGGCATAGTGCACAAGCGTGTAGATTTTCAGCACAAAATAGGTTAAAACAAGGGTTGTGCAAAAAAGACAACTCTGAGACTTTTTAACACATAATACTATTCATCCTCCAGACCATGAATTTGTTTTTTTACAGATCACATTTCATCGTATTTCATCCTGAAATTTTACACACATATGCCTCACATCATTGTTTACTTGTATAAAATTTTCAGATTCTTTTGAAAACCAAAATTTTCAAATCTTGATTTTTTTTAAAAAGGCCTTCATGGAGGCAGAAAGCCAAAACAAACGCTAGATAAGATCTCTACTCTCAAAAGCGGACTTGTAGCCTCGCCTCACATCCCATCACTCCTATGTTTAGCTTGTGAGTGCATTCCACGCCCACCTCGACCAACTTGGGCAGGCCCATTAAATTGTTCATTGACGCACGCCCTAGACCCCGATCCTGCCAATGCCTGCCACCCCTCGGCGTCCTCACGCTTCTCTACGATCTCCTCGGCGCCCTGCGGCGGGAGCATGGGTTTGGGAGTTTGCGAGGGGTCCTAGAGAGATGCAGACGGGCGCCATGGGGCTCGACATGTAGCGACGGCAGGCCGGGACGGGGCGTTGGCAAGGCGAAAGAATTGTAGATATGGTGATGAACTGTAGATGCATCGGCTCAGCTCCCAGTCGCGGTCTCGGCCTCTCCCGCCATACCCAGCTGCGTAAGGAACTCAACCCCGGTGGCGCCCACGTCGGGAATAACCACCAAGGAGCGCAAGAACCCGGGGCAGACAGGCCGCAGGTGGTATCCAGCTCTGCCTATGTCTGGAGAAACAGTGTTCATGTGGTGTGTTCATGGTGATCCTCGCACGTGGAGCCATGCTGGTTTAAGACCAGGCAATCACTCAAATACTCAATGTTGCCGCAATACATGTTTATTTTTCTGTGCATGGTTAGTAGTTGGAGAGTTTACATTGGCTCTTTGTGTATGTATACTGTTACAAGGGATAGAGAGGTTTTGTGGAATAGTTGGATTTATTGCTTGAGCCTCGTGGGCATATATATAGGAGTACATGATCTACTTCGAGTACAAGACAAGCCAGAATACTTCCTAGTCTATCTTATGTTTCCAATACAAACACGTTACTCAACATCCTCCCGCAGTCACAACGGTGGCGACGCAGACGGTGAGACTGGAGAAGAATCCGAAGGCAAACCAACGAACACCCACCCACCCCCTCCCCCCACAGTCATAACGGTCGATGCAGCCCGAAAGTTGTGGCTGGAGTGGTAACCGACAAGGTTGCTCAAGCAAGGCTGTAGCCCTTCGTGCTGTTTGTCGAGGTAGCCGAGAGCGTAGGATAGTGTAGCCATGGTCGAGGTAGCCGTGCGAAGAGCGCTGTGGTCGATGTCGAGTCAGGGTAGTCGGTGTCGAGGAAGTCGCCGTAGAGTTGCGGGCGCAAGGAGGCACCGAGTTAGCATGGGCGTAGTGGTGTCAAAGTAGTGGCGCGCCGGGAAGAAGACGTTGTTGATGACACGTCGCGCCGGGTTTGCCAAGCCCGGGGACACATCGTAGACAAAGGCACACATCGGTGTTGCAAGCACCAGGCATGCCTAGACAGACGAAAACGAAGTTAGCGAAGCGTCACACTAGGCTTGCCAGGCCCGAGGACACGTCGTTGACGAAGACACACATCAGTGTTGCCACCACTGGGCATGCATAGACGAGGGACCTGCACGAGCTGTACGCCATGTCGAGGAGTCAGAGGGGCCAGCAGAGAAGTAGACGACGATTGCGGCGTCCATCGGCGTGGGGCCGATGTCACCAACGGTTGTCGGAGTAGACGAAGTGGTCGGGGTAGATGACGGCGACGCTGGCGACGGGCTGGTGCTCGACGAAGATGAAAGGGTGGACGGGCGGCGGCTACGGCGGTAGCAACGGCGGCGGCCGAAGAAGAGAGGCGGCGCTCTGACGGCGGCGGCAGCGGCTTGGTTAGGAGCGCGGCGGCGATGCTCGAAGTAGGCAAGGAACCCGACAGCGTGACGAAGACCGGCGAGGACTGTGGCGTTCCCACGCCAAGGGAGACGGCAAGACGCATACCACAGGAGGTCGACGCATGGTGACGGCGGAGTGGACTGCGGGCCACAGCGCTACAGCCTGAAAGGGCGATACAGCGCCAGCGCGCGAGTTGGGGTGACGGCGGTGAAGAGCTCAGGGCGGCTGCAGGGACCGTGTGCCACGCTTGCTACGGTCCGATGGGGCGACATAGCAGTAGCGCGAGGGTCGGTGCAGCCACGGGGATGGCCTGGAGCGGAGGACCTCAAGGCGGCGGTGGGCCGCGGGCCGCGGCACTATGGCCCAAAGGGGTGACGCAGCGGCGGCGCGCGGGTTGGTGCTGCCACAGGGAGAACCACGGGCGACAGCATGGACCGCCTGCCACGCTCGCTACGGCCCGATGGGACGTCGTAGAGGCAGCGCGAGGATCGATGCAGCCATGGGACGACCTGAAGCGGACGGCCTCGTGAAGGCGGTGGATCGTGAGGCGCGGTACTACGGACCGAAGGACGACGCAGCGATAGTGCGCAGGTTGGTGCGGCCACAGGAAGAACCATAGGACAGCCACGTTGTGATCCGGAGGGACGATGCAGTTGCAGCCCGTGCTCGATGGGACGGGATGTGCATATACTTGATTGTAATCTCCACAAAATCCTACGACGTGCAGTCGTCTGATCAGATCGCAGACGCGACCGACGGGTAGGAGCACCAGACTGGGACATACGTCGGGGAAGCAAGCAGATCCGTGTCACGCGTTGTGCAAAGAAGACCCATGCACACACGTGCATGCAAGAAGCAACTCCAACGCGGGGCAACGGTGACCGGAGGCGCGCGCCCATGCAGCACGCCCGCGCGGGCGCGCGACGGCAGGCCAACGCATGACCGCGCTATCGGCCGCCTACCGGCGTGTTGACGCGCAGCAGAGCCCGGGCGTTATGCGGCTATCGATCCAGTCGGAGATGATGAAGTAGATGCGCATTGTAGATTGGTCAAGTTTTCATAAACTGTTCATGAATTTGAAAATTGTTCATGATTTGAGAAAAAAGTTCAAGAATTCTAAAAATGTTTGTGATTTCCAATATCATTCACAATTTCAAAAAAAACTTCATGAATTTAATAGATGATTGCAACATGAAAAATGGAAAATAGAAGAAAAATGGAAAAGAAAGAAAAATGAAAAGTGAATGATAGGAAGAAACAAACATGAACAAGGGCAAAAAGAAGAAAAAATGAAATAGAAAAGAAAAAAGGAAAAGGAAAAGGAAAAGGAATATAAAAAAATGAAAAAGATATAGAAAATAAAAAATAAAAAAGAAAGTCGAATAAACCAGTTTAGGTGGAAGGTGGGCCTCACACGCCCTGGTGGTGCGCCACCTGACCATGAGGCGTAGCTATGACCTCTCTTGTTCCTTCCCAAAGCTTCTTATTTCTTCATGTATGCAGGTTTGTTTAAAGGGTCTGTCTAGGACACATCTAGATGTGACATATTTATATCACATCTAACCTGATGTCCACTCTGTTTGTGGTCTATCTTTTTTGTCCTTGTTTTTTTATTTCTTGTTGCTGTATTATCTATTTGTGGGAGCTTAGATGTGACATCCTTAAAAAACATCTAGATGTGAATTAGACAAACAGTTGTTTAAATTCATTGCCTTAATCGTCCACAAATCCTTTAAATGCTGTGACTAATTATGCCCTGATAAATCCGGCCTCATAGATCAAATATAACCTAATTAAATACAA